>NC_054488.1:32190783-33593283 GCF_017639515.1 Carcharodon carcharias | reverse complement strand
TGACAGCATAAAAGAATAAGCAGTTGTTAATAGCGGAATAAAGGTCAGCACTGTCTGAAAGCAAAATAGCAAAATATGTTAATAGCAGAAACAAGGTCAATGCTGTCTGAAAGCACAACATGAGAACAAGATACAGACTATGCTATGAGCTGTGGAGGGGACAGTGGAAAAAAATGAAAATGGAGAACAGAGTTCATGGTCTGCAGTTGGTGAACTCAATGTTGAGCCCAGAAGGTTATAAAGTGCCTAATCAGAAGATGCAGTGCTGTTTCTCCAGCTTGCGCTGGGCTTCACTAGAACATTATAGCAGGACAGAAATGTGTACATGAGAGCAAGATGGTGAATTGAAATAGTAAATGACAGGAAGGTTAGGGTAATGGATGGAGTGAAGGTGTTTTGCAAGGTGTTGACCCAGCCTGCATTTAGTCTCCCCAGTGAAGAGGACACCACATTGTGAACAGCAAATACAGTAGATTAAATTGAAAGAAGTGCAAGTAAATTAATGCTTCACCTGAAAGGAGTGCCTGGGGCCTTGGTCAGGGGCCGGGAGGAGGGAGGAGGTAAAGGGGCAGTGTTACACCTCCTGCAATTGCATGGGAAGGTGCCGTGGGATTTACTTGTACTTCTTTCTAGCATCTACCACTGTCCTGGCTTCCTACCCCTCCCTGGCCTTCTATTTTGCCCACCTGCTCCGCTCCCCCACACCACCCACTACCCACAACCTCCCACTGAACTGCCGAGTTTTTCCAGCATTTCCTGTTTGTATTACAGAAATTTGTGTTTTTTTGCTGGTGTGTGTTTTCACTACAGCGGTGGTGCTCCCATCAACTGAAGTTTCCCAGTCAGGACAGTTTGTGACAGCCTATATTTGGGGCACCTTTCCTAGCCCCTTCCTCATGTGAGGTGAGCAGAGGGGAATCTGAAAAGGATGCTGAGTCCTCGATACTGCCATCAGGGAGCTATTTCTGTCCCAAACCCAAGAGTTCAGTGACCATCAGGGATCTGCATCACACCAGCTGGAGGGATTTTTTTGGTGTCCCTAGCATGCGCAGGTCAAAATTTAACATGAGGAACTTGGTGCATAGTTGACAACTACACAATCTTGATGGGTTTACCCAATGACACCATGATGGTTGTAGAGTGTCAACCCCACCACAGCCTTCATCCATCTTCACAGCCGTTGATGTGAACATATACTTCATTCATTCACCTGTTCTGTCATTGAGGACCTGAAACATGTGTTTTAATAAATGTTCACCACTCCAGGTCCACCCAGATCAGCATAGCAGGCTTACCTCATGCACCTTCTAGCTGGGACGGTGTGGGTGGAAGGACAAGCTTTGAGCAAAGCTACAATGAGTCCACCTCCCTGGGATGCGAGGACCAGTACCTGTGGGAAGGTACAACTTGGCAGACCTTGGGCCCAAAACAACAACTGCAGCTTGCATCGAGCACAACCTTCAATGTAGCACAGTATTCAAAAGCAGATCACAGGGGTCTCATCAAACAAAATTTGATACCGAGCCGCATAAGGAAATTTTAGGACAGATGACGTTGTCAAAGAGGTAGGCTTTAAGGAGCATTTTGAAGTATGATGTAGTGATCCATACAGCAATTCATCACACATAGAGCACAGCTCAGGAGCATTTTGAATAATTAGAGCCATAGTTGTACTAGTCTTTAGTTTTGTCAGTGTCACAATACAGTTAACCGCTTAGCTGAGATAAAAGAAACTGAATAAACAATGTGTGGATTGGAGTTAATTGAGAATCCAATAATTACATTCATAAGCCAGAATTTTCTGGCTGACGTGTGGATGGCGTAGCCCACATGTCAGCGTGTAAAATGACGCGTGCTAACTTCACGTGAGTGTGTCGACGTCAGCGCACGCCATCGCGATATTTCGGTGGGTGGGCGCGATTAGTTTGCCTGCCATTAATTGAAGGGCTCATTAAGCCCCTTAACTTGCCAATTGTGTACGATTTTGAGGGGACCGTGCAAACTTCGGGCCCAACGGGAAGGCGGGTAGGAGACTATTTAAGAAAACTTTTGCAATGTTGGGATATGTCGTCTCAGAGGGGTTGTCCATGTTTTTTCACAAAGTTATAATTGATGAAAGTGTTTAAAACATACCTGTGTGATTGTTAGTAGTTCTCATCGATGTCCAGGAGGCTTTTGTGTAAAGTGAAAGCATTCTGCAGACAGCATTCTTTTTCGGCCTTGTAGCTTTCCGGAAGCCTCCATTTAGCCTGGGGCTAAGGGTTCTGGCTTCACCAGTGGAAGCAGCTCCCCTGAGGAGGAAGGGAGGGATAGAATCAGGAGGAGGCCAGGAGTGGACAATCAGCCTCCAAGGGAAGCACCTTTGGGAGGCCAGGCGCAGGCACAAGTGGCGCAGGGCCAAGAGGTTGTCCAAGGTGCAAGGGGCTGTAGATGACGCCACTATCCTGCTGCCAGGGTATACAGGCGGTGAAGCAGCTACCTCAATATGACTGAGGTGCAGTGCCGAAGGAGGCTCTGACTCTCAAGGGAGACAGTCAACTATATCTGTAAGATGATTGTCCCTGAGATCTCCCCTAACTGTGTGCTCTGAAACGCACAGTTGCCCTCCACTTCAATGCATCCTGCTCCTTCCAGGGCTCGGTGGGTGATCTTTGCAGTGTCTCCCAATCAGCTGTCCACACTTGTGTCAAGCAGGTTACAGACGCTCTGTTCAGACGGGTATTGACCTTTATCCACTTCCGCTGTGACCAGGCAAGTCAGGCACAGTGAGCCAGAGGCTTCACAGCCGTTGCTGCTTCCCCCGTGTCCAGGGTACAATAGGCTGTGCACATGTGGCCATCAAGGCACCAGCAGGTGAGCCCGGTGCCTTCGTCAACAGGAAGGGCTTCCACTCCATGAACGTGCAGATAGTGTGTGATCACAGGATGCAGTTTCTACAAGTCTGTGTAAGGTACCCAGGCAGCTCCCACGATGCCTACATCCTCAGACACTCCCAGGTGCTGGGGCTCTTCAGTGCTCTGGCTCGGCTGGATGGTTGGCTGCTGGGTGACAAGGGTTATCCCCTGGAAGGTGGCTTATGACTCAAGTACGCCGTCCAAGAACAGAAGCTGAACAGCGGTGCAATAGGAGCCAGGACACCACAAGGGCTGTGGTGGAGAGAGCCATCAGTCTTCTCAAGGTGCCTTTCTGTTGCCTGGATCGCTCAGGGGGCGCACTCCAGTACCCCCCAGATTGTGTCTCTGTGATAGTGGTAGCACGCTGCACTCTGCACAATCTTGCGCTGGAAAGGGGGAATGCAGTTGACGATGAAGATCTTGACGCCCTAGATTAGGCTGCATATGATGAATCCAGCAGTGCCCCAGAGGATGAGGAAGCACAGGGCGATGATGAGGGGCACAACAACGACCCGCGTTTATACCAAGGAGGCAGGGACCCAGAACAATTTAATCCAAAGAACCTTAAGCTAGCTCCACACACATGGATCAGCAGGAGCAGCATTGCCTGGAACTTCCACATGGGGCACTTAGGTGGTACATCTTCCACCTGATCAACTGTGAATAAGGCCTTAGTACAGAAACATCAATCTCCACTCTAACACTCTTGATAATTATGTGAAAATGAGAAAAGCACCACAATGAAAAGACGCTCAGCCGTGGTAATAAAGGTGGACTTTATTCTGTCCACAATTAAAGTCCACATGATTATTCGACAATGTTACAAAAAGGGTCCCTATTCTAAGGCCAACACAAAATCACTAGTGACATACCTGAGGAGTGCCTAAGGTGCCTTATGTTTTTGTTTCTGGGAGCTACGCCTAGGTGCTGCCCCATTGCTCGAAGTGGCTTGTGAGACAGCCGGCAGACTCTGCTGTCCTATTGGCCTAGATGACCTTGGTGGGCATCCTCTGGCCTGTGGAGCCTGTGATGGCCCCGCCTGGGAGGGAGTGGCCAGTTCCTGAACTGGCACCTCCCCAGTTGTCGCAGCCTCAATGGAAGCAACATTGGTTGGCAGAGGGGTGGAGGAGCTGTTGCCCTCATCTGGAGCACCCTGAGAGGAGCTCGCAGTGACAACAAGCAGCTGCTGCGCTGACGTGAGGTCCCTTTCGACCTCCCTGCTCCCCGCAGATGCATGGGCACCGAGCGCTACCACCTGGTGTCCACAACATCTCCCACAATGGAAAACACCACCTGTGGCCAGAACGGCTGTGAGGGCTTGCAGGTCAGAGCGTAACCCAATCATATTTTGATCCATTTGGTGGAAGCCCTTCTCTATGAGAGTCGCCAATCTCTCATTGAAGGAATCCTGATGCTCTGCCCTGAGGGCAGATTCTTCGTGTATACCCTGCCTAGACTCCTCCATCGCAGAGAGCAACTGAACCATTCCGTCATGAAACCCTGCCATATGCAAACGCAATTCCTGCCACCTTTCTTGCAGCTGCTACAATGGAGACAACTCCAGAGGCACGTCATTGGTGCCGGACTCAGCATGTGTCTTGTCCCCTGCAGCCCTCTGGCTGCTGGAGCCGTCAGCACTCTCTGTCCCTACCATCTCCTCCAGCGATCGTGATGTGCCCTCTTCACTGTGACCTGGGATACTAGCCGACAGTAAATCCCCCACCGAGGTGTGTGTGTCTGCGCTGGTGCCTGGCTGGCTGAAATGATGTGCCACAAGTTGCACATGTTGCCCCTCAGGTGTGGAGGGGTGACTGCTTTAAGGACATGTGGGTCGCTGTGGTGGTGATGCTGAAATTAACAACAAGGACAGTGCATCAGTTAGCATGAATTCACTTCAACATTTCATCCCTTTCCCCCCCAGCCTCATAAGTAGCTCATCCTTAAAGACCCTTAAATGAAGAATATTGGTGATGTCCAAATGAGTCAAGATGGGCCCCAAGCATTAAACGCACATGCAAACAGGCTGGTTAGATGGCCTCATGAATGACACATGGCTTGTAAAGAACCAGAGGAGTGGGGAGAGCACAGAGGTATCTGATGTGGATGCATTGTTACCCGGATAGCTGCGCGGCTGAGGAAACATTTCAACCAGTTGTGTCATTTTCCACCGAACCCAGGAAATTGAGATTTCATATTATTGCCCTTCATTCTGTAAGGAGGGATATAGACCGGGTGGCCAGAAGGCAACATTTTCCCTTGGCACAGGGATGAGTAACGTGGGGTCATTCATCTAAGTTGAGTGCCCTGAGGTTCACAGCTGAGGTGCTGAGGACCTTGTGGACAGAGTAATGTGGGCGCACTGGCTGGAAGGTGCAGGAGGTCCCACACCCCCGAAAATAGAATAAGTCTTTGGCTGTGCAGCAGCAATCCAATGGCATGTGAGACCATGGGGATAGTGGTCACAAATGGGATAAGATGACTTTGGAAGATGGTGGAGATGCGATTCCTCAAGGGTACGAGGGACCTTTGTGTAAGACCCACACGTCAGAGTGTCTCAGTCAGTGAATGAGCAGTGTTGCAGCATTAACAATTGCAGCAACCATCAGTGGTTTGGATGGTAGGGAGACAGAGTGAATGGGACTGTGGCCCTCAAATACCTGCCTGCTGGACCCCAGCCTTGCCGCCCCCATCCACCCTGGTCTCCTGCCCAGCTCATGGCCTGCTCCTCGAATGGAGTGAGGCACTGGAGGAGACCACACCCACCACCAGTCCTCAGGCAATCCCGGGCATTGTGGTTACTTTTTGCCTGCAAAACACATAAAAGGATTTATTGGGGCAGGTCGCTCATGTACTCTGCACGCACATGCTGCATCTCAACCACTGTGGGCCATCTGAGGCCTCCAGCAGCTCCTGTCCACACTACGAGTGATGAGTCCCCAGAAGGTAGTACGGCTGATCCCAAACCCCTCTCCCAATGGTCCCGTTAGACACATTCGGGGTCCATCACTTTAAGTAGCACACGGGTCCTAGCGCCCATGGAAAGGAAGATCAAATAGGGGCAGCACCGATGCCCGCAGATGGGACTTGCCTAAAAGACCTTGAGGCACCCCTTGGACCATGTTATTACCATCAATATGACATGTGTCGGAGTTGTGAATATGTGTCTACCGGCCTCCCCTTGCAGCTTGTCCCCAATCTACTCATATGCCACAGAAACCAACATATGCTGCGCAGAAAGCCTTCTCCTCAACCGCTAAGGCTGATGTAAGGATTGTCAGTGCCCATTTGCCCACCCAGCGTGTGACAGATGCCCTATGCAGTAACTGCAGCAATACATGGTGGGGGGGGGGGCAAAGGCTAAAGCTGCCTTCTTCCTCAAATAGCCCAGACAGACATGGCACTCACCTGTCCGTAGGGCAGCAAATCATTGAAGCATTTTTGACACTGTGTGCCAGTGCGTCTGACATCATCATGGGCACTTACAGCCTCGCCCACCTCCTCCCACGTCTGCCTGGTAACATGGGGGCCCTCCTCCTCCCATCCTCAGGATAC
Source organism: Carcharodon carcharias (assembly GCF_017639515.1). Classification (NCBI taxonomy): domain Eukaryota; kingdom Metazoa; phylum Chordata; class Chondrichthyes; order Lamniformes; family Lamnidae; genus Carcharodon; species Carcharodon carcharias. Next base: position 33,586,837 of record NC_054488.1, on the reverse strand, counting down.
AGAACATCACGTCGCTGGCACACCTCTTCCAGGAGGACAGCAAGGCATGTGTCCGAGAAGCTGGGTGCACAGGGGCCCCCCCGCTGGCCTCTCCTGCAGCCTGCCCCCCTCCTCCTCCACCTCCTCTGCCCTCCTTGGAGCATTTCTACCTCTCTGAGTGGCCATGGTGCACTGCTTCAAGCAGGCTGCCTGGCCACTCTTTAAACAGGCTGCTGGCTCCCCATTGGAACTGGCAGTCTGAGGCCACCCAGCCCCGCGGCTATTTTTCCGTTCTCCACGGGAGTTGCAAAGCTGCGGTGCGGCCTTAATTGGCCCACCCACCAAAAATGGCGGCACGGCCCATTTCGCCAGCGGCAATAGGCCCCCCACACACTGCCGAGTCAGTCAGGCCCACCCAACCAACCAACGTAAAACTCCCCATAATTTAAAATACTGTGTTTGTATTACTGGCTTTCTAAGTATGATAGAAAGTTTATTCGAATTGAAATTTGTAGATTGGTCTTGGCCATGCAGCATTGGGTGAGTAACAGTGTCTGTGTGAGGTTAATATATCTACCTGCCTTTGTGTGTCTGTGTCTCTGTGTGTGTGAGTTCGTGTGTATCTTGCCTGAACCAAGTCCCAGCTCTGGTGTTTTAATCCCCCCACCCAGCCAAAACCCCCAGGTCCAGGTCTCTCTCCCCACCATGGGAGAGGAGATGGAAGGAGTGAGAGTCCGTCAAGGGAAGTCGGAACTGCGGATTGGTGAGTATGAAACACTTTAATTTACCTCCTTATCTTTCTCTGTCTCTCACTCTCCTTCTCTGTCTCTCTCTCTGCCAAACTCTGTGTGTCTTTCCCTATCTATCTTTCTCTCTCTGTCTCTCTCTCTCTGTCTTTGTCTCTCTCCCTCTCTATGCCTCTCTCTTTCTGTCCCTCTCTGCCTCGCTCTCTCTGCCTGTCTGATTCTCCATACTCCTCCCTGAGTCTATTTCCCCTCGCTCTTTCTAATCTTTTCTGACTGTTTCTCTGAGCCTCATTTTCTATCATTTTTTATCTCTATATGTTTCTCGCTCTTTCTTTTCCCTCTCTGTCTTTCGCCCCTCTCTTTTCCCACTCTCTTTCACCCCTCTCTTTTGCCCCTGTCTTTTCCCTCGGTCCCTTTTCCTGCTGTCTCTCGCTCTCTCTTATCTCTTGTCTCGTTTCCCTGTCTCATTTTTCTCTCACGCTTGCTTGTCTCTTTCCCCACCCCCGCAAATATTTTCCCCACAAATTTTGACCCCCGCAAATTTTTACCATCTGCAATTCCCCCCCACAAATTCCTCCCTGCAATATTTCCCCCCGCAAATTTTGTCCCCCCCCCCCAAATTTTGGCCCCCGCAAATTTTTATCCCCTGCAAATTTTCCCCCTCTGCAAAGTATCCCACTGCAATATTTCTGCCCCCCCTGCAAATTAGTCGCCCTCAGTTTTACTCCCGCAATTTCCCCCCATGCAAATTATGCCCCTGCCAAATTTTTCCCCAATCAAATTTCCCCCCACAGCAATTTTTCCCCCCCTGCAAATTCCACCCCCCCCACCCCCACCCACCCCTGCAGATTATTTCCTCCTGCAAAATTTCTCTCCCCCCCAAAAAAAAGTTCTTCACCGCAAACTACTCCGCCTACTAACTACCAACCGCCCTCCCCCAGCCCCAGCAAATCACCCAACATTTCCTCTGCAAAATCCCCAGCGATTTGCCCCCCAAAATTTCCCACCTGCAAATTTTGGACTCCTGCCGCAAAATTTCCCCCCCTATCAAATTTTCCTCTCTATCTGTCACCGTTACACCTCCCGCTGTCTGACCCTACCTCCCCTCTCTGCCTAACTCCCCTCCTTACTCCCTGCCTAACCCCCAACTCTCTCCTTGTCTAATTGCCCCCTCTCTCTCCTGCTATCCCCTCTCTGTCTATCTCCCCCTTCAGTCTGTCTCTGCCCACTCTACCTCATCCCCCTCCACTCTCTGTCTTTTTGCCCCTTCTCTCTCTGTCTGACTCTGACCTCCTCTCAAAAATTCCACCTCTAATTCCTCCCCCACTGATTCCCCCTCTCTCTAATTAACACCTCTATCTTACACCCCCCTCTCAGTCTAATTCCCCCCTCAGTCTAATTCCCCCTCTCTGTCTAACTCCCCCTCTCTCTGTCTAACTCCCCCTCTATCTGTCTAACTCCCCCGCTCTCTTTCTAACTCTCCCCTCTCTTTCCTCTTCCTCTGTCTCTCTCTCTGTCTATCTCCCCCCAAGTCCATCTCCCCTCTCTGTCTCTTCCTCTCCTCTCATGTCTAGTTTCCCCTCTGTCTCACGCCCATCCCTATCTCTCTAACCCCTCCCTACATTTCCCCTCTAATTTCCCCCTCTCTGTCTAATAACCCCTCCCTCTCTAACTGCCTCCTTTCTGTCAATTCCCCCTTTCTCTGTAATTACCGTCTGTCTAATTCTCCCAGTCAACTCTGCCAAATTTCCCCCCTCTTTCTCTCCCTCTAATCACACCCTCTCTCCGATTATCCACTCTCTCACTCTCCCTCCAAGTCCCCCCTCTCCCTCTAACACCCCCTCCTCTCTCTTAGTCCCCGCTCTGTCTCTCTACGTTCCCCTTCTCTCTCTCAGTCCCCCTCTTTCTAACTCCATCTCTGTCTCTAATTACACCTCTATCTAATTTCCCATGTCTAACTGCCCCTCTCTCTCTCATTTCCTCTCTCTCTCCAATTACCCCTCTGTGTCTCATCCTCCCGCTGTTTAATCTCCCCTCTCTGTAATTATCACTTTCTCTGTGTAATTTTTCCCTCTCTGTCTAATTCTCCTGTCTAATTCCTCCATCTCTCTCTAACTCCCCCTCTGTCTAATCCCCCCTCTCTCTAATTCCCCCTCTCTATATAATTTCCCCCCTCTAATTCCCTCTCCCAGTCTAATTTCCCCCCTCTCTCTCTCTCCAATTCCTCCTGCCATGTATCTAATTCCCCTCTCTGTCACACTTCCTCCATCTCTCCAATTCCCCCCCCCATGCATTGAATTCCCCCTCTCTCTGTCTAATTGCCCTTCCCCCGAGCAGTCCCCTGTATTTTAATCGCCTCTCTATCCCCTTCCCACCCCACTCCCAGTGAGGGAGCAAAGACTTCGAGAGGGAGAGATGGTGCTGGGCTGGAATTAGACTCGGTGTCATGGTGCAAACTGGGTGCTTGGCAATGGCTGCTCCCTTTACACATCCCTCCCCCTGTTTCCACAAATTAATGGGAATAACATTTGGGAGAGATGGAAAACAGGAGGATCCGAGAGAAATAGAGGAGCTGAGGTGGGGTGGGGGGGTTGCAGGGGCAAGTGGGGAGATTAGAAAGAACAGAGTGACAAAGTTTCAGAGAAAAAGATACAGAGACAGTTGTAGGAAGAGATAAAACGGGAAAGATGTCAAAATTCAGAGAGGCTGAGATACAAAGGATGTGGAGAGATGGGGATTGAAAGAAAGATGTGGGGAAACAGTGAGGAACATGGAGGGAGTAGCTGAGATAAGAGTTGCAGGAAGAGGTGGAGGGATTGAACTCAATGGGATTATATTGGGTTCTCTGCAGCACCGTGTCTCAACCTGGATCCCTCTGAGTAACACCCCCATTCCACACCCTCCGGCCCCCACTGACCCCAATCATCAGTGTGAAAATTCCACAAGTGCTCTCTCTGGGTATAAGAATGAGTGACAAAGATCCGGATGCATTTATTATTAGTTTTCTCTCCGGTTATAGCTTTTGTCCGAGGATTTCTCGTGGAGAATTGATTCTCTCTCTGCATCGTCAAAGCTGCAGCTTACAAATTAATTCTCTTTGGGGGGGAGAGAGAGAGAAATGGAAATTGATTAAAAATAAAACAAAAAATTTTGAAACAAAAAAGATACAGCAAGATCCCAGGACTCTCACTCACTCACTCACAACCACAATCTCAAACAAAAGGAGGAGGTGTGGGGGTGGGGGGGCTTTACTCTCAGAGGCTGGGATCTGAATAAACACTGGAGACCACCCCGGTGCCCGACCCCCATCCCCCAACTCCCAGAGCCTGTGTCTCTCCCTGCCAGCTCCAGCTGTTTTACTGCCTCATTGTGAAAACCACACAAACACTGATCATTCCCCCTCCGTCCCTCTCCCATTCACTGCCCCTACCCCCTCTACCTGCTCACTCCAGGGTTGCTGCTGATTGGACACAAAATATTCACATTGCGCTTTCCACTTCTAACACTGTCACCTCTCTCCCTCCCTATCTCTGTCTCTCTGCCCCTCTCCCTGTACCTACCTAACCCCCCCTCTATCTCTGCTCATCTTTCCCTCTATCTACCAATTGATAATCTGTTGCTATCTCTGTTCCTTCTCTCTACCTTAGGGTCAATCTGGCTTCAAATGCACTCTGAAAAGCTTCTGTGTGACCATTTTAAATAATGATGCACTGTGGCCATGTTTTATATTTATCAATGATTTACTGAGAGAAACGGGTGGGGGGGGGTGGAAATGGGAGCAATCCTCAATCAGCCCATCAGTAACTGAATTTGGGGAGGGCAGCCACGATGCAGTGCAGGACAGGCTGCAGGTCAGATAGGCACAGCAAGATCCCACAAGCAAGGTGATGTTAGCCAGGTGTCCCTTGCCCCCCAACCCCCAGAAAAGGCGAATTTCCCTCTTTAAAACTGGGCAGGGGTATTGGTTGGGAACTGATTGTTTTGCAAAATATATCAAAACTCCAGAGAATTCAGTGAGCGGAATTCAACACCCCCTCCTCCCCCAGTCCAATTCATCATCTGGCCTTCAAACACAGGAAATATAACAATAAATAAATAATATAAAAATTACAGGCCATTATGCAGCGTCACATTTAGAAATTCAAATCGAGGACCACAGAAACATTGGAAAGTCAATGTTTACAATTGTAGCGCACAGCAGGATGCCACAAACAACCCCACGGGGGACATGGACTGGAGAAACCCCAGATTCTGTCTTTCTGTCTCTCTCCCTCACAACTGGACCCTCCCACCAGCTGTTACCTCGCCACTCAACAGTTCCCTCAATCTCTCCTCTTTCCCACCTTTCTCCCTCCCTCCATCTCTGTTTCTCACATGCCAGAATATGGAGAGGCAGAGAGAGAGAGAGAGAGAGAGAAAACCACAGTCAGGACCTCAATAAACTCAATTCAAAATGGTTCCCGCACATTTCATTAAAGCCTCAATTCATCACAGTGTCCAAAAGCAGCAGAATTATTTGGGGAAACATCCTCACCTGAACAAGTTTCACTTCAGGCCCTCCAGCCTGCTTCACCAGTCGCTGAATTAATTTTCAAAGTGTGCTCACTGCTGGTCATTTAGGAAACCCTGTTTGGTATTTGGCACAGAAAGATCCCACACACTGCAACGTGCTCACAGTCAGGTCAAAGTATTTTACGGTTGAGAATTGATGGAAAAGGCAAGGCAGGGAAACATCTTGAAACAAAATGGCACAGATTGGCCCTCAGTGACACAGTTTCTATTCACAAATCCAACCTTCTGGAAGGCTGGGAGTGAGGGTCATTTCTCCAGAGGCTGGAAGCTGGGCAGTGGCTGCACGCCAGAGAGCCCCAGATCCTCAACAAAAACAGAATTACCTGGAAAAACTCAGCAGGTCTGGCAGCATCGGCGGAGAAGAAAAGAGTTGACGTTTCGAGTCCTCATGACCCTTCAACTGTACTTGAGTTCGGGTCCAAGAAAGAGTTGAAATATAAGCTGGTTTAAGGTGTTTGGGGGTGCCGGAGAGAGAGAGAGAGAGAAGTGGAGGGGGTTGGTGTGGTTGTAGGGACAAACAAGCAGTGATAGAAGCAGATCATCAAAAGATGTCAACAACAATATTCTATCACTGCTTGTTTGTCCCTACAACCACACCACCCCCCCTCCACTTCTCTCTCTCTCTCTCTCCGCACCCCCCCCCACCCCCACACACACCTTAAACCAGCTTATACTTCAACTCTTTCTTGGACACGAACTCAAGTTCTGTCGAAGGGTCATGGGGACTCGAAACATCAACTCTTTTCTTCTCCGCCGATGCTGCCAGACCTGCTGAGTTTTCCCAGGTAATTCTGTTTTTGTTTTGGATTTCCAGCATCCGCAGTTTTTTTGTTTTTGTTTTTAAACCCAGATCCTCGTCTCTTCCCTGCCTGTTCCCTCCCTCTCCCCTTTCTCTCTCCCTCCCTCCCTGATAACTCACAATCGAAAGAGAAAGATGGTGGGGGAAAGAGCGAGACAGGAAAAAAACGCACAATTAAATCCTCAAATCAAATGAAATCAAGAGGCTGCTGCACATTTTGTATCACCATCACATTCATGGCCTAAAACACAGGCATTATTGGGGAGTTCAGACAATGCACAGCCCCTCCCGAGGGGTCTGAAATTAGGCCTTGAATTGGGCCTAGTCACAGAGGCTGCTCAGGGACAGGAACAGGCCCCAGTCTAACAGAACATTCATCTCACTCCACAGCTCAGCCCAAACCTCACAGACAGGGCTGGAAGGAGTGAGAGGGAAATGGAACCCACTCCCCATCACCCCCCACCCCAACCCTGTCCATCCTCCCTCCTCCCTTAATTCAAATATTGACAAATCATATTGGGACTTTCCTATCAGTTTATTACAAGATGAAGTACAGAAAGAAATGTCTGGAAAGAGAGCGGGAGAGAGAGAGAGAGAGAGAGAGAGAAAGCTGGAGTGACAGAGACAGGGAAATTCCACCCGAGCCCCCCCCAGAATCCCTCAAACTCCCATCGTCCTGTCTAAAACACAAAGACGATTCTGGAGTTTAGAACAAGCCTTTACCCAGGGTCAGGGGCTTTTAATTTGAATGACAGTCAATGAACTGGATTCCCTTTAACATCGAGTGGTCCCTGTTGCAGTTCAGGAAAAGCTGAGGGTCATTTCTGCACAGGGGGATCCCACAGGCCGCAATGTGATGCTATCCGGATGGAGACAGAGAGAAACATTCCTTCCCCAGCATCTTGCCTGTTGTAATCCTCCCCCTTTCCCTCTCTCCCCCCCACCCCACCCCCGGGCATCATGTGCGCTCTGAATATGGACACATCCACAGAAAGGCCTAAACTCCCCCTTTAAACCGGGAACAAGCTGCTGCTTCCTGTGTGAGACTTTATGAAATCTCCATTCCAGCATCGATTTTTACAAACCGGGCGTCCCCACGAGGGTGTGTGTGAGTCTTTTCTGTAGAGACTGGGAGCTGGGCACTGACTGAACACTGGAGACCCCCCTAACCACCACCCCCCACTCCCCCACCCCCCACCAGATCCTGTGTCTCTTCCTCACTCCCAAACCCCTGCCTCTGTTTCATTATCTTTTCCTGTTTCCCTCACTCTCCCCCAACCCTCTCTCTCTGTTGGAACATAGGGACACATGCTAGAGAGACAGACTCAATTCAAATGGCTATTCCACCTTCCAATTCATTGTCCTGCCTAAGACACCAACATTATTCAGGAATTAGCACAAGCTTTTACACACACTTACAGTTTGGACTTGGTGAAGGGCTCCTGAGGGACATGAAATTCATCCAATGAGCACAATTTAATAAAATAACTCATGTGGCACAGTATGAAACACTGCAGGCATTTTGTGCAGAGCAAGATCCCACAGGGGGCAGTCAGCTTTGCTTCGCACTTTTAAAATTGGGGAAATATTTACAGAGAGAGGGGGAGGATGATGGAGAGAGACTAAGATAGTGAAGACCCCCTTTTGGAACCTCAGAAAAACTGAGTGCTTTTCAGTGAATGAATGAATTTTTAAAATAACCTCATTGTTAGTTAGTCACTTGCTTCACTGTCCCTGGATTAATTTTTGCAATTGAGCCTTTCTAGAAGGATGTGACTGGGAGCTGGGAAGAGTCTACTCATCGGAGACCACCAGATCCTGAGTCTATTCACCCCCACCCCCTCCTCTGTTTTACTATCTCTACCCCTCTGTTTCCCCTAACTCACACCCCCGCCTCTCTCTCTCTCTTCACCCATCTCTCTTATTGAGGGAGAAAGATGGAGACACTGAGGAAGAGAGAAAAGACTGAGAATTTTACAATCAGAGATCAGTGAAGTGAATTAAATTGGCTGCCGGGCCTTTACATTTAACCCTTACATCGATTGCTCTCAGACACAGTCCCTGTGTTCTTGGTGAATTTGACCCGGATCCAAGTTCCGGCCTTTTTAATTGTGCTCCGAAAAGTTCCTGCCTCCCCTTTTTATATAATGATGCACTGTGGCCATGTTTTATATTTATCAATGATTTGCTGAGAGAAATGGGGACTTTGGTTGGGGGGGTGGAAATGGGAGCAATCCTCACTTAGCCCATCAGTAAACTGAATTCAGGTAGTGTAGCCACGGCTGCAGTGCAGGACAGGCTGCAGGTCACATAGGCACAGCAAGATCCCATGTTCAAGGTGATGTGAGCCAGTTATACTTTCCCTAGACCCAGAAAAGGCTAATCTCCCTCTTCAAAACTTGGGAGGGGTGGGGGTCTGATTGTTTAGCAAAACTTTGGAAGGCTTCAGAGAAATGAGTGAGTGCAATTCAACTCCCACCCCTCACTCTGCTCCTGTCCAATTAGTCATCTGACCTTCAACATTGTAAACATAACAATAAATAAACAATATAAAAAAATACAAACTTTTACACAGCATCACATTGAGAAAATCAATTCCAGGACCTCAGAAACATTGGAAAGTCAGTACATCAGTGCTGACAATGGCACTGCACAGCAGGATTCCACAAACATCCCTACCATGACCACCCCAAATCCTGTCTCTTCCCCTTTCAGAAACACCGGACCACACCCCCCACCACTATTTCCCTCAATATATCCTCTTTACCAGCTCTCGCTCTCCCTCTCTCTCTGTTTCTCACATGCCAGAATATGGAGAGGCAAAGAGAGAGAGAGAGAGAAAACTAAAGTCAGGACCTCAATAAACTCAATTCAAAATGGTTCCTGCACATTTCATTAAAGCCTCAATTCACCGCAGTGTCTAAAACAGCAGCGTTATTCGGGGAAACATCCTCACCTGAACAAGTTTCACTTCAGGCCCTCCCGCCTGCTTTACCAGTCGCTGAATTAATTTTCAAAGTGCGCTCACTGCTGGTCATTTAGGAAACCCAGTTTGGTATTTGCGCACAGAAAAATCCCACACACTACAACGTGCTCACGGTCAGGTCAAAATATTTTAGGGTTGAGAATTGAAGAAAAAGGCAAGGCAGGGAAATATATTTAAACAAAATGGCACAGATTGGCCCTTAGTGACACAGTTTCTTTTCACAAATCCAAACTCCTGGACGGCTGGGAGTGAAGGTCTTTTCTCCAGAGACTGGGAGCTGGGCAGCGACTGCACGCTGAAAACCCCTAGATCCTTGTCTCTCTCTCCCTGTTTCCTTCCCTCTCCCCTTTCTCTCTCTCTCCCTCCCTGATAACTCACAATCGAAGTAGAAAGACGGGAGAGAGTGAGAGAGAGAGACAGCAAGAAAACACACAGTCACATCTCAAATCAAATGAATTCAAGTGGCTGCTGCACATTTTATTTTACCATCACATTCATGGCCTAAAACACAGGCATTATTGGGGAGTTCAGACAATGCACAGCCCCTCCTGAGGGGCTTGAAATCAGGCCTGGTCATAGATGCTGCATTAAAGCTCAGGGACAGGAACAGGTCCCAGTCTAACAGAACACTCCTCTCCCTCCACAGTTCAGCTCAACCCTCACAGACAGGGCCGGAAGGAGTGAGAGGGAAATGGGACCCACTCCCCCTCACCTGGATAGAGTGGATGTGGGGAAGATGTTTCCATTAGTAGGAGAGACTAGGACCTGAAGGCACAGCCTCAGAGTAAAGGGAAGATCTTTTAGAATAGAGATGAGGAGAAATTTCTTTAGCCAGAGAGTGGTGAATCTATGGAATTCATTGCCACAGAAGGCTGTGGAGGCCAGGACATTGAGTGTATTTAAGACCGAGATAGATAGGTTCTTGATTGGTAAGGGGATCAAAGGTTACGGGGAGAAAGCGGGAGAATGGGGTTGAGAAACTTATCAGCCATGATTGGATGGCGGAGCAGACTCGATGGGCCGAATTTCCTAATTTCTGCTCCTATGTCTTATGGTCTTATGGTTTTATAACTATTGACGCAATAAACACAAGCTTGGAATGTTCGTGTACACATAGCTTATTACCTTTGTACTTTATACTGTTTTTGAAATTCCACTTATCAGAGGAACTTGAAATTACTTCAATAATTTTTCCTATGACAGCAATTCTTGTAATTAGACTGACAGGGCCACGAGGTGACGTGGACTCTCCAACTAAAGGAACTGAAAATCTAATGGTGCATATTGCCCTATTTATGAAATAAATGCAATATATGTAAAATTTCTCAATGAATTTCATTTAACTATGGCAGCTGTAAGCACATTTGCTTCAATGCTAGTTAGTTAAAAAGTAAGTTAGTAAGTTAAATAAATGAGCTTTGAAACTGCCAATGTGAAATATATTTGCATTTCTTCCTGTAAGAGGGGAAATTGCACATTGCAAATCTTAAAGCTTATAGCTGGCTCTCAAATGCCAGCCTCTGTCAAATCCCTCAGTCAGAGGATACAATTTACAGAATTCCAGAGTTTAGGGTCTGGGCAGCTGAAGGCACAGTCACCAATGATGGTGTGATTAAAATTGGTGGTACGCAGAAAGCAGAACTGGAGGAGCAAAGAGATCTGGGAAGGTTATAGGCTGGAAGAAATTCCAGAGATATGGAGGGGCAAGACCATGGAAGGATTTGAAAAGAAGAGTGAGAACGTAAGAAGTCAAGGCATTGCTGGAGCTGGAGCCAATTTAGATCAGCCAGACCATAAAGCTCTGCAATATAGTGCAGAAACATTAGCATGTGGAAGGACTCATAAGAAAATAAACATTGCAGTTTTATGAGAGGTTGCAACATTCTTGCATTTAAATATATCCCTCATTAAGAAGGGATGGGTTTCTTATTAATGAAAAATGCTGACAATCTCTTAAAATACAAACATGAATAAAGTGATTTCTTTGTGTGATGCTTGCACTGTCTGATGCTCAAGTTTCAAGGTACTGGTGGATAAGAATGACAGGAGTCCTCGGGTTAAGATGCTTAATTGGGGGAAGGCTAATTATAACAATATTAGGCAGGAACTGAGGAATCTAGACTAGAGGCGAATGTTTGGGGGCAAATCAACAACTGGCATGTGGGGGCTTTCAAACGTTAGTTGATAAGAATTCAGGACCGGTATGTTCCTGCTAGGATGAAGGATAAGCTTGGCAAGTTTCAGGAACCTTGGATAACGAAGGATATTGTGAGATTAGTCAAAAAGAAAAGGGAAGCATTCGTAAGGACTAGAAGGCTGGGAACAGATGAAGCCTGTGGAGAATATAAAGAAAGTAAGAAGAAACTCAAGCAAGGAGTCAGGAGGGCTAAAAGGGGTCATGAAAAGTCACTGGCAATGAGGATTAAGGAAAATCCCAAGGCCTTTTGTACATATGTAAAAAGAAAGAGGGTAGCCAGGGAAAGGATAGGCCCACTCAGGGACAGAGGTGGGAATCTGTGTGTGGAGCTAGAAGAAATAGGAGAGATACTAAATGAATACTTCTCATCAGTATTCACCAAAGAGATGGACTTAGTGGTCGATTTGTCTAGGGAAGATTGTGTAGAAAGCCTGGATCATGTTGAGATCAAAAAAGAGGAGGTGTTAGGCATCTTGAAGAATATTAAGGTGGATAAGTCCCCAGGGCCAGATGGGATCTACCCCAGAGTACTGAGGGAGGCAAGGGAGGAGATTGCTGGGGCCTTGACAGAAATCTTTGTATCCTCACTGGCTATGGGGTGAGGTCCCAGAGGACTGGAGAATGGCCAATGTTGTTCCATTGTTTAAGAAGGGTAGCAGGGATAATCCAGGAAATTACAGACCGGTGAGCCTTATATCAGTGGTAGGGAAATTATTGGAGAAGATTCTTCGTGACAGGATTTACTACGATTTGGAAGCAAATGGGCATATTAGTGAGAGGTAGCATGGTTTTCTGAAGGGGAGGTCATGTCTCACTAACTTGATCGAGTTTTTCGAGGAAGTGACAAAGATGATCGATGATGGAAGGGCAGTGGATGTTATATACATGGATTTCAGTAAGGCCTTTGACAAGGTCCCTCATGGCAGACTGGTACAGAAGGTAAAGTTGCATGGGATCAGATCAGAGGTGAGCTGGCAAGATGGATACAGAATTGGCTTGGTCATAGAAGACAGAGGGTAGCAGTGGTAGGGTGCTGTTCTGAATGGAGAGCTGTGACTAGTGGTGTCCCTCAGGGATCAGAGCTGGGACCTTTGCTGTTTGTAGTATACATAAATGATTTGGAGGAAAATGTAACTGGGCTAATTAGTAAGTTTGCAGACGACACTAAGGTTAGAGGACTTGCAGATAGTGAAGAGGATTGTCAAAGGATACAACGGTATATAGATTGGTTGGAGACTTGGGCGGAGAAATGGCAGATGGAATTTAATCCGGACAAGTGCGAGGTAATGCATTTTGGAAGGTCTAATACAGGCAGGAATTATACAGTAAATGGCAGAACCCTTAAGTTCATCGACGGACCGAGGGATCTGGGTGTACAGGTCCACAGGTCACTGAAAGTGGCAAAGCAGATGGATAAGGTAGTCAGGAAGGCCTATGGCATGCTTTCCTTCATCGACAGGGGTATTGAGTATAAAAGCTGGGAAGTTATGCTGCAGCTTTATAGAATGTTGGTTAGGCCACACTTTGAATATGGCGTGCAATTCTGGTCGCCACATTACCAGAAGGATATGGAGGTGTTGGAGAGGGTGCAGAGGAAGTTTACCAAGATGCTGCCTGGTCTGGAGGTTATTAGCTATGAGGAGAGGTCGGAGAAACTTGGATTGTTCTCACTAGAGCAACAGAGATTGAGGGGCAGCTTGATAGAAGTTTACAAAATGATAAGTGGCATGGACAGAGTAGATAGTCAGAAGCTGTTTCCCAGGGTGGAAGAGTCAATTACTCGGGGACATAGATTTAAGGTGAGAGGAGAAAACTATAGAGGAGATGTGCGGGGCAAGTTTTTTACACAGAGGGTAGTGAGTGTCTGGAATTCACTGCCAGAGGAGGTGGTGGAAGCAGGTACGATAGTGGTGTTTAAGAGGCAGTTGACAAATTAATGAATAGGATGGGAATAGAGGGATATTGTCCCTGGAAGTGCAAAATGTTTTAGTTGACAGGCAATATGATTGGCAAAGTCTTGGAGGGCCAAAGGGCCTGTTCCTGTGCTGTACTTTTCTTTGTTCTTTGTTCTTTTGTTCAAGTTGTTGAGGCTTCAGATTTGGCAATTAACATGCCCTGTAATTACACATTCCCTGTAATTACAATCATTTCCTAATAATGGATGCTTCTGGCATTGAATGTCCTTGTAGAGGAATACAGACTGACATACCTTTCGATATTTGCCAATGTAAAACTTAAAGTACAGTGCATACTTCCACATGGCCAGTGCCTACTTTGACATTTTTAGTAAGAATATTGGGAGAGTTTGAAGAAAGGCAAACTGTACCAATTAGGTGTTGGTTGGTTCAGTTAGAGGAAATGTGGTAGCTTTTCTAGAGTTATTGCCCTTATTTATGCTGCTTAATCTTAGACTTAAGGTTACTAAATAAAACAGCTTACGTTTTCTGGCTAAACACCAGGTAGTCCACGGTTCAGACATTCTAAAGTCTATGATAGAAAATTAGGGTTGTATATAAGACACGAGGGAACTTTTTATAATAATATTGATCTGAATTTACTACATGAGGCATGAACTTCTGGGCCTGAATTTTACCCTCAGCAGGCACGCGCAATTGGCAGCCCCGGGACTGATGGGAAACACGCCCCCTCCTGCAATCGGCCCTCAACCGCAACTTCATGCTGGCTGGCCAATTAAGGCCTGCCCAGCGTGAAACGCGTCTTCCCAATGATCAGGAAGGGCTGGGCGGGGGCAGGGGCCTGTTGGGCTTGAAGGCTGCCAGGGAAGAATATATCTTCTGCGTACTGAAGACCGAAGCCATGGCCTCAACTGTGGCTGGAGACACCAGGCAGGAGGGCAGGTCTGGAGGGCGCTCGGCCCCCCCAGTTTTCCGACGAGTGCTCGCTGTCCTCCTGGAGGCGGTGGCTGCCAGGGGGTCACTCTTGTACCCAGAGATGGAAAGAGGAGGCCACTAAACGAGACAAAGGAACCCTGGCAGGAGGAGGTGGCCCAGGTCAGCAGCTGTGTTGTTGTGCGGCGCACATGGGTGTGGTGCAGTGCCACAAAAGGTTCAATGATCTGCTGCGCTCAGGAAGAGTGAGTACCATGTTGGCATGGATCAGTGTGGTGAAGCGTTAAGGTCTGGCCATCCCCCCATGGATGGTGCTAGAGTCTGAGTGCCAACTGTCAATCATACCGGAACTGGCCAAGTGGGGAGAGCCCTGGCTGCTTGGACTGAGTGCCTTGCGGCTCGAGGGCCATGACTTGGGTGTGCCCTGCAGGGTGTTCCTCAGCTGCGGTTGGCCAGGCTGCAATGGCGCTGCAGGAAGAGAGTGGACTAGTTAATGCTCCTCTGTCCTTTCAGGAGAAGACGGGTCATAACAACATTGACAGGCTAAGAACCAGCAGAGGCCCCTAAACCTCCTAATCCTAACCAGATTTGAGCAGGACGCCTTGGAGCTGGAGAGGCACCTTGTTCAGTCTGTCGTGGAGAGGCTGGGGTGTCAGACGAAGGTAAGAGCGCAGTGCACAGAGGTGAGAGTTTCGGATAATGCAAACATTCTTGTGCAGTCTCTTCATTGATGGGACCCTCAAAACTGGATTCCCCATTGATCATTGAAAGATGATGACACCATGATGCAGATCTCCATTGTCTCACCAGGATGCCTGGCTTGCACAGTGTGATATTGTAATTAAACGAATGACATGTCATTGTTCTCCCTTGGATTTGCCAGCAGGCACTCATTCGCAGGACCCCGAAGAACCATCCCTGACACCAGAGGACCGCTGGGCTTCAGCTGCACCTGCATCTCACCCAAACCAGGTACCAGTGCAGATACCAGCACCTCGATGGGCATTAGATGTTTGGCTAGAATGTCGGAGTACAGTGGTGAGGGCACTTCACACTTGCTTGAGGGGCAGGCGGAGGCAGAAAGTGCCCATGACGCTGGCAGGACAGTTGGAGGATTGCTGGAGACAAGGATGATGCTGAGTCAAAGGCAAATAATGAGCCTCTGGAGTTGTCCATTAGGCAGCAGATGCTGGATGTCCAGCTGAATGTGTGGGAAGATCTGGCAGAGATCCAAGAGGGTATGTGTGCCATGGTCACTGTTGTGGAGGAGTCCAAGCGAAGTCAACTGCGTTGACCCTCATGGCCAAGAGCATTGCATCCTCCATTGAGAGAGTGATGACTCTCATGGAGAGGCAGCTCCAGGGACAGACTTAGGGGGTTCCTGGGGTTGTGCTTGGACCTGAAAGCCCTTACACAAGCAATGACCTCAGATGTTCAGTGCCAGTGTCAGAGATGGACGAGGCACCCAGTATTCTAGCTAGGTGCCCATCCATTAATGGCAAGCAGGGAGGTCCAGAGTGACCTTAAGTTGGCACACAAGCTTCTTGTCATCTCTGTGGGCTCCTCCCAGGGTGCTCTGGATGATGGCAGCAGCTCACCTGCACATTTGCCAGTGACCATGGCATCTGATGAGGCTGCGGTGATTGGGGAGATGCCAGCCATGGCACTGACCACTCCCTCCCAGGCGGTGCCAGCACAGGCTTCACTAGCCAGAGGACGACTGCAAAGGTCACCAAGGCTGCCTCCAATGCCGCTACCAGCGAGGGCGGAGGCAGGGTGTGGTGGGGTGGCACCAAGACATTGCACTCGTAAACATAACTTTAAGGCACCATAAGCACAAGAGAAATTCGTTACGAGTGATCTTCTGTTCTGTAATGTTTTGTGTATGTCTACTGGTGTGGAAATGATCACCAGAGAAGGTTATGTTAATTTGTTTTGATTGTGAAAATGACATAAATTTTGTTTCTGTCGTAATGACCTGAGTATGCTTCACGTTTCAATTTTTTTGGAGCAGGGTATGCCAGTATGTAATGCTGGACATGAGTGGTCTAAGCTTTATTGCACAGGCACTGAGTGGGTTCAAATGAAAGGGTCATATCAGACATCCTGGATGGAGGCGGCAGCCTTGGCATGAGGTAGAAGCAGATCTTTGGCAGCCTAGCTGAAGAAGAATTGGACCAAGGTGTCCCCGGTGTCCCTGCCTCCCTGAAGGATACAGAGGTCTGCCTCCACATCCTCACAATGCTCCTCACCGTGCTCCTCTTCTGACTCACCACTGGATTCATCCTCTGTGGCCTGTGGAGCTGCCTCAAGATCCTCTTCCCCCAGTGAGTGCCCCCCTTGCCAGTGCCAGATTGTGGAGAGTGCAGCATGCAACCACTATCAGTGACAGCCGCTCTGAAAGTATTGTAGTGCACCCCCTGAACAGTCCAGGCATCGGAAGCACAGCTTCAGAAGACTTCTGGTCCTCTCTATCACCGCCCTTGTGGAGGCATGACTCCTATTATAACTTGGCTCTGCCTCTGTTCTTGGGTGGTAGAGAGGTGTCATGATCCAACTCTTCAACGGATAGTCCTTGTCACCCAACAGCCATCCATCCATTCGGGCTGGAGCACTGAAGAGCCTTGGCACCTGTGAGTGTCTCAGGATATACGTGTCATGAGAGCTGCCAGGGTATCTTGCACAGACTTGCAGAATCTGTATCCTGTGGTCACACGCTACCTGCACATTCATGGAGTAGAAGCCCTTCCTGTTGACAAAGGCACCCGGCTCACCCACTGGCACCTGATGGCCACATGTGTGCAGTCGATGGCACCCTGGATGTGATGAAACCCAGCAATTGCTGCAAAGCCTCTGGCTCGCTCAGCCTGGCTGGCCTCGCCCATACGGAAATGAATAAAGGTTAGTACCCGCCTGAACAAAGCTTCTGTCACCAGCTTGACATGACTGTGGGCAACTGATTGGGACACTCCACAAAGATCCCTCAATGGCCCCTAGAAAGTGCTGGAGGCATAGAAGTTGAAGGCCACTGTGACCTTCAGAGCCACTGACATGGGGTGTCCACCCATATATCTGGAGGTGATCTCAGGCCCAATCATCTGACAAATGGAGGTCACAGTCTCCCTGGAGAGGCGGAGCCTCCATTGGCATTGCACCTCGGACATATTGAGGTAGTTGCATCACCGCCTGTAAACCCTGGCAGCAGGATAGTGGCATCTTCTGCAGTCCTTCCCCCTTGGACATCCTGGTGGCACTGCGCCCTTTGTGCCAGCACCTCTCCTCTCAGAGGTCCCTCCCCTGGAAGCTGCATAGAGACACCTGGCTTCCTCCCCCTTCTGCCCCTCTCTTCCTCCTCAGAGGAGGTGCCTCCAGCAGAGACCACAATCCCCGTTATTAGAGTAATAGATACCTGGAAGGGCCCACATGGTCAAAATCCTCTGGGGGCCTTGGAGACACCAATGAGTCCTGAAATGAAGCCTAAAAATGAAGAATGAAGCTCAGAACAGAGATGAAGCTGTCAAGTTCAAATAAGCAACCAGCAGCAAACTATCTCCTAAACTCCTCAAATCTCACTGGCAATGTTGCTGAACCGTTTTATTCCACCTTTGGATGAGGTTTTGCAAAACGTGGGCTGCCCGCCTGCCTGTTATGCCCGTGTGATGAGCGCAAAATCGCATGGACAATGTAAAATTGGGATCAGTTGGGTTTTTAGTGGCCTTAAGAGCCTTTTAATTGATGGCGGGTGCAACTTTGACACCTGTGTGCACCAATCAACCTGAAGATTGCTCACTGTGGGAAGACGTTGGGACACTCGCCTGACACCTTCTCGCTCTATTTTATGCCTGATCGGGTCGGGCGCGTGCCTGCCCATGAGGCGTAAAATTCTGCCCCTGGTTATACTAAAGCCACCCTAGGTTTTTAAGCCACTCAGTTCATCTGTTAAATTGAGTACATAATGTCACAGTAGTCTGTGTGAGGACAGTTCCCCTAAAGCTGTCTGTATTTCATATAAGTCACAGAATTTATAGTGTTTCCCATTTCAAAGAGCATATTTGGTAGTCTTCTACAGGAAGGTAGATACCGATAGTGCACCTTTCATAGTTTATCCTTTCCCACAGCATTTTTATGTAACTCTCAGAATTTTATTGCTTTTACGAAATGTTCTTTCGTTACTTTTCATATTGTTATTCTAGGGCCAATAAATGGAGCCGCCATTAGTCATGTTTCGATTACCATTAGTCTCTGTTGGACTACAGATAAAGGTTCTGAATTATACCAAAACGTAGCAGCCCATGAGGCACAGTTATTGGTTTCTTCCTTGGTACTGGTTTTTAGAAATGGATCTATACAGGACCTTGGCCTCTCCTGACATTCCCCAAAGCCTGCAGTCCTTTATTCACTTGCCTGTGCCATGAATTAATTGACATGGTTGAATCTCTCATAAAGTGAGGGAAGGTCTGTAAATTTTGTTTAGTCAAGGGTATTAATGGGTATGGAGCCAAGGGGAGTTAGGATACAGATTTGCCTCAATTTCATTGAATAGAAGCACAGAGTAGAGGGACTGAATGGCCTCCATCTGTTCCCTTTTTTGTGGAGGTTCCAGCAGCTTCTTTTGCCAACTCCCTTGCACAGGCTTCAGCCCTTCTTGACTGTTGCTGCTTAGCAGGTTTGTGGACTCCACTATTAATCCAGACATTTAACACACACTTTGGAAGAAGAACCTCCAGCCATGTGCCTGCTGCTGTACCACCATCCATCTCTCTCATTTGCTCTGCAGCCAAGTGTTGACATGTCTTAGTCCTCTGCTGTCCTACATCAGGCTCCACTTCTACACCTGCACCCCAAGCGTCCTTGTGCTCTGCCCCTCATCAATTCCTGACCTAAATTCTCTACACTTGGCCAATGTTGAGTCCAAGCGAAAAGGTGAATGGCAAGAAGAAAAGTTGTCAGTGTTGCCAGAGGTGAAAGGGACTGTACGTTCTTGCTCTTTATTAACCTTGTCTGCTGGCTCCTGTCTTGTAGTCTCCAGAGATACTGCAATGATGCATCCTCAGAGTGAATGACTTTTGTTATGGCATAGCCATTGGTAAATGCTGAGTTGTTCAAACCCCAAAGGGAAACTTGAAACAACCGCCACAACTTGTTTTACAATTTGTATAAATTTTGAGATGTGTGCCTTGAATTCAGTAGTAATAAAACCACCAAGTCTTATAAGTTTTTACAAAGCCGGATTAAATATTTATTAACAAAAAAATGATTTTTAATCACATACATATGTCTACAAATTACTACTATAATAACTTCTAAATCCCCTAATTAATCTGACTCCCAGTTACACTTTCGTTAAGGCAACAGTAAGACACATAGGGCAGAATTTTCTGGCTGACGTGCGGGTGGCAGAGTCCACACGTCAGCGCTTAAAATGTCGTGCGAGCGTGCTGTTAGGGGGGAATAAAGGGGTACAGTAAGAATTTATTGTAAGGGAATGATACTGTTGGAATCTCCAAGTAGCCAGTGCCTGCAAGTACATAAACAGTGAAAAAGCACCTTATACACTCTCCAAATTTGTACACCCTCAGGGTTTGCAATCACCAACAAGGACCTGAGAGTCAGATTGGAGACTTAGGTTGTTAAAAAAAGCAACTAAGATTGAGCCTGTTTACAGCAGATAGGGAAAGAACAGATAGTCCCAGCTTAGATAGGAGGGAAGGTCTCTGCAAGGGTGAAAACTAGGGACATACGATGCATAGCAACCCAGATTTTTGGACCAAACTGTGGGAAATACAAGATTTCCATGCAATGCACCCGCTTGATACCCACATACTGGTGAAGGCGAAGTGCCCAGAGGATATATGGGGAAGATTGCGCCTATATTTTAGAAGTGGTGACTGGGCAAAACATGGGGACGTCCCAGATCGGGAGAAGGCAACAGCCCTGCACAGGGACTTTGAGGAGGCAGTTAAGGAAGCCTTGGGGGAGGGAGAGACGAGTCGGGGGGATATAATGTCTGTGGTACAGAAGAAGGGTGAATCTGTAATGGACTGTGCAGAGCGGAAGTGGGAGACGTATGTACAGTTTTCAGGACAACTGCATCCCATGCGGGATGACAAGATTTTCCTGAAAATGTGGAAGGATGATTGGGACTCAAAAGGTCCACTACTGAATTTTCTGTAACTTAAAAAAATGAATTGATCTAAGTTACAAGAGCTACTTGTGCTGAAGAGAGAGAGAAAGAGAGAAAAGGGAGGGGTACCTCTAGGGGGTTAATAAGCACTGACAGGCAGTAGCAGGGGAAATGTGAGCTTTCATCAGTTTGATGGTCGCTATAGGTGGAGCCTTCAAGATTCCTTTATTTCCCCCACTGCTATTTGAAGTTTTATTGAGAATATGAGAGTTTTAAGTCAATAAGCTAAGGATACAGGAATATAAATACATACCTCTAAATATATGTTCGTTTGTGTGCATGGAAGTATTTGTAGGTGAGCTTTAATGTATTTTCTTCCATAAATTGTCATTTGTGTGTGTAGTTCAGCACTTTAGGGTTGAAAGTCCCATGTTAGATTAAAGGAAAAGTATACTAAAACATTCCAAAGTTTTGAGTATAAGGGACTCTGGCAAAAAGGGATTGCTGGCAAAAAAAAAATCGCAATTTGAAGGTATCATAAAGCTAAACAGGGTTAGATGAACCAACCTTTGTACCACTCCCTTGCAGACTAGTATCACCAGCCTCCAAAATGACTGGGATTGATATATACGAGTTAGTATTCTAAAATTCTGAGGGGAAAGAAAGATTACCTGAAATTCAAAAGGATTCTAGGAAAACCAAAAGATAAAAACACACAGTTTAGGTGGTTCCAATGGATAAAAAGGGGTTTATTTTGAAGAGATGAATTAAATACAAAAGGAAATCTGCATCCTAACAGCACTGTTATTTGATAAAAGCTGCGGATGCTGGAAATCTAGAACAAAAACAAAAATACCTGGAAAAATTCAGCAGGTCTGACAGCATCTACAGAGAGGGATTTAGTTGACGTTTCAAGTCCATATGACCCTTCATCAGAACTAAGACATATAGAAATGAGATGAAATATAAACTGGTGAAAGGGAGTGGGACAGGAGAGCTCGATAGGGGACCAGTGATAGATAGAGGCCAAGAAGAGACTGCCAAAGATGTCATAGATAAAAGGACAAGGGGGTGTTGATGGTGGTGATATCATCTGAAAGATGTGCTAATGGGGACATTAAGAGAAGCAAGCTAATGGCAGATGGCCCTAGTGCGGGTGGGGTGGGGGGAAGGGATTGAAATGGGTTAAAAGGTAGAGATAAAACAATAGATCGAAATAAATTTAAAAATAGGAGGGAAGAGAAAAAAAGCTGATAAAAAAAAATTATAAATTATTGGAAAAAGAGGGATCGGAAAGGGGGTGGGGATGGAGGAGAGAGTTCATGATCTGAAATTGCTGAACTCAATATTCAGTCCGGAAGGCTGTAAAGTGCCTAGTCGGAAGATGAGGTGCTGTTCCTTCAGTTTGCGTTGAGCTTCACTGGAACATTGCGGCAGGCCAAGGACAGACATGTGGGCATGAGAGCAGGGTGGTGTGTTGAAATGGCAAGTGATGGAGCAGCACTTCACTTGCACTTCCCTCAATTTAGTCTACTGCATTCGCTGCTCCCAATGCAGTCTCCTCTAAATTGGAGAGACCAAACGCAGACAGGGTAACTGCTTTGCGGAACACCTTCGGTCTGTCTGCAAGCATGACCCAGACCTCCCTGTGACCCAGGACACTAGCCAATGGTAAATTCCCCACCGAGGTGTTTGTGTCTGCACTGGTGCCTGGCTGGCTGAAATGATGTGCCGCAAGTTACACGTCTTGGGCCACAGGTGTAGAGGGGGGACTGTGGTGTCTATGGGCGCGGCCATGTGGTGGTGATGCTGAAATTAACAACAAGGACAGTGCATCAGTTAGCGTACAGTCAGTTAAACCTTTCATCCTTTTCCCCCCAGCCTCATAAGTTGCTCACCCTTCAAGACCCTAAGGAGACGATCATTGGTGGGGTGGAAAAGAGTCAAGAGGAGGCCCAAACATTCGATGCGCATACAGACTGGCTGGTCAGATGGCCTCAGGAATGCCACATGGCATGTTATGTACCATTGGAGTAGGGAGAGTGCAGAGGTACCTGACCTGGATGCATGCTGGCCTGGAGAGTTGCGGTGCTGAGGAAACATCTCAAACACTTGCAACATTTGCTGTGGATCACAGGTGATTGAGAGGTCACATTATTGACCTTCATTCCGTTATGAGGGGCATAGGCCAAGTAGGCAGAAGGCAACATTTCCCTTCGGCGCAGGGATGAGTAACATGGTGGCATTTATTTAAGTTGAGTGCCATGAGGTTCACGGCTGAGGTGCTGAAGACCTTTTGGACAAAGTAATGTGGGGCGCACTGGCTGAAAGGGTGGTGGAGGTCCCAAACCCTCTAAGATGCAAAAAATCTTTGGCTGTGCAGCAGCGATGCCATGGCATGTTAGACCATGGGATAGTGGTCACAAATGGGATAAGGTGACTTTAGAAGGTGGTGGAGACACGAATCCTCAAGGGGACGAGGGACCTTTGTGTATGACCCACACCTCAGAGTGTCTCAGTCTGTGAATGAGCAGTGTTGCAGCATTAACGATTGCAGCAACCATCAGTGGTTTGGATGATGGGCAGACAGAGTGAATGGGACTGTGGACCTCAAATACCTGGCCGCTGGACCCCAGCCTCGCAGCCACCGGCCGACCTAGCCTCCTGCCTCCTCTCCAGCTCCATGGCCTGCTCCTCAAATGTGGTGAGGTGCTGGAGCAGAGCATGCCCATCTCCAGTACTCTGGCGCTCCTGAAGATTGTGTTGACTTTTTGCCTGCAGAACAGAGAAGAGGATGCATTGGGGCTGATCGCTCTTGTACTCTGCACGCACACGCTGCACCCCAATAACAGTGGCCCATCTGAGGCCTCCAGTGGCTCCTGTCCACACTACTGGTGATCAGTCCCCAGAAGATTTTACGGTTGTTCCCAACCCCATCCCCCAACGGACACCTTGGACACATTCGGCGTCCATCACTTTGAATAACACACGGGTCTTGGTGCCCATGGCAAAGAGGCGCAACTAGGTGCGGCACCGATGCCAGGAGATGGCACTTGGCCACAACACATTGAGGCTCCCCTTGCACCATCTCATCATCATCAATATGACATGTGTTGGAGTTCTGAGTATACGTCTCGCTGCCTCCCCTGCAGGTTGCCCCCAGACTACTCAAATGCAAAAAACACCAACATATGCTGCAGGGAGAACCCATCTTCTCCTCAACCACTAAGGCTGATGTAAGCATGGTCAGTACCCGTTTGCCCACCCAGCATGTGCCAAATGCCCAATGCAGTAACAACAGCAAGACATTGGGGGAGGGGGGGCGGGGCCTCAAAGGCTAAGGCTACCTGCTGGGTCAATTGGCCAAGGCCAACATGGTGCTCACCCTTCCAGAGCACAGCAAATCATTGAATCTTTTGCAGCACTGGGTGCCAGTGCGCCGCACATCATCATGGACACTCACAGCGTCACCAACCTTCTGCCATACCTGGCTGGTGACATGGGGGGCCCTCCTCCTCCCATCATCCGGATACAGCAACTGCCGATGCCTGGAAACCTCTTGGAGGAGGACAGCAAGGCATGCTTGTCTCTCCTGCAGCCTGCCCCCCTCCTCCTGCTCATGCTCTTCTGCATACACAACTGCCTCTCTCTCTCCCCGAGTGGCCATGGTGCACTGCCTCAAGCAGGCTGCCTGGCCGTTCTTTAAACAGGCAACTGGCTCCCCATTGGAACCGGCAGTCTGAGACCGCCCAGACCCACGACTGTTTTCCCGTTCTCCACGGGAGTCGCTAACCCGCTGGGTGGGCCTTATTTGGCCCACCGGCCGAAAATAGCGGCACGGCCTGTTTCCGCGGCAGTAATCGGCTGCTCGCCCGCCCGCCCGTCAAATGGAAAATTCTGGCCATAGATTTTAAAAGACCCAGGCAAAGAAACAAGACACCCTAACAATCCAATTCAAAGTGAGCTTCCTTAACTTCAGTTCTTTGTAGACAGCAGCTTGAGGCATGGATACTAAAGACTTTTCACACTTGTTAGATCTTGAAATGCCTACCCTTACACACAGCCTTTACCCCTTTATACATATTTTCCCCTTTGAAGGCAAATACCCATTGTTTCACTATGTCTTTGGACTTTACTTTTCTGATTATAAAAATTTAGCATAGTGCCCATTTTACCAGTAATCTTTGGGAAAAATAACCACACTGTTTCTGACACCTGGCTAGGTGACACATTTCACCCCTCCTTTGAATTCAATCTAGTCTGGTTTATTTAGAAATGCAAATTTTCTATTACACCTACTTAATATTTAAAACAACTCATCTGGTAAAACATCAGAGCCTTCAGACCAGCTGCCTTTAATCCAATTAAGTCTCTCTCTCTCCCTCTCACACATAGACACACAGATGCCACTATTTTATAATAAATTTCAATAACAATATTATATCTTCCTGACACTTTCTCTGAGGAGTCTTAGCCCCCTTCTTGCAGAACCTCCTGTAGAATACCTGATGGATCTATGAGAGATTAAAAGCATGAATTAGAACCATTAAAATAAGGTGAGAATTGAAAATCATTTTTCACCTGCCGTCATCAAGTCAATATGAATGAATGTTGTATGACATGTGGTTTCGTGACATCGAATTCTGTCACCAGGTAGTTGGGAGACCCCCAGTTTCTATCTCTAGTAGCTGGGCATGCCAAGAAACAGCTTATTTCCAGTGCCTCCTCTTCTCCAGCTGTCAGTTTTGAGATTGTTGCAGGGCCACCTCAATTTTATGCCTCTCCCTGGTGTTCTCTGCTCTCTTCTCTTGCAAGGAGGGAACCTATGATGGAGATTAATGGACTGTGCCAAGTGAATGGATGGACAACATTTGTTCAGGATGACTTTTTTTTTATTCTTTCACAGGATGTGGGCATTGCTGGCAAGGCCCAGGGCCAGGGTTTTGGACAGCTGCTCTGGGCTGGAGAGGAACTTGTGGGGTGTGGGGAAGGGGTGGGTGGGTGGGGGGAGGATGCAATGGTCATGATCCATGTAGGTACCAATGACCTAGGTAGAATGAGGAAAAAAGTTCTGCTCGGGGAATATGAGCAGTTAGGGGCTAAATTAAAAAGCAGAACCTCAAAGATTCTGAATTACTGCCTGAGCCACAAACAAACTGGCGTAGGGTAAATCAGATTAGAGAGTTAAATGTGTGGCTCAAAGTTTAGTGTGGGAGAAATGGGTTTCAATTCATGATGCAATGGTACCAGTAATGGGGAAGGTGGGGGCTGTAACTTTGGGACTGTCTTCATTTGAACTGTGCTAGGACCAGTGTTCTGGTGCACATTGCATTCATAACAGAACAGATGAATTTACAGCGCAAATAGAAATAAATAGGTATGATCTGATAGCCATTGCAGAGACATGGCTACAAGACAACAAAGGCTGGGACCTGAATATTCAAAGGTACATGACATTTAGGAAGAACAGGAAGCTAGGAAAAGCTGGATGGGTAGCTCTGTTAATTAAGACTGACATTGGTACAATACAGAGAGATGACCTTAGTCCTGGCATTCAAGACGTAGAATCAGTTTGGGTAGTGGGGAAGGTGACACCCATAGAAGTTGATGGTGGTGTCTGGGACATTGCAAAGTATATTAAGGTGATTATGACTATGTCAGGCTGTTGCTTGACAAGCCTGTGAGACAGCTCTCTCAATTTTGGCAAAAGCCCCCTGATGTTAGTAAGGAGGACTTTTCAGGGTTGACAGGGCTACGTTGATGCCAGGTGGTCCATCTGGTTTTCGTAGACTATGAGGGATAGATGTGACATTGCATCAAGATATGGGTAAGTGACAGTGGTGGATGGACAGGTGGGGATGTGAGGAAATGCATAAGTGTAGCAGAATGGCTGAACTTGCAAGGTAATTTGGTGTGAGGTTTGATGGCAAGAGTAGGTTTGGGAAGGCAGAGTCAGGGGGCTGGAGTAAAAAACACATCTAACACATCTGCTACTAATCTCCTCAGTAATCTCCAGCCATATATTCTTGCACTCTGAGGCATGTTTCTTCCTCCCATCAGTATGGAAGTGTATCTCCCTGTGGGCCTTACAGACCATAGCACCAGGCTTAGGGAGAAATCTGCAAACTGAGGTGCACATTCCAACTTCATTACTACAACTGCTTCCTCTGTTCCCTCAGCTTCACAATCCTTCAACTGTTAGTTTAGCAGTGTTCCTTTAAATAACCTCACACAATCATCATCACATTCACAAGCACTAATCAGTTGGGACAACTGGATGTCAGATGCAAATGCAATGGCTGGGTTAAAAATCCACTGGCAAACGTGCTGCCATTACTTCTGGAACAAAAACAGAATTACCTGGAAAAACTCAGCAGGTCTGGCAGCATCGGCGGAGAAGAAAAGAGTTGACGTTTCGAGTCCTCATGACCCTTCGACAGAACTTGTTTCCTTTGAACACTCTCCTGCCTCCCCCCACACATTCCCCCCCCACAGCCCTGACTCATAGTGAATCACCACTTTAAAATATTCCCAGTGTGCCACTTGAAATATTAAGGCTGAATTCACCAGAGCCCAGAAGGTTCATCGGATACTCAGTGGACATGTTCACAATTGCAAAAGTGTTTGAGAAGGTAAATGGTACAAGATTATTTCAATTGGTTGGTGAATTGCTAAGGGCATAAAAATAGAAGCTAATTTTTTTTAAAAATCATGAAAACAGTAATTATAAAGTAATTAGAAAATGGAATACATTATCATATGTGGTTATTGGAGGCAAGCCAATAGTGTTTAAAGAGGGAGTTAGATTAACACTTGAAGGAAATTATCAGAGGGTCCAGGAAAAGACCAAGAAAATGGGACAAGTGTAGCTATGACAGATTGCCCTCTTAATTACTCCCAAATGTCACTGAACATGGGTGCTAAGCAGAAGAAACTTGGACATTAATCCTTTTTCCTTGTTCTGTACCTGACTTGCAGTGCCCCTCAACTTCTATATTCAGTGCACTTGCAAAGTAGAGAAATGGGGGCTGGGGAGTGGTGCGGGGTTGGGGGTGGGAGGGGCAGGGGAGTGCCAAAAGGAAACACAGAAGTAATGGCAGCATGTTTGCCAGTGGATTTTTAACCCAGCTGTTGCATTTGCATCTGACATCCAGATGTCCCAACTGATTAGTGCTTGTGGACGTGATGATGACTTGTATATACATGAAGTATGTCAAGTTAGCAACTGAGAGGTGCTGGTTTGACTGTGAGGTTTGTTATGAGGCTATGCCTCTTCATTTTTGAAGATATGAGTTTTCAACTTTCAATCGAGCGGAAATTTTGTAATTTGAAATGAGACAGAGCAAACTACTTAAAAATGCAAGGTCACCATCCTCTTGAAAAACAAACAAATCACCCTCAGGAGAGTGCAAAGACAGAGACATTTCCTATCATTCAGAGACCCATTGAGACTCATCACTGTTTAAGGACAGTGCAAAGTGCACTTTGTGCAAAATGCAAAGTGCTGGATATTGAAACAATGGCTACCACAGACAGACCCACCCAAAACTCCGTGGAAATATACAATGGGCAGAATATTAAGCTCGGCGGGCGGGCACACACCTGACCTGGCCAAGCGTAAAATGATGCCTGATGACATTGGACAAGTGTCCCGACATCATCGCGCAGTCCCACGATATTTCATTTGGCGGGTACGCACTGACAATGAAAAGGCCTGTTAGGGCCATTAAAAAGGTAATTAAATTCAAATTTATGCTACCCGCCCCATCTTGTGGTTGGCGGGCAGGCCAAAACGCCAAGAGGCCTTTGCACTTTTTCGGAAACTTCATCCACAGGCGGGATGAGGCTTCTCAAATCAAATAAAAATCAAATAAAAATTTTACACGAATTAAAAACATGTCCCTGCTCATGTGACTCTGTCACATGAGGGGACATGTTTTATGACATTTTTATTTTCTTTATTTTTTTTTAAACAGCGTTTCATCTCCCTGGGGCAGCTCTTTGCTTCAGGGAGATTATGTAGCGCGCTCTCGCACGTCTGTGTAAATTTCCTGCTTGGCCTACTGACCCTCCTCCCCCCACCCATGCAGGCAGCACTGAGCGTTAAGTGGGCCTTAATTGGTCTGCCAGCGTGAAATTGCGGTGTGGTGCTGATCGCAGGCGACGGTCAGCTTACCGACCGCTCCGGCCCTTTCCCGCTGAGCCCGCACGCCAAGGGCAAAATTCTGCCCAATGGTTGAAGTATTTCAAACCACTATAGAGGGAGATTGAAGGAGAGTCTTCAGCAGAGGAAACAGGCTGAAAGTTAGGTGTTCTCTCTCTTTTGGAACAAGTGTATTATCCAGTTTGGAAGCTAACATTACTAGAAATCTACCAAACGACAGAGATCTCATAATATTTGAAACATTTTCTACACCTGATCACATCCACAAAAGCCAGCTAAAACAAATCGGCAGCAACGTTTAACAATCGATGTTTCAAGGACTCAAAGGACACTTAGCCGTATATTCATTTAACTTTTAAAAATTGGCCTCTAACTTCCGTTATTTTTGATACCAGAGTGTGCGTGACGTTGCATTTTTATTATTTGTTTCTTGGGTTTCATGGTTAATAAACTTGCTCCTTCTTTAACTCAAGAAAATCTTATTTGATTGGGTCCTTATTGTCCACTGCTTAAATAGTTAAATGCATTTGGATTTGGAAATATAATGTATATCCTCGTGAAAAAGGAACTAAACCCTTGTTGTGACTAGCTGAGGAGGTTGAACACAGCAGAGCCAGTTCACCACTTCTCAACTAGTCATAACAGGTTTGTCTTTTAACTTCGGTGGAATAGAGAAGTTGACTTCTCAGGGCAGGTGGAGTAGAGAGGAGGACTTCTGTTTTGCTGTAAGGATATGTTTAATTGATATTGTTAATTGTGGCTTAGGAAAACATCTCTAAAACAAAGCAAAACCTCTGGTGCCTGTAAATAACTGTGCAAAGAAATACACAGGACATAAGACATGCCTGGGTCTCATTTATTTTATTTTATTTTGAAAGTGTTGGTTTCATATCTGGAGCAGGCTGCCTGATAAAAATCTGCTACCACTGATTCCTGAGCTGCTGTGGAGGAGCGTTTGATCTTAAGGCGGCAGACGAATATTGTCAACAAAAGGATTAGCATTTTTCCTTAAAGCAGTGTTTGCTGCTGAATGATGCTCGCTCTTTCCAAATAGTGGTGGAGGCTATGTTCAGAAAGGCACCATATCCTTGTCCTACCTTTTGTAATTGACTTTTTGGAACCAGCCACAAGTCCCCTTTGACAGCTGTTGTTCCGAGCAACTGAATCCCAAAAACAAAGCAAAAATCCCCCCCCCTCCCCACTCACAAAATGACTCCATTCAGCTTGAATAAAATCAGATGTCTCATTGTCAAAACAGTCCCCTTCTAGTACAACCTCCTTAATCTTTGCATCTGCACTTGCTTCCCCAGCTCATCTACACACCAAATCTACTGAAATCATATTGATAGTATGGGCACGAGCATGATGTACTAAAATGGTCTTTACTTTTGCTTGGACCCAGACCTAAGGCCTAGGCTTTCTGGACAGCAGCAACATGCCCCTTTATACAGCAATAGCTGCCATGCTGAGGTAAGTTTCAAAAGGCCCAAGACTCTTAATGAATGAGTATGCAGTATTGAATTGGGGAGTGAATGGGTAGGTGGGTGAGGTCGCTGAGTTGGATAGGTGGATCAGTTTGGGGAAGGGTTAGTTGGGTGGGTAGTCAGATTGGGTCAGGGAGAAGTTGGGTGGTCAAGGATAGTTGGGTTGGGATGGTGGGGGGGGTGGTAGTTGAGTTGTCAGGGGATAGTCGGGTCTGGTCGGGGGAAGTGGGTGTAGCTAACTGAATTTTATGAATTGAATTTAAATTCTACCAGCTGCCATAGCGGGATTTGAACCCATGTTCCCAGAGCATTAGCCTGAGCCTCTGGATTATCAGTCCAGTGACATTTCCACCACACCACCTTCTCCCCTTTGATCCTTAAAGGGGAGATACACAAAAAAATCCTTTAATGTAAGTTCTTCAAAAATGACCAACAGGGCAGAGAGATGGTTCCATAGTGATGGGTCTGGCATTAATGGTGTAGATGGGCAGGAGGAGAGATGCCATGAGACTTTGGAGAGCCAGGGACAAGGACCACCCTCAGAAGTAAGTGGAAGTAGGTGGCCAGAAAGGTCAACTCTTGGAATCTGAACTCTAAGACCTGGCAGTAGTGCAACAAGAAGTCTAATGACCACACAGAATTTGTCAATGTCAGTGAATTCATCTTCTCATGACATTTCCAACTCACCACACCACAAGCCACACCACATTACTCATTGCACCATACTCCCATTACTCAACTAGCAACACTCCATGGCACTCAGGACTTAGGCCTAACATCCCAGATACTCCATCTCAGCTTCACACATCTACCAAAGTTGCCAGCCTCACACCTGCCTCTCCCTGCCTCCACATCCCTCTCTGTGGCAGGCACATCATTAGAGCACAGTGCTAAACAACACTAACATTCCACCATCTCCCTTGCAGGATAACATGGAACACAATAGAAAGGAGCAGAGGAGATCTGGCAAGGGACATGTACTCCCGTATCTCCTGATCCTTATGGAGGAGATCGTTCTCTACACCATGCTGCCAGCTGTGATGGCAAGTTCCTGCCTTAAAGCCCTTTCTCAACACCCAGCATGCCCTCTCTGGCTATTTGGCAGGATGAACATGCTGCAGATGGTGTGGCCATGGACCTCCTGCTTCCCATCCTAACCTCTTTCATTCATGCAAATCCCCCCTTTGGAGTTCGTGCTTTCAGACAGCCAAGAACTGCCCCCTGCTGAGCCACAAGACCCTAAGGAAGAAGAAAGAGAACAAAAGGACAGCACCAATAAAGAGGCCCAGAGACTTCACCTGACACTTGCAACCACCAGCTCAGATATTGGCCCTGCATTTTGTGATAATAAACTTTACAAGTGAACCCCCCACTGCTCCCAACCCCTCTCCAACCTTCCCCCATCCGCCTCCACTCCCCACCCACTCCAAACTACCCACACCCCCTCCAACTTCCCCTGCTCTCTCCAACCTCCTCCTCCTCCAATCTCCCTCCAACCCCTCCAAACACCCCCCTCCCCCCTCCAATCTCTCCCCACTGCCTCTAAACCCCTCCCAATCCCCCTCCAAATTCTCCCTCACCCCCAAAAACTTACCCCCAAACCCCCTATCTCCCCTCACACCCTCTGCCCTAACCCCCTTCTAACCCTAGCCACCTACCCCTCCCCATGGACACAGCATCCAGCTAATTCTAAAATTTCACTTCTCATTTTTTAACCAAGGGCATGCTCCTGATGCTGTGTTGCTGTTGACCTTCGGGCAGCTTTGTGGTTTTCTGGCAAGCTTGTCAAAGTAAACAATCAGAACCATGAAGCAGCCCGAGGTTGCGAAGCAGCAGCGCAACCATTAGTGAGACTAACCTAACAGACCAGCTTAAAATAAAATTGGATCTCTCAGCCCTGATGGTCCTGGTTTTTAAGCTCGTCTTTCAGGTTTGAAGCTCTGGCTGCTCAGTGTGAACAACTTGAGATCTCCATTTACAACAACAAACCTGGGCGTCCCACTAGCCCTGGAGCCCTGATGTTTGGCTCCATCTGCACCTTCCTCTCCCAGGCTCCACCAGAATTTCCAGGACAGTTGCCTTCAATGATGCTATGTGCTGAAGCAATCATGCGGTGCATTTCCTTATTTAGGCCTCAAACCAGTCGAGAATTCCCATTTCGTTACTTGAAGTCCACCCAAACTATAAATAAACTTTCCTATTTTTCTTCACAGAATCACAAAATCACAGAATCTCATAGTGCAGAAGAGGCCCTTCGACTCATCAAGTCTGCAGTGACACATGAGAAACACCTGACCTACCTACCTAATCCCATTTACCAGCACTTGGCCCATAGCCTTGAATGTTATGACGTGCCAAGTGCTCATCCAGGTACTTTTTAAAGGATGTGAGGCAACCTGCCTCCACCACCCTCCCAGGCAGTGCATACCAGACCATCACCACCCTCTGGGTAAAAAGGTTTTACCCCACATCCCCCCTAAACCTCCTGCCCCTTGTCTTGAACTTGTGCCCCCTCGTGACTGAACTTCGACTAAGGGGAACAGCTGCTCCCTATCCAACCTGTCCATGCCCCTCATAATCTTGTACACCTCGATCAGGTCACCCCTCAGTCTTCTCTGCTCCAACGAAAACAACCCAGGTCTATCCAACCTCAAGTGTCCCATACGCCTTTTTTACCGCCCCACTAACATGCCCCTCCGCCTCCAGAGATCTATGGACACGCATGCCAAGGTTCCTTTGTTCCTCAGAACTTCCTAGTGTCATGCTGTTCATTGAATACTTCCTTGTCAAATTACTCCTTCCAAAGTGTATCACCTCACACTTTTCAGGATTAAATTCCATCTGCCACTTCTCTGCCCATTTGATCATCCTGTCTATATCTTCCTGTAGCCCCAGACACTCCACCTCACTGTTAACCACCCGGCCAATCTTTGTGTCATCCGCAAACTTATTAATCCTAGCCCCCACATAACCATCTATGTTGTTTATATAAATGATGAATAATAGGGGACCCAGCACAGATCCCTGTGGTATGCCACTGGACACTGGCTTCCAGTCAATAAAACATCCTTCTGTCATCACCCTCTGTCTCCGACAACTAAGCCAATTTTGAATCCACCTTATCAAATTACCCTGTATCCCATGTGCATTTGCCTTCCTTATAAGTCTCTCATGTGGGACCTTGTCAAAGGCTTTGCTGAAATCCATATAAACTACATCAACTGCAGTTACCCTCATTTACACACCTGTTCACCTCCTCAATAAATTCAGTCAAATTTGTTAGGCATGACCTCCCTCTGACAAAGCCATGCTGACTATTCCTGATCAAACCTTGCCTCTCCAAGTGGAGAGAGATACTCTCCTTCAGAACTTTCTCCAATAGTTTCCCTACCAGTGACGTGAGACTCACTGGCCTGTAGCTCCCTGGCTTATCTCTACAACCCTTCTTAAATAGCCGAATCACATTAGCTGTTCTCCAGTCATCTGGCAGCTCCCCCATGGCCAGAGAGGAATTAAAAATTTGGGTCAGAACTCCTCCCTTGCCTCCCTCAGCAGTCTGGGACACAAATCATCTGGACCTGGAGATTTGTCCACTTTTAAGCCTGCCAACACGTCCAATACCTTGTCACTCCCTATATCAATTTGCTCAAGAACCTCACAGTCTCTCTCCCTGAGTTCTATACCTTCATCCTCATTCTCTTGGGCGAAGACGGATGTAAAGTATTCATTCAACACTCTACCAAGGTCCTCTGGTTCCACCCATAGATTACCCCCTTGGTCCCTAATGGGCCCTACTCTTTCCCTGGTTATCCTCTTCCCATTGATATACTTATAGAATATCTTGGGATTTTCCCTTCTTTCACCAGCCAGAGCTTTCTCATATCCCTTCTTTGCTCTCCTAATTGCTTTCTTAAGCTCCACCCTGCACTTTCTGTACTTCACTAATACCTCCTCTGATTTGCTTCCCTTGTACCTGCTAAAAGCCTCTCTTTTCCTTCTCATCACATCCTGAATATCTCTGGTCATCCATGGTTCTCTGGGTTTGTTACTCCTTCCTATCAACCATGAGGGAAAATGTTGAGCCTGTACCCTCCCCATTTCCTTTTTGAACGCCCCCCCACTGCTCCTCTGTAGATTTCCCCACAAGTAGCTTTTCCCACAGAGTTCATCCTTACTCTTCATAAACTGGCTAACTCTCCTTATTCTAATTTCATGGCTTGTAACGCAAATAAATGGTTCAAATGCAAAGCCTCGCTTGTATTAAAATTTGCATGGAAGTTTTTCCACATTTTCCATTGTTTACATCTCCTACTTTCCTTACATAAATTGCCCCATCTTTTCTTAGCTGTTCTTTTATTTTTTTTGAATGTTCTAACCCTTCTATTTATATTCATCTCCATCTACTGGGGTGAAGTATAATTGTGCTACAGCTACCCCATGTTTATTTCTCCTAATAGGTACCTAAAAATGTTGTGTTAAGTGAAATTGTGCTAAATGAAAATCACTTTCCCATAAGAAAGCATGTAATGAGCGATTACATTCCTGACCTGAAATTTTTACATTAATGACCTACTTGCTGCCTTGAACCTAACTGACCCAAAAATCCTCTTACTAATTGTTAATAACTTCTTAAATTTTAATAACTTACAGTACGAACTTTTTCAACTTACTTACTGCTTGCTGCTTCCCACCTCCAGGTCACCACCTCTTCTGCTCCCTGACCCTCCTGCTCCACAACCCTCCTGTTTGCTGCCTCCCTCTCTGACCCACCCACTCACTGCTTCCCTCCTCAACCTCTTGCTCCCTGACCCTCTTGCTCGCCTCTTCCCTCCCTGACCCTCCTGATGCTGCTTCCCTCACTGAGCCCCGCAATCGCCAACCCTCCCACTCACTGCTTCTCTCCCCGATCCACTCTCTCCCCAACCCTCCTGTGTGGTGCCACTCTCTGCCACTCCCTCTCACTCGCCGCTTCCATCTCCTGAACCTTCACTGTGAGCGAGGGGAGAGGAGATGCAAGTAGGAGAGCCAGTGAGTGGGAGGGTCGAGGAAGCAGGAGGGTCGGGAGGGGAAGCATAGAGCAGTAGGGTCAGGGAGCAGAGGGATCAGGGAGGGGAATAGCAGGGCAGTGGTGAGTATGAGGGAGGGAATGGCAGGGTCAGTGAAGTGGGAGGACCAGCGTAGCGTAAGTGTCGAGGAGGGAAGCATCCAGAGGGAGGGTCAGGGACGGAAAGTGGCAAGCAGCAGTTAGCTTTTACACAAGACTTGGCCAGTAACCACACTAAAATAAGAATGGCGGTGGCCATGGGGAACATCTCTAATTTACCAATTATGCTAAAATAAAAATGCATTATTAGAACATGCTTTTAACATGGACATCGGGTATTCTTAATACATTACATTCCTTATGCTACAATGGATTGAATTTCTGCCATTTTATTACAAATGCTTCTAGCATTCATCGATATAGAAACATAGAAACTAGGAGCAGGCGAAGGCCATTCGGCCCTTCAAGCCTGCTCCACCATTCAGCTTTCTCCCCACATCCTTTGATCCCTTTCGCCCCAAGAGCTATATCTAACTCCTTCTTGAAAACATACAAAGTTTTAGTCTCAGCTACTTTCTGTGGTAATGAATTCCATAGGCTCACCACTCTCTGGGTGAAGAAATTTCTCCTCATCTCAGTCCTAAATAGTTTACCCCATATCCTCAGACTGTGACCCCCTGGTTCAGGACTCACCCACCATTGGGAACATCCTTTCTACATCGACCCTGTCTAGTCCTGTTAGAATTTTATAGGTTTCTATGAGATCCCCCCCTCATTCTTCTGAACTCCAGCGAATATAATCCTAACTGACTCAATCCCTCCTCATATGTCAGTCCTGCCATCCCAGGAATCAGTCTGATAAACCTTTGCTGCACTCCCTCTATGGCAAGTACATCCCTCCTCAGATAAGGAGACCAAAACTGCACACAATATTCCAGATGTGGTCTTACCAAGGCCCTGTGTAATTGCAGCAAGACATCCCTGTTCCTGTACTCGAATCCTCTGGCTATGAAGGCCAACATACCATTTGCCTTCTTTACCGGCTGCTGCACCTGCATGCTTACCTTCAGCGACTGGTGTACAAGGACACCAAGGTCCCATTGCACATTCCCCTCTCTCGATTTATAGCCATTCAGATAATAATCTGCCTTCCTGTTTTTGCTACCAAAGTGGTAATTTCACATTTATCTACAGTATACTGCATCTGCCATGCATTTTCCCACTTAGCTAGTCCAAATCACACTGAAGCATCTGTGCATCCTCCTCACAGCTCACCCTCCCACCCCACTTTGTGTCATCTGAAAATTTGGAGATATTACATTTAATTCCCTCATCTAAATCATTAATATACATTATGAATAACTGGGGTCCCAGCACCGATCCCTGCGGTACCCCACTAGTCACTGCCTGCCATTCGGAAAAAGACCCGTTTATTCCTACTCTTTGTTTCCTGTCTACCAACCAGTTTTCTATCCATCTCAATACGCTACCCCCAATCCCACTCGCTTTAATTTTACACGCCAATCTCTTCTGTGGGACTTTGTCAAAAACCTTCTGAAAGTCCAAATAAACCACATCCACTGCCTCCCCCTCATCAAATCTACTAGTTACGTCCTCAGAAAATTCCAGTAGATTTGTCAAGCATGATTTCGCTTTCATAAATCCATGCTGACTTGGTCTAATTCTGCCCCTGTTTTCCACCTATAAGATTCGTCTTTTTCCTTTGGTTCAGCTTCAAGAGAAAAGTACACCAATTTCACAATTTCGCTATTTACCAAATTCATGTGAGAATTGAATATCCATTGTGGCAGAGACTGTTCTTGCTGACCTGACTCTTTGTTCCTCATTTTTGTTGTTTAAATTTCATTCTGGCAAAGTTTAACGTGAATTCTAGCCATTGCAGAGAAGTGGTTTGAGATTTGCTTGAAGAGCGATTTTTTTTAAAATTTCAATTTATCAGAAACTGCAATGCTTAAATTTAAGCAGGCAAAATTAATGCCTCAAAATTATATTCTTAAAATAGGCAAGGACCAGGTTTGTGATTTGAGGAACGAATGAAATGGTCAGTAAGCATTGACAAAGCAATAGACAATTAAATCAAAACAGAAATGGAAGTATGTAAAGGAAGTATTACCTTTCATGCAGCAACTAATACAACTCAATATACATCAGATGATCATGCCCATATGACTGACAGGAAAAGATGCATTGGTCTATTTAGATTGTCCCACACAGTTCTGGTGCCTTTTCATTGAATATACACTATTTAAGACTGAGATCGATTTTTCTCTCTCAGGGAATCAAGGGATATGGAAACTGGATAGGAAAGTGGAGTTAAAACCAAAGTTCATCCATGATCGTATTGGATGGTGGGTCAGGCTTGACGGGCTGTGTTGTCTACTCCTGCTGCTGTTTTTCATGTTCTTAGGAGCAGAATTTTCTGGATGGTGGGGGATAGGTGGAGCAGGAGCAGGCGTGGGTGGGCCAATTAAGGCCCGCCCAGCGTACTTCACAATTCCCGTGCATAGCGGGAGTGGGCAGGCGGTGGGCGCGCTCAGCCCGCCAGGTCCAATGGCAACTTGGCAGCCTCTGTAAAGGAAGGCTTGGCAGCCTTGTAAAGGCTGCTCACAATGGCTGGTCAAAGGGCTCTGCAGAGGGGCAATGGAGGTTATGCAAGTCCGGAGGGAAGGCCATGGGGGCAAGCCAGGCCAGAGGGTAGGCCTTGGGGGCAGGCCAGGCCGGAGGGCGGGGCAGGGGGCCAATATGCTCCTCATTTTCCCGATGACTGTCTTGCTGCCCTCCTGGAGGAGGTGGCAGCATGGTGGGAGGCGCTGGTTCCCC
This sequence comes from Carcharodon carcharias, assembly GCF_017639515.1. Taxonomy (NCBI): domain Eukaryota; kingdom Metazoa; phylum Chordata; class Chondrichthyes; order Lamniformes; family Lamnidae; genus Carcharodon; species Carcharodon carcharias. The sequence goes on along the minus strand of NC_054488.1, from coordinate 33,549,052 downwards.
AAGACAGGAGGAGGAGGCCCCTCAACATGACGACATGAGCCTGGGCGGAGGTGGCAGAGGTGATGAGCTCCCGCGATGTGGTGCAGCGCACCTGGATCCAGTGTCGCAAGTGCTTCAACGACTTGTTGCACTCTGGAAGGGTGAGGACAATGTTGGCATTGGTCATGTAACCCAGCAGGTAGGCTTTCCCCCTGCTGCTGCCTCACTCCACACCCCCCAACTCTGAGTGTAGTGACTGCATTGAATCATTGACAGCCTGTGTCCCTTGCTGGGTGGGCTAGCAGATATTGCCCATGCCGAGGTCAGCCTGAGGGGGTGGTGAAGAGATGGGTTCTGTGCCCGCAGCACGTGGTACACTGAGACCCACATGACTGTTTCGGGGGCAACCTGGAGGAGCTGCACCAAGGTGTAGTGCTGGAACTGCAGAACATGTCCTAGTCAGGGTGATGACATGCTGGGAGGGGAGCTTCAAGATGGCGTGGCAACCAACCATCTGTTGCCCTCTGCGCTGCACGTGCTTGCGCCTCCTTGCTATGGAAGGATATACCATGTAGGGCTAAATGTGATGTAGGCAGCATGTGGCCACGTGGGGGGGTGCGGGGATGGGGAGCTCTTTTGTGTGAATGTTTGGCAGCAGTGGGGTGAGGAGGCACTGGAGCCCTGATATGTCCCACTCTGGTTGGGGTGGGCCGTGCATGAAAAGAGTCTATGTGCAATTTGCACAAATCAATGCTCTTCTCTCCTTTTCAGGAGAAGAATGTTCATAATGCTGCAGAGAGGCTGAGGACTGGTGGCAGCCAGGCACAGTTAGCCATTCTCAGCCGCTTGGAGCAGGAGGCCCTAGATTTGGAAAGGTGCCATGTGCCCAGGTCCACTGGTGTCAGTGAGGCTGGGCTGCCCAGCACTGAGGTCACCATTGTTCTCCCAACAGCCATGGCAGTGCTGAATGTTCAGTGATTGAAGTTTGCAACATGGCTTGACCATTGCTTATGGAAGGATGAGCGCATGATGATCTGGGGACAGGGATGCTCATTGACATTGTCTCCACGTTAACTGATCCAATGTTCTTGTTCTTCCTTTCAGCATCAGCGGACCAGGGCCAGGATGAGGAGCAGCAGGGGCCCCCTCCCACACCTGAGGGGCCTGAAGTCTCTCCAGTATCACACTATCTCTGCCAGGCAGGCAGCAGCACAGATACTAGCACCTCGGTGGGAGTTAGAACATCAGCTAGTGTCCCGGGGCACAGCTATGAAGGCACTTCACAGTTGCTGGAGAAGCTGGCAGAGACAGAGTGTGCCCATGGCGCCAGCAGTTGGAGGGCTGCAGGGGACCAGGCACATGCTCAGTCGGTGTCTGATGATGTGGAGTCATCCACGACGCAGCAGGTGCAGGAAATGCGGCTGGTTGTGCGGGAGCATCTGGGGAGATACATGAGGCTATGCTTGGCTTGGTCTCCATGCTGGAGGAATCTACGTAGACGATCACTGAAGCAATGAGCCACATGTCCGAGCGCCAAGTTTCCTCCATGGAGAGAGTGGTGACTCTCGTGGAGAGGCTACTCCAGGAGACCCTCCAGGGCTTCCTGGGGATGCGGGTTGACCAGCAAACCCTCACATTGGCATTGACCTCAGCTGGTCAGTCCAATGTGAGAGATGGTGTGGGCACCAGGTTTTCCAGCTCGGTGCCCATCTATCCACGGTGAGCAGGGAGGTCTGAAGCGACCTCACGTCAGCACAGCAGCTGCCTGTCATCTCTGTGGGCTCCTCTCAGGGCTCTCTGGATGGGGGTGGCAGCTCCTCCGCCTCTCTCCCAACGACCTTAGCATCCAGTGAGGCTGCGACGACTGGGGAGATGCCAACTGTGGAACTGGCAGCTCCCTCCCAGGCAGGGGCAGTACAGGCTCCATGGGCCAGAGGATGGCCACTAAGGCCATCGAGGCCAACAGGACAGCAGAGTCAGCAGGCTGTCTCCAATGCCACTCTGAGCAATGGGGCAGCACCAAGACGTGGCATCCGGAAATGTAAACATAAGGCACCCTAGGCACACCACGGGTTTATCACTGGTGCTTTTGTGTTGGCCCGCAATGAGGTCTTTATGATTTGCTTTGAATTGGAACACCCTTGTCATTTTGTTTCATTATGTTTCTTTGCCTATGATATTAAATTCAGACATGTGACCTTGGCTGAGGATGACTCTACTTCTGCATGTGTATGGTTTCCAAAAATGTTAGGAGTGCTTTGTGGGACATTCAGCTTTATTAACAAGGCCCTTAGTTAATGTTCCTAACCAGGCAGATTTGGCATCGAGTATGGAGCCTACAGCCCAAACTTGTCCTGGACGTCCAGCTGTGGCGTGCTAGCTGAATGTTCACTGAATTAAAGCCTCCTGGGTGCCCCTTCCTCCCTGGAGTATGCCCCAGTCAGCGTCTACCCTCTCAGCATTTCCCTGTGCTTGCTCAGCCTCGGACTCACTGCTGGACTAATCATGGGCAGCCACAGCCATTGCGTCAACGTCTTCATCGTCCACTGTGTCCCCCTTTCCAGCACAAGATTATGGAAAGCGCAGCAGCAACCACTATCACCGAGACACGATCTGGGGGAACTGGAGTGCGCCCCCTGAGCAGTCCAGGCACCAGAAGCGCATCTTGAGAGGATCAATGGTTCTCACCACCACAGCCCTTGTGGTGCCCTGGCTCCTATTGTAGCACTGTTCAGCTTCTGTTCCTGGATGGTGAAGAGGCTTCATGAGCCACCTTCTGAGGGGATAGCCCTTGTCACCCACCAGCCATCCATCCAGTCGGGCTGGAGCACTGAAGAGCCCCGGCACCTGGGAGTGTCTGAGGATGTAGGCATCGTGGGAGCTGCCTGGGTACCTTGCACAGACTTGTAGAATCTGCATCCTGTGATCACACACTATCTGCACATTCATGGAGTGGGAGCCCTTCCTGTTGATGAAGGCACCGGGCTCACCTGCTGGTACCTTGATAGCCACATGTGTACAGTCTATTGCAGCCTGGACATAGGGGAAGACAGCAATGGCCGCAAAGCCTCTGGCTCACTGTGCCTGGCTTGCCTGGTCCTAACGGAAGTGGATGAGGGTCAATGCATGCCTGAACAGAGCGTCTGTAACCTGCTTGACACAAGTGTGGACAGCTGATTGGGAGACTCCGCAAAGATCACCCGCTGAGCCCTGGAAGGAGCCAGAGGCATAGAAGTTGAGGGCAGCGGTGACCTTTAGAGCCACTGGCATGGGGTGTCCGCCCACACAGTTCCCGGAGGTCTCAGGCCCAATCAAGTGACAGACAGATAGTTACTGTCTCCCTTGAGAGTTGCAGCCTCCTTCGGCACTGCACTTCAGACATATTGAGGTAGCTGCTTTGCTGCCTGCATACCCTGGCAGCAGGATAGTGGCATCTACTGTGGCTCCTTGCACCTTGGACTACCTCTTGGCCCTGGACCCATTGTGCCTGCATCTGCCCTCCCAAAGGTGGTTCCCCTGGAGGCTGAATGTGGACTCCTGGCCTCCTCCCACTTCCAGCCCTCCCTTCCTCCTCAGAGGAGGTGCCTCCAGTGGAGAGTTCAGTTCCCATTCCCAGGCTGTGGGAAGGCTTCCAGAAACCTGTAGGCCCAAAAAAGACTCCTCACTGCAGAGTGCTGACCTGGTGCTTACGAGTCCAGACCAAAGAGCTGGTATGTGTTTTGAAGTATTGCAGATCACACAAACAAATTTCAAAAACTTTGAAAAATCAGTATTTGACAGAGCACACTCGTGACCCCACTGAACCCTCTTATCCCACCCGTAGATGAGGATTATACAAATATGTCCTACCCGCATGCCTGTTGTGCTGACCTAAAGATCGCACGGGCACCAAAAAATTGGCATCAATTGACGCCTCAAGGGCCTTAAGTGACCCATTAATTAATGGCGGGGGGGGAGTAGCGGAGATCATTGCACGCCCGTCGAACAAAATATCACGACGGCGCACCGTGACATCAGGATGCTCGCCCGACGTCACCGTATGTCAATTCACACATGGACATGGGGGCCGGTCCCACACGCCAACGGGAAAATTCTGCCCTAAGTATTACAATATGGGCACTTCCTGCTCACAATATGAAAGCTCCCTGGAGAGTTGAATAGCTAGTTAAAAAAATTAGGTCAATTATCTAAAGAAACCAGGAAAATTTCTTTAGGCAATTGAAACCAATCCAGAAGATTAAATTGGCTAGGACTTATATAACAAGCTACTGATGGGTACAATTTTCTATCTCCTTTGGCACCGGGTGTCAGGGCAGGCATGAGCAGACAATATAGCGGGAAGGCCAGAAATCGGTTTCAAGCCATTGTGAAGCCAGTTTGCAAGCGTCCGCTCCACCTGTCAATGGCAGGCAGCCTTTCCTGCCACCAAACATTGGGAACATCATTTTAAAGCTAAACAAAAACAGAATTATCTGGAAAAATTCAGCAGGTCTGGCAGCATCGGCGGAGAAGAAAAAAGTTGACGTTTCGAGTCCTCATGACCCTTCAACAGAACTGATCATTTTAATGCTGCTGTGTCTAATTATAAGCTCTGCTTACCAGAATCATCCCTCCACACTGGATTATCTGGGCACGCCGACGTTTTTCACAGCTGCACATAAGCGACGTGCACCTGGCGAGCTGCACTTCACTCGGGACTTCAAGGTTTGTTTGCTTGCCTTGCTTTGGGCAGCATTCACGGTCATCAATACCAGGCTTCACAGGCACCACTTCATCACTTTTAGGGGGGCTCATTGGTAGGAATCTACCTACCAGACTAGCCATAAAGGCAGGATGGCTTTTCAATGGTTGCAGGGCTAGGGCTTGCTTTGGGAAGAAGGAGAAATGGCCTCAGGAAAGGGAAGAGGCTGCAGGGCCAGGGCTGTACTGGGGAAGGGGATTATCCCAGGGTGTGTGTGTTGTGGGGGCACATGTTGATCTGTGCAATTGGCATCAAGATGGTGAGGGCTGAGGAGGCAATCTCCAGAGGAGTTGAGGCCAGATAGAGATGGGAGTGTTTGTGTGAGAGAGTGGGTAGCGATATCCCTTGAGCTGCCAGTGAGTGAGATGTCAGTGAATGTGTGATGTCCTTGTGAGTGTGTGTGATTGGAGTGATGAGATGGTTGACTTACCCTGGCAACACGGATGAGCTCATCCATCCGTTTTCTGCACTGGATGGCCGACCTCTTCTGTGCAACATTGGCATTGACCACCTTTGCCACTGCTTCCCAAGTCGGAGTGGTGACACTGATGGGTCTTCTGCTGTCAGAGCGGGGGTAGAGGACATCATGGGCCTCCACAGTGTCCAGACGATGTTCCAGGGATGCGACACTGAATCGGGGAGCTGCACTCTTCTTGGCTTTTGGGTCCATGTATTCACTGGAGCAGTCCTGGACTGCAAACATTGAGAACTGTGTGTCCTGCTGCAGTTTAAATATGGCACCCGGTGTGAGGAAGTGGCGAAGTAATGGCGTGGCGGGCAAATCGGAGGCTGCCCACCAGTAAGAGAGCGAGCTTCAAGTGGTTGCGTAATTACTGAGGTGGGAATGGGATGATACAGCACGAGAAGCCGCCATTATGGCCGGCGGGTAGAACGTTCTTTTCCCTGCCCGCAACCGCACATAGTGCAAATCTGGGGCGATTCCACCCTCTGTCTTGTATGAGGTGATTTCTGGCCGAGAGAGAAACAGGCCCAGCTCGCTCTCCCTTAAAGGCATTTAGCAAATTGGCATTCAGCACCACAAGTTCAATAGTCTAGGGGAAAACAAAACACTCCTAACATCTAATCTCATACTGCCCATACATAAGGTGTTCCCCTAAATTACGAAGAAATAATTATCCCACTTAATTACAGCCTAGTTCCTTCATTTTATAAAACTCAAATTCTACGCTTTTCTAAAGCATATTGATGCAGCTCTTCAGGTCAAGCTGAATAATCAAGTTGTTTTAAATTGGTAATTAAGCTAATGCCCTCCTCTGTACCTTTTCCAAAGCCTCCAAATCCACAACCATGTGAACATAACATTCTAACTGAGACCGAGGGTGGAATCATCCAAGATTTGCACTAAGTGCTGTAGAGGGCAGGAAAAACAATGTTTTACCCGTTTGCTGCAATGTCAGCTTTTCATGCCGTAGCATCCCAAACCTGTGGCATTAAACACGCAGGTTCCATGGTGGGTGGAGCCTCATTCGCCCGCCATGCCATCACCGCACATCTTTTCACGCCGGGTGCCATATTTAAAGTCCAGTCACCGTGCACACCTCTCAGAGCTTCCAGTCCACGACTGCTGCAAAGAAGATAAAAGCAAAAAACTGCGGATGCTGGAAATCCAAAACAAAAATAAAAATACCTGGAAAAACTCAGCCAGTCTGACAGCATCTGCGGAGAGGAATACAGTTAACGTTTTGAGTCCGCATGACTCTTCAACAGTACTAAGTAAAAATAGAACAGAGGCGAAATATAAGCTGGTTTAAGGCGGGGTGGGACAAGTAGAGCTGGATAGAGGGCCAGTGATAGGTGGAGATAGACAAAAGACGTCACAGACAAAAGGACAAACAGGTGTTGAAGGTGGTGATATTATCTAAAGGAATGTGCTAATTAAGGTAGAAAGCAGGAAAAGCAAGGTACAGATAGCCCTAGTGGGGGTGGGGTGGGGGGAAGAATTTGATTCTGCTTACACTCTCTCCATCTGTATTCATGCAGGACAAGCTGGCACACAACAAGGGGGAGAGATCACAGGCTGGTGGAGGAATGCCTAACATCAAGGTCCTCATGGACTTTGAAAACAGAGCCATCCAGCTGGCTGGTGAGGATCTAGACTGTTCCTGTGCTGACAGTAAGGTTGGCAATACTCAACCAAGTGAGGATCCAGCAGTGCAACATCCATCAGACATCCATGCTGTGAGTGATGTGTCCTCTTTCACAGGTCACTGCCATGCACTTTCTTGCTTTCACAGGCACATCTGCCAAACAGCCGACGGAGTCCACGACCTAGGGCCTCCAAGCAAGCCCCGAGGGAGGTTCAGAAGAGGAAACCCTCCCTGAAGGCCCATCACAGGAAAAGTTTTTTTCACTCAGAGGGTGTTTAGAGTCTGGAACAAACTTCCTGAAAGGGTGGTGGAGGCAGGTTTGATCGAGGTATTCAAAAGGGAATTGGATTGCTACCCAAAAAGAGAGAATGTGCAAGGTTACGGGGTAAGGCAGGGGAGTGGGACTAGGTGGAATGCTCTTTCAGAGAGCCAGTGCAGACACAATGAGCTGAATGGTCTCCTTCTGCACTGTAAAGATACCGTGATACAGTGCTCACCACACCCTCCACCAGCGCAGAGACACACACCTCGGTGGGACCTACCTTTAGAGTAGCCTCGGGACCACAATCTGGTGAGCACATCACATTTTGTCACCAACAGCAGGCAGTGTGGCCGGTTACTTCCCAGGTCCCCTGGCACTCGGAGGGCTGCTGGAGGTCAGAGTGTTGTTGAGTCCGAGTCGGATGAGGAGCCTCTGGACTCAGCCTTGTCACAGTTGCTGGAGCTGCAAAGGCAAGCTTGGGAACATCAGGAAGGGATGTCCACTGGACACCGCAGATTGCCAGGCACAATGGAGGAGTCCATCCACCTTCAGACTGAGGTTATAGCGTCGGCATGCTAATGCACTGAGGTCAACACTGGTAAGATGCTGGCCGCCATGGAGACCTTGGTCCAGGATGTTTCTCCTGCACTGTTATGAATTCCATTGCCAATACCATAGTTGGCCTCCAATAATGTGTATGCAAGAAGGGTGCAGGGAAGCCCAATCTCAATCCAGTTACCCATTCTTCTCAAGGAGTTATCCAGGGGCTCCCAGGCACCCACAGGGAGAGGATCAGCAGATGCATCCCCCGGGGCCATCCATTCAGTGACTCCAAGAGTGTCCAGCCCATCCGAATCCCCTCTTCCTGTGACTCCAACAGCTCCAGCTCCTCAGGCCAAGGAGGGTGCCACTGCCACACAGCAGGACCCCGAAAGCAAGCCAGGGCTCTCCAGATCTCAGCCCTGCAGAGGACACCTGCCAAGGTCATCACAGATAGTGTGTAGCAGTCAGCAGGCTGCCTCTCCCCCCGCTGTGGATGGCCGGGGAGAACCAAGGCGTAGCGGCAGGGTAGGGAAAGTTAAGAAGATGTAACTCTTTCGAGTACAAACCCGTTTCCATCTGTTTCAGATGAAGTTACATTGTTTCATAGTTTGCCATTGTGAGATTTGAACTCTTGATCTTGGGGTTACAAATCCAGTACCATAACCACTTGGCTATTTAGGCCAAGCCCAAAAAATGGAACGCTTCACGAATTTGCATGTCATCCTTGCGCAGGGGCCATGCTAATCTTCTCTGTATCGTTCCAATTTTAATATATGTGCTGCGTTGCACAGCCTGGGCATGGGTGTTAATCACTTGCACATAATGTTCACTATTGTAAATAAACTCCTAAGAATGTCTCCCTGCCTATGGCTCCTTGTTCTGATGAGCAGTGTTTGTGTCACTCAGATGTGAAACCTTTCTGCACAAGATAAAGGCAGGTGTCTCAGTCCAGGGCCTCTTCCCTGTGCTTTGTGCAGCCTTCAGACCAAAGTGATGTCCGGCCTCATACTCCCCGGAAACATTACTGATGCCTGCACCTCGACGGTGCTTGTCATTGCTGCCAGAATGTTGTGGGCAGGCATCACAGAGTTCCGTCATTCTCTCTGTGTGCTCTCAGCACCTTTAAGGTGGGGCTGTCCCTCATCTCTTCAGCATCTGTGACCAGTGATGCTGTGCTCCTGAAGGGGTCAGGTGCTGAAGTTGGACAAAAGATCAGGTGCTGTTTAGGTTTCATGGCTGCGTCTGTATGATATGATCCTGATCCCAAAGCGCAAGTGAGCTGCCCTCGGCCAGTCAGACACTCTCAGAGGCTATGTGAAGATCTATGGAGTGTCCTCACTGCATGTCGATATCATCCTCATGCAATCGAGTGACTATTAGGGCCTCCACTGCGTCTCAATGACAGGAGCATTAGCACAGAGGGTATGTGCGTTGCCATAAGCCAGACTGGAGTCAAACATTCATAGATGCAATGTGAGGGTCTATGGTGTCACCTCACTGCATGTTGGCATCATCCTCCACAAATCTAGTAGCTATGAGGGCCTCTCAAGCGTGCCTGCCCTGTCTAGCTAATGTGAGGTCCTCATCACTGTCATCATCACCTTCGAGGACCTCCTCATCCTCATCACTGTCGACGTCCTCCTCATCGGAGGAGATCTCCAGCTCCCCCATCTCATCCTCAGCCAGCTCCCCTCCCCATTGCAGTGCCAGGTTGTAAAGGGCGCAGCAGGTGACAACGATGCGTGACACCCTCTGCGGATTGCATTGCAGGGCTCCTTCAGACAGGTCCAGGCACCGGAACCTCAAATTCAGCATCCCGATGGTTTGCTCCACCATGTTGCAAATTGCAGCATGAGCCTTCACTCATGTGTCATCAACCACATCCTCTGTGGTAGCCATTGCCCCCGAGGAGTCAACACTGCAGCTTCTGTGGGACCTGGAAGATGTCAGGGATCCGTGACAGACTGAGAATTTAGGAGTCGTGGACACTCCATGGAAACTGTACATAGACCTGCAGGATGCAATTGTGGTCGCACACCAGCTGCACATTCAACGGTTGACATGGTTGATCGCTTGTTGCGACAAGAATCTGAGAGAAAGAAGAATAAATTTAGAGTGAGAAAGTGACAGATATTTAAAAATCGTAATAAAAGATCAGATTAACCAAGAGGAATATTAACAAAAGTTCACAAAGCAGGAGACAAAGAGCAGGGAAAAGAATTAGAGAAAGTGTGAGTGTGACAGGAAATCTTTTCAGATTATTAGGAAATACATTCATGGGATAAGTGAGGAGAAGCAGACTGCAGATTACATATGTAAATTAACATGCTCCCTGTTACTTTATTACCCTGGCTGGTATCAATGAGGTACTCCAAGTTTTAGAGGAGGAACATGTATATATCTATGTATTGCCCATTATCTACTGGCTCCAGGGTCTGGATTACAACGCCATATAGGTATAGTGAACATTGTGAAGTATCTGAAACATTATGCTGTTTCCAGTTGTTAGGCTGGACTGGCCATGATGGAGGCAATTTTAATTTTACCCACCCAGTGGAAACCACACACGTGGTTAAAATTGCCCAGGTTACTCCCCAGCTTGGAGATGTGGAAGACCGAAGATTCTTGATTTCAGAGTATTGGGGTATGGAGAGGCTCCATCTCTTCTTTGAGGAGAGCCTTCATGCTGCATAATTTTACAATACTCCCACCCGATTCTTTGGCTGGAATGGAATGGAAGTCAACCAGGCAGGAGTTCACAGTGCTAATCTGCATTTATATAGCGTCTCTAACACAATAAAATGTCACAAATTTTTTTGCAGGAGCTTTGGCAAAGAAAATTTGGTATCAAGACATATAAGGAGATATTAGGGCAGATAATCAAAAGTTTGGTCAGGAGATAGATTTTAAGGAGTGTCCTAAAGGAACAAAGGGAGGTAGAGAAGTTTAGAAAGGCAATTGCAGAGCATTGGGCCTTGACAGCTCAAGGCATTGTCATTGTTAGTTTAGTGATTAAAATTGGGGATACCCAAGAGACCAGAAATGAAGGAGTACAGGTATATTGGAGGGCTGTGGGCCAGAGGACATTAGAGATAGGGAGCGGCAAGGCACACAAGGATTTATTAACAAAGTTGTGAGTTTTGAAGTCAAAGCTTTGCTTAAATGGGAGCGAACGTAAGTCAACAAGCACACAAATGATGGGTGAATTGGACTTGGTGCGAATTAGGACATGAGTTTACAAAAGATAGAATGTGTGAGGCTGACCGGGAGAGCATTGCAATAGTCAAGTCTAGATGAAACAAAGGCAGGGATAAGGGTTCCAGCTGTGAATGAGCTGAGGTTGGGGTGGATTTGGGTGATGTTACTGAGGTGGAAATAGATGGTCTTGATAACGACTTGTTGGTTAAAATACCCCAAAGCTCCATTTCTGGAGCATCAGCTGAGTATCTGAAAATGCCAATCAGTTGGGAAATTAGTTTGGTTTTAAATTTGGGTCCAATATTTTTCAAGTGCCAGTTTATAAATTGGCTAATTCTACAACTGAAGCAGCTTCAGATTCAATGATTGTATACGGTTAGTTTTACAAAATCACAGAATTTTATTGCACAGAATGAGACCATTTAATGGTTCATATAATAACTGAAAGAGTTATCCACCTAGCCCCTTTACTTGGCCCTATCCCCATTCCCCTCGAAATGTTATCATTTTCCAAATACTTATCCAATTCCTTTAAAAAAAGGATTGGATTTTACGCTCTTTTACCCTGCCTGATGTGTTTCCAGGAGGGAAGGGTGATACATAAAATATGACAGGTGGCTGGCCCACTGCCTTCCTGCACATCCCGGACCTGATCCCCATAACATGGTCGGCAAACAGGGCCAAAATCAGCAACCTGACTGCCATTTTGAAAAAGTTATTAATGGCCAATTAAGCTTTTTAACAAGCCAACTGATGCAAATATTATGCTGCCCACCCCTAATGCGATTGGAATGGGCAAACAATGGGGAGCCCAATGTTTCATCCATCCAGGGTGAAAAAACAAGAAGGAAACACACTGCTACCCACCCCCGAAAAAGATGATATCCCTCCCCTGTGCATCCCTGCCAGTCCTTAAAACCCATCCCAACCACCCCCCCTGCCGCAAGGGTGCCCGATCCCTTCCCACCCTAAAAGCCCATGGCTTCCTTTATGTGGGATCCATTGCTCGTCTTCCTGTGGCCTGCTTGTAGTCCCAGCAGTGCCCACTATTGAGTTGTGGCACTGCTGGGACCCTAGGGCTGCTGGCCAATCAGATTGTAATAAAATAATTGACAGTATAAACAATTTCTGTCATCAGACTTCTCAGGCTTGAGAAAACTCAAAATGTGCGATAGCGACCAGCTGTTCTGAATTACTAGCTGGGAAGCTGCGATGCATTCCTTTCCAGTTTAACACTACAGATGTCACAATTCACTCTTCCTCCTAACCGTTTGGTTCAATGGTTCCACAGTAATCATTTACCTTTTCCTGTTGTCTTGCACTCTCATACTTTTTAACATTTAATCACTCCTGTCTTCCATCCTATCGTAGAGCTTTCTTTTTGTTGTTTCCTCATGCAACTTTTCTCTGATTCTGCTCTTGCTTAAACAATGGTAAATCTCAAAATTCCCCCTGTTCTGATGAGACAGCATTGATCTGAAACATTAACTCTGGGAGGAATCGTCCCAGATTTGTGCTAAGTATGGTAGCGGGTCGGCAAAATGACATTTTACACGCTGGCCGCGATGGTGGGTTTTCACGTTGTATTATCCCAAACCTGCCACATTATTCATGCATTCCAGGGAAACAAGCCATTTCGGTGGCATGCCAGCTCTCATTCGCCTGACCACCATCACCTCACCGCTTCATCACGCCAGGCGCCATATTTAAACCCCAGCCACGTGCTCACATCTCAGTGCTTCCAGCCCATGACTGCTGCAGGGGAGATGTCCATGAAAGGCAAGAAGACTGCAGCCCCCAGGTTTAGCAACTCATCATTGGAATGCCTTTTGGATGTCATGGAGGCTCACCAGGATGTCCTCTAATCCCACTCTGGCCTCAGGATGGACAGTGGCATAAACTACCAGGTTTGGAGGCAGTGGCAGCAGTGGTCAATGAATATGCCCTGCAAAGGAGAACAGCTGCCCAGTACCACAACAGGATGAATAGTCTCATCCATTCCGCCATTCTTCTCATCATTCGCAGCTCACACGCTCACACACCCATCACACATCCACAGGGATCTAACACCTCAAGGGACAACACCACTAACTCTCACAAACACCCTCACATCTCCATCAGGCTCATATTCTCTCAAGCTCACGTCCTCATCCTGTCCATGACTCCGCTCACCACACAAACATTCCATGCAGTACCATGTGTCCTGCTCACACTCCCTCCATTTGTTTTCATGCAGGTGAAGCCTGCTCACATCAGCAAGGAGAGGTCCCAGACCAGGGGCGGTATGGCCCACATTAGACCTCTCACTCACTCACTTTGAGGAACGTGCCATCAAGCTGACTGGTGAGGATGTGGACACTGCCTGTGGTGAAGGTGATGTCTATGACGAACACCCACCTGAGGACGTTGCACCACATCATCCTTCCCTCAACGCAACTGTGAGTGCTCTCACCTGCTTTTAACTCTACTTTGGTTCACAGGGAGCTCTGCCAAGGGGCCGACACCCCCAGCCAGCCAGTCCCTCAGCTCCATCCACATCCTCATCTGCAGCCAAGATGAAGAGATGGAAATAAGCAGCCTGGAAGACCTGTCACCGCAGAGGGAGCAGCTGGCCCACAAGTGATTCTGGGGGCAAAAGTGTGTGTGTGGCAGAGCCTTTTGGAGCCTCGTGCAAGCACTCTCCCACACACACGGATCCTTCCTGTATCACACTCACTTCAATGTCCTGAGCATTTTCAATGCAGCCTTCTGGGGTTTGCTTTCAGTTGTCCATCTGAGCTGACCTGCATCTCCGCCCACCCAATGATCACACTCCCATGCAGCACCTGATCTCGCCCACCACGACTCTCATTTCACTTTCAATTTGGACAGCATGGTGCTAATTCAGTTTTACTTTCACGCCCCTGTCCTTTACCCTCTCCCAGTCACCCATTTTCTCTCCCCCATGAAAGCTGACCCCCCACCTCAGCCCTGGCATCACCTTCCACCTCCCCTCCGTTACCTACCAGCCACAGCCCTTTTCCTTCAGGTATGTCCAGGTGAACGCATACATTCCCTTCTTTTCCGAACACCCCACCCCCATCCACATTCGCCTCCCCAAACTCCTCCTTCCCACCCCCAAGGTCCATGTCTGCCTGCGGGTCCCGACCAACTACCCTTGCCGTCCCTTCTATCACTACCGTTGCACCCTCACGCTTCCACTCTGCCCTCGGTCATTTTCACACTTCCTCCGTACCACTCCCACCCACAGTTTGCTCCCCAGGAAGCAGACATGGATCCACCCGACCTCTCCTGCGCACATTCACCTGCACATCCTCTCCTCCGCACCCCTTCCCCATTCTGCAACCCTTCACCCCCTTCCACCAGCAACACCCCTTCCCCCCATGGAACCCCTTCTTCCCTTCAAACCCCTTCCCCCCTCCACACCTCTTTCCCCTCGAAACCCCTTCCCACCTGGGCCCCGTTCCCCCTCTGCACTCCTTCCCCTCTCATCCCCCCACTGCACCCCTTTCCCCCCACTGCACCCCTTCCCCCCCAGAACCCCTTCCCCCCGCAACATTCCCCCCACCCAGTCCTCCCACCCCACAGGATTCCCCTCACCCCACTTAGTCCTCCTCCTTCCTGACTCTTTCCTCCACCCTTATCTCTTCAGCCACCATTAGTCCCTCTGCCCTCCCGATTCCTTCCTCTAGCCTCACTCCTTCCTCCATCCTTATTCCTATCCTCTTCCTGACCTCTTCCTTCACTTTTGCTTCTTCCTCAACCCTTACTCCCTCCCCTTTCCATACCCCTTCTGCACCCGACCCCCCACCACCCCCCCACCCCAGACACCCTCCGCTCTCCGCACTCCTTCCCATGCACCTTACATGCCCCCCTTACACCTACCTCCCCAGCTGCCGTCTTCTCCCACGTTACCACCCCTCCCCGCCGTTCTCCCTCCCCACCAACACCTTCATTCCCCCCCTAACCTCACCCCATCCTGACACCTTCATTCCCCCCTCCCAACCTCACCCCCAACACCTCTTCTCCTCCCAGCTGATCCTAGCTCTTGTTCTCCCACCCCCTCTCCCTTCACCGGTGTGAGCATCAATGGTGAGTTTCCAACTTCTGTGGGCTGCTTCGCAGTGGAGCCATGCCCATGAGAATCCATCCAGCAAGCCACGGACGTTCCTCCAGTGAGCTGTTGCTGTTGGGCTCCAGCATCTTCTGCTCCTCAGATGTCTGCAATGTGATCAAGGCCCTGGCAGGTAAGTCCCAACCTCTGCTGCACGTCACAGTTGTCAAGAAGCATGCTTTGTTGCTGACATGGGTGGACAATCTAATGATCCCCATTCTTGGCAGGACTTTGGTTTTTGCCCATCCTGTTTACTTCGATCCGTTTTTTATACCTGGAAAGGGCAAGGCTAGAATTTTTAAAACTTTATATTGGTGTTTACTAAGGAAGACGACGCTGACAAAATATTAGTAGAAGTGGTGATGGTAGAGGTAAGGGATGGGGGTGATAATTTACAAAGAGAGAGGCCCACTTGTCCCATCAGTGAATTACTTATTCTTTGAATGAAGCTCTATACTTTAGTCCCATTTTCCTGTCCTTTCTCCATATTATTCTTTTTATTTATGCAATTCTTTTGTAATTGATATTATTGGCTGGGACTTTCCATGCCTGCGAGTGTCGGGTGTGTTGGGTGGCATGAGTGGACAATATGGTATGATTGATTTCACGACAGCGTGAGACCAGTTTGCGATTGTCCACTCAGCCTGCCGATGACGGGCCACACTCCTCGCCATCGGATCTCATGAACCTCATTGTACGTCAGCATATCATTATTAGGCCAGTCTACCAGAATCGCCTTCCCCAAAACCCCCACCCAGTGCTGGATCATCCGTCCACATTGGCAGGAAAACATGCCAACGTGTTTCACAACAGCACATAAGCGACATGCACCTGGCGGACTGCAATTCGCTCGGGGCTTCAAGGTTTGTTTGCCTACCTTGCTTCGGTCAGCACTCGCATCATCAGTGCCAGGCTTTGCAGACAGCACCACATCACTTTTAGGGGGGCTCTTGGCAGGTCTCTGCCTACCAGATCAGCCATATGTGGATGGTTTTTCAATGGCTGAGGGCTAGGGCTTGCTTGGGGAAGGGGGAGAGGTGGTCTCAGGCAAGGGAAAAGACTGCAAGATGAGAGCTACACTGGGGATGGAGGGTGTCCCAGGGTGTGTGTGTGGAGGCACATGCTGATCTGTGCAAGTGGCCTTGAGATAGTTAGGGCAGTGGAGGCAGTCTCCAGAGGAGATGAGGCCAGATGGACATGTGAGAGAATGGGTGGTGATGTCCCTTGAGCTGGCAGTGAGTGAGATGCCAGTGAATGTGTGATGGGCTTGAGTGTGTGAGTTTAGAGTACTGAGATGGTTGCCATACCCTGGATGCATGGGAGAGATCATTCACCCTCTATCTGCATTGGATGGCCAACCTCTTCTTTGCAGAATTGGCACTGATCATCACTGCCATCACCTACCAAGCCAGAGTGGTAATGTTGCTGCCACTCCTGTGACCAGAGCGGGGACATCTCAGCGGACCGCCATGGTGTCTAAAGGACTCTCAACGGCTGTGATCTTCCTGCCTTTCGGGGCCATGCAAGCGTGAAATGCTGCAAGGGATTTAAATTCATCGGAGGTGGCTCAAAGGAGGTTTACTAGATTTACCTGGTTTACCAGGTTTACCTGGAATGAGTGAGTTGTCTTATAAGGAAAGGTTGGACTGACTGGGCTTGTTTCCACTGGAGTTTAGAAGAGTGAGGGGTGATTTGATTGAAGTATACAAAATCCTGAATGGCCTTGACTAGGTGGACGTGGAAAGGATGTTTCCTCTTGTGGGTGAGTCCAGAACTAGGGGCACTGCTTTAAAATTAAGGGTCACTCTTTTAGGACAGAGATGAGGAGAAATTTTTTCTCTCAGAGGGTTGTGAGACTTTGGAACTCTCTGCCTTAGAAAGTGGTGGAGGCAGGGTCATTGAATACTTTTAAGGCAGAGGTAGATATTCTTGTTAGGCGAGGAAATCAAAGGTTATCAGGGTTAGATGGGAATGTGGAAATCGACACATAAGAGGATCAGCCATGATCGGATTGAATGGCGGAGCAGGCTCAAGGAGCTGAGTAGGCTACTGCTGATCCTATTTCTTATGTTCTTTTGTTCTTAAATCATGTGTCGCCTATAATTGCGGCTGGAAGCAGATATCACGTCTGCTCCTGGGTCAGCCGACTGCACGTGCACAACATGCACAAAACTCAGGCCCAGATCATCCCCCTCCACAACAGGATTATGTTACCTCCAGCCTGGAATCATCTTTCCCTCCCCTGAGGGCCACCTCAACTTCCTAGATCATCTCCAGAAGCTCCTGCAATCCCAACCCCCAGGATTATCTCCCCCCCAACTCCCTGGATCATTTCACCTTCCCCCTTTGGATCACTCTCTCCTCAGATCATTGAGCCCCTAAGACACTTTCCCCAGGACCAGATCTGCTGGCCAATTCCATGTGAGATGCGGTTCATTTCTTGTCCTTCCCAACCAGTAGGCTGCAGCAGGGAACAGTATGGCCAGAATTTAGATAGTTCATCAGGAGCCCTGACAATGGGCCAGAAAGCCAGGGGTAATCCCACCTTGTTGTGTAACTCCCCATGTGCCTTTTTCACCCATCTGACAACTACATAGTCAGGCTTTCTGTTTCTTCCAAGAACTGTCTACCAATCAGAGGGCTGGTTGCTCAGCAATCCCAGCAGCATCACCAAAGCCTGAGCAGACACTGTTTCAGCAGGGCCACTCTTGCAATGAGATAACTGGGGTCAGGCATTGCTGGGGCCAGTCAAACAGGCCCCAGCCAATGGGGAGAGAGGATTGGTGATGGCATTGGTGGGTTGCTGTGTGCATAGCCTTTGTTGCCTGGGGTGGGTGGGAAGGGGGTCCCTTGTGTGGGCCACAGGGTACCCAATTAGAAGGGTCCCATCCCCATAGCCCCTGGGCCCACAGAGACCCGTATAATTCACCATGTTGCCTGTGAAATTCCAGTGATGGTGGGAAGAGGCCCTCAACTGACCACTTAAGCAGTTCAATTGTCTTCTGGGTGGGAGGACCATCCTTCACCTTCCCCATTTCTGGTAAAATGCAATAGCAATTTGTACATGCAGGTTATATGTGTGGGTGCACCACACATCCCCGTGTTCCAAAGCATTTTTATTGGTCCTCCCCATTCAGCCCATTTTGTGTGTGTGTTTGTGTTTGCGTGTGTTTGGTAGGGTGTGTATGCAGGTTGTGTGGTAGGGCGTGTATGTGTGTGTGTGCACGTGGTAAGGTGTGTACGTGGTAAGGTGTGTACGTGCTTATGGTAGTGACTGCATGTGATTTTGTAGTCATGGCTGTGTGTGTGTGTGTGTTTGCATTCAGCAACATGTATCAACACAACTGCTTCAAAACAATTTATTTTTATACTATCATTATGATTACATTTTTAAAAAAGCTAATTGACAGGTAAAACTTATGGTTACATTCCTTATTTCATAGCATCTGCATTTACAGCGCAAAACCTCAAAACAAGATACTTTACGCATTAATCCCCTGAGGGTTATTTGAACAACAAGGTAAATGTCAGCGATCAGCTATGCATATGGTATGTGGCTTGGTAAAAGATAAAGCATGCTCTGATCTGCTGAAACATTTCACAGTAGGGCAACATCCTTCACTTGTTTTTATTTCTCACATATCTACTTGCAGAAACCATGCTTAAAATTGTGCAAGACATTCATTTTCTGAATCTTAGAATCTGTCCATTCAATTTAAGATTGCTTTTGATAGTGAGACTGATAAGATGTCTGAGACACTGGGTAAATAACATCCATCTGTAAATTCACTCCTTTGACTGATGTTTACTCTAGAAAGAAAACAAAAACAGAATTACCTGGAAAAACCCAGCAGGTCTGGCAGCATCAGCGGAGAAGAAAAGAGTTGACGTTTCGAGTCCTCATGAGTTCTATTGAAGGGTCATGAGGACTCGAAACGTCAACTCTTTTCTTCTCCGCCGATGCTGCCAGACCTGCTGAGTTTTTCCAGGTAATTCTGTTTTTGTTTTGGATTTCCAGCATCCGCAGTTTTTTGTTTTTACTCTAGAAAGGGTGTATTAAAAACAAAAACAAAAATACCTGGAAAAACTCAGCAGGTCTGACAGCATCTGGGGAGAGGAACACGGTTAACGTTAACTCCGCAGATGCTGCCAGACCTGCTGAGTTTTTCCAGGTATTTTTGTTTTTGTTTTGGATTTCCAGCATCCGCAGTTTTTTTGCTTTTATCTTGGAATTATCTCCACATCCAGTAAAGAACTTATGATTTGCGCTTATTTCTTTTCTTTTTTTTGATTTATCATCTTGTTACCCCCTTCACTCAAACAGTGGAAGGGAACAATTGCTGCGACTTCTATGTGTAGCATTTTGAATGTGTTTATCGTCTACTATTGATCGGAAGCAGAGTGATTCTTTCTCCCTGATTCCAGACCACTAAAGCTTTTCAAAATACTTCTACCTTCTCTGACATCTGAGTTATTCAATTCCCAACAGAATGAGAAAGCTGCTTTGAGGCCACAAAGAAATGAAAGAATTCCAAATATCAGTCCCATCAGAACTTGCATTTTGTGCTAACTTTGGAAATATACTAGATGGACCTCAATGGAATCACTTGTGTGTTCATCAATTTAGAAACTTTTTGATTTTTGCATCTAATTATCAAAGTGCATATTTTAATACTGACAGTTACAGAGACGATTGCGCATTGCTGAAAAAAGAGACATGCTGAAGTTTTTCTTCTTGCACTCTTCAGGGCACTTCGCAAGAATACAAATATGAACGGAAAACAACAATTTATACTGTATGTGAAGAGAGTGCTAATTCGTTGGCAAGTGGCATTTCCATGACGAATGTACCAGTGATGGTGAGTGACAGTTAACTGTCAAACATTGAAATTTAAACCAGGCAGCTTGACCCCAATTGATCAAGGCATTGCAGAGACTATTGCGACTAGCTCAAGCTTATTCTTTAGTGGAGTTGTTTCTCAGAAGTGCTGATTAGCAAGAAGTTAAAAAAGAAACTCAATGTTGTACATTTAAAATATTTCTTTCAGGTATAAGGCAAAATTGGGCCTCAGACCATCCTGTCACTGAAAGAGAATGATGAATACATAGATTATGGAGTTTCCAAAAATAACAAAGGTAAGCAAGTAGTCTATTCTTGCAAAGAAAGTTACTGTATTTTTATCATAGCACCTGTCTCATGAATGATTGCAGAGCTTTTGCCTCTTAAGTGTATTCTCTAGACTGCATGCTCCAAAGCAAAGTATCGATATAGAACAGGAATATAGGGCAGCTCTACCTATTAATCCTATCATTCAGTAATTCCTTCTGGAGCTTGTTTAAACATTTTGTAAACAAAATACATATCCTTTACTCCCTCCTGAACCAGAAATTTTTGGTTCAAGGTGACTAATAGTTACATACTCTTGCAAAGAGCCAGCATGGACACAATGGGCCTCCTTCTGTACTGTAACCATTCTATATTTATGTATGAGTTGTACAAAATCAGTAGCTCTCAAATGTTAAAAAGGAAATCAAAATTTGCTGGAAGTCAGTCTTTATTTGCAAATATAAACAGGATGCTGGAAACACTAAGCAGGTTAGGCAGCGCCTGGAGAGATTGTTCAGGTTAATGACCTTTATCAGACTGGAAGAATTGAAAATTTACCAATTTCTAAGCAAGCACTGAGCCAGGGCTTGGGAGTGGGGGGTGAGGGAAAGAGGATGGGTGGATAGTGAAAGGAGGGCAGGAAAGAATTAAAGGTACGTGAAAGGATGGAACGCGACTGATTGAATAAAGGCATGATGGTACGAGTTAAAAGACGGTGGGAAAAGAAACAATTAAGAAACAAAAGATGGACCCAACAGAGGTGTAATCGAGGTCCAACTAACTGTGATTTTCTAATTATGCTGAAATCCATTTTTTAAATTTATTCTGGTCAGCATTTATTGCCCATCCCTAGTTGCCTTTGAGAAGGTGGTGGTGAGCTGCATTCTTAAACCACCGCAATCCATGTGGTGTAGGTACACCCACAGTGCTTTTAGGAAGGGAATTCCAGGAGTTTGACTCAGCGACAGTGAAGGAACGGCAATATATTTTTCTTTTCCCACCTATTTCCATTATTTTTAAATGTATTTCCATCCACTGTTTTATCTCTACCTTTTAGTCTATATCGATCCCTTCCCAACACCCTACCCCCACTAGGGCTATCTGTACCTTACTCGTCCTGCTTTTTACCCTTAATGTCACCTATTAGCACATTCCTTAGATAATATCACCTCTTTGTCCTTTTGTCTATGACAATTTTTGGCTATCTCCACCTATCACTGGCCCTCTATCCAGCTCTACTTGTCCCAGCCCCCCTTAAACCAGCTTATGTTTCACCTCTTTTCTATTTTTCCTTAGTTCTGTTGAAGAGTCATACGGACTCAAAACATTTTCTGTATTCCTCTCCACAGATGCTGTCAGACCTGCTGAGATTTTCCAGGTATTTTTATTGTTTTTTTAATCAACAATCTGTCCAACTCAGTCAATGACACAGCCTCCACTGCTCTCTGCGGAAGGGAATTCCAAAGACTGACAACCCTCTGAGAGAAGATATTCCTCCACATCTGTCTTCAATGGGAGAGACTTTATTTTTAAACTGTTCCCCCAGTTCTAGATTCCTCCACAAGATGAAATATCCTCTCAACATCAACTCTGTTGAGCCCCCTCAGAATTTTATATGTTTCAATAACATAACATTTCATTCTTTTAAACTCCAATGATTATAAGCCCAAACTGCTCAACCTTCCCCGATAAGACAAACATCACATCCTAAGAATCAGCCTAGTGGACCTTCTCTGAACTGCCTCCAATGTAAGTATATCTCTCCTTAAGTGAGGAGCCCAAAAATGCACATAGCACTCCAGAATCTTCTGTTCAGTGTGCGGGGGACATATCTGAATAATTTTATTTATTCTTTCTTTCAATTTTTGAGAAAGAAATGAATCTCCCTGAGGCAGCTCCGTGCCTCAGCGAGATTTCTGCGCTCTTTCGCAGGCCCCGACTCTCCCTCCTCCTCCTGCCCACACAGTTGATGCTGAGCCCGCCCACGTAAAATGGCAGCATGCAGCCAATTGCGCGGGGCGACTGGCTGTGCGCCCGCCCGTGCCTGCTCCCGCCCAGCCCACCCGACGGGGAGAAAATTCTCCCCCAGGTGTAGTCTCAGCAATGCCTTGTACAGTTGCAGTAAGATTTCCCTACTTTGATACTCCATCCCCCTTACAATAAAGGCCAATATTCCATTTGCCTTCCTAATTACTTGCTGTACCTGCATGCTAACTTTTCATGATTCATGTACAAGGACACTCAGATTCCTTTATACTGTAGCATTCTGCTGTCTCTGTCTCCATTTAAGTAATATTCTGCTTTTCTATTCTTCCTGTCAAATTGGACAAGCTCATATTTTCCCACATTATACTCCATCTGCTAATTTTTTGCCCATTCACTTAACCTATCTACATCACTTTGCAGACACTTTGCATCCTTCCCACAACTTACTTTCCCTCCTACCTTTGCATCTTGTGCAGTAACCTTTTTTTGTGGCACCATATCGAATGCCTTTTGGAAATCCAAATACATCACAACTACTGGTTCCCCCTTATCCACCTTCCTTGTTACATCCTGAAAGAACTCTAACAAATTTGTCAAATATGATTTCCCTTTCACAAACCATGTTGCCCAGGAAGTTTCAACTTCTGTTGGACAATTATCCTGTGTCTGGAACCCTCTGAAACTCTGATTTAAACTTGAAGACTTCAGATGGTTCCAACTCTCTGAGCAGGATAGTTACCCCAAGAAAGTTAAAAGCATTAAAAGCCAATTCTAACTCCTGGGTAACTATACTACTAACCTCCACCAATTTCCCACTGGACTGTCTGATTAATCCCACACCCTGACTACTCCACGACCCCTGCCAGATAACCCCGACTACCTTGACACCCCCTCAAGACACCCCACCCCAGACCTTCTGACCACTTGACCATCTCACCCAACCCAACCACCTGACTACCCCACCCCACCCCACCCCACCGCCCCCGACAAGTTAGAACATTGAAACAAGTGGCTGTGTATCTAGTCAAAGTCTGGCTGCACTCAAACAGCCAGAATGATACCACTCAATCAAACATCTCTATTGATTTTCCCACAGTGTGAGCTGAGACAGTAACTACATTCCTTAATATACTTTTACCATTCCAGAGAAAAGAAACTCAACATTACTAATTCAATGTTTTTTTTCTCTTAGATATAATGCAAATGAACCACAGACAATCCAACCACTTAAAGAGAATGACTAAGCTCCCTTACTTAAAAGCATTTAATATATTGCATCCGAAAATTACATCAATTGGTGGAAGTCATGCAGGACGCCATTTAACCCTTTAGTTTATCCTCCCAAAGAAAACAACAGTGGCTCCATCATTGATCAATGAGTGGAATTTTCAAATAATAGACCTGGCCGAAATGATGGAACTTGTCACAGTTGGGAACCTGTAACTTTAGCACCCCATTTCTGGCTTTCCCCTGTCAGAGAGAGCGGGTGGGATAATACACTGAACCTGTCAGTAAAGGTTCAATATTTAAAGGGACCCTGGTAGGGGTCTGAATGATTGCAAGAAATCCATTCACAAAGGAGTTAAATAGAAGAATGAGGAACTGTCACAAAAGGTTTAGTGACCTTATTACATCTGGAAAGATGGTTGCTGCATTCCTATCAGCCGACAACCATCACTCTCTCTCACTTGCCTAATATTCTCCAGAACAGCATTCTTCGGACAGATCTTTCTGTCACACATATTCCTTTCTCTCCAGTTTGCTCCTTAACTTTTGATTTCATTTGCACTCACCCTTCACTCACCCTTCTGCATCCAGCCCTCACAGTCACCCTCCTCGAATGCTTTCATTCCATCCCCAGCACACACCCCAGTTCTCACACTTATAACTCTCTGCCTTCACTCATTGCAGGGGAATAGAGCCCATATCTCCAGGGAGGGAGAGGCAGAGACCCAATGGGTTGGACCTGCCGCCATAGTCACTATGACTGTATTGGAGGACTATTACCTGGGGATCAGCAGAGTGCCATGATGGGGGTGGCATAGAGACCCAGTGACAGCATTAGATGATGCATTGCCTTTTGGCACTTAACAGTCACTCAGATCAAATTGATATCACTAATAACTGAACTGTCATGATAAGTTGTATGTTGAGTATGTAGCCTTTCTCAATGTACCCTTTCTGAGTTTCAGCAATAACTCATTTCCTTCAACTCCCATAAGCCTTTCACAGGTGATGGAGCATCTACTAAGGGCTCAGGCTGAGGAATGCTTAGATGAGGGTGAACATTTAATGATGCACTGTGAGGGATTAAGACCTCACCCTATATATTTCTTTGATGAGATATATAGAGATATGCTCATTGCTACCTCTAGAAATTTCAAATTGGACAAAGGCCAAAAATGGCTAAATCTATGTCTATCTTTGACCCTGAACAAAAGAAGCTACCTGGCAGGATTGGGGAAACTTGCATACCATCATCCCTGAAGAGCCTCTAATGACTCCCTGTGGGATGCACAGACCAAATTCAAAGAGAGTTATACAAAGGCCATCTGCATTTCACAACCCAGGCTAGTCAACAGGAATCTACCCATCTGCTAAGAAAAAGGGCCCCACAACCTTCCTTTAAATTCTTAATGGTTGAGACATTCAACAATTCTCGGGGACCCGGATGAGGGATGCACTTCCTTTGTCAAAGACAGTGTGGAGAGGTGGGAGTCATGTGACATGGGCTTGTGGAACCAGTAATATTGCCTTGCTGAATTGCAAATTCTCAGTCTGCTTTTTTATTAACTGACTAGCAGCCGCACAGACAAAGAGCTCTGGCCCTGGTTGGACACCTGGCCCCAACTGCACTGCTTCTGCTGGAAATTTTGTACCATCACCTACAATACTGATTCACCTCTGCATGCCTATCTCATCACGTGAAGTCAACAACTCCGGAAAAGTGAATTATAACAGCATTAGTTTTCAACCCTCTGACCTCCATGAAAGAACACCTCATTGGACTTTGATTCTGGATTCTGGAAACCAAGTGAACAACTCTGTGGTCTCTGCACTGTAAATCCTTCTTTTTACTATCCCTGTCTTTAATGTCTGAGTGTGGAGGCGACATTGCAACCTCCTCCCATGTTTTGAGTGTGTGCAAATAAACTAAGCCTTTGAGTTCATCCAATCTCAATGATCACACTCCCATGCAGCACATGATCTCACCCACCACAACTGTTGTTTCATTTTCGATTTAGCAAACATGGCCTAGTTTCACTACATTATGCCCTCCCCCATCCTTTACCCTCTCCCAGTCACCTATTTCCACTCCCCATCACTGTTGACCCCCCTGACATCACCTTCCACTGACTCCCCTACCTCCACTTTCTGTGACCTACCAGCCACAGCCCTTTTCCTTCAGGGATGTTCAGGCAAATGTGCACATTCCCTTCCTTCCCGAAAATCTCACTCCCATCACATTCACCTCCCCAACATACTCCTTCCCAACCCCAGGGTCCATGGTTGCCCGTGGGTCTCCAGCAACCACCCTTGCTGTCCCTTCTGTCATGACCATCGAACCATCACACTCCCACCCTACTGCCTCACACTTCCCTCATTCTCACACTTCCTCCATACCACACCCACCCTCAGTTTGCTCCCCAGGAAGCAGACATGGTATTCCAGATTGGTATTCTAGCACAGCAGCTTATCATATTCTTGGTGGGAAAGAATGATAAATGTTGCCTGCTGGCTTGGGAGTCCAAGAAAATAAAAAGAGTAGTAAAAAGCACCTTAGCTGCTGAAACCCTGGCATTAGTAGAAGCGATAAATATGGGGGTTTACTTATCTAATATACTGACATAAATACTATATAAGAGGCAATGTGAGAAAAGTTTGCCCATAGAATGTTATGTTGATAACCAGTCATGTTAGTGAGAAGAGAGATTTCTAAAATACAGTGGGGTTGACACAAGTCACCAACTATCAGACTGTTTTACAAAAAGAACTGCCAGCTCCAAGAAACTATTAAACGTATTGGAAGAAATGTATTGGTCTTATGTTATAATGATGAAATGAGGAGAAAAAAAAAACTTATTTTGTATTATATATATGTGTGTGTGTGTGTGTGTGTGTGTTTATATATAGATTTGGTAAAGGAAATGTGAGTTTTACAGATATGTGACGTTATTTCCTTCTGTTTGTTTCAAAAACAATGTTCTTTAATTTTTTCAAAGCTTTAATTTAAAGAGGGGAATCTGTCAATGTATAAGTGATCACACTGCATGGCAATCACCTTCTTAAAGACAATTGCTAGTTAAATAGGTGATGGGCATTGATTATCCCACTTAACAGATTAAAAAGAAACAGTTGGAACACTTTTTGTGGAAGCAACGAGGAAGCCAGTAGCATTGAGGAGCTTGAAAATAAACCAGTTTGAATCAGAAGACCAGCCTGGATTAGTTCTTCCACTCCAACCACTTATTCTGAGTAACAACCAGAAGGTTGTAAATAATAGGAGCTAAGTGCCTTTCTGAATAAGAAGCCAAAACATTCAAAGAAACGTAACAAATCAAAAGAACATTTCTAGGGGTGATGATGCACTTCAGCTCTACCCCACCCACTGCTCAGTGCCCAGCAGTTATGGAAGCCCTGAAAAATGTACTAGCATTACACTGTGCTCCTTCAAGTGAATCTCCAGTCAATGCCTACCACCTGCATATAATTAAACACAATTAATACACAATTGACAGAATAGGACACTTAATGGTTCAAATGTTACACAGTTACGAAGGTTCAGACTTGAATAGAATAAATAATGATGCTGGCAAAGGTATAGGATTATAAAATTCTTGGGAACTAATGTTATTGACTATGGTTTAAAATCACAAAGAAATGAGCTGATGGAAAGGTGAATAACGTCATGTAGGACACATCAATGAAAAACAGAACTTGCAAACTGCTTTCTTTCAATTCAATTGTGTCCATATTTCATAAATACCCTGCAGAAATTGAATCCTCCCAACCCACCTTTTAAACTATAGTGCTTGCCTGCGCAGTTGAACTGACCATGACTATTTTTCACTCACTTAACCCTTTTGTTCCCACAAAGATCAAGCTAGCAAGTTTGATAGTGGCTGATTTGACTTAATCTGATCATGTCTTCTGTACATTTTCACAGCGTAACAGATATAACTGTAGTCATAATATGCAACTGAAAATTAATCAGTTACGTCATCATTTCAATCTTTTCAGTCCATGTTACAACTGCATACTGACCAATTTGAGACTATGCCATGCACCGGTGGGCTGCACTGAGATAAATGTCAGTGTTCCTCTGGTGACTGGCAATGATACTGCTTCCTTTAGGCCCATACTTCCCCCACACACCCACATACCATATGTAGACCTGAGGGAGATTCTACATGGGTCTAGCAGCCATTGAAGCTGCAAGACAATGACTGCAGGAAACTAGCATGACAGCTGCATTCTAAGATAAGAGACAACTTTGGTCTCTAAAGTTGCAGGGGAGATGAGTAAGCATTATAGAAATAACAAATTAAGATATCAATTAAATAAATAGCTAATGCAATGGATACAAACAATGTTAAATGAACAAATATTAGCCACATATATTTACAAGAAAAGTCCTATATATCTTTGCAACTTTTGGGAATTGGCAGGGAAAATAAAATAATTTACTAACCCTTGACAATATGGAAATTTATAAGGATGTGGGGTGGAAGAACAGTTAAGTATTGTGTAATTATATTTGAAGTGTCAATTTTTATTTATTAAAAGCACTGAGCTGTAAATCCTCTCCTTTCTCTGGCTGTTATCTCTCATGGTCTACATCTTGAACTTCACCCACACAGCTGCACTTCATAGCACCATTCATCCATGCCCCTACCCCAGCTGTATGCTGATCGGCCCCTCCTATATGTCTATGGGCACCTTCAGACTTGACTGTTCCAATGCTTGTCTCCCCTTCTTCTACCCCATTCAAAAGCCCAGCTACACACTTCTTTTCCTCCACCAAGTCTCACTCACTCATTATCCTTGTCTTTACTGACCTATATAAGCTTCTGGCCCTCAGTACCTCCAAATCAAATTCTTATCCATGCATTTACATCATTTCATAACCTAGCCCCTCACTATCTCTGTAACCTCCGCTAATCCTGCAACACTTGCCCTCATATTCTTAGTTCCTTTAATTCAGCCTCTTTGCATTTCTTCTTCCCTTCACCCCATCAATGGAATCATACCCATGCTGTGGAATTCTCTCTGTAAACCCTGCTTCTTCTCTATCTCTCTTTCATCTTTTAAAATCCTGCTTAAAACGTGCACCTTGAGTGGAATTTAGTGGTATGATGGGGAATGGGAATCATGGTGGGCGGGGTAACTTAATCAAGTGGGAGCTGAAATCTCAGTTTAGGGGATTAAGTCCGCGGAGTTTCAATGGTGGGTCAGGACACATGGTGTCCAGTGGCAGGAACCTCTTTTTCCTATATTTGCATGCCTTGAATGCTCATTAAATTACAACTTCTCCAAATTAAGTCAGCCCTTTCAAGATTAAGTCAGCAGCAAATGGGAAACTTGATTTATGACTGGTTAAAGCTGGCATGCACCAGTTGAGGTGGTCTATTCCGATCATAGGTGAGAGATTGTCTTTGCTGAACACTGAGGGGAAAGGGGGAGGGGAGCAGAGCAATGTTTACTGATCTGGGCTGTTGGTAGTGATGAGCAAAGCAGGGTGTGAGGGGAGCGATGGGAGATCTCAGGAGGTGATTGGACTGCTGGAGGTGGGTGAGAGTGATGGGGATCCCAGGAGCTGATATTGAATTATGAGGGGGTGACTGATGGGGGTAGAAGATTTTAAAGCTGCAAAGAGAGTTGAACGCTTGGCTTCTATATGATATCCTTCCAAATGTGCAAATTTTGTCCCCAGCTATCCTGCTCCCTGCTTACTGATCCTGCATGCTTGCCCTGGGGGCTCTTTTATTAGCCTGCCTGGAGCCACACTGCAATTGGTCACTTTCTGCTCACTCTGCTGCATGAATACTCGTTCCCCCATGTGCCCATTGCCTGCCCTTTAAAATTAACATTAAATTCTGTATGCACCAGCTGTTGACACTGGCATACACCCTACTTCTGCCATCGGGACCCATGCCTCACAGATTAAATTCCACTCCTTGGATCAAGTACGTGAGCAACCCTAACCTCTTTCCTGGCTTAACACTTTTATTTTTACCCATGCCTTGGTGAAGGGCCTTGGGTTAATTATGGTCCCAGATCTTCTGGTCTCCGGATGGTTGTACCCCAGAAGATGAACTGTGTCCCCCAGAAGTCCCAATGCAAGGACTCCGTGGGAAATGCCCTGGAAATTTCAGCTTCCATTGGGCGATTATCCCATGTCTGGAACTCTCCAAAACTCTGATGTTAAAGTCCCGAGCCTTCAAATGGTTCCAACTTACTTAGCAGAATAGTTACCCAGGAAAAGTTAGAAGGATTAAAACCAGTTCTCACTCCAGGATGACTATACTACTGACCCCCACCCCAAGAACACCCCATCCCCTGACCACACTCCTGAACACACAACTTCCCCCCCGACCACCAGATTATGACCCTAGCCCCGACTCCCCACTAGAACCCCGATTCCACCTCCCACCGACTCCCCTCAACACACTGACAACCCCTCTGACCCCACCCCGACTTCCCCCCACTGAACCATCCTACTATCCTCCTGACCTCTGACCCACTCTACCCCCTCACCCACTTACCTGCCACTCCCTTCACCCACCCACCTGCACCCTACCCCCTCACCAACTTAGCTTACGCACTTAATTTCTCTCCATAGCTTTTCAAGTGGCTTTGGGACCTTTAAACTTACCGGCATACAGCAGCTAGTGCCGTAAAAAGGGTGTGTGGCTGAGTTGCTGATGGTGATTGCCACTTCTCAAAACATTTGGCCCATGATATGTTAAAGGCACTAAGTTATTGTGAGTTAAGTAAACACTGTTTCTCTACCTTGTCAGGGCCCAGTTACTTCCAAAATAATCGAATACCAGGAATCTAAATTTGGAGGTATGATTTCAACCAATAAATTATTTTAAAATGCTCATGCTTCGTTGCCACCTTTCTTTGCTGCTATAAGGCTGCAGAAATCACTAACTTAATGTAGCGCTTAACAGTGTTGTTTAAAGATACTCTTTAATCTGACTTGAATTGTAGCCAATATATATCACAGTTTGATACATAGAATCACTGGCTTGCTTTAGACAATCTTATCTCATAATAATTGGTTTAGTTCATGTTATATGCTGTGGAGCTTTCATTTGCAATGGTTTATGCATTTGTGTGAAGTTACTTTGTGTTATTTTTCATGCAGTTGTTAAGCTATTTAATTAAATAGGCCAATGATTGTCAAGGTAATGCGCAGAAGTAATTTCCAAAAGGCCATTTGTCACTTGTTCCATTTTGTTCTTCACAGAGTGCTTACCCTTTTTGTGCTATTAACACATTCTGCTTTCTTACCTTTATGCTACTATCAGCACCTCCTTTAGCCCTTATCAGTATCATTAACACTTCCTTTGTCTTTTTGTCTATGACATCTTTGTCAATCCCTCCTTTGCCCCCACCCTGGCTTTCTATCCAGCTTCACCTGCTCCATCCCCTTAAACGGTATAAATATCATCACATTTCTACTTCTCTCTAGCTCTGAAGGAGGGTTATACAGACTCAAAATGTTAACTCTGTTTCTCTCTCCATAGATGCTGTCAGGTCTCCATAGATGCTGAGATTTTCTATCATTTTCTGTTTCTATCCCCTACCTTCCCCAGCTTTCACTGACCATCACAATGTCCACTTGGCCACAATGCAAAAATAAAAGCCCCTCAAAATAAACAATCCTAACTAAATTTATAAATCTAAGCATGCCATATTGCATGCAAATGTAAATTAATAACTCTTGTCCATTCCCTTAATGACTGACTTCCATATGCCTTTACCTGTTTTAATGTTCCGATGCAGTGCTAACCCAATGGCCAATCTAATAGTGGAAGACTGCTGGCTTTCAGTGGGGATGGCTGCATTTGGACTTGGAGGGTTCCCCCAAGCAGCTGTGAGCTTAGAAGGCCGGGCTTTGGACTGCAAATTTTGGAATGAACAGCAGCGTTCTGACGACAAGCCACTTGTGTTGGTATTCCTCTAAATTACATGCAGTGAATGTGAATTCAAGTGATTTTTTTTTATCATCAGTGTTTTATTCTACCTTCCAACTTCAACCTGTTGCTCTTCCACCTCTGACTGGTCAGGTGGTAGACCTTGGGAATCTGAAAGGAGAAAGGCACAAGAATAGGTTTGCGGTGAGGCAGATGCTTACACCATCTGCCCCTTGTAAATCAGAAAAGATTGTGGAATGAAGGGGAGATGTATAAGCATATGGTCATCTTCAATGGTTTCAACTCTATTGTTGGCTATGAGCTCGGCTCTGGCCACCCAATAATGGCAAGTACCATCTCCTCTATGGGGTTGAGGACATGCAGACATATCTGTCCCTCACCAGTTAGCTCCTTCTACCTCCTACTATGGGCTACTTTGTCCTATAAGTGAGAGGGATGTGTATCAGTAAAATGTGGCTGCCCTAGGGAATTGTTGGCAAGCAGTCAGATGTGAGTGTGAAGCTTGTAACAATATTAACTGTTTGAGGGTGAGGTGTAGGAATGTTAGGTAACGGGTGTGATTTATAAAGATTGTTAGTAATTGAGTGTGAGAGGATAGATCAATGTGTGAGGCTGGTGGTGCAATTGGGTTATAGAATTTGAAGATGAATTCACTAACCTTGATCACTCATGAAGGGCCATTGAACTTCTTGCTGCACTGCAGCCAGCTCCTTGGAAGCTCAACTTCTAGCGATGACTATCAGCGATGGCCCTTCTATTTTTTTTCATGGTGCGCAGCCTGTTCATTTCGGTGTATGGTACCTTTAATTTTCTTTACTCATGCGTCATTGGTATTGTAGAGGGGAAAGTTTTAATTGTGAACAGCCTGCACGGTAGCTTCTGCATCGCTGTGTGGCTGAGTCCAGGTGCAGCTTACAGGGAATACCGACTGCCACAGCTATCGAATCCCACTGCCTTTGGAGCATTTGTGTCTCAGGGCTCTTGGTCCTTCACGGACACATCACTTCTCTCCTCATTCACATCTCCTCCATAAAGACATCTGAGAATCTTGGAATCTTTTAGTGGACTGCAGAACAGTTGGATGACTGCACACGTTGTACAATCTCCTTGCTAAAGTTGGCCATGAGGCAGTCACTGGTGGAGGTGCTCACAGCCCCTTGCAATGTCATTATTTCGTTTTGGACCAGTCACCCCCATGGTTCAAGCTAACAGTGCAGCCTTGCAGTGTAGGTTAGGAGAATGTCTGTGCCTGAGCTGAGAGCACAGCATGCAGTCCAGTGGGCAAAGCTGCTGCCAATCGGTTAGGTGGAGTGGGGTGGAGGTGGTTGGGGTTTCAGGCAGCCGTGCAGTGCACTAAATTCTGGCCATAAAGTGGTGGCCAGTACTCTCTAGGAAGCATTAATGGGCCTTCACACTTAACCAGGGCAGGTTCTTAGTACATCCATGCAAATCACGTATCTCTCCTCTCTTTCATCCTGCAGAAGGAGCACAACAGGATCATGGAGCCTGGTGAACTAGCTGTATGCCTGATGGCCTACAGAGATGGAAGAAGATGAAGAGTGACTGAGGCTCCTGGCTGCGCAGAGGCAGGAGAGCACCTTCAGGAGGAATGGGTGGCTGGGACTCCGGCACACGCCACAGCGAGCCATCGCTGGTCAGTGCCTACCGACACCCAGGGTGTATGGCAGCCACCTTTCATTCCCGCAGATGACTGCCGGAGACTATGCATGTCTAGGGAATTGGTCAGTCACAAGCCTCCACCCACAAATACATCCACGAGGTCACGGATGCCATCATTGCGAGGGCACACACCTTTTTGCATTTCGCCGGGGACCAGGACAGCCAGGATGCGAGAGCGATTGGATTCGCCCAGATCGCGGGTTTCCCACAGGTTCAAGGTGAGGTCGACAGCATTCACATGCTCTCAGATCTTCATCGTTACACACGGTTGACTACATTAACCACAAGGTTTTCCTCTCACTGAATTTGCAGCTGGTGTTCAACCACCAGAAACACATCCTGCAGGTGTGCACACGGTTTCGGGGAAGTGTGCATGACGCCTACATCCTCAGTCAGTCACAGTTCCCTGGAGTCTTCCAGGGTCCACAGAAGCTGCAGGGATGGCTCCTCAGGGACAAGGTACACGAAAGTGATGATGACGGGAATGAGGCCCTCACATTGGCTAGATGAGGCAGGTGCACTCGTGAGGCCCTCATAGCTGCTACATTTGTGGGGTTTGATGAGGACATGCAGTGAGGTGATCCCATAGGTCCTCACATTGCATTTGTAAACATTTGACTCCAATGTGTCTTATGGCAGTGCGAATATCCTCTGTGAGAATTCTCCTGTCATGGAGATGCAGTGAAAGCTCTAATAGTCGCTCGATTGCAGGAGGATGATGGCCACATGCAGTGAAGACACGTCATAGATCTTCACATAGCATCTGGGAATGTCTGACTTCTGTCTGGCCGAGAGCAGCTTGCTTGCGCTCTGTGAACAGGATCATATCATAGAGACACAGCCGTGAAACGTTAGAAGCATCTGATCCCTTGTCTGCCTTCAGCATCTGAGCCCTTCAGGAACAGAGTGTCACTGGTCACAGGTGCTGAAGAGATGAGGGACAGTCCCATCTGTGTGTCAACAATGTGTACAAGTCATTAATTTGTATGTTGCAACCCAGGCCCAGGCTGTGGAGCAAATACTTCTTAACTTTCCTAACCCTGCCGCTACGTCTTGGTGTTCCCCAGGCATCCACAGCGGAGGTGGAGGCAGCCTGCTGACTGCAGTGCCCTGTCTGTGATAACCTTGGCGGGCATTCTCTGGAGAACCAAGACTTTGAGGGCCCCGGCCTGCTTTCGGGTCCTGCTGTGTGGCAGTGCCACCCTCCTCAGCAGGTAGATCTGGAGCAGCTGAGGTCACAGGAAGAGGGGATTCCAGGCCGGACATTTCCGGAGTCACCTGGATGGATGGCTCAGGGTGTGTACCTGCTGA
The DNA here is from genome assembly GCF_017639515.1 of Carcharodon carcharias. NCBI lineage: Eukaryota > Metazoa > Chordata > Chondrichthyes > Lamniformes > Lamnidae > Carcharodon > Carcharodon carcharias. The sequence continues at coordinate 33,514,856 of NC_054488.1, read as the reverse complement.
TCCTCCTCCCTATGGATGCCCAAGGGGCCCCAGGCTGACTCCTTGAGGAGTAAGCGTAGCTGGAGTGAGATCGAGCTGCCCAGCACCCCTCTCATATACACAGTGTTGGAGACCAACTATGGTATCGGTGATGGTCCTGCACTGTTGCGCAGGCTCAACTCCAATGACCTGGACCAAGATCTCCATGGTGGCTGTCATCATACCAGTGTTGACCTCTGCATGCCAGCGTTATCACTTCAGTGAAGGTGGATGGACTCCTCCATGGTGCCTTCCAATCTGAGGAGTGCAGCGGACATCCCTTCCTTATGTTCCCGAGCTTGACTTTGCATCTCCAGCAACTGTGACATGACTGAGTCCAGAAGCTTGTTATCTCACTCAGACTCAGCAAATTTCTGGCCTCCAGCAGTCTCCTGAGTGCTGGACATCTGGGAAGTCCCTGCTGGCACCTACTGTGGATCAGACAGTGTGATGTGCTCACCAGATTGTGATCCCAAGGCTGCTCTAAAGCTAGGTCCCACCAATGTGTGTGTCTCTGTGCTGGTGGAGGGTGTGGGTGAGCATTGTGATGAGACTTCAAGGAGGGTGCCTCCAGATTCCTCTTCAGAGGTTTCTTCGGGCCTTGATTGGAGGCCCTGGATCATGGGCTCTGTCGTGTATTAGTGTATGGCAGTGGCTTGTGAAACAGGACACATCACTCACGGCATTGTTATCTGATGGATGTTACACTGCTGGACCCTCGCTTGGTAGAGCAGCGCCGACCTCACCGTCAGTACCAGAATGGTCCTGATCCTCACCAGCCAGCTGGATGGGTCTGTTTTCAAAGTGCGCGAGGACCCTGATTTTAGGCATTCGTCCACCGATCTGCGACCTCTCCCTCTTCTTGTGTGGCAGCTTGTCCTGCATGAATCATGATGGAGAAAGTGTAAGCAGGATGCTCGCCAGGCCACACGCTAAGTATGCCTGGCATGTGTAGGTGGTGAGTGGTCAGGATGAGGCCAATGAAGGTGTGTGTGAGAGGGTGAATGGTAACATTCCTTGAACTGGCAGTGAGTGCGGGCCTTGTAGATATGTGATAGGTTTGTGAGTGTGTGAGTAGATGAGAAGATGAGTTATCCTGGAGGGACGGAAGAGATCATTCATCCTTTTGCAGCACTGGGCGGCTGTCCTCTTTTGAAGTGTGTTGGTGCTGACCACTGCTGCCACCTCCTCCCAAGCCTGCTTGGTCACACCGCTGCCCATCCTGCGCCGGTATGGGGGTAGAGGACATCCTGGTGGGCCTCCATGGTGTCCAAAAGGAGTTCCAGTGACTCGTCGCTAAATCTGGGGTCTGCGGTCCTTTTGCCTTTCGTGGCCATCTTCCTGCAGCAGTCGCGGGCTGGAAGCACTGAGATGTGTGCGCACGGCTGGACTTTAAATATGGCGACTGGCGTGCTGAAGCAGCGAGGTGAATGAGAGCCCACCCACCATTGAAACGCTGTGTTTCCGGGAATGCATAAATAATGTGGCGGGTTTGGGACGATGCGGCGTGAAAACCCGCCATTACGGCTTGCCGGTAACATGTTGTTTTACCTGCCCGCGACTGCACTTAGTACAAATCTGGGATGAATCTGCCCAATGTGTGCAGCCACTCAACATCCCGATTAGCGCTGCCTACATGTTATAATCATGGCAATAAGCAGGTGCAGCAAGGATTTGGCAAGCTGCTTAGATTACAGGTGCACAGTAATTGTACCTTGCACCCATTTGGTGAGCTGTCAAATTTAGTTTCTTTTCTTTCCAACGTTGTAACTCTTTCGAGTACAAACACGTTTCCATCTGTTCCTATTCAGATGAAATTACATTGTTTCATAATTTGCCATGGTGGGATTTGAACTTTTCCAACATTGTATCTCCCTTTAAACTTTCAAGGTTTAAATTTGAAATACGATTTATTCTTTCATTATCAGCTTAATAGCTACTGGGACTTTCCATACTTTGGAATTTTATTAGCACTAAACAGTTTATATACTCATGGGACAAAGTTTCATGTCCTTTGGCACAGTATAAAAGCATTCTTTCCTTCTGGAATTTCCCTGGTTAAACGTGCAGATCAAGCCTTAGTTTCTAGATGGTTACAGCTGAATAAATTTGCTTTCTCACCTTGAGCATTAAGACTGGTTTTTATAGAGCAGGATAATCAACATATTGGGTGATACCAGGGTCCAACTGACTGAAAATGAAATAATTAAAAGAAACAAACAATCCAATTCCTTGTTTAACGTCCTGGGGTACCTTTGTTTTTTTTTAAGTTTTGCTATTACAAATCATTATTTCATCTAAACTGCAGCACAGATTCTCCAGATCATGGGTTTGGAGTACAAGAGGAATTGGTTACTTGAAGCAAAATAATATTGGTGGGGCTAACAATGATGTTTTATGGTGTATTTAATGTAACAAAAAGAATGGAAATGGACACTGAGCAAGAGCCAGGAGAAGGGTTGGTGATTGAATTAAAGTTTGGCCAAAGGGATTAGTGAGTATGTTTCTACAGGTAGGGAGATATGTGGTGAGGTACAAAGGACCTGATACTTACAGCGGTGGGATTTTCATGTGGAGGGAGGGGGAAAGAGTTATGTTCAGGGACCCAGACTTCCGGGTTTTCCCGAATGCCATGGAGTTTTAATTCTGTAGTGTGTGGTTTTGTTTTTTAACAGGTTGCCCCCACTTTCTCCCCAACCCTCTCCCGAAGACAGTCTAATTAACAGACTTAGTTTCCTGTTGGATGGGGAATGGTGTAGAGGAGGTCACAGCCCAGGAACAGGTATGTTCCATACTGTTGGGGATAGATAGCACCAGAGTACCAGTGTAGTTTGGAGGATTGGGGCTGATCGCAGGAGATCTGGGGAAATTGGTGTCAGAGGTGTGGTGTTCAGGGAGAGATCAGAGGGAATGATGTAGAGTTCAGAGTAAGTTTGGAATGAGAATCCCAGATCACGGGCATCAGTAATCACATGGACAGGAGCCAGAGAATAAGTTGATTGTGGAGGGGAGTGTGGTGGTGGTTGTCAGGATGAAGTTTACATGTTAGCTTGCTGGACTGAGTGGAAACACCTCTGCCTCCCAAATAGTGCCGTAGTGTACTTATCTGAAGGAACCAGCCCTTCTCACTTCTTTTTACCTGCAGGATAACTGTGGTTAAAAATAGAAACACTATTAAATTGAAGACAAACAGCCTCCTTAAAAAAGTTCAAATAGCCAACCTGTGTCCTGGAAATGGGTCAATCGGTGGCTTCTCATGCCACCTATGCTAAAACCGAGAATGAGCAAGTTGGGCTCCTGTTTTAACATTGTAACATTTTTACTTCCTGCGTATTATGGAGGGTTGAAATTACCCCCAAGACTTGTGAAATAGAACTTGAGAATGTAGCATCATGAAAGCTGAGGGTTCTGCCCACTAGTAATGAAGTGGAGGAAGGAGAGACATGTAGCGGACTAGAACCAAGAAGGGTAAGATGTGGGTGCTGGGTTTTTGGATAAGTTATAGTTTGTGCAGGGTTCATTTCAAGAGGCAGCAAAGGCAACAGTGGAAATTCTGAGCCTAAGAATGGTGAAATGTGAGTGAGAGTTTCATCAGTGATGATTTTTGTTGAAGAGGAACAACGGTACAGCAGGGAAACAAGATAGTTTTGGTAATGAGTGAGAAATTGAGTTTGAGGGTCAGCTTATTTTGTGCACCCCATTCCCCTGGTTTTTACCTCACTATTGGCAGTTGCGCTTTTAGCTACTTAGCCCCCATGTGTCAACCATTCCTCCATCAACCCTCTGGCTCATCACCTATCTCTCCTCCATTAAAGTCTTATGCTCTGTGCAAGTCTTTATTTCAATTTGGCTAAGTCAGAAAAGGTATGCCTTTGCTGTTCATGTCCCTTTTATTTGTAAAAACAAAGGCTTGTTTTCATGTCATGTACTCAACTTTTAATTCACATCCTAAATTTTTCCCATTACCTTGTGACCTTCCCTCTGGATGTGTACCAAAAATGCAATGTTATTTCCGTTCTATTTGAGCTCCAAGGCAGTCTTGTGTCTGTGGCTTTTCAGTCCTCCACTTAATTTCTCTTCATGTTTTTTACCCTGATAAGAATCACCACCACAGGAGCAGATAATGATACTCTCAGTATCTCTCTGACCTTTCTTCAGTTTATATTGCTCTAATTCCAGTTGGCCATCCCATCATCCACCAAACATATCCTTCCAGAACACATGGCTATTTATTTTCTCTGTGACCTGCAGACTGCTGAAGTGCCCAAACTGAGACCTTTGAGATGCCTTGCTGCCTTTTCTTGCAGCACCTTGCTACCTATGCAAAATACTGTTGATCTTGGAAACATGAAATGAAAACACACAATCCTAGAAATACTCAGCAAATCTGTGCAGAGAGAAACAGAACTAATTTTCTTCTGAAAGATCATTGACCTGAAACATTTGGTCTGAATTTCACAGTATTGTGGACCCTCCACCAACCTTTAAAGATGGCAGACCTGGATCTGAAAGTCCTGCTCCCACTCCAACAGATCCTGTTTTCACTGATAAGGGAAAGGGGGCGGGACATGGCTCACACATGAGGAAAACCTGGGCAGGATTTTGAGGTTGTCAGTTGGGCATGGTGGGCGGGTCCAGAAGTGGCCGGGAAGCAGGCCGCCAGCCACGATTAGCCCCCAACTGCGATTTCATGCTGGCGGGCCAACTAAGACCGGCCCAGCGTGAAACAAGGCTCCACATTGGCTGGGAAGGGCAGGCAGGGGCATGGGCCCATTAGTGGCCAGTTTAAAAGCGACCCAGGCAGCCCCTGCAAGGCTCCCACGGAAGGTTCAGCATTCCCAATGGAGTCGAGTATGGCTGGACATGGCAGGCAGGAGAGCTGGTCAGGTGGGCACTCTGGCCTGCGCTTTTTCCATGAGTGCCTCACTGTCCACCAGGAGGAAGTGGCAGCAATGGTGAGCAGCCATGGTGTGGCGCTTGCGCACATGGTTGCAGCACCTGAAGCACTTCAATGACCTGCTGCACTCAGGAAGGGTGAGTACCGTGTTGGCATGGGTCAGTGTGCTGAAGTGTTGGGGTGTGGCTGTCCCCCCGTGGGCCTCAGGGGTGTTAGAGTCTGAATGCTAACTGGCGATCATGCCAGAGTTGGCCAAGGGAATGAGCCTTGGCTGCTTGGACTGAGTGCTTTGAGGCTTAGAGCCATGACTCAGATGTGCCCTGGGAAGTGTTCCTCAGCTGGGATTGGCCAGGCTGCAATGGTACTGCAGGTAGAGAGTGGACTAATCAATGCTCCTCTGTTCTTTCAGTAGAAGACAAGCCATAACCGTTCAGAGAGGGCATGTATAGGCAGAGGGCAACCTAAACTCCTGCTGCTCAGCAGGTTTGAGTAAGATGCCCAAGAACTCAAGACCCACGTGCAGCTGGGCATGGAGATGCAGGGGTATCAAACGAAGGTCAGAGTGCAGTGCACAGAGGTGAGAGTTTCGGCTTGTACAACCGTTCTAGTGTAGTCCCTTCATTGATGTGAGCCTCGATCCCAGAGTCCCCATTGATCATTGGAAGACCAGGGCACCATGAAGCAGATCTCCATTGTCTCACCAGGGTCCCTGACATGCATAGTGACAGCGTGATGACTTTAACTAATGACACGTCTTTCTTCTCCCTTTTAGGTTCGCCAGCAGGCGTTCACTCTGTGGACCCCAAAGGGCCACCCCTGACACCGGATGACCACTGAGCTTCAGTTGCACCTGTGTCACACCCGCTCTCTGAAGGAGGCACCAGCGCAGATACCAGCACCTCGGTAGGCATTAGTTAGGCAGCTAGTATCTCTGTGCACATTGGTGAGGGCATTTCACACCCGTTTGAGGTGCAGGCAGAGGCAGAGAGTGCCCAAAGCGACAACAGTCAGAGGACTGCTGGTGCCCAGGATGATGCTTAGTCGAAGGCTGATGATGAGCCTCTGGAGTCATCCATTAGGCAACAGATGCTGGATGTCCAGCAAGATATGTGGGAGGATCTGGCAGAGATCCATGAAGATATGCATGTCATGGTCTCTGTGATGGAGGGGTCCATGCAGAGCATCAATACTGCATTGACCTTCATGGCTGAGTGTACTCCTTCCTCCATTGAGACAATGGCAAATCTCATGGAGAGGTAGCTCCAGGAACAGAATGAGGGGTTTCTGGGCTCGGACCTGCAAACCCTCATACAGGCACTGACCTCAGGTGGCCAGTGTCAGTGTTGAACTTGGATGAGGCACCCAATATTCCAGCTAGGTGCCCGTCCATCAATGGTGAGCAGAGAGGTCTGGAGCAACCTCACGTTGACGCACAAGCCGCTTATCGGCTTTGCGGGCTCCTCTCAGGGCACTCTGGATGATGACAGCAGCTTCTCTGCCCCTCTGCCAGCGACTGTTGCATCTGATGAGGCTCCAATGACTGGGGAGATGCTAACGATGGCACTGGCCACTTTCTCTCAGGTGGGGCTAACACAGGCTCCACTGGTCAGAGGACGACCGCCAAAGTAATCAAGGTCAACAAGACAGCAGAGTGTCAGAGTTCATCAGGCTGTCTCCAATGGCAGCGAAGGGCGGGCAACAAGGCGCAGCACACGCAAACGTAAGTTAAAGGCACCATGAGCACAAGAGGGATAGGTCCTGGGTGATTTTATGTTCATTTATGTTTACTTTATCTGTACTGGTCTGGAATGAAGACCAGAGATGTTTATGTAAATTGTTTGGAATTGTCAAAATGAGATAAATTTTGTTTTTACTGTCATGGCCTGAGAATGCTTTTTATTTTATTGGTGCAGGTACGCCAGTATGTAATGCTGAACTTAAGTGGCGCTAAACTTTATTGCACAGGCACTGAGTGGACTTTGGGTTCAAAAGAAAGGGTCCTTTTAGACATCAGGGATGGAGGCGGCAGCCCAGGCATACGGTTGAAGCTGATCTTTGGTAGCCTAGCTGAAGGAACGTTGGATCAAGGCATCTCTGGTGTCTCTGCCTCCCTGAAGGTTACCGAGATCTGGCTCCATGCCCTCAGCATTCTCTTCACCTTGATCCTCTTTGAACTCACTACTAGACGCATCATCTGTGGCCTGTGCAGCTGTGCCAAGATCCTCATCCTCCAGTGACCCTTGCCAGTGTCAGATTGTGGAGAGCGCAGCCTGCAACCACTATCAGTGACACCTGCTCTGGGGGTATTGCAGTGTGCCCCCTGAACAGTCCAGGCATCAAAAGCACATCTTGAGAAGAGCTATGGTCCTCTCTACCACCGCCCTTGTGGAGGCATAACTCCTATTGTAATAATTCTCTGCCTCTGTTCTTGGGTGGCAGAGAGGCATTATAGGCACCTTTTCAAGGGATAGCCCTTGTCACTCCAGTTGGACTGGAGCACTGAAGAGCCTCGGTACCTGGGAGTGTCTCGGGATGTAAGTGTCATGGAAGCTGCCAGGGGACCTTGCACAGACTTGCACAATCTGCATCCTGTGGTCACACACTATCTGTACGTTCGTGAAGTGGAATCCTTTTCTGTTGACGAACTGATCCGCTGACGCTTTGATGGCCACATGTGTGCAGTTGATGGCACCCTGGACCTGGGGAACCCAACAATCCCTGAAAGCCTCTGGTTTGCTCAGTCTGGCTGACCTTGTCTGTACAGTAAAGAATAGAGGTCAGTACCCACCCGAACGTAGCTTCTGTCACCAGTTTGATGCAACTATGGACAGCTGATTGGGAGATTCCACACAGATCCCCCACTGACCCCTGGAAAGACCTGGAGGCATAGAATTTTAGGGCCACTGTGACCTACAGTGCCACTGGGATGAGGTATCCACCCACATATTTGGAGCTGACCTCAAGCCCAATTATCTGACAAATGGAGGTCATGGTCTCCCTTGAGGGACGGAGCCTCTTTTGGCACTGCACCTCGGGCATATTGAGCTAGTTGCATCGCCGCCTCTAAACCCTGGCAGCAGGATAGTGGCGTCTTCTGCGGCCCCTTCTGCCTTGGGCTTCCTGCTGGCCCTGAGCCTCTTGTCCCTGCATCTCTCCTCCCACAGGTCCCTCCCCTGGAAGCTGCATTGGGACACGTGGCCTCCTCTCCCTTCTGCCCCTCTCTTCCTCCTCAGAGGAGGAGGTACCACCACCGGAGACCACAATCCCCATTACAGGGTAAAGGAAGGCTCTCTGATACATGGAAGGGTCCACACGGTCTGAATCCTCCGAGGGGGCCTTGTCGATACCAAGGAGTCCTGAAATGAAGCCTGGAAATGCTAACAATGAAGTCCTGAACAGAGATGAAACTACTAAGTACTAATAAGTCACCAGCACTAAGCTATCTACCAAACTCCTCAGTACTCACACTGGCAATGCTGCTGACCCTTTTTATCTTGCCCTTGGATGAGGTTTTTGAAAATGTCGGCTGGCCGCCTGCCTGTTTTGCCTGTGCGACAAGTGCAAAATTGCACAGGCCAAGAAAAATTGCCATCAGTTGGACTGTTAATGGCCTTAAGTGGCCAGTTAATTAATGGCAAGCATGGCTCTGGCCCCCTTGCGTGCCCTCTGAGCGAAATATCGCACACCATTTTACACCCGATCGGGTTGGGAGGGTGCTCGCCCACGGGACATAAAATTCTGCCCCGAACTCAGCAGGACCATTTGAACTCAGTGCTGAGTTCAAACAGGCCCCATTTTCACTGCAGCAAGGTCTTTAACCTGCAGTGTGGGAGTCACGAGTTTATGGAAGAGACATAAATGCCCATGAAGAGCGGATAAGGTATGTAGAACTGCCAAGTTCTCAAGTTATTTACATTTCTAACCCTTTAAAAATTAAAAAAAACAGCCTGTCAATTAGCGTTGAAAACAATTTCAAGTTGTGAAATTATTTAAATTCCCAGGCTTTTAAAAAAATTCGGGGGAAGAAAGACTGCCAGTGTCATTGAGAATTCCAAAATCTATTCCAATAGCTACAATAGCTGTTTGTTGAGATTACCCCAAGGGCTATCATTATATTATTATTAACAGTTGGCTGCTTTCCACACTATTGTAGACACAATACAAAACCTACATTTATCTCAACAGTTTACAGTTTGATTGAAAGATCAAAATGATTATTAAAGGAATACCTATTTTTGATAAAGACAAAATGCTGCGGATGCTGGAAACCTGAAACGAAAACAAAAAATGCTGGAAAAACTTAGCAGGTCTGACAGCATCTGTGGAGAGAGGGATGGAGATAATGTTTCGAGTCTGTATGGCTCTTTTTCAGATCCCATTTCTTAATCTTTTTTTGATGTTGTGTTATGAATACATGTCTTTTTGTTTTGATTAGGAAGTTAGTACTTGAGGGCTTTTAAAGTTTTAAACTGGCTCTCATGAGCGGGAATGTTTTTTTAGCATAAGGGTTGTAATAGATATTTAGAACTGTATTTTACTTCAACTCAACAAGGCTCCTGAAGTCTGCCCATGGCGTATATGGAGGGTGTAAGGGACCATGGGGAGTGGATAGGAGGGCATGAGTTGGCATGGAGGGTGTGAGGGGCCATGGCAGGTGGGTGGGGTCATGATTTGGCATGGATGGGGCATTGGGAGTGGGGGAGTAATGGGATGTCAGTAAAAGACAGACCAATTCATGTAATGGCCATTATATAAGCCACAGATAGCATTCATCTCAAGATTGGCAGGATAGGGGCATTGAAGCCACAATCAGATTGGTAAAGATCGTATTGAATGATGGAACAGGCTCAAGGGACCAAATGGCCTCCACCTGCTCCTAATTCATTTGTTGGTATGTATGTTGCAGAAGGAGAGAGAAGACAACATTGCGGACAGGCAGAGACCCAGGGCTGGCCCTCCAGTGACAGACAACTTGACGGCCATTGGCGATGTGTGCCACCTGGTCCACTGGGAAGGCAGCCTTGTCCCAGGAGGCTATGGGTCTCAGCAGAAACTTGCCATAAGAGCCCAAGCCTCCTGAGGCACTGCAATTGAGGTTCTCAAGGCCTAGATGGAGCGTCAGCACTGTGGGGCCCACAGATTGGCAGCACGGGAAATTGGGAAACCCCAAATGGAGGCATGGTCCTAAGTGCTTGACACTTATCAGGCTATACTGCCTTGAAGCTTTCGCACCCTCGTCTCCATTACTGAGCGTTACAAATGACAGCGGCCTGAAGAAATATCTAATGCTGGGGGTTGAATATGATGATGAGACCTAAACACTTGTCTTGCATGAACGATTGCCTGTGTGGACAAACTGCAGTGTGGATTCAGAATTACACATGAAGGCGAGAACCACTGAGTGATGATTGTTCGCCTTGAGGTGCCCTGCCAGACTGCAGGTATACTGCCATGAGAGCACTGAGCATTGCAGTGCTGCTCCTGCCTCTTGAAGGCTGCCATATAGGCAGTACCATGTTGGTGAGATGCTTGAAGAGGCTGCACCATCTCAACTCTGCTCAAAAAATGCTCTGTTGCAGTGATTATCCCAGAACAATAAGGCCACATGCTCCAGGGGCTGGCATACCTTCCAAGGATGAAGGTAATGTGATGAAAGATTGTAACTCCTCACTCAGAGATGGCTGTGCTGCATTGACATGATTAGAATCACAATCAAGGTGGTAAGTGGACCCAGAATGAGGGGCACTGGTTACAGAGGCTCGTATGAGCTATTCGCCTTCATCCTCTTGGCATCTGCTGGCTATAAGCATGTCAAGTGCATGCCTGCCTCGTTTGGCTTGTGCTTTGGTCTCTTCCTCTGGAGCCTCAACTTCATCACCCTCATTGAGCTCAGCCCTCTGGACATCATCATCATCGGAGGTGGCGTACAGCTCCTCCATCTCTCATTCTGGCAACACACTCCCGGTTTAGAGTGTCAGGTTAAGTACAGCGCAGTAAGCAATGATGATGCAGTGGACCCTCTGGGGAGAGCACCACCAGACCTGTCTTGACATCAAAAACGTATCTTCAAGATGCTAATGATCTGCTCAATCAATGAGCATGTTGCAGAATGAGCACCGTTATACCCCTCCTTTGAGGCACTTTGTGGCCACTGTACGGGTGTTATCAACCACGTTTTTTGCAGGTAGCCTTTGTTACTGAGGATTCAGCCCTGGATGAGTTGTAGCACCTGCAAGTGGCTCAAGATGTATAAGTTGAGAGCTTCCAGGGTGTCTCACACATACCGGTATGATCTGCTTCTGGTGTTTGCAGACCAGCTGCACATTGAGAAAGTGGAACACTTTCCTGTTGACGAATTGTACTGGCTGTTTCCAGGAGGCCCTTAAAGCTATGTGAGTGCAGTCAATAGTACCCTGCACCTGTGGGAATCTGGAGATCGCTGCAAATCCCAGTGCTTTGGTAGCCTGGCGGGTTTCATCTAGGGAGAATCAGGCAAAATTGTGCATGTTGGGTGTCCATAACCTCTCGAATGCATTTGAGAGCAGATGCTTGAGAAATCCCACAGAGGTCCCTAGTGGAGCCCTGGGACGAGCCATTCGTGAAAACGTTCAGAGCGGTGGTCCCTTTTAGAGCCATTAGCAATGAATGGCCTCCTAGTCCCTACAGCGTCAACTCCTCCGGAGAATGTGGAGGATGTGAGACACCACATCCCTAGACTTGTGAAGGCGTCTTCAGAACTGTCTCTCGCTCATCAGGAGCTACGAGAGGTTGTTGGGTGCCTCTGCTTAATGGCTCTGTCAGCTTCAGCTTCTGGGAGTTGAGGGGACCCCATTGGCCTTTGTTCATCAGGGTGAGGCTCTTCCCTTAGCTCAGCCTGGTGGGGACAGACCCTTCGCCTCCTCCTTAGTTGCCTGATTGCCAGGATGAACATAACGTTCCCTGCTCCATCCATGAGGCACTCGTGCTCGTGACTGTGGAAACACTGAACAGGAACATGAATGAACATAAGCCTGCAATGGTCACCTTCTAGTCCCTATAATGAGGGAATCATTTTGCAGCCCATGGGTCCCTTTCATCCCAGCCATTACATCTCCACTTAGTCCCTTGAAGAGCTATTACAGCCTTCTGGATCATTGGTAGGGCACCCACTGCCCTAACCACAGCTCCCCACCCTCAAGTGACACAGGCGTGACAGAGCTTTGACACAAGGACGGGATTTTCATGACGGCGTGAAACCAGTTTGCAAACATCTGCTCAGCCCACCGAAGGCAGGCTGTGTTTCTCACCATCAGACGTTGGGAACCTCACTGTGACAGATCTGCAGATCATTATTGGGCCAGCTCGCCGGAATCATCCCCCCCCGCAACCCAATGGATCAACTGCTCACGTCGGTGGGAAAACACACCAACGTGTTTCACAACAGCACATAAGTGACATGCACCCAGCGGGCTGCACTTCGCTCGGGACTTCAATGTTTGTTTGCCTACCTTGCTTCAGTCAGCACTCGCAGTCATCAGCGCCAGGCTTCACAGCCAGCACTTTTAGGTGGTCTCACAGGCAGGTCTCTGCCTACCAGATCAGTCATATGTTGGTGACTTTTCAATGGCTGCAGGGCTAGGGCTTGCTTGGCACAGGGGGAGGAGTGGCCTCAGGCAAGTGAAGAAGCTGCAGGGCGAGAGCTGTACTGGGGAAGGAGGGTATCTCAGAGTGTGTGTGGGGTACATGTTGATCTGTGCAAGTGGCCTCAAGATGGTGAGGGCTGAGGAGGCAATCTCCAGAGCAGATGAGGCCAGATTGACATGTGAGGATATGTGTGTGAGAATGGATGGTGATGTTCCTTGAGCTGGCAGTGAGTGAGATGCCAGTGAATGTGTGATGGGCTTGAGTGTGTGAGTTTAGAATGATGAGATGGTTGCCATACCCTAGCTGCATGGATGGGATACTTTGCCCTCTATCTGCATTGAACAAAGAACAAAGAACAAAGAAAAGTACAGCACAGGAACAGGACCTTCGGCTCTCCAAGCCTGCACCGATCATATTGCTAGTCAACTAAAACATTTTGCACTTCCGGGGTCTGTATCCTTCTATTCCCATCCTGTTCATGTATTTGTCAAGCTGCCTCTTAAACACCACTATCGTACCTGCTTCCACCACCTCCTCTGGCAGCAAATTCCAGACACTCACTACCCTCTGCGTAAAAAACTTGCCCGGCACATCTCCTCTATAGTTTTCTCCTCTCACCTTAAATCTACGTCCCCTAGTAATTGACTCTTCCACCCTGGGAAAAAGCTTTTGACTATCTACTCTGTCCGTGCCACTTATCATTTTGTAAACTTCTATCAAGTTGCCCCTCAATCTCCATCGCTCTAGTGAGAATAATCCAAGGTTCTCCAACCTCTCCTCATAGCTAATAACCTCCAGACCAGACAGCATCCTGGTAAACCTCCTCTGCACCCTCTCCAACACCTCCCTATCCTTCTGGTAATATGGCGACCAGAATTGCACGCAATATTCCAAGTGTGGCCTAACCATGGTTCTATGCTGCAGCATGACTTCCCAGCTTTTATACTCAATACCCCTGCCAATGAAGACAAGCATGCCATATGCCTTCCTGACTACCTTATCCACCTGTGTTGCTACTTTCAGTGACCTGTGGACATGTACACCCAGATCCCTCTGCCTGTCGATGCACTTAAGGGTTCTGCCATTTACTGTATAATTCCTGCCTGTATTAGACCTTCCAAAATGCATTACTTCCAGATTAAATACCATCTGCCATTTCTCCGCCCAAGTCTCCAACCAATCTATATCCCATTGTATCCTTTGACAATCCTCTTCACTATCTGCAACTCCTCCAACCTTAGTGTCGTCTGCAAGCTTACTAATTAGCCCAGTTACATTTTCCTCCCAATCATTTATGTATACTACAAACAGCAAAGGTCCAAGCACTGATCCCTGCGGAACTCCACTAGTCACAGCTCTCCATTCAGAAAAGCACCCTTCCAATGCTACCCTCTGTCTTCTATGACCAAGCCAATTCTGGATCCATCTTGCCAGCTCACCTCTGATACCATTCAACTTTACCTTCTGTACCAGTCTGCCATGAGGGACCTTGTCAAAGGCCTTACTGAAATCCATGTATATAACATCCACTGCCCTTCCATCGTCAATCATCTTTGTCACTTGCTCGAAAAACTCGATCAAGTTAGTGAGACACGACCTCCCCTTCACAAAACCATGCCGCCTCTCACTAATACGCCCATTTGCTTCAAAATGGTAGTAAATCCTGTCACGAAGAATCTTCTCCAATAATTTCCCTACCACTGACTCACCAGTGCTATAAGGCTCACCAGCCTGTAATTTCCTGGATTATCCCTGCTACCCTTCTTAAACAATGGAACAACTTTGGCCATTCTCCAGTCCTCTGGGACCTCACCCGTAGCCAGTCAAGATACAAAGATTTCTGTCAAGGTCCCAGCAATCTCCTCTCTTGCCTCCCTCAGTACTCTGGGGTATATCCCATCTGGCCCTGGGGACTTATCCACCTTAATATTCTCCAAGACGCCTTACATCTCCTCTTTTTTATCTCAACATGATCCATGCTACACACTCTTCCCTAGACAAATCGACCGCTAAGTCCTTCTCTTTGGTGAATACTGATGAGAAGTATTCATTTAGTATCTCTCTCATTTCTTCTGGCTCCACACACAGATTCCCACCTCTGTCCCTGAGTGGGCCTACCCTTTCCCTAGTTACCCTCTTTCCTTTTTACATATGTATAAAAGGCCTTTGGATTTTCCTTAATCCTGGTTGCCAGTGACTTTTCATGACCCCTTTTAGCCCCCTGACTCCTTGCTTAAGCTTCTTCCTACTTTCTTTATATTCTCCATGGGCTTCATCTGTTCCCAGCCTTCTAGCCCTTACAAATGCTTCCCTTTTCTTTTTGACTAATCTCACAATATCCTTCATTATCCAAGGTTCCTGAAATTTGCCATACTTATCCTTCATCCTAGCAGGAACATGCTGGTCCTGAATTCTTATCAACTGACGTTTGAAAACCCCCCACATGTCAGTTGTTGATTTGCCCTCAAATATTCCACCTCCAGTCTAGATTCCTCAGTTCCTGCCTAATATTGTTATAATTAGCCTTCCCCCAATTAAGCACCTTAACCCGAGGACTCCTGTCATCCTTATCCACCAGTACCTTGAAATTTACTGAATTGTGGTCACTTTTCCTGAAATGCTCCCCTACTGAAACTTCGACCACCTGGCCGGGTTCATTCCTTAATACCTGGACCAGTATTGCCCTTTCCCTTGTTGGACTATCTACATATTGTCCCAGGAAGCACTCCTGGATGCACCTTACAAATTTTTCACCATCCAAACCCCTAGTACTAAGTGATTCCCAGTTAATATAGGGAAAGTTAAAATCACCCACCACAACAACCCTATTGCTTTTACATCTTTCCAAAATTTGCCTACATAACTGTTCCTCAATCTCCTGCCAGCAATTGGGAGGCCTATAGTAAACCCCCAACATCGTGACTGCACCCTTCCAATTCCGGAGCTCTACCCATATTGCCTTGCTGCATGAGCCTACCGAGGTGTCCTTCTGTCGTACAACTGTGATATTCCCCTTAACCAGCAGTGCAACTCCCCCACCTCTTCTACATTCCTCTCTATCCTGCCTGAAACATCTAAATCCTGGAACATTTATCTGCCAATCCTGTCCATCCTTCAATCAAGTCTCTGTAATAGCAATAACATCATCGTCCCAAGTACTAATCCAAGCTCTAAGCTCATCAGCCTTGCCTGGATGGCCAACCTCTTCTGTGCAGCATTAATACTGATCACCACTGCCATCGCCTACCAAGCCTGGTTGGTCCTGCCACTGCCCATCCTGTGGCCAAAGCAGGGATAGAGGACATCGAGGCAGACCTCCAATGCATCCAGAAGGCATTCCAGTGATGCATCATTAAACCTGGGAGCAGCAGCCTTTTTGCCTTTCGTGGATGTCTTCCCTGCAGTAGTCCTGGGATGGAATCACTGAGATGTGTGTGCGCATCTGGACTTTAAATATAGTGCACAGTGCGAAGCGGCGAGCTGATGGCGTGATGGGCGAATGAGAGCGTGCCCACCATTGAAACGACGCATTTCCCAGGTTTGGGACGACACGGTGTGAAAACCCGCCATTGCAGCCGGAGAGTAAAATGTCTTTTTTTCCTGCCCACTACTGCACTTAGTGCAAACCTGGGACGATTCCAACCAGCTGCTTGGATCTTACTGAGCTCTGCCAGGTGACAGAAGCCTCAGTCAGGTCACCGTCATACGGTATCCTTTGGAGTATTGTCGGGGAGGGTCCTTCAAAATCTTAAACTGCCAGCTGTAAGATTTCGAGGTCTTAGGGCCATTAGGCATAGGAATTTTGGCCCGTGGCCCCTTTTCAGTTGGTTCCTTCTGACACTTGGGATTTCCCATGAGAGGGGCAAAGGGACTTTGGAAGCCAATCCTACAATGACCCCAATTGGGTTTAAACTCTTGCAAGAATGTGAAACATGAGTTAAGGCACCACATTCCCCACATTGGCATTTGACTGTCCCTAACATGTTTCAGCTGTGCCTTCTTCTCCTTTTGGAAAAGCGAAAATTAATTTGGTCCCCCTTCAATCAGTCCATAAGTGCAGTTGTTGACTCCTGCCACAAGCCCTGACAGCCCTCCCCGGCTTGTTTTTATAATGCAATATTGGATCAGTTTGAAAAATGGTGGCACTGAGTTTACAACCAGGCCAGCTTCAACCTCGCCCCTGTGACCAGCCCATCATGCTGCGGGGCAAACTTCCCTCCCTCCAATCACTTTCCTTCCTCCCCTCTAATCCTTGATCTCCCATCATTATAGTTGTTGATATCCCTCCTGAACCGTTTCATATTGATGTCCCAATACCCCATGTAGACCTGACCCCGTCCCATCTTGAGGCCCATTGTACTGTGGCTTACAGAGACCTCCCCACGAGATCATTGAGTGGCCCCCCACCCACCCCCATTACTTGTTCCCCAAATACAGGCTGTAGATGCTTCCCCTGCCTGTGACTGTGCCATCTATAGCCCCAGTATCAAACCACCAACCCCAGGACTGACATGTGTGAGGGACTGACCACACCATGCACACCTTGCTGGGCATAACTGAGACAGGACTGACAGGCCCTCCCCTCCCTGGACTGGGACTAGGTAGGCATGCCAAGCACAGCCCTGTAAATTGTGGCGCAGATCCACAGGACTGACGACACTTTGTGGCCTCAACTACCCATGGCTCTATTGCCCAGGACTGTCTATGCTTTCTGAATCTGACTAATTTCCCCCACTCCCATGTCATGTGTCTGTGTGCTCTCTTCGTCAGTCATCTTCCCAACTCCCCCCCACCCCAATCAAGCCTTTTCCCTCTAATCCCTTTCACACCCCACACAGCCCCCATCCCCGCCTTCCCACTGGTCCTGCATGGTAACCGTGTCTCTGAACCTCCTTTGAGTTCCTGCTAGTCTTGACACAGAAACGGGGCAGCTGCAAGCACAGCACGATGAAAGGTAGGGGAACACACCTCAAGGTCACGAGTGAAGTGGTGCTCACCAGGTGCACATCACTTATATCCAGTCGAGAATCACTCTGGTCTAATCGGCCACCGTGTGGCCATTTGATCTGGAGTGAGGGTGTGATTCTGGTGAGCTGCCTTCTTAATGAGTATTTATGACATTCAAATCAATGCAAATGCAGCTCCCAACATGGCGCAATGGCTACCAGACCGGCCATGAAAGCTGGGAGGGAAAATTGCAAACTATTTTTATGCCAGTGGGGAACTCACTTTTGGCCTTCTCCACATCTTCCTGTCCCACCCTCCATGACACTGACGGGACCGGGAAATCCCGGCCTCTGTACTTTCTCTAGAAATATTCCAGAACATACATGTTCATTAGAAGGATTAAGTTGTGGAAATTCCAAAAGTAATTTGTTTTAGATTGCTGGAACACTCTTCTGAAGTGGTGAAAGGACAGTCTTAGCATGTGGTTCCCATTTCTGCTCATAATGTGGGAAAGTCAGTACTGCAAAGATATTTGACTGTTTCTTGGAACTGTGGTTCTTGGAACAAAACCGGTCCTTAAAACAGCCAGAAGGAATGTGTACTGACGTCAATATCTGTGGAATAAAACACTTTCACCACATTAAAAGCAGCATGTAAATGCTGGTCTGCCATATTCTCGACTCTATAAACCTGAGTTCATCCAAAACTCTACAGTCCGTGTCTTAACTCGCAGCAAGTCCTGTTCCCCAATCACCCCTCTGCTCACAGATCTACATTGGCAGCTGGTTAAGAAATGTTTTACTTTTGTTTTCAAAACATTCCATGGCCTTGCCCCTCCCTATCTCTGTAATCTCCTCCAACCTTTTGACAGGTTAACAGAGGTAAACTGGCTCCTCTCTTTGTCCCACTACTGAGTTGGTTATAACAGAGTTTGAATTTAAAGTGAGGTGGTATTGTCAATTTAATATATATTTAACTGTTTATAGCTCAGTGTAAGAAATAAGCCAGCCAGGCTTATGTTAACAAGTAAACAATTTGTTTTATTGCTAAAACTCACTCAGGTGAATCTGCAGAAATTATTAATAAAAAACTTAAAATATACAAATATGTCCAACTATCCACCAACGCAAAAACAACACACACACAACCCCCACCAAGCATGCAAGAAAGAAGTAAAACCCTACACAGTATCAGATATTAAAAACTTGTCCAAGTAACGAGTAAAGTGGCAAAAAACAATTGAAGGGTCCTGGTCCACTGTAGCTGCTGGTTGTTGGAGTTTCTCCTCGGAGATAGTGATGTTGATTCGGAATTCTCCTTTAAGGACTCTCGTTTTACAGCAATGAGATCTTTGAGGGGACTTCTCAAATCAGCTTTGATGAGAGAGGTTTAAGAAGGAGAGATAGGGTAAGGCGGTTGCTCCTATGGCAGTCTCTCTCTGACTATCCAAAATCCAGTATATTTTCACCCAAGAGTTGGATCATGTGACCTTCGTCTGGAGCTCTGTAGACTCGGTGTCTCCATAAAAGCAGCTTGTATTCTCCGCAAATGCAATATAGAAGTTGCTGTAACCAGTTTTCTTTGTTTAGCAAAAATTGTCCTTTTAAAAGAAGTTCAGTACATATGTACATGCAGCCAATGACATTATAAGTGAATGTTTTATATATATATATAGCACATATCTTTACAACAAACCCTCCTACCCACCGAGATATCTGTGCTCAACTAATTCTGGCCTCTTGAGCATTCCCAATTTTAATTGCTCCACCATTGGTGTCTGCGCCTTCAGTTGCCTAGGACCTAAACTCTGGAGTTCCCTCCCTAATCTCTCTGCCTCTCCACATCTCTTTTGGCTTTTAGGACAGCTGTTAAAACCTACCTCTTTGATCATTTGGTCATTCAATCTCATCTTCTTAGGGAGCTCAAGGTCAAATTTTGTTTTATAATGCTCCTGTGAATTCACAGGGCCTTGGGATGCTTTATTATATTAAAAGTGCTATGTAAATATAAGTTGTTGTTGTAGTTGCTCATTGAGTGTACAGATAGCCATGGAATTAACAGTGGGTTAATGACTTAAGAAGATAACATGGCAGAAATGTGAAATGTTTTGTTTCACACAACTCCCACGGGACAAAAAATGAGGACTATTCTCTCGATGGTGATTGAAAGGTTTTTGTTGTTAATGATGCCTTTGAGATAATGAATGTTTAAAGTGGTCATTTAAAATTAAAAATGAATGCTCATAACAAATTAGGGCAAGTAGAACATATTCAATGTTCTAAAGGAATTGGTAGTCACAGGTGCAAAATGATGATAGCAAAATAATAGAAATTGTTGGGACAAAAGTTGATTTTCAGACAATGCTACAGCTTAATCATATGAAAACCTCATCATTTGTTGTCAGGAAAATACTGAGGAATATTATGAAAGAAGCAGTACACAAGTGTTTAACAGAAATCAAATCAATAATTCAATTATTAATCCTGAAAGGACTATTGACATTGAGAGTTTAAAATATAACTATATGAAAATGAAAGCAACAAAGCCAAATGCTGCAGATGCTCAGAAATCTAAAATAAAAACTGAAAATGCAGGAAACACTCGGCAGGTCAGGCAACATTGGTGGAAAGAAACAAAGTTAATTTCAGCTCCATGACTTTTTGAACTCCCAATTTGAAAATGAAAGGTAACTAATTAAATATGTTTGGAGAAAGATGGCGAGTTGCCCAAAAGCTGTGACTCATTTGGGAGCGCTGTTGTCTCTAATGCACAAGCTTCCATGTTCAAGCCCCACTCCAGGACTTAAGCACAAAAGTCAAGGCTGACACTTCAATGCAGCAATGAGGGAGGTGTTGTCTTTCAGATTCTGCTCAGATCCCAGGGCCCTACTCAAAGAAGAGCAGGGGAGTTATTCTTGGTGCTCTGGTCAATATTAATCCCCACATTCAACATCACAAAAACAGATTATCTGATCATTAGCACATTGGTGTTTGTGGGAATTTGCTGTATACAAAATTGGTTGCTGTGTTTCCTACATTACAACAGTGACTACAACTCAAAAGTACTTCATTGGCTGTAAAGCACTTTGAGATGGCCAGTGATCTTAAAGCGTTATATAAAGCAAGCCTTTCTTTCTTTCTAAAAGTATCATTGAAAGAAAAAAGAAAGACTTGCATTCATATAGAATATTGCATATGAATTTCAAATCCCAAAGGCTTTGGTCATGTCAAGTACAAATGTAGGGTCTGTGTGTAGACCCATAGAGGATGAAAGTCAAAGAATAGAGAGACCAGCGGATGTTTGTGCACAAATCTTTAAAGGTGACCAGACAACTTAACAATACAGTCAATAAAGCATTTGTAATAAGAGGTATGGGGTACAAAAGCCAGGAATTAGTGCTAAACTTATATACTAGTTTTTCCTCAGCTGGAGTATTGTGTCCAATGCTGGTCACCCCACTTTAGGGAGATATGAAGGCTTTGGAGGGGTTATAAAAGAGATTTACTAGATTGGTTCCAGGATGAGGGACTACAGTTATGTGAATAGACTGAAGAAGCTTGGGTTTTGCTCCTTCGCACGCAGAAGGCTAAAAGGAGATTTGATAGAAGTGTTCAAAATCATGAAAGATTTAGATGGAGTAAATAAAGAGGAACTGTTTCCAATGGCTGAAGTGTCAACAAGGAGAGGGTATAGATTTAAAGTGATTGGCAACAGAATCAGAGGCAACATGAGGAAAATCGTTTTACATTACGAATGGTTAGGATTTAGAATGCACACCCGATAGGATAGTGGATACTGATTCAAAAGTGGCTAGCAAAAGGAAATTAGGTAAATAGTTGAGGAAGGAAAAATTGCAGGGATATCAGCTGGAATTTTATCAAAGCCTGGGTTGCTCATCTGCTGGAACCAAAAGCAGGATCTGAACCTGCAATAATGTACGATGCGATTGTAGAGTTCCTGAGTGTCATTTTACTGGCAGGGACCAATTAAGAGGCTGCCAGCAGGACTGACACCGTTGATGTTCCCAGTTCTGGCAGCAGGAACATATCAGGCTTCCCTACCGACAGCTTGATCCGCAGTTTCATGAGACCTCTAGCGTCCCAGCTCATCTCCAAAGGGCTGGTGAAATCTAGACTGTAGGGAAAGAACTGGGGAGCCGGCTAACTGGATTGCTCTTTGAAAGGGCTGTCAAGATTTGCTGGGCCAGAAAGCCTTCTCTGTGCTGTTCTATTCCATGATTTTGTGAACTGACACTGTCACTCTGTAAAATGGTAGGAAATCATTGCTTTGATATATATTGGATTTAAACGTCATCAGCACACTTGTTTAAACTCTGAGAAATGATTGAGAAAAACAGCAAGAATAATATCTAATTTTTCATCACTATGTTAGGTAAGAAAAGCTAGTAAAATAGTGAATTTAAGCACATGGGGCCATATTTACAAACTCAGGACAACAAAATAAAATAGGAACTGAAGTAAGGTGCTGTCTACCCGTGTTAAAGGCTGATAAGATGCTGACTATATTAGTGATATGAGGGATAGAGCAATATACTAAAATGCGCCAGAGAAATACTGCTGATAGGTCAGCAAGATTGACCAAACATCTTCCATGAAACTTTAATCTGTTATTCTGTGCCACAAAATCATAAACCATACATAATGAGCAGGAAATGACACTTCAAGGTAACTGATGAGAATGGCTTTATGTATTTTAAGTCCCATGTCATGTGTGATCTTGCAAAACTTGCAAAGTACTGTTAATGGCTCTGCTGTTGTCATTTACGCCTCTGCTGGACCCATCTTCTGTTTTTTTGTTGCCCCATGACCATCCTTTTTTGCTTTGCACCATCATCCCTTTCGGCATTTAATCACTCCTGCCCTCTATTCTACCTATTTCTGTTTGTTCTTTCTTCTCCATGGCATAACCCAGATTTTAAGAACCAGCAAAGAATCACCATAAAAATCATGAAGAGAGAGAAATTAGAGTATGAGAGAAAGCTAGCTAGAAATATAAAAATAGAAATATAAAAAATAGAAATATAAAAAGATGGTAAGAGTTTCTGCAAGTATTTAAATAGGAAAAGAGTAACTAAGGCAAGTGTTAGTCCTCTAGAGGACTAGAGAAATAATGGAAAACAAGAAAATGTGGAAGAGTCGGAACAGGCATTTTGTATTTATCTCCATTGTAGAAGACTGAGTAAATTTCCTAAATATACTTGAAAATTAAGAGGTGAAAGGGAGGGAGGAACTTAAAACAATCACCATCATCAGGGAAAAGGTACTGGGAAAGCTATTTAGCCTAAAGCCTGATAAGTCCCTGTTGTATGAGTAACTGGCACATACAGAGTTAATGTGGGACTGAGTACAGTACTGCCCACACAGTGATGTAAGAAGGCACATGACCCAGGCTTAGTGTCGGTGTGGTTTTGAACAGGAATGTGCTAAGACCCAGACGTGGAGATACCTCCTTGTTTATATCCTTAACTGTATATAAGTATATAGTTACAAGTAGTTAATAAAGACTTGCTGTAAATATGCAGAAGACTATGAAGACTCCTTTAACAGACACATTATGTAACCAACACCATCCCAACATGGCATCAGCTTGGGTAAAACATTCAAATGCTGAAAAACATTCACAAAAATGCTGAAATACTAAGTAAAAAGAAACCTTCAATGGAAATTCTGAACTGAAAGAAGTTCCAAACTGAAGCTGAAGACGCTGAGAAAATTCACCAGAAAAACTTTTGGGGAAAAGAGCCTGGAAGCTGAAGACTGAGATTTTACTGCAACAGAGGATATCCTGGAATCTTCCTAGGAAGTCCAGTTTCAGCATGCAGAATCCAGAGCCTGTAAGGGTGAGCTAAATCTTTTTAAGTTCTAGGCTGCGGCTAGCCCTGAGAACCCGACCCAGAGTCAGAAGTGTTGTTTGAATGATGGCCATCCCTAAAGCCAACTGCCGAATCCGAGCCTCAACACCTAGCTTCCAAGTTTGAAAGTAAAAACAATAATTAAATGACTCAGCCTATTGGGAATGTCAAGACTGGCCAATTCAAAAAACAGCAAGCCTGCATTGAATTTGAACACCTCGCTCCTCACAACTATAAATCACTGAACAAAGTAAGTTGGCATACAGCTGACCTACACAGCTATTGTTAAAAAAATTTCTTCCAGAAGGACACTGCTGCCATTTTGTAGAGCCTACCAAAACCAACAAGCGAACATCACATTTCATTGCAATATTTAAACCAGATGGATTTTTTGTCCTTTATATTGCAGTAAATGGCAACATCATCTTGAAACCCTGTAAGCTCTTAAAGCTGTGCCCACACTTTAAGCATCTTTAACATGGATTAAAATTCCACACTTTTTTCTCTACTTGGACACACACAAGGCCCAGACCATTTACAAAATTGGAGTCTTTACAGGAAAAGATTTTTAAGATACAGCATGTCCATGGGGTAAAGACTTAGGGGAGCTGTAATATAAGGGTCTGGCACATACAGGGTTAATGTGGGACTGAGTACAATGCTACCCACACAGTGATGTAAGAAGGCACATGGCCTAGACCTAGGGTCAACGTGGTGTTGAACAGGGAAGTGTTAAGACCTAGACATAGCTCCTTGCCTGTACCCTTTACTGTATAGATGTTTATAGTTACAAGTAGTTCATAAAGACTTGCTATAAATATACAAAAGACTACAAAGACTTCTTTAACAGATATGTTCTGTGAGCAACACCATCCCAACATTCCCTAGGACCTCATGATGCCCTGCATCCTTGGGTCTTTAAAGAAGTGGCTGCTAATTTAATGGCGGCATTGGTTATAATCTGTCAATGTTTCTTATATTCTGGAAGGGACCCAGCTGTTTGGAAAATAGCAAATAAAACAGCAGTATTCAAGAAAGGAGGGAGATGGAAAGCAGAAAACTATAAGCCAGTTAGCTTAACATCTATCATAGGGAAATGGCTAGATTCCATTATTAAGGAGGTTTTAACAGGATATTTAGAACATTGTAAAGAGATCAGGCAGCAAGGGAAAACATGTTTAACTAATTTATTAGAGTTCTTTGAAGAAGAAGCAAGCAAGCTGGATAAAGAGGAACCTGTAGATGTGGCGTACTTGGATTTCCAAAAGGCATTCAATATGGCCCACAACAAAGGTTACTACACAAAATAAGAGTTCATGGTGTAGGGACAACATGTTAGCATGGAGAGTAGGGATGAACATGTATTTTTTGAGTTGGCAAGCTAGTGGAGTGCCACACGGATCAGGACTGGTGCCTCAGTTATTTATAATATCTCAATGACTTGGATGAAGGGACTGTGCTCGGTAGCTAAATTTGCTACTGACACCAAGATAGGTAAGAAATTATATTGTCAAGAGAAGATAAAGAGTCTACAAAGGGATATAGACAGATTAAGAGAGTAGAAAAAAAATGGTAGGTGGTGCATAATGTGGAAAAATGTGAACTTGTTCATTTTAGCAGGAAACATAGAAAAGCAGCATATTATTTAAATTGAGAGAGATTGCAGAACTTGGCAGTACGGAGGGATCTGGGTGTCTTTGTACATGAATCACAAAAAGTTAGTATGCAGGTGCAGCAAGTGATTAGAAAGGTAAATGAAATGTTGGCATTTATTGCAAGGAGTGCAGAATATATAAGTAGGGACGTTTTACTGCAGCTGTACAGGGCCTTGGTGAGACCACATCTGGAGTACTGTATACAGTTTGGGTCTCCTTATTTTTCAAAAAGATACAATTGCATTAGAAACAGTCCAGAGAAGGTTCACTCGACTGATTCCTGGGATAAAGGGCTTGTCTTATGAAGAAAGGTTGAACAGGTTGGGCCCATACTCATTAGAATTTGGTAGAATGAGAGGTAATCTTATTGAAACATATAAGATCCTGAGGGCACTTGATAAGGTTGAAACTGGGAGAATGTCCCCTCATTAGTTTGTGGAATTCTCTTTACCAAAAAGCAGTGGAGATTGGGTGATTCAATGTATTCAAGGCTGAGTTAGATTTTTGATGGGCACGGGATCAAGGGTTATCGGGTGGGAGAGGGGAGGAGGTGGGGGGCAGACATGAAAGTGGAGTTGAGGCCACAATCAGATCAGCCATCTTATTGAATGGTGGAATGGGGCCAAAGGGCCAAGTAGCCTATTCCTGCCCCTAAGTTCCTATGTATGTTTGGTGAGCTGGCCGTGCACCAGTGACCAATTCACCATACGAAAGGTTTTTGGGTACATGGCCATCAACTGTCCCATGAACATGGCTAAGCCAGCACAGATGCCATTGGTTTAATAATGAGTGTATGCTGATGGAATTAGCACACTTCTGGACCTTTGAGTTGGTGACTTGTCCTGCCAAGAGATCCTGTGGATAAGTCTGAGACAGCGAAGGTGGAAACTGTTTAGCATTTCTCCTGCCTAATAAATGTTGTCCAGGGGCTGCATATTGCGCGGTGTGGGGTGGTGGGAGGTGCCCAGAAGCAAAGTTGGAATGAAGCTAACTCCCTCCATGCTAGCCTGCCCTGTAGCCATCGTGTGCTGAGGGCAGACTAAGTTACCTGACAGTGGGTCTTCTGCCCCTCATTTGGGAGGAAGCCCCACACTCAGGAGTTGCCAGCCAATCCAATTGGCTGGCAGCTCCAGCAGTCCTGGCAATGCCAAGATCTCATTCGTGGGCGCTGCCATGACTGCAACCGGTCCCAAGAAAAAGGCCCAATCGATCCCAGAGTAAGTTAAGTCTGGGGTTTTAGGCAGGGTGCGTTCTGTCAGCATAGGGAGGGGTTTGTGGTTTTGGAGAGCAGGCAGTCAGGAAGAAAGGGGTTGGTACTATCTTAGGGAGGTGGTATTACCTTAGGGGGGCTGCCTCCGATTCAGAAAGGGCACCCCCTGCAGATAGTATCCTCAGTTCCTTCCAGCCCTTTTAAAATCTTTTTAACTAAAACATCCTGCCTATCCAGCCCGGCTGCCCACGCCAGCCACATTATGGCATGCGCAGCGTATTATTGGGGTCAATTGACTTGTTCACAAGCTCAATTGACCCTTAATTATTGAGTTAAATATGGCGTGTGGGCTGCCAATTTCAGCACCCGTTATTGGGGTGAGCACACGGGTGGTCGGTTGGGCATTCATCCCATTTTACATGCCCCCTCACTGAAAACATGCCTGGCAGGAGCATGTAAAGTTCAGCCGCAGGTCTCACTATTGTAGAGGAGCACACTGAAGATGCAGGCTTGGTCCACGCACATTTGGTGCTCTTGGTCACGTTGCCATTTTTCCACACCCTATTACTCAGATTGGACAACTTCAGCTTCTGCATTTTACCTGTCGATTTCAGGCTCAAGTAACAGATTGCTGGTGATTGTGCAACCTAGATATGTGAAGCTATCAACAACCTCCAACATCATATTATAAAGATTAGTCACGTTGAAACGTTCAGAAGAGACAAATTTCTGGTTTAACGGGGTGTAATGGTTTGATGTTTTGTTTACAAAATGCTTGAATGAACACCAGAAAGTGACTGGTTGATAGGAAAGGGCAGGTGGACTGCTTGGATTTTCTTGTTTCTACATTAGCACCTTGTACTGCAGCACACAGTCAACAAAATATGCAAAAGACAAAAACTCTGGAATTATTCAAGATTCAGATAGATGCTACGATGAATGAATTGTAATGAAGATAAACTAAATGGATTAAATTTCCTCCTGTAATTTTTGTAAAATTCCACAAATTAATGTATTTAATGTAAGTGACATGTAGTAAGTGAAGGTGTAGCCTCCCCTGTTGTTTATCAGGGGTCACGTGATGTTCTGGGAGGCTTAGACCAATGGGCCTTAAGCACGGGCAATCTGGGGGGTGGGGCTTCCTGATGAATGTCCTGATTGAGTACGTAGCACCTGAAAAGCTATCGGTAATAAAGTTTATCTGTTGCTTGCTGAAACCTGTCCACTCCATCGAGTCATTCAATTCGGCAACAAGGGTAAAATAGCTCCAACGCTGCATCTCGTCTTGTTACCGTCAGTACATTGAATCTTAAGAAAAAGAAAAGATTATTCACCAGTTATACCACTCTTCAGTGGACTCGGTCCTTATGATGCAACTATGGAAGACTGGAGCCAGAGCACTTTGGATTTTATGTCATAGCGAACTAAATTACCGCGGAGAAAAAGGAGAAAGTCATCCTCTTTAGTGTATGTGGCAGTAAGGCATTCAATCTCATTCGCAACCTGACAGCCCCAGGCGCACTCAATTCTAACTCCTATAATGAATTAGTGGACCTCATGAAAACGCATTTCTAGCTGAAGCCACTGTAGCATGGTGCGAAAACCAGACCCACTGCATCGAAGTGAGATGCAATGTCCGCTGTTAGAAACATGGAAAGGCCTAGTAGAAACACTTCAGCAGTGACTCCAAAGTTAAGTTGTTATAGATATGGGGGTGACCACGGACCGGACGTCTGTAAATTCAAGGAGGCAGAATTCCATTACTGCTGTAAGAAAGGTCACGTAGTAAGACAATGCAGGGCGAAGTCGAAACAGCCCATAAAGCAGCAAACCAACATGACTGAATTAAAAAATACGGCAGAACCTGAAGCCGCCAACACCAACATTTATTCCCTGTATAATGTAACCACTGTAAAAACCAAACCTATCACTGCCACAATTCAAGTTAATGAGGAGCCACTAATAATGGAGGTGGATACGGGTGCCTCAACTACAGTGGTGGTAGAGCACACTTTCAAATACCTTGATGAAGGTAGACAGCCAATAAACCTGGAGTGGACAACCGCTAAATTAAAGACACACTGGACAATCCATTCAGGTAAACAGCATCGCCACAGTACCAATGCCTTAACAGAAACAGACAACGCAGCTGCCTGCAATAACAGTGAAAAGAGAAGGACCCACTCTTTTATTCTGAGACTGATTACAGAAGATCAAGCTTGATTGGTTGGAGATATTTCACCTGAAAACAGGAGGAGTTCCTAAACTGCTAAGGAAATATGACGTGGTATTTTGGGTTGAATTAGGGAAGTTACAAGGCATGCAGGCCAAGATATTTGTGGAACCTCAGGCGACACCACATTTCTTTAAGGTCAGACCTGTGCCTCATGCATTGGAGGAGAAGGTGGATGCAGAACTGTGCCAGTTAGAAATGCTGGGCATCATCCAACCTGTCCAATTCTCGGAATGGGCAGTACCCATAGTTCCAGTGGCTAAGTCTGACCAAACCATATGCATTTGTGGGGCTATAAATTGACTGTAAGTAAGACTGCAAAACTAGACAAGTGCCCCATTCCAAGGATAGACAGCTTATATGCCAAGCTGGCTGGAGGCAAATCCTATATGAAATTGGATATGAGCCATGCCGACCAACAATTAGAACTGGATAGCACGTCAAGACAATACTTGACTATTGACACATACAAGGTTCTTGATCAGTACACTTGTCTATCCTTTGGAGTATTGTCTGCATGTGCTATCTTCCAGAGAAAAATGGAGAGTTTTTTGCAAGGACTTCTCCATGTGGTAGTATACCTAGATGATGTTCTGATCACAGGGTCAACTGAGACCGAACATTTGTCCAACCTGGAGGAGGTTCAAAGAAGGTTCATGAAAGCCGATGTACGGTTAAAGAAGGAAAAGTGCACATTTCAAGCAGCAGGAGTCACTTACCTGGCTCACAGAGTGGATGTCATGGGTTTGCATCCAGTAGAAGAGAAAGTTCGGGCAATAAAAGATGCACCCTCTCTGTCCAGTGTAATGGAATTCAAATCCTTCCTGGGTATGATCAACTACTATAACCGCTGCTTGCCTAACTTATCAACTATGCTAGCACCATTACACTTGTTGTTAAAAAAGAATCATTGTTGGTCATGGAATTCACAACAGGAAGATGCCTTTGGGAAAGTAAAGAAACTTGCATTTGTCGCCTTTATTGGTACACTACAACCCATCTAGAAAGTTCGTGTTAACATGTGATGCCTCTCCTTATGGTGTAGGAGCTGTTCTATCTCATAGAATGGAAAATGGATCAGAAAGGCCCATTGGCTATGACTCGAGGACCCTCTCCACAGCCGAGATGGGTTATTCCCAGCTAGAAAAGGAAGGTTTATCAGTGGTATTCAGAGTGAAGAAATTCCACCAGTATCTACATGGATGACATTTCTCCAATGTGTTGGATCTTAAACCGTTAATGGGTTTATTCAGTGAGGATAAGGCCATTCCTCCAATAGCATCAGTATGAATACAATGTTGGGCTTTGATATTATCTGTGTATGAGCACACTTTTAGTATCTTCCTGGCTTACACATTGCAAATGCAGATGCACTCAGTCATCTCCCCTTAGCAGATAGCATTGTACATGCTCCTGTTCCACAAGAAGTTGTGCTGGTACTGAATTTCCTGGATTCTTCGCCTGTGTGTGCAAAACAAATTAAAAATTGGACGAACCAGAGATCCAATATTGTCAAAAGTCAGAGACTTTGTTTTGCAAGGATGGTCAAATCCGCCTGTATTTGAAAATTTGAGACCGTTCCTTCCCCGATAAACAGAGTTAAGCTGTTAAGATGGAATTTTGTTGTGGGCACCAAGAGTTGTCGTCCCACCACAAGGTAAAGAACCACTCATGACAGAACTTCACAGTGTGCATCCAGGCATGTCAAAGATGAAAATGCTTGCGCGAATCTATTTTTGGTGGCCAGGCATTGACAGTGACATTGAAAGCACGGTCAAGCACTGTCTTCAGTGTCAGCAACAACGGAAGTTGCCTGTTTCAGCTCCACTGCATGCATCGGAGTGGCCTGGTTGACCCTAGGTTAGACTACAAATTGATTATGTAGGACCATTCTTTTTGTTGATGTAGATGCACATTCCAAATGAATGGAAGTCTACAAAATCAAATCGACATCATGGAGCGCAACTATCGAGAAACAGTGTCACTGCTTTAGCATACGTGGCCTACCTGAAATCGGCGCTTCTGATAATGGTACAGCCTTTCCCGGCACCAAGTTTCAGAAATTCATGAATCTAAATGGGGTCAGACATATTAAAACAGCCCCTTGCCATCCCTCATTGGATGGTTTAACTGGGAAAGTTGCACAAACTTTCAAGGCTGGTATGAAAAGGTTATCAGAAGGTGTTCTAGAATCTCGACTTTCCTGCTTTCTTCTCAGTTATCATACACTGCCACATTGGACTACGGGTTCAACACTGCCTAAATTATTGATGAAATGCCGCTTACGTACATGGTTACACCCATGGTTTCCAAATTTAGAGGGGAAGGTTGAACGTAATCAGAGTAATCAAAAATTTAACCATGACATATGCAGCTGGCTCGCACATTCACTGCAGGTGACACGGTATTCATGCAAAATTTCGGAAGTGGACCTTGTTGGGTTCCTGGAACCATTGTCTCAGGGACTGGTCCATTATCTTTCCAAGTACAAGTGGAAGATAAAATTGTTTGTAAGTACATAGACCATATTCATGCTGGAGAGACATTCCAACAACCAACTATTCCGCCAGGGATTAACATCGAACCTTCAATTCCTGAGATGACAGATCAACCTAGAATAGACATGCCTGATGTCCCTATAAAGTTGCCAAACCCAGAACTGCCATGTTCAAATGATGTGTCTCATGCTGCATTTCCAGATCCTGTTGAGGAGCCTCAAGTGGTAGAGCTACGATGCTCTAGCCATATAAGGAAAGCATCACAGAGACTTGATCTTTAATCACCTGAAGTTGTATATACGTCTATGTTGTTGGATATTCATATGTTTTCTCGTAAATAGAAATTGTAAAAAAACTAAAGGGAGAAGAAGTGTAGTAACTGAAGATGTAGGCTCTCCTGCTGTCTATCAGGGGTCACGTGATGTTATGGGAGGCTTTGACCAATGAGCCCTAAGCGCGTGCAATCCGGCGTTTAGAGCATCCTGTCGAAAGATTGAGCAAGAAGCACTTGAATTGCTCTCTGCAATGAAGTTTATGCGTTTCTTGCTGAAACCTGTTCACTCTGTTGAGTTATTACTTGGTACAATATATTAAATGCATTTAATTTTGGGAGTTTAATCTTTGTATTTAAGTGATGGAACTTCCTGGGGGCATTCTGATTGAGAGAAAACTTGAATTGGCAATGTTGAGTTTCTTTTCCATGGAAAAAAGGTGTAGTTCGCATATAGTTACTGTCTCAGCTCATGCTATGGGAAAATTAATAGAGGTATTTGATTGAGTAATATAATTGCAGCTGCCAGAGTGCAGTCAGGCCTTGACAGGATATACAGTCGCTGATTTAATGTTTTCATTATATGTGGGCATCACTGGTATCGCTCAACACCTGGGTTCTCACAATCAGATCTGTAGGTGTAAGGAATGCAAAATTAGTAACTGTGGTTGTACAGATGCATGAAATTATTACTAAGCCTGCCAACCCTGTCAGGTTTCAGTGGTGGGCACGCAAAATACTTCGGGTGACTCACCTTCCTGCCCACTCCCAACCCAGTCCCATAATATGGGGAGTGGTTAAGGCAGTTACTAGACCACCTGCCCATAGTTCAATTGAGGCCCTTAAGTAATGAATTAATGTTCACTTAAGGGACCAAGTCACCTCCGCCATCATAATATGGTGGCCAGTGGAAGGCAGACCAGAGTGGGCTTGCCGCTTTGTCACTAGACTTGGTGAAAGGGCAAGAAGGAAAGATGTTACCTCCTTTGGGGAGTGACCTGTGCACAGCAGGGGCACCCCCCTGTAAGATAGTGCCCCACCTTCGTGCATACCCCCCACCGGCCTTCAAACCTAGAACCCACCCCCCCTCACCCACCTCCCTGGTCCTTCCCTGTCAAAAACCCCGTAGTTACATCTCTCTGGTGGCCATGTCCTCTACATCCCAGGGACTCTTTGCAGCTTCAGGACTTCTCAGCACTGCACAGTACTGGTGCTGCTCGGACTGCAAGAGCTGCTGGCAAATCTGATGGCCAGCAGCTCTTAAGGGCAGAACTTCCTTTGACTGAAGGGCATGAAGTATGTCCCTCAGCCTGTTTAGGCTGTCCCAGCATGATATTGCTGCAGGGCAGCCTTTTTAAAGTTGGTCGGTTTCCTGGACTTTCCTTCCAGGGGCTAGTAGTATGCTTGCACCACCAATCCCTCACCTCCACCCAGGAAAATTCAGCCTGAGGGCAGCCACATGTTAAAAAAGAACAGGAAAATTATTTCGCGAAAGGCAGCAATAATGATATCTTGGGCAGATTCATCCCAGATTTGCACTAAGTGAGGTAGCGGACGGGTAAAACGATGTTTTACCCGTCGGCCCCGATGGTGGGTTTTCATGCTCTATTATCCCAATCCCCTCACATTATTTATGCATTCCCAGGAAACACATTGTTTCCATGGCAGACGGGCTCTCATTTGCCCGCCATGCCATCACCTCGCTGCTTCATCAACTTGCCGGGTGACATATTTAAAATCCAGCTGCACGCACACATCTCAGTGCTTCCAGCCCACGACTGCTGCGGGGAAGATGTCCACGAAGGACAAGAAGACTACAGCCCCCAGGTGTCACTGGGACACCTTTTGGATGCAATGGAGGTCTGCCGCGATGTCCTCTACACCTGCTCTGGCTGCAGGATGGGCAGCGGCATTACCAGCCAGTCTTGGAAGGCAGTGGCAGCTGTGGTCAGCGCCAATGCCCTACAAAAGAGGACAACTGCCCAGTACCACTATAAGATGAATGTTCTCATTCGTTCCACCAGGGTAACTCACTCTTCTCATCACTCTCAACTCACACACTCACAAACCCATCACACATCTACAGGGATCTCACACCTCAAGGGACAACACCACTAACTCTCACATGCACCCTCACATCTCCAGCGGGCTCATATCCTCTCGAGCTTGCATCCTCATCCCTGTCTATGTCTCCGCTCATCACACAAACATTGCACACAGTGCCATGTGTTCTGCTCACACTCTCTCCATCTTTTTTCATGCAGGAGAAGTTGGCTCACATCAGCAGGGAGAGGTCACAGACTGGGGGTGGAGGGACCCACATTAGGCCCTTCTCTCACTTTGAGGAGCATGCCATCACACTGACTGGTGAGGATATGGACCCTGCCTACAGCGACAATGAGGTCAGCGGTGAACACCCACCTGAGGATCCTGCACTACATCATCCCTCCCTCAACAGTGCTTTCTCTCTCCAGCTTGAACCAAAAGACCAGACTGGATTAGTTCTTCCACTCCAACCACTTGTTCTGAGTAACAGCCGGAAGGTTGTAAATAACTAGGAGCTAAGTGCCTTTCTGAGTAAGGCACAATGGATATACTGTAATGAGAAACCAAAACATTCAAGAAAACTTAACAAATCAAATTATAAAAATGTTTCCGGGGCGATGATGGAAACTTGAGCACACATCTCTTCGAATTTATTTATTTTTTAATGTTTTATATTATTTCAGAATTTCATCATGGTACTCAGTTCCAATACATCATAACCAGCATCAGGCTTAGTCTGAGTGCACAACATGTTCAACTGGCCAATCAAACTTCTCAACTGTTCTGTTTCTTCCTTGGAAGCAGGATCCTCTTTGTGAAGTTCTAACCTGAGTTATTGGCATATGATTAACATTTTCTAGATAAGATTGTTGATTCAGTGTCACTCCTGACTTGCTCTGTTTAATGTCTAAACCTACGTATTTAAAGGGCCCTGAAGCCTGATATCTGACCTTGAATCCTGAAGCCTGATATCTGACCTTGAATCCTTTCTTTAATTTCTCAATTATGCATTGCTCAAATTCTACAGAGCCTTCCCCAGGAAATCATCAACATATATGATGAAAATTCCAGCTAGTTTTCTCCTTGTGGTACCAGCAGAACATTACACAGAGTCTGCCTGAAATTGAATGCGACCTGTTTTCAACAGGACAGACCTCACGAAAAATATCAAACTCATGACGCATCATTCAATCCAGAAACACAATTGTTCAATTTCCACAGCTTTCCTCCTACACTGCCGGTTTCCTTAGGCAGTATCAAAAAAACTTCTCCCCCTGAAAAAACACAGCCTTTATATCAATAGATTGGCAGTCCCAGGAATAGGATGCCAAAATAACTAAAAAAGAATACTGAAACTCCACCCCCACAGTAGGAGAGTCCACCCTGACATCCTGATCTGAATCTCTCTTCAAAGCCTCAGGCTACTAATCTCGCTTTGGCCTTATGCCACGTCTGGGAGTACCTTTTCTGTACAAATCCATCTGGGAGATAAAGCTGGCTGTCCTCTGTCAGATATTTCAGAATATACCCTAAATTCCGTCCAATGTTCTAACTCTTTCCATTTGGCTTCCTTTATCAGCTTACTTTCCAATTTATTAGCAGCTACTAAAATCTCTCAGTCATAAGAACTTCTACTTCTTTAATAGTCCTAGCTTGCTCTCTACTCCTCTTCCTGTTAAGCTACGACCTCTATTCACATTCCTCTCTTTTCTGGACTACTATTATATAATCTATCTCTCATGTGAGCAGGACCCCGTTCGCAAATCTGTGATTTTTTTTCTGGGGTCACAACCACTTTCTGGTCCACTGTCAGAACTCATATTGCACTTTCTGGGTTTCCACATCTTTACCTCAGTTTGCTAATCCATAGGTCTTGTTTCCTGTCCTTCATCCTGCACATTTAGCCAATTTTTGTATTTACTAGTGGCCTTTCTTGTTCTCCCTAAGATGGCAGATTCCCTCCACACACTGCTCCCTTCTATCATTTATGTTACCTTAGTTCCTACATTGGGTAGTTGCCCTTTTGGTTGAATAGTGTTATCATGTACCTCAGTGTTACTTTGTTCATAATCAATCAACTATTTATCTGCTTAGTCTGCTCCTCAGAACTGCATTGTGTGTGTGTATGTGTTTGTGTGTGTGTGTATATATATATATATATATATATGTAAGGTGCATGGTGCTCCTCACCTTATATCCTGTTCAGAACCTGTAAAGGTATAGTCAATAACAATTAACCTCAAAGAATGTACCCCAACAGTTTGATTGCTGTATTGCACAATTACTACTTTCCCCTCACTCCCTATTACCTTACCAGGTCCTTTCCATCTTTCCAGCCTTCTCTTTTGTAATATCTCCTCATCTAAACCGTATTCCCGATGGTCTTATAAGGTGCCGTAGGGCTCGCCGAATTTTCTCCAAAACCTCAGTTTTAATTAAAGCTTTTCTGCCTGCATTCAGATAAGCAGAAAAAGTGGAGCTAATGCTAGTCCCTTCTAGAGCAGGGGAAACATCTGATAACAACAAAGGCAACTTTGGATTTCTTCTGTACACCAACTGGTATGGACTAAACCCCCCCAACCATTTGCAAAGAGTTATTTGCTAGCGCTGTTTGCAATTTACAATCTGAGTGATCAGCCAATATTTTATGTAACATGTCGTTTATTACCACATGATTTCTTTTACAAAAACCATTACTAAATGAGCTCGCAGCTCCTGTGTGCATAACTATGATGTTTAAATTTTCACGCATATCTTGAAATTCCTCACTGGCGAATTTCCCACCATTATCTGTCAGAAATTTCGTTGGTGTTCCTAATCCTGTTCCTACCTATTTCTCCATGACCTTATTGACAATGATCTTTTTGTCTTTACTTTGTATTACAGTGAATAGGCTAAATCAGGTTGCCCTACCTATGAAGTGTAGTTAAAAAATATCCTTGTCCTAAACTTTTAAGTCTATTGCCACTGCATCGTTAAACTCCCTGGCGAGTGGAAAACTCACAACAGAGCATGGTGGTGTCTTGCAATATTTAAGACAAGTTTCATACAAAGCAGTGGTTTGTTCAATAAGGTCATTGTATCCTCTATCAACCACTCCTGCATCTCGAAGTAGAGCCTTCAGTTTCTGTAGTGCAGATGTGCAAACTGTCTATGTAACTTCCAAATTATTGTTTTTGTCCAACAAATTCTTATTCCCAGCAGTTAACAAACTTCATGAACTTCTTGATGAGAAATCTCAGGCTTCCTTAGTGGCAGGCAGTAAAGGCCTGGCTGAGTAAAATGTAGATCCACATTTTTTCCAAGCTCTATCATTCCTCAAATCTAGCATCATCTGAGCCTTCATCGCATGGTTTTTTGAAAGGGAAATCATGTTTGACAATTTTGCTAGAGTTCTTTGAGGATATAACAAGCAAAGTTAATAAAGGGGAACTGGTAGATGTAGTGTATTTGGATTTCCAGAAGGCGTCCGATAAGGTGCCACGTAAAAGGAGCACAAGATAGGAGCTCAAAGTATTGGGGGGTAATGTATTAGCATGGATTGAGGAATGGTTAACACACAGAAGACAGAGAGTCGGGATTAAAGGGTCTTTTTCAGGTTGAAAAGATGTAACTAGTGGAGTGCCACAAGGATCAGTCCTAGGGCCTCAATTATTTACTATCTATATTAATGACTTGGAGAAGGGGGCAAAGTGTAATGTATCCAAATTTACTGATGATACAAAAATAGGTGGGGAGGCATGTTGTGATAAGGACATAAGGAATATGCACAGGGATATAGATAGGTTGAGTGAATGGGCAAAAACTTGGCAGATGGAGTTTAGATAGAGAAGTGTGAGATCATGCACTTTGGTAGGAAGAATCAAAAGCAGACTATTATTTAAATGAAGAGAGACTCCAAAAAAGTGCAGCACAGCAGGATCTGGGTGTTCTTGTGCATGAAACTCAAAAAGTTAACATTCAGGTGCAGCAAGTACTTAAGAAGGCAAATGGATTTTTTTGCCTGTATTGCTAGAGGGTTGGAGTGCCATTCCTTCATTATTGCTGGGTCAAAATCCTGGAACTCCCTTCCTAACAGCACTATGGCCATACCCAAAACACACAGACTGCAGCAGTTCAAAAGACAGCACACCAACACCTCCTCAAGGGAAATTAGGGATGGGCAATAACTGCTTGCCTCACCAGTGATGCCTACATATCGTGAGTGAATAAGAAGAAATTCCACCCTTAGTTCACTCAGCATCCCCAGATGCATCTCATCTGGACCTGGTGTCATTACTTTAAGTACAGCCAGCCTTTCCTGTAACAATTGATCAATTTTTAGTCCATCTAATGTTTCAACTACCTCCCCTTTCACTATGACTTTGGTAGCATCTCCTTCTGTGGTAAAGACAGATGCAAAGTACTGTTAGTACCTCAGCCATGCCCTCTGTCTCCATGGGTAGGTTGCCTTTTTGGACCCCAATTGGCTTCACCCCTCCTCTTACTCCCTATCT
The DNA here is from genome assembly GCF_017639515.1 of Carcharodon carcharias. NCBI lineage: Eukaryota > Metazoa > Chordata > Chondrichthyes > Lamniformes > Lamnidae > Carcharodon > Carcharodon carcharias. The sequence goes on along the minus strand of NC_054488.1, from coordinate 33,477,090 downwards.
ACAACTGTTATGCCCATATAAGACATTTGTAATCTCTTTTATGCTAGCTGCTAATCTTTTCTCATAATCTCTCTTTGCCACTCTTATTACCTTTTTCACTTCCCTTCTGAACTTCTTATATTCAGCCTGGTTCCCATTTTATTATCAACCTGCTATCTGTCATGCTTCATCTTACTCTCTATCTCCTTCATCATCCAGGGATCTCTGGCTTTGGTTGCCCTACCTTTTCCCTTCATGGGAATAAAACTCAACCGGGCCCAAATATAGTTCTCTTTAAAGGCTGCCTAATATTTGATTACATTTTTGCCTGACAATCTTTCACTGAAATTTACCTGGACCAGACCAGTTTCCAAACCATCCTCTTCATTTTTGCTCTGAATTGCTCCCTGTCCTTTTCCAAAGGTAATCAAAAACTTATGATACTATAATCACATTTCCCTAAATGTTCATCGATTGACACTTGCTCCACTTCACCCACCTTATTCCCCGGAATCAGATCCTGCAATGTCTCCTTTCTTGTTGGACCAGAAACATACTGATCAAGAAAGTTCTCCTGAACACATTTTAGAAATTCTTCTACCTCTCTGCCCTTTACATTATTACTATCCAGTCAATTATGATAATTAAAGTCCTGCATCATGATTACTTGATGGTATTCATTCGATGGCATAGAACTTCAATATTGCTGAAAAAAAGAGATTTTTTTGTCACAGCTTTTCCTCTTGCACTCATCAGGACAATTCACAAGAAAATACCAATGTCAGAGGAAACAACATATTTATGCTGTATGAGAAGAGAGTGCTATTGATTGGCAGGTGAACCCTGACTGGTAGAGGCGTTGCCAAGGAGAATGCTTGGATGGTGGCTGACAGTTAACTGCCAAGCATTGTTTGAAATTTAAATCACGCAGCTTGACTCTGGTTAGTCAAGACATTGCCCTGGGGAATGAATCAGCGAATGGCTGTCACTTATTTTGTTCAGCTGAAACAGGCACAATGTGTGTACATGTTCTTTCTGTCTGCAAAGAACAGGGGTCACTGTATTAGTATATTAGTTTCCAGTACACGCAAATGAGCCACACTGTGAGCCCAACTGACAATCTTAAATTGGTTGTTGGCATAACACCTAGCACACTGAGGATTATTTAGCAAATGTTAACTGACAGTCACCATCCACTGGTGCATTCTCCATGGCAATACCTCTACCAATCAGAGTCCACTTGCTGACCAATCAACATCTCTTCTCATACAGTATGTTGTTTCCCCTGACATTGGTATTCTCTTGTGAATTGTCCTAATGAGTGCAAGGCGAAAAGTTTTGACAAAATATTCCTCTTTTTTCAGTAATACTTGATAGTTTTTTGCATGTCTTTGTATTTTTCCTGAAAATTTGCCCCTCCCTATTTTTCCCGCTAGTTGGTGGTCTACACTCAGTATTGTAAAGACACCTTTACTACTTCTTAACTTGAAGCACTTAACTTGAAGTCTGAGAGAGCGAAGGACAGTGAAGTGGAGTTAATTTCAGGTGATAGCATTTTAACCCCCAAAAACAGGTGGACTTGGTTCAAACGGGATGTTAAAATGTTAAGGATCTTAAAACTGAACCCAACCTGCTTTGAACTTGTGGTTTTAATAGTGGTGAAGAGGAGGGTGTGGGTGATCTATCTGCTTCCAGGAGTGGGATTATACATTTAAATATTTTATTTACACTGCTTGCCTCAGATTTAATTTTCATTTTAAATTTAACCCTGGCTATCTGGGCCTCGCAGGCCTCAGGAGGTCCAGCAGCTGATGGGAGATGAGGACTCCTGGATTCAGAAGGTAATTGTTTTTCCACTTACCTGCTATATCCAGCTTACCTGGCTCCCCCCAGGCTATGATCAGATACTCACTCAAGACATGATTTGCCCCCAAGCCACAATCTCCCTCCCCACTTTGAGCCTCCTGAGACACTAATATCTCAACACTGGTTTCCTGACATAACAAGAAAGCTGGTCCTCTGCCTATAGACCTATAGTGGTAGGTATGTCCTCCTGAGAGTTGCACCTATCTGCTGCTGCCATCTCCCCTGTTCAGCTACAGACCTGTGACCAACAGTTTATTGTTGCCGCACATCTTGATCTGCAACCAAGGTCCAATCTAAGGCAGCATAATCAGCACACAACCTGACCTGATAGGTCAGGGTAGAAGAAACCTCCAGTAAAAGTACTGTGAACAAATCCTTTCCCATTAGCAGAGATGTGGGGAGCTGTAAGTACGGAGAATGTGGTATTATTTTATCCTGGGATTGACTGAATGCCGCCCTTTGCCCCCGCCACTCAAAAGCGGCTGTGTTCTTGCTTTGCTTTCAACGGCGAGTTCCAGGAATCACAGGAAATCTGGGATCATTGATTAAATTTAGAAATGGCTCTTTGAAACCTGTGTCAATTCATTCTGTCACTTGCCAACCTGGCTCTCTGTGGAGTACATGAAACCCAGACACTGGAATGAAACCTGGAAGTCAGTGGGTTGGAGCTGGCTTCATTATGAACTGTCAATTTCAGTGGCCTTAAGCCTCCTGCTTCCCACCAGCTCCCAAACTCATGAGCCTCTCCAAGTTAATATTCCCAGCTTTCTGTGTGGATGTAACCACAAAGACAGTAATGTTAACAAGTGGTTGTTATCAACTTATGATTAAGCACTTGCAAAGCAATAACAATTAACCTTTACTACTGTATTAAAGCGGCACTAGCATCTTGAAAATGTATTTTACAAAAAGGTTTCTGTTAGGAAGCATTGAGAGCTTGAAGCAATTTGCATTACTAGAATATTACTTGCAACTGATTCAATTGTGCATTTCAGCGTAAGTTATGCCGTTTTGTTGTATAGATAAAGTAGGGAAAACAAAATGTTTACCAAAGCTTTTCATGAAGACAATGCCCCTTTGTTAGGTTAATGAATAAGCTGTGGAATACTGTTTCAGTTACAGTTCAATGTTAACAGAAAATGTTTTGGCTCTTAAGATCTTTTTCTATTTGTTTATGGAATGTGAGTGTTGCTGGCAAGGTATTACAGTTATTGTACATCTCTAACCGCCCTTGAGATGGAGGTGAGCCATCATCATGAACTGTTACAGACTATGTGGTAGATATACCCACAACGTTATTTGGGAAGAAGTTCCAGTGGTTTGACCCAGCGACAATGTAGGAATGGCAATATAGTTCAAAGTCAAAATGTTGCGTGACTTGGAGGGGAACTTGCAGGTGATGGTGTTCCCATGAACCTGCTGCCCTTGTTCTCCTAGGTGGTAGAGGTCACGGGTTTGGACATTGCTGTTGAAGGAACCTTGGTGAGTTGCTGCAGTGCATTTTGTAGATGGTACACACTGCTGCCACTGTGTGCCCATGGTGAAGGACACTATGTTGAGGAATTCCTGCAGCAATGTCCTGGTCTCAAACAACCACAATCATCCTGCTTGTGCTAGGTATGACTCCAGTGGAGAGTTTTCCCTCAATTCCCTTTGAGCTCAAATTTACAAGGGCTCCTTGATCTCACACTCAGTTAAATGCTGCCTTGATCTCAAGGGCAGTCTCTCTCACCTCACCTCTGGCATTCTGCTCCATTATCCATGTTTGGATCAAGGCTGTAATGAGGTAGGGAACCTAGTGGAGCTGGCGGAACCTAAACTGAACATCAGTGAGCTGGTGCCTGTTGTGTTAGTGCCACTTGATAGCACTGTTGATGACACCATCCATCACTTTGCTGATTATTGAGAGTTGACTGATGGGATGGTAATTGCCTGGATTGTCCTGATTTTTATGGACAGGACATATCTGGGCAATTTTCCATATTATTGGGTAGATGTCAGTATTGTAGATGTACTGGAACAGCTTGGCTAGGGGCATTGCTAACTCTGGAGTATTGCAGCTGGGATATTCTTAGGGCCCAGTACCAGTGCTGTATCTCATGCTTTCAGCCATTTGTTTTACATCATTAAATTGAATTGTCTGAAGGTTGGCATCCGTGATGCTGGATACCTCAGGAGGAGATTGAGATGGATCAACCTCTCGGCGCCTCTGGCTGAAGATTTTTGCAAATGCTTCAGCCTTATCTTTTTGCACTGTTGTGCCGGCCTCCCCCATGATATGAAGATAAGCTTGTGAAAACATGTTAAAGCTGGCTTAGGACATTCAGGCCCAGAATTTCCTCCTATTTTTTGGTGCAACTTTGGTATTTTATACACAACAGAACCTAAAGTCATATTTATAATGCTTTACGGAGATTTTCGAGGTGATATTTTAATACTTCTCTTTACTAAGGCCTGTGTACTTCTGTTGGTATTTTTGAATGCATATTTTTTTTGAAGCATTAAAATTACTTACATTAAAAATGGAAAACTACCATGTCTGTGTTAAACATGCCATGCCTGATGTGTATAAATGATGGTGAAATAGCTTCAAACTTTAATTTTCAAAAATGAAGAAGGACTTAAAAAAGGAATATAGTATAAGTCCCATGTTTCCTCAAGCCCTGTTTGCTTCTGTCTATTTTTACATTTAAATGTAGGAAGGTGGGATTAGAAAGGACACCTGGGTTTGCTCCGGCTGGACAAGCTTCTGTGCTGTAACTTTTCTATGGCTTTATGGTTCTAGTGCATGTTAATAAGATTGGCACAAAATATTGACATAATTTGTCATTGGAACACTTGGCATAAAACAGATGGAATTTCTCCACATGTGTGCTTGAGGGAAAGTCATATCTTAATGTTCAAAAATCTGATAGATATCTGTTGATACTGAGCTTTTAAGGGATTTTTTTTATAGATAACAATCATAGCCATGCAAAACAAAAAAGCAAGAAGAAGTAGCAAATGTAATTGAAACATGCCTGTTTAAAATCATCTTATCAAAGGAATCAGAGCAAGGATTCCTGTGGTTGATTCTTGCTGTTTCAATTCTTCCAGCCACCCAGATGTTAGTTTTAAACTTCCACCTGACCTTACAGAAAAAGGATAAAGTACTCCTGCACAAAATGTTCACTTTAAATTGCCATCCAATAGAAATCAGGAGTTAAAGAATTTTCATTAAATTTCTGATCTTTCGAATGAAGTTATGGTGTGCCACTGCCTGCCCATATTTAGTGGGCAGAAAGGGAAATTACATGTTTAAATGAGCTCTTAAAAGAACAAAGGCTTTATTTGTACTTGATTTTTTGTCTTCCTTTTGATCAGAACAGGTTTGTTTTGATAGAAAAGCAACTGATCATTTAATCCAAAATCATGATAACATTTACAAGAATTCAGAACAGAAAGATTGTTAAGGCCTGGAAACTCATGAATATTCACTACAATTTAGACAGTGTTCAGTCAAACAGGGCAACGCTTTGCAGCCACCAAAGACAATACTTTTGGGCATGACCTTCCTCTGAGTGGCAATCAGCATCAGATTGCCACTCTGTGCCCAATTTCTTAACAGAATATTTTTCTGAGTCTGTTTTGCCCCACCTTCTGACTCAGGCCGGGCAAGGTCCAGGCAGTGCAACATGTTCTGGGCCCAGCATCTAAGTGCAGCTGAGTCAAAGGGAAGGAGGCTGCATCCCTTTTTTTAAGGGTGGGGTGGGGGGATGGGGGGGGGATGTTGGGGAGTTTGGGCCTTGCTTCCAGTCGGGCCTGGTGGGGTGTGGGGAAGGGTCCCCGTGGGCATGGAAGGAATCCTGTGGGGGGCTGGGAGGAGACCCCTGGGAGTTGGAGAGGTCAGGGGAGTCCGTGGTGGGTCAGTCTGGGTCTGTACAATAGTTACCTAGAAGTTAGAAGTAGTGTAAATCCTTCTAGCCTCTTCTGGGTAACCATTGCTGTAACCTAATTGGAACCATCCAAAGTTTGCAATTTAAATTGCATTTTCGGATGGTTCCCAGTTTAGGGCAATTGCCCAGGAGAAGTTTACATTCCTGGGCAATTACTGTGCAAACTTCACCTGGGAACTTCCAAAGGAAATTCCCGAGCGCATCTTTGAGGTAACCCCCAATGCGACGCTGGGGAGCTCGGAAGTTAAGGCCCAATATCTCCAGTGTCTGAGCTTTAATTCTGTATCTCTCTCTCCAGTTTCTCTCTCATCTCACCTCAGGCTCTCCCCAAAGGACAGCTTGTCCACGAGAGTGACATCCTGTGCCTTTGACCGCATTCCCACCACCTAATTTCCCTTGCTTGTCCCCACACCAATTCACATTGGAAATGGCTTCCCCGCCTTAGGTGCTGATCCCCTCCCTTTCAAAACCACTGTCATCAGCCATGTCCTCATCAAAACACCTTGAATTCATCTGTCATCCCTCATCTGAAACCTTCATTTCTTTTCCAATGTCCTTGATCATGAAATCACTTCCCAAATCCATGCTCATCTTTCCCACAGCATACTGTTTGAAAATCTCCAACCCTTCTTCAGCCATGGTCTTAGGCTGAACCAGACTTTAACTTTATCATCCGATTTTGACCCTTACCTGAGCTTCTAACACTATGTGGGGGTTTAACTCTCCCCAGAGCAAATGGGACAGTATTTGGTTAAACTGTCATTGCCTAAACATCTAATGAGGAGAAACATTTTTTACGCAGCGAGTGCTTAGGGTTTGGAATGCTCTACCTAAGAGCATGGTGGAGTTTCAACTGAAGCATTGAAAAGAGAATAAGACTTATTTTTTCATGAGACATGGGTGTCGCTGGCAAGGCCAGCATTTGTTGCCCATCCCTAATTGCCCTTGAACTGAGTGGCTTCTTAGGTGATTTCAGAGGGCAGTTAAGAGTCAAACACATTGTTATGGGTCTAGAGTCACATGTAGACCAGACATGGATGGCAGATTTCCTTCCCTAAAGGACATTAGTGAACCAGATGGGTCTTAATGACAATTGAAGATAGTTTCATGGTCACCATTACTGAGACAAGCTTTATATTCCAGATTTACTAATTGAATTCAAATTCCATCAGCTGCTGTGGTTGGTTTTGAACCCTTGTCCCCAGAGAATTAGCCTGGGTCTTGGGATTACTAGTCCAAAGACATTATCATGACACCACCTTCCCCCCTTCTCTGAAAAAGAAGAATGTGCAGGGTTATGGGGAGAAGGTGAGTTGCTCATTCAGAGAGCCAGTATGGACACAATGGGCCAAGTGGCCTCCTTCTGCGCAGTAACAATTCTGTGATTCTAATCATGGCAGATTAAAATTGACAGGACCTCCACCTTCCCAGTATTTCCAGGATCTCAGTCCCCACTCCCATTCCCCACTTCCTCCCTATCATGAAGAGATATTAATGTGTATAATGTAATTGGAAAATATTTTTAAATTAGACTTGTAACTCTTTCGAGTACAAACCCATTTCCATCTGTTTCAGATGAGGTTATATTGTTTTATAGTTTGCCATTGTGAGATTTGAACTCTTGATCTTGGGGTTACAAACCCAGTACCATAACCACTTCAAAAACAGAATTACCTGGAAAAACTCAGCAGGTCTGGCAGCATCGGCGGAGAAGAAAAGAGTTGACGTTTCGAGTCCTCATGACCCTCCGACAGAACTTGCGTTCGAGTCCAAGAAAGAGTTGAAATATAAGCTGGTTTAAGGTGTGTGTGTGGGGGGCGGAGAGATAGAGAGACAAAGAGGTGGAGGGGGGGGTTGGGGGGGTGTGGTTATAGGGACAAACAAGCAGTGATAGAAGCAGATCATCAAAAGATGTCAACGACAATAGTACAATAGAACACATAGGTGTTAAAATTAAAGTTGGTGATATTATCTAAATGAATGTGCTAATTAAGAATGGATGGTAGGGCACTCAAGGTATAGCTCTAGTGGGTTTTTTTTTATATAATGGAAATAGGTGGGAAAAGGAAAATCTTTATAATTTATTGGAAAAAAAAGGGGGGAAGGGGGAAACAGAAAGGGGGTGGGGATGGGGGAGGGAGCTTACGACCTAAAGTTGTTGAATTCAATATTCAGTCCAGAAGGCTGTAAAGTCCCTAGTCGGAAGATAAGGTGTTGTTCCTCCAGTTTACGTTGGGCTTCACTGGAACAATGCAGCAAGCCAAGGACAGACATGTGGGCAAGAGAGCAGGGTGGAGTGTTGAAATGGCAAGCAACAGGGAGGTTTGGGTCATTCTTGCGGACAGACCGCAGGTGTTCTGCAAAGCGGTCGCCCAGTTTACGTTTGGTCTCTCCAATGTAGAGGAGACCACATTGGGAGCAACGGATGCAGTAGACTAAGTTGGGGGAAATGCAAGTGAAATGCTGCTTCACTTGAAAGGAGTGTTTGGGTCCTTGGATGGTGAGGAGAGAGGAAGTGAAGGGGCAGGTATTGCATTTTTTGCGTGGGCATGGGGTGGTGCCATAGGAGGGGGTTGAGGAGTAGGGGGTGATGGAGGAGTGGACCAGGGTGTCCCGGAGGGAGCGATCCCTACGGAATGCCGATAAGGGGGGTGAAGGGAAGATGTGTTTGGTGGTGGCATCATGCTGGAGTTGGCGGAAATGGCGGAGGATGATCCTTTGAATGCGGAGGCTGGTGGGGTGATAAGTGAGGACAAGGGGGACCCTATCATGTTTCTGGGAGGGAGGAGAAGGCATGAGGGTGGATGCGCGGGAGATGGGCCGGACACGGTTGAGGGCCCTGTCAACGACCGTGGGTGGAAAACCTCGGTTAAGGAAGAAGGAGGACATGTCAGAGGAACTGTTTTTGAATGTAGCATCATCGGAACAGATGCGACGGAGGCGAAGGAACTGAGAGAATGGGATGGAGTCCTTACAGGAAGCAGGGTGTGAGGAGCTGTAGTCGAGATAGCTGTGGGAGTCAGTGGGTTTGTAATGGATATTGGTGGACCGTCTATCACCAGAGATTGAGACAGAGAGGTCAAGGAAGGGAAGGGAAGTGTCAGAGATGGACCACGTGAAAATGATGGAGGGGTGGAGATTGGAAGCAAAATTAATAAATTTTTCCAAGTCCTGACGAGAGCATGAAGCGGCACCGAAGTAATCATCGATGTACCGGAGAAAGAGTTGTGGAAGGGGGCCGGAGTAGGACTGCAACAAGGAATGTTCCACATACCCCATAAAGAGACATAACCACTTGGCTATTTAGGCCAAGCTAAATTGGACTTGTAGTAGGGTCTGTGTCTCTGTGTGCTAATTGGATTAAAGCCAGCTAGTCTGGGTGCTTTGATGTATAGTAGTTTGAGATGTTAGTTGGTTAAACGTAAGGCTAGAAGGTAAAGAGTACATTTGCATTTGTTGAATAAACTATTCTAAAGAAGGGAGTAAAATCTTGTATAAAAGCAAAAAACTGCGGATGCTGGAAATCCAAAACAAAAACAAAAATAAAAATACCTCGAAAAACTCAGCAGGTCTGACAGCATCTGCGGGGAGGAACACAATTAACATTCGAGCCAGGGATTTGCTCACATCGCAGACATCCAAGGAACAGAAGATGCTGGAGCTCGACAGCATTGACACACTGAAAGAACGTCCATGACATGCTGGGTAGATTCTCACAGACATGGCTCTGCTGTGAAGCAGCTCATGGAAGTTGGAAAGTCACCATTGATGCTCACAGCGGTTGATGGTTGAGGGGGTGGGGGAGGAAGGGCTAGGATCAGCTGGGAGAAGAGTTGTCGGGAGTGGGGTTGGGAGTGGGCAATGAAGGTGTCAGGATGGGGTGAGGTTGGGAGAGAGAGGGAGAACGGGGGAAGAGGGGGTAACAGGACAGAAGACAGCAACTGGGGAGGTAGGTGTAAGGGGGGTGGAGGGTGCAAAGGAAGGAGTGCGAGAGGGGAAGGTGTCCAGGGGAGGAAGGGATGTGGAGAGGGGAGAGTGTACAATGAGAGGAAGGGGTGCAGAGAGGGGAGGGACTAAGGGTGGAGGAAGAAGTAAGAATGGAAGAAGGAGTCAGGAAGCAGGTAGGAGTGAGGCTGGAGGGAGAGGTAAAGCTGGAGGGAAAGGTAAAGCTGGAGGGAGAGGTAAAGCTGGAGGGAGGCTTCGGAAGGTGGGAGGGATGAAGGGAGGCAGAAGTGGCAAAGTTGGAGGAAAGAGTCAGGAGGGGGAGGGACTAAGCTGAAGGGATGAGTCCAGGTGGGTGGGAGGGCTTGTGGTGGTGGGGTTTCAGGGTGAAGAGGCTCTGGAAGGAGTTCGAGGGGTGCAGAAGGGGCAATATGTAGTGAAAGTGCAGCATGGGAGGGGTCGGATAGGTCCATGTCTGCCTCCTGGGGAGTGAACTGAGGGTGGGTGTGGTATGGAGGAGGGATGTGAATGACCGCGGGCTGAGTGAGGCGGTAGGGTGGGAGGGTGAGGGTTCGACGGTAGCGGTAGAAGGGCTGGCGAAGGTGGTTGGTGGGGACCCGGAGGCAGGAGCCAGACACGGATCCTGGGGGTGGGAAGGAGGAGGTTGGGGGGGCGGGGAAGGGGGGAACCGGTGAGTTGGGGGGGGCGGGGTGTGGAATGTGGATGGGGGTGGGATTTTCAGGAAGGAAGGGAATGTGCACGTTCACCTGGGCATCTCAAAAGGAAAAGAGGTTTGGCTGTGGAGGTGAGGTGGAAGGTGATGCTGGTGTGGTCAACAGTGATGCAGAAAAGGAAATGGGTGACTGGGGGAGTGTAAAGGACAGGGGAGCAAAAGTAAAACTGAATTAGCACCATGCTGCCCAAATCGAAAGTAAAACAAGAATTGTGATCTGTCAGATCAGGTGCTGCATGGGAGTGTGATCAGTGGGTGGGTGGAGAAGCAGGTCAGCTCAGATGGACAACTGAAAGCAAACCCCAGCAGGCAGCATTCAAAATGCTCAGGACATTGAGATGAGTGTGAAATGTGAAGGATCCATGTGTGTGGGAGAGTGCTTGCATGAGGCTCTGAAAGGCCCTACCACACACACACTTTTCCCTCTAGAATCATTCATCAGCCGGCTGCTCCCTCCACGGTGACAGGTCTTCCAGGCTGCTTATTTCCATCTCTTCATAGGAGGAGGTGTTCTCTTGGCTGCAGATGAGGATGTGGATGGAGCTGAGGGACTGGCTGGCTGAGGGTGTTGGCCCCTTGGCAGAGCTCCCTGTGAACCAAAGTAGAGATAATTAGTGCATGACAGCAGATTTAAAAGCAGGTGAGAGCACTCACAGTTGCGTTGAGGGAAGGATGATGTGGTGCAACGTCCTCAGGTGGGTGTTCGTCATAGACATCACCTTCACCACAGGCAGGGTCTACATCCTCACCAGTCAGCTTGATGGCACGTTCCTCAAAGTGAGTGAGTGAGAGGTCTAATGTGGGCCATACCGCCCCTGGTCTGGGACCTCTCCTTGCTGATGTGAGCAGGCTTCACCTGCATGAAAACAAATGGAGGGAGTGTGAGCAGGACACATGGTACTGCATGGAATGTTTGTGTGGTGAGCGGAGTCATGGACAGGATGATGATGTGAGCTTGAGAGAATATGAGCCTGATGGAGATGTGAGGGTGTGTCTGAGAGTTAGTGGTGTCGTCCCTTGAGGTGTTAGATCCCTGTGGATGTGTGATGGGTTTGTGAGTGTGTCAGTTGCGAATGATGAGAAGAATGGCGGAATGGATGAGACTATTCATCCTGTTGTGGTACTGGGCAGCTGTTCTCCTTTGCAGGGCATATTCATTGACCACTGCTGCCACCGCCTCCAAACCTGGTAGTTTATGCCACTGTCCATCCTGAGGCCAAAGCGGGATTAGAGGACATCCTGGTGAGCCTCCATGACATCCAAAAGGCATTCCAATGATGAGTTGCTAAACCTGGGGGCTGCAGTCTTCTTGCCTTTCATGGACATCTCCCCTGCAGCAGTCATGGGCTGGAAGCACTGAGATGTGAGCACGTGGCTGGGGTTTAAATATGGCGCCTGGCGTGATGAAGCGGTGAGGTGATGGTGGTCAGGCGAATGAGAGCTGGCATGCCACCGAAATGGCTTGTTTCCCTGGAATGCATGAATAATGTGGCAGGTTTGGGATAATACAACGTGAAAACCCACCATCGCGGCCAGCGTGTAAAATGTCATTTTGCCGACCCGCTACCATACTTAGCACAAATCTGGGACGATTCCTCCCAGAGTTAATGTTTCAGATCCATGCTGTCTCATCAGAACAGGAGGAATTTTGAGATTTACCATTGTTTAAGCAAGAGCAGAATCAGAGAAAAGTTGCATGAGGAAACAACAAAAAGAAAGCTCTACGATAGGATGGAAGACAGGAGTGATTAAATGTTAAAAGGTATGAGAGTGCAAGAAAAAGGTAAATGATTACTGTGGAACCATTGAACCAAACGGTTAGGAGGAAGAGTGAATTGTGACATCTGTAGTGTTAAACTGGAAAGGAATGCATCGCAGCTTCCCAGCTAGTAATTCAGAACAGCTGGTCGCTATCGCACATTTTGAGTTTTCTCAAGCCTGAGAAGTCTGATTACAGAAATTGTTTATACTGTCAATTATTTTATTACAATCTGATTGGCCAGCAGCCCTAGGGTCTCAATAGTGGGCACTGCTGGGACTACAAGCAGGCCACAGGAAGACAAGCAATGGATCCCACATAAAGGAAGCCATGGGCTTTTAGGGTGGGAAGAGATCGGGCACCCTTGCAGCAGGGGGGGAGTTGGGATGGGTTTTAAGGCCTGGCAGGGATGCACAGGGGAGGGATATCATCTTTTTTGAGGGTGGGTAGCAGTGTGTTTCCTTCTTGTTTTTTCACCCTGGATGGGTGAAACATCGGGCTCCCCATTGTTTGCCCATTCCAATCGCATTAGGGGTGGGCAGCATAATATTTGCACCAGCTGGCTTGTTAAAAAGCTCAATTGGCCATTAATTACTTTTTCAAAATGGCAGTCAGGTTGCTGATTTTGGCCCTGTTTGCCGACCATGTTATGGGGATCAGGTCCGGGATGTGCAGGAAGGCAGTGGGCCAGACACCTGTCATATTTTATGTATCCCCCTTCCCTCCTGGAAACACATCTGGAGGGTGGAAGAGCGTAAAATCCAATCCTTAGCAAGTGGAAGCTAAACAAATGAATCATCAAGAAATTGTGTTGGGGGTGGAGGTGGGGGGAAGGTTCAAGGATGCAGCACAGGAGGACATAGTGATGGAGATTGGCAGGATGAGAGAGGCCGCGTTTCCATGGAGGCCCATGAGGTCCTCAAGGACCACACTCGGAAGGGGTGGAAGCAGATGGCCAGTGTGGTCAACTCCTGGAGTCTGGCCCCAAGGATCTGGCAGCAACATTGTAAGAATTTTAATGACCTCACAAAAGCGGTCAAGGTCAGTAAATGCATCATCACAGGTCATTACCTACCCATCACACCAACTTCTCACACTGCTCAACATCCCATCACTCATCCCTCAGCAGTCCCTCACAATGAGGACTCAGTCCTAATATTCGAATACTTGACCTCACCATCACACAGCTTCTCATGATATAAGGCTTACATCCATGTATCACTGCCTCCACATATCTGCAACTATTCAGCTATTGCAGGCACATCACCTAAGTGCAGTGCAATACAATCAATGCCATCCACCCCTTTCTATTGTAGCTGAGCACAGCCAGGCACAATTGCAGGAAGCAGAGCAGAATTGGCAGAGGATCAGTAAACCTGCATTTCCTGAGTCCTCTGAAGGAAATGGTTTGCTGCATCATGGGATAGTGCCAGGTGCATCCAATATTACCAGAGACATTGAGAATGATGGTATGTTACTGCCTTATGCCTCTCCTCAAATCCCTCCTGATCTTCATCTTGTTGTCTAACATAAAAGTCCAAGCTGCTGGCAGTGTGACTATGCACCTCTTGCCTTACACCCTAAGAATGCCCATAACTGTGGCAGTCTTTGTGTGGATAGGTCAGAAAATTCCTCTGCCTTCCCTGACAGGATAGAGCAACACTCCCTGCTCTCTCTCTCACTCATTCTGGGAAATGTTTGGATTGAATGATTTTAAGGTTACTCATCCAACTGAGACCTTTTCAGCAGCGAATTCTTCATGTTTTTGTGGTTTACTTTGTGCTCCAATATGTTTTGCATAATGCCTTGCACATTAATTAATAACTTTTGAAAAATCAGCAAGTCCCTGCGCACACAAGATTTACCAAATGTCTGTGAATAAAGGAGGACTTGTTTTATTGCCAATTCTTTCCTGCAGCATGGGTGTGATGGGCGACAGCATGATGAATGGAAAGGTGAGCATTTTTAGCCTGTTGCTAATTGCCCTTGAACTGAGTGACTTGCTAGGTCATTTCAGAGTCAAGCACATTGCTGTGGGTCTGGAATCACGTATCAGCCAGACCAGGTGAACCAGATGGGTTTTTACAATAATTGATGATAAGTTTCATAGTTAGAATTCTTTTTAATTAATTGAATTTAAATTTACCAGCTGCTATGGAGATCTTTGAACCCACGTCCCCAGAGAGTTAACCTATATTGCTAGTCTAGCGACATTACCATTAAACCACCATCTCCCCACATGTACATGGCATCTATATTTGTATATTATTTATATTATTTAACTATTTTAAGTGTCAGCCTGAGGACAAGGTGATTTTGAAGAACAGGTAGGACGAAACAAGTAATTGTTATTGCAATGCAATGATGGAAAATACCCTGAAGGCTGTAAGTATTTGTTTAAAGTAATTGTTTGCATGGGCGAAATCTGTTCCTTCTCCAAAGTAGAAAGGCCTTGATCAAGAAAAGTCTGTGGAATGGAGATTTAAGTTGCTGGAGTATGTCAATCATTCTCTGCCATGACTCCTTCCAAGGGTGTAAAGTGTTTAATTTAATTCAATGTCCAAGAACAAAGGTGGTCAAAAAATGAAAACATATTTTTGCACACCCAAAGCATTAAATTTTGGTGTGGCGGCAATTATCAATGTAAAACGAATGCCAGAATTCTTTAAATTTTTGTTTCTATTTTTTATTTATTACTGAAAATTAATGTTAAATTGTATATAATCGCATTGTAGCAAATTCAAAAGGAATTTTCAAAAAGAAATTGGATGTAAGGAAATGTTTACTAGATTATAGGTAATGAGAATGAGACTAATTGGATCACTCTTTTATTTAATTATTTGAATTGAACAGAAAAACTTGTCTTTTGAATGATTGCATTAAAAGAAACAATACCAAAAGCAGATACATATTCTATGGACTGAAAGATTTGAAAAAAATCTGGCCCAGCATCAGGTGCTGGACTATGCAATACAGAAACAAAACTTTTTCATTCGACAACTTTGGATGAATATCTGCAGCTCAATCAAAGCCAGTTCTTAAGTATCCAAAGAAAGTATACAAGCTCTCACTAGAGCAGGCACATCCACAACTCTCACTGGCAGACACTCTGTTGGCATTATTTGGTTCTACCTTTACACTTTCGCCAGTAAATAAGTTCTCTCCTCCACACTCATGCAGTCTTCAGCTGAGTTAGCACAGCAATCTGCAGCCCCTGATTACAAGATACTTCAATGCAGTTTTTCAATCCTTCTTAATTATCTATCTCTAAATATTCTGAAGTTCTCCAATATCAGCAGCCACCTGATTAAAAGATACCAAGATTTTTCTCTATGCTCTTCTTTCTGGAAATCCAGTTCATATGTTGATCATTATTTTTAGCAGTCCTGAATTTAGCTCTTCATAAATTGTATCTGCGTCCTATTTGACTTGTATTCAGGATATAATTTGAAGCAATATATGGATTTTTTTTTTTCCATTCCTGTAATTATTTTATATACCTCAATAAGATCGCTTCATAGATGCCTCTGTTCCAGGATGTAAAGTCCAAGGCTGCAAAATTTAAACCGGCAATGCCTGCCTTTTTGGTATTGCCCTTTGAGGTCCAAAATGGCATCTGCAGCACACACACAGACTTCTAGTGCCAATCATGCCAGGCACTATATTGGTTAGCATGCATGCTATGAGTTTCCATCAGAAGATCATGATGCCACATGCTGATTTGATACCAGCGCTGTCATTTTGAAGTTCAATGCTCCAGCAAATACCATGTCTGAGCCTTGTACAACTGAAAATGCAGCCAATGTTACTTAAAGGGATCATCAATTACTTTAGCTGTTTTACAATTGTACAACTATTTGTTGCTTTCTAGAGTTGTTGCCAAAGTCTACAGGGAGTGGTGTGTCCAGAGTTGAAAGGCTTAGTCCTTCTTGGAGCTTTTGTACAAATTAGTTGTTCACAGGCATGGGTGCACTTGTAGGTATTCCCCTTGGAATATAGCATGATGGGAGAATAAGCAGAGGTGATGTAGAGCAGGACAAGCTGGAGGAGGAGGGGAAGAAGGGCTCTTAGCAGGAGGTCTTATATACCCAAGGCGTTCAGGGATCAATTCTGCTATTTGAATCTCAGCCAGGAACAGCACATGAGATGTTCGTACTTCAGTAAAGAACTCATCACTGAAATAAACCACTTGCTGTAGGCATAACAGCAACCTCAGTGCAGGGCAAGATCTGCATTGCCAATGGGTGTGAAGATAACAGCAGCAATGAACTTGTATGTATCACGTTCCTTCCAGGCTAGAGTTATTTGCAACCCTCTGCTGCTTAAGGGAGGTCATGGAGTCTCTCCATTCAGAGATTTGATGACATTTCATTCTCTCTATGCAGAGAGTACTGGCAGACTGAGAACACAGTTTTGCTAGGACTGTAGGCATTCTCATGCTGCATGTTAACTCCGAGATGCACTGTGACTAGTAGAAAAGCTATTCCCTCAATGTCCAGCTGGTATGTGACCATACACAGAGAATATCTAAAACCTAGTCCTCAAAGGTGATAGCCACATACTGCCAACAACCCTCATTACCTTGAAGCTTCTACTCAAGATATCAAATTAATGCTTAAGTTATTTTCTGAGGAAGCTTCTACATTCAATCAGTGATGTAAATTTTCAATTTTGTACCTGGTCATGAAACTGGCATTGCTGATCGGCCACCTGCTATAGAAATGAAACTTGGGCAGTTTCTATAGCAGACAATCCTCAACATCTGGGCCTGAATTTCACGCTTGGCGTGTGCGTCAAGTTGGCGGGGGTGGAAGCGGCTGTGGAATCCACCCCCAGCTGCAGTCACATTACAAACACGATTTCATGCTGGATGGCCAGTTAAGGTCCGCCCAGTGTGAAACACGTCTTCTCAATGGTCGGGAAGGGCCGGGCGGGGGCGGGGGCCTGTCAGGCGCTGGGTCCAATGGCGACCCAACAGGCTCTTTAAAACCGCCAAAGGCAGATCCCTGAAGGCTGCCAGGGGAGAATCTTTAGAGTCCATCTGGAGACTGGAACGATGGCCCCACCAGCAGTAGGAAACATCAAGCAGGTGGGTAAGCTGGGTGGGCATTTGGCCCCCTGTCTTTCGGACGAGTGCCTCGCGGTCCTCGTGGAGGAGGCCAGTGTCAGGTGGGACACTCTTGTACCCAGGGATGGCAGGAGGAGTCCATCGGACCTGACCAAAAAAGCCTGAGAGGAGGTGGCAGCCAAGGTCAGCAGCCACGATGTTGTGCGGCGTACGTGGGCGCAGTGCCACAAAAGGTTCAACGACCTGCTGCGATTGGCAAGACTGAGTACTGAGTTGGCATGGATCAGTGTGGAGAAGTGTTAAGGGCTGGCTGTCCCCCCGTTGGGGTGTTAGAGTCTGAGTGCCAAATGTCAATCACACTGGAGTTGACCAAGGGGGTGAGCTCTGTCTGCTTGGACTGACTGCCTTGCGGGTTGAGGGCCACGACTCAAATGTGCCCCGCAGGGTGTTCCTCAGGTGGGGTTAAGGCTGCAATGGCGCTGCAGATAAAGGTTGGACTAATCAATGATCTTCTGTTCTTTCAGGAGAAGCAGAGCTATAACACCATCGAGAGGCCAAGGACAGGCGGAGGCCCCTCAAACGTCCTAATCATGACGAAGTATGAAATGGATGCTTTGGACCTGGAGAGCCGCCACCCACCTTGGTCAGCTCATTGTGGAGAGGCAGGGGCCTCTGACAAAGGTAAGAGTGCAATGCACAGAGGTGAGAGTGTTGAATTGTGTAAACACTCTTGTGTAGTCTCATCATTAATGGAACCTCAAACCTGGAGTCCCCTTTGATCATTAAAACATCATGCATCATCATTATGCATCATGATGCATATCTCCATTGTCTCACCAGGGTGCATGGCGTGCACAGTGACAGTGTGATGACTTAAACTAATGACATGTCGTTGTTCTCCCTTAGATTTGCCAGCATGTACTCGAATGCAGGACCCTGAAGAGCCACCCTTGACACCAGGGGACCATGGGCTTTAGATGCACCTGTGTCACGCCCATTCTCTGAATCAGGCACCAGCGCAGGTACCAGCACCTTGGTGGGCGTTAGATTCTTGGTTAGAATATTGGAGCACAGCAGTGAGGGTGCTTCACGCTCACTTGAGGTGTAGAGAGTACCCAGGGCACTGGCAGTTGGAGAATGGCTGGTGGCAAGGACCATGCTGAACTGAAGGTAGATGATGAGTCTCTGAAGTCATCCATTAGGCAGCAGGTGCTGGATGTCCAGCGGGATGTGCAGGAGGATCTGGTGAAGATCCATGAGGGTATGTGTGCCATGGTCTGTGCTGTGGAGGAGTCCATGCGGAGCGTGAGCACTGCGTTGAACCTCATGGCCGAGCGCACTGCCTCCTCCATTGAGAGAGTGGCAACTCTCATGGAAAGGCAGCTTCAGAGACAGATTCAGGGGTTCCTGGGGTTGTGCTCGGACCTGCAAGCCCTCACACAGGCAATGTCCTCAGGGGGTTATTGCCAGTGCGGGAGATGGATGAGCACTCAGTATCACAGCTAAGTGCCCACCCATCGATAGCGAACAGGGAGGTCCAGAGCGATCTCACGTTGGTGCACGACCTGCTTGGCATCTCTGTGGGCTCATCTCAGGGTGTTCTGGATGATGGCAGCAGTTCCTCTGCCCCTCTGCCAGTGACTATCGCATCTGATGACTGCGGAGATGCCAGCCTTGGTACTGGCCGCTCCCTCCCAGGTGGGGCTAGCACAGGCTCCACTGGCCAGACAATGACCAAGGTCATCAAGGTCAACAAGACAGAAGAGTCAGCAGGCTGTCTCCAGTGCCGCTGCCAACGATGGTTGTGGGGGGGGTGGGGGGGTGGGGGGGATGGGCAACAAAATGCAGCATTCACAAACGTAAGTTTAAGGCACCGTGAGTACAAAGGGACTGTTCACGGGTGATCTTCAGCTCTGCCATGTTTTGTTAATATGTTTACTGGTGTGGCCATTAACACCATGATGTTCATTTGCTGTGAGTGTCAAAATGACACAAATTTTGCTTTTATCTTAACGGCCTAAGTATGCTTCACTTGCTTGGTAGGTGCAGGGCACACCAGTATCTCATGCTGGATGTGAGTGACTCTAAACTTTATTGCACAGGCACTGAGTGGACTTTTGGTTGAAATGAAAGGACCATTTCAGATATCCTGGATGGAGGTGGCAGCCCGGGCATGAGGTGGAAGCAGATCTTTGGCAGCCTAGCTGAAGGAGCATTGGATCAAGGCATCCCTGGTGTCCCTGCCTCCCTGAAGGATCCAGAGGTCTGCCTCCACAAACTCAGTGTTCTCCTCACCAGATTGCTCCTGACTTGCCACTGGATTCATCCTTGTGGCCTGTGCAGCTGCCTCAAGATCCTCTTCCTCCAGTGGGCCCCTCCCTTTGCCAGTGCTAGATTGTGGAAATTGCAGCATGCAACCACTATCAGTGAAACCCGCTCTGGGTGGTATTGTAGTGCACCCTCTGAAAGGTCCAGGCATCGGAAATGCATCTTCAGAAGACCTATGGTCCTCTCTATCACAACCCTTGTGGAGGCATGACTCATATTATAACTCTGCCTTGCTTCTGTTCTTGGGTGGCGGAGAGGTGTCATGAGCCACCTTTTCAATAGATAGCCCTTGTCACCCAGCAGCCATCCATCCAGCTGGGCTAGAGCACTGAATAGTCTCAGCACCTGTGAGCGTCTGAGGATGTAAGTGTCATGGGAGGTGCCAGGGTACCTTGCACAGACTTGCAGAATCTGCATCTGTGGTCACAAACTATTTGGACATTCATCAAGTGGAAGTCCTTCCTGTTGACAAAGCCATCCGGCTGACTCACTGGCTCCTTGAGCTCCAATCGCTGCAAACTCTCTGGCTTGCTCAGCCTGGCTGGCCTCGTACATACGGTAAAGAATATGGTCAATGCCTGCCTGAACAGAACTTCTGTCACCAGCTTGATGCTGGACAGCTGATTGGGAGACTCCACAAAGATCCCCCAATGACCGCTGGAAAGAGCCGGAAGGATGAAAGTTGAGGGTCACTGTGACTTTCAGAGCCACTGGTATGGGGTGTCCACCCACACAGTCAGAGCTGATCTCAGGCCCGATTGTCTGACAAATGGAGGTCACGGTCTCCCTGGAGAGGCGGAGCCTCCTTCGGCACTGCACCTCAAACATATTGAGGTAGCTGCATCGCTGCCTGTAAACCCTGGCAGCAGAATAGTGGTATCTTCTGCGGCCTCTTTCGCCTTGGGCTGCCTTCCGACCCTGTGTCCTTTGTGCCTGCACCTCTCCTTCCACAGGTCTCTCCCCTGGAAGCTGCATTAGGACACCTGGCCTCCTTTCCCTTCTGCCCCTCTCCTCCTCAGAGGAGGAGGTGCCTCCAGCAGTGACCACAATCCCCATTCCCAGGGTAATAGAAGGCTGTCTGATACATGGTCAAAATCCTCTGGGGGCTTTGGAGACACCAATGAGCCCTGAAATGAAGCCTGGAAATGCTAAGACTAAAACTCAGGGCAGAGATGAAGCTGTCAAGTTCAAATAAGCAACTAGCTGCAAACTATCTCCCAAATTCCTCACTACTCACAATGCAATGCTGCTGACCCTTTATATCCCGCCCTTGGGTGAAGTTTCGTTAAAAGTGGGCTGCCCACCTGCCTGTTTTGCCCGTACAATGAACGCAAAATTACATGGGCAATGTAAAATCACAAACAATTGCCTTTTTAATGAGCTTAAGTGGCTTTTTAACTGTTGGCGGGCACGGCTTCGACACCCGTGCGTGCTCACCAGCCTGAAGATTACTCGCATGTGGGATGACGTTGGGGGGTTGGTGCTGTTGATGGAAATGGTGGTAAGGGGCCAATGGCTAGGACTTTGGGGTCCTGGGAAGCTGCTCTTTTGGCAAATGAATAAGGTAAAAGTGCTATATAATCAGTGGCTACTAAAAACTCAGGATCACAGTAGGCCCGATCCCTGTCTCACTTATCGGTAACAAATTATGCATAAGGATCCTTCAACAAGCGTTAAGTCCTTAATTAATGTATTCAAGGGTCCTCATGCTGATTTTAGGTGCCTACCTGTGATATCTAAGAATTCAGCCTTGCAATATAGCAATTGGCCTCCTGCCTATGTAGATGGGTTGCAGGCTGTCACACTGCTCAATTGGTGTGCGTTATGCCCAGTTTACACCCCACAAAATGGGCAGAACACATTTTCTATCCCAAAAGTGCAATGTGACTGCACTCTTTCACTGATCAAGTAAAATACTTGCACCTGGCCAAAAGCAAAGCCTATTTTCTAAAGGCAGAGCAGCAAAAAGGAACATTGCAGAATGACGTCTTTCCCAAATGCAGAAGTCATGAGCGAAATTAACCAGACAGTGAAGGCTTAGAGATTAATCATTTCCGCTTGTCTCAGCTGTTCCAGTCTGTTAAATCTAGAGTTACACAGAGGGCAATGCCAGTGTAAAATCAAGGAACTGGGAGCTGTACTGTCGTTGATCTGCATTTTGGTCTAGGGTAATGAGGTCATTGGGGACTTGTTGGGTGGCTCACAACCAGGCCTAAAAAGTCCAATGGGACTTAGGAATCAGCTTCTGCCTACTAGACAAAAAAACTTCCCTGCACTGTTAAGTGCAATAAAAGCCTAACTGTAATTCAAAGTGTTTCAGCCTACATCATCCCTAAGCACCAGCACAACGAGTTTGAGTTAAAAAAACCAAAACAAAAATAGCTGGAAAAACTCACCAGGTCTGACAGCATCTGTGGAGAGGAAGACAGTTAACATTTTGAGTCCGTATGACTCTTCATCAGAACTAAAGAGGAATAGAAATGTGGTGAAATATAAGCTGTTCAAGGAATGTTGAAGAAGACTGGAAAGTTTTGTTTCCTAGGGAATTGTTCTTCTGAGAGAATGAAGAGCAAAAAGTCTTTTGATTTCTTTCAGTCTCATTTATCCATGACTCATGCCTATCAAATTGTCTGCTGCGTCAAAATATTTGCAGAACAGAGCTTGAACACGGTGATAGTTGCCTTGCAGTTATTTCACAATAGCACTGAGCTTTTGGAAATAATCATCACATTCTTTCAAGTTGAGACGGAAACCTCCTGACTTGAGAAATTATGCTGGGTTTTGTGGAATACACAAAAATGAATATATTAAATTTCAGTAGGGTAGGCTACCGGCTGTGCGTTCAAGAAGTTTCAATGATGCAGAGTTTTACACATATTTCACCAGTTGAAATCTATTACTTTCAATTAAAGTGAGTCCTCTTCTCTGCTTTGAAAAAAATGGTTACTGCTGATCACTGTGGGCTAACTATCGACATACTCATATTTGGTGCTTACTGCAGGAAATGAAAACCAGAGGGGAGCAAAAACACCATCACTGACAGACCATTAGACCAAAACATGCAACCAATATGAAAGTGTACTGTTTGTATGACTTGGGCAAACTTGTAGCCTTGGGTATTGTGATGTTTTGAGATCTCTGCTGATTTTATAATTTGGATTATATTTATTTTGAAATGATGTTAAGTTAAATTCATTGCACAAGAGGTTAAATGCATAATAATAAATGAAGACTAGAAATCAGATACAGTGGGGGTATAACTTGTCTAGGCCCAATGCTGCTGTCAGCCCACCTCCAAACAGTGGGACAGAGTCCTACCCTAACTTAGACCTTTAGCTTCATTAGCATTTTATACATAGATTGTTCGTGCCTGTAAGCAGCTCGGGAATTGAAGTTGACCAAAACTGCCTCATTGACAGTACCCCTGATGTAAGCCCCAGGAAGTGGGGGTGTTGGCACAGATGAAAGGTTGCAGGGAGAGCAATTTCAATGACCATGGAGTCAGGGGAGCAGTCCTGTTCTTCTTAGTTGCTGTAAAAGGTTTCTCTTTTAAGTTTTTATTTTAAGAATTCCTTACGTTCAAGGGTCATGAGGACTTGAAACGTCAACTCTTTTCTTCGCCGATGCTGCCAGACCTGCTGAGTTTTTCCAGGTAATTCTGTTTTTGTTTTGGATTTACAGCATCCGCAGTTTTTTGTTTTTAGACGCAGCATCAACTCTGCTCAGTGAAAATAAATTTCCCAGAAGGATCTTTCTACTGTATATTCGAGCACTCGTATGGCCGTGGGAGTAATGTGGATATTACCACCTCTGAGGTTCTGCTAGCTACTTTCTTTCCTAGCTCCCTAAAATCTGCCTGCGGGACCTTGTCCCTTTTTCTACTTCTGTCATTGATACCAATATGGACCATGACTACTGGCTATTAAATCTCCCCTCTGCATAAGAACATAGGAATAAAAGAAATAGGAGCAGGAGTAGGCCATTTGGCCCCTCAGGCTGGCTCTACCATTCAATAAGATCACAGCTGATCTGACTGTGGCGTAGAGAATTCCAAAGGTTAACAACCCTCTAAGAGATGAAATTCTGTCTTCAGTGGGAGATTCCTTATTTTGAAACTGTGGCCCCTAGTTTTAGATCCCCCCATGATCAAGGGGAAACATCCTCTTGGCGTTTACACTATCAACCTCCCTCACAATCTTATATGTTTCAATGTGATCATCTGTTATAAAGTCCAATGAGTAAAGGCCCAGATTGCTGAACCTTTTCTCATAACACAACTCCTACATCCCAGGAAAGAACCGAGTGAACCTGCTCTGAACTGCCTCCAATTTATGTACAACCCTTCTGAAATTAGACACCAAAACTGTGTGCAGTGCTCTAGGGGCAGAATTTTTCACTCAGCGTGCGGGCAGGCTCCTGACCCGCTTGAGCGTGAAAAAGCGTATGATGATGTCAGATGAGTGTCCCGACGTCATCATGCACTCGCGCGATATTTCAGTCAGCGGGCGCGCACAAGAGTTGGAAGTGCGCCTGCCAACAATTAAGAGGCCTATTACGGCCAGTAAAATTGTAAGTAACGGAGATTTTACATTGCCTATCCAACATAAGGTTGAGTGAATCGGCCAAGCAGCCTTTGCATTTTTCAGGAAACCTCATCCACGGGCAAGATCAGGTTTCTGTTATTAAATAAAAAATATAAAAATGCATGGACAGAATTTTAATCTTGTACATGTTCAGTTGAGTGACTCTGATGCGTGGGCATTTTTTCTAGATTTTAAAATTCTTCAGCTCCCTGAAGCAGTTCTCTGCCTTCAGGGAGCTTTCATTCAGCACTCCCTTCTGCGCTCGCCCTCCTCCCGTACCCAGCAGCGCTGGGCATTTCAGTGTACACTTCATGCTGGCTGGCCATTAATTGGCCAGCCAGGGTGAAATCGCAGCCGGGGGCCAATGTTGGGCGGCGGTCAGTCCATTCCCCAGCTGTTCCCGGGCCTGCCGATCGCGCCCACGCACCGATCTAAAAATCCTGGTCCCATCAACACTGTGTACAGGTGTAACAAGACTTCCCTACTTCCCTACTTTTATATTCCACCCCCTTGCAACAAAGCCCTGCTCAGAGTGCTCTGCAGCTGCTCCGTGCATTCTTGATTCTGGCACTAGCAATGGCATCATACTTGTCTGGATTCACATCTACGGCTGCAGAAATACCTGTCTGCTCCCCTACCCATAGAATCCAACATGACTTTTGCTTTCCCAATCTTCGTCCTGCCACTGTACAGCTGAGTCAGCCATGGTGCCAAGAACTTAATGCTGGTTACGTTGAATACCAGTTGGAGAGCAAGATGCAGTTCTGGCACTGCCCACACTACCTGCTTGGCCCTCCGTGACTGCCTGGAGGTTACACATTCCTCTCTGCCCCGCATACACTTACCATGCAGGGTGACCACACCTAGAAAAGTATTTCCGCGAATCTCTCAACCTCTTTTACCGGCACACTTTGGAAAGTTTGGAGAAGCACATGTATGAGAGTGCAATGCCCAGTTCACAAGCAAGGACTTTCTCTATTATGAACTCAGATACTAGAATCACAGAAGCATAGGCCATACCACTACAGCACTGATATCCAGCAGAAAGTCTTAGTCAAGGTTAACCGATCACAAAAGAGATGGGATCTGAGTGGTATAAGTCACACTGAACCCTGCAGCAAACCCTGTGCAGACTTTAAATTTGTAACTGGACCCAGTTATATTTTTGTAACAAAATCAGTGTGAAAGATAAATCATAAACTGAGAGCCTTGTAATTCAGTGTTGAATTTCTAAGTGGAAAGGTAAGATCCTGTGTCCTCAATAACTATCCGAGGATTCAACGCACAACTGCCATTTTGTCAACATGTAAAAGACATTTCATAACTCTGATCATATTTACAGTGCAGGTAAGAGCAAAATATATTTGATTTTATCTCTGTTTATACCTTCAGCTTGGGAAAGCAGTCATTGCATTGTTAACTGCTATGATCAGGTTATGCTGGGCAGAATCCTTTTAAGAAGTCTCTGTGCGGAATTGTCTGTGCCTGCTGGTGTTGGGCATGTTCGGCGGCATTCACCTTCACACCTTCCTCTCCCTCCCAGAAACATGATAGGGTCCCCCTTGTCCTCACTTATCACCCCACCAGCCTCCGCATTCAAAAGATCATACTTCAACCCCCTCCCACGGCACCTTCCCATGCAACCGCAGAAGGTGCAACACCTGCCCCTTCACTTCCCCTCTCCTCACCGTCCAAGGGCCCAAACACTCCTTTCAATTGAAGCAGCATTTCACTTGCACTTCCCTCAACTTAGTCTACTGCATTTGTTGCTCCCAATGCAGTTTCCTCTACATTGGGGAGACCAAACGCAGACTGGGTGACTGCTTTGCAGAACACCTTCGGTCTGTCCGCAAGCATTACCCAGACCTTCCTGTCACTTGCCATTTCAACACTCCACCCTGCTCTCATGCCCACATGTCTGTCCTTGGCCTAATGCAATGTTCCGGTGAAGCTCAACACAAACTGGAGGAACAGCACCTCATCTTCCAACTAGGCACGCTACAGCCTTCCGGATTGAATATTGAGTTCAACAATTTTAGATCATGAACTCTCTCCTCCATCCCCACCCCCTTTCTGATCCTTCCCCTTTTTTCCCAATAATTTATATAGATTTTTCTTTTCCCACCTATTTCCATTATTTTTAAATGTATTTCCATCCATTGTTTTATCTCTACCTTTTAGCCTTTATCGATTCCTTCACCCCACCCTAACCCCTATCTGTAGCTTGCTTGTCCTGCTTTCTACCCTTAATTAGGACATTCCTTAGATAATATCACCACCTTCAACAACTCTTTGTCCTTTTGTCTGTGACATCTTTTGGTTATCTCCAACTATCACTGGCCCTCTTTCAAGTCTTCTTGTTCCACCCCCCCTTAAATCAGCTTATATTTCACCTCTCTCTTATTTTTACTTAGTTCTGTTGAAGGGTCATTCAGACTCGAAAAGTTAACTGTGTTCCTCTCCGCAGATGCTGCCAGACTTGCTGAGTTTTTCCAAGTATTTTTGTGTTTGAATATGTCAAGAAGGTCAAATATTGGTTTCATGATGTCGTGAAACCAGTTTGCGATCGTCCACTCAGCCTGTTGATGGCGGGTCCCGTTCCCCACCATCGGATGTCGGGAACTTCATTGTAATACATCTGCATATCATTATAAGGCCAGCCCTGGCAGACTCATCCCCCACCCTCGCTGGATCTGCATGCTAGTGCAGAACACGTCTTGACAATACTGCAACTCAACAGCAATGGCACACTGCAGGAACATCCATGGCATGCTGGGTGGATTCTCTGGGCATGGCTCCACGGCGAAGCAGCTCATGGGCGTTGGAAAGTCAGCGTTGAGGGTCTGCTTACAATGCATGATGGCTGAGCGGGCGGAGAGGAAGGTCCAGGATCAACTGGGAGAGGAAGAGGTGAGGTTGGGAAGGGAGAAATTAAGGCGTCAAGATGGGGTGAGGTTGGGAAGGGAGGAATGAAGGTGTCGGGGGGAGGTTTAGAGCGGGGTGGAAGTTCAGGGGTAGGAGAGGTAACAGGGGAGAAGACGGTAACTGGGGAGGTAGGTGTGGGGGGTGGGGGGGTGGAAGGTGTAAGGGAAAGAGTTCTGGGGAGGCAGGAGTGTAGAGAGGGGAGAGAGTCCGAGGGAAGGAAGGAATGTGGAAATGGGGGGAAGTCTGTGGAAAGGATGAAGGATGGAGGGAGAAGTAAGGGTGTCTGAAGAAGTCAAGAAGGGGGAGGATTAATCTGGAGGAAGTAGTAAGGCTGGAGGAAAGAGTTGGGAGGGGAGAATTACTAAGGATAGTGGAAGAAGGAAGAGAGTTTGAAGGAGTCAGGAAGAGCGAAGGACTAAGCGGGGGTGGAGTCCATGGGGGGAGGGCCAATGAGGGGGAGTCCAAGGGCTGGGGGGAAGGGATTCCAAAGGGAGGAAGGCGTTCCAGGGGGCAAGGGGTCTGGAGAGGGGAATGTCCAGGTGAAAATGCAAGAGAGAGCTCTGATGAGTCCAAGACTGCCTCCTGGGAAACCAACTGATGGGCATGGAATGAGGAAATAGTGAGAATGACAAAGGGCAACTCATCCTCTGTCACCACAGAGGGAGCAGCCAGCTGATGAGTGATTCTGGAGTGAGAAGTGTGCATCTGGCAGGGCCTTTCAGAGCCTCGTGCAAGCACTCTCCCACACACGTGAATCCTTCACGTTTCACGCTCACCTCAATGTCCTGACCATTTTCAATGCTGTCTGCTGGGGTTCGCTTTCAGCTGTCCATCTGAGCTGACCTGCATCTCCACCCACCCACTGATCACACTCCCATGCAGAACCTGATCTCGCCCACAACGACTGTCATTTCACTTTCGATTTCGACAGCATGGTCTGGATTCACTTTCTCCTCAGCTCCCCCATCTTTACCCTCACCCCATCCAGTCATCCATTTCCTCTCCCCCATCGCAGTTGTCCCTCCGGCATCACCTTCCACCTCTCCTCCATTACCTACCAGCCACAACCCTTTTCCTTGGGGATGTCCAGTTGAATGTGCACATTCTCTCTCTTCCTGAAAATACTACCCCCATCCACATTCACCTCCCCAACCTCCTCCTTCCCACCCCCTGGGTCCGTGTCTGCCTCCAAGTATCCACCAACCATCCTCGCCATCCCTTCTATCGCTACCATCAAGCCCTCACCCTCCCACTCTGCCTCATTCTGTGGATGCACTCCTCCAACTCACATGCCTCTCTGTTGAGGGCTTCCAACAGCTCTGCGTGATGTTCCCTTACCTTCTGCTGACTCTCAAGGATGAGTTGGAAGGCTGAATCCAGAGACTCGTCATCTGTCTCGGACCACACAGATGCCTATTCCCCAGCATTCCTTGCAGAAACCTGCCCCCTACTGCTGCGGACATGTGTCCACGTGGGGACCATCAGGTTGTGAACCCGAGCCTGCTCCAGATCGACGTTCCACCAAGGTGTGTGATGGGTGTGGGTAAGTGCTTGGTTCTTCCAGACTGTTTACTTACAACTCTTCAATGGAGGAGGTGTTCTCTTGGCCGGAGGTGAGGACCTGGATGGAGCTGAGGGACTGGCTGGCTGAGGTGTCGGTTGCTTGGCAGAGCTCCCTGTGAACCAAAGTAGAGATAATGAGAGCATGGCAGCAGAGTCAAAAGCAGGAGAGAGAGCATTCATATTTGCATTGAGGGAGGGATGATGTGGTACAGGATTCTCATGTAGGTGTTCACCACCGACCTCACTGTCACTGCAGGCACGGTCCATGTCCTCACCTGTCGGAGCAATGGCACACTCCTCAAAGTGAGTGAGGGGGCTAATGCGGACCATTTCACCCCTGGTCTGGGACCTCTTCCAACTGATGTAAGCAGGCTTCCCCTGCATGATAACAGATGGAGAGAGTGTGAACAGAACACATGGCACTGTGTGGAACATTTGTATGGTGAATGGAGCCATGGACAGGATCAGGACTTGAGCTCGAGAGGGTATAAGCCAGATGGAGATGTGATGGTGTGTTTGAGAGTTAGTGGTGTTGTCCCTTGAGGTGTGAGATCCCTGTGGATGTGCGATGGGGTTGAGAGTGTGTGAGCTGAAAATGACGACAAAAGTGACTTAGCCTGGTGGAATGGAGGAGATCATTCATCCTGTAGTGCCACTGGGTGGCTGTCCTCTTTTGCCGGGCATTGGTGCTGACCACCGCTGCCACTGCCTCCCATGCTGGATTGGTGGTGCCGCTGCCCCTCCTGCAGCCAGAACCAGCCACCAGAGTCACGGTGAGCCTCCACGGCGTTCAAAAGATGCTTGAGGGATGCATCACTGAAGAGGGAGCCTGCAGTCTTTTTGCTTTTCGGGGCCATCCTGCTTTCCATGCAGCAGTCCTGGGCCAGAAGCACTAAGAGGCGTGCGCACGGCTGCACTTTGTATATAGCACCTGGCATGATAATGTGGCGAGGTGATGGCGTGGTGGGCAATGAGAGCCCGCCTGCCATGGAAAAGGCACGTTTCCTGGGAATGCATGATTTGGGACAATACGGTGTGAAAAGCCGCAATAGCGGCCAGCGGGTAAACCTGCTACTGCACCTAGTGCAAATCTGGGACGATTCCACCCTTCGTTTGCGAAAGTGATGTTCCTGGATGGTCAGGGTCAGCAAGCAGGGTTCAAATCTTGCAGGGTGGGTTGGAAAGAGAAGAGAGGCAGAAAGGACACCACTCAGGTCTTCTCTCTGTGTCTCAGCTGCTTGTACTCAGTTCTGCAGAGTCAACAGGTGCTTAAATATACAAAGCACTGGCTTATCATTTGACCTCCTCTCTTCCAACTGCCCAGGGGTGTCCAAAAAAAGTCAGTGCTAGTGTATTACAAGTGTAACTTGATTAATGTCTGGGAAACTTTCTTAGTCAGGGTACCATTGTCCAAGTGATTAAACTGAATGGGTCAGCTCCAACAGTTGAATACCTCAGGTAATAATCTTGATGGCTTGCTAATGGGATAGGAAACATGGGTCCTTCACACTCCCCTGAAGTCATTGTCTTTGGTGGGGTTTGCAGACATGCTGGGCTGAATTTTACATGACCGCAGCAGGCATGTTTCCTGCAAGGGGCACACATAATAGGGGGAGCATGTAAAATGGGATGTGTGCTCATCCCACCATGTTCCAGCCAACCCCCGAGCTCACCCCCATCATACGGGGAGCAGGCGGATGCCAAAATGGGCAGCCCGCCCGCCATATTTAAATGAACATCGAAGCCAATTGAACCTGATAATATGCTGACAACACCATAAAACATTTGGCATGGGCAGCAGGGTGGGAGCGGGAAACCCAATATTTTACCTCAAGTGCTCAAAGGATGGGAAGGAAGGGGGGGATTGCTGTTCGGGGGCTATCCTTTGTCAATTGTGGGACAGCCCCCTCTTAGGTTAAACTTCCTTCTTTCTACCCATTCCCTCCCTTAAACGCACCCTCTTCCCACCCACTACCCCCCTCCCTAGCCTACCCAAGCCCTCCTGGACCAAGACCCCAGACTTACCTGCTCTGGGGGTCCAAAGCCTTGGGGTCCTTTCTTCTCCAGCAGTTCCAGCAACAGCCACTGACACCTTCCTGGCGCTGCCAGGATCTATGGAG
Source organism: Carcharodon carcharias (assembly GCF_017639515.1). Classification (NCBI taxonomy): domain Eukaryota; kingdom Metazoa; phylum Chordata; class Chondrichthyes; order Lamniformes; family Lamnidae; genus Carcharodon; species Carcharodon carcharias. Next base: position 33,446,289 of record NC_054488.1, on the reverse strand, counting down.
CTGCCAACCAATCAGATTGGCCAGCAGCACCAGAGGGCGGGACTTCCGTATCAATGAGAGGCAGAAGTCCCACTATCCCCTCATTAGTCCACCCAGCAGCGCTTTACGGCTGTGGGTTGGGTCCATGAGGAGCATTTTGGCCCCACACCAATGTAGTTTCTGGGGGAATGTGCTGTCCACCACGCTGCATTGTTCAGCCTGCTGGTTAGGAATGTGGAATGTACATTGATGCAAATTGGGGTAGCCACCTTTGGCTGCAAGCTTAAGTCACCTTTAGTCTCTCTGTTTTTAAAAAAAGTCTCTTTCTACGATTTTCCAGCCCTCACTGCAGGACCAGAAATTCCCACCCGAAGCCAACAGGCCTTTGACTGATCTGTCACATTTTCTGCGGTCTGTCCGCAAGAATGACCCAAACCTCCCTGTCGCTTGCCATTTTAACACTCCACCCTGCTCTCTTGCCCACATGTCTGTCCTTGGCTTGCTGCATTGTTCCCGTGAAGCCCAACGCAAACTGGAGGAACAACACCTCATCTTCCGACTAGGCACTTTACAGCCTTCTGGACTGAATATTGAATTCAACAACTTTAGGTCGTGGGCTCCCTCCCCCATCCCCACTCCCTTTCTGTTTCCCCCTTCCTTTTTTTTCCAATAAATTATATAGATCTTTCTTTTCCCACCTATTTCCATTATTTTTAAATATTTTAAAATCTTTTATGCTCTCCCCACCCCCACTAGAGCTATACCTTGAGTGCCCTACCATCCATTCTTAATTAGCACATTAGTTTAGATAATATCACCAACTTTAACACCTATGTGTTCTTTTGTTCTATTGTTGTTGACATCTTTTGATGATCTGCTTCTATCACTGCTTGTTTGTTCCTACAACCACACCCCCCCTCCACCTCTCTCTCTCTCTCTCTCTCTCTCCGCCCCCCACACACACACCTTAAACCAGCTTATATTTCAACCCTTTCTTGGACTCGAACTCAAGTTCTGTCGAAGGGTCATGAGGACTCGAAACGTCAACTCTTTTCTTCTCCGCCGACGCTGCCAGACCTGCTGAGTTTTTCCAGGTAATTCTGTTTTTGTTTTGGATTTCCAGCATCCGCAGTTTTTTTGTTTTTGTCACATTTTCTGTCCCGCCCACAACAATTCCCTCTGTGGGCGGGACTGGAAAGGTTCAATTCTGGTTTCCAGCCAATGGATTAAAATCATTATTTGAGATAAAGCGTATTTTCGTGATAATGACATTTAGTCATCTTAATCCATTTAACTTTGCTGCTGGAAAAATTATTTCATTTGTAGTATACACACCAAACGCTCCTCATAATTGGCTGGCAGCCTTACTTCATCATGTTGGCGCTTAAAGACAATGCATTGCATTCAATGGATCGTTATCTGTTTTGTTTTATGATAATATTTAGATGGACATAATTGAATTATAATTCTATGTTTCTGATTTCTTCATAATTCAAATTTAGACTTGCTATGGATGTCAACAATTATCATTTTGATTTGAATTTTATTGAAACCATGGTATACAGCAACCTGGATTTTACGGCTCCTCCTGCCCGATGGGATATTACAGTCCCACCAAGCTGAATGGAGATTTAAATAGCTCGCTGCATCCGCCGGCGGGGGGGACATGCTGTGGCGGGGCCGTAAAATCCTGGCCACTGAGAAAATAAAATGGCATAGAATATGTGAAAGGTTGCAACTTAGCGAAAGATGCTTTGATAACATTAAACCATTGGGACTTCAGGTATCTTATGTAGAAACGAAAATCTTTGCAAAGGAAGGAAATTGGTCTTATCTCTCTTGAACACAAATTAACAGTTAAAAAAATAAAAGATTTGGGCCAGGATTTCATGGTTCCGCTGCGACATGTTTCCCCCTGGAGGATGCGGCAAGCCATTTAAACCTCCATTCAGTTCAGCAGGGCTGTAATATCCTGCTAGGAGGCAGGGGAGGGGTGTAAAATCCTGGCCTTGGGACTGCATTTTTGCATGCATGTTGCTTCTACGCAGGGTTGCTGTCGTGATGTTGGGGAACTCAGAAGAACGGTTTGCCCAAATGCCCTGCAGTTTTTTTTACTGCAGGAGCTCTGCAAACATTTTTCTTTAGTTTTCCATGAAGAGGTGCCACAAGCTTCTCAGTGGCATTTAGGGATAAGCAACAATGCTGACCTTGCCAGTGATCCTTACATCGTGAAAACGAATCAAAAGAGGCAACCTGATTGACAGGCTGGAGGCCTGTTCGGTGAAGAAGCCTGTTCTACAAGGCCTCAACCTGTATAAATTGTATAGATCCAGTGGTGGGGTTCCAATCACAAAGGGATCTCAATCGAAGAGTTTGGGGCATGGGGCATCCCAATTGTATGGGAGCAGATGGTGGTCACGGATTTCTGATGGTGGTGGTGGCGGGGTGGGGGGGGCTGTAGGGGAGGAGGACTTGGGGAGCAGATGGTGGTCAAATGGTGTTGGAGGATCAAATGTTAGGGAAAGCAGAGAGATCACGAGGATTGGGTTCACTGGGTAGCTTGTTGGACCTCAAGGAAACATTCCTGCTCCCCCAACCTAGAAGCAGTTGTTATTAAAAGCCCTCCACAGAATCATGGAACGGTTGCAGCACAGAAGAAAGTATTTCCCAACATGTCCATGCCAGTTGTCTGCTAGAGCAATGCAGCTGGTCCCACTCCTCTGTCCTTTCCCCCTTCCCTAATAATTTGTCCTCTTCAGATAATTATCCAATTCCCTTTTGGAAACCATTAATGACTCAATCTCCACACACTCTCAGGCATTGTATTCCAGATTCTAACCACATGGCGGCATGAAAAATGTTTTATGTCATGGATTAAACATTTCTCACATCTTTTCAGTTCACAATTTTCCCAAAGCCTGGAAAATCCAGCTGACATGAATTAAAAATAAATTGTTACAATGAAGTCAGGCAGCTCCATTAGGATACTTGAATGAGAACTCACTTCCCATGAAAGGGTTGGTTCCAGCTCCCATTAAAATCAGAAGCGGGTGGACTGGATTTCCTGTTGGAGATTTTTGAATTTAAGCTGTAAACCCCACCAATCCACCCATTCTGGGGAATTGACTTTCAGCCTCTGAAGCAGGTCAGTTGATCATTGTCAATGCAAGGGAGGGGAAGACTGAAAAAACAGAGTCAAAGTAACCAAAATTGGCAAACACAAAACGAAGAAAGGTAGACAATAATATGGATATGCAACATTGCCATACATGAATATGATTTTGGTGGATAACAATTCCAAGGAACATGGAACAATTGTGGGTAAACAGAGCTGAGGTGCAGATCAATGATAGTGTCACTAAATGGCAGACCAGGCTCGAGGACTGAATCTAGTATCCCCTGGTGCTATAGCAATGTAAGATCCATTAGAGTGACCTGTAATTTAATGTATTTACTTTTCTGTGGGCTGCTGCCAACAACCCTGGTTATGGGTTGATGACGGAAGCAAGGCAGGCCCTCTGAAGCTGACTGAAGAAGAAGTTTCCTCAGGGCATCTACGGCAATATTTTCTTACTTATTATTGCTTAAGGAGAAGTTAGCAATGTTTTCTGGCCACGTTTGTTATTTAATTCAAGAGTTTAGTACATGGCGCTGTCACTCACAGGTTTACTAACTCGGTGTTGTGGGCTGTTGTTGTACCAGCCATGGCTCACGCTTTTTTATTCTTTCATGGGATGTTGGCATCGCTGGCTAGGCCAGCATTTATTGCCCATCCCTAATTGTCCCTGAGAAGGTGGTGGTGAGCTGCTTTCTTGAACAGCTGCAATCCATGTGGTATAGGTACACCCACGGTGTTGGCAGTTTTTGATAGTGCACTCACCTCTGAGTCAGATGGTTGTGGGTTCAAGTTCTAGGGCTTGAGCACAAAAATCAAAGCTGACATTTAGGTGCTGGTGATGTCATATTTTGGATGAGACATGAAACTAAGTCCTCTCAGATTGATGTAAAAGATTCTGTGGCATTATTTCAAAGAAAAGCAAGAGTATTATTCTTGGTGTCCTGGCCAATATTTATCCCTCAATTAACATGACAAGCAAAACAGATGATATTTTTTCTTTCATTGGATATGGGTGTCACTGGCTAGGCCAGCATTTATTATTGTTCAGAGAGCATTTCTAAGAACCAGCCACATTGCTGTGGGCCTGGAGTCACATGTAGGCTAGCAGATTCCCCTTCCTAAAGGACATTAGTGAACCAAATGGTTTGATGGTCATCATTAGACATTCAATTCCAGATATTTATTGAATTTAAATTCCACTATCTGCTATGGTGGGATTCAAACCCAGGTCCCTAGAGGATTTCCAGGCCAGTGACAATACCACTACACCACCACCTCCCCCTGGTCATGATCATGTTGTTGTTTGTGGGAATTTGCGGAGTGTAAAATTGGCTGCCATATTTCCCACATTACAGCAATGACTGCACTTCAAAGAGTGATTTATTGACTGTAAAGCACTTTGGAATGTCCGGTGGTCATGAAATAAGCTGTGTAAATGCAAGTTTTTTCTTTCTTTACTCTTTATGTGAGAGGCCCAGAAGTCCATTGCTTCTGAAATTGGTATTCTATATAAACATGCAAATCTTTCAGCATGTGACTCAATTAAAATAAATTATTTCCGATAAACCTGATGGAAGAAATGGTATCATGTTATACAATGGAAGCCTATTATAGTATTGCAGTCAATTCATGCTAAGTGAATGACATCTTTTCAGTTCAAGATTATGTTTAGCAGTAAATTTCACCTGACCTGTAATTTTCAGTACACAAGGAAGAACAGAAAGCTGGCACAGGCATGATGGACTGAAAGAGCTCGTTCATTGCTGCATCATTTTACAATTCTGTGACACAATGGAACTGTTTGGTGGCATTGTTAGTTAGTAAACAAATACTAGCAGTCTGAGACAGAAATAACTATTGCATTTATTTATTATCTAGCAATCCACATTTAATTGCCTACACTATAACAGTGACTAGACTTCTAACTTGCTTCATTGTGACCAACTTTGAAACTTGATGTCGTAAAAACTTATGTTTATAATCTCGATTTCCCAGTCTTCTCTTTCTTAATGCTCTGTTACCGGTTTCAATGATGCAATGTTTCCCTTCGTATTATTTACACAAATATCCTATCTAACCTGTTTAACATGACCACTCCTGCATCAATTTCAGACTTACTATAATCGCTCAATAGGTTATCAGTAAACCTGAATAACCCTGGGTATTGCCAGTAACTCATATGTTCTTACTTGTATCTGTATTTGAAATTCCTATCACAATCAACAAGGAACTTCACACTTTTTTCCCTTTGGGGAATAGTGCGGGAGGTGACGGAAGGATTCCCAGGTTGTTGAACCATGTCATGATGCTCCTTCTATGGCCAACAAGTCCTGACGTGAGACTTAAACACTGCAGCTTCTGGCCCAGAGGTAGGGACACTACCACTGTATCACAAGACCTCCACATGTGCAATTTAAAGTGGAAATAAAGTTTCAAAAGCAAGCAAAATAAATTAACAGTCCACTGAAATGCATATAGTTTCAGTTTTCAGGTACTGTTTTCTGTTGAATTGTAAGTTTAAATGAATTCCAATATGCAAAAAATGCAATTATGAATATTCTATGTCTGCTAAAATCAATGCCCTAAAAAGATTACCTCATTCTCTTTATATATCGATCCATCTACATATTAGACGTGGTATAATAGCTCACATTTCATGCCCATAATGTCCTCTCCGCTAGCATTTTCACAATAACAAGCTTAAATATTGCGATATTTGAGGCAACTGCCATTAACTCCGTAACCTTGTTATTGATTCTTACCCTCTCTCAGCCACTATCTGAAGCTGCACCAGATTGTTTGCAAACTGGTCATCCTGTTTGATCCAGTCTCTTGTCTCCTCCATCACATAGACCTTGTGAACATCGCCTATTAATACCTTTGTCTTGGCTCAATTGCTGAAACCATTACTTCCAAACTCCATCCTTGACTATTACAATGGTCTCTTGGTTGGCTCCCAAACTTCACCCTCCATATATGTTTGTTTATCCAAAACTGTGGTGTCTGTACCCAATTATGTACCAGTTCACACTTACCCATCCCTCTGGGCTGCATCGGCATGCAGTTCCCCCACTGCCTTTGATTTAAAATTCTCATTTAGATATAGAAAAGAAAACAGATACCAGTGTTATAGAGAAGCAAAATTCTATGGAGGAAGATGCTGGCCAGGGAACATTGGAATAGTCAAGGCTGGAAATAACAAAGACATGGTTTCACCAGCACACGAGCCATGGCAGGAGTATTGGCAGGTGACATTCCTAGAGGTAAGATTCTCATTTTACATTTAAATCCCCTCATGGCTGCACACCTCTCTATTTCTGTAACCTCTGCCAGGCCTGCGAGAGCTCTCTGTTCCACCAATTCTGATCTCTTGCGCATCCTGAAATCCTTTTGTCTCCCATAGGTGACTATCAGCCTTCATTCATTTAGTTTTGAAGCGGCTAATTTGCTTTCCTACAGCTTTTAACTCTCCACTTTTAAGTGCCTACTTAAACCCCACTTTTTGATTAAATTTATAGTCACCTCTTCCAATATCTCCCCCTTTGGCTCATTGTTAAATTTTTGTCTGATTGCAGGACTGTGAAGTGCCATGATGTATTTTTCTACATTAAAGGCACTATGTTGGAGATACACTGATGTAGTGGTAATGTCACTGGACTATGCAGCCCAAAAGCTCAGGCTAATGCTCTGGATACATGGGTTTGGATCCCACCACAGCAGCTGGTGGAATTTAAATTCAGTTAATAATCTGTGTTAGGAAACAGAGATAATTTAAGTAAGTTATATTGGTACATTTGTGGGTGTTAGGGATGAGTTTTAGCTTGAAAGTTTAAGTTTGATTTGTATTGCTGTATCTGTGTTAAGAAAGGTCAAATGGAGTTTCAGTTTCACTTCAAAAAGATACCTGCATTTCTAATGAGGGTTTTTTATGACTGTTGCATTTCAAGATGCACAAGAGATCAGAGTTGGAAAAACAGAGTGCTCTCACATGTTTGTAGGCCTGGCAGACGTTACAGAAATAGAGAGGTGTGCAGCCATGAAGGGATTTAAACAAACAAGAATAGAAAATTAGGTTGTTGTCTAGCAACAGGGGTCCAGAGAGGCAGGTCACTCCCACAAACACACACACACTGAAGAAGAACTAAAGAAACAGCAGTTTTAAGTTTCGGTTTGAAGCCAGGATCCAAGACAGAGTGGACAATGGGAGATGGAGTTGCAGATTTCTCAAAAGAACCAAAATGTCCCAAGGCTAAAGGAGTGAGCCAGAAACCGGGAAAGTTTTGCAGACCTTCTAGTCAAAGGAAGGACAGGAACCTGGAAAATGTCCTGTTAAGCGAAGTTAAGAGTGAGGGGTGGAGAAAGGCTCCAAGCTTCAAATTTAAAGCTTCAAGCTTACAGAGATAAAGGCTTGAGAAGTCAGAAGTTCCAATGAGACAACTGAAGGTCTGTAACTCTTTGCTATGGTAATGTGATGCAGTGGTGCACTGTTAATGCTGAGTCGGTGAGAGAGAGTGCATGGAAGACAGCTTGAATGCATGTGATGGCCAGAGAGACAAACATTGGAAGGAGAGTTCAAAATCCTGGAGGTGAACCCTTGAGGGACGGGGCTGAAAGAAAGCATCTGTTTGGGAGAATATTCCAAAGCAAGGTCTTGGAGAGTGGAGATTGGAAACCCTCGTGTGAAAGATGGAGTACAGTGAGACCGGTTAGCTCACTGTATGACAAGTGTCTGGGGGCAGTTAATGAGAGGTCCATAACATTTGATTGAGGTGGCATCTGTCACTTGGTTTCAGAGTGTGGTGTGTCTGAACATAGAGTGTCTATTGGTTTACATGGACTGTGTACTTACTGTGAACATTAGAGTATAAGATAGCTTTTATAACTTGTGTTGTCCTTACAAATCTATATATATCTGTAAAGGTATAGTTGTGGTTGAAGGAATATTGTAATATAGTTCATCTTTTATTATTGAATAAATGTGTTATTCTTTTATTAAAAGTTCATCAGCTGACTCCTGTGGCTCTGTTCAGCAGCTACTCTCCACGTATCTAAACAAACAATTAAAAGTTAGGATTTATCAACCTGGGTTCCACTCTGGGATCAGGGATAATCTCAACTGGGATCATAACATCTGCAATTGAAAGCTAGTCTCAGCAATGACCATGAAACCATTGTCGATTGTTATAAAAACCCATCTGACTCATTAATGTCCTTTAGGGAAAGAAATCTGCCATCCTTACCTGGCCTGGACTACATGTGACTCCAGACCCACAGCAACGTGGTTGACTTTTAACTGCCCTCTGCAATGGTGTAGTAAGTCACTCAGTTCATGGGCAATTAGGGATGGGTAACAATGCTGACCTTGCCAATAATACCCAAATTCCAAGAAAGAATAAATTAGAAAATTCAAATGCAAAATGTCATTGAAAACCTAAGGGACAGGCTACATCGGTTTCCAAATAATTTGAAAACACCCGAAGTTGAGTTATAGGCTGGGATTTTCCGTGTCTGCTGGCATCGAATGTGTTTGGCGGTGTGAGAAGACAATATGACGAAAAGGCCAAAAATCGGTTTCATGACGGCATGAAAGCCAGTTTGCGATCGTCCACTCTGCCCGCCAATGGCGGGCTGCATTTCCCACCATCAGACATCTGGAACCTCATTTAATACATCTGCATATTATTTATAAGGCCAGCTAGCCGGACTCATCCACCGCATCACCTATAGGGGAGGCTCACGGGTAGGCATCCACCTACCTGATCAGCCATATCTGGATGGCTTTTCAATGGCTGCAGGGCTAGGGCTTGCTTGGGAAAAGGGGAGAAGTGGCCTCAGGCAAAAAAAGAGGCTGCCAGACAAGGGTTGCACTGGGGAAGGAGGGTAACCCAAGGTGTGTATGGGGACACATGTTGATCTGTGCAAGTGGCCTCAAGATGGTGAGGGCTGAGGAGGCAGTCTCCAGAGGAGATGGGGTCAGATGGACATGTGAGGGTATTTGTGTGAGAATGGGTGGAGATGTCCCTTGAGCTGGCAGCGAGTGAGATGCCAGTGGATGTGTGATAGGCTTGAGTGCGTGAGTTTAAAGTGATGAGATGGTTGTCATATCCAAGCTGCATGGATGTGATCATTCATCCTCTATCTGCATTGGATGGCCAACCACTTCTGTGTAGCATTTGCAATGATCACCGCTGCCATTGCCTGTCATGCTGGATTGATGATGTTGCTGCCCGGCCTGCGGCGAGAGCAGAGACCGAGGACATCACAGTGGGCATCCAGGCATCCAAATGGCATTCCAGTGATGCATCATTAAACCTGGGGGCTGCAGGCTTTTTGCCTTTCGTGGACGTCTTCCCTGCAGAAGTCATGAACTAGAAGTGCCAAGATGTGTCCATGTGGCTGGACTTTAAATATGATGCCCAGCGTGATGAAGTGATGAGGTGATGGTGGGCAGGCCCACCATGGAAATAGAGTGTTTCCTGGGAATGAGTAAATAATTGGCAGGTTTGGGACGATACAGTGTGAAAACCCACCATTGTGGCTGGCGAGTAAAACGCCTTTACCTCTTCACAAGCCTCATTTCTTTGAACTGGGAATCCATCCTCACCAGTTTTCTTTTGGGTGATTAACCCAAAAAAGTCCTTATTCCCTGCTTGGCATAGCAGCACCTGTAGTAGGTCCTTTCTCCTCCAAATCTTTATTTATATCGGCTTTATTTATAGGGGTGTACAGTACAGCAAGGAGGTTATGCTGAACTTGTATAAGACACTAGTTCGGCCTCAGCTGGAGTATAGCATTCAGTTCTGGGCACTGCACTTTGGGAAAGATGTGAAGACATTGGAGACTGTGCAGAAAAGATTCATCTCATTGGTTCCAAGGATAAGGAACTTTAGTTATGAAGATAAATTGGAGAAGTTGGGGCTGTTTTCCTTGGCAAAGAGGAGGTTGAGAGGAGATTTGATAAAGATATTCAAAATCAGGATGGGTCTGGACAGAGTTGCTAGGGAGAAATGGTTCCCACTCATGAAAGGATCGAGAACGTGAGGGCTCAAATGTTAACTTAATTAGCAATAGAAGCAAAAGCGATGTGATAAATAACTTCTTCTCACAGTGAATGGTTAGGGTCTGGAATGTACTGCCTGAGAGTGTGGTGGAGGGAGGTTCAACTGAAGCATTCAAAAGGGAACTAACTGTTTTCTGAAAAGGAAGAAATTGTAGGGTTATGGGGAAAAGGTGGGAGAAATACACTAGGTGAGTTGTTCATTCGGAGAGCTGGTGCAGACATGATGGGCTAAAAGGCATCCTTCTGTTCCGTAAAAATTCTGGGTGATTCTGTGAAATCTTTCAGTTTGACTACCCCTGAGAGTCTGTGAGTCTGGGCAATAGAGGTGTTAAAACTCGCACCTTACTTTGAACAAGTTTTTATTTAAGTTTCTGCCTCCATAAAGGGCAGGCCACAGCAGGGATTTGTCTCCAGGCAGATTTAATATGAAGTTACATGGGCTTGTCTCTGGGCAGATTTGGTAAGAGGTCACAACCCTTCTTTAAACTGCTCCATGGGTGGAATCTTCCGGTCCCGCCACGGTAGGAAGCTTGGCGGGCACAGGAACATAATTTGGCGTGAGGTCAAAAGCCAGTTTCCCGTTGAGCAATTATTTTCTCAGGACTTTGAAGGCGGGTTAAAGGTGCATTGACCTTCCTGACAAACAATGTCAGGAATCCCTTCTGCATGCATTAGCATGTTTATTAAAAGCCACCTCGCTGGAATTAAGTTCCCCACCAGTGAGAAATTAGGATGTTCACTTTTACAACCGCACACAAATGGCGTACACCTGACTAGGCCGACTTCTTCCATGATTAACGGTGAGTTGCCGTTGCATTGTCCTCTTTGGGGAGTGTCTGTAAATGCCAACCTATGTTTGAGACCGGTGGCAGTGCAAGATGTGTGAAGGATGACCAAGGGAGGGAGGAAGGGCTAATGAGGAAGGGTGGCTAGGCAAAAGTGGAAGGGCTAGTGCAAGCTCTTTGGGTGCCCTTTAAATATGTAGCTGGACTTTTGACCCCATGAGGTTACAGCGGTGATGGTGATTCCTGCCTGTCCCTGTCATGAGAATTGGTGAACTCCTCGTGAATGCATATTTCATGAGCTGAACTGCGCAAGATCATGCATTGTCAGTTGTCCCACTCCCCCAGAGAAATCACTCCCACTTCTGCGCCTGTAACTGCATTTAGACTCCAGAATGGAAGATTCTCTTGATGATATTCTTCACTTCCCTGAATCTGAGGCAGCTGCGACGATACTCAAGCAGCTCAGCTCCATCCAGGATAAAGCAGTCCACTTGATCATTAACATCTCCCAATTAAACCCGCAACCTGTACCACTCAGGAAGACGTGGGCAACAGGCGCATGGTATTACTAGACTCATTGAGAAGAATGTGGGAAGGCAGTATAACACCTTCAATTCCATATATTTAGCTCTGCTACTAATGAGTTTAATTTCAAAATCTGATACAGGTTATAATCAAATGAAAAATTAGGACATGAATACTATTAATTTTCATCACAGTGAATTATTGAAAGTTAAAAGTAAAGGTTAATTGTTGGGAAAGTAAAGGGATAGCTCTGGTAGTGGCTAAACATATAAAATTTGGTATTCTCACATTATTGTTGTATATTCATCAACCTTTTCTCATCAGGCCAGTATATTCTGCCAAGTTTCTGTTTTTGTTATAGATTCCAATAATAATATTTATTTATTTGCTGAGAAAAATATGAGGAAAGCAACAGCATAAATTGAAAGCCTTAAAATAAATTATGGGGGAATCCTGAAACCTTTTATTCTGCAAGTTTCTTTACTGTATGTTTTATTATCACTGATCAGTTTCATTTCTTTCTCCTGAGCTCGGGACCCTCTTTATAATCATTTAACCCCCTGCCCCTCTCGTCAATGCTGGAATCAGCAGCATTCCTCCTAAAACACATACCTCTCCGAATTGAACATACATTGCCATTCCTTCAGTGTCGTTCCTTCAGTATCCTTACAGCATTGCAGGAATACCTTCACACTACATGGACTGCAGTCTTTCAACAGGAAATCTCACCACCACATTCTCAAGGACAGCTCGGGATGGGCATTAACTGGCAGCTTTGCCAGCAACATAATCCATAACCTGGAGATTGAAAATAGTCACTTCCATGTGGTTACTGCCACCTGTTGACGAATCGGGCTAAGTTCTTTTTTGATTTGTCTTCAGTAGAAGAAAGACAAGCTTGGATTTATATAGCGTCCTTCACAACCACCAGGTGTCTCAAAGCACTTTACAGCCATTGAAGTACTTGTTGAAATACTGTTGTGATGTGGGAAAATGGTAGCCAATTTTGCACAATGTAAACTCCAACAAACAGCAACATGATAATGACTAGATAATCTTTTTTTGTAATGTTGACTAAGGGATAAATATTAGTCAGGGCATCTGAGATAACTCCCCTGCTCCTCTTCACAATTGTGCCTTGGGATCTATTACACTCACCTGAGAGGGCAGACAGAACCTCAGTTTATTGTCTCATCCAAAAGAAGGCACCTCCTACAGCACAGCACTTCACCAGTTCTGTACTGCAGTGCTATTAAATGTGCTCATGCTCACTCGCTTTTAAAGATCTCTTTTTAGGTATCAAATAAAGACTAAGTAATCAATATATTTAGCTTCAAATGTCTTGTAATGTTGATGTCATATGGCCATGAGTCCAGATGACAATTGTGAAGTTTAGAAGTTAACCTGACCTTGGTCACGAAATCAATACACTGGTGCCTCCACTTCAAAAAAAGTAATGGGCTGTAAAACACTTTAAGGCATCCTAAGGTCATGAAAATTATGATACACATGCAAGTTATTTATCTTTGTATCTCTCAGGCTCTAGGTAAATAACTGGCTTTCTCTCTCTTTTCTGAAGATTATTTTGCACTTGCTAAAAAAGTGTTAAGTCTTGAGTGTAACACATTGGAATCAAGGCCTACATATATATTCTCTTGCAGCTTTTTTCAGAATAAATTGCTACAACCATATTTAGAAGCCTGTCACGTTATAATTGGTATGCTGCAAGAGGACGTTTCAGGGTTTCAGGGTTGGATTAAACCATTTCCTGCTCATTCCAGAGTCCAGCAAGGTTTTCCTTTTTATCTACACATCCATTTCCTTTATGAACATTACTGTTGTACCTGCTTCAGCCAGCTTTTCATGCTGCCAAAATTGGCTACGAGCCTTTCAGTACATTTAAAATCATAAAAACTTGTGACATGGACAAAATTCTCCTTATCTCTGCTTCTTTTGTTAAGTATGTTAAACATATGGGCTTTGGTTATTGACTCACTTTCCAATGGAAAATTTCTTCAAAATGCTAATTTGGGGAGCCGATGCAGACACAATGGGCTGAATGGCCTCCTTCTGCGCCATTAAAATTCTGTAATTTGATGATTCTGCGGTTTTTGTGTACTCCATCAAAATCCCTCATATTTTTGAATACCTCTATTGCTCTTAGGAAAACAATCTCAGTTTTTCTTGTCTCTCCACATAAATTTCCTCAAGACCTTGATATATTTTCTAAAATGCCATGTCCAGAATTGCACCTAATAATGCTACACTGGAGGCATTGCCAAGATTTATTAAGGTTTCTAAATGTTTAGCATAACTTATTTGTTTTCTTCTAAGTCAAAGATCTCAGATACTTTCTCTAAACAGCAAACCAATTGCCCTGCTACCTTCTAAGATTTGTGTATATGAACCCTAAGTATCTTTGTTTTTATGTATCCTAATAATTGCTACATAACCAGGCCTATGTAACTTGCGTTTCCTTGTGTCCATTTACATGCACATTTTAGCCACTGCTACAGACTCTAGCTTATCACTTCCATTTTCACTTTTTCTCTCTTTTATTTACTTCTTATTTCTTTAACCCTCCTAGACCCCGCTCTCCTATCCTCATGTTTCTTTTCACTTCTCCCCTTTCAGGTATTCTACACTTCCAATTTCCTACTCCAGCCCTTCAGTACTCATTGACCCCCTGCTCTCATGCTGCATCCTACATGTGACTCCCTCATAGATAAGGCCACAGCTTCCCTCTCTGCCTTTTTCTGAAGGGCCTGAAAAGGCACTCATTCGGATCAGTAATCCAAATGACCCCATCCTACTCTGTCATCAAACTTCATGCCAAGTGTGCCCGCTGAGGGCTATTCTTGCCAATCTCCTTTTGTCCAACATAGCTCTCCCACTGCTGACCCAGTGGATTCTGCCAGCGGATAGCTCTCATTGCCACTATCTGCATCTCCCTTCAGTAGATCTATTCACTTGTGCATAAGGTCCTTGCCATTCCCGAGCTTATTGTGGATAATCGCCATGACATCACGGCCTTGACCGAAACCTGACTGAGAGTTAACGACTACTTTCCCCTAACTGAAACCTCCCTCCCTACCAATACCTTCCACCACTTGCCCGCCAATATTGCCACGGTTGTGATTTAGCTTTTCCAGCTTTGTCTATCCCTCTGCCCCCTCTGGCGTTTTCTCCAACTTTAAGTATCTCACCTTGTTTCACCCTCTCACCAGTCACTCAAAATCCTCACTCTCTCCCAGCCATCCAAGTACTATAAAAATGTTCTCAATGATGAATCTTCACTGCTTTCCTCCCTCCACCTCTTCATTGAGCGACTTCTCAACTTCAATGATTTCAATCTGCATCTCAACTCATTGTGCTCTCTTTCCCCGGAGTTCACTGCCCTCTTATCCACCCCAATTCTCTCCATCCATGTAAGCTCCCTAACCCATATTCAAGCCATTCCCTTGACCCTGCCATCTCACATGCTCTTGCTCATCCCAACTTATCAATCTATCTGAGCACCTCCTCGTATCACTCACCACTCACATCTTTTCCCACACCCCATCCCTATCTTCCTCTGTATCTGTCCCTGGAATAAACTACCTTCAATTCACTTACAACTGCACTTTAAAAATCTAAACATTTAGTCTTTGGCTCTCTGTCACAATGACACTTCTGTAGCTATTGATTTGCTCAGCTGCATCCTCACTTCCACCTTTGATGCCATAGTCCCACTAAAACTCTCTTTCACTCTGGCTTTTCCTCTGGTATTGCCCTCATCTCCACATCCTTAATTCCAAGGGATGTAGACTTGAACAGATATGGTTTAGCCATTCATTGCTAAACCTAGCTGGACCACATAAAGCACCCTTGAGTCCTACTCTCATCTGATAAAACTACTCACTGTTTTATAGATTACTTTGTCAGTGAGATTGAGGCCAATCAGCAGCCTCTGCCACATCCCTGCCTTCCCTGAGCTCACCAAGCCAAACTTCCTCTCAAGACATTCAACCCCTATGCCATAAATGCCATGCCACGACGCTGAAATGGTCATTTTTCTCATTCCTCTCCTATCTGCCTTTGCCCTTTCTGAGCTCATCTTCTCTATGAGAGCCAGTTTCTGCTCCCTTAATCCTATTCCCATTGAACTGCTAGCCACCCAACTTCCCTTTCTGATGCCCATCTTAGTTGGTACTGTCCCTCTCTCTTTCAAACTATCATCATAACCCCTCCCCTTAAACAAAACAACATTTTTGACCTCTCTTTCCTTGCAAAATACCACTTCATTTCTGCTCCAAAGTCCCGAAACATTTTGCCAGTTCCCAAATCTGGGCACACCTAGAACTCCATGTTTGAATTCCTCCAATCAGACATAAGATCATAAGAAATGAGGAGTAGGCCATTTGGCCCTTCAAGCCTGCTCCACTATTCAACAAAATCATGGCTGACCTTTACCTCAACACCTTCCTGCATCGTTGGAGAATAATACTAGTTAAAGGGGCCATGAATTAGCATCCCTGGAAGAGTTCAGTTTTAGGCATTTTCAATAATTACCAATATTAATTATGAATTGGGAAGGGAAATGATCCATTTTGGCATTGTGGCAGGTTCCCTAGTTGTATTTTTTTTTCAAATATCATGTTTGGTTAAGTTTCCCCACTTTAATGCTCTCTTCCGTAATCTGCCTGGCCCGTAGCTGCAAGGGCATATTCATGCCCAGCTCCAAGTCCATCACGAATGCCCTTGTAAACAAATATCAGGAGTAACACCCCCACCCCCACCCCCACCCCCCTGCTTTGTCCCTTAGTCAAAATGTCACAGCCTCTATCCCCACTCAAAACATCTCACATCAGGAGGTCACATGATTGAATGCCTGTTCCAGAGCATTTAGTTAATGCTCAACAGCAGTGTGCTGTTGCTAGATTGCCTTCTAGATAAAAATCTTGCTGTTCAGTCATATTTCACTCCCTTTTGTACCTGACATCTATTTTTCCATTTCATTTGACACTAATAAGATCACCAAGTCCCAGGGAACCCATTAAAATTGTAAACAGGATAGCAGCTAGCACTGGGACCATCAAAATTTACTAATTCAATGATTACATCAGTGATCAGCAGTTAAATACAGTAGAGTTTCCATTTGATAATGCTGGTTCCTTTGAAGCAATTTGCCCAAAATCAGCTTAGCTCATACAAGTCATCCCAGGTTTAAACAAAGTGGGGTAGCGAGTACCTGCTGGCTGCGATGGCGGGTTTTCATGCTGTATCGTCCCAAACCCACCTCATTATTTATGCGTTCCCAGGAAACACGCGGTTTCAATGGTGGGCAGGTTCTCATTTGCCCGCTCGCCATCACCTTGCTGCTTTATCATGCCAGGCGCCATATTTAAAGTCCAGCCGTGTGCACCACATCTCAGTGCTTCCAGTCCACAACTGCTGCAGGTAGGATGTCCATGAAATGCAAAAAGACTGCACCCCCCAGGTTTAGCAACTCATCACTGGAATGCCTTTTAGATGCCATGGAAGCCCACCAGGATGTCATCTACCCCAGCTTTGGCCACAGGATGGGTAGCGGTGTGACCAATCAGGCTTCGGAGGTGGTGGTCAGCGCCAATACCCTTCAAAAGAGGACAGCCATCCCGTGCCGCAAGAGGATGAATGATCTCTGTTCTCCTCATCACCCTCAACTCACACGCTCACAAACCCATCACACACCCACACCCACACCCAGTTGTCCAGCATTAGGAGGACTGCTGGAGGACAGAAATTTTCTGAGTCCGAGTCAGATGATGAGCCTTTGGACTCGGTCATGTCACAGTTGCTGGAGCTGCAAAGGCAAGCTCGGGAACATCAGGAAGGAATGTCCACTGCACTCCACAGATTGCAAGGCACAATGGAGGAGTCTGTCTGCCTTCACTCTGAGGTGATAGGTCCGGTATGCCAATGCACTGAGGTCAACACTGGTAGGATGGCGGCTGCCATGGAGACCTTGGTCCAAGATGTCGCTCCTGCACTACCACATGAGCTGAACTCCATCACTGATGCCAGGGTTGGCCTCCAACAGTGCGTATGTGAGAAGGGTGCAGGCAGCTCGATCTCACTCCAGCTACCCCTTCTCCTCAAGAAGTCAGCCTGGGTCCCTCAGACACCCATAGGGAGGAGGATCAGCAGGTGCACACCCTGGGACTATCCACCCAGTTGACTCCAGGAATGTCTGACCCATCCGAATCCTCTCTTCCTGTGACCTCAGCAACTCCAGCTCCACAGGCTGAGGAGGGTGCCACTGACACATAGCAGGACCCCAAAAGCAGGCCAGGGGCCTCAGGTTGTGGACTTCCAGAGGACACCTGCCAAGATCATCACAGACAGGATGTAGCAGTCAGCAGGCTGCCTCCACCTCTGCTGTGGATGTCCGGGGAGCACCAGACATAGCAGCAGGGTTAGGAAAGTTAAGAAGAATTAGCTGCACAGCCTGGACATGGGCGTTAATCACTTGAACATACTTGAGCTATTGTAAATAAACTCCCAAGAATGTCTCCCTGCCTATGACTCCTTGTTCTGATGAGCAGTGTTTGTGTCACTCAGATGTGAAACCTTTCTGCACAAGATAAAGGCAGGTGTCTCAATCCAGGGCCTCTTCCCTGTGCTTTGTGCAGCCTTCAGACTAAAGTGATGGTCTGGCCTCACACTCCTTGGACACATTGCTGATATCTGCATCTTGGTAGTGCTTATCATTGCTGCCAGAGTGTTGTGGGCAAGCGTCACAGAGTACCATCGTTCTGTCTGTGTGCTCTGAACACCTTTAAGGTGGGGCTGGCCCCCATCTCTTCAGCATCTGTGACCAGTGACACTGTGCTCTTGAAGGTGTCAGGTGCTGAAGGCAGACAAAGGATCAGATACTTTTAAAGTTTCATGACTGTATTTCTATGATCCCCTGATCATGGAGCGTAAGTGAGCTGCCCTCGGCCAGACAGGAGTCAGACACTCTCAGAGACTATGTGAAGATCTATGGAATGTCCTCACTGCATGTCGCGATATCATCCTCCTGCAATTGAACGAATGTTAGTACCTCCACTGTGTCTCCATGACAGGAGCATTATCACAGAGGGTATTTGTGCTGCCATACGCCAGACTGGAGTCAAACGTTCACAGATGCAATGTGAAGGTTTATGGTGTCTCCTGACTGCATATCCTCATCATCCTCCAAAAATCTAGCAGCTATGAGAGCCTCCCAAGCGTGCCTGCCCTGTCTAGCCAATGTGAGGGCCTCATCCCCATCATCACCACGTTCGAGGATCTCCTCATCCTCATCCCCGTCAATGTCCTCCTCACTGGAGGAGACCTCAAGCTCCTCCATCTCCTCCTCAGCCTAGCTCACCTCCCCATTGCAGGGCCAGGTTGTAAAGGGTGCAGCAGACGACGGCGATGCATGACACCCTCTGTGGACTGTATTGCAGGGCTCCACCAGTCTGGTCCAGGCACCAGAGCCTCATCTTCAGCATCTTGATGGTTTGCCCCACAAGTTGTGAGTTGCAGCATGAGCCTCATTATACCATCGCTCTGCTGCAGTCTGAAGCTGCAGCTGCAGGTAGCCCTTGTCCCCGAGGAACCATCCCTGGAGCTTCCTGTGGTGCAGGAAGACTTCAGGGATCTGTGACTGACTGAGGATGTAGGGGTCGTGCACACTCCCTGGAAACCGTGTGCACACCTGCTGGATCTGTTTCTGGTGGTCACACACCAGCTGCACATTCAACAAATGGAATCTCTTGCAGTTGATGTAGTTGACCGCGTGTTGCAATGGAGACCTGAGCACAGTCGATTGCACCCTGCACCTGTGGGAAGCCCGGAGGAATCCAATTGCTCTTGTATTCTGGCTGTTCTGGTCCTGGGTGAAATGCAATGTGCTGTGTGTCCTTGCAAAGACAGCATCCGTGACCTCATGAATGCATTTGTGGGTGGAGGCTTGTGATATCCCACAGAGGTCTGTGGAGCCCTGAAAGGAGGCACTGGCATAAAACTGAGCACCATGGTCACTTTCATGGCTACTGGCAGTGGATGCCCTCAATGGCCCCATGGTGCTAAATCCTGCAGTAGCTGGCAGATGTGACCGACCAGTTCCCTAGACATGCGCAGTCTTTGGCGACACTGGTTCTCGGTCATCTGCAGGAATGAAAGGCGGCGTCTATAGACCATGGCTCGCTGTGGCACTTCAGCGGTGAGTATGGGAGACTCAGCCGTCACTTCTTCCAGAGGATGCTGTCCCTCCCTCTGCACAGCCAGGATCCTCAGTTGCTCTTTCCTCTATCTTCCCTCTCTGGAAGCCATCAGGCAAACAACTAATTCACCAGGCTCCATGCTCCTGAAGTACTTCTCCTACAGGATGAAAGAGAGAGGCATGAGGGTTAGCATGGGTGTACTAAGAACCTGTCCTGGTTAAGTCTGAAGGCCCATTAATGCATCCCAGAGAGTGCTGGCCAACACTTGGATGGCCAGAGGTTAGTGCCCTGAATGGCTACCCGAAAACGCCCACCCACCTCTGCCCCACTCCACCTGACCAATTGGCAGCAGCCTTGCCCACTGGACTGCATGCTGTGCTCTCAGCTCAGGCTCAGGCATTCTCCATACCCACACTGCAAGGCTGCACTGTTAGTTTGAACTGTGGGGGAGACCGGTCCAAACCGGGATGCTGACATTGCAAGGGGCTGTAAGCACCTCCACCAGTGACTGCCCCATGGCCAGCTTTAGCAAGGAGATAGGACAACATGTGCAGTCATACAAATGCCCTGCAGTCCACTAAAATGCTCATGACTTTGCAGTCTGTGTCAGGAGTAGTGTGCACTTGGTGCTCATTTAAAAAAACATTGTGCTCGAAGCTGACCCTACCCAGAAAATTGGTCACACCCCTCAGGTGAATTGAACATTAAAAGGGGTTTCTGCTGATTGCACTCACTTGCAGGCCTTTGAGCAGGCTCTAATAATAAAGTTGGTTCTTTTTGGGCTGAAGGCCATGAAAAGGAAAGCTTTAAAAGCTTCTGGATGCCAATTCTTTTCAAAGCGGGTGCAATTTTGGGCATAATTTTTTCCCAGAGTGTCAAGTGCATCCAAAGCAAAAGCTCTATCCATAAGTGTTTAAAATTATGTTCAGAATTAAATGCAAACTTCCTCTTCTACTGAAATCAGTTGCCAAATATTTTGCAGCATTATAAACATAAAGGAAAGCAACAAGAATGCACATTATATAACATCAATGTCAACAAGATAATGAGCTCGCCATTGATCACGAAGGAACTACTCATAAATATCTAACGACCTCTGTGACATGGATTTCCTCTTTCCCAACAGCATTGTAATCTGGCTCCAAATCAAGGGGATTTCCAGTCTTCCAGCAGTGAAGTCAGCATGCAGGGTAAGCAAACAATCTCATTGAAGTATTCTCACAGACAGCAAACCATGAGATTAAAAGCACTGATATCCCTTTACTTTTGGTTTAAATTTCGAGTTAATGGAATAAATGACTACGAATGGGTTAAGATAGAAGCTTCCCTCCTCCACCCCAATTAAGTCAAAGGCGGGAAGGCTCTGCGATCCTGGGCCTCCAGCGGGTGGATTTCCTGCAGCAGCCACCATGGTGCTGCTGTACAAAAGAACTGCTGGCCTCTGATTGGCCAGCTGCTCTCAGTGGGTGGGGGTTCCTTATCCCATGAAAGGGCTGCCGATGGCCTGTTAATTGCCTGATTTTCTCATAATTTGGCAGGCCTTCCCCAAAGGAGGTGATAAAGGTCTCTCATTAGCTCTCCAGCCAGCAACCGAGATCACTGTCACCTCCATAAAACTTCCCCCAATATAACTGGTCAATATCACATTGCTATTTGTGGGAGCTGTGTGAAAATTGGTTGCCATGTTTCCTATGTTACGAAAGTAACAACACTGCAAAAGTTCTTCATCAGCTGCAAAGCACTTTGGGATTTCCAGTGATTGTGAAGGTGTCATATAAATGCAAGTATTTCTTTTTTATATATATTCCCATAGCATCTGCACACTTTGGAAGTTGCTGGAATTATTTATTTTTGTTTGTTAACATTCCTTTCTTAAAATACTAGTGCAGCTGCAGGCTTTGTACAAGAGTGCACATGGACACAATGGGTGAGAAACATGCTCAGGATATGATGGGGACAACAATTGAGGCTGCATCTAAAGCCATTGGCCTGAGACCTGATCAAAAATTGCATCAAATTGATGAGCTGCGGATTCCAATTAGTCAGCTTCCCATGGTCCCTTTAAGAAGCATAGGAGAGACCACTCAATTATGCAGAGCCTACAGGGTGCAACCTCCCCCTATTTGCAAACCAATTTTGATTGGGGTCTAGAATCATTTTATGAGTTGCATATGCAGGGCATCTCAGTGTGCACTTCTAGGATGAATGGGCTGGTGAGAGGCTGTGACTAAAAATTAATCCCATCAACACTGATTTTATGCTCATAAAATAATGTTGAATTTCTTGCTTTGGAAAATAATTGTACAAAATACTATTACAATAAAAATGTAACACATGTAGAACAGCTTCAAAAAACCACTTAGCTTCCGACATATTTATTAAAGGGTTGTTAGCTCCAAGCCTGGTGTTACTTATTCATTGTTATCACATTGAATTCACACCATTACTCATTAAAACCAACAAGTTATTTTGTGCTTTCTATGCATCCATCAGTTTGAACATCATTGTGTCACTGTCACTTTGGCTAACAGTTTATTATTTTGTGAAAATGCATTTTTGGTTGCAAAACACTTTGGGAAGACAGTTCATTTCTTGGATTTGAATAAGTATCTATTATATGTGGATAGGGCACAGCTGGAGGTGACTGAGCCAAGTTAAGGACAACAGCAATAATTATCATACTTATTGGCTAGCTATCCTACTTTTTAAACCATAGTGCACTGGTATAAGATCTTGATTATGCCCTGTCCAGAATATTATATTGAGTTCAGGTCCCCTAATGTTATGTGAGATACAGAAAGGAATTTTAATTCCTAAAAGTGGATGGGTTTGGTTGTGTGGGTGTGAGTGTTTTAGGAATCTCAAACCCACCTACTTCCGGTTCTAACCGCGATGGGATGGAGGAGTTTGGTGGGCAGCCAACCCACTTTCAGGCCAGGAGTTATTCATTTAAATATTACAATGATGTATGTGTGCCTCAGACATTATCTTCATTTTATATTTAACCCTGGGTTGCTGGGTTTACCAAACTTCAGGAAACCCAGCAGTTAAAGAGAATCAATGACTGCTGCGTGAAAAGCTATGTGCTTTGCTGCACTGTGAGTGGACTAGGAGGAGCAGGAGCGTTTCTTCCCAGTGCTCCAAGATAACTTTTCCCTCCCCATAATCTGATCTCCCCTGCAATCAGACAACCTCTTCCACAGGAGTTTAATGTCCTCCCCCTTGGTGAGTTTGATGGTGGGGAGCATTTAATCAGGTAGGAGGGTGGCTGGTGGAGACTCCACCAGCTTCCTGCCTCCACAGCTAATTGACACCTTAAGTGAGTAATTAATGCAAATTAAGGGTCTCATCCCACCCCCACTGCTATTAACCCAGCAGTAGGTGGGCTGGGGGGATGCTCGCCATGCAGGGAGCATATCAAGCAAACATTTTTGGGGTTTCTTGCAGGCCCCCAAAGGGAGGTCCTTTGTTCAAAGGTACTCTGCCTAATCAAGGGTGCTGGCCTCGGGAAGGGAGATAGATCTGCAGAGAGCCACCCCCTGCCGTTGTGCCAACCCCCCTTTCTTCCCCATGATCCCCACCCTGCCATCACTCACCTGTGGCCTGGGATCCAGCAATAAGACTAGGCCTTGGCTGGGTGTCATATTGGCAATAGCCACTGCCTCTCCGATGGTGCTGCTGTTCAATGAAGATGCCGATCCCAGGGAAGGCCTGCCTCTGGCCATTATGTACCTGAGTAGTACTTAATTTGGTGGACCTTTCCTAAAAGAGACAATGTGTGTACCCTGTAAGCTCTCTAGCTGGCAGGTGAGACCCTGCTTTCCTAATTAAATCCAGCCCAATATCACCAGACTCTCACCCCTACCATGATCAGATCCTCCCCTTGATCCCCTGTCCTCAATCTGACTGCAACCCCCACTCAGTGACCATGACCTTCCAATCTTATCAGCAACTCTGCACCCACCCCTTCAGAGTTGTTGCAGCAACATACACATACAGGCATGTTGTTGCCTGGAGCTATGGATTGTGATGGTAGACACTCCAATTTCCTCCTATCACATGACTGACCAGGAATCTCTCCTGTTCTTCCTACCTGTCATTGGCATATGTTGGAAGGGTTTACAAGTTGACACTCAACTTGTTTGGCCACATTATGAATACACCTTCCTCAGCCATCAACTCCTGGGGTCAGACTTGAACCTAGAACTTCAGGCTCAGTAGCAATGATGCTACCCACTGCACCACAGGACTTCCCTTCAAACCCTCTCCAAACCAGAATATGTCTTTGCCTGCTCAGTACCTAGAAAGACAATTGAGGGGCCAACGATCAACCAAAGAATCTTTGTCACTATACATCACATTATTGGAACTTACTGTATGTCACTACATGATTTTTCTCTTTTTGAGTAGATAGAGAATACACAATCAGATTGAAGTTTGGATTATAAAGCAATAGAATATCTATGTAACATAGAACAGGTAACCTGTGCAAAATAGTCTATTTATAGAAATTATTAAATATTCCTATGATTACAATATTTCAAAACAAAGAAACTACTCATGAACCATATTAGCCCACATTCTCCACTGGTTATAAATTATTTAACTGGACTCCAGAAACTTGCTGTTAAGCCTCAAAGCTCTTTTTCCAAAGGATCACCACCCAAGTCAATCCTCCCCCTTTTCACAGGCTGATTCATAGCTGTCAATCAAAACCACTTATCTCAGATTTTATGTTCAATGTGAATATGGGTTTTATCTGCTCATTTTTTTTATTCATTCATGGGATGTGGGCATCGCTGGCTAGGCCAGCATTTTTATTGCCCATCCCTAATTGCCCTTGAGAAGGTGGTGGTAAGCTGCCTTCTTGAACCGCTGCAGTCCATGTGGTGTAGGTACACTCACAGTGCTGTGAGGGAGGGAGTTCCAAGGGTTTGACCTAGCAACAGTGAAGGAACGGCAATATATGTCCAAGTCAGGATGGTGAGTGGCTTGGAGGGGAACTTGCAGGTGGTAGTGTTCCCATCTATCTGTTGCTCTTGTCCTTCTAGATGGTAGAGGTTGTGGGTTTGGAACGTTCTGCCTAAGGAGTCTTGGTGAGTTCCTGCAGTACAGCTTGTAGATGGTACACACTGCTGCCACAGTGCATTGGTGGTGGAGGGAATGAATGCTTGTGGATGGTGTGCCAATCAAGTGGGCTGCTTTGTTCTGGATGGTATCGAGCTTCTTAAGTGTTGTTGGAGATGTACTCATCCAAGCAAGTGGAGAGTATTCCATCACGCTCCTGACTTGTGCCTTGTAGATGGTGGACTGGCTTTGGGGTGTTAGGAGGTGAGTTACTCGCTGCAGGGCTCCTAGCCTTGTGACCTGCTGTTGTAGCCACAGTATTTATAAGGCTAGTCCAGTTCAGTTTCTCATCAATGGTAACCCCCAAGATGTTGATAGTGGGGGATTCCTCATTTCCAACTCTCATGGACAGCAGGAGTGTGCAGGCTGTGGCGGGCATGCACAGACTGCCAGGTCCAATGGCGACCCAGTAGTCTGTTTAAAAGAAAGCCTGGCGGCCTCCTGTAGGCTGCTCACAATGGCCACCTGGAGATCCAACCGCAGGGGGTCTGCTCAGCAGGGCATTCTGGAGGGAAGGGCAGAGGAGAAGGGCAGGCTGCAGGGTCTGCCACAGGAGCAGGGCAGGCTGCAGGGTAGGCCAGTGAACCCCTCGCTTTCCTGATGATTGCCTTGCTGCCCTCCTCGAAGAGGTGGCAGCACGGTGGGAGGTGTTGGTCCCCCAGGATGGGAGGAGGAGGCCCCTCCCACATGACCAAACGTGCCTGGGAGGAGGTGGCGAGCTCCTGCGATGTGGTTCGGCACACCTGGATCCAGTGCCGTAAGCGCTTCAACAATTTGCTGCACTCTGGAAGGGTGAGTACCATGTTAGCATTGGGCATTTAACCCAGCAAGTAGCTTTAGCCTTTGAGGACCCTTCCCACCAAGTCTTACTGTCGTGACTGCATCGAATCATATTCAGCATTTCTTGTACGCTGGGTGGGCAAGCATGCTTCCATCAGCCTGAGTGGTTCATGAGGAGATGAGTTCTCCCCCACACCATGTGTTGCTCTTAGTCGCACATGACTAGTCTGGGAGCAACCTGCAGGAGATGTAGCTAAGCGCATACTCAGAACTCGAACACAAGTCCTATTCACAGTGATGAGATTGTGGAAGGGGAGCCTCAAGGTCTCATGGCCAAGAGCCATCTGCTGCCCTCGGCACTGCACCTAGTTGCACCTCCTTGCTATGGGAGCTAAGACTATGTGTTTCCTAAAGTGATGGACACAGAATTGTCCAAGGTGGCCATTGAGGTGTGGTTGGGAGCTGGCGTACTATCTTTGTGTGACTGATCAGCAGTAGCAAGGAGTGGAGGCACTGGAGGCCTGATGTGGGCCACTGTGGTTGGGTTGCGGTGTGTGTGTGCAGAGTCCATGTGCAATTATCCGCAATGAATGGTCTGTTTTTCAGGAGAAGAATGCTCACAATGTCAGTGAGCAATTGAGGACTGGAGGAGGTCAGGCCCAGCTGTTGATTTTAAGCTGATTCGAGCAGGAGACCCTGGAGCTTAAGAGATGCCATGCGCCCAGGTCCACAGGTGAGGCTGGGATGGAACGACCAGGTATTTGAGGTCAACAGTGACATCTGCTCTGTCTTCCCACCATCCATAGCACTGATGATTGTTTGAATCGTTATTGTAGCAACATTCCTCATTCACAGACTGATAGAGTCAGACGTGTGGGTCATAGACAAAGGTCCCTTGGCCCTTCAAAGATGCGCGTCTCTAGCACCTTCCAAAGTCACCTTATCCCATTTCCAACCACTATCTCCATGGCCTTGTATGCCATGGCATCGCAACTGCACATCCAAATACTTATTACATCTTAGGAGGGTTTCTGTGTCCACCACACTTTTAAGCTGTGCATCCCACATTACTGTGTGCAAAAGTTCCTCATCACCTCATGTCCCTTACCTTAAATCAATGCCACCAAGTTACCCATCCCTCTGCCAAGGGGAAAAGTTCCTTTCTGTCGAACCTATCTATGCTCCTCTTAATGTTATAAAGCTCAATAATGTCACCTCTCAATCTCCTCTGCTCCAGGGGAAATATCCCCAGTCTATGCTATGTCTCCTCATAACTCCAACTCTCCAGGCCAGCATGCATCCTGGTTAGTGACCTCTGCACTCTCTCCACTCCAATCACATCTCTCTCATGAAGTGCTGATCACAACTGAACGCAGAACTATAGCTGTGACCTCAGCAGCATTTTCTGCACTTGCAACATGACCTCCCTGTAGGAACATAGGAACATAGAATATAGGAATATTCTATTCCTCAGCTAATAAAAGCAAGTATGTTATTTACATTCTTAAACGCCTTATGTACCTGTCCCGCTACCTTAATGGGCCTGTTGACATGCCCAGCAAAGTCCCTCTGATCCTCCTTACTTTCCACGGTCCTACCATTCCTCGTGTATTCCCTTGTTTCTCCTGCCCATGTGCATCACCTCACACTTGTCCGCATAACATTCCATTTGGCATTCCTTAGGCCAACTGACCAGCCTGTCTGTATCCTCCTGTAATGTTTGGGTCGCCTCCTGACTATTTGTCACCCCACCAAAATTCGTCTTCGTAGGTTCTGGTAGGTTGAGCGCATAATGAGCCTGGGGGAAAGGGATGAAGTGTGTCACTGTGTGGACGCTAACTGATCCATTGCCCTTGTTGTTAATTTCAGCACCATCAGAGCATGGCCGCCAGGAGGAATTGCAGATGTCCCCTCTCACACCTGAGGGACCTCAACTGTCACCAGCATCATACCATTTCTGTGAGGCAGGCACCAGCGCAGATACTAGCACATCGGTGGGAATTGCAACATCGGCTAGTGTCCCGGGGCACAGTGGAGAGGGCGCTTCACAATCGCTGGAGGAGCTGGCAGAGACAGAGAGAGCCGATGGCGCCAGCAGCCGGAGGACTGCAGGGGACCAGGGACATGCTGAGTCGGGCCGTGATGATGTGCCCCTGGAGTTATCCGCCATGCAGCAGCTACAGGAAATGCGGCTGGGTGTGCGGGAGCATCTGGGAGTGTTGTTGAGTGTATGCTTCGCTTGGTGTCCATGGTGGAGGAATCCATGTGGATCATCAGTGACGCAATGAGCCTCATGTCAGAGCATCATTCTGCCTCCATGGAGAGAGTGGTGACTCCCGTGGAGAGGGGTTTCCAGGAGAACAAGCAGCTTCTCCTGGGGTTACACTCGGACCTGCAAGCCCTCACAGCGCCAGTGGCCACAGCTGGTCATTGCCAATGTGGGAGGTGGTGTGGGCTTCAAGTTTCCCAGCTCAGAGCCATCCATCGATGGTGAGCAGGGAGGTCCGGGATGACTGCCTGTCGTATCTGTGGGCTTCTCTCATGGTGCTCCGGATGAGGGCAACAGCTGCTCAGCCCGTCTCCCAGTGACCATTTCATCGGGTGAGGCTGTGATGACTGGGGAAATTCCAGCTGTGGACTTAGCAGATCCCTCCCAGGTGGGGCCAGCATAGGCTCCACGGGCCAGAGGGCATCTGCCAAGGTCATCAAGGCCAGCAGGACAGCAGAGTCAGCAGACTGTCTCAGAAGCCACTCCAAATGATGGGGCAGTACCAAGATGTAGCACCTGTAAAGGTAAGCATAAGGCACACCATGGGTTTCCCACTGGTATTTTTGTGTTGGCCCGAGATTTTGCTTTCATTTTGCTTGACTATATGATGGAGAAAATTAAAACCAGATGTGTTACCATGGTTGAGGGTGGCTCCTTTGTGCTGTATTTGTATGTTTTAAATACATGTCATGAGTGTTTGAGTGGACATTGAGGTTTATGTCCAAAGCCATTAGTTGCAGCTGATGAAGTGGCAGATGTAGCACTTAAGTGCCGAGTATGAAAGCAATAGGCAAGGCTGGTCCTGCAGATCCATTTATGTGGAGCTAGCTGAAGGTTCGTCGGATTAAAGTCTCTCGGATGTCTCCACCTCCTTGGTGTAGTCCCGGGTCAGCGTTTAGCCCCTCAGCATTTCCCTGTGCTTCCTCATCCTCAGAATCAGTGCTGGACTCATCAAATGCAGCCGCATCCACTGTGTCAATGTCTTCATCATCCACTGCGTCCCCGCTTTCCAGTGCAAGATTATGCAAAGCGCAGCATGCTACCACTATCACCGAGACATGATCTGGGGGCTACTGTAGTGCGGTCCCTGAGCGGTCCAGGCATCGGAAGCGCATCTTGAGAAGATCAATGACTCTCTACGCCACAGTCCTTGAGGAGGCGTGACTCCTATTGTAGCACTGCTCAGCTTCTGTTCTTGGATGGCGGAGAGGCGTCATGAGCCACCTTCTGAGGGGATAGCCCTTGTCACCCAGCAGCCAACTATCCAGTCGGGCTGGAGCACTGAAGAGCCCCGGCACCTGGGAGTGTCTGAGGATGTAGGCATCGTGTGAGCTGCCTGGGTGCCTTGCACAGACTTGTAGAATCAGCATCCTGTGATCACACACTATCTGCACGTTCATGGAGTGGAAGCCCTTCCTGTTGATGAAGGCACCGGGCTCACCTGCTGGTACCTTGATGGCCACATGTGTACAGTCTATAGCACCCTGGACATGGGGGAAGCCAGCAATGGCCGTGAAGCCTCTGGCTCGCTGTGTCTGGCTTGCCTGGTCACAGTGGAAGTGCATGAAGGTCACCACCTGTCTGAACAGAGGGTCTGTAACCTGCTTGACACAAGTGTGAACAGCTGATTGGGAGCACCGCAAAGGAAGGAGCCAGAGGTGTAGAAATTGAAGGCAACTGTGACTTTCAGAGCCACTGGCATGGGGTGTCCACCCAAACAGTTAGGAGAGATCTCAGGGCTAAAGATCTGACAGATATAGTTGACTGTCTCCTTTATCCACCTGCTGCCCTACCACCTCAACCACCTGGCAACCTACCCACTTACGTCACCGAGCTACCCACCCTATTACCATACGCGTTTAGTCATTCATCCACTCACCCATTCACTCCTTCACTTACACTCATTAATCACACATTTATTAATAACCATACCAGATATATAAGCATACCTTACAGCAGCCAGTGCTGTTAAAAGGGGGTGTGGTTTCTGCAGTGATTCTCTTGCTGCCCGTGGCAAGGATTCCAGCACTGAGGGAGTTCTTCTACATCATGGATCAGAACTCAGAGCCTTTCAAACATATGCAGGTTAATGGGTAGTTTTCTGTCTGACCAGTGTCGACACAGGAGATCTGAATCTGATCGGTAGATTGGGCCAATGTCTGAACTGGAGTTAGGTTCCCCAGCAAGTTTCACTCAAATCTCAAGTGAGTCTCTCCCAATTCCCAGTGAGTCTCACCCTGATCCCCAGCGAGTCTCTCCCCAAACGCCAGTGAGTCTCTCCCCATTTCCAGCAAGTCCCTCCCCAATCCCCAACGAGTCTCTCCCCAAATCCCAGCAAGTCTCTCCCCAAATCCCAGCGAGTCTCTCCCCAATCCCCGAGTCTCTCTCCAATTCCTAGTGAGTCTCTCCCCAATCCCCAACAAGCCTCTCCCCAATCCCAGCGAGTCTCTCCCTGATCCCCAGTGAGTCTCGCCCCAAAGCCCAGCGAGTCTCTATGATCCCCAGTTCATCTCTCCCCAATTCCCAGTGAGTTACTCCTCCGATCCACAGTGTGTCTCTCTTCAATCCTCAGTGAGTGGCCACCCAATTCCCAGTGAGCCTATGCCCAATCCAGTGATATCTGCCCAATGCTCAGTGAATTATTCCCGTGATCCACAGTGAGTCTCTTTCCATACCCAACAAGTCTCTCCCTGTTCCCCAGTGAGTCTCTCTCTGATCCCCAGTGAGTCCCCCCGCAATCCCTAGTGAGTCTCTCCCTGCTCCTCATTGAGTCTGATTCCAATCCCCAGCAAGTCACTCCTTGATTCCCAGCGAGTTTCTTCCCAAGCCAAAGTGAGTCTCTCCCCTGGATCTCCAGCGAGTCTCTCCCCAATCCCTAGTGAGTTTTTCCCTGATCCCCAGCAAATCTCTTCCTGATCCACAGAGAGTCTTTCCCCAATCCCCAATGAGTCTCTCCCCAGTTTATGTTGCTTTTATGTGGAAACAGGGAGGTGGCAAGTGAGGCAGCGAGAGATTGGTGAGGAGGCCTTGATCAAGGCAGGAGCAGAGTGGGAGTGAGTCAGCAAGTGGGGCAGAAGCAGAATGGGTGTGAGGCAATGACCAAGGTAGCCAGCGGGGAGGTTTTGGGGCAACAAGCTGGGTGGGAGTGGGGCAGTGAGCATTGCAGCGAGCAGAGTAATGTTATGCATGCCGAGGGGGTCAGGAGCGATGTAATAGTGAACATCACGACTTTAACACCCCCCTATTGGCGAGGTTATAATGAGGAAACATTGAACGGATCAATGTTAAAAGAGATATTACTGTATATGGAGGGGATGAAGTTTGTCTCATTTTAGAAAGAAAGATTCAACAGTAATTATTTTGCACTAAAAAGCAACAAACTGTGGTGAATGACAACTCAATATTTTCATGGCAGATACATTTTACGGACTAATTTCTGCTTACATGTCTTTGTACTTCTACTGAGAACCAGGATACAAGACAATTACATGATATGAGAGACTTCTTCAGTTCAATCTCAAAATTGTTAGACTCTGTCTGTATTATGAATCACATACGTTTGTTTTTGCTTTTAAATACAAATATAAAAATGTTAATTTAACAGTGTTATATGAGACTTGATAGTCTTCCATTCCAGCAAAATAACTGTTTCTAGATAGAAGTGAAAGTTCATTGGGTTCATTACAATCTCATACTGAAACTCATTGAAGAAGACTGAGCAAATAGACTCTCTCCAATATGTATCAAGTGTCAAGTTTCAGTATCACTCTGCAGTTCAATTCAAAAATGAAACATGAAATCTAAAACTAAGTTGTAACAGTTACACCTTTGTATGGCTGTGGTATTGTGGTTCACTTTCCTACTGCATTTGAGAACTGATATTAACCTTTGAAATATTTAGAGGGTATCTCAGAAGTGCCAGTCCACAAAATAATTTTGAAGTCACCTGTTTTTTTCCCTTAAGAGACAATTTGTCACAGGATCTTCATTCTTGCTTCGATAAGATTCAACAATGTTTGCAATGAATTCAACCTCTTAAGTTGTCCAACATGTACCCAGGCCAATGCAATCTTGCCTATTATTTAACTATTGTTTAACTGAGTAAGTTATATCGCCCAGTCTTATCTCCCAGCCTGATTTGAAAAACATTTTGACCTCTCAGTATTTTTGTGACAGAATCATGCTGTAGGGTTCCTTGATAGCTTGTTTATTTTTAAACACGTTAGCATACTGCTGAATTTCATTGTCAAACAACAGTGACAGAATCGAATTAAAATTCTTTTACTGTGCTTTAATCGAGAAATATGTTTGTCATATGGAAGATAGAATGAGCACAGATATACCAAAGTTGTATTGCAATAACAAAAGATCAATGGTAAGGTGTGTTCTGTAAATAGTATTATTCAGTGATTGAAAGACAAAACTGCCAAGCAATAAAATAACATCTTCTTGTTAGGTATATTTAATTACTTAACTTTCTGGTTGTTCACTGTAGTTTAGCTATCAGTCCATTAAGGCACAATCTTTCCTGCAAAGTTAGTAGCCTTATAAAGTTTTGCCAACAGACTTTTGCATGAAATGCTTAATAATAAAAGCAATATTAGAAATAAAGCTTTAGGTAATCATGTGTTTCAGCAACAGCCTAAAAACTTTATTACTGAAGATCCAGGCAACTAATTAATTATTCCATTTTGACAGGTTCGTGTGCATAAATTTTGATTAAATGTTCATTCTCTAGAAAGTCTACCGTATATTCAGCTAAACTTTCATAAGTTGAAATAAATTAACTGGAAAGCGAACAAGATGAGAATGTGTGTATTATCTTGAAAACTTGCACTCTTATTCTGAAGAATTTACATTTTCAGTTAAAAACTGCTATGTATTAAATGTTTAAAACATCAGAGTCTATAATTACCATTATTTTGCAATGATTGCAGATAAAATAATCAAGTTTATTCTCCATAATTTTATACTATATTGTCAAAATACACAATCTTTCTATTGCCAAAGGGAAACATAGACAGAGGAAAGAATGTCAGGCTGCTGTGACTATGCCATTCACTGGATTGTCTTTCAAATGTCTGCTTTGTGGGAAAATATGAGCTGAATTTTCAATGGAATGCAAAGATAGGATCAGAGGCAGACAAGTCCACAATTTCCCCCTGCTGACCAGCATGCCAGTCAGCCACCACATCAGTGCAAATTTCATTGAAGCTTGCCAGTTGTCTTACAGTGTGACATTAACTACTTGGGGATTGCAATTGAACAGAGCAAGGAATGTGCCTGCTTTAAGACAGGTAAGACTCTTTGGCCAGTACAGGGATCAAACACATGACCTTGGCATTATTAGCACCATGCTCTAACCACCTGAGCTAACTATTTTTTAATGGGTAGCCATTAGTCTAAGTAAGCTGCTAATGAGGGCATTTGTCAGAATCCATTTGGAATTTTCATGTGACAGGCTGAGGCTGAAACCTAGCCGATGAATTGAAGCAGCCTCCCAATGGCAGACTGAGGGGTCATAAATGCCTCATTGAATTTAATTCCATCCCCCAGCTGTGATTAGCAGAGGGCCACATCTGTTGCTGCAGACTGTCCTGTGGTGGGGTTTCCCTCCAAAATGATGGTCTGGCAGCTGTAGTCACTTTTTATTTTTAATCTTTGAAAAATTCATCAGAGGGTGCCTATCCTTCCCACTTTGGTAGCTCCACAGGAAAGAGGGGGTGCTGCTAATATTTCAGCGCTGGAAGGCCTCCAGCTACATGAGCACACCCTCTGCCTTTAATTGGACAGGGCACTTGGAAGTGGTCACCTAATTGGCCATCTCCTCAAAAAAAGGCCCTTCGGTCCGGGCACCAGCATTTGTGGATTGCTGACCCACATTTTCTCCGGTCAGGGCCCGGCAAAGAAATTTAGCTCTCTCTAGGATTAGTTCACAAAGCCAACTATGTACTCGCCAAAAAACAGCCAGTCTTAAAACTCAATTTTTTTTAATGTTGTGAAATAATTTTACTCAATTATCAAAGGACTGCCAGTAATAACTACATAGTGAGATATACATCCAGAAGTATTTGATTCCCTTGTACTACTTACATGAGTTTCCTAATGTGCTCTGGCACTGCTCCACTAGGCTTTCAAACATAGTTTCAAACTTGCATGAGTTTCCTCATGTGCTTTTGTAGATTTTCCACTTGTTTCCCCAGTGTATTTTGGCACTGGCTGCACTAGCTTCCAAAAATGCTTTTGCATGCTTCCACCAGAACATGGCTGAGATGAGTAGGCAATCCTTCCCAGTTAAATGATCTATATTCTTCCGATCACAGAGCACCAGATAAAAACAGCGCAAAGGTCAATAATAATCACCACTTTAAATCCGTACAGTTTACTTTTGCTCATTTCAAATAGCGTTGGCAATATGGAACCACCCTGTCACTTCTCAAAAATAACCAATGTCTGGCAAATAAAAAAATCAAATACTTTTAGTGGATTCCATACATTAAATGTTCCTTGCACCCAGCCCCTCCCATCATTGCCATGGGAAATTCTTCACCACACTCTAATGTAGTGAGATACTGAATTTTTTGAGATTCTGGTATTTCTATTTTTATGTGTGTGTCAGACAATAGGAAGCTAAGCTGTTTAATGTCTGATTCGCCTCTTCCAACTCTGAAGCAATGTGGCAAGATTGCTTGCCCTTTTAGGGTTAGGATTGAAGCAGCACCACATGACTTACTAATGTTATCACTTTAATCTAGTATATATTGGGTGTTTGATCAAAGCTAAGATGTGGGGTAGTGCATGAACCTCTGAGAAGAGACTTGTGTATTTCCATCAAGAACAGAAGGAGTTGTTGGATACATCTGGATATAAAACATCTGCACAAACCACCATGCCAAAGCTTCACACACTGCCTCTCCTGTATGTGGAACCTTATCCTAATGAGTATCAATGTCCAAGATACCTTCACCACATGAACACCAGTCCAAAAAGGCAGTTTAAGAAGACCTTCCCAAGGTCAACTAGAAATGGACAATAAATGCCAGCTTATAGTAACACCTGTATACTGAGAATGAATATTAAAAATAAATGCTAAGTATAGTTCAAGTGTATTATTTATGTTCTTTGCTCAGTTAGAATACCATTTTTTGTAAGTTA
This sequence comes from Carcharodon carcharias, assembly GCF_017639515.1. Lineage (NCBI taxonomy): Eukaryota > Metazoa > Chordata > Chondrichthyes > Lamniformes > Lamnidae > Carcharodon > Carcharodon carcharias. The sequence continues at coordinate 33,411,278 of NC_054488.1, read as the reverse complement.
CTTTTTATTAAACATTTGTAATGGACAAAGGTAACAGGAGGAAATCACTGACGCCTTGTGTCATCTCCCCACCTGATTCAGTCAAGATACTTACCAACTGAAGCATGGATGGTGATCAAATTGCAAATGGTTTTAATGATTGAACTCTTGGCTGGAAAGGACCAGTAGGGGGCTCTAAAACCACTTTATATACTTAGCTTTCAATTATTTCAGAAAGCTTTCATGCTGCACCTACAGGGATAAATGCGGCACAGAATTGGTAGAATAAGGATTAAGAAGAAGGAACTCAATATTGTGATGTTCCTCCCTTCTGTTGTCTCTTTATCTTTGGTTTGAAACAAAAGAGGGAATGCATACAGAAAAATAGAAAAGGGCTTTCACTGTGAAAAGGTGAAAGTAACTGTGAGTCGGGGTTATCGAAAGACTACAAATTGAGTAAAGGAATTGAAGAGTTGCCACAATCCTCAAGATCATTCATAAATTTATGTATTAATGTGGTTCATTGACGTACCATTTCTTCCACCCGCACACAAAAAAGTTTACCATGCTGTATATAAAACTCAGTGATTGATATCCTTTAATCTAGAAGAAAATAGAACATTGAATAAACTTTAACTTGGGTTAGGATGGAATAAATGATACAGGAATTGAGTGGGGATGGTTTGTGTTTTGGATTTTTGATGCCACCCTGATCATGTTAAATATTATGGAATGAAGCAGACTTCATTATATTGAGAGGGAAACAATTAAAAAATGCTTTTCAATGTCCTGTTCTGTGTCTTATCCCAACTTCCCTCTCACTCACAATGCTCATGGCTCACCTCTCAGTATACACTCCCTTGCAATACAGGCTATTTATCCATGCTACATGGTGTATGTAAAATGGTTCCACAGTGCTATAGAGAGTTGTAAACTACACAAGCATAGCTATAGTAACCAGACAGTCAAGAATGTGGCTGTGCTGCATCAATCTCACTTGTTGCTGTCTCATAATTCTGGTTTAATCTACATGCACAGTCAGGAGCACTGAATTATTCAGTAAAAGTCCAAGCCTCTGCTATGGGTTGTCATCTTGTTGCCAAGTCTTAAACCAGACTTGAGTCGAGATCCTGAAGAGAAGGAAATTTCTTTGTTGATAATAAAAATTAATTGATATCCACATTTAATGATGCCTCCACATCTTAAGGAAGAAGAACTGATGGATGACATAAACTTCAATTTCAAAATTGGTGTCTGGTTTATGTTTTAAAATGATCCAGGTGGGTAGAAATTCTGCTCCCTTAGTTCATGATTTTTTCCAATCTTTTCAAATACACAAATAAAGACTAAGTTCCTGTTCTACTGTCTGGATACAAATTTAGTTTGTAATCACAACAGCTTTCTGGCTTTCACTGAAAAAAATAAACTACCAAAGTTCATCTTTTTGCGAAAGGCTTTTTCCTTTGTGAGGAGATTTTAGTATCCACATTGCACATAGCTTGAAAAACATTACGACTAATTCTAATGGCTAACACGTCTCTTAATGGAATAGCGTACAAATCATTAAACAGTAAACCACTAATATGCCCAACAGGTTAGAAGACTAAGTACAAAATAATTGTTTTGTAACTTGATATGTTGAAACAACTGAATTCAATGTTTAGCTTAGATGAATTTGCCTCACGATATCCCTCATTAGTCTGATTTTTTTTCTCATCAAAGTGAGCCAAAGTGCTGCCAGTCCACTTACAGCTAAAACGTTACAGATTCCCACCCTCCCAACATATGCAGTGGCATTAAGCAGCAATACAGCCTTCCCAATGGGAATATCCCAGTTCTGCATAATGATGGAGGAGAGAGAGGAACAGCAGAGGCTAGAGGCTCTGAGAGTGAGACGGTGTGGTGGGTGACAGTGGGCTGATATATTTTCTCTTTTGCTAACCCTGTACTTGCACTTGTTTTATGCCAGTTCCATTGTTCTGGTGTTGGCAAATGAGCTCTGGAGGAAATCTGGGAGAAAGTTCTGCTGTTTTGTTAAGCTAGGTTATGCTAGACTCATGTGGAGAACACACCTGGAGTACTGTGATAGATAGTGCCGCAGGCTGTTACTGCATGGTCCCTGTGTGTTTCCTCATGGATATCATTGAGGAAACTCATACAGAGAACGGCCAGCAGGACTGTCAATCCCTGGTGTATTTACACAGTCCACATAGCACTGCAATGAAGCACGCGACAACACACAAAGTTTTGGTCCTATATCTGCCTTTAAGGGAGGTTAGATGTTAGACATGTGGGAGAAGGGATTTGACAGATATACTGATAGAATTAGATAAGAAAGGGGGCTTGACTGGTGCATAAATACTGGCATAAATTGGTTGGGCCAAATGGCCTGTTTCTGTGATAGATTATGTGTAACTCTACATAATGATTGAATTAGTTTTTGGTGTTCACCTTTTTGATTCATAGAATAGTCTCTTACAGGACTGATCCGAGAGTTGCACAGTCCAAAGAAGGACACCTCAACGTAAACAGAAAAGGAAGCAGATAGAAAACAATATAACTTTGGATATCTGTAAACAATCATTTCCTAATAAATTGAAGTATTCTGCAGGAAAATGAGAAATCAGCAATTAATGCTATGCATTCTTATTTGCTCTGGTGCTGGTGAGGTATTTAGTTTTTCAGTTATTAACAAGGGCATTTTGACTTTTATACTCTGCAGCTGGCAAATCAGCGGTGAAGTGATTGTACAGTATGAGCTCAGAACTATATAGTCTCTATCCTTCTCACGCCATCTGGGTTGGAAATTCTGTACAATCTATTTTTATCATGGAAATCAGATAATATTTCCAATCTACATTAATAGTCATAATACTCAGATTGAATAATTTTAAGGTAGTTTTCTAGCTTTATGCATTCACATTAATTCAGCAGACTAAATCTTTTTCACACATTAAATGTGCAGATGAACTATTAACAATATCTTTGCTAAACAACAGATAACATATGATTTTACTCAGTTTTTCAGCATTTCCTCAGTTCAAGTTATTTCCTCAATTTTAAACAGGAATGAAGCACTGATAAGAACCAGTGGAAGGCACTTTAAGAGCTAAAAGATAAATCTTTTGATTAACTCTGCAGCAAATGGTATCTAATTTCTATTTGGGTGCTTTTTTGAGAGGACAGAAACAGTAGATGACTATGGCCCATAGGTTTTGAGAGTGTAGAAAACACACTTGCAGTCCTCAGTACTGCCTGATGCAATGTGTGTACAATTGATATGCCTTGGTATTGTATAGGCCAATAACAAGGCTCTTTAACGGATACACATTCTAAAACCTTTGCCAGAACTGTAGACAAGAGTAAAAATGGAGATTTCATACACAATGACAATAAAAATAACCATTATATTAAACTCCTGTGCTACTGAATCTCTCTGTACACCAACAGGAGGTGCTATGTGGCCCAGATCTTGTAGTTAGCAGTGAAGTGAACGTAACTTGCTGCTGATCTCAAATAAAGTTGCCCACAAGGATCTAGTGATCTGTGTGGCAGGATTTCACTTTTCCAACATTAATTTTATTCAAGCACCAGCTCTAGGGGATCACCTACACCCAGAAATAGTGATGTCATTAAGTAAGTTAAGCAGCCAATCACATTGCAGAATTCTTACAGACAGCGAACCAGGAAGTATAAAGCCCTGATTATCATTCACTTTACATTTATTAATCGCTTGTCCATATTTATTAATGATTTAGATAATAATCATATCAGGTTGTAAGATGACAGTGAAGATTATATAAAGGTCAAACAGGTAGACAAATTTTGTTAACTAGGAGGTATGTTAACATTGGACAGAAAGTCCGACCAAGGACTAAGATGAAGGAATGGAATGGCCAAACATGCATTTCAAAAAATGAAAAAGATTATGATCAACTCAAAATTAGGCATGAAAACAAAGCTGAGAATCCTGGAATGCTACATCACACCAATTTTGCCATACGGAAGTGAGCATTGGATGATCAGTGAAGCAATGCAGAGAAGAATTGAGGCTGCAGAGTTGCAGCTTTTAAGGTGAATAATGAAGATATCGTGGACAAGTCACATTACCAATGAAGAGGTGTTAAAATCAGAGACCAAAAGTACTCTGAACAGAATCTTCTGGTCCCACCTACAGTGGGAAGCTTGGCAAATGGGGGAACTTAATTTAGAGGGAGGCCAAAAATCAGTTTCCCGACAATGGGATAAACTTATGCAATTAAGTTCCTGGGACTTCAAAGGTGGGTTAAGCTTCCCGATGAACAGTGTCGGCAATTTCGTATGCACTTTCATGTCATCCATGCTCGTTAAAAGGCCAGCTCTTCAATCCTTAAACGATTAAGTTCGCCCTCCAAATTAAGCTCTCCTCCAGCCTTAAATTAGAGTGTTCACATTTATGACTGCACATATAAGTAGCATGCACTTGGCAAAGTTAACTTCTACCTGGGCTTTGAAGTGAGTAGCCACTGCTTTGGCCTTCTTGGGGACCAATCACAAATGTCAGCCTCCTGGTTGAGCTCAGGTGCTGGTAGGCCAAACTGTATAAAGGCTGGACAAGGAAGGCAGGCTAAGGTCAGGAGGGAGGGTGGTAGGGTGTAGCAGAGGCTGGATCGGGGAGGCAAGCTAAGCAGGGAAGGGTGGAGTGAGGACTGGGCAGGGGAGGCGGGGGGAATGAAGGCTGGACAGGGGAGGCAGGGGAAAGGGAGGGAAGGGGATGAGGGTGCCTGTTGAAGAAAGCCAGACCGTCCAGGTCATGTTGGAACAGAGTCCCGGGATGGAAGTCAGACTGTACCGTGGCTTGCTTAGGAGCGTAAGTATGTCACAGATGTCTTGGTCCCATTGTAGGGCAATGGATGGCCTCTTCGGACAGTGAGCATTGTAGAGAGACGGGTCTAAAGTGTTCCATGAATTCAAGAATTCACTCCTATGGGTTTGAATGAGGGTATTGGAGACAGATGGTACAGTCACAGTCAGAGTGGGGGTTGGATCAGGTAGGGTGGAAGTGCTAGCCTCATGGGGGATTAGGGAATAGTCTCATTGGGGTAGGGCACAGAAAGTCAGGGTACAGCTGGCCTCCAGAATGGGAGGGGTCAAGGTCAGGGGCGACATGGGTACATTGATGGTTTGGGTCTCTTTTCCTTTTGAACAAAGGGGTGCCCCATTAATTATTAGTCCATTCCATGGAGAATCAGGCTTAACTGAGTTCTGCTCTTGAGGTTCCAACGCCGAATAAACCAGCATTGCTCCATGACAAATGGATCGCATTCCAGTGAGAACCCATCAAGGCCTGGAGCTGCCATACATTGTGCGCTGATTGCTATCTGCTGCTGTCAGATGCAGGGTTGAAGCGAGGGAGGGAGGTGGATGCCTCCAAGGGGCACAATTGGTGGATAGCAGTAAACTCCTGATTCCAAACCTCCATCCTCCCAGGTAAATGGCCAGGGCTGACAAGGGCTTATGTGGTAAGTCTGTTTCATTTTGGGTTTGGGGTCTTGCTTTAGGGTTTTGCGTGTTACCCTAATAATGCTAGCATAGACTGTTATTCGTATAAAAACATTCTTGTTTATTTATAGATCTACATACATCTCAAAACTCTACATGAGCTCATATTTCTGCTTCCCACCAAATATGTCTCTTATGTGAAATTGCATTATAGTTACATCAGTGGTTACATCAGTATCAGGTGCTTCTGATATTAACCCTTTGTTGTACAAAGTATTTTTATGAAAGGCAATGGTCTCTCTATAAGGTCTTGATGGTAATGTAGGCAAGCTGAATAGTATCTGAAGGTTCTCGCACATAGATGCCATCATTCTGGTCAATGCACAATATCTCCATGCACAGTCACATATGATTGGGAGGAACACTCATCTGTGATCGTCCAGGATGTCCTTCACCTTGAAGGGGTGCGGTGGGGATGCCATGTCTGGACGAAAGCCCGGTTCAGGGCTTAGCATTGGCTTTGAGCCTCAGAATAGGAGGCTATAATCTACAAAGAATATGCTCACTAGATGGATCACTACAATTCGTTCATAGATCAACTGAGGCCTAGATGATGCAGGTTCCACGCAGCCCTGCCTTCTACTGGCTCTCGTCCAGATGAGATGGAACAGGGCCAGGAGGAGCAATGGCCAGAGCAGCAAGCGGGAGCATCTTCTCAAGAAGGTCAGTATGCTGGTGACCAGGGGCCAGAGCGACCGTGAGCATTGATCTGAACTTGGGTATACCACAGGCAGTGCAGCTACCTGAAGATAAGTGAAAGGCAATGCTGGAGGTGCATTAGGATATCCAAGAATATGATTGCTCACATCTACCAGCTTCTCCATGAAGGCTTGTGTCCACAAAGACTTGGAGGCAATCCTATGCCAGTGGTATTAAAGGTCATTGTGGCCCTAAACTTCATTGCCAGTGGCTCCTTTCAGGGCTCCACAAGGAACCGTGAGGCATTTCCCAGTCACAAATGCATACAGGAGGTAACAGATGCTCTCTTCAGGAGAGCGCACCAATTTGTCAATTTATGCTTGGATCCCGAGAGCCAGGCAGCCAAAGCATTGGGTTTTGCAGCAATCATAAGATTCCTGCAAGGGAAAGAGCTATTGTCTACACACGTGTGGCCTTGAAAGCTCCCTGCCATCAGCCAATCATATTAATAAATAGGAAAGGTTTCCGCTCTTTGAACATGCAGCTAATATGTGATCATACAAGACAAACCATGCATACTTGTACTCGATTCCCAGGAAACTCCCATGATGCATACATTCTGAACCACTGCCAAGTGCCACAAGTTTTTGAAGGATCTCCTTGGGGTTAAGGGAAACCCCAGAAGCCCTAGCTGATGATGCCAGTTTGCCAAGTGCAGAGTGCCACCGAGAAGAGCTAGGATGCCACACGTGCCTCCATAAGTTCCACGATTGAGCAGACGATAGGCCCCCTAGAGATGAGGTTCAGATGTTTGAACTGCTCAGGTGGAGCTCTCCAATACTCCCCACAGAGAGTGTCATGGATCATCACTGTGTGCTGCACACTGCACAGCCTGGCACAACAAATTGCGGGGAGATGTCTCAGCTGAGGGAAGCATGGAGGACCGAGATGTTTCCTCTGATGATAAGGACATGGAAGGGGATGTTGGTGACGAGGGTCAGGATGTTGCAGAGTCACATGCAGAGGCCCTTGCAAGGGTAGGATGCAGCAGACAGGCATGTGACAATCCAATGGCTAACAGAATCCAGGCAGAGTAGGCTGCCGATATATTTCCTTTACTATTTAGTTTTCGATCCTCTGCTAGCTGGTAGGCTGGAGGTCCTTTTATTGTAACACACATTGTACTTTGCTCTAGCACCTTGATTTATGATAAGTGAATTAAATTGCACTAGTTAATGTCTATCCCACTTGTGATGTGATCCTTTTCATGCACCAAAATGTGCTGATACACAGAAACCTTATACCAAATGCACACATCAGAACCTGCACAGCACTCTGTTCTCTCGAGACTTCAGCCACCTATAAGTGGAGGTGAGATTTTCACCATGCCCTCACAAAGTCTATATGCATGGCACATTGAAAGTAACATGAAATCTTACATGGGCAGGGATACACTCATTTTACCCTCATACCTGCTCCCAATGGGGAGCAGACTATCCAGAGAGCTCTTTCAGGCAGAACCAGATACATGGTGCTCAAGGGAGAGCAGCATAAGTAGACCATTTGATCCTTTGAGATTGTTCCTCCATGCAGATTGATCAGGGGAGTTCTTGTTACTGGTTCCCAATCGCTGCTCGCCCACTGTAACTCCATATCCCATGACCTTTTTACATCCCAAAAAGTTTCACAATTACTTTGGAGTCCATTCACTGACAGTGCCTCACCTGCACTATGGGGTGTTGAGTACCAACCATTCAAGATCCTCCAATTGCAGAAAATCCAACAAATCTCATTCCTGGATGCTCTTACTACTACTGCCAGACTGCTCCGTCATTCTGGATACTCCACCCTGTGGATGGCCCCAGTGGTGGTATAGTGGTATTGTCACTAGACTAGTAATCCAGAGACCCAGAGTAATGCTCTGGGGACCTGGGTTTGAATACCATCATGGCAAATTCAATAAAATATCTGGAGTTAAAGTTCGAATAATGATTATGAAGCCGTGGCAATTATCGTCAAAACCTATCTGATTCACTAATGTCTTTTAGGGAAGGAAATCTACCATCCTTACCTGGTTTGGCCTACATGTGACCACAGCAATGTGGTTGACTCTTGCATGCCCTCTGAAATGGCCAAGCAAGCCACTCAGTTGTATGAAACCGCTAAAAACAAGTCAATAAGGAATGAAACCAGACAGAACACATGGCATCCACCTAGGCACCCGAAACAGCAAATTCAGCTCTGTCGACCCTGCAAAGTCCTCCTTACTAACAGCTGGGGGCTTGTGCCAAAAGTGGGCGAACTGTCTCACAGACTACTCAACCAACAGCCAACAGCCTAACATAGTCATACTCACAGTCATACCTTACAGAAAATGTTCCAAATACCCCCATCACCATCCCTGGGTATGTCCTGTCCCACCAGCAGGACAGACCCAGCAGAGGTAGCAGCACAGTGGTATACAGTCGGGAAGGGGTTGCCCTGGGTGTCCTCGACATCGACTCCGGACCCCAAGGGGTCTCACGGCATCAGGCAAACACGGGCAAGGAAACCTTCTGCTGGTTACCACCCTCCCTCAGCTGATGAATCGGTGTGCCTCCATGTTGAACATCACTTGGAGGAAGCACTAAGGAAGGCAAGGGCACGGAACGTACTCTGGGTGGGGGACTTCAATGTCCACCACCAAGAGTGGCTCGGTAAAACCACTACAGACAGTCCAATCATACTACTGTGTTTCACAATAGCATATAAAAGGCGTGCACTTGGCAGGCTGCACTTTGAGGGGAATTCGGAGGTGAGTGCACAGTAATGTTGTGGAACACTCGCCTGGGTCACCTGTTGAGGTGTGTGGGGTGGGGGCACAAGGGCTGCCCTACAGTTGATGTGCGTTGGGTCAGGGGCCATGATCAATGGCAACCCTGCAATTGAAGGTAGTGCACAAGCTGGCCAAGTCCTAAAGGATATCGCTGCTAGACTGGGTCTGCAGCAGGTGGTGAGGGAACCAACAGGAGGGAAAAACATGCTTGACCTTATTCTCATCAACCTGCCAGCCACAAGTGCACCTGTTAATGACATTATCGGTAGGAGTGACCACTGCACAGTCCTTGTGGAGATGAAGTCCCATCTTCACATTGAGGATACCCTCCATCGTGTTGTGTGGCACTACTGGAATGCTAATTGGGATACAACAGATCTAGCAATTCAAGATTGGGCAACCATGAGGTGCTCTGGGCCATCAGCAGCAGCAGAATTGCACTCAACCACAATCTGTAGCCTCATGGTCCAGCATATTCCCCACTCTACCATTACCCCTAAGCCAGGGGATCAACCCTGGTTCAATGAAGAGTGCAGGAGGGCATGTCAGGAGTAGCACCAGGCATATCTAAAAATGAGGTGTCAATCAGGCAAAGCTACTTGTATGCCAAACAGCATAAGCAGCAAGTGACAAACAGATCAGCGGATCAGATCTAAGCTCTGCAGTCCTGCCACATCCTGTCGTGAATGGACAATTAAACAACCTCACTGGAAGAGGAGCTCCACAAATATCCCCATTCTCAATGATGGGGAGCCCTGCACATCAGTGCAAAAGATAAGGCTGAAGCATTTGCAACAATCTTCAGCCAGAAGTGCTGAGTGGATGATCCATCTCAGCCTCCTCCAGAGGTCCCCAGCATCACAGATATCAAGGAGCTCTAGCAAAACTGGAGTCAATGGGCATCAGGGGAAAACTCTCCACTGGTTGGTGTCATACTTAGCACAAACAAAGATGGTTGTGGTTGTTGGAGGTCAATCATCTCAGTCCCAGGCATCACTGTGGGAGTTCCTCAGGGTAGTGTCCTAGGCACAACCATCTTCAGCTACTTCATCAATGACCTTCCTTCCATCATAAGGTCAGAAGTGGGGATGTTTGTTTTGTTAGAGCTCCTTGATGCCACACTCTGTCAAATGCTGCCTTGATGTCAAGGGCAGTCACTCTCACCTCACCTCTTAAGTTCAGCTCTTTTGTCCATATTTGAACCAAGGCTGTAATGAGGTCATTTGCTGAGCGAACCTGCCAGAACCCAAACTGAGGATCAGTGAGCAGGTTATTGCTAAGCAAATTCTGCTTGATAGCACAGTTGCACAATGTTCAGCATCATTTGTGACTCCTCAGAGACAGAAGCAGTCCAAGTCCAAATACAGCAAGACCTGAACAATGTCCAGGCTTGGACTGACAAGTGGCACGTAACATTTTTGCCACACAAGTGCCAGGTAATAACCATTTCCAACAAGAGAGAATCTAACCATCGCCCCTTGATATTCAATGGTATTATGATCACTGAATCCCCCATTATCAACATCCTAGGGGTTACCATTGACCAGCAACTGAATTGGACTATCTATATAAATACTGTGGCTACAAGAGCAGGTCAGAGGATAGGAATCCTGTGGCAAGTAACTGACCTCCTGACTCCCCAAAGCCTGTCTTCCATCTACAAGGCACAGGTCAGAAGTGTGATGGAAGACTCTTCACTTGCCTAGATGAATGCAACTCCAATAACACTCAAGAAGCTTGACACCATCCACAAAGGGCAAAGCAGCCCACTTGACTGGCACCCCATCCACAAACATTCACTCCCTTCACCACTGATGCACAATGACAGCAGTATGTACCATCATCAAAATACACTGCAGGAACTCACCAAGGGTCCTTAGACAGAACCTTCCAGATGCAGGACCGCTACCATCTAGAAGGACAAAGGCAGCAGACACATGGGAACCCCACCATCTGCAAGTTCCCCTCCAAAACACACACCATCCTGCCCTGTAAATATATCGCTGTTCCTACACTGTTGCTGGGTCAAAATCCTGGAACTCCCTTCCTAACAGCACTGTGGGAGGACCTACATCACATGGACTGCACCAGTTTAAGAAGGCTGCTCACCATCATCTTCTCAAGGGCAATTAGCGATGGGCAATAACTGGCATAGCCAGCGATGCCCGGATCCCGTGAATGAATTTTAAAAATATGTCAAAACATTGAGAGCATGAAGCAGCTGGCACAAATTCAGTGCACATGTCCCATCTGCTGCTGGGTCCTGCACCCAAACTCATGTCTGACATCCCTGTGCACTCGCACACTTACACTGCCTGATGCCTTTAGGAGTGTCACTTTGCAGTAAGTACTACTTTGGCAGAGTGCAGCAGATCATTTATTCTTTCTTGACACTGCTGGGCAGTTCTTTTGTGGGCTCCACGGATGCTAACCTCCATTGTTACCCATGTCCAGGACACCGTGGTCAGATGGGAGGGCCTCCTGCTGCCACCCTGGGGAAATGACACCTCCCACTTTTCCTGGGCAGCAATGAGGAGAACCTGCCGGGAGGCTTTGCTAAACTGTGGGGCCGCAAGCTGCCTGCTTTGCAACATTCTCTTATCTGTAGTAGGTCTCTCCCTTTGGAATGACAGCCAGTCTGATCCTCCTGGCTTGCAGCAAGTGAATGGCTGTCAATATACCCTTTAAATATGGCACCAAGACCTTTGACCCTATGAGTTAACAGTGGGGACAGTGACTTCCTGCCCACCCCCACCGCGAGATTCACTGTGTTTCTCACGCATGTATATGTAATGAGTTGTGCGTGAGATCATGCGTGGTCAGCCATCCTGCACCCAAGCGGAAGTCATTCTCATTTCCTTTCCTGACACCTAACTTATACTTCAGCCCTCTGCTGACCAAGATCAGGAAAAGACAGTCGAAGTTTCCTGGGCATATAATAAGAAATGATTTACGAAGTCTGATGTTGATGGGGAAGATCAACGTTAAAAGAGATTGAGATAGACAAAGAACAATTTTTAAAGGGCCTCACAAACGGGATAAATGTATCACCAACAAAGATGATCCACACCTCTAGAGCAAGATTAACATGCAAGTTCATGGTTGCCAACACCCTCTTAGGGCATGGTACCTGAAGAGAGACAGAGAGATTGTTAATAGTTCATCTATACATTTAATGTGTGAAAAAGAATTAATGCTAGTGCATAAAGCTATGAAGTTATTCAATGTGAGTATTATGACGTTAATATAGATTGGAAAGATTGTTTGATTTCCTTGATAAAAATAGAATTAGATGATGTGATAGAAAGTCACATATCCAAGTTTGTTGATGACACAAAAACAGGTGGCATTGTAAGCACTGTAGATGAAAGCATTAAATTATTTTGAGATATTGATGGATAAAGTGAATGGACAAAACTGGGACTGGTAGAAATGAGTGTAGGAAAATATGAATTTTGGACTGTAAAGGATAGAACAGGATATTTTCTAAATGGGAAAAACTAGAAACAATGGAATTGAAAGAGACTTGGGGGTCCAGGTTTACAGGTCATTAAATGTCATGAACAGGTACAGAAAATAAGCAGTCAGACAGCCTCTGTAGGGAGAGAAACAGTTAATGTTTCAGGTCAATGACTATTCATTAGATTCATACATCATAGCAGGAGGCCATTCAGCCCATCCTGCCTATAGTGACTATGGAAACAAACTATCTAATTTGTCCCTCTTCACCATTCCTTACAATAGCCCTGGAAAATTTTGTTTTTCAACTATAGATCCAATTCCTTTTTTAAAGTTTCTATTGAACATATGTCCACCAGCCTTTCAGCCAGTGCATTCCAGACCACAACAATTCACTGTGTTAAAAACACTTATCATCTCCCTTTTGATTACTTTGACGTTTATCTTAAATCTGAGCCCTTTGGTCACTGACCCTTCTGCAATTGGAAATAGTTTCCTTATTTACTCAATCAAAACTCAATATAATATTGGGCAGTTCTATTAAATCTCTCCTTAACTTTCTCTGCTCCAAGGGTAACAAGCCCAGCTTCTCTGGGCTCTTCACATAACTAAAGTCCCTCATCCCTGATATAATCCTGTTCAATCTCCTCTGTGCTTTTTCCAAGGCTTTGGTTCCTAAATGTGGTGTCCAGAATTTGGTGCAATTGTCCAGCTGAGGCTGAGCCAAGTGAATTATAAAGGTTTAGCATAATTTCCTTCATTTTGTGCTTCGGTTTCTAAAGGCAAGGATCCAGTTTGTGTAACAGGTTCCTAATTAAGTCTACAGCCAGCATATGTTAAAATATATCAAAGCTGCAAACCTAACAGAGAAATTAATTGGTAATCATGTTCGTGTGAACAACCATGAAATAAACAGGGAAGCTTTCAGGGGGAAATTAAATTAGGAGGCAGCTTTCGTGTCATAATTGAGGGGCTGAGAGGATTAGAAAGGACTGATCTTCATCAGAATACCTGAACCTTCTGGCATGTGCTGTCCATTTGAATGAAACCTTGCAAAATCCATATGACAAATGTATTACCTTGGCTGACCTAACTGTGCTTTGCTTTGTGAAAATAAAAATCTTTAGAATAGAAGCAAAAAGATGGAACAGGAGATCAAAATTGAGTTAGATTTTTGAAGAATGTTTCTAAGAGAGAACATTTGAAGAAGGTGCTGCAAGAAGAGCTATGTTAAGAATGAAAGCTGAAAAATTAAGGAAGGTTAAATACCTAACGTGATAGAAGTAAACTTGTAATATGTCTCACAAATGTCAATAATAGTTGAAGTTTTTGAACACAGTACAAGAGTAACATAACAATACAGAGAAACACAATGTAAAAGGTAAATTAAGCTCCGATAAGAAGAAGTTGGCTGATGAAAGAAAACATTGATCATGAGTGGTGATTCACTGCAGGCTTCCCAAAGGTTATCACACACGTATTGCTGAGTTACCAGAAGGAAATATTGTATGTCAGCATTCATATCACGAAGGGATTTGCAAAGCTGTTAATTTACCCCATAGTACATGGAATACAAACAGGTTGAAGAGGCTTGGACATTATTGCAGTTTAACTAAGTTGTGTTCAAAGAAAATCCAACTAATTCTGAGCGATTACTGGCTTCCCCCGCGTCCAGGGTGCAATCGACTGCACACCGTCAAGCTGCCAGCAGGTGAGCCCGGTGACTTCATCAATAGGAAGGCCTTCCACTCCATGAACGTGCAGATAGTGTGTGATCACAGGATGCAGATTCTGCAAGTCTATGCAAGGTACCCAGGCAGCTCCCACGACACCTACATCCTCAGACATTCCCAGGTGCCGGGGCTCTTCAGTGTTCCAGCCTGGTTTGATGGTTGGCTGCTGGGTGACAAGGGCTATCCCCTCAGAAGGTGGCTCATGACACCTCTCCACCATCCAAGAACAGAAGCTGAGCAGCGTTACAATAGGAGCCAGGGCACCACAAGGGCTGTGGTGGAGAGAGCCAATGGTCTTCTCAAGATGTGCTTCCGATGCCTGGACTCCAGTAGCCCCTAGATTGTGTCTTAGTGATAGTGGTTGCATGCTGCGCTCTACACAATCTTGCACTGGAAAGGGGGATGCAGTGGACGATGAAAATGTCGACACACTGTCTGCGGCTGCACACGATGAGTCCAGCAGTAAGTCTGAGGATGAGCATGCACAGGGGAATGCTGAGGGGCTAGACGCTGACCCGGGACTACACCAAGGAGGCAGGGAAACCCGGGAGGCTTGAATCCAATGAACCTTCACCTAGCACAACATAAATGGATCAGCAGGACCAGCCTTGCCTGGAGCATCCATACTTGATACTTATGTGCAAAATCAGCCAGATCATAAGGGTTCCCAAGGGAACTAAGGGTACATAAATTTGAATGTTCAAACAATCACTCATGACAGTTTTCTTAAACATACACATGCAGAACAAATGAGCCACCCTCAGCCATGGCCACACATCTGAATTTTAATTTTCAAATCAGATGTTCTCCCAATTGTAAAATAATGCTATAAGCAAGCAAAAAGAAATTCTAAGAACCTAATCTCGGTCCAACACAAAAGCACCAGTGAGAAACCTGTGGTGTACCTAACGTGCCTTATGTTTCCATTTGTGGGTGCTACGTCTTAGTGCTGCCCCATCGCTCGGAGTGGCATCTGAGACAACCTGCTCATTCTGCTGTCCAATTGGCCTTGGTGACCTTGGCGGTCATCCTCCGGCCCACGGAGCCTCTACTGGCCCCGCCTGGGAGGGAACTGCCAGTTCCACAGCTGCCATCTCCCCAGTCGTCATAGCCTCACCGGTTGATATGGTCACTGAGAGAGGGGTGGAGGAGCTGGTGCCCTCATCCGGAGCGCCATGAGAGGAGCCCGCAGAGACGATAGGCAGCTTCTGAGCTATCCTGAGGTCACCTCGGATCTCCCTGCTCACTGTGGATGAATGGGCAAGGAGCTGCGAAGCTTGATGCCCAGACCATCTCCCACACTGGCACTGACCAGCTGTGGCCAATGGTGTTGTGAGGGCTTGCAGGTCCAAGCATAAACCCAGGAGGACCTGATTGTTCTCCTGGAGGTGCCTCTCCATGAGAGTTATCGCTCTCTCCATGGAGGAAGCATGGCACTCAGCCATGACGCTCATTGCACCCGTGATGCTCCACGTGGACTCCTCCAGCATGGATACCAAGTGAAGCACAGCCTCGTGTATCACTCCCAGATGCTTCCACACACCTGGCTGCATTTCCTGCAGCTGCTGCATCGCGGACGTCTCCAGAGGCACTTCATCACGCACCAACTGAGCATGTACCTGGTTCCCTGCAATCCTCCAACTGCTGGCACCACTGGCATTCTCTGTCTCTGCCAGCTCCTCCAGCAAATGTAAAGTGCCCTCTCCACTGTGCCCGGGGACATTAACCAATGTTCCAATGCCCACTGAGGTGCTAGTATCTGTGCTGGTGCCTGCCTCGCAGAAATGGTGTGACGTTGGTGAGACTTGAGGGCCCTGAGGTGTGAGAGGGAGCATCTGCTGCTCCTTCTCCCGGCCATGCTCTGATGATGCTGAAAGGAACAACAAGGACAGTGGATCAGTTAGTGTGCACAGTGACACACTTCATCCCTTTCCCCCTGGCTCATTATGTGCTCAAACTTCCAGAACCTATGGACACGAACATTGGTGGGGTGGTAAGTAGTGAGGAGGATAGACTTACATTACGGGAGGATATACATGGGCTGGTCAGATGGGCTGATGAATGCCAAATGGAATTTAATGTGGATAAGTGTGAAGTCATGCACCTGGGCAGGACAAACAAGGCACGGGAATACACAAGAAATGGTAGGACCGTGGGAAGTAATGAGGATCAGAGAGACCTTGGTGTGCAAGTCGTCTGGTCCCTTAAGATAGCGGGACAGGTACATAAGATGTTTAAGAAGGCATATGGCATACTTGCTGAGGCATAGAATATAGGAGCAGGGAGTTAATGCTCGAACTGTAGAAAACGCTGCTTAGGCAAGTTACAGTACTGCGAGCAGTTCTGAAATGCACATTATGGGAGGGATGTGATTTCAATGGCGACAGTGCAGAGGATGTTTACCAGAATATTGCCTGACCTGGAGAGTTTCAGTTATGAGGAGAAATTGGGTAGACTGAGGTTATTTCCCCTGGAGCAGAGGAGATTGAGAGGGTGACATGATTGAGGTGTATAAACTTATGAGGGGCATAGATAGGGTAGACAGAAAGGAACTTTTCCCCTTGGCAGAGGGATCAGTAACCAGGGGGAATAGATTTAAGATAAGGGACATGAGGTTTACAGGGGATGTGATGAGCAACTTTGCACACAGAGGGTGGTGGGAATCTGGAAAGGTGGCTGAAAGGGTGGTGGATGCAGAAACCCTCTTAACATGTAATAAGTATTTGGATGTCCACTTGCGCTGCCATGGCATACAAGGCTATGGTCCTAGTGCTGGGAAATGGGATTAGTAGACTTAGGAACGTGTTTGAGCCATGCATCCTCGAAGGGCTGAAGGACCTTTTTCTGTGCTCCACACCTCTGACTCTATCACTCTATGACCGAGCAATGTTGCAATAATAACAAATTAAACAATCATCAGTGTATGGATGTTGGGAGGACATTGCAGATCTCACTGTTGGCCTCAAATAGTTGGCCATTCCACCCCAGCCTCACCGACACCAGTTGATCTGGGTGCATGCCGCCTCTCCAGCTCAAGAGCCTCCTGCTCAAAGTGGTTTAAGATGAGGAGCTGTGCCTGGCCACCTCCAGTCCTCACATGCTCCAATGCATTATGAGCATTCTTCTCATGAGAAAGAGAGAACACCATTCATTATGGCAATTTGCACATGGACTCTGCATGCGCACGCCGCACCCCAACCACAGTTGGCCATATCAGGCCTCCTCTCCCACTACTGCTGATCAGTCACACAAAGATAGTATGCCTGCTCTGAACCCCCACAACGGCCCACCCCTTGGACACATGCTGTGTACATCACCTTAGGAACCACACGGTATTTGCTCCCATGGCAAGGGTGTGTGAATACATGCAGCATTGAGGGCAGCAGGTGGCTCTTTGCCACAACAACTTGAGGCTCCCCTTCCACCATTTCATCACCGTGAATAGGACATGTGATGGAGTTCTGAGTATGCGCTTAGCTGCTTCTCCTGCAGGTTGTCCCCAGACTAGTCATGTGAGACTAAGAGCAAAGCAGGGAGCAGTAGAGAACTCATTTCCTCATGAACCACATCAGGCTGATGTAAGCATGGGCACTATTTGCTTGCCCACCCAGCGAAGGAAAAATGCCCAACATGATACAATGTAGTCACAACAGTAACACTTGTGGGGGGGGGTGGTGGCGGGCCTCAAATGATAAGGCTACCTGCTGGGTTAAATGCTCAATGCCAACATGGTACTCACCCTGTCAGAGTGCAACAAATCGTTAAAGCGCTTACGGCACTGGATTCAGGTGCGCTGCACCACATCATGTGAGGTCACCACCTCCGCCACCTCCTCTGAGGCACGTTTGGTCATGTGGGGGGGCCTCCTCCTCCCATCCTGGGGGACCAACATCTCCCACCGTGCTGCCATCTCCTCGAGGAGGGCAGCAAGGCATTCATCTGAAAAGCGAGGGGTTCACTGGCCTACCCTGCAGCCTGCCCTGCTCCTGTGGCAGACCCTGCAGCGTGGCCTGCTCCTGTGGCTGACCCTGCAGCCTGCCCTCCTCCTGTGGCAGACCCTGCAGCCTGCCCTGCTCCTGTGGCAGACCCTGCAGCCTGGCCTGCTCCTCTGCCCTTCCCTCCAGCCTGATCTGCTCAACCGAGCCCCTGTGGTGAGCCCTCGAACTAGCCATTGCCAGTAGCCTACAAGAGGCTGCCAAGCCTTCTTTTAAACAGACTGCTGGATCGCCATTGAACACAGCGGTCTGTGCATGCCCGCCGCTGCCCACACACTCCCGCTATCCACGGGAGTTGGCAAATACACTGGGTGGGCCTTAATTGGCCTGCCCACGTAAAATGGCAGCGCGGACCCAATTCCAGGTGGCGATCAGGTCTACGCCCACATCCGCTCTCCCCCCCCCACCACCCCCCCACAATGGAAAATTCTGCTCCAGAGTTCAAAGGGAGATAGTTCTAGAAGGAGCCTCGTTCTTATCTAACCCCTTACAAAGTTGAACATAGTTAATAAAGGTTTGGAAGTTCCTAGAGGCCTTATTTCCAGCAGTCGATGTTAAACACACCCTGGGACCATTTACTTTGATGCTTCATGGTGGCTGAGCTCTGAGTTTCTCCAGCAGTCAACCATTCGACTCCATGGTCTAGGGGGAATCCCACTGAAGGTACAAAGGCTACACTGCTGTACTTTGATGTAATGGAAGAGAACTTACCAACACTCGGTAATCAAGATTGCTCTTTATTAAGCAGAGAAGCTTATATACCTGTTGTATTAAAATGCGTTGTGCCAAAAGGTCCAAGTCAATCTTCCTGGAAATAGTCCCACACCTGTACCCACAGGAGGCAATTCTAGAAATTGCAGACCTCTTCGAAGAGAAGGTGGATGACGAATGTGGTGGTGGCCAGAATGCCATTGAGGGAGGTGACCAGAATACTAATCAGCCCGACTGTTCTAGTGAGAATACCAGTGACTTAGAATAGCCTGGTGCAGGGAACTGAGTTGCCTGAGGACAAACCAGGAAGTGAAGCTCCCAGAATGCCCAGTGAAACAACTGCAGAAAATAAATCTGACTTTGGAAAACCCGGACTCAAAGCTGAGGAAGTAATTGCTGAAGTCCCACCCACTGATCTCGCACACATTTCAGATTTATAAGGAAGAGAAGCAACAGAACAACAACCTAATCAGGTAAAACACTACCTAGCAATAGAAACGGAGGTGAAGTCCAGCTCTACTGCAGATATTGATCTGACTGCTAAAGCTCCTGAAGTGTCAAGGACTAGAGAAGGTAAGAAACACACTGATGTGAGAGCAGAATGTGTGCACATTACATGAACCCCTACAGTACCAACAAAAGAGCCATCAATCCTGCTTGAGAATAATCTTCATTCTTTTGTTTATCCACCTGATTCATTTATCAATGTGATGTTGAAATTCCACAGCGCTTCACCCTAGGGGCAGGAATCATTGAATGCGCTTAAGCAACAGATACTTTTGCCTGCAATGGATTTGCTGGATTGGAAGAATACAGACCTATTACATCTGGACAAACACCAGGAGAATCTGACAAAGTCTTATTTCTTTGAGAAGGAGCAGCTAGTATTGTAAAGTCAAAAGGGAATTCTACCAAGAAGAGGAGGAAGAAGAGAATGTCCATCCCTCATCTTTCCACTACAAACCAGAAGCCTACAATGTTCCAGGAATTGTGCAGAGAGCATACATTCTACATGTCCTCCAAGAGAGCCGAGAACACGGTTGAAGATTAATGACACCACAAGAGAATCTGTGAGGCACGGTGGGTGGGGGGTGGTTTATGTAGGATAACATGTAAATGTTTAATAGGCAGTGTTAAAGATTTGTGGGCGGATGTGGTAGAAAGGGTTAATAACTATAATGCTAATATCTAATATACATAATCAGTGGTGTCAAATCAAGTGTGACCAGGGCTCAGAAAGAGACGGTTCTGGAAGTAACCATATGCTTATCTATTCCAGTACATAGTTATATATAGTTAATGCACGTTTGAAAGATCCTGGAGGCCTAGTTTCCCACAATCTATGCTAAACACACCCTGGCACCATTTAGGATGATATTTCAATATATACGTGGCACCTAAGATAATTTGAAATGCCTAACCATGTCACGGTATTATATGTGCTAACATAGGTATGCAAAATAAAGGTTCATTAGTCAATGTATCTGTGGGTCTAACTTTGGTACGTGGCAAAAGTTCCACTCATTACATTCATGGTAATACTTTATGTCTGTGACGAATAGCTCAATGGATAACTATTAAGATATTTTGCATTAGGTTTGAAACAACTTAAAGGCAAACTAATCAAGGCATCTTCTAAACTTCTATGCCATCACACAGGTAGAAAAATCAAATCATTCAGCTCCCCTGCAATAAGGAAAAATGGAACATCACAACCACAACAAACAAATATATAGTTACTCAATTTGAGCAATGTAAATTGAATGCAATCAATTGAACTTAAGTGGATTAGATTGTAGCATTTCATGAATTAGATTGTAGCATTTCAAATAATTATGTGAATGTATTAACATTTCTAACACATGTATTATGTTAACAGATAATGTGAATGTATTTATCACTCCGAACATCCAGGATAAATTTTCAGATTGGTGGGATCGTTCCCTAGAGAGATTTGAACACTTATCCAACTCCTCACATGATTTAGGAGCTCTTGAATCATAATGTGGAAATTAATTTAAATGGTATTTTTCTCTCCAGCAGCGCTCTGTGTACTTGCTCACCTGAAAATATGACAATAAAGGGATGGATTTTACATACAGAGAAGCTTCCAAAACAGATGTTTTTGAGGGTTTTTCTGCCCTTTTCAGTGTTATACATTTTCTTTTTCCATCAAAAGATAGAAAATGTTCATTTTCAAAGGAAAGCCAAATATTGTCTGCAAAATGAGCAGAGAGCAAGCAGTAACTGAAGCATTTATAAGTATCAAGGACAAGCAGTCTTAAAATACTAAGTTATGATGCAGCTCAAGATGACAGAGGCATTCAACTGCATACTACAAAGTCCACCAAATCTGGGATCTCCCAACAGAATGTCGGTCCCTATTCGGGCTGGGAAGCTTTCCATTCATCTTAAATTTGGGTCAGTACATGTGGGCACAAACCTTTCACACACTAAAATGAGATTGCTTAGAAAATCCACTCTGTTATACATAAATTCAGTCAAGGTGATGTTCTCAGATTTCCAAGGTAGTAACCAATTATCTAACAATGAAGTATTATACAATAGATGCTGCCAAGTTATAATATATATTCTTTATGTTTTCTCAGTCACTTTCCCTGTGTTACAACTCAGGAGTCACACGTGCTAATGCACAGACTTCTTACAGCTAATTGGCTAAAATTTCCTACTCATTTAATAGCAATGAATCAAAATCAGAGAGGCTGGAAGTGTATGAATGAAGCACAAGCAGTGGTTAGAAAAGCTACCAATGAGGGAGGACTAAGGACATAGTGCCCTGAACTTTATGTTCAGAGGTCAGGCGCACGCCTGACCCGAACGCACATAAAATGGCTCGAAATGACATTGGGCATGCGTACCGACGTCATCGTGTATGTGTGCAATATTGAGGTCAGTGGGCGCCCACAGGAGTCGGAGCCACGCCTGCTGACTGTTAAAGGGCCAATTAAGGCGATTAAAAAGCCCATTGACTGAGATTTTACGTTGCCTGAGCGATTTTTGGCTCATCATATGGGTAAAATGGGAAGGCAGGCATCAACCTGTCATCCAAGGACAGGATAAAATGGGTCAGGAGCATTGCCATTGTGAGTAGTGCAGAGTTTAGGAGGTAATTTGCTGCTGGCTGCTTGGTGAAACTTGACAGCTTTATCTCTGTTTTTAGCTTCAGTCTTTGCATTGCTAGCCTCCATTTCGGGACTCATAGGTGTCTCAACCTCCTCTGAGGAGGAAGAGAGGGGCAGGAGGGAGAGAAGGCCAGGTGTCGGCAGGCAGCATCTAAGGGAGTGACCTGTGAGAGGAGAGATGCAGGCAGGAGGGCACAGGGCCAGCAGGGAGTCCAAGGCTGAAGGGAGCACAGAAACCGCCACTATCCTGCTGCCTGAGTGTATAGGCAGTGATGCAGCTACCTCAACATGTCAGGGGTACAATGCTGAAGGAGGTAGACTGTGACCTCCATATGCCAGATGATTGAGCCAGAGATTATCTCCGACTGTGTGGGTGGCCACCCCATGCCAGTAGCTCTAAAGGTCACAGTGGCCCTTAATTTCTGTGCCTCCAGCTCTTTCCAGGGGTCAGTAGGGGATATGAGTGTAAACTCCAAATCAGCTGTCCACAGTGGTATCAAGCTGATCACTGATGCCCTGTTCAGGTGAGTACTGATATTTATTCATTACTGGATGGACAAAGCCTGTTCAACAGTGTTTAGGGCCCTTCATGTTCAGCATAACATATTGGCATGCCCTGCACCTATAAAACAAGTGAACCATACTCAGGCAATCACTGAAAAGCAAAATTTATATTCTCATGGCACTTACAGACAATGAACTTAACATTATGAAGTGTTAACTGTCACACCACAGAATAACTTTACAAATAATGGCAAAAGAGATCACCTATGAAAAGTCCCTCTTGTGCTCACGGTGATTAAACAAACTTTTGTGACTGCTGCGTCTTGGTGCCCCTCCCTTGCTGGCAGCGACATCGGAGGCAGCATGTTGACTCGGGTGTCATGTCGGCCCTGATTACCTTGGCGGTAATTACCTTGGTTACAAAGGCGTGGCCACTGCCTTTGAGGGTGCGTCCAACACCATGGCTAGGCATTCCTCGATCGTCAGGGCCTCATCAGGTGGCACAGTCACTGGCAGAGGGGTGGAGGAGCTGCTGTTGCCATCCAGAGCACCCTGAGCATAGCCCGCAGAGATGGCACGAAGCTTGTCCGCCAACGTGAGGTTGGTCTGGACCTCCCTGCTTGCCAGGATGGATGGGCACCCAGCAGAGATACTAGACGCCTCATCCATCTCCTACACTGGCACTGACCTCCTGAGGTCATTGCCTGTGTGAGGGCTTGCAGGTCTGAGCGCAATCCCAGAGACCCCTGACTCTATTCCTGGAGCTGCCTCTCCATGTGAGTCGCCGCTCTTTCAATGGAGGAAGCAGTGCGCTCGCTGCTCACGGTCAATGCAGTACTCATGCTCCACATGGACTCTTCCATGACAGAGACCACGGCACGCAAACCCTCAGGAATCTCTGCCAGATCCTCCCATGGTTCCCATGACATTCAGCATCTGCCGCCTAATAGACGAATCCAGAGGCTTATCATCTACCTCAGGTTCAACGTGGTCCTGGTCTCCAGCAGTCCTCTGACTGCTGGACTGCCGGTGTGCTGGGCACTCTGTGCCTCCACCAGCTCCTCATTCGAGTATGCCATACCCTCTCCCCTCTACACTGACATTGTAGCCGATGATCTAATGAGCTAATGACAATCGGGGTGCTTGTATCTGTACTGGTGCCTGGTGCAGAGAGTGGGTGTGTCTGACGGGCACTGGTCCTCCAGTGTCAAGGGTTGTTCCGCGGGGTCCTGCAATCATAGGAACATAGAAACTAGGAGCAGGGGTAGGCCATTCAGCCCTTTGAGGCTGCTCCACCATTCATTATAATCATGGCTGATCATCCAACTCAATAGCCTGCTCCTGCTTTCTCCCCATATCTTATGATCCCTTTCACCCCAAGAGCTATATCTAACTCCTTCTTGAAAACATACAATGTTTTGGCCTCAACTACTTTCTGTGCTAGCGAATTCCACAGGCTCACCACTCTCTGGGTGAAGAAATTTCTCCTCATCGCAGTCCTAAATGGTCTACCCCGTATCCTCAGACTGTGACCCCTGGTTCTGGACTCCCCTACCATCGGAAACATCCTTCCTGCATCTACCCTGTCTAGTCCTGTTAGAATTTTATAGTTTTCTATGAGATCTCCCTCCTCATTTGTCTGAACTCCAGTGAATATAATCCTAACTGACTCAATCTCTCCTCATATGTCAGTCCTGCCATCCCAGGAATCGGCCTGGTAAACCTTCGCTGCACTCCCTCTATAGCTAGAACATCCTTCCTCAGATAAGGAGACCAAAACTGCACACAATATTCCAAGTGTGGTCTCACCAAGGCCCTCTATAATTGCAGGAACACAACCTTGTTCCTGTACTCAAATCCTCTCGCTATGAAGGCCAACATACCATTTGCCTTCTTTACCGCCTGCTGTACCTGCATGCTTACTTTCAATGACTGGTGTACAAGGACACCCAGGTCTCGTTGCACATTCCCTTCTCTCAATTTATAGCCATTCAGATAATAACCTGCCTTCCTGTTTTTGCTACCAAAATGGATAACCTCACATTTATCTACATTAAACTGCATCTGCCATGCATTTGCCCACTTAGCTTGTCCAAATCATACTGAAGCATCTCTGCATCCTCTTCACAGCTCACCCTCCCACCCAGCTTTGTGTAATCTGAAAAATTGGAGATATTATATTTAGTTCCCTCATCTAAATCATTAATATATGTTGTGAATAACTGACGTCCCAGCACCAATCCCTGCGATACTTAGTCACTGCCTGCCTTTTGGAAAAAGACCCGTTTATTCCTATTCATAATAATGGTTTACTAGATGGCGATTCTAGGGGAGGAAAACAACACACCAGCAGTATGAGTCATTACACTGTCACTGTGCATGCTAGGCGGGCTGATGAGCCAATGGAGATCTGCATTGTGGTGCCATCGTCTTTCAATGAACAATGGGACTGAAGGTTTGAGGAGTAGATTCCATTGCTATTCCACACAACCTTCCTTCCTTGAACTCAACAGCTCCCTCTATATCTTCTGGCAGCCTCCAGGGAGCTGCCTCTGCTGCTTTAAAATGCCCCACCATTGGACCTGGCGTCTGACAGGCTCCCACTCCTGCCCCCACCCCAACCAGTGAAAAGGTGCCTTCCATGCTGGGCGGGCCTTAATTGGCCACATTACGTGAAATAGCGTTAAAAATGTGACTATTAAAAAGGATTCTACATCCTCTTCCTGGCCCGCTGACTTTGTGCACATGCCAAGCATGAAATTCAGGCCAGTCTGAACAATCAAATAGGAATAATCAGCAAAATCTGCCACTAAGAGAAAGCTTAAAAATCTTTTAGACCGGCATCTTTTTGTGTTATTGAGCCAAAGACTTACAGTTGGACATAATGTTTGTAATGTATTAGAGGTACAATGATTAATTTTACATCCAGAATGCCTCTCATAATGGCTTTCACTGAGGTCAGTGCTTCTCTGAGAAGGGTGAGGTTTGAGTTGATGGAACCTCCCAGGCTTACTGCTGCAAGCTTTGGATACTCAACAAGGTAGCCAACTATAGCTCCATCAGTGTCTGTGATTTCCAGATTTATTTTATAATTGAGAGTAAAACTAATCATTCATAGAATGTTGCAGTTCATGAAATCAAAAGCACAGAATTATACACAGAAGGAAGCCAAAAGCAAAATACTGCGGATGCTGGAAATCTGAAATAAAAATTGAGAATGCGAGAAACACTTGGAGGATCAGGCAGCATATGTGGAGAGAAACAGACTTAATATTTCAGGTCAATAAAGGGTCACGGACTCAAAATGTTAACATAGAAGAAAGCCATTTCCCAGAATGCTTTTTCCAGTTCAAGCTTTTCAATTCAAGGTATCGCCTCAAATCTCATTGCTATTGATGTACTGTACCCTTTCATTGACTCTAGTATCTGTGACCTAACAAAATTTTTGCAGAAATTCAAAATCACACCTTTGCTATTATATTCAATGCCCATATGGAAAATCTTAATTTGAAGTCAGTTCATTCAAATGTTTTGGATACTTAAATTTTTTGACCATTGAATTCTCACTTTACTGTGTATTAATGTTACTTAACTAAAATTATTGGATGATTCATAGTTTTGCAGGAAAATGGTTACAAGTTGTCAACAGTAAACTTCATAAAATGGAGAATTCAATTCACAATTTTTCGTCCTTTACTACCTGATTTCCAAACTTCAAACTTCCATGCATTTTCACCCATAGATCTCTCCAAAATTCTGCCATTTCCTTGTCAGAGGCAATATATAACAGGCACAATTCTGTAGTGGGTGCAGGAGAAGAGTGACCCGGGTGTATGTATGCATAAGGCATTGAAGATGACAGGACAGTTTGAGAAAGCAGTTAAAGCATACGGTATCCTAGGCTTAACTAACAGGGACAAGAGCAAGGGGATTATGTTAAACACTGGATCTGCCTCACCTGGTGTATTGTGCCCGGTCTGGGCGCCACACTTTACGAAAGATGTGAAGGCATTAGAGAGAGAATACAGAAAAGATTCACAAGAATGATTCTGGAGAAGAGGAACTTCAGTTCTGTAGACAGATTGGAGAAGTTGGGACTGTTTTCCTTGGAGAACAGAATGTTGAGAGGAGATTTTTGTAAAGGTATTCAACTTCATCAGAGGCCTGGACAGAGTAATTAGGGAAAAACTGTTCCCATTGGTGGAAGGATAGAGAACGAGAGGGCACAGATTTAAGGTAATTGGAAAAAGAAGCAATGAAGACATGAGGAGAAACTTTTTCACATAGCAAGTGGTTAATTTCTGGAATGCGCTGCCTGATAGTGTGGTGGGAGCAGGCTCAGTTGAGGCATTCGGAAAGGAATTGGATTATTAAGTGAAAAGGAAGAATGTGAAGGGTTACGGGGAGAAGGTGAGGGAATGGCACTGGGTGAATTTGAAGAGTTGGCTCATACATGACAGAACTCTGATTTCACCACCCCTGCCCCCTCCCCTCATTTTAAAGTCCTCTGTTTCATAGTTTAGGTTGTTGTATTATTCTTAAGGCCTGGTAGTATTCCTACTTCCCATTCATTTGGTCTCTTGATGCGCTGTAATAATTCTGTGATTCTGTGATCCTACATTACAACAGTGGGTACACTTCTTTGGACTTCATTGGCTGAAAAACACTGTGGGATGTCCTGAGGTCATGAAAGATGCAATTATAAATACAAGTTTCTCTTTCTTCTCTCTCTGGCCTTGACAGCTATAGTTCCTTCACTATTTTTCTTGAAATGTATACTGTATTAATGGCACCACAATGGCCCTTAACAATGGAAAGGGAGATAAACAGTCCAAGATAGCATTCTTGATTTTTTTTCCTAATGTATTCATGCGAATAAAAACTGAGGACAGGCAGGCCATTGTGTAGAATGACAGCATCTAGGGAGTTAGAGGAAGGTTGCTGGTACTTGTGAAACGATACCCCGAGTTTGGTCCACTGCAGTGCAAACAGAAAGGCAAAAGGAGATAATTTTATAAATACTGATAATGAAATCAGCTTTCCTTATATATATATAGATATATATATATATATATAATATATATTTAAAATCACAGATGGTGTACCAAAATAAATCTAGCTGCACAATTTATAATCTGCTTTCAGGCTAAGTATTGCTTTGGCTGGCTACTGTATAGTGTTACAGACAGGAGGGGGTTTGATTTAAATAGCTCCGATTTCTCATAAACGGAGAGGTGTTTTGATTTTGATTCCCCCCTTTATAAGCAGTGGCGTATTCCCCAACCCCTCAGTTCTGGGTGTGATCCAATTTCTATTAATAACCCCACAGCAAACTTAAGATAGGTTGATCTCAAAGGTTTAGTTATTCATACACAATCAAAATATTGCTGCGGGGGTGGCTGGGGATCGTTACGGAGCCCCCTGTGCATTCATACAATAAACGAGGGATAGAAGGGATAGAGAAAGAAACATTTACAAGGCAAAGACCACAGAGAAAAAAATTATTGTTTGGACTCACATGAGTCTAGAGTCCAGAATCAAAGTCCCATGGTGTATTCCTTCACAGAGGTTGGCAGGTAGAAAACTGATGCCGGACAATTCACTTTTCCAGTTGAAATGACTTCCATGATGAGATAGGCATGGAAAGATGAATTAGTCTCATAGGTGATGATGTAGAAATTCAGAGGTCCCAGTAGAAACAGTTAATGGGGGGCCAGACATTCAAACCTGGACAGAGCCCTTGTTCTGTGCTGCTGCTTGGTGGATGGAAGATGGCAGATTGCAAGACTGGTTCTCCCAGCTAGGGTGGTCATGTCACATGGCTCCCACCTCTCCACTTTGGCTTTGTCACAGGGTGTATATTCCTTTGTCTGGATTCCTGAGATTGTTAATGTTCCATGCACTAAGAATTTGAAAGGAAAGTCCTAGGGCTCTTTGTCCTAGCAAACTAGTAGACTCCAGTGGCCAGGCCCAGTTTATAAAATGTAGTTGGCCTTTGTATAATTTCCCTTTACATTTAGTCTCTGCAGCTCACAGGAGTCATTAGCATCTCTTCAGAGATAATGAGGTGCAAGATGCTGTGATACTGCCAAATAGCACTTATTGTTTGAGAATCACAGCCAGACACAGCTTCAGTCATTTCAGTCATTGTCCAGTTTTAAATTTCTTGAATGTAGCTATGAGGATGTACATATGTTATAAAAATATAGAATGTGTGGTCTTAGCCCCATTACATCCCTTGCTGCCTTGAAGAAAAAAATTAATTCTATTTCATTTTTGTTTGTTGTTGTGTGGTCTTATGAAGGAAGAATAGGAAGTGAAGAAGTATACATGCATTCTCTTATTCACACTGGCACTTCAGACACACAGCTGGCAGGGGCAATGGCTTACTGAATTTTCTTTCTGAGGTTTAGACCTTGGTTGGCATCAGCAAGGTCATTGCCCTGTGTTGGTATTTGAAAGGTTAGGTGACTCGGCAAGATTCAAATCTGTGGGCAAGTCTGGCCGGGGCAAGAGTTCTGAACTTTCCTCTGTTGGGAATCAGGTATAAGCAAAGCCCTTGGTTTCGGAACTCTGCCTGTCCAACCTCTGATTAAGTAGCCTCAAATGTGTCTAAGGGTTATACAGTGTGGTTAGCATTCAGGGGGTGAGTGATGATCAAGCTGCTCTGGGTTATCCGCAGAAGAATGCTGTGTATCTCACTCTGTGAGTGCCAAGTCTTTTGATCAGAGGGCTGAAATGCTCTTGTCCAGCTTAGCTCCTGCCTGTCCACTTCAGTAACCTGTGGGTTCAGCTATTCAAAACCAGGGACTGTGGTCAGGCTGAAGCTCAGGGTATTGGGGTGTTTTAGAGGGATTTTGGCCTCTTTAGGGGATTCCAATTCAGAGTCTGGTTCAGGCACTAGCTCAACTGAGGTGTTCCAGTGACTGTTGCTTGGTGCTTTGGGTTGGCATGGCAACAGGCTGTCAGTCAGCTCCAGACCTCGGGCCAGCCTTTCGGGGCCCGGCTGATAGGGAGATGGCCTTTTGGAAGAGGTCTTTCCCACATCCACACTGGTTAGAGATACAGGGCTGTGGCCTGGTGGGTTGTTATGGATGATTTTAACTGCAGGGGGCAACCCTGTCAGGTCACCTTGCGATTCTGCATTAAGGTGGGTGAGTAGGGGCTCCAATCTCGTTGGGATCCATCCCTCTCCTGGTCAGTTGGGTGGTAGGCTCTGTGTTTTTTGGGACACTACTGCTGCTACTACTACTTGTGTTTTAAAATTCATTCCAGCCACCTAGATTCCAATTGGCTCTTCTATCAGATTTGGCTCATCTCTTAACTTGGTCTCTGGTCAAATTCAAATGGATTATCCTGGACTTGAGCTCCCAATTTCTGTTATGGAAAGAAGTGGGTTTAATTAAAACAGCCCTGATTTCTCATCTCACCACATGTACATAAACAGAAAGGTGTTTGGATTTTGATTTCCCCCTTTATAAGCGGTGGCATATTCCTCAATCATTCAGCTTTGGGTGTGACCCAATTTCTATTAATAACCCCACAGCAAACTTGAGATAGGTTAAACTCAGAGGCTTAGTTTATTCGCTCACACTCAAAATGCTGGTGGGGGAGGGGGGTGCAGTGTTGCTATGTAGCCCCTCCACGCATTCATATAATAAATGAAGAATAGAGAAAGAAAGATTTACAGTACAAAGACCACAAAGCAAATAATTATTGGTTCACATGAGTCCAGAGTCCAGAATCAAAGTCCAATGGTATATTCTTTCACAAAGGTTGGCAGGTTGAAAACTAATGCTAGATAATTCACTTTTCCAGTAGAGATGACGTCCATGATGAGATGAGTGCACAGAGATGAATTAGTCTTGTCGGCGATGGTATAGATGTTCAGCAGTCCCAGAAGAAACAACTAGATTGGGGCCAGGCATTCAAACTTGGACAGCGCCCTTGTTCTGTGCTACTGCTTGGTACATGGAAGATGGCAGACTGATTTGCAGAACAGCAAGACAGTATTATTGGTTCTTGCAGCTAGGGGGTTCATGTCACATGGCTCCCACCTCTCCACTTTGGCTTTGACAAAGGTTGTATATTCCTTTGTCTGGATTCCTGAGAATGTTATTGTCCCAACCACTAAGAATTTAAAAGGAAAGTTCCAGGGGTCTTTGTCCTAGCAAACTAGTAGACTCCAGTGGCCAGGCCTGGCTTATGAAATGTAGATGGCCGTTGTATAATTCCATTTTAATTTAGTCTCTGCAGCACACAGGGGTCATTAGTGTCTCTTCAGAGATAATGAGATGCAAGGTGCCGCGATACTGTCAAATAGCTCTTATTGTTCAAGGATGTTCACCATTGTTCACTTGGCTTCAGTCATTTTAAAAGGTCATTGCTTAGTTTTAAATTTTTAGCAAGCAGTTATGAGGATACATACATATGTTATGAAAATATAGGCCAGAATGTTACAGCACTATCATGGTGGGAACGGGGCTGTAAATTGTGTCAAGCCATTCTAAACTCCAGTGGCTTCGTCAGGATCATTAAATCCCTCCTACATAAAATTCCACCCATAGAGTATGAGGTCTTAGTCTCAGTACAATAGACAGAGAATGGAGCACTGTTTCAAATAATCATGTGCAGCATTGCTTTGAATATTCCAATCACTAATCAAGTACAGAGCAAGGCAATATTCTCAAATTGTTTTATTAACAATAATACAGACAATAGGAATGGGAAGTAAGAATACTACCAGTCCTTAAGAATAATACAACAACCTAAATCAGTGGGATAGAATACCAAAGAAAAAAAATACCATAGCTACTATGAGCAGAATTTTCCCAGCCGTGTGGTGGTGGACCTGGAGGTGGATGGGGTGAAGGGAATAAGTCAGACCCTCATTGGGATGGTTTCCTAATGTATTCCCATCACCAGAAACTTTCCCAGGTGTAGGAGGGGCTCCTGATCAGCTGCCATGAGGGTGGGTGGCAAATTTACATAATTAGGTCCCCAATTAGGTGACTTGGCAAGGCTGACGGCACATTGTCAGCAGCAGAGTGGTATACCCACTGCGTACGAAGGCTGCCAGCTCAATGGAAGCAACCACCCTTAGCCCTGCAGCAGTCTCACAGGTTATATCAGAGTCTCCTTTCAATGGTAAAGTTGGAGCACCTATTCTGGCCACAATTCTGGCAGTGCCCATTAGTGTGGAGGACTTTCCCCCTCCTGTCCAACAGCACAAGCCCTTTTGCTCCTTCTTATATCTCTAATACATGGCAGGTATCCTGGAATGGAAGAGCCCTCAGGCTTCGCTACATCCCACAGCAGGATCCGCCTCTAACGGTTGGGCTGCCAATCTTTCAGTGCTGGATGGCCTCTGGACTCAGAAGCCCATCAGCTGTCCTTAATTCAATAGTGAGCATGGAAGCAGCCAATTAGGAGGCCGCTTCTGGGAACATAGTTCTGACAGTCTTACTCTCAGCAAGTGCAATCTCGGGACCCCCATTTGGTCCCAAGATTGAGGTCCTGAAGCCTGCACTATATGGCTGGGCTGATGATAAAGGTTGTATTGATTTTGACAGACAATCCATTGTAATTTGTAGGATGCAATGTGCTTCATTAGTCAGGACAGAATCTTGTGAATCTGAATGAATTGTAATAACATTTTACAAATTCCACACAGGTTCTTCATTTCTGTTGAGCTGAGCTTGATACTCTGCCAAGCAGCAGTAAAATCCTGACTGATTTCAGCATAGCAAGTAGGAGGCAACTGAGTGAACACATCTATGTAGAAACGAGCTGTCTGGTAAGCAGAGATATATCCAACTTGGAAAGGTATATTTACAAAATGAAAGTGGACAATTTGCAGAAAAAAGCCCAAGTTACCACTGAGTTACGCCTGAGGCACTCAAAGCTGCTTTATGGATTCTGCTCTGCTCTATCAAAAGGATAAGCTGTAATTCTCAGAACAGCCCAGATCACAGTTATCATAAAAAATCAACTATTTTTATAGAAGACCAAGAATTTCTTATTAAACCAGGAACAGAAATTTGGCACTGCTAAGACGCCCAGGGCCATCTCAGAAGATTAAAGAAGATCAATTGTAATGCTACTTATTCTTAAAAAAATAGCACTCTTAAGCTCTGAATCTCAATCAAAACGAATTATTACTTACAGAGAGAGACTGATGAATCTAGTACTGTATTCCTATCAGAAGTAAACACTTTAGGCAATAGATACGGTTTGAGATTCCGAAATTAAAAACAATTTTATTCTTACAGCCAGAGGAGTACCTTTTGAATTGTGGTCATAGTTATAAAGTAGGAAAAGGAGGACCAGGGAGATCTAGAAGTGAAGATCTATAAATGCTTAAAGTTAGGACCGCAGGTTGAAAAGGACAGAAAAGGCAAATGGTAGTTTGCATTTTATAAAGTCAACTGTTGAAAATTTGAAGTAATTTCCCTGCAAACATATGAATCATCCAGCAGTTCTAATTAATGTCACTTGATTAGACATTCAATGAATACTGATAGTATCTTGGAACTGTGTAACAGTGTGCCATGTAAGCTAGGTAGGGGATGACCTTAAATCCAAAAATAGATCACTTGCTCTCATGTGTTCAGTGCTCAGTGATTAACACACAGTTAGTGTAATCTTGTTTCACAGCCTGCAATGTACTTTCAGGCAACATTTCTTTTGATTTTAGGAACATAGGAACAGGAGTGGGCCATTCAGCACATTCAATTAGATCATGGCTGATCATTTTCTTCAATGCCACTTTTCTGCACTATCTCTAATATCCCTTGATGCCATTAGTCTCCAGAAATCTACTGATTTCTGTTTTGAACATGCTCAATGATTGCCCTCGCAGCGTAGAGAATTCTAAAAATTCACCATCTTCTGAATCAAGAAATTTCTCTACTCATCTCAGTCTTAAATGGCCTACCCATTATCCTGAGGTCATGTCCACTGGTTTCACCAGCCAGGAGAAATATCTTATCTATATCCACCCTGTAACGTCCTGTAAGAATTTTGTAAGCTTCAATGAGGTCAGCCCTCATTCTTCAAAACTCCAGGGAATACAGACCCAGTCTCCCCAATCGCTCCTCATAAGGCAATCCCACCATCCCAGGGAGTAACCTGGTGAACCTCTGTTGCAGTCCCTCTTATGGCAAGTACATCCCTCCTTAAGTAAGGGGACCAAAATTGTGCATAATACACCAGGTGAGGTCTCACCAATGTGCTATATAACTGCAACAAGACATCTTTACTTCTGTACGCAAATCCCCTTGTGATGAAGGCCAACATAACATTTGCCTTCTTAATTGCTTGCTGCACATGCATGCTAATTTTTAGTGACTCATGAACAATGACACCCAGGTCCCTTTGGACACCCGCACTTCCCAACCTCTCACTATTTAAGAAATATTTCTGTCTTTTTGTTTTTTCTGCCAAAGAGAATAACTTCACACTTATTTACATTATATTCCATCTGCCATGATCTAGCCCATTCACTTAGCCTGACGAAGTCCTCGTGAAGCCTCCTCGCATTCTCCTCACAGCTTACGTTCCCACCCAGTTGGTGTCATCAGCAAATTTGAAAATATTACAATTGGTCTCCACATCAAAATTATTTATATAGATTGTGAACAGTTGTGGACCAGCGCTGCTCCTTGCGATACCCCACTAATAACAGCCTGCCAACAGAATGATCTGTTAA
The DNA here is from genome assembly GCF_017639515.1 of Carcharodon carcharias. Classification (NCBI taxonomy): domain Eukaryota; kingdom Metazoa; phylum Chordata; class Chondrichthyes; order Lamniformes; family Lamnidae; genus Carcharodon; species Carcharodon carcharias. The sequence goes on along the minus strand of NC_054488.1, from coordinate 33,377,049 downwards.
TTCTTACTCTCTGCTTCTGTCTGCTAACCAATTCTCAATCCAAACTAGTATATTTTCCCCAATCCCATGTGCTTAATTTTATTTACTAACCTCTTTTGTGGAACCTTATCAAAAGCTTTCTGAAAATCCAAAAACTGCACATTCACTGGTTCTCCTTTATCAATGCCACAAGTAATATCCTCAAAAAACTCCAAGTTTGTCAAACATGATTTCCCTTTCATAAATCCATGTTGACTCTGCCCAATTTTACTATTCTTTCCTAAATGCCCAGTTGTCTCATCCTTTATAATAAATGCTAACATTTTTTCTGACTACTGATGTTGAGCTAATAGGTCTGCAGTCCCCATTCTCCCTCTTTCTCCCTCCTTAAATAATGGGGTTACATTTTCTACTTTCCAGTCGCAGGAATGTTTCCTGAATCTATAGGATTTTGAAAGATAACCATCAATGCATCCGCAACCCTTCCTTCAACACTCTGGGGGATGAAGCTCATCTGGTCCAGGTGATTTATCAACCTTCAATCAGGAGGAGGAGCGTGAGAGGATTCGGGAGTTGAAAGGGAGCGTGAGAGGAGTCGGGAGTTGAAGAGGAGCACTAGAGGAACCGGGAATTGAAGAGGAGCGCGGAGGAGCCAGGAGTTGAAAAGGAGCGCGAGAGAAGCCGGGAGTTGAAAAGGAGCGTGAGAGGAACCGGGAGCTGAAAAGGAGCGCGAGAGGAGTTGGGAGTTGAAGAGAAGCGCAAGAGGAATCAGGAGTTAAAGAGAAGAGCAAGAGGAACCAGGGGTTGAAGAGGAGCTCAAGAGGAGCCCGGAGTTGAAAAGGAGCATGAGAGGAGCCAGGAATAGAAGAGAAGCGTGAGAGGAGTTGGGAGTTGAAGAGGAGCACAAGAGGAGTTGGGAGTTGAAGGGGAGCTGGGAGAGCAGAGGTGACTGAGGGAGTTTGAAGAGGAGGGAACAAGGTGATACTTTAAGTACCGTAAGTACGGCCAGGTAAGCATTTACTACTTTTATTGCTTATAGTTTTTAAAGTCTTATTTTGTGGTTCATCATTTGTAAGGGCTATATTCTATAATGAGGAGCAGGGAAGAAGGGCCCCAGAGTAATTGATATTATTTGATATTAAGTATCTTCCAAAAGGTTTAATTTAATTTAAAGGGGCATTCATGGCAGGAGAGCTCAAAACCATGGTGTGTTCCTCCTGCTCTATGTGGGAAGCTGGGAACATTTCAAGTGCCCAGGGTCAGCATGTGTGCAGGAAGTGTCTCCAGCTGCAGCTCCTGGAAGACCGGGTTTCAGAGCTGGAGCGCCGGCTAGGGACACCGTGGAGCATCTGTGAGGCGGAGAGTATTGTCAATAGTACATATAGAGAGGTGGTCATACCACAGGCTAAAAGTCCACAGGCAGGAAGGGAATGGGTGACCACCAGGCAGAGCAAGAGTACTAGGCAGAAAGTGCGGTAATCTCCTGTGGCTAATCCCCTACAAAACAGATATACCGCTTTGGATGCTGTTGGGGGGAATGGCCTCTCAGGAGAAAGCAGCAACAGCCAAATTCGTTGCACCATGGTTGGCTCTGCTGCACAGCGGAGTAAAAAGTGTGTGAATGCAATAGTTATAGGGGATTCAATTGTAAGGGCAATAGATAGGCATTTCTGTGGCTGCAAATGAGACTCCAGGATGGTATGTTGCCTCCCTAGTGCTAGGGTCAAGGATAATTCAGAGCAGCTACAGGATATTTTGAAGGGGGAGGGTGAACAGCCAGTGGTCATGGTACACATTGGTACAAATGAAATAGGTAAAAAAGGGGATGATGTCCAAAAAACAGAATATAGGGAGTTAGGAAGTAAGTTAAAAAGTACGAGCTCAAAGGTAGTAATCTCAGGATTACTACCAGTGCCACATGCTGGTCAGAGTAGAAATAGAAGGATATATCGGATGAATACGTGGCTGAAGAGATGGTGTGTGGGCGAGGGTTTCAAATTCCTGGGACATTGGGACCAGTTCAGAGGGAGGTGTGACCAGTACAAACTGGATTGGTTACACCTGGGCAGGACAAGGACTGACGTCCTAGGGGGAATATTTGCTACAGTGGTTGGGGAAGGTTTAAACTAAAATGGCAGGGGGATGGGAACCTATGCAAGGAGTCAGAGGAAGGGGAATCAAGGATAAGAACAAAAGACACAAAGGGGAATAAGAAAAGTGATAGGCAGAGAAATCAAGGGCCAGAATCAAAGAGGTCCCAGTGAAAAATAGTGGCAACAGGACAAGTAATGTTAAAAAGACAAGCCTTAAGGCTTTGTGCCCTAACACGAGGAGCATTCACAATAAAGTGGATGAATTAACCGCACAAATAGATGTAAACAGGTATGATATAGTCAGGGTTATGGAGACATGGATGCAGGGTGAGCAGGGATGGGAACTGAACATCCAGGGGTATTCAGTATTTAGGAAGGACAGACAAAAAGGAAATGGCGGTGGAGATGCATTGCTGGTTAAAGAGGAAATTAATTAAATAGTGAGGAAAGATATTAGCTCCGACGATGTGGAATCTGTATGGGTAGAGCTGAGAAACACTAAGGGGCAAAAAACATTAGTGGGGGTTGTATATAGACCCCCAAACTGTAGTGGTGATGTTGGGAATGGCATTAAAGAGGAAATTAGAGACACATGCAATAAAGGAACATCTGTAATTATGGGTGACTTTAATCTGCATCTAGATTGGGCAAATCAAATTAGTAACAATACCGTAGAGGAGGAATTCCTGGAGTCTATACGGGATGGTTTTCTGGACCAATACATTGAGGAACCAACTAGAGAACGGGCCATCCTAGACTGGGTATTGTGTAATGAGAAAGGAATAACTGGCAATCTAGTTGTGTGAGGCCCCTTAGGGATGAGCGACCATAATATGATAGAATTCTTCATCAGGATGGAGAATGACGTCGTTGATTCTGAGGCTCGGGTCCTGAATCTTAATAAAGGAAACTACGATGATATGAGATGATGCAAGTTGGCTATGATGGATTTAGAAACGTTACTTAAAGGGATGACGGTGGATAGGCAATGGCAAACATTCAAAGAGCGCATGGGTGAACTGCAACAATTATTTATTCCTGCCTGGCGCAAAAGTAAAATAGGAAAGGTGGCCAAACCATGGCTTTCAAGGGAAATTAGAGATAGTATTAGATCCAAGGAAGAGGCATATAAATTGGCCAGAAAAAACAACAGACCTGAGGATTGGGAGCACTTTAGAATTCAGCAAAGGAAGACTAACGGATTGATTAAGAAGGGGAAAATAGAGAACAAGAGTAAGCTTGCGGGGAAATAAAAACTGACTGTAAAAGTTTCTATAGGTATGTGAAAAGAATACGTTGGTGAAGACAAATGTAGGTCCCTTACAGTCAGAAACAGGGGAATTTATAATGGGGAACAAAAAAATGGCTGACCAACTAAATGCATTCTTTGATTCTGTCTTCATAAAGAAGGACACAAATAACACACCAGAAATGTTGGGGAACACAGGGTTTAGTGAGAGGGAGAAACTGGAAGAAATCAGTATTAGTAGGGAAATGGTGTTGGAGAATTTGATGGGATTGAAGGCCAATAAATTCCCGGGGCCTGATAATCTACATCCCAGAGCGCTTAAGAAAGTAGCCCTAGAAATAGTGGGTGCATTGGTGGTCATCTTCCAAGATTCTATAGCCTCTGGAACAGTTCCTACAAATTGGAGGGTAGCTAGTGTAACCCCACTATTTAAAAAGGGAGGAAGAGAGAAAACAAGGAATTATAGACCAGTCAGCCTGACCTTGGTAGTGGGGAAAATTCTAGAATCCATTTTAAAAGATTTAATAGCTGAGCACTTGGAAAACAGTGGCAGAATCGGACAGAGTCAGCATGGATTTACGAAATGGAAATCATGCTTGACAAATCTATTGGGATTTTTCAAGAATGTGACTAGTAGAGTTGACGAGGGGGAGCCAGTGGATGTGGGTTATTTGGACTTTCAGATGGCTTTCGACAAAGTCCCACATAAGAGATTAGCGTGTAAAAATTAAAGGGCATGGGATTGGGGGTAGTGTATTGAGATGGATTGAAAACTGGTTGGCAGTCAGGAAACAAAGAGTAGGAATAAATGTGTCTTTTTCCAAATGGCAGGCAGTGACTAGTAAGGTGCTGCAGGGATCAGTGCTGGGACCCCAGCTATTCACAATATATATTAATGATTTAGATGAGGGAACTAAATGTAATATCTCCAAATTTGCAGATGACACAAAGCTGTGTGGGACGGTGAGCTGTGAGGAGGATGTAGAGATGCTTCAGTGTGATTTGGACAAGCTGAGTGAGTGGGCAAATGCATGGCAGATACAGTATAATGTGGATAAATGTGAGGTTATCCACTTTGGTAGCAAAAACAGGAAGGCAGATTATTATCTGAATGACTATAAATTGAGAGAGGGGAATGTGCAATGAGACCTGGGTGTCCTCATACACCAGTTGTTGAAGGTAAGCATGCAGGTGCAGCAGCCGGTAAAGAAGGCAAATGGTATGTTGGCCTTCATAGCCAGAGGATTCGAGTACAGGAGCATGGATATCTTGCTGCAATTATAGAGGGCCTTGGTGAGACCACACTTGGAATATTGTGTGCAGTTTTGGTCTCCTTATCTGAAGATGGATGTTCTTGCTATAGAGGGAGTGCAGCAAAGGTTTACCAGGCTGATTCCTGGGATGGCGGAACTGAAATATGAGGAGAGATTGAGTCGATTAGGATTATATTCGCTGGAGTTCAGAAGAATGAGGGAGATCTCATAGAAAACTATAAAATTCTAACAGGACTAGACAGGGTAGATGCAGGAAGGTTGTTTCCGATGGTGAAGGAGTCCAGAACCAGAGGTCACAGTCTGAGGATACAAGGTAGACCATTTAGGATTGAGATGAGGAGAAATTTCTTCATCCAGAGAGTGGTGAGTCTGTGGAATTTGCTACCACAGAAAGTAGTTGAAGCCAAAACATTGTATGTTGTCAAGAATGAGTTAGATATAGCTCTTGGGGCGAAAGGGATTAAAGGATATGGGGAGAAAGCAGGAGCAGGCTATTGAGTTGAATGATCAGCCATGATCATAGTGTATGGCGGACCAGGCTCGAGGGGCCGAGTGGCCTACTCCTGCTCCTATTTTCTACGTTTCTATGTTTCAATGTTCAATCCAGTTAACTTTTCAAGTACTGCCTCTCTACTAATACTCATTTCTTTTAGTTTCTCGGTTTCACAAGTTCCTTCGGTGCCTGGTATTTCTGGGAGATTTTCTGTATCTTGCTCAGTGAAGACAGACACAAAGTAACTGTTTAGTTTCACTGACATTTCCCTGTTCTCCACAATAAGTTGTCCTGGCCTCATCTGTGATTGTCAGACAGTTGCCCTAGCCAATCTTTTCCTTTCACATGCCTAAGGAAGTTTTTACAGTCTGCCTTTATGTTCCTTGCTAGTTTGCATTCATATTCTCCTTTCCTTTTCTGAATCAGTTTCTTGTTCCTTCTTTGCTGGTTTCCAAATTGATCCCAGTCCTCAGGCTCAGCACTTTTTCTGGCATTTTTATAAGCAGCTTCCTTTCATTTAATGCAATCTTTAACTTTTTCGTTAACTATGGTTGATTTATGTTTTCCTTTAGGTGTTTGTGCCTTAGAGGAATGTATATCTGTTGTAAATTGTGTAGCATTTCTTTAAATACTAGTCATTGCCAGTCTACTGTCAAATCTTTTAGTGCATTTTCCCAATCCACCATAGCCAAATTGTCCCTCATACCTTCATAATTTCCTTTCTTCAATTCAAGACCCTAGTTTCTGAATGAACTATATTACATTCAAACTTAATGCAAAATTCTATCATATTATGGTCACTATTTCCCCAGGGTTCCTTTACAGCAAGGTCACTAATGAGCCCTTTCTCATTACACAATACTAAATCCAAAATAGTCCAATCCCTGGTTGGGTCCTCAACATATTGCTCCACCTCCAGAGCATTAGTGCTGATTTGGCTAACCCAGTCTATGTGTAACTTGAAGTCACCCATTATTAGTGTATTACCCACGTTGCATGCATCGCTAATTTCTTGATTTATACTGTGCACAACATTACCACTATAGTTTGGGGGCCCACAACAATTCCTACCAATGTTTGCTGTCCCTTGCTGTTTCTTAGCTCCACCCAAACTGATTCTACATCTTGATCCTTCAATCCAAGATCCTATTTTACCAATGTACTAATATCATTCCTTATTAAGAGTATTACCCCAACTCCTTTTCCTTTTTTGCTTATCTATCCTAAATGCCGAATATCCTTGGATATTCAGTTCCCAATCTTGGTCACCCCATAGCCACATCTCTGTAATGGCAATTAAATCATACCCATTTACCTCAATTTGTGCATTCAAAGCATCAACATTTTGGCGAATGCTTCGTGCATTCAGATAGAGTGCCTTTGACACTACTTTCTTTTCTGATCCTATTTGATGCTTGCCAATGCTTTGTCTGTCTTCTATTTTTTCTTTCTACTTTTCTACTCCCTTTTACCAGATTTGCTTCCCTCGAATTGGAGCTCCCTCTCAGGTTCCCACCCCCCTGCCAATCTAGTTTAAACCCTCCCCAACAGCACTTGCAAAATTCCCTAGGAGGATGTTAGTCCTGGTCCTGCTAAGAAGCAGCCCGTCCATCTTGTACTGGTCCCACCTGCCCTAGAATGGGGCCCAATGCCTCAGAAATTTGATGCCCTCCCTCCTACACGAGTTCTCCAGCCACTTGTTCAATTGCTCAATTCTCTTAATTCAATGCACACTAGCACGTGGGACTGGAAATAATCCTGAGATTACTGCTTGAGAAGTCCTGCTTTTCAATCTTCTTTCTCACTCCCTGAAATCTGCTTTCAGGACCTCATTCCCCTTCCTACCTAAGTTATTGGTACCAATGTGGACCACAACCTCTGGTTGTTCATCCTCCCCCAGAAGAATGTCCTGCAGCCGCACTGTGCCAGGCAACATACCATCCTGGAGTTATGCCTACAGCTACAGAAATGCCTGTCTGTTCCACTAACTAATGAATCCCCTATTACTACTGCTCTTCCCCTTTTCTTCCTTCCCTCCTGTACAGCTGAGCTGCCTGTGGTGCCATGAACTTGGCTCTGGCTACAGTCCTCCAAGGAACCAACACCGTCACCAAAATGTATCCAAAATGGAAAACCCATTAGCGATCTGGACCTCAGACGACTCCTAGACTACATGCATGGTTCTCTTGGACTGCCTGGCAGTCACCAATTTCCTTTCTGCCTCCATGCTCCTAAACTGTGGTGTGACCACCTCTCTGAATGTGCTATCCACGTAGCTCTCAACCTTGCAGATGCGCCACAGTGACTTCAGCCACCACTCAAGCTCCAAAGCCCAGAGCTCAAGTTTCTGCAGCTGGTAGCACTTCCTGCACATGTAGTCGTCTAGGTCACCGGTAACATCCATGACTTCCCACATACTAAGGACACGCATTCCACACGAACAAGCTGCCATGCTATGCCTTAACTTTACTTCACTTACATTAACTTTTTTTTGGTTTACTTATAATAACTTTATTTAACTTGGCCTCAATATAATAAACCTTACAACTATTGATAAACCCTACTAGTACTAATAAATCCAACTAATAGTAAACTCACTTCACTGGTTGCAATAAACCTTACCTCTTTCCCCCATGCACTAAATTCCCCTGTGAATCTGATTCACTACTCACTTGGTCTACGTCTCACTCAGGTGCAGTCTCCTGACCCTGCTGGTCTTTGGTTTCTTACATCAAAATACTTTGGCGATAAAGATTGCACCCATTTTTCCAGGCATAAACATCTAGTAGTGGCACAATCTGTTCCTAATCTACTTGCATGTCCAGGTTGCTGCTAACTGTGTCATTTCCATTTTTTTAGGCTTCCTGGGTAATGAAGTAAAACAAGCCTTTTTTTTTACCTTCCAAAAGTTACTTAGGGGCTTTAAGCCTATTTAAGAGCCCTGTGTAAAATTAGTTTATGATGAGCGGAACAGGTGCCCCACGGTGACTTCTTCAGTGGCTGCTGTGGCCACCCATGAAAGGCAAACTGGAAGCTGGTAGATTAAGAATGTAATCTTGTAGAACCTCCTTGCTGTGCAGCCAAGAGCAGAGTCCTCCTCCAACTTCACAGTCATTGGCCAGGATTTTACAGCCCCGCTGTGGCGTGTCATTGATTGGATGCGGTGAACCATTTAAATCTTCATTGAGTTTTTCCAGCATTTTCTGTTTTTATTTCAGATTTCCAGCATATAACTCTTCTTTAGAGTCATACAGACTCGAAACGTTAACTCTGACTTTCTGTCCACAGATGCTGTTAGACCTGCTGAGTTTTTCCGGCATTTTCTGCTTTTGTTTCAGATTTCCAGCATCTGCACTTTTTTGCTTTTAAATTAGCAAATCATGTTAGCTTCCATTGTGCTCCAAACTTGCAGATTATCCTTCCTTTCACCATAACCCGGTGGTAGGAGAATCAACAGTTTATATCTTCAATTAAATTGCATGCTTTTATTGCATGCATGTGGCTCCTTAAATATTTGTTTACAAATTTATAAAGCATCACAAACAAAACCTTAATTAAATGGGGGCTACAGAACTAAATGCAATTACATTTAGGGAATTAAGTTATATTGTGCATTAGAGCTAATGTGTACACTAAGATCACATTAATTTAGCATGCTTATGCTAATGGAACCTTAACACATTTTTGCTTATGCTCTTAAATCTCAGGACCAAATTGGTTTAACACATGTTAATACACAAATCAAGGCTAAGTGATCTTTGAGCTTTTTAAGCACAAATTAAATGTTAATGTGCAAAGTTACTTATGCTTTATTTTTACCCGGGACTCGATTAATTACACCGATATAAAGGTAGCATTGAGGAAGTAGTAATAGGCAACAGTGGCACTGCAAAGAATAAGCTATAAAACTTGATGCAGATATTTTAATTTCACACAGAGGCTAGGCACTCCCCAGCTGGATTGGCCCAGAGTGTGTTATTTTTAATACTTCAGTGGCTGTTTGTGTTTGTTGATTTGTTTCTCAGTTATATATTACATTAAATGCATTAATCTGCCAGAAATGCAAGTTTATAAATAAGTGGAAATATATTTCATCGATAAAGAATATGTTGACTTCATCCTCATCAACTTAAACAGCATTTGCATTTGGAAATAAATTGAATCTTGTCACAATTCTATGGCAAATAACAGCAGCAGAAAACTGCATTTCGCTAGCATTCCTCTAGTGCAGAAAGATGTGTCATGGCACTTTACAATAAATGGAAAAAATGTGGCAGACACAGAGCATAGGAAAGGGACAGGAGGATAGACAGACTGGGACAGGCAAACAAAAAGGGAGAGAAATGAAGAGGCTCAGCAGAGGAACTGAAGACTCAATTCCAGCAATGCTTTTCATAAACGAGGTTTATGAAGCAAAGAGGGAGGTTGCTGAGTGGAGGGGAATGGATAGAAAGCTACTGAGAGAGAATGTTAGTGGCTATATGAATGCCCACCGTACTGAGGTGGAAGGAGCAATAACCTGCTCGTTGATGCTTAGTTTGGATTTCACAAGGGCCACTCGACTTCAGGCCTCAATACAGCCTTGGTGTATACATGGACCAAAGAGCTGAATTCCAGATGTGACATGAGAGTCACTGCCCCTGATATCAAGGCAGCATTTGACTGAGTATGGCATCGTGGAATTCTAGCAAAAATGAAATCAGTGGAAATTGGGGGAAAAGTCTCCACTGGTTACGACCAAAGTGAATAACCTCACATTTTCGCACATTTTACCTCATTTACTACCTTATTAACTTGACCCACCCATATCACTTTGTTGCGTCTTTGACTCCTCACAGCAAAGCCAGGGCTTGCAGCTATTTTTATTATTTTAGCAAGTTCAAACTGCATACCATCCATTCTTTATTGTGGAATTATTTTTTAAAAATGTAGAAGATTGCCCAGGTATGTCCTGTCCACAGAAAATAGGACAAATCTCTACCTGACCAATTATCACCCCATCAGTCTACTCTTAATCATCAGCAAAGTATGGAAGGTCTGGCAGCATCGGCAGAGAAGAAAAGAGTTGACGTTTCGAGACCTCATGACCCTTCAACAGAACTAGGTAAATCCAAGGAGAGGGGTGAAATATAAGCTGGTTTAAGGTGTGTGTGTGTGTGTGTGTGTGGGGGGGGGGGGGGGGGGCGGGGTGTTGGGTGGGGGGAGAGAAGTGGAGGGGGTGGTGTGGTTGCAGGGACAAGCAAGCAGTGATAGGAGCAGATCATCAAAAGATGTCACAGACAAATTCTGTTTTTGTTTTGGATTTCCAGCATCCGCAGTTTTTTGTTTTTATTATTATTAAAGTATGGAAGGTGTTGATGGTGATACCATATGATAATTACACTGCATTAACCTGCTCATTGATGCTTAGTTTAGGTTTCATAACGGCCACTCGACTCCAAGCCTCAATACAGCTTGGTCCAAAAATGGACAAAAGAGCCAAATTCCAGATGTGATGTGAAAGTCATTGCCCTTGACATCAAGGCAGCATTTGACTGAGTGGTATCATGGATATCATTGATAATCTTCTTTAGTTTAGAAAAGTTAATAACTGGAACAGCTACATTGATAGACATTGCATTTTAAAGAAAGAGGGATGTTATATATTGCTGCATTATCTATAAGTATCTTTAAAGAGCTAGGAACTAATTCACTAGAAATTAATTGTTATGAGCAAGTGTTCTAGGGGGCCACATTTCGTGGCTGTACTAGAGACTCATGAGATGTGTAACAGAATCTGTTCAAACCAGTCCTCCTGTTGTATAAGGCAGCTTGGCAAGTTAAACATAAAAAATAAACCACAACTCTGAATTAGGGTTACTGGGAAATGCATTAAGCTACAGGCACTGTCCTGTGGCACCGCAAGAAAAAAAACAACAGCAACAACAACTTATACAGTACTTTCAACATAATGAAATAGGTCAAAGTGCTTCACAGGAGTATTACAAAATAAAGTATGACAACTAACCACATAAGGAGATATTAGCCCGAGCAAAGCTGAAGTCAATAGGAATCAGGGGGGAACTCTCCACTGGTTGGAGTCATACCTAGCACAAAAGAAGATAGTTGTGGTTGTTGGAAGCCAATCATTTCAGTCCCTGGCTGCAGGAGTTCCCTAGGGTAATGGCCTGGGCTCAACCCATATTCAGCAGCTTCATCAATGACCTTTCCTCTAATATAAGGTCAGAAGTGGGGATATTCATTGACGATTGCACAATATTTAGTCCCTTTGCAATTCCCCAGAAAATGAAGCACTCCATTGCCACATGCAGCAAGATCTGGATAACATTCAGGCTTTGACTGGCAAGTAACATTTGCTCCACACAAGTACCAGGTAATGAGAGAATATCATGTGAAAAGAGAAGCGAACCATCTTCTCTTGATGTTCAATGGCATTACCATCACTGAATCCCCACCATCAACTTACTGGGGATTATTATTGACCAGGGGCTGAACAGGACCAGCCATGTACAGACTATGGCTACAAGAGCAGGTAAGAGGCTGGAAATCCTGTGGCGAGTAACTCACCTCCTCATTCCTCAAAGCCTGTCTGTGATCTACAAGGCACAGTCAGGTGTATGTTCCAAATTCTCTACTTGCTTGGAAGAATGCAGCTCCAACAACACTAAAGAAGCTTGACGCCATCCAGCTCACCACCTTAAATATTCACTCCCTCCACCAACAGCACACAGTGGTAACAGTGTGTACCATCTACAAGATGGACTGCTGTAACTCAATAAGGCTCCTTCGATAGCACCTTCCAAACCCATGACGTTAGCAACTAGAAGGACAAGGGTGGGAAACAGATGTATGAGAACACAACCACGTGCACGTTCTCTTCCAACCCACACACCATTCTGACTTGGAACTATATTGCCATTTCTTTATTACCTCTAGGTTAAAAGCCTTATATTCCCTTCCTATAAGCACTGTGGGCATAGCTACACCACATGGACTGCAGCAGTTCATGAAGGTGCTGAGCACCACCTTCTCAAGGGCCATTATGGAGAGGCAATAAACTTTGGCTTTGGCAGCAATGTCTACATGTATTGAATGAATAAGGAAGCATTCCATTCAGCCAAATTGGCCTATAATGATGTTTATTGTCCACTCAATCCTTTTCTGTCATTACTTCATATAATCCTATTTACATGTCATCCTATCCCTTTCTCTGTCATGTAAATATCTGGCTTTGCCTTACATACAACTATGGTATTTGCTTCAACCACTCCATGTGCTTGTGGGTTTCACATTCTAACTGGATAGTGAAAGTCTTATTAACTACAGAGTGAAGGGTATTGTAAGATGTCGTGTGGAGTTCTGGTACGTCTCACAAAGAGGCTCTGAGTCTTGTAGAGTTTAATAGTAAGTCTTTATTAACTACTAGTAACTATGTACAAATATACAGTATAAGATCTAAGCTAGGAGTTGCCTCCATTCTTGCCTTACATATCTGTACAGTCCAAGACTGGCCTCTCGACTCGAGTCATGTGTTCTTTTACATCATAGTGGGTGGTACTGTACCCAACCCCATCTTAACCTGTTCTATGCCAGACCCTTATACTACAGGTGTTAAGAAGGAAAAGGGTCACTTGTGGTTTGCACAGCAGGAAAGAGTTGGAGTGGCAAATAGAGAAAATTAATCCAGCAGAATGTGGTGGATATTAAGAAGGAGGTAATGAGTTATAGACACAAAGGAACATAGGCATCTGTCTCCATTAGAGAGAGGAAATTGGTTATATATAGCTTGAGGGACACAACTCTGCAAACATGGGACAAGGCGAGTAGGTAGGCCTCCATGAATTATCATGGCCAGCACAGGGATTGAATCTGTGATGTTGGTGGCATTTTGCATCACACTCGAGCCATCTATCCAACTAAGCTAACTGACCCCCGCACTAAACTAGAAGTCAGTAGTTAAAGGCTGTCTGATACTTTTGCATCACTGATATAATTCAGAAACCTGTTCAGAGCGCAGAATAGAGAAACATGAATTAACCTGCCTCTTTGATCAAACTTTTAGTCATCTGACCTAAAATCTCCTTATGTGGTTAGTTGTCATACTTTATTTTATAATACTCCTGTGAAGCATTTTGACCTATTTCATTATGTTAAAAGTACTGTATAAGTTGTTGTTGCTGTTGTTGTTTTTCTTGTGGTGCCACAGGACAGTGCCTGTAGCTTAATGCATTTCCCAGTAACCCTAATTCAGAGTTGTAGTTTATTTTTTATGTTTAATTTGCCAAGCTGCCTTATACAACAGGAGGACTGGTTTGAACAGATTCTGTTAAACACCTCATGAGTCTCTAGTACAGCCACGAAATGTGGCCCCCTAGAACACTTGCTCATAACAATTAATTTCTAGTGAATTAGTTCCTAGCTCTTTAAAGATACTTATAGATAATGCAGCAATATATAACATCCCTCTTTCTTTAAAATGCAATGTCTATCAATGTAGCTGTTCCAGTTATTAACTTTTCTAAACTAAAGATTATCAATCGACTTCTGGAAATAAACTGAACCCCTTCTTAGAGTCTTTTATAGCATGTATTCTTTTCAAAAAATATTATTCACGGTATCACTTAGGAGATAAGATGTTGTTCCTCCATCATGTAGGTTTGGCATTCATTGCTCTTAGTGGTGAGTTGGCACGCTGCACAAGTGCTGTTGTGCGTGTTGTCCCTGGTGTTGCAGGAGTCATGCTTGCTGTTGCTAATCTTCTGTCATTTTCTGGTGATGTTGCTAATGTTGTCTCCCTGGATATTGATGTTTCCAGAGTTGCTGGTTCCAATTCTGTTTTTCTAGCTCTGGTGTAGGTTGAATAAGGACTCTGTTTCTTCTCATTTGTTTACTGGTTTCGGTCTCAATGAGGTATGACCTTGGTGTCTTGGCTTCAGCAACAACTTTTGCTGGGCTCCAGGTTTTCATGATTGGATCCTGTACATGTACCCTTTGTCTTTTCAAAAGCTCAGGTAAGGATTTAGCATGTTTGTTGAAGTGCTGACCTCCTCTATGCTATGCTTCAGTGAATTGTTATCTCACAGAAGCGCAGAAACTGATTGTTAGGTTGCAATTAACCACTTATAGGCCATGTCACTGATCCAAGCCTCTGGCCTTTTGGACATTATAGCTGGTTCTGAAGCAGCGGTGGGGGAGCGTGAAATTGCATGGGTCACAATTGTATGCTGGAGTGGGCAGGGTCTCAGACAGGAAGCCTGCCCTTGCCCTAATTAAGGCCCTTAAGTGGCCAATTAATGGCCACTTAAGGCCTTTTGCCACCCAGCCTCAATTTTTGGATTGGCAGGTGGATGATAGATCGGGGGGGGCAAACCTGAAACTGAACTTAATACCAGGCAGCTAGCTGCAGTGCCTCTTCTGGCCACTTCGGTGCTGTCCCTGGAAGGACTGGAGAGCTGCCAGCCAATCTGATTGGCTGGCAGCTCTTCAAGGCAGGGCTTCCTCCCAGTGACGGGTGGGACTCCCGCCTTCTGCTAATCAATGCTTGTTAGAGTGTGAAATGGCACTGGGGCTGCTGGATGTGTTCCCTGCCGGACCCTGCCATCCTGAAAATTCTGGCCTACATCTTTGTGCTTCACAACCAGTCTGCTCTTTGAATATCCAACCTGTGAACCACCAAGAGGCAGGTCCTCCAGGCAGAACAACATACCCATCCAGCATGACTCTGCTGGAAGATTTTCTACCATGAGCTACAGAACTGTCTCAACCTCTGTGCACCTAATTCATCTTGTGGTATCATCCCCAAATGAAAGAGCAAATCCTACAACTTCAATCTTTAGCCAGCTGACCTTGAATGCCTAAGTGAAAGAATTCCTGATCGGACTCTGACTTTTGACTCTGGAACTCACATGAATTAATATTCATCTTCTATGGTCCCTGTAGTATAAAACTCCTTTTCCTTATCACCCTTTGCTGTGTGTTTGTGGGCAGAGTGGAATGAGGCAAACACTCCTTTCGTGGGTTTTGAATGAGGAAAATAAACCAGTTTTCTGAGTTAACCCTAAACCAAGTTTGCTGTGGATTATTAGCAAAATTGGATCACAAAAACCAAGGGATTTGGAAAACATGTCATCGCCTATCCTTTTAAAAATTAATTCAAAACACTCTTTGCTCACTGACAGGTGGTAAGGGAGAATTAGTGTAGTTTGACTGACTCTCTCCTGTCCATAACAGTAGTCTTATATTTTATTCCATTCAACAACTCTTCAGGTGATGCCATGTCAGCCTTGAGAGGTGTGGATTGGCGTGACTATAAGGCAAGGCTTGGGTCTTCCTTTGTCTCTCAGCATTTCCCAAGGGTTCCTTTGACCATCTGGGTGTGCCTTTCTATAAATCTGTGTCATCAAGGGTCATGTGGTGCTGATGTTGAACCCATACTGTTGGGCAAATTCCTTAACTTCCTCAGATGTGAACGAGATGCCATTGTCACATATTAACCTTTCAGGAATCCATTGTTCAGCAAACAGAGCTTATACTACTGAGATGATTGTTGTTACTCACAAGTCTTTCATCTTCCAGATCAAAGGAAACTTTTGAGTAGTATGTGACATTGAGATACCATTCTTGATTGTGTGTGAATAAATTGGCTCCCACAGTATACCATAGTCTGGCTGGTACTTCAGTAGCTATCATCTCTTTCTGCTGTGTGTTTCTGTACTCTGACTTACATTTCATGTAGACACCATATTTTCAACCTCTTTGTATATGCCTATCCAATACAGAGCTGATCTGGCTCTGAGCTTACACTTCTCCATTCCCATGTGACCTTCATGTATCTTCTAGAGAAGTTCTTCCTGCATTGTTTTGGTGTTTCTGGATCTGACTAGCAGAGCACCATCTTCCAGTGAGATGTAATCTCTTGTAGACCAATGCTGCCGCATTGTTGGCTGTATCTTATAAGGTCATCCCTGGATCACTTGCTGAGGAAGCATCTGTAATTCTTCATCTTTGCTGGTTTTATCTCTAATTTCACTTAGTTTTGCTGGTGTTATATTCACTAGGTGATGGATCTTTATACCTCAATCTTCTTTCTTGTGTTTCTCTTGTGGCTACAACTGAGATAGGGTATCGGCCAGCACCATTTATCTTCCTGGCTTGTATCTCAGTGAAATCTTAACTCTGAAGCATCAAGAATAACCTTTGTATTCTTGCTGGTGCTTTACACAGATTCTTTTTGTAGATCTGCTCCAGTGCACAATGATCACTCTCCACTATGAACTTTCTTCTGTAGAGATATGTATGAAACTTCTCACGTCCATTCGCGACTGCTAAATGCTCTCTTTCGATGTTGGCATATTTGGTCTCAGCTGAGGTTAGTGCTTTGGATGGGAATGCTATTGGCTTTCCCTCTTGTACCAGGGCTGCTCCCAATTCTTTTGTAGAAGCATCCACTTGCACTGTGACAGGTTTCTTTCTTTTGTAATATGACAGTTTTGTTTCCTGGCATATTACCTTTTTGAGTTTGTTGAAACTCCGTTGTGTGATTCTGCCTCTGCATCTTCTTTCATCAGCTTCCACAGGTTTGCTGTGTGCTCTTATATAGGTGGTATGAAGGAGCTCATGTATTGGATCAAACCAAGGGAACTATTTTTTTATATTCATTTACAGGATGTGGGCTTCACTGGCTAGGCCAGCATTTATTGCCCAGCAGCTCTCTTATCTCTTGGGGCTTCCTTCCCAGAAATAGCCATGACTCTTTCAAGCTTAGCTTGATTCTGTCAGGTGTATACACCAATCCGAAGAACTGGCAATCTGTCACTTTCACAATGTATTTGTCTGTGTTTAACTGATCCCAGCTTGCCTGGTTCTCTCCATAGCTTCATGTAGATGATATTCATGATCTTTTTCATCTACACTATATACCTGGATATCAGTTTATTCTCTTCTATAGTTCTATATGTACTTTATGTGGGGGATGAATCATTGGTTTCATCCCTGGGTCAATAATGATGCGATACTCAATATCTTGAAAGCATCCACACATCTCATCCAAACACTCTAGGTACATTTGCACCAGATCTTCATTGCAGCTGATCAGAGAGCACTTTTCAGCGGGTGTACTCTCTTCAACCAGCAGTGTCACTGCCTTTACCACATGGTTTATTGAGGTAACCTGCAGCTCTTCACAACTGCTCAACCCCAGGATAGCAGTCTCAGTAGGGCATACAGTTCAACAACAAAAATACCTGGAAAAACTCAGCAGGTCTGACAGCATCTGCAGAGAGGGATACAGTTAATGTTTCGAGTCCGAATGACTCTTCATCAGAACTAAGGAAAAATAGAAAAGAGGTGAAACATAAGCTGGTTTAAGAGGGGGGTGGGGGGGGTGGGACTAGTAGAGCTGGATAGAGGGCCAGTGATAGGTGGAGATTGCCAAAAAATGTCATAGACTAAAGGGCAAAGAGGTCCTCATCCTGCTTTCTACCCTTAATGTCCCCATTAGCAGATTTCTTAGCTAATATCA
The DNA here is from genome assembly GCF_017639515.1 of Carcharodon carcharias. Classification (NCBI taxonomy): domain Eukaryota; kingdom Metazoa; phylum Chordata; class Chondrichthyes; order Lamniformes; family Lamnidae; genus Carcharodon; species Carcharodon carcharias. The sequence continues at coordinate 33,359,441 of NC_054488.1, read as the reverse complement.
CCACCGTCAACACCTCTTTGTCTTTCTATCCATGACATCTTTTGGTAATCTCCACCTATCACTGGCTCTCTATCCAGCTCTACATGTCCCACCCCCATTAACCCAGCTTATATTTCACCTCTTTTCTATTTTTCCTTAGTTCTGACGAAGAGTCATTCGGACTCGAAACGTTAACTGTATCCCTCTCCACAGATGCTGTCAGACCATCTGAGTTTTTCCAGGTATTTTTGTTTTTGATCTAGATTTCCAGCATCCGCAGTATTTTACTTTTATCTTAATATATATAGTTAACATCTTTTCCTTTGCTGAAAAAAAGAGACAATTTGTTGAAGCTATTCGTCTTGCACTCATCAGGACAATTCAAAAGAATACCAATGTCAGGGAACACAACAAATTTATACTGTATGAGAAGAGTGTGCTGGTTGGTTGACAAGTGGAGTCTGATTTGAAGAGGCATTGCCATGGAGAATGCACCAGTTAATGGTGGCTGACAATTAACTGCCAAGAATTATTTGAAATTTAATCCCATTGCAAACAGCGGAAGGCACTTGAAAAACTCACAACAGGCAAGGTACAGACCATACCAAACAAGCCAGTACTTGCAAAACTCAAAACACAGTGTCCAACATCAGATATATTTCAGCAATTGGATGACATTTGCTAAATAATCTTCAGTGTGCTAAGAATTATGCTGACAACGAATTTAAGATTGTCAGTCAGGCTTGCAGTGTGGTGCATTTGTGTGTACTGGAAGCTGCATTTGCATGTATTGGAAGCTACATATATTAAAACACAGGGCCCTGTTCTTTGCAAACAGAAAGCACATGTATGCACCTTGTGCCTGTTTCAGCTAAACAAAATAAGTGACAGCCATTCACTGGTTCATTCCTCAGGGCAATGCCTTGACCAGAGTCAAGCTGCCTGATTTAAATTTCAAAGAATGCTTGGCAGTTAACTGTCAGTCCCCATCAACTGGTGCTTTCTCCATGGCAATGCCTCTACCAATCAGAATCAACCTGCCAGCCAATCAGCACTCTTTTCTCATACAGTATAAATTTGTTGTTTTCCCTTACATTGATATTTTTACAAATTGTCCTGATGAGTGCAAGACAAAAAGCTTCGACAAAATGTCTCTTTTTTTAAATAATACTCAAGTTCTGTGCTACCAAACGACTATCTTTGCCTTTGTGTGTTCCTCTGATTTGAGTTGTTCCTAGCTGTCGCATCACATTTACCCAGTATGTTGTAGCACGACTTTGTTCAGTTCCAGAACACCTTTTTTGGATAATCATTTTCTTTCAAATTTTCAGAAAAGATCTTCTGGTATAGTCTGAGCGGGATGATGTTACTTTGTGCACCAGTATTAATCTACTGGTTTATTATTGTGAGATTTTCTCTCACCCTCTTCCTGATCTGAATGTTTGTGTGAATTTCCTTTCTCTGGGAACTGTCGTATCCAGACATTTCATGTGGCCTATGATTTCTATCTCTATTATCTTCTCAGATTCACAGTCATCTTCCTGGGTATGGATGTCTTGGTTTCTTTTCCTGCCCATTCACCCTGTTGCGCTGGCTCTGTTCCCTCATCTACCACCTTCTCCCTTTGTTTTGCACATCTTTTGTCAATGATTGGTCTTTCCACAAGCTCTGCAGATTGATTCATATGTGGGATATTTTCTTCTGTCTGTGAATTCATGTGGTCATCCACAGCTCCTGCATGACTTTTTTTCTGTTTGTCGTACATTCTTTTGCTTCTGCTGCACTGCATCAACCTTACTGCTTTTCTCTTGCCTTGACTAAAGGACAACCATTTGGGTAGTCAGTGTTTTCATCTACCTCCACGTAACTTCATGTGCTCTGACTGTGGCAACAGCTCATGATATTGTGAACTTGTTGTTCCCAATTATCGCTTTCTGTACTTTAGGGTGTACAGTACCCCAAATTAGTTGATCTACGAGCCTTTCATCTGTGCCCTTAAACTTACATTTTCTGGCTACATTTTTTAATCTTCTTACAAAGTTATCCATAGGCTAGCCTAATTCCTGTCTGAAGTCTTGACATTCACATTGGTTGATCTAATGATTCGATGTTGGCTAGAGATGGGGTACTGAATTTTTCAAAAATTTTGTCTGGGTCTTTGCTGTCCTCTTCAGTAAGCTCCCAGCTGTTTAATGCATTTAATCCTTTTTTTCCTGCCCACTGAAGAATATAGCTGATCCTCTCTTCATTGCTAGTGCCTTTTAGGAAACTACTGAATGTCAATCTGCACTTTTGTTTAAACTTCACAAATGCCTCTACATCATCGTCAGCTTCCCAATTCATTGTGGGCTATAGCTGTGCTGTGCTGTGCTGGTCAACATGTTGTTTTTCATTTTTACACCATTCACTCAGATTTTCTGTTGGCACTAAATCAACACTAAAGTAAATTTAAATGCTTTAGTTTCAGACACTGGCTGCCATCACACAATGTGTTCTTATTGCCTTTTGGTTCCCAGATGTTAGTCATAGTCACACTTTAAGCTTGGAAAGATCAGAACTCTATGTCTTTAACTTGCCATGCTGTCTTATGCAACAGAAAGACTGGTTTGAACTGGTTCTGTACACATCTCATGAGTCTCTAGTGCAGTTGTGAAATGGGTCCCCTTGGAACACTGACACACAACAATTAGTTACCAGCTAATTAGTTCCTTGGTGTTTACAGATATTTACAGATAATATAACACATATAACAGCCCACACTCCTGGTTTATGCTGGGCAGGTTAATTAGAATTATTCTCAATGGCCACAGAACGTACAATTATAGCAAAGATATAACAGAAAATTTTAACTCTCGTATGTTATCAGAGATTGTTGGAGATTGTTCTTGAACATCTACAGGAACTAGTTAACAATGTTTAATGTAATGCATATTTATTGCATTTGAGCAGCATTCCAAATGCGAGTAGGGAGAAACTCTGCTGAATCAGTCCTCAGGGGATGCATAGTCGAATGGATTGTACATTACCCGTGCCATAATATGCTGAATGGGTTTTACTTTCTTCCATGCATTTTACATTTTATGCTCCTCTTGCTTTTTAACAGCTTATGTAACACAGCAAAATGAAACAGTCAGTTATTGTAACTACATTTCTTGCGAACATCCAAATTTGATTTGATTCTGAAATACTATAATCTCACACTACACATCATTCACTAGTAGGCTTGAGTGATTTTTGTTTTACTTATCAACCTTACATTATGCCTGAATACCAAAGAGAATGCTGACACTATTCTGATGAGTCAGTATGAATAAATGCCATGTTCTAAAAATCTAAGTCCCAGAAGGATTTCATTTTTATTGCTCAAATTATTGAAAACCATTTAGTGTATGTACAGTGTTTCATCACATATGCAGTTATTGATCAATGTTTCTAGGGTTTGTGGCATCCAGCATCAAGGTAATAGAATGCATATGAGCTATTTGGCAACATCTGGCACATAATCCTGAGCAAAAACAAAACCTTTATATTTCAGAGGAGGAATCTGATCACAAAGCAATGTTAACTGCTTTAAAATGTTAAGCTGTGGCAGAAATATCACATGAAATTTAAACATTACAAGCATTCTTCAGGGTATTATTAGTAGTATGTAGACAAGGATAATTAATGTTGAATTTCATTTAGTTCTTTAACTAAAAGAAAAATAAAGAGTTCAGGAATTGAGGGTCATTGGACCCCTGCTTGCTTTTGCAACCAATACAATTTAAGTGGTCAGGTTGCAGGGATAGTCCGGGCGTGGGGGTAGGCAGGGCTAGTCAGGGGGTCGGGAGGCTCCAGGGTTGGACGGGTAGTTCGGGTGTCCAGTGAAGGGTCGGGTGGATCAGTGCCATAGTTACCCAGGAGGTAGGAGTGGTTTTAATCCTTCTAAATTTTCCTGGGTTACTATTCTGCTAAGACAGCCAAACCATCCCGAAGTTTCCGATTTAAATCAGAGTATTGGATGGCTCACAGGGGAAAGTAATTGCCCATCAGATGTTTGAATTTCCTGGGAAATTCCCATGCATTCCTTGCATGGGGATTTCTGGGGAGTCCCCAGCACATCTTCAGGGGTACCTCCCGGGTACAACCCCTCCCCGGAGCTCAGAAGTTCTGGCCAATTTTTTAATCTTATGCAGAGAGCTAAGGTCACACTCTTCCCGTGAAGTAAAGACAAGGTGCAATAAGAAGGTCTTACTACATTGTCCAATATTACCCATCAATGTATTTTAACTCCATTAGTGATTATACAAATGTAGTCTTTTAATTGCTGAGCCAATATATTAATGGCATCGTCTCAGAATGAAGAATTGAAATTAATGTCAAATTATGCTTCTGCTGTGAATGTCATTGGGAATGTAATTGTGTGGCTGCTTTTTACTTAGAATTTGTTACAAACATTAAAGTGTAAAGATCTCAGGCTTCTTTTGGTTTGCAAGACATTATAGCGAGAATTTCCTGCCAATGTTATTTGAATACTGGTGCCAACTCCTATACTTGGGTCACTGCTGGTGTTAAAATCAAGTCAATGAGAAAATTTATACTTGCATGATCTTCCCCACAAGGTCTCAGTGGAATGCTACAGATGTTATTAACAAGCTATGCAGTTCAAAATCAATTTATCTTTTTAAGATCATTTCCTAAAAACCAATTACAAATTCTGAATTCAAGTATTAACTCGGAGTGTCCAATAGGCATGGACATGATGGGACAGCGCATGCAGCCTGGAGGCAGCCTTCTGGTGGCAGGCTGGGGGGAACCAGTGCTCCAAACAGGCTTAGAAACCCTCCGTCTGCCTGCCTGGCTTCAGCATCAGCTGCAGACTCCCCAGTGGAGGAGACCCCACCATCCTCTGCCCAAACAACAACGGAGGCAGTTCTGTAAAGGCCTTCTTTTAAATTTAGATTTAAAGAGGTTGGAGTGAGGGTTTTGGGTGCCAGCTCCTTCAGTTATCCTGCCATGCCCCCACCCCCCCCCACCCCCACCCCCCCCCCCCCCCCAGCTACGGGAGCCTGCCCACCATCATTAATTGGACAACAAGCCCACATTCTGGTCACCAATGGGCCAATTAGGGAAAATCACAATGAGTGACTGTTTCCCAAACATTACTGGCTTCTGACCCCACTTGGGCCTGATGAAGCTTGCAGGAAAATCCTGCCCCCTAATGTGATTAATTACATTTTATTCGCTGTAGCCAAAGGCAATATGGCTGCTGGTTTGGTAGAATAAATTGGTCTGGGGAAGTTTGGAAACCAAGGTCAAAATCATCATCAGTGGATCTCTGCCCATAAAATTGCTCAATTAATTTTGCTCAGGCAGGACATTGAAGACAGGAAACTCAGGCAAAAACTACAGGAGACTTATTAAAAGATTAAAACTAAGTGCATATGTAAAAAGTGAAAACGTAAGCATTGTCTTTCCTTGCCATTGGAACTGTGCTGTGCAGTACTAACTTGCATATAAAATGATCATTTGGGATGATTTTCCCCTCTTTTTCTGTACAATAACATGACCCTTACATTTATCACAAGCTTTCATTTTCTGCTTCATTGTAATCTCAATGGGTGGAATTTTCCGTGACGCTAGTGTTGGGCGTCCTGGCAGACCTGAGCGGACAATACATCGTGAAACCAGTCTGCAATCATCCGCTGCACCCGTAAATGGTGGGCTGCATTACCCACTGCCACATGTCAGGAACTTCATTTTAATACATCTACGTATTAGTATAAGTCCTGCTTGGCGGAATCATCCCCCCATACAGAATCATCTGGGTCTCTGGTAGGTTTCACAACTGAACATAAGCGACATGCACCTATCAAGCTGCACTTCACGCGGGACTTTGAGGTTTGTTTGCCTACCTTGCTTCGGACAGCACTCGCAGTCATCAGTGCCAGGCTTCACAGGTAGCACCACATCACTTTTAGGGGGGCTCATGAGCAGGTCTGTACCTACCAGACCAACGTGAGGCAGGGGTGGCTATTCATTGGCTCCAGGGCTATGGCTTGCTTGGGGAAGTGGGGGAAGTGGCCTAAGGCACGCGAAGAGGCTGCAGGTCTAGGGCATTACTTGAGAAGAGGGGTATCCCAGGGTGTGTGTGGGGGCACATGTTGATCTGTGTAAAAGGCCTCAAGATGGTAAGGGCTGAGGAGGCAGTCTCCAAAGGTGATGTGGCTAGATGGAGATGTGAGGGTGTGTGTGAGAGAGCAAATGTCCCTTGAGCTGGCAGATGAGTGAGATGTCAGTGAATGTGTGATGGCCTTGTGAGTGTGAGAGTTTAGAGTGATGGTTGCCTTACCCTGGCAGCATGTGTGAGATCATTCATCCTCTTTTTGCACTGGATGACGAACCTCTTCTGTGCAGTGTTGGCACTGACCACCTCTGCCACCACCTCCCAAGTTGGAGTGGTGACACTGATGGGCCTCCTACAGCCAGAGCTGGAGTAGAGGACATCGCAGCGAGCTCCAATGGTGCCCAGAAGGCATCACAGGGATGCATCACTGAATTGGGGGGCTGCAGTCCTCTTGTCTATGAGGGTCATATCTTCTGTGCAGCAGTCCAGGGCTGGAAGCACTGAGAGGTGCACGTGTGGCTGCACTTTAAATATGGTGCCTGCAGTGAGGATGTGATGAGGTGACAGCATGGCAGATGAATTGGAGGCCACCCACCAGTGAAATGGCGTGTTTCCCGGGAATGCATGATTAATGAGATGGAATTGGGACGATACAGTGTGAAAAGCCATCATTGGGTTGAGCGGGTAAAACGTTCTTTTTCCTGCCCGCTACTGCACTTAGTGAAAATCTGGGATGATTCTGTCCTATATCTTTAGTTATCCAGGGAGCTCTAGCTTTGTGTGCCCTTGCCTTCCCTACTCATATGAATGTTTCTAATCTGTACCCAAACTATCTCTATTTTGAAGGCCTCCCAGTGATCATTTTCTATTTATTTCCCAATCTATGATTCCAATAAACCTGGGACTGTTCAATTCTCTGAAATTAGCCCTCCATCTTTTCTGTATTTTTATGTTTGATTGATCCTTGTTATTTTCCATTACTTTATCTAGTAATGAATCACTGTTTCCCAAATGCTGCTGCATTGAAACTTCCTCTACTTGCCCCACTTCATTTGCCAGATCCAGATATAGCCCTTCTTTTTTCCTCATTGGGCTGGAAAAATGCTGATCAAGTAAGTTCTCTTTTATACAATTCATGAATTCCTTCCCCCTTTTTGCTCTTAACACTTGATTTCCCAGTCGATTTTAAGATTCCGTATTATCACTACTTTATATTTCTTATATCATCCTGATGATTGTCTGAAAATGTGCTATAGTATATAGCCTGGCTATTGTTTCTCAGTTCTAACAAAATTCAATGGGCAGAATTTTGAGATCGGCGGGCGCAGGAGTGGCCGGGAAATGGGTTGCTGCCCGCGATCGGCCCTTGACCATGATTGCATGCTGGTGGGCCAATTAAGGCCTGCCCACTGTGAAACGCAGCTCCTCACTGGTCGGGAAGGGCTGAGCAGGTGTGAAGGTGACCCGGCAGCAGTTTAAAAAGCCCAGGCAGCCCCTGGGAGGCTGCCATGGAAGAACATCTGTTCTGCATTAGCAAAGTGATAGAGTTAAGTGTGGCTGAAGACGCCAGGTGGGAGGGCAGGTTGGGTGGGCACTCAGCCCCCTGCTTTTCGTGTGAGTGCCTCGCGGTCCTCCTGGAAGAGGCGGCTGCCATGAAGGACACCCTTGCCCCCAGAGAAGCGAGGATGAGGCCACTGCACCTCACAAAGAGGGAATGGGAAGAGGTGGCAGCACTGGTTAGCAGCCATGATGTGGTGTGGTGAACATGGGTGCATGCCAGAAGAGGTTCAGGAAGGGTGTTAGCATGGGTCCACGTGCAGAAGTGTTAAGATGTGACCGCGCCTCCCCCCACAACCTTCCCGGACTTCAGGGGTGCTAGGTTCCGAGTGCCAACTGGTAATGATGCCGGAGCTGGCCAAGGGGGTGAGCCCTGGCAGCTTGCAGCTCGAAGGCCATGACTCAGATGTGCCCTGCTAGGTGTTTCTAGGCTGGTGTTGGCCAAGCTGCAATGGCGCTACAGGCAGACAGTGGGCTTTGTCCTTTCAGGAGAAGTCAAGCCATAACCCAGCAGAGAGGTCATGTACAGGCTGAGGCCCGCCCAACCTGCTGCTGCTCACCAGGTTCGAGCAGGATGCTCTTGAGCTGGAGAGCCGGCACGCTCCACGTGCAACCGGGCATGGAGTCTGAACGCAATGCACAGAGGTGAGAGGTTCGGATTGTGCAACCATTCTAGTGTAGTCTCTTCATTGACTGGAGCCTCAAAGCTGGAGTCCCCATTGATCATTGAAAGACGATGGCACCATGATGCAGATCTCCGTTGTCTCACCAGGGTGCCTGACATTAACAGTGACAGTGTGATGAATTTAACTAATGATATGTCCTTGTTCGCCCTTTTAGATTCACCAGCATGCACTCAGTCTCTGTACTGGTCAGCCCTGACATCGGAGGACCACCAGGTTTCATTTCCACCTGTGTCACACCTGATCTCTGAACCAAGCACCAGCGCAGATACCAGCACCTTGGTGGGATTTACATTGGCGGCTAGAATGTTGGTGTGCATTCGTGAAGGCACTTCACACTTGGTTGATGTGCAAGCAGAGGCAGAGAGTGCTCAGGGTGCTGGCAGTTGGAGGACTGCTTGGAACTAGGGCATTGCTCAGTCAAAGGCAGATGGTGAGCCTGTGGAGTCATCCATTAGGCAGCAGGTGATGGATGTCCAGCTGAATGTGTGGGAGGATCTGGTGGAGATCCATGAGGGTCGGCATGCCATGGTCTCCATTGTGGAGGACAACTGCCAAGGTCATCAAGGCCAACAAGATAGCAGAATCAGCAGGCTGTCTCCAATGCTGATGCCAATGAGGGGGGGTGGGGCGCACCAAGACATAGCAACATAAGGTAAAGGCACCATAAGCACAAGAGGGACAGTTCACAGATGATTTTCTGTTCATTAATGTTTGGTTTATATGTCTGCTGGTGTGGACATCAACACCAGTAATGGTAATATTTCAATGTGACAATAACATTAAATATGTTTTGGCTCTGATGGCCTAAGTTTGCTTCACCTTTTCACTTTCTGGTGCAGGGTACGCTAATATGTAATGCTGGATGCGAGTGACTCGATACTTTATTGCACAGGCATTGATTGGACTTTGGGTGCAAATGAAAGGGTCATTTCAGGCATCTGGGATGGAGGCAGAGCCCTGGCATGAGGTAGAAGCAGATCTTTAGTAGCCTAGCAGAAAGGGCATTGGATCAAGGCATCCCTGGTATCCCTGCCTCCCTTGAGGTTACCGAGGTCTACCTCCACGTCCTCAGCATTCTCCTTACCGTGCCCCTCTTCTGACTCACTACTGGATTCATCATCTGTGACCTGTGCAGCTGCGTCAAGATCCTCTTCCTCCAGTGGGTCCCCCCTTGCCAGTGCCAGATTGTAGAGAGCGCAGCATGCAACCACTATCAGTGACCCCTGCTTTGGGGGGTATTGTAGTGTACCCCCTGAATGATCCAGGCATCAGAAGCACATCTTGAGAAGACCTATGTTCCTCTCTATCAATGCCCTTGTAGAGGCATGACTCCTATTGTAATGCTGCTCTGCCTCTGTTCTTGGGCTGCAGAGAGGCGTCATGAGCCACCTCTTCAATGGATAGCCCTTGTCACCCAGCAGCCATCCATCCAATCGGGCTGGAGCACCGAAGAGCCCCGACACCTGGGAGTGTCTCACGATGTTGGTGTCATGGGAGCTGCCAGGTTACCTTGCACAGACTTAGAGTGTATGCATCCTGTGGTCACACACTAGCTGCACGTTCATGGAGTGGAATCCCTTCCTGTTGACAAAGGCACCTGGCTGACCAGCTGGCACCCTGATGGCCACATGTGTGCAATTGATAGAACCCTGGATGTGGAGGAACCCAGCATTGGCTGCAAAGTTTCTGGCTTGCTCGGCCTGTTGGCCTCAGCCGTATGATAAAGAATAAAGGACAGTACCAGCCTGAACAGAGCTTTTGTCACCAGCTTGACGCAACTATGGACACCTGATTGGAAGATTCCACACAGATCTCCCACTGACCCCTGGAAAGAGCTGGGGGCATAGAAGTTGAGGGCCACTGTGACTCTCAGAGCAACTGGTATGGGGTGTCCACCCACACAGTCAGAGCTGATGTCAGGCCCAATCATCTGACAAATGGGTGTCACGGTCTCCCTGGAGAGGTGGAGCCTCCTTTGGCATTGCACCTCAGACATATTGAGGTAGCTGCATCGCTGCCTGTAAACCTTGGCAGCAGGATAGGGTGTCTTCTGCGGCACCTTCCACCTTGGACTTCCTGCTGGCCCTGCACCCCTTGTGCCCTCGCCTCTTCTCCCAAAGGTCGCTCCCCTGGAAGCTGCATTGGGAAACCTGGCCTCCTCTCCCTTCTGACCGTCTCATCCTCCTCAGAGGAGGTGCCACCAGCAGAGACCACAATCCCCATTCCCAGGGTAATGGAAAGCTGCCTGATACCTGGAAAGGTCCACATGGTCTGAATCCTTCGGGGGCCTTAGTGACACCAATAATTCCTGAAATGAAGCCTGGAAATACTAATAATGAAGCCCCAAACGGAGATGAAGCTGCAAGTACCAATAAGCAACCAGAAGCAAACTATCTCCAAAACTCCTCACTACTCATACTGGCAATGCTGATGACTCTTTTTATCCTGCCCTTGGATGAGGTTTTTGAAATTGCCAGCTGCCCGCCTGCTCGTTTTGCCCATGCGACGAGAGCGAAATCGCACAAGAACATGAAATGCAGCTTTATTGCCTTTTTAATGGCTTTAACTGGCCTCGTAATTGTTGGCAGGCGCAGCTCCGATTCCTGCACATGACCACCGACTGAAATATTGTGCGAGTGTGCATTGACATCGGGACGCTCGCCCAACGCCATCCCATGCTATTTTACGCTCAAGCATGTCGGGAGCGTGCCCACACACCAAGTGAAAAATTCTGCCCTATATCATAATTTCAATGTGGAAAATTGTGCCTGCAACACACCAACTTTATTGACCACACTTTGGGCATTTATACATCTACATTTCACCCCCATCCTTGTGTGCCTCACCTTTTCTTCCCCAATCTACTCTTTCCCATTTTTGAGCTATTCTTTATTCTAATGCTGTTTGTCTCTCCCAGTCCCATGTGCACTTTATTTCTCCACTCTAATGCCTCATCCTGGTGCCCCCCCAACCCCCCTACCCACCACCAAATTAGTTTATGCTATAATATCAGTAAAGATTTAAAATGTACAATGTAAAAATCATTCTTGTTTATTTACAAATCTATAGATATACAGATCTATACACGTCTCAATACCCTACATGAGGTTGTACTTCTGCTTCCCACCAGATCACAGTCTCTTAGTCATGTGACATTGCATCATAGTTACATCAGAATCAGGTGTTCCTGATGTTAACGTTTAACTGTACAAAGTTGGCTCAAAAGGGACTTGACCATTGTACATTACTATATTTCTGCTCTTGCTCCTTTGCCCAAACATCAGCTGAGCCTAATCCTCTCTTCATCTGACATCCACTTGCATGCACTTCTTAGTAATGATAGCTCAATAATGGTCAGGAACTGGAGTCTGGACTCATTTCCCCCTTCCTTGTTCTGGGTATTACTGCAAACTTTCGTAATTTACCAAAGAACCAGCTGAGATAAGTATGGTCAGCAAAAACTGGAGTTCAAGCATGACACTTTCTCCCATTCTAAGGTTCACTTATTTGTTAAACAAAAACAGAATTACCTGGAAAAACTCAGCAGGTCTGGCAGCATCGGCGGAGAAGAAAAGAGTTGATGTTTCGAGTCCTCATGACCCTTCAACAGTGTTTTTATCACTTATTTGTTAAGCCATCAAGAGTGCAGGTAATGTGTTTTCAAAGATAACCGAGCAAATGGAGTGCATTATGCCAAGTTTCCTGAAGATAAATTCATTCTGTGCATGAATACATCTTTTCCATTGGGAGGTATATATTATTGTATTAAACATACACAAAATAATGAAATAAATCAATCTCAGTTCTCAGTGCTGGTGCTTAGTGTGATACCTCATTCAACAGGATTATTGAAGCAGTGAGATCATTATATGCCAATGCTTTTAATAGAAAGAAAACCAAAAATGAGACACGACTCAACCATTAATAATATATATGTTCACATTTTGAAATGCAGGGGAATACTTTCAATGAGCTTCAAAAAAATGACATTATACCTGAAAATAATTACAGCTTTTTTACCTAATGTATGGGGGAAGCATTGGGATTTTAGCTAGAAAATAAAAGCAGGATGTGCCAGCAATGCAGGCAGTACGCAGACTTAGTCCTGCCTGCTAATTTGAATGATGTTGGCATGCAGCCCAGTGCTAAGCATGCTGCTGTGTGGCTCAGCAGGGGGTCAGACTTCATGCAAAACTGGCGTCACTTAAAGCTACCCGGGGCACGGTGCATTCTGGCTGCAGTAACTGCTGGAATTGCTTACAGAAAAGTCTCTGAGCAGAAAGAGAAGTGGAAACGGCACAACGGATCAGAGACTTTGGCCCAAATGTTCCGTTCAGGGTGAGAACCCCTATTTCCAACCTTGATCAGACAAAAAAATTCACGCTTAACTTCCTCCAGTTTTTCAGGGAATCTTCTAATGGAGGATCCTGCAGAACTCAATCAGCACAGGAAACCTCGGAGGGAGCAGCAGAGAGAATCCATGCAGAAACTATGCCTAATTTTAATGGCAGTAGTTGCCATATTCTGTAAGTAAAGAGTTTAAATGTCCCAAAGCCTCTATGAAAAGTTACAGAGAGAAGGTAAGTGGGTGAGGGGTTAGAGTGGGTAAGGAGATAGGTTGGCAGATGAGTAGGGTGGTAGGTGGATTTGTTGGTAGGTGGGTAGGGTGGAAGGTGGGTAGGTTGGCAGGTAGGTGAGGCGATAGGGTGGCAGGTGCATAGGATGGCAGGTTGGCAGGTGGGCAAGGTGGTAGGGAGGCAGGTGGGTAGGGTGGCAGTGGATGAGCCGGTAGGGTGGCAGGGAGGGTAGGGTGGCAGTGGATGAACCGGTAGGGTGGCAGGAGGGTAGGGTGGCAGTGGATGAGCTGATAGGTTGGCAGGAGGGTAGGGTGGAGGTGGCAAGAATGGCAGGGTGACAGGTGGGTGAGTGGGTAGGTGGGTCAGGGGTTAATTGGATCGGGTTAGGAGGTGTTGTCAGAATGGGGGCTAGTCATGTCGGGTTGGGGGGGTTGGGTGGTCGGGTCGGGTCAGGCCTGGTCAGGGGAGTCAGGTGGTGGGGGCTAATTAGGTCGGGTTAGGGGCTAGTGAGATTGGACGGGTGAAGTCGTGGGTTGGAGGGGAGTTAGGTGGTGGGGGCTAGTCAGATCAGTCAGGAGCGAGCCAGGGGGCTAGTTAGGGGGGTCAGTGTGAGTGATTGGGGGGTGTCAGTTATGGAGTTAGGCTAGGTATTTTTCTATCTAACATTTCCTGAGTAATTATCCAGATAAGTAAGTTGGAACCGTCCAAAATCTCTGACTCTATCTCAGAGTTGGAGATTTTCTTGGACAGTCCAAGGGAGAAGAGGAATTGCCCATTGGAAGTTCAAATTTCCCAGACAATTCCAACACCGTCCTTACGTTGAGACTTCCGAGGTCCTGTATCGTATCTTCCAGAGTAAATGCAGTCTCCGACTATCCAGAGATCAGAAGATCTGTTCCCAAGTTCCAAGGTTCTCCACTTCAGCTCTGGTGGTGTTGGTGCAGGAAGTGGATAGGATGATGGAGGTCCTCTTCCTGCAGGGGGCCAAGAGGGCCTCCAGACAGACACTCTGAAGGCAGTGGGTGCAGGTAGACATTGCAGCTGCTAATGCCAACTGCCTAGCTTCAGGAGCTGGATGCAGTGCTGCAAGAAGTTAAATGACCTCACATGAGTGGTCAAGGTCGGTGAATGCTTCTTCACATGCTATATCTTTACAAATGAACCACTAGTCTCACATACTGCTCTATTCATCCCATCACATTCTCTTCACTCACTTATCAATGGTCTCTATCAAGCATGCTTCACACATTTATACCTTCACACACTTAGCACTGCTGCAAGCCTCATACTCATATCTCACAGCTTGCAGAAGCTGCTGGCTATTTAACTATGGCATGCACATCACCCAAACACATTGCACCACACTCACTGATGCAATTAGTTCTCTCTTGCATGACAAGGTGGCCCAAAACTGGGCAGGCATTGGCGTAGAAGCAATGTCACTGGATTGGTAAACAAGAGTCCCAGGCTAATTCTCTGGGGCCATTGGTTCAAATCCCACTGCAGCTGGTGAAATTTAAACTCAATTAATAAAACCTGAAATAAAAAGCAAGTTTCAGTAATAGTGACCGTGCCTTGAATTTTACCTTTGGTGGGCATGTGTGATTGGTGCTCCCAGGAGCGGTCAGGAAACCAGCCCCTGACTGCCATCGGCCCCAGACCACAATTTCAGAGCTGCTGTGGTGGGGCAGAAAAGGGCGGGCAATGATGTTTCCGTGCGTGTGGGTGAGCACTGTGAGAAAGCTCCCTGAAGGCAGACAGCTACCTCAGGGAGCTGCAGACTTGAAAATGCTCAAATAAAGGTTTAAAAAGCTGTTAAAAAAAAATCCATGCATCACAATCAATCACCTGATTATATAGGTATTAGAAATGCTGTCCACAGATATTTATTTTTATTTTACTTCATAACAGAGGTTTCATCCTGCCCTTGGATGAGGTTTAATTAAAAATGTAAAGTCCGCCTGGCTGATTCGCCCAGCCGCCAGCTGTAAGGTTGGACAGACCACGAATAATCAGAGACAATTGTGCCATTAATGGGCTTAATTGCCCTTTTAATTGTTGGCGGGCGTGCTTCCAACTTTTGCACACGCTCACCAAGCGAAACATTGCGCAAGTGCACAATGACATTGGGACACTTGCCCAACATCTTCCTGCGTGATTTTACACCCAATCAGGGGACACAAAACTCAACCCCCATGAAACCATTGTCAATTGTTGTAAAAATCCCATTTGGTTCACTAATGTCCTTGAGGGAAGGAAATCTGCTGTCATTACCTGGTCTGGACTACTCCAGATTCACAGCAATGTGATTGACTCTTAAATGGCCTAGTAAGCCACTCAGTTGCATCAAACTGCTAGAAAGTCAATAAGGAATGAAATCAGACAGACCACCCAGCATTAACCTAAGCACCAAAAACGATAATGGCAAACTCAGCCCTGTCGACCCTGTGAAGATCTCATTACTAACATCTGGGAGCTTGTGCCAAAATTGGGAGAGCTGTCTCACAGACTAGTCAAGTAACAGCCTGACATAGTCATACTCACAGAGTCATACCTTACAGATAATATCCCAGACAACACCATCAACATCCCTGGGTATGTCATGTCCCAATGGCAGGATAGACCCAACAGAGGTGGAGGCACAGTGATATACAGTCGGTAGAGAGTTTCCCTGGGAATCCGCAGCATCAATTCCAGGTCCCATGAAGTCTCATGGCATCAGGTCAAACATGGGCAAGGGAACCTCCTGTGATTACCACATACCGCCCTCCCTCAGCTGATGAATCAGTGAGCCTCCATGTTAAAAATCACTTGGAGAAACTGAGGGGGCAAGGTTGCAGAATGTACTCTGGTTGGGAGACTTAAATGTCCATGACTAAGAGTGGCTCGGTAGCACCACTACTGACCAAGCTGGCCAAGTCACAAAGGACATAGCTGCTAGACTGGGTCTGTGGCAGGTTTCAAACAACTGTTCCAAAATGAAGCGCTACAGGATGCCAAGGCATTGCAAACAGAGATTTAAAAAAGACACTGAAAATATATTTATTATTTAATTGGCCACTTAAGCATTTGAATTGGCCTAGGGGCAGGCAAGCTGACCCACCTCCCAGCACACTCCCAGGGGAGGTGGGGAGATTAAATTCCAACCAATGAGTTATTGGGCCTGAGTGGCTGGCCAGCTGAGCAGGGGAAAAGTATGAAAGAATTTAGTTTCAACTTGGCAAATGGCTTTACACCGAGCTTGGAGTCCACCCTTTCCAGTGGTGGTGAACTCCATCAGAACACTGTGGGCCCAACCGTGATACATCATCTGATGCCCGATGTCTCATCTTCCATTGTAACACAAGAAGAAACCAGCCAGTGTCTGACTACTGGAGTGAAAGACTCAGGTCATGAAATATCAAATGGTTGCCAAATAGGCTAAGACTGCTGCCATCATGACTGTGGATACTAATGCTCAAAGACGCATGTAGGCTTTCACAGCAGTCTTGTGCTCTAGCAGATTACAGGAAATACTGAGGCCCCTCCTTAGAGGAGTAGCAGTGGCTCCCTGGATCACAAACCTGCTGTGCTCCCTCAGAATGACAGCATTCCTGCTTATACTACTGCCACTCCACCAGTGCCCTTGCAGTTGCCTGTCAGCCAGCCAGCACATACTGACGATGCTTATGCACAGATGTTACAATGCACAGTAGGAACTTCTAGGCACATAGGAGCTCAAAGGCATCTCGTAAGGCCATCTAAAGTCTCTCCCACTGAAAGTCAGCAGCCTTTCTCCAGCCATGCTGCAGCCAATTGGGATAGCACCACTTAGGAGAATTCTGACTGCCAAAGGCACCCACAGGATAGGCACTAAGGGGATGCACAATAGTGCTGATATGTCTTTTATGTGGAATATGAGGTAGTTTATGGATTATGTTGTTTTGGAATGGTTGTTCTGTGGTGGTTATTATTTCAGCATTGTGGCCATAGGACACTGTGATCCACTGTGACAGAGCTGTGGGATTGTTGTACAGTGGGAATCTAGGTTTGTGTTCAGTTGAATGAGGCAACCACAGACAGTCCAGTCAGAAAGGGGGTGTCATGGTGGCCTCTTCCTCTGTTTCTCCACTTCGTCTTCCTCCCCATCCTGCTCCTGAGCTGCTTACTGTATCCCTGGTGGCCAAGGCTGTGCCCTCATGGTACCCAGGTTGTGATGGTGCAGCAGACACTCATGGATCAGGATATAGATGCCAGTGGGTACTGCAGATTTCCTCCCGAGTGGTCCTGGCTGTTGACCTGCTGTTTCAGCACACCAACAGTCTGATCTATTTTGTATTCTCTATTCCATGTGGCAGCATAGCTCTCCTTGTATGTAAGCTGGCCATGTGTCGTTAGGTTGTGGAGTGAAGTCATGAGCCAGTGGATAGCCCTTGTCACCCAGCAGCCACCCTCTAGTTTGATGCAGGTGCACAAATAGGAAGGAAAGGGCAGACTGGTGCTGAAGAAAACAGCCCAGAAGGACACCAACACAACGAAGGTCAGGGCCATGGTCACCTTCACAACCACAGGCAGCATTGTTCTTATCGTGTTTGAGGTTGTAGGTCCAGCTGCAAAAGGTGGCAGAGTTCTGTAACAAACAGTCCTTTGTAAAGTGCAGACAACACACGCACTGCTCCTGGCTTAGGTGGAGGTAACAGAAATGTTCCCAGATGACCTGAGGTGGAAAAGGTTTCTAAGTGAGAGCCCTTTGTCCCTTGTCCATCCTCTGTGATCAGCCTGTCCTCTTCTGCCTCTGCTCAGTCTCCACCTTGTACTTCAGCCTGAGTGAGATGGTAACTGTAGCACACATGGCTAGAAGAATGTGGTGTGGCCAAAACTTCTAGAAGTCCCAACACCAAGACCTGCTCCATGTGCAGCACCACTTCTTGTTGAATTCACCAATTTTAACCAGATCTGCAAGCCACCAAACATTTCTACAAACTCAAACACAGCCTGTAGAAATTAATCCACAACTATCTTGCAAGTTGTTGGGGATTCTTTTAAATAACGTTGGTGGGTGGGGCCTTGCAACTGTTAAACACATGTCAGCTGTGGAGGTTTCAGCGAGGGCATTAGCTGAAACAGTAAGGTGGAAATGGCAGAGCTACCTCCCAAATCAGCATTACACGTTGACCAGCATCACAATCTGCCCACTCTGTATACTTCCGGTGCAAGTTCATAATGCTTGTGCTAACAGAGGAATAGGAGTAGGCCATTCACCCTGTTGAGACTGCTCCACCATTCAATTGGATCATGGCTGATCATCTGCCTCAATGCCACTTTCCCACGCTATCCCCATATCCGTTGATGTCATTAGTCTCCAGAAATCTAACAATTTCTGTCTTGAACTGGGTCAATAATTGAGCTTCTACAGCCCTCTGGGGTAGAGAATTCCAAAGAGTTGCCACCCACTGAGTGAAGAAATTCCTCCTCATCTCAGTCTTACATGGCCTACCCCTTATTCTGGGATTATGTCCCCTGGCTCTAGACTCACCAGCCAGAGGAAACATCCTACCTACATCCACCCTGTCAGACCCCGCAAGAATTTTGTAAGTTTCACTGAGATAACCTCTCATTCTTTGAAACTCTAGAGAATACAGGCCCAGTTTCCACAATCTCTTCTCATAAAACAATCCCAACATCCCAGGAATCAGTCTGTTGAACCTCCATTTGTACTCCCTCTATGGCAAGTTTCTTTGATAAGGAGACCAAAACTGTACACAGTAGTCCAGCTGCATTCTCACCAAGGCTCGAAATAAGTTCGTCAAGACATCTTTACTTCTGTAGAAATACCCTTGCGATGAAGACCAGCATACCATTTGTCTTTCTAATTGACTATTGCACTTTTAGTGACTCATGAACAAGGACACCCATGTCCCTTTGAACGCCAACACTTGCCAAACCTCTCACCATTTAAGAAATATTCTGACTTTCTGTTTTTTCTACCAAAGTGGATAACTTTATACTTACTCCCATAACACCTTCATCAAAACAGTGTTTGGTGCGAAACATGCCAGAAATGTGCGTACACAGTAAGACCATCAATTTGGTGCCAAAATGGTACCCATAGTGACAAAACTATGGGTGCTTCGGAGCCTAATTGGACAACCAATATACTGCAACTTACTGATTCGAGTTTGTATTAGCTTTGAAACAGCAGCAAAGCAAAACATATCCTTTAGAGCATGGTTAAATAGAAGAATGTGATCATAACCAGGTCAAGATCAGCCAGGATTTTGAAACAAATCTCAAATAATCCCTTCTGAAATTGAAAACTATTTAGAGAAATATGTGGCAATCTGTTTTTCAATAAGAAAACATGCTACATTTAAAACAGAAGAACATTCTGGAAGAACTGATGGTTTGAAAATTCTTCCTTGCAAACTTTGAAGCCCAATTTGAAACCGAGTTTTGGCTATTTTAAATAACTTCCTAATTCAAAACTAGCCCTCAATTGTCCGAACTGAAACTAGCTGACATCCTCAATGAGACAGACCACAATGGTGACCAGTAATAATGGCCACGAAGTTATCAGGTAAAAATCCCAACTGATTCAATGATATCCTTCAGAGGAGGAAACCACTTTTTTTACCTGATCTGGCCTAGAAGCGATTCCAGACCCACAGCAATTTGGTTGACTGTGAAAGGGCTGAGCAAGCCACCACCTTCTCAATGGTAATAGGGGATTGGCAACAAATGCTAGGCTTTCCAGTGATGCCCACATCCCATGAATAATTAAATTTTAAAAATGAGCCCTGTTGTGGAAAATGGAAACTGAAGCTGGGGGTTTTAGGTGCTGGACTGGTCCCTTTACCAGTCAGGTAAAGTATATTCTGTCCTCCAGCAGCACCACACGTGCAAAAGGAGGTATGCAAAAGGCATAGGCTGGAATTTTCCCAAATTTGCACTAAATGCGGTAGCGGATGGCGTGTTTTCTCACCGCATCATCCCAAACCCGCCATATTACTCATGCATTCCTGGGAAGCACCCCATTTCCATGGTGGGTGGGCTCTCATTCACCCACGCGCCATCACCCCGCCGTTGCATCACGTGGCTGCCATTTTTAAAAGGCAGCCACCAGCACAGTGCTCATCACCACAAGCTCACTACTGCTTGCCCAGGAGACAAGGCAGAAAAGGGAAAAAGACCACAGCCCCTCCGCTTCAACGACAGGTCCCTCTAGCGACTGCTGGGTACCATGGAGGCCCACCAGGATGTACTCTACCCCCACTCTGGCTGCAAGATGGGCAGCAACATCACCAATCTAGCATGGGAGGTGGTGGCAGTGGTGGTCGGCGCCAACGCCCTTCAGAAGAGAACAGCCACCCAGTGCCACAAGAGGATGAATGATCTACTCTGTTCCACCAGAGTAACCACTCTTCTCATCACTCTCAACTCACACACTCACAAACCCATCATACTTCCACAGGCCCCTCACTCACAGCCAGTTCAAGGGACATCACCATTTGCTTTCTCATACTCATCGTCATTGTCCTCATCCTGTCCATGTGACCACTCACCACCAACACAACCAGGCATACATATCATCTGGCCTGGCAGGCATCCTGCTTACACTTTCTCCATCTCTATCCGTGCAGGACAAGCCGGCACAGAGCAAAAGAAAGAGGTTGCAGACTGGTGGCGGAATGCCTGAATTCAAGGTCCTCACAGACTTTGAAAACAGAGCCATCCAGCTGGCTGGTGAGAATCTGGACCGGTCCTATGCTGATGGTGAGGTCGGCGGTATTCAACCAAGTGAGGGCCCAACAGTGCAACATCTATCACACAACTATGCCATGAGTGATGTGTCCTCTTTCACAGGCCACTGCCATACACTAATTATCTTTCCTTGCAAACGCAGGCACATCTGCCAAACAGCCGACAGTGTCCATGACCCAGGGTCTCAATCAAGCCCCAAAGAAACCTCTGAAGAGGGATCTGGAGACACCCTCCCTGAAGAATCATCACAATACTCACCCACACCCTCCACCAGCACAGAGACACAAACCTTAGTGGGACCTAGCTTTAGAGTAGCCCCGGATCACAATCTGGTGAACACATCACACTGTCTGATCCACAGCAGGCGACGACAGGGACCTCCCAGGTGTCCGGCAATAAGAGGACTGCTGGACATCAGTATGCTGATGAATCCAAGTCAGATGACAAGCCTCTGGACTAGGGCATGTCACAGTTGCTGGAGCTGCACAGCCTGTGCACAGTTGTTAATCACTTGTACATAATTTTCACTATTGTCAATAAACTCCCAAGAATGTCTCCCTGCCTATGGCACCTTGTTCTGATGAGCAGTGTTTGTGTCACTCAGGTGTGAAACCTTTCTGCACAAGATAAAGGCAGGTATCTCAGTCCAGGGCCTCTTCCCTGTGCTCTGTGCAGCCTTCAGACCAAAGTGATGGTCCAGCCTCACAATCCTTGGAAACATTACTGATGTCTGCACCTCAACAGTGCTGGTCATTGCTGCCAGAGTGTCACGGGCAGGCACCACAGAGTTCCATCATTCTCTTGATATGCACTCAGCACCTTTAAGGGGGGGCTGGCCCCCATCTTTTCAGCATCTGTGACCAATGATGCTCTGCTCCAGCTCCTGAAGGGCTCAGGTGCTGAAGGCGGACAAAGCATCAGATGTTTCTAAAGTTTCTTGGCTGCATCTCTATGACATGACCCTAATGATGGAGCGCAAGTGAGCTGTCCTCGGCCAGCCAGGAGTCAGACATTCTCAGAGGCTATGTGAAGATTTATGGAGTGTCCTCACTGCATGTCGTTATCCTCCTGTAATCGAGGGACTATTAGGGCTTCCATTGCATTTTTGTGGCAGGAGCATTCTCACAGAGGATATTCGCGCTGCCATAAGCAAGACTGGCGTCAAACATTCACAGGTGTGATGTGAGGATCTATGGTGTCTCCTTGCTGCATGAGATCATCATCCTCCACAAATCTAGCAGCTGTCAGGGCCTCCCGAGTGTGCCTGCCTCGTCTGGCCAGTGCGAGGGCCTTGTCACCAACATTGTCGCCTCTGAGGACCTCCTCACCCTCATCCCCATTGGTGTTCTCCTCATCGGAGGAAACGTGCAGTTCCTCCATCTCCTCCTCAGCCAGCTCATCTCCCCATTGCAGCATCAGGTTGTAAAGGGCGATGCGTGACACCCTCTGTGGACTGCATTGCACAACTCCACCAGACTGGTCCAAGTACTGGAACCTCATCTTCAGCATCCTGATGGTCTGCTCCACCAAGTTGCAAACTGCAACATGAGCCTCATTATACCATCACTCTGCTGTAATCGGAGGTCACCATATGGGTGTCATCAACCAAAGCCTCTGTGGGTAGCTCTTGTCCCCGAGGAGCCATCCCTGCAAATTCTGTAGATCCTGGAAGATTCCAGGGATCTGTGACTGACTGAGGATGTAGATGTCATGCACACTTCCTGGAAACCATGCACTTACCTCCAGGATGCATTTCTGGTGGTCGCACACCAGCTGCACATTCAGTGAGTGGAATCCCTTGTGGCTGATGTAGTCCACTGTGTGTAATGACGGAGACCTGAGCGCCACATGGGTGCAGAACCCATGGGTGCCATCTGTGGGAATCCCGAGATCCAGGAGAATCCAAATTTCCTTGCATCCTGGCTATCATGGTCCCAGGCGAAATGCAGAAAATTGTGTGCCCTCGAGAAGATGGCATCCATGACCTCATGAATGCATTTGTGGGTGGCAGCATGTGATATCCCACAGAGGTCAACAGTGGAGCCCTGAAAGGAGCTACTGGCGTAGAAATTGAGTGCCACAGTCACTTTCACAGCCACTGGCACTGGATACCCTCCATGTCCCAATGGTGCCAAGTCCTGCAATAAGTGGCAGATGTGAGCCACCAGGTCCCTAGGCATGCACAGTCGTCGGCGCTACTGGTTTTCGGTCATCTGCAGGAATGACAGACAGCGTCTATAGGCTCTGGGTGTTGCTTGGCGCTGACCAGCCATGGCTCACTGTCACTCCTGGGCAGCGTTTGCAGGAGTCCCAGCAGCTCCTTCTTCCTAAGGTTGGTGCTCCTGCCTTTGCATGGCCAGGAGCCTCGGTTGCTCTCTCCTCCATCTTCTCCACTCTCTGTAGGCCATCAGGCATACACCTAGTTCACCAGGATCCATGATCCTGATGTGGTCCTCCTGAGGCATGAAAGAGAGAGAGGCGTGGTTAGCATGGGTGTACTTAGCACCTTTCCTGGCCCTGTGTGACTGCCCCTTAATGCTTCCCGGAGAGTGCTGCCCACCCCTCAGATGGCCAGGGATGAGTACGCTGCATGGTTGCCTGTCAGCCTGCGACACAGGGAAGACTGTTCCTACTTGGGATACTGAGATTGCAAGTGGCTGTGAGCTCCTCAAGCAGTGATTGCTAAGTGACCAATGTTGGCAAGGAAATTGTACAACTTGTGCAGTCTAACTGCTCCGCGGCCCAGTAAAGTGGTGGTGGACTCGAAGTCTGTGCCGGGGGTGGGGGGGTGGTGGTTGCTGGTGGAGTGGGGTAAGGTCTGGAGTGCTTGGTGGCCCTTTGGTGCCTCTGCATTGCTTTTGTGAACGGGCAGTCTAGGAGGCCGACACCAATCATATCACTGAGGCTGCACCTGAACTGTCTCAGTTGCAGAGGATGGTCAGTTTATACAAGTGTCCCTATGCGTGGCGACTTCCCTCACCTGCCCTGTCCCCCACCTCGATTTCTTGTGTGCCAGACCCAATGCCAGGGCAGTAGGTGCCCCCCAACACCTGTCACCTCTGAGGCTGGGCAGCAGTTGTTCCCGGACAACCCACCTTTCCAACAGCAGTCGCCTCTGAGGCTGCCCACAGACACACCCCTGACAACAGTAGCCTCTGTGGCAGGGCAGCATGTCACCCTGGCCCCCCTGAAGCCTGCAAAGTAACAGGCAACCCTGGCAAGCTCTGCAGAATGATGCTGTTCACTCACCTCCAGTTCCCCCAAAGTGAAGGCTGCCGAGTGCATGTCGCCTGTGTGCTGTTGTGAAACACGTTGATATGTTTTCCTGCCGACATGGACGCTCGGTCTGACGGGGATCAAAGATCCTGGTGGGATGGCCTTTTAATGATATGCTGATGTATTACCATGAGCTTCCCAATGACTTCTGGTGGGAAATGTGGCTCGCCGTCGACGGGCTGAACGGAAAATCGTGACCTGCCTTCCCACCGTCGTGAAACCGATCACGCCATATTGTCCGCGCAAGCCACCTGTCACGCCTGCCACCAGCAGGCATGGAAAATTCCATCCATAACATCACACTGGTGCATCCGCATTAGCATTCCATCCTTTGAATGAACTTCGATCACTTTGAACATATTACAATGTCAGTTTAACTAAGCAGTTGTTTGAGTCTGCTAAACAGGTCACTTACAATGTTGCTTTGTGGCTGACTGTACACAGTAACACACTATTAAAAATCTACTTAGTAAATTGACAGGATCAGATTTGTGCTCGTAAATAGACACAGTGTCAACGAGCATTAAAATGTGCCCTGATTTACAAGGTACTCTGCCAGCTCAGGCTTTTGTCTTCTATCATTCCATCATCATCAATTTTACACTCCTGCTTAATTCCCCTCTGGCCACAGATCAGAGTTAACAGATTAACAATTTTTCATAAGGATTTGAGGTCCAATGAGTATATTACAATGTCAGTTCAACAGACAAATCAAGAGAAGTTGTTCTGGTCTGCTAAGCGGGTCATTTACAAAATTGATTCCTGATTCTGTTGTAATTCCAGCTTGATCCTTACTTCAGGTCTACTCCTCTGTGTCACCTCCCCACCCTTATAAACACATTTTTTTTTCACAAAACATAGCATTATTTGAAGGGGATCAGGACAACCACCAAACAAATTAACCGGTTATTAACCTCACTTTTACCTGTGGGACCTCACCATACTGTATTTTGTCCACAGAATAACGATCATTAATTGGGTGTGAAATGTTTCTGGACATTCATATTATTTGAAAGGCACATCATAAGTATAAGTCCTTTCTTTATAGTATCTACTTACACAGACACACATATTTAATTCTCAGTTGTCTCGATGATAAATCAATGAAGAAACAGCTGTTTGCCAATAATTGACTATTAAAAAGAGTATTTATCTATTAAGTATAATGAAGTGTGAATTGAACAACTCTCTTGCCATGCATGTAACCCCATGCACAAGTACAATCTTGGGTGTCTGGATCATTTTTTAAATGTATACTGTGAGTTATATTATTGAAATTAGAGAATGAATATGTTCATCAGCAAAAATGGCCAGTAGGTTTTTTTACAAACACTATAATCACACGCAGAAAATGAATTATCTTCCTTATTCATGTACTATCTGATAATATCATTGCCAAATCTTTCTAGAATGGTTTATGAATGAAAATTTCAAAAAGTAAAATGATCAAGTGCAGAATCCCAGACAGCAATGATTTTCCAATATCCCTTGGTACACTGTGTTCTTTTTTAATACATTGTTTTTCCTAATATTGACCAAAGGAATCTTTTCTCCAGTTTCGTGTTTGAATTTTCTGGGTAGAAAAGACATGGATGACAGATCCTATTTGGACAAGCAGAGCACTAAGGATGTAAAGCAGACTTTAGCACTTCAGTGCTTAACATGTAATTTCTAATCCATTTAATTAAAAATAAGAAAAGCTGCAAACAGGCAATGCAGAAACAGAGGATCCTAGCCATAACAATAGACAAGATCAACATGAGACCAATCAATCAAATGCAGCTCTTCTGTCTAGCACACACATGTCTGAGTTTTCCTGTCAACTATTGCTACTAAAGTACCTAAACAGAATATCAACACGTAACTCTGCAACATTTTCTGTTGATTATTCTAGACATTTTAGATGAATAAATTATTTTTAACATTCATGGTCAGTTTTCTCATTCACCTTATATGTCATCTGAACAAGTCTGAACAAGGCTCTGCTTTATCTATATCATTTCACGCTTTATACACCTTACTGAAGCACCAGCCCCCATAAGCTTTCGCTCTCTAGACTAAAAGTTCAACTTCTCTAAACTTTCTGTTCTAAAGAAGTTACTAAATATGAGAATAAAGTGTACCATATATAATTTTGGATAATATTACAGATGTATCTTGTTTGTCAGTACGCATAATTATATGTTGATGTTTAGGTGTAGTAAGAATACATATTCTATTAATAGCAGAAAAAATATATTGTCATAATTTATTTTCATAATTGCATTTTCTTCAATTTACAAATGTGTTAACATTGCAAAACATATAATTATATACTAACTACTCTTTGGTAATCAAATGTCAATAGCTTCAACAGCTGTAACAGAAAGAAGTGATTAGGCATGATTAGGCAATACTTAGTTGAATTTTTAGCTTCTTGCTTTTACTGTGTATTCACTTCTTATTGTATCTTTCTTGCCAGACTAATGTTATACTTTTTTTGAGTTTTAATTGGATTGGCCCACTTAAAAATTTTGTACAACAACAACAAAAATTGCTGGAAAAACTCAGCAGGTCTGACAGCATCTGTAGAAAGGAAGACAGAGTCAACATTTCAAATCCGTATGACTCTTCATCAGGATGCTGCTTCATGCTCTCGTCGGGACTTGGAAAAATTTATTAATTTTGCTTCCAATCTCCACCCCTCCATCATTTTCACGTGGTCCATCTCTGACACTTCCCTTCCCTTCCTTGACCTCTCTGTCTCAATTTCTGGTGATAGACTGTCCACCAATATCCATTACAAACCCACCGACTCCCACAGATACCTCGACTACAGCTCCTCACACCCCGCTTCCTGTAAGGACTCCATCCCATTCTCTCAGTTCCTTCGCCTCCGTCGCATCTGTTCCGATGATGCTACCTTCAAAAACAGTTCCTCTGACATGTCCTCCTTCTTCCTTAACCGAGGTTTTCCACCCACGGTCGTTGACAGGGCCCTCAACCGTGTCCACGCCATCTCCCACGCATCCGCCCTCACACCTTCTCCTCCCTCCCAGAAACATGATAGGGTCCCCTTGTCCTCACTTATCACCCCACCAGCCTCCGCATTCAAAGGATCATCCTCCGCCATTTCCGCCAACTCCAGCATGATGCCACCACCAAACACATTTTCCCTTCACCCCCCTTATCGGCATTCCGTAGGGATCATTTCCTCCAGGACACCCTGGTCCACTCCTCCATCACCCCCTACTCCTCAACCCCCTCCTATGGCACCACCCCATGCCCACACAAAAGATGCAACACCTGCCCCTTCACTTCCTCTCTCATCACCGTCCAAGGGCCCAAACACTCCTTTCAAGTGAAGCAGCATTTCACTTGCATTTCCCCCAATTTAGTCTACTGCATTCGTTGCTCCCAAT
This sequence comes from Carcharodon carcharias, assembly GCF_017639515.1. Lineage (NCBI taxonomy): Eukaryota > Metazoa > Chordata > Chondrichthyes > Lamniformes > Lamnidae > Carcharodon > Carcharodon carcharias. Next base: position 33,332,119 of record NC_054488.1, on the reverse strand, counting down.
GTGGTCTCCTCTACATTGGAGAGACCAAACGTAAGCTGGGCGACCGCTTTGCAGAACACCTGCTGTCTGTCCTCAAGAATGACCCAAACCTCCCTGTCACTTGCCATTTTAACACTCCACCCTGCTCTCTTGCCCACATGTCTGTCCTTGGCTTGCTGCATTGTTCCAGTGAAGCCCAACGCAAATTGGAGGAACAACACCTCATCTTCCGACTAGACACTTTACAGCCTTCCGGACTGAATATTGAATTCAACAACTTTAGGTCTTGAGCTCCCTCCTCCATCCCCACCCCCTTTCTGTTTCTCCCTTCCTTTCGTTTTTTTCCAATAAATTATATAGATTTTTCTTTTCCCACCTATTTCCATTATTTTTAAATATTTTTAAATCTTTTATGCTCCCCCCACCCCCACTAGAGCTATACCTTGAGTGCCCTACCATCCATTCTTAATTAGCACATTCGTTTAGATAATATCACTAACTTTTAACACCTATGCGTTCTTTTGTTCTGTTGTTTGTGACATCTTTTGATGATCTGCTTCTATCACTGCTTGTTTGTCCCTACAACCGCACCAACCCCCTCCACTTCTCTCTCTCTCTCTCGCTCTCTTCCACCCCCCCCCCCGCCCCCCCCCACACACACACACACCTTAAACCAGCTTATATTTCACCTCTTTCTTGGACTCACTCAAGTTTTGTCGAAGGGTCATGAGGACTCGAAACGTCAACTCTTTTCTTCTCCGCTGTTGCTGCCAGACCTGCTGAGTTTTTCCAGGTAATTCTGTTTTTGTTTTGGATTTCCAGCATCCGCAGTTTTTTTGTTTTTATCTCTGTGTTTAATTGACTGCCACTGCTCTTCAAGAAATGCCTACCTCCTTGAAGAAGTTCTGTTCGTCTCTGCGACAAGATTTCCGTATCTCTCTTTTGCCTTGTTCACCTTCATTGCTTTCCATTTCTCTCCTGGTGTTTGACAAGGTATTTACTAAAACCTGATTTCACAGCCATATCTCCTTTCTCAGTGACTGTCTCCGTCTCCGACTTACCCCACGTGGATTTCAACTGAAATTCCACCCCTCATGTTTCGAACCCACCCAGGATTACAGGTATCTCCGGGACATAAAACGTTTCTCGGACTGCAGTTCCTGTCACATTCTGAGATCCACACTCAGTGCCATGCGCCGCCATATGAACACACTCAACCTCTCCCTCCAGCAGCACCGCCGTACCCTTTTTCAAAGCTGCGCGTGCCCCAGTTTCATTTTATTCTTCGGCTCATCCGACGCCTCAACAAGAAACTTTTTCTCTTTCTCTCAAGTGCTAAGGAACTCAAGCACCAACAACTCATCGACACCAACACCCATCTAAGACCCTCCACCCCTGCCTGTCCCTCCGTCCCCACCCCATCTTCCAATCCCAACCCCAGCCGTGTATTTCCTATACCCCCTGACCTTCCCCTCTCCGATGCTGAACGTTCAGTGCTCAGCAAAGGACTTAGTTTCATACCCTTACACCCTCACCTCAATGAATTTCGGGCTCGGCATGATGCTGAACTCTTCTTCCGCCATCTTCTTCTCCGGGCTCACTTCTTTGGGCAGGAGTCCTCTCCCCGTTCAACGGATCCTTTCACCCACCTCCAATATTCTCCCTCCACCTGGACCCCTCCCTCTGGATTCTTACCTTCTCTTGATCTTTTCATTGAGAACTGTCGGCGCAACATTAGTCGTCTCAATTTCTCTGCTCCTCTCACCCATTCTAATCTCTCTCTCTCTGAAATTACTGCACTCCATTCTCTCAGGTCCAACCCTGACATTGTCATCAAACCCGCTGACAAGGGTGGTGCTGTTGTTGTCTGGCGCACTGACCTCTACCTCGCGGAGGCTGAACGTCAACTCGCAGACACTTCCGCCTACCTCTCCCTGGACCATGACCCCACCACTGAACATCAAGCCATTGTTTCCAGGACTGTCACTGACCTCATATCCTCTGGGGATCTTCCTCCCACAGCTTCCAACCTGATAGCTGCCCAACCTCGGACTGCCCGCTTCTATCTCCTACCCAAAATCCACAAACAGAACTGCCCCGGTAGACCGATCGTCTCAGCTTGCTCCTGCCCCACAGAACTCACTTCTCGTTATCTTGACTCCCTTCTCTCTCCCCTTGTCCAGTCCCTTCCCACCTACATCCGTGATCCCTCTGACACCTTACGTCACATCAACAATTTCCAGTTCCCTGGCCCCAACCGCTTCCTCTTCACCATGGACATCCAATCCCTCTACACCTGCATCCCCCACCAGGATGGTCTGAGGGCCCTTAGCTTCTTCCTCGAACAGAGGCCCGAACAATCCCCATCCACCACTACTCTCCTCCGTCTGGCTGAACTTGTTCTCACACTGAACAATTTCTCCTTCAACTCCTCTCACTTACTCCAAATAAAAGGTGTGGCTAAGGGTACCCGCATGGGCCCCACCTATGCCTGTCTCTTTATGGGGTATGTGGAACATTCCTTGTTCCAGTCCTACTCCGGCCCCCTTCCACAACTCTTTCTCCGGTACATCGATGATTACTTCGGTGCTGCTTCATGCTCTCGTCGGGACTTGGAAAAATGTATTAATTTTGCTTCCAATCTCCACCCCTCCATCATTTTCACATGGTCCATCTCTGACATTTCCCTTCCCTTCCTTGACCTCGCTGTCTCAACCTCTGGTGACAGACTGTCCACCAATATCCATTACGCACCCACCGACTCCCACAGATACCTCGACTACAGCTCCTCACACCCCACTTCCTGTCAGGACTCCATCCCATTCTCTCAGTTCCTTCGCCTCCGTCGCATCTGTTCCGATGATGCTACCTTCAAAAACAGTTCCTCTGACGTGTCCTCCTTCTTCCTTAACCGAGGTTTTCCACCCACAGTCGTTGACAGGGCCCTCAACCGTGTCCGGCCCATCTCCCGCGCATCCGCCCTCATGCCTTCTCCTCCCTCCCATGATAGGGTCCCCCTTGTCCTCACTTATCACCCCACCAGCCTCTGCATTCAAAGGATCATCCTCCGCCATTTCCGCCAACTCCAGCATGATGCCACAACCAAACACATCTTCCCTTCACGCCCCCTGTCGGCATTCCGTAGGGATCGTTCCCTCCGGGATACCCTGGTCCACTCCTCCATCACCCCCTACTCCTCAACCCCCTCCTATGGCACCACCCCATGCCCACACAAAAGATGCAACACCTGCCCCTTCACTTCCTCTCTCATCACCGTCCAAGGGCCCAAACACTCCTTTCAAGTGAAGCAGCATTTCACTTGCATTTCCCCTAACTTAGTCTACTGCATTCATTGCTCCCAATGTGGTCTCCTCTACAATGGAGAGACCAAACGTAAACTGGGCGACTGCTTTGCAGAACACCTGCTGTCTGTCCTCAAGAATGACCCAAACCTCCCTGTCACTTGCCATTTTAACACTCCACCCTGCTCTCTTGCCCACATGTCTGTCCTTGGCTTGCTGCATTGTTCCAGTGAAGCCCAACGCAAACCGGAGGAACAACACCTCATCTTCCGACTAGACACTTTACAGCCTTCCGGACTGAATATTGAATTCAACAACTTTAGGTCTTGAGCTCCCTCCTCCATCCCCACCCCCTTTCTGTTTCCCCCTTCCTTTTGTTTTTTTCCAATAAATTATATAGATTTTTCTTTTCCCACCTATTTCCATTATTTTTAAATATTTTTAAATCTTTTATGCTCCCTCCGCCCCCACTAGAGCTATACCTTGAGTGCCCTACCATCCATTCTTAATTAGCACATTCGTTTAGATAATATCACTAACTTCTAACACCTATGTGTTCTTTTGTTCTGTTGTTTGTGACATCTTTTGATGATCTGCTTTTATCACTGCTTGTTTGTCCCTACAACCACACCAACCCCCTCCACTTCTCCCTCTCTCTCTGCAGCCCCCACCCCCGCACCTCCCCCCCCGCCCCCCCCCGCCCCCCCCCGCCCCCGCCACCCCACACACACACACACACACACACCTTAAACCAGCTTATATTTCACTTCTTTCTTGGACTCACTCAAGTTCTGTCGAAGGGTCATGAGGACTCGAAACGTCAACTCTTTTCTTCTCCGCCGATGCTGCCAGACCTGCTGAGTTTTTCCAGGTAATTCTGTTTTTGTTTTGATATGTTGGGGCTTGTTGTGCGCACATTGACTATGTATTCCCTATGCCACAACAGCAGCTACAATACAAAACTACTTCATTGGAACTTGGGAATTAGGGATTTCCTATGGTCATGTAAAGTTATTATAAAGGCAAGCTTTTTTTTCCTTAACAGACATAAAGGGCAGTAAACACAATAGGTGAAAATAGACAATGCCATGGGGAACATTTCTCCCCCGTTGGGGGGGAAGTGCAAGAGCGGGGCCAGTGGCCGGCCTTCCGATCAGCGTCCCCGGTCAGGGGGGGCACTGCCATTTTATGTGGGCAGGCCAATTAAGGCCCACCCAGTGTGACGTCCGCCAGGAAGTGCTATGTGGGGGCAGTGGAGGGGAAAGAGCACACAGATCTCCTTGAGGCAAAGCGCTGCCTCAGGGATATCGGCTCCAATTCAAAAGTTGACAGAAAGTTAATAGAAAAATTTCCCTGACATGTCCCCTCATGTGACAGTGTCACATGAGTTGGAACACGTCCTTAACTTTTGTTTAAACATTTGATAAACATTTAAAAGCCCTCATGAAACCTCATCCCACCCGTGGATGAGGTTTCATGCTTTTTCCGAGGCCTGCCTAGGCTCCCGGCCTGCCTGCCAACCCTAAGTTGATCTTGCATCTGAGAGAAATCTGGCCAGTGGTGAAGACAAGAGGAAGGCCGAGATTTAAGTCTGTGCTAGAAAGAAGATACAGAAATCCTAATCGGGCTTTAATACTGGCAGCATACGGAGACACTTTCGTACATAGGCCTGGCAATCAAATCGCAAACGCTGATGCCCTTAGTCATTTGCCTTTACAAGAAAATGATGAGAATGTCCCAGTTCCTCAGGAACTTGTCTTACTGTTAAATTTCTTAGATTCCTCACCGGTATGTGCTCAATAGATCAGAGACTGGACAAGTCGGGACCCAGTCCTATTTCAGGTATGAGATCAAGTGCTACATGGTTGGTCACAGGAGCCGTATCTGATTAAATAAAACCCTACTTCAAGAGAAGACATGAAATAACCAGCCAGGATGGCATCTTATTGTGGGAGCACGAGTGATAGTTCCTGCAAAGGGAAGGGAGCCACTTTTAATTGAACTACACAGTGCCCATCCAGGAATTTCCTGAATGAAGACCGTAGCACACAGCTATGTATGGTGGCCTGGAATGGATGGCGAAATAGAGAGTTTAGTAAAGCACTGTGCGCAATGTCAGCAACTGCAAAAGTTGCCAGCAACAGCTCCATTACACCTGTGGGAGTGGCCAGGTAGACCCTGGGTGCAGCTACGCATTGACTACATTAGAACTTTCCTGGGAACATTTCCTGCTCATTGTCAATGCCCATTCGAAATGGTTGGATGTATATGAGGTGAAGTCACCAACGTCGGCCGCTACAATTGAGAAACTATGTCAGAGTTTTGTCATTCACGGACTACCAGAAGTAGTCATTTCCGAATGCTGAGTTTCAGTGGTTTATCAGCCTCAACGGTAACACTCGTGCAAAAACTGCACCCTACCACCTTTCCTCAAATGGACTGGCCGAAAGGGCAGTTCAAACGTTCAAAGCAGGCATTAAAAAGCTAACTGGCAATTCCTTGGCAACCAAGCTAGCACGGCCACTTTTGGACGACCCCTCACACAACAACAGGTGTTAGACCTTCGGAGTTATTGTTGAGACACCGCCTCAGGATGAAATTGAGGTTAGTAATGCCAAATTTAGAGGGGAAGGTGGAAAGGAGTCGACGAAGCCAGAAAACTAGGCACAACTGGCATAGTCACACAGTAAAACCTCCCTGAAGCACAGAGCTGCCTCAGGGAGCTGAAAATTTTTAACAATATAAGCACAGGGAGCTGAAGACTTTTAACAATATAACTAAAGATGTTAAAAATAATGAAAACATGTCCCCTCAAGTAGGGACATGTTAAATATGAGTGCTAAAAGTTTTAAATTTTTTTAAAATCACTGGTCGAAACCTCATCCCACCCGCAGATGAGGTTTTGCCAAAAATGTAACGGCCGCTTGGCCTTTTCGCTTGCCCACCAACTGAATGGTTGGATGGGGACTGAAAAATTCAAGTCAATTAATTGATTGAGGGCCTTAATCGGCAGCTTAATTGACAGCTGGTGCGCTGCCAACTCCCCCGCGTGCCCGCTGCCTGAAATATCACGCGAGTGCGAGATGACGTCGGGACAATCTCCCAAAGTCATTGCGAGCCATTTTACACTCGTTCGACTCGGGCACACGCCCGCCTGGTGAGAGAAGAATTCAGCCCAATGTTTCTACCCAAGAAATGTCTGCGGATCAACTCTATCATCAACAGTAGCAACTCGGCCACCCTTACGACAGTTGCTTTCTGCAATAGTTGTCCTTCATCAAAGGTAAATACAGCTTAAATTCAGCATACGTAGCTGCTCACCCCCAACCACCCCCAGCCCAAGTTCCCTTTGCTTCACAAGCAACTGATGGGAGCTCAGTACAGGGATCAACATGTATTTTGATTTGCTGGACGTTCAGCATTGGAGGCTCACACTGGCTGGAACAACATGATTATAAGCGCCCAAAGGCTGGGAACAGATGGTTTGTCTTAGAGGAGCAATGGCCTAAATTTTATGTCCCCTCCTCCCCCCTGCCAAACCAATGGTTGTGTTTTTATGCAGAAACACCTGGGGTGCGTGACCGCCTGCCCTTGCCCCACTTGAGGCACTTAAGTGCTGTTTCCTGCCCAGCCTCAATTTTCAGCTGGTGGGAGGGTTTTCCAGGCATTGGGGAAGCCTGAAAATGATCGGGCTTAGGCCTCGGGTGGAAGGTAGTGGGTTGGGGGGGGGGGGTGCGGTGCAGGGGCGGAGGTGGGGGTGCACCTCCATCAGATGCACCTTTCTAATTTGGGGTGCCCATCCCTTTAGGTCTGGTGGCCACTGGACCTCCCCGCACCCCCCAGCTTCTCCCCCAACACCCCAATCACCCACTTTTCACCCCCCAAGGCCTTCCCTACCCTCCCGCCGTGGGACCCTGAAAACTTACCTTTCTGTCCAGTCCCAGGACGTTAGGCTCTTGCATCTTCATGCACTTCCTCTTTTGTCCACTGATGCTTCTGTCGCTGCAGGAATAGAGAGTTTCCAGCCAATCAGATTGGCTGGCAGCTCTCTAAGGTGGGACTTCCTCCCGAGTGAGGGGTGTAAGTCCCACCTGCAGCCAACTGATGCTCATTCAAGTGTGAAATGGCTGTTTGGCAGCCAGAGTGGGCGGGGATGTGGCAGGAAGGGAAACCCCACCATCCTAAATATCCTGGTTCACATCCTGCAGTTCCTAAAATAAATGCAGACAAACGTATATGTACTTTGAATTGATTCTAAAAATTTTTTTTAAATTGTACATGAATTGGCATAAAAACTGTATATATGATAAATCTAAGGGGTAGTGTCAAAAATAATATTCCAGTGATTAAAGCAGGATTGATGATGCAGTCTCTTGCTGTCAGAGTCACAAGTTTAGTCGTGTGTTGGACCCACAAGCAATTGGGGCATATTTTTAACATTATTCTTTCATTGGATGTTGGTTAGGCCAGAATTTGTTGCCCATCCCTAATTGTCCTTGAGAAGGTGGTGGTGAGCCGCCTTCTTGAACCACTGCAGTCCATATGCTATTAGGAAGGGAGTTGCAGGATTTTGACAAAGCGACAGTGAAGGAACAGCAATATAGTTCCAAGTCAAGATGGTGTGTGTCTTAGAGGGGTACTAGCAGGTAGTGGTGTTCCCATGCCATCTGCCACCCTTGTCCTTCTAGGTAGTCATGGACTATCTAGGATATGATGGGCTTGGAAGATGGTGTCGAAGAAGCATTGGTGATTTGCTGCAATGCATCTTGTAGATGGTACACATTGCTGCCACTGTCCTTCAGTGCTGGTGGGCATGAATATTTAAGATGGTGAATGGGGCAGCAATCAAACCGGTTGCTTTGTCTTGAATGGTATCAAGCTTCTTGAGTGTTGTTAGAGCTGCACTCATTCAGACAAGTGGAGAGTATTCCATCATACTCCTGATTTGTGCTATGTAGATGGTGGACAGGCTTTGGGGAGTCAGGACCTGAGTTACTCACTGCAGAATTCCCAGCCTCTGACCTGCTCTTGAAGCCACAGTATGGCCTGTCTATTTGAGTTTCTGGTCAATAGTGGCCTTGAGGATGTTGACAGAGGAGGATTCAGTGATGGTAATGCCATTGAATGTCAGGGGGAGGTGGTTAGGTTCTCTCTTATTTGAGATGGTCATTGCCTGGCACTTGTGTGGCATGAAATTTACTTGCTGTAGTACTCAATAGTTTGATTGATCTGTGATTGATTATGTTAGACTGGTAACTGATCCATGTTTATTGCGCTGGATTGCTTAAGCCTGCAGGTAGGGCAAGAGCTAAGCAAACTGAGAATATCCACAAAAGCCCTGAGGCTCTGAGCTGAGACCATGTGTGCGTATAGAAAAACCTGTGAGTTCTGAGATGTTTTAAAGTATTATAAATACACTTATGTAGTTTTAGAACTAGTGTCATCTCTGCATTGCTCTGAGATAACCCAAACATATAAAATATAGGGCAACCCAGTGAATACATAACACTTTCTGCTTATCAGCCCAAGCCTGAATATTGTCCTGGCCTTGTTGCATGTGGACAAAGGCTGCTTTGGTATCTGAGGAGTTGCAAATGGTGATGAACATTTTGCAAACATCAGTAAACATCCTGACTTCTGACCTTATTATGGAGGGAGTGTCACTGATGAAGCAGCTGAAGATGATTGGATCTAAGACACTACCCTGATGATGTAGCATTGTCCCGGGACTGAAATAAATCACCTCTACAATCACAACTATCTTCCTTTGTATGACTCCAACCAGTATTTTGGTGTGTAACAACAGAAATTAGAGTTGCCCATGCAAAATAAAGTGAAGTAATTAAAGTGTGCATTGACAGTCCAGAAAGCAATAAACTGAAAAAGCAAATGTCAAACCTGCTGTACAATATGCCACATTATAGAACTCTAGGGGTTATAAATTCATCTTGGGCAGTGGAGCAAAATACGTATTATTGGATTGGCCACCCGTTTGTTATATGCAGTACCTGGGATTTAATTTCATTGCTGCAAAGAAGCTGAATGTCTGATGAGTTGTGTTCAATGGCTCAAGCACTTAATTGTGTATATCTGTTGACTGCTCTCTGCTATATACTGTTAGTCAAGCCGTTTGGCGTAGTTACAAAGAAACAGAAACTGAAAGCTAACTGGAAGCTTGTGGCTGCACACATTTTAAGAGCATTTGTAATAAAGACCAGTTCATAAATAGGGTGCAATTTTCCAGTCCTGCAATTTTCCAGTGGGTTTTGTGGCGGCTGGGAGCAGAAAATTCGGGGAGAAGCCTAACATCGGATTCCCGCCGGCGGGAAATCAGTTCGGAATTTCCCCTTACCATTTTCATGACGGGCTGATGGTGGGTCAGGTTTCCTGCTGATCCATGTTGACAATGCAATTTACATGCATTTCTATGAAATGGATGCTCATTGAAAATTCTACTTGCCAGAATCTTGATCCCCCTCCCAATCTTGCGCCATGTCAGCGGGAAATTAGACTAGTCTAAATCATGTTTACAAATGAGCAGCATGCAGCCCTCAGTTTGCTCATGATGTTGAGGTGAGTGCAACGTTTAAAGCCTACCTGCAACAGCGCTGCTTTGGTTTCTCAGCAAAGCCAGTGTAATGCCACACTGGTTGGTCTGCTCGTGGTGGGTGCCTCCATACTCCTGTGGGTCTCAGGCAGGTCTGCTTTGTGACTTGGGGGTGTGGGGTGAGAAGGATGACGGAGATATGGGGTCAATGGGGTATGGTGGGGTTGGGTTGGTTGCGGGGTGGGGGGTGGTGGTGAATGATGGCAGGCAGAGGGGAGACCACAGGGGAAAGGGGAAGCTGGAACCTGACATGGGAGACTAGAACGCAGACACAGAAGGGGATGGATGAGAATTGAACTGTTTGAATGGGAGGGCATGGATGCAGACTCTGGCATAGGAAGGGGGTTGTTGTGTTAGCATAGCACAAGAGGGATGGGTTGCATAGAGACTCATGGAGGGAGTGGGGGAAGGGAGACTGTGTTGCCATGAGAGAATGGGAGAGCTCATTGAAAGACAGTTATAATGCCTGGTCTGGGACTAAGAGGTCAGAGTGAGAGATTAAAGGCAGTCCTGGGGTTTTGCAGACCATGCTACAGGGTTATGCATGGCGCAGACATCATAGTCCCAACCCTGGGAGGGGCAAGGCCTGAGTGCTCAATTGGGATAAGGCATAGCTTGGTGTGCAGGGTGTGTTCATTGTCTTACTGACAGTGGCAATGTGGTTGTCTGGCTCGATACTGGGCTGCAGATAGGATGGACATGGCTAGGCGTGGCACCAGCAGCCTCTAAATGGGAAAAAGGTAATAAAGTGGGGGGTTACTCAAAGCTCTCCTGGTGGTGGTGGAGAGGGGGGCTCTCCTCTGTATGTGGAGGTGGGGAGGCTCTCCTTTTTATGTGACCATGCACACAGCCTCGAGATGGGGAGGGGTGAAGTCCATGGGGCATGGGGTGCCAACAATGATGAGTTCATGGGGGAGGGCTGGAAGTCCACCTAACGACAATGGAATCCACAGTTATTGGGGCAGGCTGGAGAATAGCTGGAGTCAGGTCTACCCGCACAATGTGAGGTTCCATGAAAGTTGGAGAGACCCAAAACACTGACAGGGGGTGGGTCAAGTTGACATCAAAATAAAAATGCAACACCACCATCTTGAAACCCCAAAGTTATTGAGCAGTTTAAAATCAAAACTGGAAAGGAATCTGCATGGGAGAGTTCTGAGGCAGTGTGGGAGGAACCCATAGCTGGACTAAGGGACCCCTTCAGCGGGCACCCTTAAACTGCTTAGAGTCACAACATTGAAATAGAGTCAGAGCTGAGAGAAAAGAGGAAGACTTGTGGGAGTTGTGTACAGGCCCCTTAAGAGTGACCATATGGTAGGATTGAACATAAAGGAAGAAATAATTGGAGCTTGTTAGAAAGGCACTGTGATAATCATGGGAGATTTTAATTTACATAGAGACTGGAAAAGTCAGATTGGCAAAGGTAGCCTAGATGAGGAATACATTGAATGTTTTCGGGATAGTTTCTTAGAACAACATGCTCTGGAGCCAACCAGAGAGCAACCTATTCTAAACTTGATATTGTGCAATGAGATGGGAGTAATTAATGATCTCATAGTGAAGGTGCTCCTAGGTAGCAGCAATTATAATATAATTGAATTTTACATTCAGTTTGAGGGAGAGAGGAGTGGGTCTGAGACTATGCTTTTAAACTTAAATAAGGGCATTGAAGAAGGCATGAAAGCTGAGGTGGCTAAAGTGAATTCGTAAATTAGGTATCAAACTTAAAGAAAAAGCATATAATTATGCAAAGATAGGTGGAAGGCCAGAAGATTGGACAGAATATAAGGAAGAGCAAAGAATAACTGAAAGATTAATAAGGAAGAAAAAGTTACTGCATGAGAGAAAGCTAGCCAGAAATATAAAAACAGGTAGTTAGAGTTTTTATAAATATTTTAAAATGAAAAGAGTTAACAAAGTGAGCATTAGTTCTATAGAAAGTCAGTCTGGAGAATTGATAATGGAAAACAAGGAAATGGCGGATGAAGTGAACAGGTATTTTGCATCAGTCTTCACTATAGAGGATACAACTAACATCCCAAAAGCAGCTGTAAACCAGGAAAAGGAAGTGGGAAAGGGAGTCAGCAAAATTAGTCAACGGAGAAGTAGTACTGAGTAAATTGTTGGAGCTGCGGGCTGACAAGAGCTCAGGTCCTGATGGACTTCATCCTAGGGTCTTAAAGGAAGTGTCTAGTGAGATAGTCAATGCATTGGTTTCAATTGTCCAAATCTCTCTAGATCCAGGGAAGTTGCCACTAGATTGGAAGATAGCAAATGTAACTCCATTATTCAAAAAGGGAGGGAGACAGAAAACAGGAAACTACAGGCCAGTTAGCTTAACATCTGTCGTAGGGAAGATGTTAGCAGCTATTATTATAGAAGTAATAGCAGAGCACTTGGATAAGCTCAAGGTCATCAGGCAGAGTCAACATGGTTTTGTGAAAAGGGAATAGTGTTCAACCAATTTATTGGAGTTCTTTGAAAAGTAACACCTGCTGTGGATAAAGAAACTGGTGGATGTACTGTACTTAGATTTCTAGAAGACATTTAATAAAGCTCCACATCAAAGCTTATTGCAGAAAATAAAAGCTCATGGTACAGGGGGTAACATATTGGCATGGATAGAACATTGGCTTGCTAACAGAAAGCAGAGAATAGGAATAAATGGGTCTTTTTCAGATTGGCAAGATGTAACAAGTGCCGTACCACAGGAATCAGTGTTGGGAGCTCAACTGTTGATAATTTATATAACTGACTTGGATGAAGAGATGGATGGGATGGTTGTCAAATTTGCAGATGACAGAAAGATAGATAGGAAAGCAAACTATGGCAAGGACATAACGAGGCAACAAACAGATATATATAGGTTAAGTGAGTGGGCAAAGATCTGGCAAATGGAGTATAATGTGGGGAAATGTAAAATTGTCCATTTTGGCAGGAAGAATAAAAGAGAAGCATATAATCTAAATGATGAGAGATTGCAAAGCTCTGAGGTGCAGAGGGATCTGGGTGTCCCAGTGCATGAGTCACAAAAGGCTAGTATGCAAGTACAGCAAGTAATGAGGAAGCTAATAGAATATTATCATTTATTGCGAAGGGAATTGAATACAAAAGTAGGGAGGTTATGCTTCACTTGTACAGGGCACTCGTGACATCACATTTGGAGCCCTGTCTACAGTATTGGTCACCTTATTTAAGGAAGGATATAAATGTGTTGGAAGCAGTTCAGAGGTTTACCAGACTCATACCTAGAATGGGCGAATTGTCTTATGAGGAAAGGTTGGACAGACTAGGCTTGTATTCGCTGGAGTTTAGAAGAGTAAGAGGTGACTTGATTGAAACATATAAGATCCTAAGCAGCTTTGACAGGGTGGATGTGGAGAGGATGTTTCCTGTTGTGGAAGAACCTGGAACTAGTGGTCACTGTTTAAAAATAAGGGGTCACCCATTTAAAACAGAGATGAGGCAAAAGTTTTTCACTCGGAGAGTAGTGAGTCTTTGGAACTCTCTTCCTGAAAAGGTGGTGGAAGCAGAGTTTTTGAATATTTTTAAGGCAGAGGTGGATAGATTTTTGGTAAGCAAGGGGGCGATAGGTTATCGGGGGCAGGTGGGATGCAGATTTCAGGTTACTATCAGATCAGCCATGATCTTAATAAATAGTGGGGCAGGCTTGAGGGGCTGAATGGCCTACTCCTGCTCCTTTGTCGTATGTTTGTAAGGTGCCATTGGAACCACTGCCTTCTGGTGCACTTTAATGAAAGTCTGCAGGAGTCATTGGCTTCACAATACAGTTGCTCCTTTTGAGCATTAACAGAGAGGTATGTGAGAATGGAAAATGCAGGCAACTGTTAAGGAAGCACAGCTGCTGTATATCTGCCAGATCATCAATGAAAGCCTGTAATGTGCTTTCTCCATTTGGCATGGATGACGGGCTAAAGGGCATCCGGTCATTGCTGAAGTGCAAGTTAAGCTTAATCAGTATACCAGCTCAGAGATTGTAGGAGTGCCTATGGTAAGGTGGCACATTTCATGAATGCGTCCAAACCTCTTCCAACCTCTGTGGGATTGAGATGTCAAGAATCAGGTTTGGTATCTTGGACACCTAGACCTGTGAGTGTGTGCCTCAGCTACAACTACAAGACTGCATCAGTGAAAAGCTAGTAGCACAGACGCAGCTCGCAGCTTTAGGGCATGACAGCAACTTTCTGTTAGCGAGTGGGAGGTTGACTTTATTTGCCCAGCATTCACCTATCTATCCACAGGGAGAAGGAGGATTGAATAACGGAGCCTGCGCTCAATGCTACCTTCTTGATGGCAGATCTGATTGAGGAGGAGGAGGGCCTGGCACTGCCTAATGCAGCTTCGAGAGGAGGCCCGGCCTGCAGTCCATGGTCCGGAGGTGCCCCAGTAATACCCAGAGGATGAAAAGGTTAGACCCATCCCACAGAGGCGACTCACACAACCAAGGGTCTACTGAAGAAAACGTTCCTATCTGGAGATGAGTGAAAGACAATGCCACACATGTCTGCACTTGTCAAAAGATATGGTGGATTATATCTGCCACATTCTGCGAGTGTACCTAATGCCCCATGGACTGGGAGGATATCCCCTGCCAGTGCCCCTGAAGGTTACTGCCATGCTCAATTTTCTTGCCTATAATTTGTTCCAAGGATCCACAGGGTTCCTATTACAGTAGCGCTCATCATTATGTGAAGTTCACACTCAATGAAGCTAGCCAGGCTGCTAGATTTCTCAGATTTGCAGCTATTTCGGGCTCCCTAGAGTAGAGGCTGCAATCAATTGCACACATCACTTTGAGAGCTCCAAGGCAGCAGCTCCTGATGTTAATTAACAGGAAAAGGTTCCAGTCCCTGAATGTTCAACTGATGTGCACTCATCAGGAGCTTGGGAATTCCCATGACTCATGCATCTTGAGTCAGTCCCAGGTGCCTCACATATGCGAAGGACTTCAGTGATTAAAGGGCTGGCTGCTTGGGGATAAAGTATACCCACTCAAACAATGGCTTCTGATACCTGTGTGTTGTCTTCAGGGTGCCTCAGAGGAGAGAAACAACGAGGCGCATAGCTCCACATGATCCATCATCAAGAAGCCCATTGGCATCCTGAAGGTGCACTTCTGATGTTTGGACTGCTCAGATGGGGTTCTGCATACTGTCCTCAGAGCATGTCTTGCATAATCGTGGTCTGTTGTGCCCTTTGAACCTGGCACCTCAAAGTGGGGGGATCCATTGCCAGAGGAAGACACGGAGGAGGCTGAGACCTCCTCAGGTGATGAACATCAGGAAGGGCAGGAACCTGAAGACGGAGATGAGGGTCAGCTTCCACGTGAAGATGCCATTAAAGAAGCACAGTGTGGATGATGTGCCCATGCCACACTGATGGCCACAAGATTCCAAGAGAAGTTAGATACAGGCAATGGGACAAGGCCATATTCTTTCTGTCCCTTAGTGCCATACCAGTGCAGTGAAAGGCCTTTACAACCAGTAACATCAAGGCCAAGTTCAGTATTCAGGCTTGTACCTTCAACCCTCATGATTCACCATGCCCTAATCTTTGGAAAGGTCAGCGGCGAACCCTGTATCTGCGCACTCTGGAATGTGAAAGTCGACACAACAGTGCAAACGCTGTGTCAAAGGACTTGATGCGGTCATCGCCACCTTAATGAGAAACTTTTAGCGGACACTGAGATGCCGCATGGTTGGAGAGACCATCATGGCTGCAGGTCTTATGCTTTGGTACTATCAATGAAGAAAGCCATCTCATTTTGAGAAACAATTACAGTTAACCCTCCAAGGCTACTGACCACGCCTAACTCCATGTTGTATTGTAAGGGGGAGAGGTTATTAATGCATTTTGATAACATTTCCATTAAGAGTTTGACACATCTCCCTGACATAACACAAGGGTCGAGTAACTATCATGAATCAATTGCACATCACATGAGTGTAAGGCCCACAAAGGGAGGCGATCACTGAATGGCAGCTTGATTCAACCTTGCAATAAGAGGGCATATAGACACACATGCATGCCGCTTTCAAATAACAAGACTATTCTTATGAACAACAAAGGTATTTACCAAGGTGGGTGATATACACTGATTGAACACCCATGACTTAGAAGTGATGTCAAAGCTTCTTAATTTTTCTAATCCTACCTTGGTGCATCCCCGACATCTGCAGCAGAGGTGGAGGCAGTCTCTGCACTGATGGAGGGTACAGATGAACGCAATGATGTATCTTCTTCATATGGGTCCTCATCATCTTCCTCAGATGTGGGCTGGGGCTTATGTTGGCTCTGCTGGTCTGTCTGGACCTGTCACTGCATGTAAGAGACAGCAGGTAGATTTAGTTCATGAACAGGCTGAATACAACATTGTATGTCACTCATTGAGAATCTCAGAATGTGATCAACTCATGGATAGCTCATACATACTGGCTTGCTGGGAGAGTCCAATCTTGTCTTCACCACAGGAGTGATCTCTGTCCTCCCCTGCTAACTCGGCGGCATCCTCCTCGAAATTGGACAGCTCCTGTATGTATGCTGTCTCTCCTCCAGCCTGGGATCTCTCCCTCCTGTTGTGGCAAACTTGGCCTGCATGAAGACTAATCAATGGGATGTGATGAGAAGGGATGGAGTAGAGGTTGGGATGCATGCATGCCTCCTGTGTATGCTGAGTCCTCCCCAGTAAGGGCTGAGGATGGAGTTTGTGCAGCATGATGGATGAGATGCTGATGATATTAAAATGCCCGTGAGACAATCAGTGTTGATGTGTCCCCAGCTAATATTGTGTGGGATCCCTGAGCAGTGTAGCTCTTTGAGTGCATGATGCCATTATGTGAGTGTGAGATTGGAGTGAGCTGAACATTGACATACACTGGCAGAGCAGATGAGATCATTCATCCTCTCCCTACACTGGACGGTGTTTCTTGGGTGAGTGCCCAACAAGCTGACCTCCCTTGCAACTGCCTCCCAGGCCGGCGAGGTGAGGCTGGTGGGCGTCCTGCAGCCATCCCTCTGGTAGAGGACATCCCGGTGGTGGGGGATTCCACAAGCGAAGGCCTCAAGGGAGTCATTCCTGAACCTCAGTGCAGCTTTTTTCTTGGGTGCAGCCATATCGAAGTGTGAAAAAGGAGTTGTTTTATCATAGTGTTGCTCAAAGATCAAACTGAGGAATGCAAATCAAGGAGGCCCTGATGTCAGTTATTCCAAAAGCCAAGGTACATTACAAAACTAATTGTCATTGTTATGGATGGAGCAGCAAGATTAGTAAGAGGGGAGATAATATCTTGGCCAAGTTCATCATTTATTAGGTTGAGATGGTGATAAAGGGTGGAGTTTTCCATTGATGAGACTAAGTGCGGCAGTGGATGGTTTCAGCGTTGCTCACCCCGCTGCTCAGAATGGAGGGAACTCATGCCTGATTCTGTGCTTGGAAGCTCATTAATAATGCACAGCAGAATATCAGGCTGAATGACCTGGTGGGTCGGGAGCTGATATGTCCACCTCACCATCAGCTGTGCAGAGTTGTAGGTCTGGGTGCCATATTTAAATGCCAGTCAAACACACACATCTCACTCTCTGCAGCCCACCTGTCTCCAGGAGACTGTTCCAGATGTCTTCCACGCACAAGAGGTGCATCCTGCTTCAGCCACACACCCTCCAGGCCTTGATCAGAGGAGCACAGCGATGTGCTCCATCCCAGGGATGGTTCAGGAAGAACACCGGCCTCACCTCTTGGGCCTGGCAGGCCATCACCAGAAAGATCAGCATGGCTGCCAGCCATGCCCAGAACAAGCAGGAAGAGGATGAATGATCTCATCCGCTCCGCCAGGGTAAGTCATCCAATCATCAAACTCTCATCATGCCATCATGTGCTGAAATGGCTCCTCTCTTCAGGGATCTCACACAGCCATTACCATGGGACACATATCAGCACTAATAGACTAAAGGAACCTTTTACATAACAACCACCCCATCAATCATGCTCTGCACTCTCCATCCTCAGACCTGCTGGGGAGGGCCCACCACACACAGGGGGCATGAATCTTTGCTAACCCATGGTCCATCTCTTCTCATCACATGTCTTTCTTGTGCTTTGTCCAGGCCAAGCTTGCCCACAACAAATGGGAAAGTTCCCAGACCAGGTGGGGTGGGTGGCTGCACGGCTGACATCATTGACAAAGTTTGAGGAGGCTGCAGTGCAGATTACTGGGGAGGAGAGGAATCGCTCCTGTGGGGAAGGGGAACTCAGACTGTCCCAGAAATCCAGTAGGGATCACTCCTCCATGAGTTCATCACATCATGACAATTACAGTGAGTGACATGCAGTCTTATATTCCTCATGGTCATCTACTAAAACTCCATTCTCTATCTTAGAGGCACCTTCAGATCGAGGCCCACAAGGGACAACCATCAGAACACCCAACCCCCAGGCCACATTTGAGGAGGAAGATGACGAAGAACCATCACAGCGTTTACCTGCACCCTCCAGCAGGGCATAGGCACACACCTCAGTGGGGCACATCTCTGGATGAGGCTCGGGCTCACTTTCTGGAGGACACTTCGCTGACACACCCCCGCAGCAGTCGGAGGCAGGGACAGGCCAGGTCTCTGGCGCTTGGAGAGCTGCTGGAGAACAGGCACCTGCTCAGTCCAAGTCAGTTGAAGTGGCTTTCCAACTCATGGGGCAGATACATCCCAGATTTGCACTAAATGTGGTAGCAGGCAGGAAAAACGATGTTTTACCCACTGACTGCAATGGCAGCTTCTCACGCCATATCATCCCAATCCCACCGCATTAATTATACATTCTCAGGAAACACGCTGTTTCGATGGCGGGGGGGCAGGGAGCACGCAAGCTCCAATTCACCCACCACTCCGTCACCTCACTGCTTCATCATGTCGGGCACCACATTTAAAGTGCAGCCGCGTGCACACCTCTCAGTGCATCCAGCCCAGGAATGCTGCAAAGAAGACATGGCCCTGATAGGCAAGAAGACTGTAATCCCCAGGTTTAGTGATGCATCCTTGAGTGCCTTTTGGATGCTGTGAAGGCCCACTAGGGTGTCCTCTACCCCCACTCTGGCTGCATGAGGGGCAGCAACATTGCCACTCTAGCTTGGAAGGCGATGGCGGTGGTGATCAGTGCCAAAGTTGCACAGAAGAGGTTGGCCATCCAATGCAGAAAGAGAATGAATGATCTTATCTGTGCAGCCAGGGTATGGCAACCACCTCAGCACTCAAAATTAAAACACTTAAGCCCATCACATTCACTCGCATCTCACTCACTGCCAGCTCAAGGGACATCACCACTCACTCTCTCACACACCCTCACGTGTCCATCTGGTCTCATCTCCTCTGGAGACTGCCTCCTCAGCCCTCACCATTATGAGGCCACTTGCACAGAACAATGTGTGCCTCCACATACACCCTAGGATACCCTCCTTCCCCAGTACAACCCTTGGCCTGCAGCCTCTTCCCTTGCCTGAGGCACATCTCTCCCTTCCCCAAGCAAACCTTATCTCTGCAGCTGTTGAAATGCCACCCATATATAACTGATATGGTAGGTAGAAACCTGCCCGTGAGCCCCCCTAAAAGTGATGTGATGCTGTCTGTGAAGCTTGGCGCTGATGACTGCGAATGCTGAAACAAGGTAGACAAACAAATCTTGAAATCCTGAGCGAAGTGCAGCCTGCCAACTGCACGCCTTATATATGCTGTTGTGAAACACATCAGCATACAATCACAATTCAGTGTGGGGGGATGGTTCCGGTGGGCTGGGCTTGTAATGATATTCGGATGCATTACAATGACGGTCCCGACGTCCAACAGCAGGAAACGTGGCCCACCATTGACAAGCAGAGCAGACAATTGCAAACAGGTTTCACGATGCATGAAACTGATTTTTGGCCTTCTCGCTATATTGTCCACTAAGGTCCGACACCAGCGGGCACGGAAAATTCCGCCCATGTGGATAGTCAGCAAGAGGTGGGGGAGCATCACTCAGCAGTATTTTATGTCCTCAAAGAGGACGACTGCCAAAGACGTAAAAGGCAAGAGGGCAAACAATTCCACAGACTGCCTCCACCCCTGCTGTGGATGTCAGGGCAGCACCTAGGAGTGGAAGGCTGAGAACAATCAAAAAATTTTGATCACAGCTTGTTGCCCTGGTGAAGAAAATAATTGTCAGTATTTGAACATCTGCAAATATATTCACTTTCATTGCATATTGTCTACTGTTTTCTTTCAGTGTCCTTCTAAAGGCTCTGTGAGGTCCCCACCCCCAAGCAGTTATCCTGCACACGGCCGGCCCCATGACTTAATCTGCAGGGTGAAAGTTCTGTGGCAGTGCCTCTCAGAGCCTGGTGCAAGCACTCTCCTGTACATGCGGAGTTTTCATCCATCAAACTCATCTCACCGGTCTTTAGCACATTCACTAATAGATGCTGCAGTTCCCTTTCAGTTGTCCATTCGAGCTGACCTGCATCTCCCTCCACACACTGACCCAACTCCCATGTAGTACCTGTGCCCATCCAACTCAAGGCTCACTGAGGCTCACAGAGGTGGGTTTCCAACTTTTTGCTTTCACTGGATTTACTGTTCCCACTCGCCTTGAAACTGGCTGCAGGATGGATGGGAAAATTCCACTCAAAGAGCCTGAATTTGAACCACATCGTGCAGATTGATCTGAACCTTGTGAACTATATTGAAACACATGCATTGATTGCAGTCACTTCAAAATTCTGATGAAGAACTCAATGATAAAAATCTTCCTTCAGGCCTTGGGTTTCGTGCTGCAGTGTATTAATTCTCTAGAGCAAAAAGGATTGCTCATTATGTGGAAATGCAGGATACTGTGAGAGCATCGTGAAAGAAATGAGCAAACTATACCCTGAGTTGATAGATCCCCCAGGGATTTTCTATTTGTTCTGATAAGCAGACATGTTGTTGCATTTCAACAAATTGAATTTGGAACTGTAAGGAAAGATTACTTGAATTTATGCAAAATAAATTTTTCTCTATGAACAGGTGAAAGCTATTCAGCTGCAGCGAGATGACCATAACTGGCACAGTTCCCATACATTATTATTGCTCGGGAAATTGAGATTGGGTAATGAACCCATAGAACTATGAGGCTTACCCTTACACTTCTCTTAGGTTTTCAAGATAACACCATAGTTCCATTCAACAGTTGGGAGACTTGGAAACAAAAATGTCACACGTTAGACTTTTTTTTACTGATCTTCCTGATGAGGTGGATTGCTTGATGAAACATGTGGTCAGTTAGAAATGATTGAATTTTATAAAGATGACAACTTTAAACCAATTCTAAAATAAAAGAAAACTTGAATTTTGGGTGTTTTATGAGTAGTTTCCAAATATCAGGACCTGTGGGCTTCAGTTTTTCTGTATTCAGTTTTACCTGTGTGTGCAGATGTTTTTTTATCTGCCCTTGGACATGTACAATCAAAGAATAGATTTTTTTCCAGCTGACATGTTTCAAAGTTTCTACTTCATGCACAACTGAATACAAACCAGAGTTCAAGTTATAATAAAAGACAAAGCATGTCCAATCATCTATTGGTTTGAAAGGCAGATTATACTTTGTGCAATGCAGACATTTTTTTGTAGTGGGAATATCATGAATCAAAGGTATTATTACTGATCGTCATTTTGTTTTATTATTGAAGAGAAATAATTCAATATTCTTCTTAGTGGTAATATATATAATTGCAGAAACAATATCATTTCTGGAAAATAATCTTCAGTTAAAATATTTGATAATTGCATTTTTGCTCTCAACTCCACAAAACAAAAAGTGTACCATAGGTTACATTGGAAGTACCTATTATATATATATTATATATAATACTTTAATTCAACATTACAGAATGTCATGAACTTCTGAGAGTGACATTAAAAGCCTTGTTCTATTGAGAAAAAAAACCATTACACTACACTGATTCCTTGGATGAGGGGATTGTGCCATGAGGAGAGATTGAGTACACAAGGCATATATTCCCTGGAGTATGGAAGAATGAGAGGCAATTTCATTGAAGCATGTAAAGGTCTTGAGGGACATAATAGGGTGGATGCTAAGGAAATGTTTCCCCCTGGTTGGATCTGCAACACAAATTACAGTTTCAGAATAAGGACTGATGAGGGAAAAATACTTTCACTGAATGAGTTGTGACCTTTGGAATTCTCTCCTCCAGAGAGCTGCGGGTGCTCAGTCATTGAGTACATTCAAGTCAGAGATCAATAGATTTTTGGATCTAAGGGAATCAAACGGTATGGGGGTAGTGTGGAAGGTACAGCTAAGGTAGGAGATCAGCCCTGATCTTACTGAATGGTGAGCAGCCTTGAAGAATGGCCTAGACATGCACCAATTTCTTATGTTCTTCTATTTGTAAAGCTCTATTATAGAATAGAATGGTTACAACAGTGAAGGAAGCCATTCAGTCCATCATGTTCATGCTGGCTCTCTGCAAAGCAACTTGTCTAGTTCCATTTTCCCCATAGCCCTGCAATTTTTTTCTCGTTAGGTAATTATCCAATTCTCTTTTGAAAGCTGAGATTGAATCTGCCTCCATCACACTCTCAGGCAGTGCTTTTTAGATTTTAACCATTTACTACACAAAAAAAAGTCTCCTCATGCTACCATTGCTTCTTTTGTCTTAAATCAGTGTCCTCTGGTTCTCGACCCATCCGCCAGTTTATTTAACTGCCTGCCTAAAATGCTGCAACATCATGAATGTGATTCTAATAGGACCCAATCAGAACAGGGTAAAGCAGAATCAGCAAATAGTAATTGTCAATATAATAAAAACCATAGCTTCCCTCTTGACCAGAGGGCAAAGGAGCAGGCCCATATTATAATAAACACACAGACCTAAACATCTCAAGATTAACTCCTGACCTGTTCTGAGGTGTTTGACTTCAGCTGAGGGAGCCATTCAATATGTGTTATGGCCTCAAGTGAGACCATTAACTTTTAAAAAGTGAAATTCAAATTGCCAGTTATTTACTGAGAAAATTACATCATAAGGTTTCATGTTTAAGACAAAAACTTTTACTGTCCAAGAATTAAACAAAGCAAGTATTACAAACTTAATGCTTTACTTTATAAACACTTATTCTTTAAGCCTGAAAATCTCAATGAGACTCTCCCTATTCTACTTCTAATTCCACCCAAGAGTTCCCACGTACTTTATAGAATCTTGAGGGTCCCTTCACCACTCCAGGGACCAGAAAAGGTGTGCCACAGCTCTCAGGAATTCACTCTGATTTTCCTCAGTATTCCCACTATTCTCCAAGGTGTGAGATTTCTTTGGGTCCTTCCACTACCAACCAGCTAGGCAACCCTCTGACTCTCCTTAAGCATCTCACAATTGTAGACACCCCATTTTAAGCATGGGCTCATGGCTTTTTTTGCTCCAAAATCAGAGAATGCCCTTGGTTTTCAATTACCCTTTTGCTTATGGTCTACAGCTACTGGCAGATTTCTCTCTCTGCTTCTCAAAGCTGCTTCCAGGATCCAACTGCAACTGCTGGCAGCTTTCTCTCCCTGCCTGTTTTAAGCTATTTCAGCGACCTGTTTCTGCACAAAGTCACACAGGTAAGCCCAAAAGAAAAAGGTACCTCACTGCAACCTTTGCCCATGGCAACATGGTAGACTTGGGATGTCTCAGATAGAGATTTCAACGAATTAACTTCACCTTCCCAATAATTTCCTTTGTTTTGGGAAACCATATAAATAACTTAAATCCCTTATGAAGATGACTGTAGACCTCTTGTCTCTATCAAAAAATCAGAAAAGGGCAATCCATTGTTGAATGCCACCCTTTGAATTGCAATTACTTCAAGACTGTTTACCAGCCTCCCAAACCAAGTGCTTCCATTATTTTTTAAAAACTTCAGTCCCCAAACGAAAAACGACATTTTTGCTACAGGGTACCACAATGGACTTCAGTGACTAAAATGAAAAGAAAAATCGACTAGGTTTCCTACTCCTGACTATCACCCAGTGACCCTGTTGAAAATGTTGTAAGTAGGAATATATAGTTCTAATTCCTATCCAAACTAATGTGTCACTTCTGTATAACTATTATAACATGTTTCCATCATTATTAATGCTTCTAAACTGCTTTTATTTTCTACAATCAATACATGCTGTACTTTTTGAACTTCAACTCCAACTCCAATTCCAACTCCATTTTTTCAACATTGGCCTTTATTGCTTCATATAATTTTCTCCTTTAACTATTTGATATTGCTTGCCTTAGCATAACAAGTGCTTTGGACTCTCTCACTACTTAACCATTCTCCTCCGAAATTATCTTCAGTAATGGTTTCTGTTATTATTTCGAGAGCTCTATTAAGCCTGCTTCTTTTCTCTGGTTCCACGTCAAGGCTTTCCCGAATCTGACACACTAGGTTAAATTCCCAGTCCCCTTCTATTCTATTTACTTGCTCAAGAACAATTGTACAATATGGGTTCAGATGAAAGGCATTCCTTTGGTATAACCTTTTTTGTTCCAGAATTTACCCTAATACACCAACAATGTCAAGCTCTTTCACACACCGATCTTGCTGCTATGTGCAAATCTGTCTCTTCTTTCAATCTGTCACTCAGTCAGCATGGCACAAGAATCAATCTGGAGATGAATTCCCTTAAGGTCCCATTTTTTCAATCTAGAACCTATCTCCTTACATTTGCTCTGCTAGACTTCAAATATGCTTCTATCTGCATTCAGCGGGTTAGGCAGCAACTATAGAGAGAGAAACAGAACGATGGCCCACTTTTGATATGTTCTTCCAGGACCTGAGTCATAATGTAAGTATTCAAATACTTCTAGTGCTTTGTCAGAGGTAATTATTTTCAGCTTGCGAGTTCAGAAAGGTTGTCTGCCTCTGCTGGAATTGTGACTTGAAGATTTATTCCCCCCTGATACATAAGGAAGAAATAAATCAGACTCCCATCAATATTTGCTTAAGTTATGTTGATGAGCTTTAAAAATAAACTTGAGAGATTCCATCAGCTCCCTCATTTATGCATGGTTACGAATTATGTGTACTTGGGCTCCGTAATCATTAGCCAACAAGCAAGTCAATACCTTCAGCAGTGAGGAAAAGAGGAAGGAAACTAACGAGAAAACAAAGTAGAACTGGAAGAATTTCTGGATAGGAAAGGGATTGAAGGTAGCATGCTCACTATGGACACATATGATAAAGCATTCCACTCAATACTCTGACCCCAACCTGGCTGATCTGTTATTGCCGGGAGACATTGGTTTTCTTACTCTAGAGATCTTGTTGGAGGTCTTTCTTTCAAAACTCTTTTATTTACATAACTAACTATGTACAAAGTTACAGAACATCAGGACACAGCTACAGCTCCTCTCATAGGTGCTTCTCACTCACCTTCTCTCTTTGAGTGGCATCACTATGACATAGCTCCTTAGGCACATGCTCAGTAGCTATTATTAGTTAAACCTTTACTCTACATCTCCCCTCAAGTCTTTATCCCCATATTACTAAACACACATCCTCTTACACCTCCCCACAACGTCTCTGTTCTTAAAGGGTTAGTCTCCTTGGTGGCTTCACCAGTCTCCCTGAATGAGTGCGGAGTTTCTTTTGAGGTCATTGAGGGTCTGTTTGCTCTGAACTCATTCGCTGAATGTTCTCATTCATTGTTTCTCTTGCCTGTGCTTCTGTAAGCATGATGTTCTCCTGAGAATCAGGGTATGCAATCCATCCTGCTAATGGTTTCCTGTCCATTGAAATCAAGGTACTCCTGTTCCTTTGGATGACGCCTGTTTGTGTCTGGATCACATTCGATCTCAGTTGTTGGAAGTTCTCTATAATCATGCCTTCGCACTGCTGGTCTCTGATCCACAGTCTCTGATGACTGTGTTCAAAGCACTGCCACAGGACTGGGTTACCAGGAATGTATTGTGGCCATCTATCAAGGCAGTAAGTGTGAATCTGTATACATTCTTCACCTCACCTTTAAGCGTCTCGAAATTCTCGCAACGTTTGCTCTGTTGTTGGCATGTTTTGTGTGGTTTTGCTGTGACTTCCTCAATTAATGTTTTTTCCTTTTTCACCTACTTTAAGAATTAGGTTCAGATGTATGCAGGCTTTCCTATTCAACAAAGAGCATTCTCAATTCTGAATAACATATAGTGTCTCAGAGATTTTCTTATCTTTATACTTTAAGTGTTGTATCAAGCTGACCTTTAACATTCAGCTTGATTTCTCCCGGACCTTGGAGTTGAATTGATGAAGGTTGCAGGGTAATTTTTTGCAGCCATTGAACTCAGATAAAACTGAGACTCCATCTGTATGATGTCCATTGACTTCAATGTTAGTGCTCCAATATTGGATTTTATTTTATTTTATTTCTCCAAAGAAAGTGATTTCCTGGTTGTCTGGTTCCTGTGATTCTTAGGTAGAGCTCCCTTCAGCAGATTTCTCCTTCTGCTTTGTAAACAGACTTTTTTGAATGATATCTGTTTTAAAATGACCAATCTTGACACACCTATGGTATAGTGTAATTTGGATGGGGCATTCTTTGCACCTGTGGACCTCCTTCCTGCCACAGCAGGGACATTGGAAAATGGAATTGGTGCCTTTTCACTGGGCTTCCCTGGTTGCTGTTGCAATATACTTTCAGTTTTACAGCCCACAAACTGAATGACTTCCTTGAGCTGTTGCTGCGGGATTTCCCTCACACCTCTCATAAAGCCACTATTTCACCTCTGCTCTTCAGCCTGCCTGGCCAGTTGTACAGCTTTACTTAGTGTTAAATCTTCCTGAGATTGTAAAAAATCAGAGAAGTTTTCATCTAAAACACTTATGACTATTCTATCTCTGATTGAGTCCCATTTTAATGTTGGTACTTACAATTATCAGCCAGACATTAGAGAGTGTTGATGAATGAATCAATTCCTTCATTCTGTTTTGGACTGCGTCAATTAAATTTTGCTTTGTCTATTATAATGCTTCAACGGAAACATGAGTCAAAGGCTCTGATGACATCCTTGTAGGAGGCTGGTGCTTCATTCACCCCCTCCCTGGCCAGCACGTCATCCGCGATGTTAACGACAGCATATAAGCAAGTACTAACCTGGCCTTTGTTACTCTTGCTCACAAGACCTGAAGTGCTGCAGTACCAGGTAAAACCTCTTCTCCAGTTTAGTCATTGCTCAGTCTGTTGGGACCCTCTTTGTTTTCGAATGATTCTGAGAAAGGTAGGGTGGAAATCATGGCTCACTCTGGGTTGAGGTTGCCATTTCCCATGCTGCTTACCTTGATAGTTGCTGGACTGCCATGATATTTTTCTTAACCGGTACGGTTGCTGGGTTAGCCTCAAAGTTTTTCAGCCGCTGCAGGACTTCTGTTTGGACGGTTTCCCACCATTTCCTTTTGTTCCTCTATCACTGCTGCCACCATCTGTTATTGCTGGGTTATCTCAGGAGACATTGGTTTTCTCGAAGAGATCTTGTTGGAGGCAATGATCTTTACTTCAAAACTCTTTTATATACATAATTAACTTTACACAAGGTTAAAGAGCATCAGGACATAACTACAACTCATCTCTTAGGTACTTCTTACTTCTCGTCCCTCAGTGAGTGACATAGTTGTGACATAGCTCCATATGCACATACTCAGTAGCTATTATTAGCGTTAACTCTTTATTCTATAGTTGGGGTAGATGAAAATTATTTGAGTCATCCACTCATCAGGGCTGTCTAATACTGAAGAGTTGTTTTTTTGGCTTGATTGTGGGTAAGAGAGAACATTAGTTTTCTTATGATATTTCACTTCCCTCAAGTGATTAAATTGAATTCAAAGAGAAAGATTTTTCATGGCTCAGTGGAAGGAAAGGACTTGGCGATCAGAATGACTTTTATTGTTCTATGACCTGTGTCCTAACACAAAAATTATATTTTCCATGTCAGCAAATCTCAGAGAAGATGATTAAATAATAATATTGCAATTTTTACTTTGCACTGACAAAGCAGACAAGACTGGCAGGTGATGGTGCTCCAATGCACCTGCTGCCCTCATTCTTCTAGGTGGGTCAAGGATTTGGAAGTGTTGTTGAAGGAGCCTTGGTGAGTTGCTGATGTGTATCTTGTACATAGCACACACTGTTGCCACTGTGCATCGGTGGTGGAAGAAGTGAATGTTTGAGGTGGTGGATGGGGTGCCAATCAAGTGGGCTGCTTTATCCTGGATGGTGTCTAGCTTCTTGAGTGTTGTTGGAGCTGCCCTGATCAAGACAAGTGCAGAGTATTCCATCACAATCCTGACTTATGCTTTGCAGATGCACTTTGGGGAGTCAGGAAGTGAGTTATTCACTGCAGAATTCCCAGCCAGACCAGACCAGACCAGATAAGGACAACAGATTCCTTCCCTTAAGGACGTTAGTGAACCCGATGACTTTTTATGACTATCAGAGATCGTTTCATGGCACCATTATTGAGGCTAGCTTTCAATTCCAGATTTTTATTAATTAATTGAGTGTATCAATTAATTGAATTAAATCATACCAGCTGGCGTATATGGGATTTGAACCCATGTCCCCAGAGCATTAGCCTAGCCCTCTGGATTACCAGTCCAGTGCCATTCCCACTACGCCACCATTTCCAAAATGAGGGGCCATAAATATAATAGGATTACAAATAAATCCAATAATTAATTCAGGAGAAACATTTTTATTCAGAGAACGATTTGAATGTGGAACTCATTATTATAAGGGGTAGTTGAGGTGAATAGCATAGATACAACTAAGGGAAGCCAGGTAAGTGCATGAGGGAAAAAGGAATAGATGGCTAAATTAACAGGGTGAGATGAGTTGACCAGTACACCACTTGCTTGACTGCATCATGCACCCCTGCACTGACTTCACTCAAGGAAACATCAAATTCAAAATCATTCAGATGTCTCTCAGCAATGTTTATTTGATGCGATTTGGAAGGATGAAGAAAATCTTACACAAATTGGATGGATGAAAGAAAAAAATCTTGAGCTGTGGCACAATCAATGATACAGCGTATTGGGTGACTAACGCCGTGACCACTGCTGAGAAAGAACAGCTGCAGTCCCTTGAAGAATGTGGCCAGCAATTTTAGTTAACATTCTCCACCGAACAGAATAGAAATTTCTGGGACCCTACCAGTGAGCAAAAATTCAGGACAGGGCAGTCAATCTTCTACCCCATCTGGAAATATATTAATTTTATGAAGTCAAAAAACAACACTCACTGAGCATCCCAGACACATGAGCACATCTTCCAAACTCCCAACAACAACCAACTGAACAACATCCCCACCACCTACCATCTATTTGCTGGTTTCTCCTATCCTAGAGTTGAAAATTAACAAGCACTTGCCAATCTGAAAATGTCCTTCACTTGCAGCAATCAGCATTTAATTGACCTCAACATTTACAGCAATGAGATATTCAACTTTAGAGAGAACAGTTGAAACGGAGATAGAAGCAAAATAATACCTTGAGCATTGCATGGTATAAAGTGCCTAATGTTATAAGGCAGCAGAACGTCTGATTTATCAAGAGGAAAACTGCAGGATATATAAAAGCAAAAAACTGCAGATGCTGGAAATCCAAAACAAAAACAAAAATACCTGGAAAAACTCAGCAAGTCTGGCAGCATCAATGGAGAGGAGCACAGGTACTGCAGGATATATGCTAGCTTAGCAAACAAAATGATGCCACCTGTTTAAAATCATAGGTACGATAAACATTGTAATATTAACTACAGAAATACCTTGTGCAGTTTCTTCAGTTAGAGGAAACTTTAGATAGAATGAAACACAGGTTGCTGTGAAATAGACCGAAAGAGTTTTCTTTCTTCTGGCTTTTTCCCCGGGCAGATAACAGACATAAAAAGATCATATTTGATAATGAAATTAAAGTCACTCAAAGGATCTGTCTTTGCCTGTTGCAATCCCTTGTTATCTCAGAGGCCTCCATACTCCTGCAATTTGTATATAATTCTGACACCATACAAACACATAGGGCGGAATCGTCCCAGAATTGCGCTAAGTGCAGTAGTGGGTTTTCGCCTATATCGTCCACTTCCGGCCACGTTAATTATGCAGCCACAAGAAACACGCCATCTCGCTGACAGGCATCCACTGAATCACCTGCCATGCCGTTGCCTCATAGTTTCCTCACTCCGGGTGTCATATCTGAATTGCAACCACACATACAGTTCTCAATGCTTGCAGCCCAGGATTGCTCCAGTGAAGATGTGGCCCTGAAAGCCAAGAAGAGTTCAGTGACCCATCACTGGAATGCCTTTTGGAGGCTTTCCATGATGTCCTTCACCCCCCAATCTGGCCACAGGATGTCCAACAATCTCAACAATTCAGCTTGGTAGGTGATGGCAGTGGTGGTCAGTGCCAATGATACACAGAAGAGGTCAGCCATTCAGTGCAGAAAGAGGATGAATGATCTCATACGTGCCGCCAGGTTAAGGCAGCCATCTCATCACTCTAAACTCACACACTCACTGGCATCTCACTCACTGCCAGTTCAAGGGACATCACCGCTCACTTTCTCATACACACCCTTACATCTCCATCTGGCCTCATCTGTTCTGGAGATTGCCTCCTAAGCCCTCACCATCTTGAAGCCGCTTGCACAGATCAACTTGTGCCCCCATGCACATTCTGGGTTACCTCCCTCACCCCAGTACAGCCCTTGCCCTGCAGCCTCTTCCTTTGCTTGAAACCACTTCTCACCTTTCCCCAAGCAAGACCTAGCCATGCAGCCATTGAAAAGTCACCCCCGCCTTATAGTTGTTCAGGTATGTAGAGACCTGCCCATAAGTCCCCCTAAAAGTGATGTGGTATTGCCTGTGAAGCCTGGCATTGATGACCGCGAGTGCTGCCTGCAGCAAGGTAGGCAAACAAATCTCAAAGTCCCAAGAAAAGTGCAGCTCGCCAGGTGCATGTCTCTTGTGTACATTTGTGAAATACGTTGGCGTGCAATCATGTCGATGTACCTGGATGATCCAGCGTGGTGGGATGATTCCAGTGAGCAGGGCTTATAATGGGATCCTAAAGTATTGAAATTAGGTTCCCGATGTACGGTGGCAGGAAACGCAGCTTGCCATTGATGGGTGGAGCGGATGATCGCAAACTGGTTTCACAATGGTGTAAAACTAACTTTTGGCCTTCTTGACATATTGTCTGCTCACACCGCCAAACACGCTCGCCACCAATGGGAGTGGAAAACTCACCCATAGAATGCACAATACAAAAACAGGCAACTTGGCCCAGCTGGCATATGCTGAAAACAACCTTCACCCAGCCCTCTTCAGCTAACCTTATCAAAATTATCTTTTATTCCTTTCCAAAAAATGGGAGCGCGCAGCCAATCGCGGGCAGCAATTGGCTAGGTGCCCGCCCGCACCCACTCCTGAGCCACCTGCCCGACGGAGAGAAAATTCTCCCCCAAGAAATTGTAATATTTTTCATCTGCTAATATCACTGTTGCTTTTCTTATGTACTGGAAGACAGGCGTTTGAAGTAAGAGCCAGAGTGACTGCACGAGTCTAAAACCAACTGTAAGAAGTGGTTTTCATATGCTAATGAACCAAGAGGAACTTCAATCAGAGTTTTACATAAACCAATAACAGGAGTGTTTTTCAATTGAGTTGTTTTGGCTCAAAGGGAGATATATGTAGGTTGTAAAAGGTGTAAATAAGGTAAAGATAGGGTAAGTTTGTTTGTCATAGGATAACAAACGAGTTTAATCAATTCTGGGAAGAAAGCATTTCTGAAGAGGCTAGTTGAGACAATACAGAGATCAAAGGGAACAAATGCATTTAAGGAAATAATTATGCCTATGTGGGGTGTAGCTGGTCAGATCTCCCAGAGGACAGCAGGGTAGCTGGGCAGCACTCCCAGAAGACAGAGTGAACAAGGTCAGACCTGAAGACCCAGTTGTTGTCAGTCTCAGAGGACCTCCAAGGGAAAAAGGCCCTGTGAGGTAAAAATTACTAGAATTCTATAGATTTTAAAAAGGGGAAGGTTAGCTCTGACGGTACTGTGGAACTGTTTTAAAGTACTGTTTATTGTGTAAAGCCATTCTTCTGTTTAAGTGTAATTGTGTTTTCTTTTTTTTAATAAATGTTTACTTTACTATAAAATCATCACAAGTACTTTGGGACATCATTTCCTGATTTCAGAACCTCTCCTGATACTATACAAATTGCAAAAACCGCTTTGACAGCTGTTTCAAGTTTTCCTTTGGGATTTGGGCAACTCGGTATTTATTACAAGCCATGCCATTACAAAATAGATATATTCCCAAAAACCAGTTGTTCCTCACCAGCAATCAATTTGATCAAAAAAATTACATTTCAAGCAAAATGTTGAACAAATTTGAATGTCAAAGATGATGCTGAGTTGATTTGAGCTGCAATGTTTTTCTCAACTTGTGCTGTGGTATCTTTCAGCTCTAGCCCCAGGAATGTACAGTAAAACACATAGTTATAACTCTGGATTTATTTCATAAATATATCAGCAAAGTTGTTTTTTGCCAGCTCATTTCCATTTCTTAGTTCCTTCCAAGTATTTGGTAATTTTGGGTCTCTTTTTGAAATAATTATTTGAGATGTAACCAATATGTTGTATGATCAAATCCCAGTTGCTTTAAGAATCATATTTAGAAGCAAACAAAATCACAAGTTGGTCACTGTTTATTTTCTATTGATTGACAGGAGTAAAGATGGAACTGAAATGCTGTGAAAACACTATAAATGTCAAATACCTTTAGGGGATAAATTCAGATTTCACTTGAAATGATGCAAGATCTTTTGTCAAGTTTGTGCATAGGATACTGAAATATAAGATGACTATACCCAATCAATCCCATGTTTATATTATAACCTGGTAACAATCTAAAATAGATTTACAAATGTAAGTCTAAAAATTAATAGTGTAACTAAAATTATGCAGAGTTGGAGGTCATCCTTTAGCCTCCGGGATTTGAATCCAAACTAAAGTGCTTGAATGAGGGTCTTATTTGCCTAACAGGCTTTATAAGATTCCTAGGGAAATTAGATTAAGCTTCCATAATTTAACTGACTGAATTCCCCTTAGCATTTTAAATAAAAAGTAAGGCACAAAATATAATGGCTAAATAAGAAAGATGAGATGGTATTTTAGGGGAAAAATGCACGATATAAAATAAATAGATGTTGGAAGGTTAAAGAGGCAGAACATATCCTCCATCCCAGAACATATATATTGTCCAGATATTGTGATAGGAGTAATGGCGGACCTGTTAATGTTCACCATCATCACTCCTCTGAAACTTCTGGACTCCACAAATGCACAGTAAAACACAGAAATCCAGAAGTTTCAGTCAGTGATTCAATGCTTTGCCACAGAATGTGCTGTTGAAATCCCCCAGAATGCAATCAAATAAAAATCACTGATGAGAACTTCTACCTTTATGCTGTTAGGACACTGGAAAAACCCTTTAAAAGGTAACATGGTATTGAATGAGTTTTTGACAGCATACTAAATTTATAATTACTTATAAACACCCTCACTGACCCAGAAAGTGTAATTTTATATTTGTTGAAGACCTAATTTCTCCATTATGTAAAACATTTCACACATTTTTACTTTCTAAAGCTTATTTATGATACTTTAGCATGTTACTTAATCCTATGTGAATGGCCCAATCATTTATTTCATTATCCATAAAATATAAAACTGAAAGTGAAGGGCTTTAGTGTTTTTTTTTACTTCCTGGTTTTTTGTCTGTGAGAATACTTCAATGTAATTGTCTGCCTATTCTGCTTGATGACATCACTACCACTGGTTACCTGCAGACCCTCGTCTTGGTGCCGGATTCAAAGTGACATCAGGAAAGCTTTGTGGCCAGCTTTTTCCAAGGTCAGCAGTGAGCAACGTTGTTTCACTGCTGACTCTGAAATCCAGCCCAATAGCTTCAATAAAACAAATCCTTTCATTCCCATTACAAGAATAATGACAATGGCAATTATTAGCAGTAAAAATGACCATGATTAGTTCCAATATTTTGTCTAATCAAATGTTTACAAAGAAATACAGAATGTCACATTACAAATAAAACAGGCAAATTAAATTTAATATATTTTACTAATCTCATTGTTGTATTTGGAAACTTGTTTGTGGAAAATTGGGAGCCATGCTGGTCAACAAAACAGTAGTAATATTTTCAAAAGTAATGAATTGACGATTTTAGGGCTTCCCGTGGATTTAAAAAGCACATTATGAATTTAAAATGTTCAATTTTTTCTTTGAGAATTAAATTTACACAGTAAATTTAGCATTGCCATGAAGTTAAATTGTTGAGTGTGTAATAGTGTTCAAGACCCGGACTGAATCAAAAGTAAAATAGACCAAGACAGTCTGCCCCACTGAGTTTCACTTCTGCACTTCAGTGTTAATTTGGGTCTTTAGTTTCAGGCTGCATTGCACTATATTGCAGAGTAAGTAAAAAGAATGTGACAAGAAAAGAAAAATCTCATTTTATGCAAGTCGCTGTTGACCATTGTGGCCATTCATCCAGTTTTATACCAGAAAGACTGGCTTTCAGCTGATCTGTCCCCTGCTCTGTACTTGTCTGGTTCTTTTATTTTGAAATTCACACTGGTAGAAAGAAGACCATCATGAAGACCTTTGTACTTCCATTTTGATTAACTATAGACAAACTATTTACTTCATAGAGAAATACCATTAGACTCTGAAAATAGCTTGCTTTCCAAAGCTGTAAACTCTAAAACTGCAGTCAGTAAATTGTTCTCAGTTGTGCAAAGACATGGCTCAAAACTAAGTTTGATCCTGCAACTATGAAATTTGCAGGAGACAGAGTTTGTGAAGTTTTAATGAAAAGTTATGTGATCTGGACAAAGTTTACGTGGGTGATGACAAGCTTGTCAATGCAATGTTAATTCTTATGCTGAGCAGTTCTTGCAGTTCTGTATCTGATTTGCACCTACAGTGAATGACACAATCTCAGGTAAGGTGCACAAAACTATTCATTTTCACACAGTGGTAAAATCAATCTAGGAATATTGTGGATCAACAGTACAGCCAGGAGCTTTTATTCAACAGCTTTTGTCTGAATGCAATATAGCATTCAAGGTTTAGCCCTTGGAAAACCAGATAGCACAATTTTAAAATGTATATGCTCTAGATGTTTTGCTAATTTTGTGCTGTTAACCTACAGCAGTTAGCAACAAATTTTTGATTAAGAAAATTCAAGAATTATGTGCTAAATTTTTAAGCTATTAAGGGCAATTTTTCACAGAAACTCTTGTCATTCTCCATGCATTTGCCTTCTTGGTATATTCTAGGACTGTTTAAAATGTTTCAAATTCCTGGGTTGTGATTTGTGTCCTTGATGTTGGAAATTGGTCTTTAATTGGTAATCATTTTGTCCGGTATTCTTGAGTTCCATCACTGGCCACACTAATGTTGAATGACAAGACTTCCAAAAAGAAAACTAGTGTGACATAAGATACAGGGAAGCCTGCAAGATCACATTCACTGTGGAGCACCACCCTTATTTTGAGCCACTAAGAGGAGCTGCAACAGAGTTAACTGTAGAACTTTATTCAGCTCTTTGACTATCAATACAAATAAAGTCTGGGAAAATCTCTTCGACACTACAAAGCTGCAAAGGGCAGTGACTTAACAATCTCACTTGGTTACAGAGTATTCACTTAAAATAACAAAAAATATAATTGAAACAAGGGTTGCCATTGCTCTTTCCTTATTCAAGTGCCCTTTAGGGACAGGGTGGCAGGACTGCATCAACTCACATAGCTTGAACTTTTCATTGACAACTGGTTTAACAGAAGAATGCTGACCACATTTTATGAACTTGACCCAAGGTGTTTTGCTTTCCGTTTCCATCAAAGTTTGCTTGTTATAGAAAATGAAGGGCAAACTATGAAGAAGAGTGCATGATACATCAAGATTTCAAGTTTGAAATGTAGGTTGATTAAGCCATTAAAAAGGTAAATGGGATTCTGGCTTTTATATTTAAGGGCAGTGAGTTTTACAAAAGCCAAGAAAATGTTGCGTTTCCAGGAGACACTTATTCGTTCAAAGCTGAAGCACTGGGCGCAATTCGGGAAATGTCTGAATAGGATGGATGGTTGAGTCAAGGAAGGACGTAATGAAGTTACACTAGATTAAAATCATGGATTCTTACAGCACAATAAGAGGCCATTTGGCCCATCATGCCTGTGCTAGTTCTTTGAAAGAGCCAATTTAGTCTGATCCTCCAGCTTTTCCCCATTATCGTGCAAATTAGTCCTCATCAAGTACATGTCCAATTACATTTGTAAATTCCTGTGGAATCTGATCCACCATCCTTCCAGGTAGTGCATTCTGTTGTAAGGTGTTGGGCATAATTCAGTAAGTCTTATTAAGGGTATCCATAGTCTTAGGTAGTTCAACAGTAAGAATTTATTAATTGCTAGAAATTATATACATAGGTACCATGCTTACTTCTACACATGGCTCTGTCCAACACTACACTGACCCCTAGGTGTGGGTCATGTGCTTTCTTACATCACTGTGCAAGCAGCGCTGTGAGCAGTCCCATGTTAATCTTTTATCTGCCAAACCCTTATACTACACCTCCGTCCAAATCTTTATCTTTACAAGTTATCTCAGTTTACCCCATGTATTTACATCATTACTACTATCCCATCTCCCCCCCTCAAAGTCTCTGAGTTCATAAGTACAGGTGATTCCTCATAGGTGAAGCCTTATAACCCTTCCGTACCTTGTTCTCCCTACTGTGGAGGGGAGTGGTAAACTCTGTCGCTGCAGGTAAATTTTGTTCAATTGGAGGTTGTTCTGGCATCTGAGTGTCTTTTCATCCTCTTTTTTCATTCTTTGGCATTGAATCACTCTATTGATTCCCCAATTGTCATGATAGATGTCTGATAGTTTATCCCACCCTTTAAGGGTTGGACAAAGTCTGAGCTTGTCTCTATAGCTTTTTTCCTCTTCTTCCTTCATGTGGCTTGCCGTGACATGCACTAGGATGGAAGATGGCTATTCGTGTTGTGAGGTTGTGACTTGGTAGAAAGCTCACACTTATGTGTGGTGTGCTGTTACCAGTGGATGGCTTCTATTCGATTCCAGCATCGTTTATGGGACTGTCATGCTGGCTGGGGATTGCACTGTCTGTCTCAGGGTCTATCTCTCCAACTGGTGTTGGAGGCAGAGGTTGAGGCTTTTCTCGTTGCTGGTTTCTCTCTTGACCGTTATCTACTCAAGGTGTCATGGCAACCATATGAGTGGTTGGCTGGTCTGACCAATAAGGTGCTTTTGCACCTGTAACAAAAGTAGACAAACTTCCTCTCAAAGAGAGAAGGCAATTCAAAGTTGAAGTTCCGGTTGAGAGAATCTTTCTTGTTGGAGCTCTCAGGTACTTGCAGCCCTGTATAATTTATGGAAGTGTTTGTCTTAATATCGTCTGCCATTTTGAGGATATTCAGGGCTACTCAGGTATCTCTGCTCAAGAGAGAAAAAGACTTGACAAGGAGACGTACATCAGCTTGAAGATTTGTTTGCTGCCATACCTTAATGTTTCCAGAATCATGCCTATACCTGGAATTTGGATTCCTCCAGCCCCATAAAGTGGTCTGTTTGTTGCTCGCAGCCAGAGGTCTCTCAGCCACGGTTCTTTGTCCAATAGGACTGTAACACTGGCTCCCGTGCCCAAGTTTGTGAGATGGCCATTAACCAAGATATCCAGATTCCATAATGAAAATCCAGATCTTTGATCTCACCCAAGAAGCATCATTGTGTGTCTTCTTGGTGTGCTCTCTCGACCTTCCATGTTGTTTAATGTTCAGCTTTGCACAGCTTCCCAAAGTATCCTATTCGGTTACATTGAAAGCATTAGGTTGAAATTGCTGGACATCAATCCCACCTGTGGGGGCGCTTTGCTCTACAGCACTGGCATGGTCGCTGTACTGGTCGGTTAGGGTATTGCTACCCTTGGCCTGGAGTGTCCCTGTTTTTGGGCTGTTTTGCTAACTGGACAGTGGGGCTTACTTTGTACTACAGTTTGCTTTCTCCCCTTAATATGGATCTGTGCTGCAAATGGATTTCAGATTGCCTGACAATCTGGATGGTTTTCTCAAGGGTCTGCCACTCTTACAACTATTCTATGTCTGACCAGCTTAGATTTCAGGTCACTGTAGTCACAGCCTTCAACCATTCTCTACGGCTCTTCAATGAAGGAGTCAACAGTTTCTCCTGGCTGTTAGACATATTTAATAAATTTAGCCCTTCCAAGGACTTTGTGATTTCTGAGGTTGAAATAAGTGCAAATAATTTTAAAACTTCATTAACTGAAGCAGTCTATGTCCAAATGCAGCAAGACCTAGACAGTATCCAGGCTTGGGCTGACAAGTGGCAAGCAACATTTGCACCACACAAGTGTCAGGCAATGACCAACTCCAACAAGAGAGAATCCAACCATTGCCCATTGATGTTCAATGGCATTACCATCACTGAATCCCCCACTATCAACATCCTGGGAGTTACCATTGACCAAAAAACTGAACTGGACTAGCCATACAAATACTGTGGCTACAAGAGCAGGTCAGAGGCTCGGGACAGTGCAACGAGTAACTCGCCTCCTGACTCCCCAAAGCCTGCCAACATCTACAAGGCATAGGTCAAGAGTGTGATGCAATACTCCCCATTTGCCTGGATGAATGCAGCTCCCACATCAATCAAGAAGCTTGACACCATCCAGGATAATGCAGCCTGCTTGATTGGCACCCGATCTACAAGCATTCACTCCTTCCATCAGCGATGCACAATAGCAGCAGTGTGTACTATCTACAAGATGCACTGCAGCAATTCACCAAGGCTTCTTCGACAGCACCTTCCAAACCCATGACCACTACCTTCTAGAAGGACAAGGGCAGCAGATAGATGGGAACACCACAATTTAGAAGCTCCCCTCCAAGTCACTCACCATCCTGACTTGGAAATATATCGCCATTCCTTCACTGTCGCTGGGTCAAAATTCTGGAACTCTATTCTTAACAGTACTGTGAGTGTACCTGCATCACATGGACTGCAGCATTTCAAGAAGGCAGTTCACCCCACCTTCTCAAGGGCAACTAGGGAAGGATAATAAATGCTGGCCCAGCCAGCGAAGCCCACATCCTATGAATGAATAAAAAAGAATTTGCAGATGATTCGTTGATTTTTTTATCTAGCTATTATATCATTGGTAGGCTATCTGGCCAACCGAATAAAGCATTGCATTAACTTGTCCAGCTTCTGCCTTGTTATCTGAACTTGAAACAATCATGTATCTAAGGTTCCCAATTTTGTGATTGATCTGGGCCTTGGATTTCTGATGCATGGTTAAAATTTTTAAATTGCTGCTTCAGCTTTAAGAGGTTTCCAAAAATCCAAAATGTCACCACTATGTGCTTCTGCCCAAAAGGTTTTCCTGCGCTTGCCACTTTTGTCAAGCTCCTGCAGTAATCACAGCATTTAAATTTTTTCAACAATGGCTGCCTGGATCGACCGGTAAGAGTCTTCACTGCTTTAGTGCAATGTTCTTGGGTCTTAACAGTGTTGAATCCTGGCTTATGCTGAGTTTTTAAAGATCCCTACTCAGTTATGATCAATTTTTAATTCATTATCTTTTCCTCTTTGTTCAGTGTGAGCTCGGTCACCATGTGTTCTGACGCCAACTCGGGAAAGGGAATTCTCAAACTGCGATTTAAATGGCAATTCCTGACACTGCAGTATTTAACTTTTATCAGGGCTTGTGTTGTCCAGGAATTTTAAATTTTTAGCTCACCCCTACTAGGTCTGCTGACTCTACACAATCTGGATTTTGAAGCTGGACTTCCATGGAATTCAATGGAGTCTTCTGCTGCAGTGAGGAATTTAATTTCTGCCTTCAGCTTCCAGCCCTTTCTTTGGAGCTTTTCTCCGGGGATTTCCTTCTGTGCCTTAGCTTCTTCAGCTTTTCTTCAGGTCAGACTGTTTTTTTGATTTTCCTTCGGTTTTCCAGGATTTTAATTTTCTTATGCAGTCTCTGCAAGGTTTTGAGTTGTTCCATTCACTGCCACCATCTAAGGTGTTCAATGTAGCTCAGTAGGTCTTACTAAGGTATTTATAATCTTAGGTAGTTCAACGTAAGTATTTATTAACTACTAGAAACTATATACATAGGAACAGTAAAGATCCAAGCTAGAAGCTGTCTCCATGCTTGCTTCTCCACACAGCTCTGTCCAACATGACACTGACCCTTTAGTGCTGGTCATGTGTTCCCTAACATCACAGTGTGGGCAGTACTCAAACCTACATGTGCCAGATACTTACAATGCACATTCTAGATCTCAACAACATTCTGTGTGAAGAAGTGTCACTAATTTCCCCTCTAGTTCTGTAAATTATTTTAATTTTCACTTTCCAGAGGAAATATTTTCTCCTTACTTTTTCAAAACTCTTCATAATTTTGAACACTTCTCTTAGTCCTTTCTATAGCCTTCTCTGCTCAAAGGAGAACTTTGAAGTCCTTTATCCTTGGTACTACCATGTTAATCTCCTCCATATCCTGCCAAATGCCTTGACTTTCTTCCTACACAACACTCCAGTTGAGGCCAACCCAGAAATTTGTAAAGGTTTAGCAGCGTTTTATTGATTTAATATTCAATGTCTCTAATTACAAAGCCAAGTATCCCATAAGCTTTCTTAACAGCCTTATCATCTTGCCCTGTCACCTTCAAAGATTTATGAATGTGCACTCCTATATCCTGACAAACTTGCATCTGTCTCAAACTAGAATGATCTAGATTACACTGTCTCTCCATGTTGTATCTCCCAAAGTACATCGCTTGCCACTCTAAATTGCACCTGTCATGTGTCAGCCCATTTTACCAGTCTATGTTCTTCTCAAGTCCACTACTATCCTGTTCACTATTTACAGCATTGCCAAGTTTTGTATAGTCTTCAACCTTCAAAATTGTACTACCTATACCCAAGTCCAGGTCATTTGTATACAACTAGAAAATGGTCCTAATATCAACTACTGGGAGGCCCCAGTGCATACATAGACTGTCAGAAAAATTGCCATTTTCCATTATTCTCTGTCTCCTATCCCTTAGCCAAATGCGAACCCAAGTTACCACCTTTCCTTAATGCCATACGTTTCTATTTACTAGTATATCTGTAATGTGGGATTTTATCAGATCAACTCTCTCTGCTACTTCATCAAAGAACACAATCAGGTTAGTCAGGCATGATTTGTCTTTAAAAAATCGATACTGACTGTCCCTCATTAACCCATGTAACTCCAAAGTGTGAATTAATTTTGACCTTGACAATAGTACATCACAGTTTTCCAGCTGTTCTGTTCTGATGAAAGGTTGCATACCTGAAACATTAACCCTATTTCTGTCTCCCAAGATGCTGCCAGACCTGCTGAGTATTTCCAGCATTTTCTGTTTTTATTTTGGATGAGATGACTTGTTGACATTGAGTGGTGTAACCTTTTTAAGATCTCCTTTCCATTTATTTTTATCCTGTCCAATGTCTCTACTTGTCCTCCTCCACTGTGGTATGAACTTCACCCTCTTCTTTTGTATTGACAGTACGCAAAGTATTCAGTACCCTCAGTTATGCCCTCTGCCTTCACAAAACAATTTTTTTGTCCCTAATTGGCTCCACCATTCCTTTAATTATCTCTTATTTTTTAGATATCTATAGAAGATTTTTTGGATTCCTTTTATCTTAACATTATAATGATACCAAGAAAGAGGTGAAAAACAGATGCTTTCACACCAGCCTAGGAACTGAAGTTAGCAAGAGATCGAATGGATATTTTCATAATTATGAAAGTCTTTGAGAAGATAGATAATGAAAAGTTGTTTTCACTAGTTGGTGAATTGGTAACAAGATGGCATAAATTCACAATTATCAGAACGATCAACAGGGCTGGTGGGTTGGGTGGCACTGTTTGGAGGGTGAGCCGGGGGGGGTGGGGGGGGTTGGAGGGGGGGTGGTGAGTGGTGGCAAAAGACTGCCAGCTTTCTAAAACAATGGAACAGAAGTCCAGCTACATTTACATTGATGAGTAAACAGCAAATTTGTTTCCACTTTCCAGCAAATTAGGTTATTCATACTGAAAGGAAGGGATTGTGTCCATTACTCCAGCTGTGTTTTCCTTTTAGAAATAGTGGTACCATTTTATCTTGATCACTGTTTTAATGTCTTTTAAAATGAGTTGCGGTGCCAGCTGGGCCACCTAGTATGGCCATTACGACAATGTACTAGTGCACCCACCATCATCTGTGGAGGTTCCCCGTGCTGCTAACACATTGGCTTACACAGATCATGTGATCTTGCAGCACAGGATTATGCTTAAAGCTACAATCCAACATTTTCCAAAGCTATAATTACTACATTCCTCCCACTTAAACTTTTCTGTACGCTTTGCATTTACAAGGATATTTATCTCATGATATTTCAATATTTACATGGGTCATAGAATCACAGAATCACAGTGCAGTAGAGGCCCTTCGGCCCATCAAGTCTGCACCGACACGTGAGAAACACCTGACCTACCTACCTAATCCCATTTACCAGCACTTGGCCCATAGCCTTGAATGTTATGACGTGCCAAGTGCTCATCCAGGTACTTTTTAAAGGATATGAGGCAACCCGCCTCCACCACCCTCCCAGGCAGTGCATTCCAGACTGTCATCACCCTCTGGGGAAAAAACTTTTTCCTCACATTCCCCCTAAACCTCCTGCCCCTCACCTTGAACTTATGCCCCTTTGTGACTGCCCCTTCAACTAAGAGGAACAGCTGCTCCCTATCCACCTTACCCATGCCCCTCATAATCTTGTACACCTCGATCAGGTCACCCCTCAGTCTTCTCTGCACCAACGAAAACAACCCAAGTCTATCGCAGTCTCTCTCCCCGAGTTCGATACCTTCATCCTCATCCTCTTGGGTGAAAACGGATGTGAAGTATTCATTCAACTCTCTACCGATGTCCTCTGGCTCCACCCATAGATTGCCCTCTTGGTCCCTTATGGGCCCCACTCTTTCCCTGGTTATCCTCTTCCCATTGATATTATAGAATATCTTGGGATTTTCCCTACTTTTACTAGCCAGAGCTTTCTCATATCCCCTCTTTTCTCTCCTAATTGCTTTCTAAAGCTCCACCCTGCACTTTCTGTACTCCACTAATGCCTTTGCTGATTTGCTTCCCTTGTACCTGCTAAAAGCCTCTCTTTTCCTTCTCATCATAACCTGAATATCTCTGGTCATCCATGGTTCTTTAGGCTTGTTACGCCTTCCTATCACCCTAGAGGGAACATGTTGAACCTGTACCCTCCCCATTTCCTTTTTGAACACCCCCCACTGCTCCTCTGTAGATTTCCCCACAAGTAACTGTTCCCAGTCTACCTTGGCCAGATCCTGCCTTATTTTACTGAAATCCACTCTTCCCAATCAAAAACTTTTTTTTGCAACTTGTCAATATCTTTGTCCATAAAAAACTTAAACTGTACCATGTTGTGGTCGCTATCGCTAAAATGCTCACCCACCACCACCTCAGCCACCTGTCTGGCTTCATTCCCCAGAATTAGGTCCAGCACTGCACCGTCCCTTGTTGGACCCTCTACATGTTGACCTAAAAAGTTCTCCTGTAAACATTTCAAGAAATCCACTCCATCCAGCCCTTAACACTATGTCTACCCCAATTAATGTTGGAAAAGTTGAAATCACCTAATATAATCACCCTTTCGTTATTGCTTTTACACAACTCCACAAATTGAGCACATATTTGCTCCTCAATTTCCCGCTGACTATCTGGGGGTCTATAATAAACACCCAACAATGTGGCTGCCCCTTTTTTATTCCTAATCTCTACCCATAAAACTTCATATGATGCCCCCTCCAAGATATCATCTCTCCATACTGCAATAACT
Source organism: Carcharodon carcharias (assembly GCF_017639515.1). Taxonomy (NCBI): domain Eukaryota; kingdom Metazoa; phylum Chordata; class Chondrichthyes; order Lamniformes; family Lamnidae; genus Carcharodon; species Carcharodon carcharias. The sequence continues at coordinate 33,288,167 of NC_054488.1, read as the reverse complement.
GACTCATTAACTAATAATGCAATGCCTCCTCCTCTTTTACCCCCTCCCATGTCTCACCTAAAGATTCTATATCTCGGAATGTTGAGCTGCCAATGCTGCCCCTCCCTCAACCACGTCTCAGTGATGGCTACTATATCACAATTTCACATGTCAATCCTCACCCTTAGCTTATCCGTTTTACCTGTAATACTCCTGGCATTAAAGTAGAGGCCATCCAGCCTTGCCTTACTTCCTTGAAGCTTAATGCAGCTGTACTCCCTCTGACTTGATTTTTTTTACTATATTATGATGTGTCCCTATTCTGCTAAAGTTCTGTGTCCTCTCCCCCTGTCGAATTAGTTTAAACTCCTCCCAATAGCACTAGCAAACCTGCCCACAAGGATGTTAGTCCCGCTCTGGTTCAAATGTATACTGCCCCACTTATACAGGTCCCACCTTCCCCAGAAACAGTCTCAGTGATCCAGGAATCTAAAACCCTCCCTCCTGCACCAACTCTTAAGCCACGTATTCATCTGTGCTATTCTCCTATTTCTAACCTCGCTAGTACGTGGCACTGGGAGTAATCCAGAGATTACAACCCGAGAGGTCTTGCTCTTTAGTCTTCTGCCTAACTCTCTGAATTCTTGATGCAAGATCTCATTGCTCTTTCTACCTATGTCATTGGTACCAATATGTACCATGACCTCTGCCTTATCACCCTCCCCCTTCAGGATGCCCTGCAGCCATTCAGTGACATCCCGGACCCTGGCACCAGGGAGGCAACATACCATCCTGGAGTCACGTTGACGGCCATAGTAGCGCCTATCTGTTCCCCTGACTATAGAATCCCCTATTACTATTGCTCTTCCTCCCTTCCTCCCCTCCTGTACAGACAGGCTGCTTGTGCTGCCAGAAGCTTGGCTCTGTCTGCACTCTCTGGAGGAACCAGTGCCCTCATCAGCCTCCAAAACGGAATACCAATTTGCGAGCGGGACGCCAGGAGACTCCTGAACTACCTGCCTGTTTCTCTTGGACTGCCTGTTGGTCACCCATTCCCTTCCTTCCTCAAGTTCCTTCATCTTCAGTGTGACCACCTCTCTAAACATGCTATCCACAATGCTCAGACTCGCAGATGCTCCACAGTGTCCCCAGATGTCGTTCCGGCTCTGAAACCTGAGCTTCCAGGAGCTGTAGCTGGACACACTTCCTGCACACATGCTGGTCCCGGATACTGGAAATGTCCCTGGCTTTCCACATGGACCACACCACGGCTTCGAGCGCTCCTGCCATGACTTATCCCTTTCAACCTTTTAAGTCAATTACTCTAGGGCTCTCCTTTCCTGATCTTTGTTACTGTAGAATATACAAACTATAAACCACAAAAAGACCTTAAACTATAAGCGATTAAAGTAGTAAATACTTTACCCACTACTTATCAGTGATTTCTTTCCCTTGTAGCCTCTACTGCTGCAGCAGGGCAAGGCCCACGCTCTGAAGATTTAAGAAATTGGATAGCAAGGAAAAAATGCAAAGAGCACCTCATCCTCTATGCAACAAATTCCCGCTTTGCACCAAATTGCCAATACCCACTCTGGCTGTGCCCCACTCAGGACGTGCTCTCTCCCCTGTTCATGTGCAAGCACACTGTCATGAAATCTCAGGTTCAGTCTTTCAGGTGGTTTCCTGATCCATGTTGGACATTGTAGCTCCATGACTTCAGACTCTTGTGTAGGAAACACATTCTCCAGAACCGCATTAACATCAGGTACCTCATTAGGCACTTGCAGTTCAATGTCTCCACTCTGATAGAGACATCTGGCATGTCTGTTCTTGGTTGAGCATCTTCAATGGGAATTTTATGTCTTGGGTAAATGAGTTAGTTGGCCAACCAAACTCTAACTGCACGGCTTCCTATGTTCTCCTCAATTGCTGCTTGTAATCAATAACAGGGAGAGACTAATGTAAGAATAAACAGTGATGATTTATTGAGACATAGGGCAGAGCACCAGATCATACGTGCTCACTCAGAAACCTCTGGAACTAGACTTACAGTTCACAGTTGCCTGTGCGGTACAGTGATTTGTCAGTGTTGTCATATGATCAGTACACTTGCATTCTCTTAAAGGTACAGGGCACCTCACTTTACCACAAGGAATCTGTGGTTCAGTCATGGTTACAGGCAGAACAATATTGTGTTGTGGTATCTCTCTTTTTCTTAAATGATCCACATACTTACAGGTGATCCGGCCCTCCACTTCCACGTGGTTTCACAAAGGTCCGGTCATGGAACTTACTTTATCAGGTAACCACTTTGGTCCACTACTGAAATTCTTTACATATTCTGCTTCTCCAACTATAAATTGTCTCTCACAACTATGCGAGTCATGCATCGATTTCTGGTTCCCTTGACTTTTCTCCATGTTCCCCTCCAAATTGGGAAGTATTAAGTTCAGTCTTGTCTGAAGACAGCACCTCATCAATAATTCTGCATCTACTTTCTACAAAAGTGTTTTCCACTTTTTACCACAGAATTTAGTCTTGACCTTTTTACTTCACTATAGGCCAGACCTCTCTCAGATATAATCTCAGCTTGTCTTAGTTCAGTAGCTGAGTCACCCAAGACTTCATTATCTGCTCACCAATTGGAATGTTCTACGACTTTAGTTTTCGAAGACTCTTTAGCTTCATTTAGCTAATTCTTCAGCTCTTCTGTCTTTTTCTTGTATCTGTTGGCTTCCTCATGGAAACTTAAACATTGCTGCATCTTCTCTACCACCTGGTTCTTCAGTTTGTTCAGAGAGGCGTCAAATTCTTTCTAAAACAAAAACAGAATTACCTGGAAAAACTCAGCAGGTCTGGCAGCATCGGCGGAGAAGAAAAGAGTTGACGTTTCGAGTCCTCATGACCCTTCGACAGAACTTGAGCTCGAGTCCAAGAAAGAGTTGAAATATAAGCTGGTTTAAGGTGTGTGTGTGGGGGGTGGAGAGATAGAGAGAGAGAGAGGTGGGGGGGGTGTGGTTGTAGGGACAAACAAGCAGTGATAGAAGCAGATCATCAAAAGATGTCAACGACAATAGTACAATAGAACACATAGGTGTTAAAGTTAAAGTTGGTGATATTATCTAAATGAATGTGCTAATTAAGAATGGATGGTAGGGCACTCAAGGTATAGCTCTAGTGGGTTTTTTTTTATATAATGGAAATAGGTGGGAAAAGGAAAATCTTTATAATTTATTGGAAAAAAAAGGAAGGGGGAAACAGAAAGGGGGTGGGGATGGGGGAGGGAGTTCACGACCTAAAGTTGTTGAATTCAATATTCAGTCCGGAAGGCTGTAAAGTCCCTAGTCGGAAGATGAGGTGTTGTTCCTCCAGTTTACGTTGGGCTTCACTGGAACAATGCAGCAAGCCAAGGACAGACATGTTGGCAAGAGAGCAGGGTGGAGTGTTAAAATGGCAAGCGACAGGGAGGTTTGGCTCATTCTTGCGGACACACCGCAGGTGTTCTGCAAAGCGGTCACCCAGTTTACGTTTGGTCTCTCCAATGTAGAGGAGACCACATTGGGAGCAACGGATGCAGTAGACTAAGTTGGGGGAAATGCAAGTGAAATGCTGCTTCACTCGAAAGGAGTGTTTGGGTCCTTGGACGGTGAGGAGAAAGGAAGTGAAGGGGCAGGTGTTGCATCTTTTGCGTGGGCATGGGGTGGTGCCATAGGAGGGGGTTGAGGAGTAGGGGGTGATGGAGGAGTGGACCAGGGTGTCCCGGAGGGAGCGATCCCTACGGAATGCCGATAAGGGGGGTGAAGGGAAGATGTGTTTGGTGGAGGCATCATGCTGGAGTTGGCGGAAATGGCGGAGGATGATCCTTTGAATGCGGAGGCTGGTGGGGTGATAAGTGAGGACAAGGGGGACCCTATCATGTTTCTGGGAGGGAGGAGAAGGCGTGAGGGCAGATGCGCGGGAGATGGGCCGGACACGGTTGAGGGCCCTGTCAACGACCGTGGGTGGAAAACCTCGGTTAAGGAAGAAGGAGGACATGTCAGAGGAACTGTTTTTGAATGTAGCATCATCGGAACAGATGCGACGGAGGCGAAGGAACTGAGAGAATGGGATGGAGTCCTTACAGGAAGCGGGGTGTGAGGAGCTGTAGTCGAGATAGCTGTGGGAGTCGGTGGTTTTGTAATGGATATTGGTGGACAGTCTATCACCAGAGATTGCGACAGAGAGGTCAAGGAAGGGAAGGGAAGTATCAGAGATGGACCACGTGAAAATGATGGAGGGGTGGAGATTGGAAGCAAAATTAATAAATTTTTCCAAGTCCCGACGAGAGCATGAAGCGGCACCGAAGTGATCATCGATGTACCGGAGAAAGAGTTGTGGAAGGGGGCCGGAGTAGGACTGCAACAAGGAATGTTCCACATACCCCATAAAGAGACAGGCATAGCTGGGGCCATCCATTCTTAATTAGCACATTCGTTTAGATAATATCACCAACTTTAACTTTAACACCTATGTGTTCTATTGTACTATTGTCGTTGACATCTTTTGATGATCTGCTTCTATCACTGCTTGTTTGTCCCTACAACCACACACCCACCCCCCCACCTCTCTCTCTCTCTATCTCTCCGCCCCCCACACACACACCTTAAACCAGCTTATATTTCAACTCTTTCTTGGACTCGAACTCAAGTTCTGTCGAAGGGTCATGAGGACTCGAAACGTCAACTCTTTTCTTCTCCGCCGATGCTGCCAGACCTGCTGAGTTTTTCCAGATAATTCTGTTTTTATTTTGGATTTCCAGCATCCGCAGTTTTTTTGTTTTTGTCAAATTCTTTCTGTTTTCCTTCGTACTTTTTCAGAGGCACAAACGTTGACCTGAGGAAATCTTGTAGTGTGTGAAGGTCTTTTAATAGGTTTTCCTTTTCTTTAAGAAGGTTACTCACTTCTTCTTGAACATAGTCATTCAGCAGGGTCTCCTTGAGTTTCTTCTGCTGTTCCTCCATGTCATTGTTTAAGACAGTCTTTGTTTCTTCAGGTTGCTGAATCCTTACACACTCATTTTTCATCCTGTTGCAGTCCTTGGACTCTCCAGGCTTTTTCTGCAATACCTTGCCTTATTCCTTTTTCAAGACAGGAACTCTTCCAGCTTCCTTTTGATATATCATTGGCCAATCGAGGTTGATTTCCCTTAACCAATTTCAACCTAGAAGGCTTGGTCCTCTGTGTTCAATACCATCACTGGTAGATATGCTGATTGGTTTCTATAATGAACCGTTGCTCTGGTGATACCTTTTACTTGGAATTTTTCACCTGTGTGCATTTTCATTGCCAGATGTTTGTTCCAAATTTTATTGTTGATCACCTTTATTTAAATATCTGAAAGTGTGTTCTCCTATTACAGTGGTGGTGTCTACTTCCATTTTTAATGGTTTACTATTCACTTGCACTATAACAATTATTGGCTCTGTCTTCCCAAATTTCATGTTGAATAATGAATAAATGTCAGAATTTGTTGTTTCAGGCTCTTTTACACTATAGACTTCATTGGACTTTGTTGTTTGGAAGTCTGTTTAAATCTCGCTTTACACTGTCTCATTGTGTCCAATTCTGTGACAAAAATAACATTCTACTTTTTTATATTGCCTATCACTAGAAAAATCATTGTTTCCATTTTGCTGAAAGTTATTTTCCTATTTAGTTGCTAAGCTGCTTCCTCTCATTCTTCAGTTAGCAGGGGCTGTTTCCCGCTTTGCGGCAGAGTCCTGGCTTTACATGCTGCTTTCATCTTACTGTTCCCACCTGACTTGAAGTACGGTGCCAGTTTGCGCCTCTTGAATTGTTGTGAATCTTTTACTGCGCTTTCCATCACCAACGCTTTCTTAAAATCAAGATTCACTTCAGCCAGCAATCTTTGCTGTACAGTGCCTTCCTGCACGCCACATACTAAACAATCTCTGAATATGTCATTGAGGGTTTCACCAAAATCACAATCTTCCATTAGTTGTTTTAATTTCGCCATGTAGGTAGCAATTGTATCACTCGGGGCTCTATTCTGTGAATTGAATCTGAACCTCTGCATTGTGACTGAGGACTTGGGTTGAAAATGTCCCTTAACAAGATTTACTAATTCACTGAAAGTCTTCGAATCTGGGGCACTGGGGACTGTCAAGCTTTGAATTAAACTGTAGGTTTTGCTCCCACAAGTACTCAGGAGGATCTCTCTTCTCTTCTCTTCCCCCATGATTTTGTTTGCTTGAAAGAGGAATGCAAGAACTTCTATATACTGAGACCAATTGTGCATGGCTGGCTCAAAGCTATCAATTCTGCCAAACTGTGGCATTTTGGATGAGTATATCTTCTGTTATTTTTAATGAACTTAAATACTCACAATCGCTGGGCGAGGTACAGCACCAATTCTGATTTATCCTCGTTGCCAGTTTGTTATAGAGTTGATCTTCAGACAACGTTTCTTAGCAGAAACATTTGGCTTTATTTACAAGACAGCAGTAGCAACTACACGCATTCATAACTAAGAAGTACTCTCTTTTGTAGAGGTTCCCCACGCTGCTAACACATTGGCTTACACAGATCATGTGTAATCATGTACAGCACAGGATTATCCTTAAAGCTACAGTTCAACATTTCCCAAATCTATAATTACTACACAGATATTTTCTTATGACATCAGCTCTAATTTTACCTGCTCAGTGATAATACAGTTGCTTGTCAAATGTATATTTGAAAGTCCCACATGAATCATAAAGATTCTAAATTTCACAATGGTGGCTCTCCCAAAGTCCAAATTTCTAGTGTTTAGGACACCATGTAATATGAATGCATAAAGGTTAATTTAAAATTTCTTTTATTGTTTAAGTTGTTTGTCAGTTCAGCATTGTGTGGGTAATGGGTGATGCCAGATAATCAAAAATGGCGGTTCCATGTTTTCAACCACTCAGAAAGTTCCTGATTGATCTCACAGTGATGTGGGTGTGAAGTTTTTTTAAGAGCTTTGGAAAAGGAGCGCAGAAATCTAGTGAGCGGCGCCAAAGGATTATGGTGCTGCAGAATAGTGGGAGGCTGAGACCGGAACGAGGGAAAGCCACAGGTAAAAACTATCCTTGAGCAATTCATTTTCAAAAGTTAATTGTGTATCTGTATGTGTATGTGTGTGTGTGTGTGTGCACGTGTGTGCGTGTGCACTTGTGTGTGTGTGCACATGTGCGTGTGGGATCGGTTGGGGAACAGCAGTCTGAAGGTTTTTTGCCTAGGGTGGCAAATACCCTTGTGCTGGCCCTGAGGATCAAGGGGCAGAATAGAAGGTATATTTTCACACTCAACATGGAAAATTTTACCATAAGTGGTCATTGACACAGCAACAACTTGCACTTAACTAAAACATCTCAAAGCACTTCACCAAAGCTAAAATATCCAGAATGAAGAAGCGAAGAGAAAAGGATGTGGAGAGCTGACTGAAAGCAAAAGCAAAGATGTGGATCTTGAGGAGGCTGTTGAAGGAAAGGAAAGTAGTGGCAAAGTGGATGGGCTTAAGAACAGCATTCAATGTGGGGTCAAAATGATTGAAATGGAAGTGGGAAGATGCAGAAGAGATCAGGAACAATTGGGTTGTGTTCAAAATAGATAGTTCCAGATGAAGAGCTACCAGTCGCAGAGGGTTGAAGGACTGAATGATCTCCTTCTGTGCTTCTGTTTCTGAATATATGATTCTATGATAAGCGAGAAAGGGAAACATAGCGCTCTGGAATATTTACTTAATGAGGTTTCAAAAATAAAATTTCCATGAGATGTAATTTCAAATTAATATTAAACCATGCCTTACACGGGCCTGGATCTTACAGGGAGCTGCTGCTCTTCCCCCTGGAAGCCTGCCCTGCTGTGGGAACACACTGGGGATGGGCTAAACAGGCTGAGGGTCAGACCTCTGCCCCTCAGTCTACAGGAAGTCCCACCCTTGCCAATCTGATTGCTTGGTAGCTCTATCAGTCCCAGCAATGCCAGAAGTGAATAGTGGGCATTGCTGAGACTGCAGAGAAGAAGAAGAGGGATGGCCATTGGAGAGAGGTAAGTCTGAGGGTTTTAGGGCAGGGACGGATTGGAGAGCTTGCCTAGGGAGCGGACAGAGGGGGTGGGGAGTTGGGTTTTAGAAAGCAAGTGAAGTGGAGCAACGGGGAGGAGTTGACATCTTTGGGGGGGTGCCTCCAATGTGCACAGGGCGCACGCCCCCCCCCCCCCCCCCCCCCCCGGATTGATGTGCCCCCCCACCCCCCCCCCCCCACTTCCTTCCCACCCTTCCAAAGAAGCCCTTTCAGCAACAGCCTTCACACTCTGGCCCACTTGCCACTGCCCAGCATTTATGGCAATGCAAGTGGATTGAGGCCTTTAATTGCCAATTAATTGGGCAGTTAAGGGCCTTAACAGGCCAAAGGACGGTCTAGTGGGCAATTTACCCACCCCTCATATTATGGGGAACAAATCAGGGATGGGCAGGATGGAGGTGGGCTGGGTACCTGACATATTTCATATGCCCCTCCCACACTTGCTGAAAACACACCCAGCAGGGAGCTGTAAAATTCATATAAATTTAAATTTAAAATATCTTCTTATATAGTGAAATGTTAGGTTTGTAGCCAATACTACAGGCAATGGATATGTTTGTGGTTCATCTTGTGGAAGATCCCTGTTCCCTGAGTGACAGTTCTCACATCTATTTTACTCACTTTTCATTGTTTTGCTTATTTAACTCGACAATCCATACACACGGGGATTTCTGCAACCCTTGCGGCTGACAGATCTGCCCTCAAATCTCATTCTTTGAAACGCCAGCTTGTTATTAGCATTTTGAGTATGAGGAAATCGGAATCTAAAACCTTGAATTTGTCCAAGTATTAAATGACAGAAACCCAGAATTTTCTGGTTCATGATACTCATAAAATGTTAACTGTCACTTAGAAAATAAAGTGATATATTTCTGTCACTCATTTTAAAATTTGTTTGTGAACTGTACCACTTGAGGTTTGATGCCCAAACCTATTTCATTAATTTTATTGAATTTTACTCTCTGAATATTAATGTCTTCTAATAATGTTCACTGCATTTATCATCCACATTAAAAATTGCATATTTGTGTAAAAATCAACTCATCACTGTTCCTATGCCATATACTTAAGTAACACCAGAAGCAGATCGTCCTCTGAAGTTGTTATGAATGCAAGAAATTATAAGATGGTTATGTTTTAAATTGCCTCCTTTAATTCACGGTAAAGTGGACTAGTTTGGAGAGCGGGCTGGGTTCTCCTACTTGGAGGAAAACCCATTTGACCTCATACTGAACCGGCCTGGAGACAAACCTATGTGACTTGCTTATTACAGAGACAGAAACTCAAATTGCAATTCATTGAAAGTCAGATGCAAATTTTAACACAAAGCTGGCCTTACTGCCAACCAGACTCACAGACTCTCCAGGACAATCAGACTGAGAGTTTTGTAGATGAACAGCCAAATGGGCCCTGCTATGGCGAACAGCAGAGAAGGACTGCTTTAGGGATAACCAACCAGCAGAGGACTGGGGAGGATGGAACCTATGTTCGAGGAAACAAGGATTGCAAAGAGTTAAAGACCGTAGAATCACCAGAAAGTATCTTGCGACGAAAAGTCCATTTGATTATGCTCAAAGGGTTGAGTGAATGGGGATTTTGTTTAAAAGGACAGTGGAAGATTCACCCTGGTGAAGCAGGAAGAAGAGATCTGTTGGAGCCAGGAGGAGCTTTGGTCCTTAAACTCGAGACTATGGCCTGTATTTTCATCCTCAAGGTGGGTAGCTGGGGTCATTTTCATTGAGGGGGTCAAGGGGTGTGAGGGGTGTTTACACAGGTGTGGGCTGGAGGTGGGCCAGCTGACCCAGGAAAAGTTCGCAGGCAGCCCCAGGAGCTGCTGGGTGCAGAGGCGGGCTGTTTAAAAGGTCTGCTTTGGTGCTGTGGGTCTTTGGTCAATTAAAATAAAAACAGAAAGGTCCTCCAGCCCTCACCCCTTACCACCTAAAGACTCCCCATACCCCATCCATGGCACCTTATGGCCCCCAACCACCTCATATGGCTTCTCATGCCCCCATGTCGAGCTATGGCACTTCTATGCGCATTCACCCACTATACACTGTAAAGCAGAAGTGAACTATTTAGTGACAATAGTATGTATAAAAAAAGAGCTTGATAAAAGTCATTCAATGATAACTTTCCACTTCCTTAAAAGAAAACTCCTTTATATTACAGCCCAATAAAAGTGTCATTCATCCAGAATCTTAAAAGTTACCATAGCTGAAACTGCAGGCAATCTTGGGTAAATAAACATTGTGAAATTTACAGCATAGATTAGAGAGCCAGAGATGTCAATCAAGCACTGTTTTCTCTGGGGCTCAGGAGTTTCAACAAGCTAATGGGTGTCTGGGCTCTCAGCCAAGAATACATAACGAGGTGTGGCTGAGATTCCAGACCATCATTAGAGTTTTCATTGCAAACCTGGCCCGACTCCATGAAAATTGTGGAGGACCAGGACATGGAGGTTGGGAGTGCAGGGTGTGGGCCTGCAAACCAAACCAAGCCGCACCTGAAAAAGGCACACCCAAGAATCAGAAATCCCAAGGAATGGGGTCAGGAATCCAAGAATTGGGCCCCGGCTCCCATTATTAAAGAGGTCCCAGGTCATCCTGACTCAGTGATAATCCAGGCCTTCACGTCCACAGAGAGCGTGGTGTAATTCATAAACCTGGCATAAAGCTTTTGGATGTGTTAAAAAGTTATGAGGGAATATCTTTTCTATAGTTTAGTGCATTACTTACCTACTATGTAGTGTTTGGTCTATGTTTATTTTTAGTGTGTTTGTCACAGTAAATGTCTTAAATTGAGAAAAATGCTTGTGTGATCCTTTGACTCAGTCTCTGGAAAATTCATACCTCTTTTTAAACGTTATTGGTATCTATATTAAAATGTGCATTTTTGATTAATCCATATATTCATTATTAAATACTGAAGTGCTCATAATATTAAATATGCACAGTTTATCATTTAATGAGTTTATCATTGGGCATTTAGAATTCATCCATCTCTAGTATTGATGGTTTTTTGAGTCTTTTACGCTTGCAAGTTTAAAATCAATGGCCCAATGCTACAGATGCAGTAATCAATGGGCGGAATCACCCCAGATTTGCACTAAATGCGCGAGCAGGCAGGAAAAAGGATGTTTTACCTGTTGGCCGTAATAGCGGGTTTTCGCGCCATATTGTCCCATTCCCAGTGCATCCCACCTCATTGATAATGCATTCCCGGGAAACACCCTGGATCGCTGGTGGGCGGTCTCTGATTCGCCTGATCCACCGTCACCTCAGGCCTTCAGTAATCGGGGCGCCATATTTAAAGGGCACTCCTGTACAGCACTAGCACTCTCTAAAGCATCAGAAGCTGCTGGAAGCTCATGGTTGCCAAAGAGAGGTAAAATACTGCCCCAAATTTAGTAATGCCTCCCTCGAGTGCATATTAGTCAGAGTGGATATCTGCTGTGAAGTCCTCTACCCTCGGTCTGGGTGAAGACCAGCAAGCAACGTGACAAATCCAGCATGCAAGGCAGTGGCAGCGGTGGTCAGCACCAACACCTTGCAAAAGAGGACAGCCACCCAGGGCCAAAAGATGATGAATGATCTCCTCCATTCTGCCAGGATAAGTTACTCTTCTCATCGCTCTCAACTCACGCACTCACAAGCCCAAAGGGATCACACTCACTGCCAGTTCATGGGACACCACTATTCACTCTATCACAAACACCGTCATCTGCTCTGCAGATTGTGTCCTCATCCCGTCCATGGCACCACTCAGCATTCCCGGTGCATCCCAACTCATTAATAATGCATTCCCGGGAAACACACCGGGTCACCCACACATGCTAGGCATCCTTCTCATCTGGCCTGGCAGGCATCCTGCTTACATTCTCTCCATCTGTATTCATGCAGGGAAAGCTGGCAAGAAACAAAAGAAGAGGTCACAGACTGGTGGAGGAATGCCCAACATCAAGGTCCTCACAGACTTTGAAACTACAGTCATCCAGCTGGCTGGCGATGATCTGGACTGTTCCTGCAATAACGATGTAGTCAGTGGTGCACAACCTAGTAAGGATCCAGCAGTGCAACATCCATCAGACAACCATGCTGTGAGTGAGTTGCCCTGTTCCACAGACCCCTGCCATGCACTAATTATCTCTCCTTGCTTTCGCAGGCACATCTGGCGAATAGCTGCGGGGGGCCATGAGCCAGGTCCTCGACTCCAGCCTGGGGACGCCAGGGAAGAGGAATCCACAGACATTGCCATTGAAGAACCGTGACAGCGCTCGCCCGCACCTTCCATCAGTGCAGAGACAGGAGGGACCTAGTTTTAGAGTAGCATTGGGGTCACAACCTGGTGAGCAGACTGCACTGTCTGATCCACAGCAGGTGGAAGCAGGGAAATCCCAGGGTGCTGGCACTCGCAGGATTGCTGGAGGCCAGGAATTGTTCAGTCCAAGTCTGACGAGGAGCCTCTGGACTCGGTCATACCTCAGTTGCTGGAGCTGCAAAGACAAGCTTGGGAACAGAGGAAGGGATGCCTGCTGCACTCCTCAGGTTGCAAGGTATGATGGAGAATTCCGTCCACTTTCAGACTGAGGTGATAGTGTCAGCATGCCAACACAATGAGGTCAGCACTGGTAGGGTGGTGGCTACTGTGGAGACCTTTGTCCAGGACATGCAGGAGCTGCACTCCCAACAATATCACCCTATGGTCCCTTCTTCTAATGAGCAGTGTTCATGTCAATATGAAGTGAAAGCTTGGTTCCTGCCAATGATAAAGGCAGGTGTCTCATTCCAGGGACTCTTCTCTGTGTTTTGTGCAACCTTCCTAGCACACTGATGGTGCACCTCCACAGTCATTGACATATCAGTCATGATAAGCACCTTGAAGGGGCTTATCATTGCTGCCAGGAAATCCTAGGCTGGCAGCACAGAGTTCTGTAATTTTCTCTGTGTGCTCTTAGCACTTTTGAGGTGCAGCTGGCCTGCCATCTCATCAGCATCTGTGTCCAGTGACAGGGTGGTCTTGAAGGGTTCAGCTCACAAAGGATGCTATGGGATCAGGAGAAGTTAAAGTTTCCCCACTGCATCACCATGGTATGAGCCTGTTTACACAGCACAAGCGAGCTGCCATCAACCAGACAGGAGTCAAACATTCACGTACGCTATATGAGGATCTATGGAGTGTCCCCACTGCATGTCATCATCATCCTCCTGAAATGCAGGGACAATGGTCATCCGCTGTGTCTCCATGACAGGAGCCTTATCACAGGAGGTATGTGTGCTGCCATCAGCCAGACAGGTGTCAAATGTACATAGATGTAATGTGAGGATCTATAGCGATTCTTCACTGCATGTCATTATCATCCTCCATGAATCTAATGGTTATGAGGGCCTCCCAAGTGCGCCTGCCTCATCTGGAAAGCGCAGTGGCCTCATCACCATCATCCTTGCCATTGAGGACCTCCTCGCCATCATCCCTGTCGATGTCCTTTTCATCAGAGGAGACGTACAGCTCCTCCATCTCCTCCTCAGGCAGCTCCTCCCCTTGTTGCAGCGCCAGCTCGTGAAGGATGCAGCAGGTGACAATGATGTGTGACACCCTCTGTGGACTGTATTGCAGGGCTCCACCAGACAGGTCCAGGCACCGGAACCTCATTTTCAACATCCCAATGGTTTACTCCACCAGAGTACAAGTTGCAGCTTCAGCCTTTTGTATCTTCTGCCTGCTGCAACCTAAGTGCCTTGTGAGTGTTGTCGATGGCACCCTGCACCTGTGGGAAACCTGCGCAAATCCCAGTGCTCTTGCTTCGTGGCTTTCCTGATCCCGGGCAAAATGCACAAGGTTGTGTGGCTTCACGAATATGGCATCCATGATCTCCTGGATGCACTTGTGTGTGGAGGCTTGTAATATCCCACAGAGGTCACCTATGGAGCCCTGGAAGCAGCCACTGGTGTAGAAACTGAGCGCTGCGGTCACTTTCATGGCCACAGGCAATGGATGCTCTCCGAGTCCCCAAGGTGCCAATTCCTGCAGCAGGTGGCATACGTGACCGACCAGTTCCCTGGACATGCATGTCTACAGCGACACTGGTTCTCAGTCATCTGCAAGAATGACAAGAAATGTCTGTAGACCCTGAGTCTAGCTAGGCGCTGAGTCCCAATGGCTCTCTGTGGCTCTTCATCGGCGTGCACAGGAGCCCCACCCGCAAATTTTTCTTGAGGGTGCTGCCCCTCCCTTTGCCCAGCCAGGCGCCTTTGTTGCTCTCTTTTTCTTCATCTTCGCTCCCTGTAAGCCATGAGGTATACAGCTAGGTCACCAGGCTTCTTGCTCCTGATGTACTCCTCCTGCAGGAGAGAGACATGTGGGTTAGCATTGGTCTCCTAGGGACCTCTCAAGCTTACATGTGTGACTCCAGCTCCATCTCAAGGCATCTTAACGCACACCAGAGAAGGCTGGCCACCAGTTGGATGGCCGGAGATTATTGAACTGCATAGCTGCCTGAAACCCCACCCTCCTCTGCCCCATTCCACCTGACCGATTGGCAGCAGCTTTACCCACTGGACTGCATGCTGTGCTCTCAGCTCAGGCGTAGGCATTCTCCCAACCTGCACTGCAAGGCTGCACTGTTAGCTTGAATCAGAGGGGAGACTGGTCTAAAACTTAATGAAGACGTTGCAAGGGGCTGGGAGCACCTCCGCCAGTGACTGCTCCAATGTTTCTGAACGCCTGTTGGAAAAAGCCATTTAACACTCTGTTGTACTTCAATTGTCTGTCTTCAGCATGGATCATTTAGCTTCGGGAAAAGCCTTTTCTTTTCTATGCTTTCCTTATCACCAAAACTGCATTTATCAAGTAGTATATTTTAATTGCCTCAATGCTAGTTGAAACCTCCAGCACTGCCACTCACTCACCAGAAATGTAAGCATCTGAAAGTCTGGTAAAGGACTGGGGGAAAAAACGTGTCATTGTTACTGGGACTTGGTGATAAGACCATATTCTACATCAATGTGATAAAATGTGATTATTGTAGTGATAAATTATTTACTGTCCATCTTGAAGTATTTCACAGTTTCCTAATCTTATTGAAATTCAACCCACTGTTTGACATGCAGTACACAGGGAAAAGGATGTGGAGAATTGACTGAAAGCAAAAGCTTTGGTGGCTTGTGGTTTAAGTTCTACTGCTTGAACCATTTTATTGTCAGCTGCAAGTTGCTTTCATTTCAAAGCAAATGTGTTTGCTGTATCTGCTGAGCCATATTTTTGCCTACAATTATTTAAATAATTTAAAAATAAGACCAGGCAAGTTCATATAGGGGATAGAATGGGTTACAGTCAACTATCTGATGAATTCAGTAAAGCAACAGGGCCTGATAGCTTGGAAGTCTCAATGTCCTGAGCAGGTCGTGAAGATCTTGGAAAGTGAAATAAAATACGACTCGTCTGAGGATGATGTTGCATAGTGTGTAAAATAAGATAATTTCTGTTTAATATTCCCTGTTCTGTTAAACAATTTATTGCAATTCTTTTCAAAAGTGGCTAGCTATAACTTTGTGGTGCTAGTACAAGTTTGAAAGCTCAGAATTATTCCACGGCACTAAAGCTCTCCAGAAATGAAAGATAAACTTTCAAACACTTTCTAATATCTGAATTATTTTTTGCTTCATTTTCAACTAAAATTCCCCGTGTATTTTTTGTGATAAGTTCATCTTCAGCTGTATTGATCAAACTTTACCATGTTATCACTCTTAAATATGCCACAAAATATTTTTGTAAGCAAATTCTTAAAAATTATGTTTTAAAAAACTGCCTGACTACAATGATTCATGACAGATATTACATTAGGTGATATGCAATTGAGGATGGAATCGTCCCAGATTTGCACTAAGTGTGGTAGCGGGTGGGTAAAATGACGTTTTGCCCACCGGCCACAATTGATGCAGTATCGTCCCAAATCTGCCACATTAATTATGCATTCCTGGGAAACACACCTTTTCCATGGTGCGTAGCTCTCATTCACCCGCCTCGCCATCAACTCACCGCTTCATCATGTCGGTCGCCATATTTAAAGTGCAGCTGTGTGCACACTTCTTAGGGCTTCCAGCCCACGACTACTGCAAAGAAGACAGGGCCCTGAAAGGCAAAAAGACTGCAGCCCCCAGGTTCAATGGTGCATTCCTCGAGCACCTTTTAGACACAGTGGAGGCTCGCCATGATGTTCTCTACCTCCGCTCTGGCCGCAGGATGGGCAGCAATCTCTTTAATACGGCTTGGGAGGCGGTGGTACCAGTGGTCAGTGCCAACGTCCTTCAGAAGAGGACAGCCACCCAGTGCTGCAAGAGGATGAGTGATCTCCTCGGTTCCGCCTGCGTAAGTCACTCTTCTCATCACTCTCAACTCACACACTCACAAACCTATCATACATCCATAGCACCTTCACTCACTGCCAGTTTAAGAGACATCACCATTCATTCTCTCACACACACCTTCATTGTCCTCATCCTGCCCATGGGACCACTCACCACTCACACATGCCAGATATACTTATCATCTGGCCTGGCAGGTGTCCTGCTTCTACTCTCTCCATCTCTATTTGTGCAGGACAAACTGGCACACAACAAGGGGGAGAGGTCGGTTGCTGGTGGAGGAATGCCTGAAATCAAGGTTCTCATGGATTTTGAAAACAGAGCCATTCAGCTGGCCAGCGAGGACCTGGACCGTCCCTGAGCTGATAGTGAGATCAGTGGTGCTCTACCAAGTGAGGATCCAGCAGTGCAACATCCATCTGACAACCATGCTGTGAGTGATGTGTCTTGTTTCACAGGCCACTGCCATACACTAATTATCTCCCCTTGCTTTCACAAACACATCTGCTGAACAGCTGAGGAAATCCACAGCCCAGGGTCTCCAATCAAGCCCCAAAGAAATCTCTGAAGAGGAATCTGAAGGCCCCTTCCTTGAAGTCCCATCACAGTGCTCACCCACACCCCCCACCAAACACCTCGATGGGACCTAGCTTTACAGTAGCTTTGGGATCACAATCTAGTAAGCACATCGCACTGTCTGATCCACAGCAGGTGGCAGCAGGGTTTTCCCGGGTGTTTTGTACTTGGAGGGCTGCTGGAAGCCAGGAATTTGCTGAGTCCGAATCAGAAGATGGAGCCTCTGGACTCGGTCATGTCACAGTTGCTGAAGCTGCAAAAGCAAGCTCAGGGACATCAGGAAGGGATGCCCATTGCACTTCTCAGATTGCAAGGCACGATGGAGGAGTCCATCCACCTTCAGGCTGAGGTAATAGTGCTACCATGCCAACTCACCGAGGTCAATGCTGGTAGGATGGCAGCCGCAATGGAGACCTTGGTCCAGGATGTCGCTCCTGCACTGCTGTGCAGGCTGAGCTCCATCACTGATGCCATAGTTGGCCTCCAACAATATGTTTGCAAGGTGGCTGCGGGGCAGCTCGATCTCACCCCAGCTATCCCTTCTCAAGCAGGGGCCCTTGAGCACCCATAGGGAGGAGGATCAGCAGGTGCACACTCAAGGGCCATCCACCCAAGTGACTCCGGGAGTGTATAGCCCTCCTCTTTCTGTGACACCAGCAGCACCTGCTCCAAGCTTGAGGAGGGTGCCACTGCCAGACAGCAGGTCTCCAAAAGCAGGAAAGGACCCTCTAGGTCTCCAGAGACACCCATCAGGGTCATCACTGACAGGACGAATCAGTCAGTACGCTTCCTCCACCTCTGCTGTGGATGTCTGGGGAGCACCAAGACGTAGTGATAGGGTTAGGAATGTTAAGAAGATGTAACTCTTTTAGAGTTAAAACAATTAAACTAAATTAACAAAATGAGGGCTAAATCAAGCACAGTTTAAGAAGGTGTAACTCTTTCGAGTACAAACACGTTTTCATCTGTTCCTATTCAGATGAAGTTACATTGTTTCATAGTTTGCCATTGTGAGATTTGAACTCTTGATCTTGGGGTTACAAGCCCACTACCATAACCACTTGGCTATTTAAGCCAAGCCTTAGAAGGTGTAACTCTTTCGAGTACAAACATGTTTCCATCTGTTTCAGATGAAGTTACATTGTTTCATAGTTTGCCATTGTGAGATTTGAACTCTAGATCTTGGGGTTACAAGCCCGGTACCATAACCACTTAGTTGCACAGCCTGGACACAGGTGTTAACCACTTGTACATAATGTTCACTATTGTCAATAAACTCCCAAGAGTGCCTCTCTGCTTATGTTGCTTGTTCTGATGAGCAGTGCTTGTGTCACTCAAATGTGAAACCTTTCTGCACAAGATAAAGGCAGGTGTTTCAGTCCAGGGCCTCTTCCCTGTGCTTTGTGCAGCCTTCAGACCAAAGTGATGGTCCGGCCTCACACTCCCTGAACACATTACTGATGCCTGCACCTCGACGGTGCTTGTCATTCCTGCCAGAATGACCTCCAGCTTGTGCATCTGCTCCTCAGCCAGCTCCTCTCCCCGTTGCAGGGCCAGGTTGTAAAGGGTGCAGCAGGCAACGACGATGCGTGACACCCTCTGTGGACTGTATTGCAAGGCTCCACCAGACTGGTCCATGCACTGGAACCTCATTTTCAGCATCCCGATGGTCTGCTCCATCAATTTGCGAGTTTAGTATGAGCCTTGTTATGCCTTCACTCTACTGCTGTCTGAGGCCACCACACGGGTGCCATCATTCACGTCATTTGCAGGTAGTTCTTGTCCCTCAGGAGTCATCCCTGCAGCCTCTGTGGACCCTGAAAGGTGTCAGGGATCTGTACCGACTAAGAATGTAGCAGTCATGCACACTCCCTGGAAACCGTGTGCAGACCTGCAAGATACACTTCTGGTGGGCGCACGCCAGCTGCACATTCAGCAAATGGAGTCCCTTGCGACTGACGTAGTTGACCTTGTGTTGCGAGGGAGGTGTGAGCACCACATGAGTACAATCGATGGCACCCTGCACCTGTGGGAAACCCGAGATCTGGGTAAATCCAAATCTTGCATCCTGGCTCTCTTTGTCCTGGGCGAAACGCACAAAGTTGTGTGCCCTCGTGAAGATGGCATCTGTGACCTCATGGATAATTTGTGGGTGGAAGCTTGCGATATCCCACAGAAGTCACCAGTGGAGCCCTGAAAGGAGACACTAGCGTCGAAATTGAGTACAACTGTCACTTTCATGGCCACTGGTAGTGGATGCCCTCCATGTCCACATGGCGCCAAATCCTGCAGTAGCTGGCAGATGTGACTGACTGGTTCCCTAGACATGAGCAGTCTTTGGTGACACAGGTTCTTGGTCACTGCAGGAATGAAAGGCGGCTTCTATAGACCGTGGGTGTCACTAGGCGCCGACCAGTGATGACACATTCTGGATCTTTGGTGGCGTGTGCAGGAGCCCCAGCTGCCCCTCCTTCCAGAAAGTGCTGCTCCTCCCTCTGCACAGCCAGGTGCCTCAGTCACTCTGTTCTCTATCATCTTCGCTTTCTGTACACCACAAGGCATACAGCTGGTGCACCAGACTCCATGATTCTGGTGTAATCCTCCAGCAGGATGAAAGGGAGAGATGCGTGGGTTAGCTTGGGTGCTGTAAGATCCTCTATTGGTTAAGTCTGAAGGCCCTTTACCGCATCCCGGAAATTGCTGGCCACCACTTGGATGGCCAGAGTTTAGTGCGCTGCATGGCTGCCCGAAACCCCACCCACCTCCCCCCACTCCACCTGACTGGTTGGCGGCAGCTTTGCCCACTGGACTGTATGCTGTGCTCTCAGCTCAGGCACAGGCATTCTTCTAACCTGCACTTCAAGGCTGCACTGTTAGCTTGAACCATGGGGGAGACTGGTACAAACTGGGATGATGACATTGTAAGGGGCTGTGAGCACCTCCACCAGTGACTGGTCCACGGCCAGCTTTAGCAAGGAGATTATACAACATGCACAGTCGTCCAACTGTTCTGCAGTCCACTAATTAGTTTGTAGTCTGTGCCCAAGGTGTGAAAAGGTCTGGAGCACTTCCTAGCACTTTGATGCCTCTTCATTGCTTGAGTGGGCAGGTGAACAAGAGGCCCGACTCCAATTATATCAATGTGGCTGCACCTGAACTGTATCAACTGTAGAGAAATGGTCACTTAAGGTGTCCTTAATGCATGACCATTTCCCTCACCCACCGCATTCCCCCAAACCCCCCACGTGCTTGTGTGCTACCTTCAACTTCAGGGCAACCTTTACCCCACTTCCCTCCCCACAATGCACCTCAACTTTGAAGTCCAGCAGGCGTCCCTCGCAAGCATTCCTCAAAGTTACTGTGCACTTACCTCCAAGTTCTCCTCAAAGTGCAGCTTGCCAAGTGCATGCCTTTTATATGCTGTTGTGAAACACATCGGTGTGATTTGTGGGCGATTGATCCAGCAGGGGGTTGATTCTGGCGGGCTAGCCTTCCCCCCTCCGAAAATCCTTCCTTTACACCTTCCACCTTCCTTAAACCTACCTCCCCTATTGCTGTCTTCTCCCCATTACCCCCTCCTCCCACCTTACTCCATCACCCCCATCCCCCCCCCCTCCCCCTCCCGCCAACCTCACCACACCCCCAGCCTCCGGACATATCTTCCCGTCCCAGTCGATCCAAGACCTTCCTCTCCCACCCCCTGGTACATCTTTGTCTCCCAAACAAAGCTGGGCCTTCCTCTCCACCCCCCCTCGACCATTATCCGTTGTGAGCAGACCCTCAATGGTGACTTTCCAACTTCCGTGAGCTGCTTTGCAGCAGGGTCATGTCCACGAGAATCCACCCAGCATGCCATGGACGTTCCTCCAGCCTGCCGTTGTGGGGCTCCAGCATCGTCTGCCCCTTGGATGTCCGCGATTTGAGCAAGTCCCTGGTGGTAATTCCCGACTTCTGCATGTCACGATCCAGCTGAGGGGGATGATTCTGGTGGGCTGGCCTTATAATGATATGCAGATGTATTACAATGAGATTCCCGATGTCTGATGGCAGGAAATGCAGCCCATCATCAACAGACTGAACGGACGTTTACAAACCAGTTTCACAACGTCGTGAAACCAATTTCTGGCTTTCACGACATATTGTCCACTCATGCTGCCAAGCACGCCTGATGCCAGCGGGCACAGAAAATTCCACCCTGTGTGTGTGCAAGTAAGTATGAGAGTTAGTGAGTGTGTGAGAGAGTGAATCTACCTGTGGGAGTGAGTGTGAGCGAATGAGTATGAGAGACAGAACTCTGAGTCTGGGAGCGTGCTGGACACACACACTGGGCAGACCGTGCTGGGGACATGCACATACGCACACACCTCTCCTCCTCCTTGCTCCCCAAAAACATATTTACACACCTAGCCGGGAAAGAAGGAAAACCCAGGCTGAAAGGTAACCTACTTTTGACCCTTACTTTCATGTGAAATCCACCGAGGCCAGCTCAGAGTGTATGCCGCTAGAGGCGAATGCAAGGTCGGTGTTAGTTAAACCCAGCTCCTTAGCTTGGCCCCAATGCCCTACCCCTTCCCTGGAGACCCAGGTTTAGGTTGAGTTAGTCTCTCTCTCTAGCTCTAGTTCTTAAGCAAAAAGTTACCTCTGCTGCTTGGTACTTTTTAATTGTATTTTTTATTAATTATTCTTTTTTAAAATTTATCAATTTATTGCTTTGACATTTTTTTTGCTCAGCGAGTTGTTTATGTTTTATTCATATGTTAACTTATTTTTTGAAACTCATGTTTAATGTTGTACCAAACCAGATTTCAGGCAGCTGTTGCTGGGTTTCTTGCTGAAGCGGGATAAGAGACTCATA
This sequence comes from Carcharodon carcharias, assembly GCF_017639515.1. NCBI lineage: Eukaryota > Metazoa > Chordata > Chondrichthyes > Lamniformes > Lamnidae > Carcharodon > Carcharodon carcharias. Next base: position 33,266,286 of record NC_054488.1, on the reverse strand, counting down.
AGAAGCCTGATTGCTTTTTGGGGGTTAAAGAGGTTTTCTTTGCTCCAGTAGAAACAGGAAATGTTGGAAATGCTCAGCACATCTGTGCAAAGAGGAACAGAGGTCAGTGACCCTTAGTCAGAACTAGTGCAGACCATGGGCTGAAGCATTGACTCTGTTTTTCTCTCCACAGATGCTGCCTGGCCTGCTGAGTATTTCCTGCATTTTCTGTTTATATTTCAAACTTCCAGCATCTGCAATACTTTGCTTTCCTATTATATGCTCCATGCTGGGCATTTGTAAGTGTGGTTAGTTTCAATTTAAAATGAGAAAATAGTTATCACTGTAATTTTTCTGCTAATAAAGTCCACTCGTGTGGATAGAAATAGCACATATTGCAGATGAATTGGTTGGTGCTAATTTACTGGAAGGTTTTGCCATTTTTAAACTTGGAAGTGAAAGCAGGAGTCATGTACCAATAGAATATGTCACTATTAGTTCAAGATAGTCTCATTTGTACATGGGATTGTTGTTTGAGGTGCTTGTGAATTTCAGGTCTTTTGGATGTTGCTGTCCAGATATTGCATAGGGCGAGGTTCAAAGAAGCAGAGCTGGTTGTATAATATGAATACCAAGTTGTGTATAATTGTCTGACATAGCTGTGGTTGTAAAGTCTGTCATATTAAAACAATAGCTTTCAATGAGCTTTATAAATATAGGCATAGAATTCAAACGCCAAAAATTTTCCTAAACATATATGAAACAGTTCAACCCTAATGTGACTATGGTTCCCAATTCTGCATGCCTGAAGAATATGAGGGGAAGGGTTAAAGGGTGGGTGTGGAAATGGAGATAAGGGGTGCTGAAACAGGAAAAGCACCAGGGCCCATAATTTCTCTCCCTGGCCCTGCCGCCAGTGGCTATTGCTTCCAGTGGAGCTGATGACGCTGCAGAACTGCCGGCCTCTGATTGGCCGACAGTTCTTGGCTATGGGATTTAGAACCACAGAAAAGTTACAGCACAGAAAGAGGCCATTCAAAAAAGAGCACCATGACTGCACTGACTAAAAAAGTAAAATTAATGAAAAAATTGAAAACTAGCTGCCCATTTTAATCCCACCTTCCAGCATCTGGTTTGTAGCCTTGCAGGTTACAGCACTTTAGGTGCAGATCCAGCTGCCTTTTAAATGAGTTGAAGGTTTCTGCCTCCACCACCAAACCAGGCAGTGAATTCCAAACACTCATCACCCTCTGTGTGAATAAGTTTTTCCTCATGTTCCCTCTAATCCTTCTGCCAATAACCTTAAATCTGTGCCCCCTGGTAATTGACCTCTGCCAGGGGAATTAGGGCATCCCTGTCTACGCTATCTAGGCCCTTCATAACTTTGTACACCTCAATCAAGTCACTCCTCAGCCTCCTCAGTTACAAGGAAAACAACCCCAGCCTATCCAATCTTTTCTCATAGCTGGAATTTTCAAGCCCTGGCAACATTCTTGTAAATCTCCTCTGTATTCTCTCCAAGGCAATTATGTGCTTCCTGTAATGTAGCGACCAGAACTGTACAAAAGATTCTAGCTGTGGCCTAACCAATGTTTTATACAGTTCCATCATTACATCCCTGCCTTTGGATTCTATACCATTAAAGGAAAGTATTCCATATGCTTTCTTTACCACCTTATCCACCTGTCCTGCCACCTTCAAGGACCTGTGGACATGCACATCAAGGTTCCTCACTTCCTCCACCACCCCACCCACCACCCCCCCCCCCCCCAATATCCTCCTATTTATTGTGTATTCCCTAGCTTTGTTTGCCCTCATGCCTTACCTCACACTTCTCTGGGTTGAATTCTATCTGCCACTTTCCGCCCACTCAACCAAACCATTGATATAATTCTGGAGAGAACAGCTTCCTCTTCACTATCAACTACACAGTCAATTTTTGTGTCATCTGAAAATTTCCCAGTCATGCCACCCACATTTAAGTCCCAATCATTAATATATACAACAAACAGCAAGGGACCCAACACTGAGACCCGTGGAACACCACCATAAATCATTTTCCATTCCCAAAAACATCCATCGACCATTACCTTTTGTTTCCTGTCGCTGAGCCAATTTTGAAAATAAATCGCCACGTTCCCCTGTATCCCATGGGCTTTTACTTTTCTGACCAGTCTGCCATGTGGGACCTTGTCAACTGTCTTACTAAAATCCATGTAGACAACATCCACTGCAGTACCCTCCTTGTTACTTTCTCAAAAAATTTGATGAAATTAGTAAGATACAACCTGCCCCTAACAAAACCATGTTGACTATCCCTGATTAATCTGTTCCTTTCTAAGTGACAGTTTATCCTGTCTCCCAGAATTGATTCTAATAATTTGCCCACCACAGAAGTCAGACTGACCAGCCTATAGTTATTTGGTCTATCCCTCTCATCCTTTTTAAATAATGGTACAAAGTTCACAGACCTCCAATTCTTTGGTACCTCGCCTGTATCTAGTGAGGATTGGAAAATGATTCTCAGAGCATCCGATATTTCCTCCCTAGCTTCCTTTAACAGCCAGGGATACAATCCATCCATCCACCTTCAAGGATGCCAGTCCCTTGAGTACTTTCACTCTCACTATGCTTACTGTATCTATTATTTCATACTCCTCCTGTTTAAGTAGAATGTCTGCATCATCCCTCTCCTTAGTGAAGACAGAAACCAAGTACTCATTGAGAACCCTGCCCACATCTTCAGCATCAGAGCACAAGTTACCATATACATTTCTGATTGGCCCTACCCTTTCCTTAGTTATTCTCTTGCTCTTATTGTACTGGTAAAACATCTTTAGGTTTTATTTGATTTTACCTGCCATTATTTTTTCATATCCTCTCTTTGCTTTCCTAATTACCGCTTTCACTTCACACCTGTACTTCCTGTACTCCTCTAGGCTTTTCTATGAAGTTTTTTGTGACTGTCATAAGCTTTCTTTTTCTGCTTTATTTTACCTTGCATACTTCTAGATAACCAGGGGGCTCTAGATTTGGTAGTACCACCCTTTTTCTTTTTGGGGATATGAATATACTGTGTCCATAGAATCTCGCTTTTGAATGCCTCCCACTGGTCTGTCACTGATTCCCCTTCAAGTAATTGTGACCAGTCCAGTTTTGTGAGATTACCTCTCAGCTTCGTAAAATTTGTCTTTCCTCAATTTAGAATTTTTCCTCCTGTTCTATCTTTATCTTTTTCCATAATTATACTAAATCTAACTGCATTATGGTCACTATCTCCAAAATAGTCACCCATTGCTACTTCATCCACTTGCCCAGCTTCATTTCCTAAGACTAAATCTAGAATTGCACTCCCTCACACTAGGCTTGTTACGTGCTGACTAAAAAGGTTCTCTTGAATGTGCCTTCTGTGCCTATTACACTGTTCATATGCCAGTTGATATTAGGGTAGATGAAGTCCCCAACTATTGTTTTTGCGCTCAGGAATTTGACTACATATTTGCTCTTCTATCTCCTCTTCACTGTTTGGGGGTCTATGTACACTCCTAGTAATGTGGCTGCCTCCTTTTTATTCCTGAGCTCAACCCATATAGCGCTGCTCTACTGGGGGCTTAATCAAATGATAGGTCTGATTCTGCCCAGGTAAGTGCCTGATTAATTGGTAATTGGACCTCCTGGAGAGATGCAACACGGCGTTCTCACCAGTTCTCCAACTATTGGATGAGACCTCTGTCACACATTAAGTTTCACCCTTAGAATCTCTGATATCAGAAAGTGAATGCTCCTGTCTAGGCTCTCCTAACACTAAAAAGTAAGTGTTGGCCAGAAAATTTGTCTCATTCGGAAACTGACATGATTAATGGGCCTGCAATGTAGTCTGCAAGAAATCTAGATATCCTGCCATGCAGCGTTACATTGTGTGACATTTCCAGACCAACTCAATTTGTGGTCTCTTTAAGGGCTTAATTTTACCTCTGTGTAAGTGAATGAGCTTTGAGTGAGTCGGAATTAGTTTTAGGATGCTTTGCTCAACCAGAGCTGTGTTAGAGCTGTGTTGTTGTTGCTCTGTGTCCATGTGTGGGTTTCTGAGAAGTGTTCAGAGCCACTCACAAGCAAATTAGCATCTTTAGCAAAGCAGTTGTCCCAAATAATTTTAATGCGGGGAGGCCTGACATATATGGGCTGCCTTTCATCTCACAATCTTCTTTACACCAAAAGGCAAGATAAGAGTGGGGGGAAACTGTTCACGTACCACTCAAGGTTAAAACATGTTAGCTTAGTGTAACCTTAGGCAGTCAGCACTCCTGCCAGAAACTGGCAAAGAGTAATTAAAATATTCAAACAGGGTGAACTGATGCCAGAATCCAGAATGCCATTTGAATGTCGGTCAGCATTTCTACACTGCTTCCTCAGCACAGTCACAATTCATGGACTGTACAGATTGGGAGGCAGCCATTGCACCATTGAAACCTCTCAAGGGCAGTTTGAAATGGGCAACAAATACCAATCTGGCCAGTAAATGGAGCATGTTAAAGTGATATACACCTGCTCCCAAGTAAAACATTCCAAAGATTTGGGTTACATTTGGCTTGATTCAGATGTTGAGTTTTGGTGGCATAAATAATTTTAAACTGCTTGAAATAGTTGTACAATCTTCTGAAATCATACAGGACTTCTGGCAACATAGCTTTTTTACATGGGGATCATACTGACAATCTGACTACAGAGGAGGAGCAATAAGCAAAGAGCTGCAGCTTCTTGGAGGCTGTCACACAGTTATATAGTTTCCTGCAACAAGACCTGCAATCCACTGCCAGAACTTTTACTGCAATGTCTCTTACAGTCATTGTCACTGCAGCCCTCAACTTCTTTGCCTCCAGTTACTTCTAGGCTCCCACAGAACATACCAGGTACATCAATCAACCTGCAGTTGGTGCTTGAAGTAAGCAGTTGACTGATGGCATGTCTTCTAAAACAAACACTTTCATCCTTTCCCTGTGGACAGTTGGAAACAGCAGGATGGGACTTAGGGGTGTACACAGATTGCAGGTTTCCCCCAAGTGCTCCTTCAGACAAGCTGTCTGCTTTCATGAATCGCAAGTGTTTCCATGCCATTAATATCCAACTGGTATGTTATCACCAGAAGCACATTGTTTAAGTCTTTGCCTGCTTTGTTGGCAGTTGCTATCACACTTTTATGTTGCACCAATCCGCTCTCTGTTCCTGTACAGCAAGTGAGAAGCAGGCAGCCAGGAGACAAGGAAGATTTTCTATACAGTTGGCTCCTCATACCTCTTTGGAACTTGTTTGGAGTGGCAAAATTCACTACAGTCAGACTGCGGTTCAACTGCAGCCCCCAGAGCAACAAGTGCAATGCCTGAACAGTGCCCTGTTTGTAAAGGTTTGCTCTATGCCAGATAACTTTTCACCCTGATAAAAATATCCATCTGAATACAGAGTTGATTCCATAGCATAAGAGTTAATCTGGACACATTACAAACCCTAATTAGTAAAATGTTTGCTTTTCTGTAAGTATGTATTCTGCATTCATTGTGCAAGGTCAAACACACTTGAATTGTGTTGCTCACTTCACCTAGGCCTGAATTTTTGTTCTTATGTTGGGTATGCAGAGTCGGGAGAATTCCCGGCTCTGTGAACTGGACATCCATAAAAGTGGCTCTAAATGTCAGATTTTCAGTCCAGGAAGAGGATATATTAAGAGTCCTTTATTAGGATGCGGGCTCAGTATGGGTTAGGCAACCTGGTTGATGTAAAAAACAGGCCTCCATAACGGCCTATTGTGAGGTAGGAAGTCTATGGTGAAGTCCCTGTGCCTTGGGGGAGACATCACTAACTTGTCAGGTGTGTGAGAACTCTGTAAGTATTGTCCAACTGTTAGCTGATCCTAGGACAAATGGCCCAGGAAAAAAATGTCATTGTTGCTGCCTATTCACAGTGTACTGCGCTAAAGCACCTACAGCATGGATTGGCTTCACAAGACACAACCATGGAGATGACATCATCTTGGCACCGCTATCTGGATGCACCCACACATTCCTCACCTTGTTGTGGCATAACAGTGTGACTAAGAGGGAGTAAGTCAGTAGGGCTGTCAGTGGTCACGGAGCACAGCATGCTACCTTAGAGTCACAGCCGCAGTATCCATGGCACTCAGTATTTTTACAGAGTGTTTTCTTCCCCAACACATTAACAGTAATCATTGATGATATGTTGACCATGTTGAGTGCATGTCAGTACACAAAAGTGAATGAGAGCATTATAAGATGCATGGCTCACAACTCTTTTCACTTTACAATTGTCTTGATAAAACGTCACACAGAGGAGAGGCTAGGGAAGGAAAGGGTCCAGTTGCTCCATGGTTCACAGATCAGGACCTCTGAATATTAGTCGCAGAAGAGGAGAGCACAGCCCTCCCAGGTGCAGTCCAGTGCAGTGTCCCCAGTACAGTCTGGCGTAGTCCTCCCCGGTGCAGTTTGGCACAGCCCTCCCCTGTGCAGTCCAGCGCAGTCTCCCCGGTACAATCTGGCGCAGTGCTCCACGGTGCAGTTCGGCGCAGCCCTCCCCAGTGCAGTCTGGTGCAGTCTCCCCAGTACAGTCTGGTGTAGTCCTCCCCAGTGCAGTTCGACGCAGCCCTCCCCGGTGCAGTCTGGCGCAGTATCCCCAGTACAGTCTGGCACAGTCCTCCCCAGTGCAGTTCGGCGCAGCCCTCCCCGGTGCAGTCTGGCGCAGTCTCCCCAGTACAGTCTGGCGCAGTCCTCCAGCCAGCACAAAGAAGGCCTGGCTTGAAATTTCTGCTGTGGTGCGTGCAGCAGGAGAGCACCAGAGGTCTTGAATCCAGTGCCGGAAAAGTTTCGACGACCTGCTGCATTCCGGCAAGGTGAGGAGCTTGGCTCATCCACACAGAGCTCCATGTGAAGGGTCATATCTGCATGTTGCAGCTAAGGTCCGAGACCTGGAGCATAACTGTTTCAGCATTGAGGCTTGTATGTGTTAGCAACTCATGTAGGAAAGTCCTAATGATGCTCCAGTGGGCAGGGAATACAGAGCATCAGGAGTCATCTTTTTGAGAACAGTATTTAGGTAATTACCAGCAGATGTGTGGACATCTGGGGAGTTCCCTGAGGCAGTGGGAACTCTAGGACTGCAAATGGAGGAGTCCATCACTGTCATGAATTCCACATTGTCCCAGGGGCTCAAACACATTAGTTCCGACCTTGAGAGATTGGCCAATCTCATAGACACATGCAGCAAAACTCGGAGCAGATGCAAGAGCAGTGTCTCAGCCAGGAAAGGGTGCACGAGTCCCTCAGAGTATGAGCACTGACATCCACAGATTACATGAGGAGCAGCATAACCTCAACAGGACAGTCACACTGGTGGCACAGCAGTGCTGGAATGGATGACTGTTGCGCATTAGCAGCCAGTCCCACCACCCCACAATAGGGCTAAGCCAGGGCTGTGGAGGCCACTGAGGAAGATAAAGGTACTGAGAGCTTTTTAGCATCACTATCTTCTTCCACCTCCCCAGCCCCTCTGCCAGGGCCCTCACCTGCTCTATATGTGCCAGTGAGCATGGCCACCCATGTAGAGATGCAGAGGCTGCAGTCTGAAGAAGGTCTTCAACGGGTGCTACACACGAGGCCAGTCACCAAGCTCATCATTACCATTTAAACCGAGAAATAAGCATCTTGCCTCCACGTCCTCTGGGTCAACATGAGGGCTCTTCGTAGAAGCGTGCATGAGCGCAGGGTGCTGTCTCGCCTGGAGCACAAATGGGTTCACCATGGTTACACTTTTCAATTTGTAAATATTGCAACTGAGTACTTTTTGAATATATACACTCCTAGCTGTCTCAGTGTGTGTTTGTACCTACAAAACTCAATAAGAATGTTAACATAATGAAGGACATTCTTTCTCATGACACTGAAAGTGGCATGCAGAAGTTCATTTCTCACTGACATCATCAAGAGCAAGGGTGTGGTCATATCTGTGAGGCAAATTAATGGAAAGCTTCTTCCTGCTCTGGTCTTTCACGTAAGGTTGCAGTGTTCAAAGGCTCAAGGACTCAAGTGCTTCTTTCATTATTCATTGTCCATCTATGCTTGACTTTAAGGGAGACTCAATGATTAGACTCTACAAACAGATGGAAGCCAGCAGGTGTATCTCAAGCATGAGTGCCGGGTGCATGGCAGTCACCAGCCTGGCACTGTTATATATTGGCTTCAGTGTAGGCGATGCAGGTTGGGATATAAGCAAAAAGCAAAATACTGCGGATGCTGGAAATTTGAAACAAAAGCAGAAAATGCTGGAAAAACTCATGCCCACATGTCCCACCTTGGCCTGCTGCAGTGAAGCCCAATGCAAACAGGAGGAACAGCACTTCATCTTCCGATTAGGTACTTTCCGGCCTTCCGGACTTAACATTGAGTTCAACAACTTCAGACCATGAACTCTCTCCTCCATCCTCACCTCTTTTTTATCTGCTTTTTTCAATATTCATTTTCATTTATCATGTTTTAATTTTTATTTTTTATCCACTTATTTTTATTTTTATTTATTTTCATTTTTAATCATTGTTTTATCCCCACCTTTATTCTATTTTCAATCTTTTTTCCCATCACCGCCCCCTCCCCCCACCCCACCCTCAGAAAGGCCATCTGTCACTTGTTCATGTTGTTCTTTCCAGAATGCTTACCCTTGTCCTGCTATTATCACATTTTGCTTTCTGACCTTAATGCACCTCCTTTAGCCAATACCATTATCATTAACACCCCTTTGTTCTTTTGTCCATGACATTTCTGGCAATCTCTCCTTTGCTTCCACCTATTGCTGGCCTTCTATCCAGCTTCACCTGCTCCACCCCCCTTAAACAGTATATATTTCACCACATTTTACTTCTCTTTAGCTCTGAAGAAGAGTCATACGGACTCAAAATTTTAACACTTTTTTTTCTCTCCACAGATACTAATAGACCTACTGAGTTTTTCCAGCAGGTTGAGATATCATGGATGCTCTGAGGAATATTGTTCTCTGCTCTCCCCACTACTTTTGATGTCTTTGCACTCCAGGTGGCAGAAGGTGTGCTTTGTGAGAGTAGCTGAGGTTTATGAAAGCCTGAGAATATTGCATACAGCACCCACTCCAGAAACTGAACCATTGAACGAACTTGTGCAGCAGCCATTCCAGACAAAGAACTATAGTTCCACAGTTGTGGTCTCATGCTGCACAATATGTTTCATCTGCATGTGTTTGTACATACAATCATATCATCGTGTATTGGGTGTAAAGTCTGAAGTCCTAATGGTACTTTCAGCATTGGGAACATGGTTTGAGTAGTGTGGCTTTGGTGCCTCACTTACAGGTACTCGTGTTTATGTGAGGGTTGCGATGAACTTCTTATAAAGTATTTGCAATATGTTGAGGTCAATGGCTATACTGGCAAAGGTTGCAGCCATTTTAATGTGGCTGAGCCAAACTCATTGATGTTGTTATTCTCCCTTGTTGGGTGTAGTAATTATGGTTTTGTTCAATGTTGGACTGTGCTTTAAGAATAGTCCTGTGATGTAAGATCACATGATCTGTGTAAACCAATGTATTAGCAATGCGGGCTACCTCCACAGTCCATGTAGAGATAGAGATGGCGTTGAAAGCACACATGTAGTTGCTGCTGGCTGTATTGTAAATAAACCTAATGTTTCCACTTAAAATGTTGTCTGCAGGTCAACTCTATTACAAATAGATGACTCAGCCACACTATAACAAACTGGCGACTAGGATAAATCAAGATAAATCGGAATCAGTACAGTACCTTGCGCAGCGATTGTGACTATTAAAATAAAAGAAGATATATTCACCCAAAATGCCGCAATTTTGTAGAATTGATCCCTTTGAGCCAGCCACAGGATAGGTCTCAGTAGATGCAACACCTCACATTCTTCTTTCAAGTGAATGAAATCACAGGGGAACAGAAAAGCGATCGTCTTCAGTACTTGTCGGAGCAAAACCTACAGTTTGATTTGAAGTTTGATGGCACCCAGTGCCCCAGATTTAAGGAATTTTAGAGAATTGGTGGACGTCATGAAAGACATTTTCAACCCAAGCCCTCAGTCACGATGCAGAGGTTTCAATTCAATTCATGAAATAGAGCCCCAGGTGAGACAATTGCTAGCAATGTGGTGAATTTGAAGCGACTAATGGAATATTGTGAGTTTGGTGAGACTCTGAACGACATGCTCAGAGATCGTTTAGTGTGTGGTTTAAAAGAAAACACTATTCAGAGAAGATTGCTGGCTAAAGTGAATCTGGATTTTTAGAAGGCATTAGAAATAATGCTGGTCATGGAAAGCACTGTAAGAGATTCACAAACAATACAGGGGGCGCAAAATGGTGCCATGCTCCAAATCGGGTGGGAACAGTCAGCCGACTGTGGTGCGAAAAAGCGAAACTCCGCCGGAAGCAGGAAACAGCCCTCGCTGACCGAAAAATAAGAAGCAATAATTTAGCAGCTAAATCGAAGAACAACTTTAAACAATGTGGAAACAATCAGTCTTTTAGCGATTGGCAGCTTAACAAAACTAGAATGTTACTTTTGTCACAGAAGTGGACATATAATGAGACAGTGCAAAAAGAGATTTAAACAGGCTTACAAACAATAAAGGAAACCCAATGAAACCTAAAGTGTAGAAGAGCCTGAAACAACAAATTTTGACATTTATTCATTGTTTAACATGAAAGTTGGGAAGACACCAATTGAGGCACCCGACTGTACACCTTGTGATGATATGACTCCTGTTGTAGCTGCACCCTGCTTCAGTTTGAGGGCTCCTAAAGGGGGTAATTAACCAAGTTCATAAGGCATAATTCTTGTCCCTGGAAGCCAACCATGGATCTACGAAGGTGGATGAAATAGCTGAAGGAGTTGGGAAGTCCTCATTATGAAGGAGTCATGGCAGCTACTAGGGAGCCTCGCACATACTTGAAGGAACACTTTATTGTGGTCACAAACTAACTGGACATTGAGTGAGTGGAAGGATTTTTGGTTGACGAAGATGTCCGAATGCTGATTTGGAGCCTATATGGCAACATGATTGCAATCCCTGCACCTGAGGGAAGCCTGCTAATTGAGAAAAAGCTGTAGCTCGCTGAATCTGAGATGCCAGATAAACAGGGAAATTAATGTGCTCCCCTACACAAGCAAACAACACAACAGCTGTGTGTTGCTCACTGTGGTGTGCCAGACAGGTCTCCTGCTGAACCCTGGAAAAAGCCTGAAGCATAAAAATCGAGGGCCACGGTTACGTTTACAACTACTGACAGCGGGTTGCTAGAACGTGGTTCGAGCTATTGCTGGACCATGCGACATATATCAGTGACCAATTCACGGCTTAACCTTAGTCACCTTTGGCAATCCGCCATATTGATATATGACATCTGAAGTCAGTGCACCCTTCCCATGGGGTAGAACCTGGTTGTCTTCCCTTTCCTCCTCCTCCTTCCTGGTGTGTGTGGCGCTGCCTTTCTCCTGACTTTGTGCCCTTCCTCTGCTCTCCAGCTGCTCACGTTGGCTTGCTTCTATGGTGCCTATGTGCCAGGGTGCCATACCCATCTTGTATCTTCCTCAGCAAAAAGCTCAATGTGTCCTTCTCTAGCACAAAGTTCTTCCTGCCACCTGGCTGCACAAGTCAGTAGGGGCAAAAGAAATTGCCTTGCCAAGTCCAGCAGCACCACCCTCCTATTCCCTTGGGTTAAAGTCAGTTTGTTGCTTTTGAATATTTGCCACTTTTGGGGCAGTTAATACAACTTTGGAGCAAATTACAAAGGGGTCCCAGCACCTCTCAAAAAAGGTACCCTGGCTATCCAAACAAATCCGCAAAGTTCAGACCTGTCTTATCTTCAGGTCTTATCTGCACACATTGTGTTTGACATACCTGGGTCACCAAAATCAGACCTGAGTGGAGGCAGCTGCTGATTTATATGGGCAGCTGCCTGGCGAACCGTGACTGGCTCTCATTCCTGCCCCTGAAAATAATAGGTGCTGTGTTTGGGGAGGGACTTCCGGATTTCAGCCTCCTCCACCATTTTTGCAACAAAAAGCCTCCCTGCCATTGTGAAAATAACAAGGGAAACTTTGTTTATTCATGCCAAGTTTTTTCACTCAAATTATAATTTTAGTTTTTTACAAGATGCAATAAATTTATCAAAGCAATTGTTCTGCCAGCTCTTCCAAAGATCTATCCAATTAGTCCCACTCCTCTGCACTTGTGAAGCCCTGCAAATGTTGCCTTTTCAAAGTACATCTCTAATTCCCTCTGAAAGTTACAATTGAATCTGCTTCCAATACCCTTTCAGGTGCTGCGATCTAGATCATAAGATCATTCCAGATCATAGCAACTCACTGTGGAAAAAGAAATCTGACACTATAATTTAAAAATGACTCATCTGCCCTAAACTCTGCTGTCACATAGAATAACTGTTAGTTGCCACCATCATCATAGATCTAATAATGAGATGAAAACTCTGAAAATCAAAGTTGTGCTTAAACCTCAGGTCAACTGATTCTTGACTATTAAATTTAAATGATTTATTTCTCCCATCATATGCGACTCATGAGCATTTTTCAATCACTGTGCCCTTCATAAAAGGCAAAATTGAAGAGTCTCAGATAGAATTTTCCTCACATTTGAAGATTTACAGCTCAGTTGACTGAGGGAATTTCATTACAAAATTAGGTTTGAGTAGCTGTAATTATCGGGAGAGGTTCTTATGAGAAACAAAATGCTTTGTAAGTTTTGGGAGGACAATGAACCTTCTGGGTTTCCTTGAAATTATCTATTATATCTAAAGGGGTGACAAGCAGATATATTCTTTCTGAATTATTTATCAAAGACTCGTTTTATATACAATGTAAATCGTGTCTGGACCAATAGTCTAGCATAGGCGAGTTCATCCTTCAGCCTGAAAAAATGTTAGCCCTCTTAGCTTCCTCAAGTGTGAACTTTCAATGAGAGCAACAGAGCATATGGAACTTGGGTGAATGATGGGACCAATCAGCCTTATGAATTGAGAAAGAAACAGAGAAACAAAAGAAATTCAGAAGACTTTCAATCAAGTCTCACACAAGAGATTAGTAAATGAAATCATAGGATTGGGGTGTCACTGGCTGGGCATTTATCATTTAGAGAGCACCACATGTAGGCTAGATTTCCTTCACTAAGGTGACATTAGTAAACCAAATGGGTTTTTACAACAATTAACAATGGTTTCATGGTTATTGTCAGACTTTTTAATTCCAGATTTTATTTCACTATCTGCTATAGTGGGATTTGAACCCAGGTCACCACTCTGGGTCTCTAGAATATTAAGCCAGTGACAACACCACTATGCCACCACTTCCCCATGATTAAAAGACAGAAAGCAGAGAGTAGGAATAAACAGATCATTCTCAGGTTGGCAAGCCATGACTAGTGGGGTACCACAAGGATCAGTGCTTGGGCACCAGCTAATCACAAACTGTGTCAATGATTTGGATGTGGAGACCAAATGTAATATTTCCAAGTTTGCTGATGGCACAAAATTAGGTGGGAATGTTAAATGTGAGGATGGTGTAAAAAGGCTTCAAGGAGATTTAGACAGGCTAAGTGAGTGGGCAAGGACAGGTGAAATATAAGATGGAAAAATGTGACGTTATCCACTTTGGTGGGAAAAACAGAAATGCAGAGTATTTCTTAATTGGGGACAGATTGGGAAGTATTTATGTTAAAAGGGGCCTTGGTGTTCTTGTTCATAAGTCACTGAAAGCTAACATGCAGATGCAACAAGCAATTAGGAAGGCAAATGGTATGTTAGCTATTATTACAAGGTGATTTGAATACAGGAGTAAGGAAGTCTTGCTGCAGTTATGTAAAGCCTTGGTGAGATCATACCTGGAGTCGTGTGTGCAGTTTTGGTCTCCTTACCTAAGGAAGGATATACTGGCCATAGAGGGAATGCAACAAACGTTCACCAGACTAATCCCTGGGATGGCAATATTTTCCTATGAGGAAAGATTGAGGAGATTGTGCCTGTTTAGAGTTTAGAAGAATGAGAGGTGATATAATTAAGGTGTGCAAAATTCTTATAGGGCTCGATGGGGTAGATGCAGGAAGGATGTTTCCCCTGGTTGGGGGTCTAGAACAAGGGCACACAGTCTCAGAATAAGAGATGGGCCATTAAAGATCTAGATGATGAATTTCTTCAGTCAGAGGGTGGTAAATCTTTGGAATTCTCTACCCAAGGGCTGTGCAGGCCCAGTCATTGAGTATGTTCAAAGCAGATGTCGATACATTTCTAGACACCAATGGCATTAAGGGATATGGGGATAGTGCAGGAAGATGGCTTTGAGCTAGAAGATCAGGCATGATCCAGTTAAATGGTGGAGCAGGCTTGAGGGACTGAATGGCCTACTCCTGCTCCTATGTTCCTACATTCCTAAATAGAGTAAATTGGAGTCAAATTGGATACAAAAAGAGAATTAGAAAGAGGGAGAGAAAAATTGGATTGAGACAGGGAGAAAAGACAGAAAGGAAATTTTTTTAAAAATTAAATATCAAGGCTGGGATTTTCTGGCCCCTTTGCGGGCGGGACCCACCACGTGCGAGGCAGCGCCTCTGCTGGAAGTTCATTGTCTTGCGGCAGGACCAGAAGATCATGGCAGCGGGCAGGTGTGGAAAATCCCGCCCTAAGTTTTTAAAATCTCTAAGGGCAATTTGCTATCTGCAGGAATGAGACTCCACAGTTTCAATTGTTTCCATTCTGGGCTGAAGAAGCTGATTGGCAATGCATGAGCATAAATTTCCTCATTAAAATGGCACTTTTACTGTTAAGTAGCAGCCCTAACTTTATGCAGCAAATTTAAAGGGCAATTAATATGGAAATGCAACAATTTCATAAAACTCACAGGGACATTAAGGGGCGGTGCAGTTTCCACAAGGCAAATGATGGTTCACCGCAAATCGTCCATCAACTTGTGGTGATTTATGGGGTATCCTTCCTTTCCTGCAAGTTTCTGGATGATTTACACATTGCCGACAGCAAACACCATTAAAGTCGCAGGAATTTTGACAGCAAATTCTGGCCAATATTTGGAGGTACAATTTTTCTCTGATTTCACTGTTTCTTTTGAAAACCAAAGTGCACATATTCGGCTATTACTGATATATGTGCACTCCTCTCGTGAAGATGTGGAGGAGGATTGGCATTTTTTTACAAAATGTTCATTGGGATGTGGCATCACTGCCTAGGAGAACATTTATTACCCATCTCTAATTGCTCTCGTTCAGAAGGCATTTAAGAGTCAACCACATTGCTGTGAGTCTGGAGTCACATTTAGGCCAGACCAGGTAAGGTAAGGACATCAGATTTCTTTCCCTAAAGGACATTAGTGAACCAGATGGGTTTTTATGGCAATCGGCAATGGGTTTGTGGTGGGATTCAAACCCAGAGCATTATCCTGGGTCTTTGGAATAGTAGTCCAGTGACAATACCACTATGGAATCACCTCCCCTTATTATAACAATGACTGCAATCATACTGCCCATTTTCTTCTGGCTGGGCTGCTTTAGGTTCTTCGGAGGCTGATAAATGTAGTACACGTGGGTCTTAATAGGTACCACAGGTACTCAGCTCTTTCTTCTTTTATGATCTTTATTTCCTGCAAGTACAAACAGATTAGCTAAGAGCCCGGACATTGCTATGACAAATGGCCAGCGGCTTACTGTGACATGAGTCATGTGGTTGACTGTTGGAAGAAACATTATTCAGCCTACATTTTTGATTAGGTGAGTCATTTCATTGGAATGTTTCCTTGAATGATGTGTTGTACATAATATAAGAAACCTGGTGATTATGTGTTCCCACATGGAATTAAACAAATATATTTTCATTTGAGAAATATCTTCATGGATCCCCTTTCATCTCTTTAACTGTTGATTCTAGCCATAGAAAATATGTGTTGAAATTCAACATAGTGAAAAGAAAGTACATTTTCTGATCTTAAGTTCAAAGATAGCAACCATCCATTATTACACCTCCCTCAAAACCACCTCTAGGTTTGCTCGTTCAAGTGAATGTTTCTCCTACTAGCTTCCATGGATCTAGAAGCATACTAAGCCACCCAATTTAAGTCAATAAATTTCAACTTTGACTGCTATGAACATGCACTGCTAGAATTGTTGCTGCCCCTTTAAAACAGAATGCAGTTCTTTAAATCAAATGCAGTGCCGGATATGCTACCCCACAGCACACCAGCTCCCAGCAACTGGGCGAGCCTTTCTAGGTATCTTAACTTTACATCACAATTAGGAAACACACAGATATATCTATTAATGTTAAGTCATTTCATTGATTTATTTGATCTTCTGCAACCATTACTTGGTGATTAAGTAACTTTTGTTGGCGGACACTGTAAGTGGAAGGAACCAAATAGGAAGAAAGGAGTGCCAAGCAGTAATGATTTTGTCTGGGAGTATTACCAGGGAAAATTGCAATTTTAAAAGTTTTGAAATCTTACACTTTCAATAGCAAGTTTATTTCAGAATCTCTAGGAAATGTGTAGACAGTTTGGTTCAGCGTTACAAAAAATTCCATTCAGTACAACTTGGCCAAGATTGTAGTTTAGTTATCAGAAACCTGCAAAATTCTTTGGCTTTTTGTCTCAAACTGACAAGGCCTTCCTGATATTGGATATGAGTAGATTTTCATTTCTAGGGTGTCACCGTGTTGGAAAGCAAAATCACATCTGTATATTTGGACATATGAATCCTAAGAACATTAGAAATAAGAGCAGGAGTAGGCCACACTGCCCCTTAAACCTGCGCTGCAATTCAATAGCACCATAGCTGGTCATCTATCTCAACTCTACTTTCCCACCTGATAACCATATCGCTTGATTCCACATGAAGTCCAAAAACCAATCAATCTCAGCCTTGAACATACACAGTGACTGAGCATCCATATCCTTTCAGAGTAGAATATTTCAGAGATACACAATCCTCTGAGTGAAGAAATTCCTCCTTATCTCTGTCCTATATGGCTCCTATAATGACCCCTAGTTCCAGACCCTCTATCATTTACACTATCAAGTCTTTTAGGGATCTTATATCTAGCTCTAGAGCATATGGGCCCACTCTACTCAATCTCTTCTCATAGGCCAACCTTCTAATCCAAGAAAATCATTTAGTGAACCTTCATTGCATCCTCTCTAAGGCCATATAATCTTTCCTTAGGTACTGAGTCCTTAGGTACTGAGACCAAAGTCCTACATAATTGCAACGAGAAATCCTTACTCTTGTATTTCAACCCACTTCCATTGAAGCCTAATCAACCAATTGTCTCCCTCATTGTGTGTTGTACCTGCATGTTAACTTTTTGTTTTTCATGTTCATCTAAAAATCTCTGAATAACAACATTTATTAGTTTCTCTACCTTTAAATAATATTCTGTTTTTCTATCCTTCCTACCAAAAGGAATAATCTCACATTTCCCCAAACTATATTCCATCAGGCACCTTATTTTCTGCTTACTAAACCTATCTCTATTCCTTTGCAGGCTCTTTGTGTCCTCCTCACAGCTTACTTCCTCCCTATCTTTACATCATCAGCAAACTTTGGATATATTACACTCAGTCTCTTGATCGAAGCAATTAATATAGATTGCAAATAGCTGAGGTCCTAGCATTGAGCCTTGTAACACCCCACTAGTAACAACCTGCCAAGCTGAAATTGACCAATGTATTCCTACCATCTGGTCAGGATTTTCCGCAAACAATTGGGACTAGCCTGTTCGGTGGCAAGATCAGAAAATCTCGCAAGGCCCTGTAAATCCAGTTGTCCCCTCCCCCCATCAATGGCCAACCACATTGCCCACCATCGGACATCAGGAACTTAATTTGAATACAATTGCATATCATTATTGTGACCACATGCCAGAGTCAACCCCCACGTCAAATTTAAATCTCATGCTGGCATGATTTTAGAATGGCGTGATTTATAAGGCGTGCACCTGGTGACCTGAACTTCAAGAGGAACATGGAGGTGAGTGCACACAACTTAAGAGCAGCACTCGGGAGGAACCCAATGCAACAAAATTGATCCGCAATTCAGGCAGGGTCACAGGCAAGTCTCCACAGCGGCTTCTTCGTGGCTGGCTTGTGGTGCTGGGGCTAGGCCAACATTGCCAGAGAGGAGGGAACCTTGGGGTAAGGGCAACAGTGCCAGAGAGAGGGGCACCTCGGGGCTAGGACAACAGTGCTGGAGAGAAGGGAGACCTTAGGGCTAGGGCGACAGTGCAAAGTGGGGGTGTGTGGTTTATACTAACACATGCCAGGAGTTGTGGGGAGAGGAGAACCCCAGGCAAGTGGGAAAACATGTCAAAGTTGAACACTCTTCCACAGCTGAGACCTTCTAGCTTGAGCTCAAGAGCTCAATTGCAGAAGCTTGCAAGCCTCTACCCACAAATGTATCCAGGAAGTCATGGATGCTACTTATGCCAAGGTACACAACTTTGTCAACTTCGACAGAGATCAGGTGAGCCAGATCGCAAGAGCACTGGGATTTGCTCAGATTTACAGATTCCCACAGATGCAGGGTGCCATCGACTTGCACCCATGTGGCTCTTAAATCGCCCTGGCAACAAGCAGTCCAGTATGTGAACTGTAAAAGCTCAATGTTCAGCTGGTCTGTGACCATAAAAAATGGATCATGCAAGTGTTTGCAAGATACCCCGGAAGCATCCATGACTCATACATCCTCAGCAGGTTTCAGATTCTTGGCAACTTCCAGAAACAATACAGCTGCAGGGTTAGCTCCATGGGAACAAAGGATACCCGCAAAATACATGGCTGATGACACCCATGCAGCAGCCTCAGACTGCTGCTGAGAGAAGGTACAACAAAGCTCATGCCGCAACCCAGAGCTTGGTGGACCAAACCATATGGATCCTAAAAATGAGGTTTCAGTGCCTGGACAGAGTTGGTGGAGCACTGCAGTACACTCCCAAAAGGGTGTCAAGCATCATCGTGGCTTGCTGTGTGATGCAAAGGTGGGGAGGACCTAGATGATGAGGAGATGTAAGAGCTGCACGACTCCTCCAATGAGGAGGAATTCTAAGGGGATGAGGATGACGAGGTCCTGGAAATCAAGAGTGCAGGCGATGAGGCGATTGCACTGGCCAGACGAGGCAGGCGTAGGCGTGAGGCCCTCATAGCCACAAGATTCCAAGAGGATGATGACGAGATACAGTGAGGACACTCCTGAGACCTTTACATTGCCTTTGCACAGAAGAAAAAAACAGTTCAGACCAGTACTTTTATTTCCCAGTTTTTACTGGTATTCTATTTTAAGGTATACAAGGCCAGTTCAGACCAGTATTCTCATTTCCTGTTTTCACTGATTTTTCATTCTGGGTGGGAATGTTTGACACCTGTCTGGCTAAGGGCAGCATACATACGCTCTGTGAAGAGGGTCATATCATGGAGACGCTGCTGAGAAACAGCAGGCACATGGACTTTAACAGCATTTGATGCCTTGGCAGGCTTCATCAACTATCCCCTTCAGCACCACACCTTTACCTGTCAGGAATGGTGTCGAGATGGGGAGCAGCCCCACCTCTAAGGTGCTGAGAGCACACAGAGAACATCACAGAACCCAGTAATGCTTTGATACGAGATTCTTGCAGCAAACAAAAGCCTTGTCAAGCAGCACGCATCACTGATCTGGAGAGTGACTTTGAAGTTGGACAGTCACTGTGTTCAGAAGGTTACACACTGCATAGGGGAGAAGCCCTGAACTGCGACACTTGCCTTCATTTGTGTAGGAACCAAGGCTTCACATCTGATTGAAATAAACACTGCTCATCATAACAAGAAGCCATAGACAAGGAGATATTCTTGGAAGTGTATTTACAATTGTCAACATTTCACACAAGTGATTAACATGTTGAGCAACTATATCTTGACTTTTCTAACCCTGCTGCTACATCTTGGTGAATCCCCAACATCCACCAGGAGGCAGCCTGCTGACTGCTACGCCCTGTTGTCTGTGATGACCTTGGCAGTGTCCTCTGGAGGGCCGAGATTTGGAGGGCCCCAGCCTATTTTTGGGGTCCTGTTATATGGAAGTGACACCCTTCTTGGCCTGCGGAGCTGGAGCTGTTTGAATCACAGGAAGAGGTGATTTGGATCGGACAGCTCGAATGAGCTCAAGATGACCTGCCCCATCCTCTCGTGGATGCCAGCAAGTGCCTCAGCAATGGAATGCAGCTCCTGCAGCAGTTTTTTAATAAGACTTCTATAAACTTTAGAATGATCGACCTAAACGGAGTTGATGTATTTGGTGACTGCTTTCGTGCTTTTGGAGACAGTGTGTTTGGCCAGTTCCCCTGGCAGCATGAGGTGGATGGCACTCTGGATCTCCCTGGCAGAGGTGGTGTGGTGCTTGTTGTAGTGAATGAGGTGCAAGGCCTCGGAGCCGATGCACTCAAAAATGTTGACAACGAAGGAGTGCATAACACTTACAGCCTTGGACGAGATCCTGGTAGAAGGGTGGACCTGGGTCAGCACCCTGTACAGGTGAGTGGAATAGCTCTGCTTGCAAGATTTCCTCCGCTTCTTAGGCGGCTTCTTGGTGACTTTAATCAGCGACTGCGTCGACTGTCAAGGACACATACACCCTAGCCGCAGCCGCCACCTAAGGCATTCTACTCGATTTGGACCAACTCAAGTGCAGGACCAATGTCCTGGATCAAGGTCTCCATGGTGCCAATGTCCTGGAATAGGTCTCCATGGTGGCCGGCACCCTGCCAGTATTGGCCTTGGTGCATTGTCTTGCCGGCGCTATTATCTTGCTTTGAAGGTTGACGGAATCCTCCAATGTGCCTTGCAATCTGAGGAGTGCAGCAGACATCCCTTCCCATGTTCCCAAGCTTGTCTTTGCAGCTCCAGCAACTGAGGTTTGACCAAATCCAGAAGCTCCTCATCTGACTCAGCAGATTCCTGGCCTTAACAATCCCCTGAGTGCTGGCACCCTGGGATGTCCCTGCCTCCTGTGGATCAGGCACTGCAATGTGCTCACCAGGTTGTGACCCTGAGGCTACTGTAGAAGTAGATCCCACAGAGGTGTGTGTCTCTGCACTGGTGGAGGGTGTGGGTAAGCACTGTGACGGGTCTTCAATGTCAGTGTCTGTGGATCCCTCTTCCGTGGTGTCCTCGGGGCTGGAGTCAAGGACCTGGCTCGTGGAGCTCCTCAGCTACTTCCCAGATGTGTCTGCGAAAGAAAGGAGAGATAATTGGTGCTTGGCAGCAGCCTGTGAAACAGGACACATCACTCATAGAATTGTTGTCTGATGGATGTTGCACTGCTGGATCCTTTCTTGGTTGAGCACTGCCGACTTCAGCGTCTGCTCAGGAGTGGTCCAGATTTTTGCCAGCCAGCTGAATTGCTCTATTTTCAAAGTCTGTCAGGATCTTGAGGTCAGGCATTCTTCCACCAGTCTGGTACCCCACCCTTTTGTTGTGCGCCAGCTTGTCCTAAATGAAGATAGATGGAGAGCATGTAAGCAGGATGCCTGCCAGGCCAGATGAGAAGGGTGCCTGGCATGAGTGGGTGGTGAGTGGTGCCATAGACAGGATGAGGACATGGCCCGCAGGGCAGATGGTGTGTGTGAGGGAGTGAGCAGTGACGTCCCTTGAGCTGGCAGTGAGTGAGATCCCTGTGAATGTGAGATGGGTTTGTGAGTATGCGAGTTGAAAGTGAGAAGAGTGAGTTACTCTGGTGGAGCGGAGGAGATCATTCATCTTTTGACACTGGGTGGCTGTCCTCTTTTGGAGTGTATTGGCGCTGACCACCTCTGCCACTGTCTTCCATGCTGGATTGGTGACCTTGCTTGCTGGTCTTCAACCAGAGCAGTGGTAGAGGACATCGCGGCGGGCCTCCACTTCATCTAGTAGGTGCGTGAGGAAGGCATTGGTAAAGTTGTTTCCTTGCTTTGACAGTCATCAGTTCTCAGCAGCTTCCTATCCCTTGTAGAGCACTTTTAGAACTCTAGGAATGTAGGTCATCAGGTCCAGGGGATTTGTTGGGTTTGAGTTATATTAATTTCTCCAGTATTTTTCCTTCAATATTCAGTACGTGAAGGTCTTCACTCTCAATAGACCATGGGTTTGATTCTGGAAAGGTTCCTGCGACTGGAAAGTAGCAAATGTAACCCACTATTTAAGAAGGGAGGAAAAGGTAGAATGGAGAATTACAGACTTGTTAGCCTGACGTCTGTAGTAGGGAAAATGTTAGAATGTATTATAAAAGGATGTGAAAACTGGACATTTAGAAAAGAATGGTAAAATTGGACATAGTCAACATGGATTTATGAAAGAGAAATCATGTATGACAAACTTGTTGGAGTTTTTTGAGGATATTACTTGTAGCATAGATAAAGGAGAATCAGTGGATGTGGTGTATTTGGTTTTTCAGAAGGCTTTTGATAATGTTCCACACAGGAGATTAGTAAATAAATTTAGAGCACATTGGACTAGGGGAAATATACTAGTTTGGTTTGAGAATTGCCGAACAGACAGAAAGCAGAAAGTAGGAATAAACAGATCATGGATGGTAGACTGTTACTAGTGGGGTACCACAAGGATCAGTGCTACGTCCACAGCTATTCACAATCTATATAAATAATTTAGATGTGGAGACAAATTGTAATATTTGCAAATTTGCTGAAGACACCAAACTGGGTGGGAATTTAAGTTGTGAGGAGGATACAAGGAGGCTTCAAGAGGACTTGGACAGGCTAAGTGAATGGGCTAGAACATGGCAGATGGAATACAATGTGAATAAGTCTGAAGTTATTCACTTTGGCGGAAAAAACAGAAAGGCTAAATATTTCTTAAATGGTGAGAGGTTGGGAAGTGCAGGTGCCCAAAGGCACCTGGGAGTTCTTGTTCATGAGTCACTAAAAACTAGCATGCAGGTGCAGCAAGCAATTATAAAGACAAGTGGTATGTTGACCTTCATTGCAAGGGGATTTGAGGACAGGAGTAAAAATGTCTTGCTGCAGTTATATAGAGCCTTGGTGAGACCTCACTTGGAGTATTGTGCACAGTTTTGGTCTCTGTATCTAAGGAAGGATATACTTGCCATGGAGGGAGTGCAATGGAGGTTCACCAGATTAATCCCTGTAATGGTGTGATTGTCCTACGAGGAGAGATTGAGGAGACTGGGTCTGTAGTCCCTAGGATTTTGAAGAATGAGGGGTGACGTCATTGAAATTTACCAAATGTTTACAGGGCGTTACAGGGTGGATGTAAATAAGATGTTTCCCCTGGCTGGTGAGTCTAAAACCAGGGGACATAATCTCAGATAAGGGGTAAGACATTTAAGACTGAGATGAGGAGGAATTTCTTCACTCATGGGTGATGGATCTTTGGAATTTTCTACCCTAGAAGGCTATAGAAATTCAATCTTTGAACATGTTCAAGACAGAAATCGATAAATTTTTCGAGACTAATGACATCAAGGGATATGGAGCTAGTGCGTGTAAATGGCATTGAGGTAGATGATCAACCAAGATCTAACTGAATGGCAAACTTGATGGGCCAAATGGCCTAATCCTGTTCCTATGTTTCTATATTTCCATTACTTCTAAGATTTTTTGCATCTTCTATGGTGAAGACGGACACAAATGGCTGGGTTTAACACTCCCCTTCCAGTAGTTTGAAAGTGGGGGGCATGTTAAATCCAGTGTCCAGCCTGCCTACCCACCTGCCCCTGCCCCCACTGCTTATACTAGCGGCGGACATGGTGCTGGCAGTGCACTTTCCAATAAGTTGCCTGCTACTCTAATGGAAAGAAGCCTAGGAAAGTTCTGCCTAGGAAAGTGTGGGGTCATGGTCCAGGGGGAGGTAGGAGGAAATTTCTGCAAGTTGACACTCAGCCTCTGCGAGGTAGACACTTCCTCCTAACTCTCCCTGGACCATGACCCCACGACTGAACATCAAGCCATTGTTTCCAGGACTGTCACTGACGTCATCTCCTCTGGAGATCTTCCTTCCACAGCTTCCAACCTGATAGTCTCCCAACCTCGGACGACCCGCTTCTACCTCCTACCCAAAATCCACCAACAGAACTGTCCCGGCAGACCAATTGTGTCAGCCTGTTCCTGCCAAACGGAACTCATTTCTCGCTATCTTGACTCCCTTCTCTCTTCCCTTGTCCAGTCCCTTCCTACATCCATGATTCCTCTGACACCCTACGTCACATCAACAATTTCCAGTTCCCTAGCCCCAACCGCCTCCTGTTAACCATAGACGTCCAATCCCTCTACACCTCCATCCCTCACCAAGATGGTCTGGTGGCTCTCTGCTTTTTCCTCGAACAGTGGCCCGAACAATCCCCATCCACCACTACTCTCCTCCGTCTGGCTGAACTTGTTCTCACACTGAACAATTTCTCCTTTAACTCTTCTCACTTCCTCCAAATAAAAGGTGTGGCTATGGGTACCCGCATGGGCCCCAGCTATGCCTGTCTCTTTATGGGGTATGTGGAACATTCCTTGTTCCAGTCCTACTCCGGCCCCCTCCCACAGCTCTTTCTCTGGTAAATCGATGATTACTTCGGTGCTGCTTCATGCTCTCGTTGGGACCTGGAAAAATTTTATTAATTTTGCTTCCAATCTCCACCCCTCCATCCTTTTCACATGGTCCATCTCTAACACTTCCCTTCCCTTCCTTGACTTCTCTGTCTCAATTTCTGGTGATAGACTGTCCACCAATATCCATTACAAGCCTACCGACTCCCACAGCTACTTCCACTACAGCTCCTCACACCCCGCTTCCTGTAAGGATTCCATCCCATTCTCTCAGTTCCTTCATCTTCGTCACATCTGTTCTGATGGTGTCACTTTCAAAAGTTCCTCTGACACGTCCTCCTTCTTCCTTAACCAAGGTTTTCCACCCACTGTGGTTGACAGGGCCCTCAACTTTGTCCAGCCCATCTCCCTCGCATCCGCCCTCATGCTTCTCCTCCCTCCCAGAAACATGATAGGGTCCCCTTTGTCCTCACTTATCACCCCATCAGCCTCTGCATTCAAATGATCATCCTCCACCATTTCCACCAACTCCAGCATCACCAAACACATCTTCCCTTCACCCCCCCGGTGGCATTCCCTAGGGATCGTTCCCTCTGTGACTCCTTGGTCCACTGCTCCATCACCCTCTACCCCTCAACCCCCTCCCATAGCACCTTCCCATGCACCCGCAGAAGGTACAACACCTGCCCCTTCACTTCCTCTCTCCTCACCATCCAAGGGCCCAAACACTCCTTTCAAGTGAAGCAGCATTTCACTTGCACTTCCCTCAATTTAGTCTACTGCATTCGTTGCTCCCAATGCGGTTTCTTCTACATTGGAGAGACCAAACACAGACTGGGTGACCGCTTTGCAGAACACCTTTGGTCTGTCCGCAAGCATTACCCATACCTCCCTGTCGCTTGCCATTTCAACACTCCACCCTGTTCTCGTGCCCACATGTCTGTCCTTGGCTTGCTGCATTGTTCCAGTGAAGCTCAACGCAAACTGGAGGAATAGCACCTCATCTTCCGACTAGGCACTTTACAGCCTTCCGGACTGAATAATGAGTTCAACAATTTTAGATCATGAACACTCTCCTCCATCCCCACCCCCTTTCCGTTTCTTCCCTCTCCTTTTTGGTTTTTCCAATGATTTATATCGGTTTTTCTTTTCCCACCTATTTCCATTGTTGTTATATGTATTTCCACCCATTTTTTTATCTCTACCTTTTAGCCTTTTTAGTATTCCTTCACCCCACCCTACCTCCACTAGAGTTATCTGTACCTTGTTTGTCCTGCTTTCTACCTTTAATTAGCACATTCCTTTAGATAATATCACCATCTTCAACACCTTTTTGTCCTTTTGTCTGTGACATCTTTTGGTTATCTCCACCTATTACTGGCTTCTTGTCCCAACAACACCTCCCCCCCAAACCTTTAAACCAGCTTATATTTCACCCCTTTCCTATTTTTACTTAGTTCTGTTGACGGGTCATGAGGACTCAAAACATCAATTGTGCTCTCCTCCACCGATACTGCCAGACCTGCTGAGTTTTTCCAGGTATTTCTATTTCTGTTTTTGTTTTGTGAGACAAAGAAGTTGGGCATAGTGGTCACTTGTGGCAGGCACTGGCAAAGCCTAGCCTTCAGGTCCACTGGGCAGTAGGTCTTCCTCCAGCAGGTTTTAAGCGTCTGTGATGAACTGACACATTACCCTAAGCCTCCTGAGGCACTGGTGTTCAGACATGTCCAGGAAGCTGATCCTCTGCCGGTATACCTTGTATTGAGGATACTGTCTCCTGTAAGCTTCATCTCTGTGCTTGTCCCCTCTCTCCTGTAGAGGTGTATGTGTGTGTGTTGGTGTGGAGAAGATGGGTGCTGTTGCTGCTGCTGGTGGTGCTCTTGCTGTTTCTACACATCTTGGCTGTCATCAAGTTACCTTTGGACATGCAAACCACCAAAGTAATGAAAGTAAACCTGAATGCCATGAAAGTCACCTCTAAAGCAGTAGAAATCAACCATGAAGTACTGAAAGTACTGTTGTGAAGATATGCTTTATGCCAAATAATGATTTTTAATCCACTGGCTGGAAAGCTAAATTGAACTTTTAAAAACAGACATTTTAAAATATATAGAGACTAAGGTAACTTGAACTCACATTCCAAGGTGGCTACTCCAATTTGCATTACTATATGTTCTACGTTCCAATTCATTGGAATGGAGTCAGTCTGTCTGCAAAACTCAGCAACGCCAATGACTTCAGGGAAGTGTGAAGGACTCACATCTCCTGACTCATTAGCAAGACATCTATGGCTATCACCTGAGGTATTCAACTGTTGGAGACAGGCCATTAAAACTAATCACTTGGACAATGGGACCCTGGCTTGGTTAGCTTCCAGGCATGAGCTAACCAAGTTACCTTTGGAATACATGGACAATGGCTTTTTGAAATTCCCTTTGGCAGTTGGAAAAGGAAGGTCACATGACAATCCAACCTTTTGTATGTTTAAAGCATGTGTTTTCTCAGCAGAACTAAGGACAAACAGCTTAGGGAGAAGGCCTAAGTGGGCCTCTCCTGCCCCTTTTCTCCAACCCACCTCCGTAAGCTTTGAGGCCTGTTTGCTGACTGTGATCATCCAGGTCATGCTTCAAACAGAGATTTCTGAAAAGAATCTGACCCAGCACTACCATCTCCCAAAGAGCAATCAACTCAGTCATCTACATCTTTAAACCAGAAGCATTGAGACCATTGAATTCAGCCTGAAGCCAGCTGAGTCAGATATACAATATTTAGGAAAGACAGACAGAATGGCAAAGTAGGAGGGGCGGCTCTGATAGTAAAATATGACATAAGAACAATAGTGAAAAAGCATTTGGCCTCAGGAGATCATGAAGTAGAATAAGTATGGGTGGAAATTAGGAATAACAGGATCCAGAAAACACTGGTGGGAGTACGTTGTACCACTGGGCAGAGAATTTAACAGGAAATTACTGGAGATTGCAACAAAGGCAATGTAATAATTGTGGGAGACTTTAGTCTTCATATAGACTGGGACAATCAAACTGGCAAGAGTGATCTAGAAGATAAGTTTGTAGAATATTTTTATGACAGTTTCTTGGAGCAATACATTGTGGAATCGACTAGGGATAAAGCTATCTTAGATCTAGTATTGCATAATGAAGCAGGGTTAATTAGTAATGTTGCAGTAAAAGATCCTTTGGGAAATAATGAAATATCACTGAATTCCATCTTACATTTGAAAGTTACATATTCCAATCACAAACAAGAATCTTAAACTTAAAACCAATTATATAGGTGTGAGGGGAGAACTGGCTAAGGTTAATTGGCCAACTAGACTAAAATCTATGCCGGTAACTGAACAGTGGGAAACATTTAAAGCATCAATTCAAAATCTTCAGAAAAAATATGTTTCATTGAAAAACAAAAACTCAACGAGAAAGACACATCTATGACTCACTCAGGAAGTTAAGGATGGTATTGGATTAAAAGAAGAGGCTTACAATGTAGAAAAAAACAATAGCAAGTCTGAGGATTGGGCGTATTTTAGAAAACAGCAGAGGGCCATCAAAAAGTTGATAAAAAGAGAAAAAATAGAATATGAGAATAAACTAGCCAGGAATACTAAAACCACATCTGGAATATAAAAGAGCTTTTATAAGTATATAAAAAGGAAGAGAGTAGCTAAAGTTGGCTCCTTAGAAACAGAGACAGGAGAAATTATTATGCAGAATGAGGAAATAGCAGAGATATTGAACAAATATTCTGGGTCTGCCTTCACACTAGAAGACACAAGTTTCATACCAGAAATAGACAGTAACCTAGGGGCTAAAAAGAGTGGGGAAATCAATATCAGCAGAGAAAAAGTATTGACAAAACTTGAGGGACTAAAATCCAACAAATCCTCGGGACCTGATGGCCTACACCTTAGGTTCTAAAATAAATAGCTGCAGAGATAGTGGATAGTGGATACTGGTAAGTCTTTTTTTAAAATTTGTCTTTAATTTTTGTAAGTTCAGTAGTCTAGTTAAAAGGTTGGTAAGGTAGCTGACTCAGCTGATTGTGTGACAGTTCACAGTCAATCACCTGAAGCTTGATTAGGGCCTGAATAGGTGTTAATTACTATTTGAAACTTAACTAGTAGTGAGTCAACTCAGCTCTATTTAAGAAGGGGACTTTGTAGAAGCACACTACAGTATGCTTGCACATGAAAAGGAGAGAGAGCACATCCAGAGTGGGGCACATCTAGAGTGGGTATTCAGAATTTGGTGCAAAGCAGGAATTTGGGAAATAGGGGATGAGGTGCTCTTTGCATTTTTTTTTCCTTGCTATCCAACTTCTTAAATCTGCAGAGTGTGCTGCAGCAGGAGAGGCTACGAGCGAAATGAATCACTGGTAAGTAGTGGGTAAGGTATTTACTACTTTAATCGCTTATAGTTTAAGGTCTTTTGTGGTTTATAGTTTGTATATTCTACAGTAACGAGGATCAGGAAAGAAGGGCCCTAGAGTAATTGACTCAAAAGGTTTAATTTAAAGGGATAAGTCATGGCAGGAGCTCTCAAAGCCGTGGTGTGCTCCTCATGCTCCATGTGGGAAGCCGGGGACATTTCCAATGCCCGGGACCAGCATGTGTGCAGAAGTGTGCCCACTTGCAGCTTCTGGAAGCTCGGGGACACTGTGGAGCATCCACGAGTCTGACAGCATCGTGGATAGCACATTTAGAGAGGTTGTCACACTGCAGATGAAGGGACTTGAGGAAGAAACAGAATGGGTGACCACGAGGCAGTCCAAGAGAAACAGGCAGGTAATTCAGGAGTCCCCTGGGATCCTGCTCGCAAATCGGCATTCCGTTCTGGAGGCCGATGAGGGCGCTGGTTCCTCCAGGGAGTGCGGACAGAGCCAAGCTTCTGGCACCACAAGCAGCCTGTCTGTACAGGAGGGGAGGAAGAGCAATAGTAATAGGGGATTCTATAGTCAGGGGAACGGATAGGCGCTACTGTGGCTGTCAACGTGACTCCAGGATGGTATGTTGCCTCCCTGGTCCCAGGGACCAGGCTGTCATTGAATGGCTGCAGGCATCCTGACGGGGGAGAGTGATAACGCAGAGGTCATGGTACATATTGGTACCAATGACATAGGCAGAAATAGGGATGAGGTCTTGCATCAAGAATTCAGGGAGTTAGGCAGTAGACTAAAAAGCAAGTCCTCTGGGGTTGTAATCTCTAGCGAGCTCACAAATAGGAGATTAGCACAGATGAATACGTGGCTTAAAAGTTGGTGCAGGAGGGAGGGTTTTAGATTCCTGGATCACTGAGACCGTTTCTGGGGACAGTGGCACCTGTACAAACGGGACAGTCTACATCTGAACCAGAGTGGGACTAACATCCTTACGGGCGGGTTTGCTAGTGCTGTTGAGAGGAGTTTAAACTAATTCAGCAGGGGGAGAGGACACAGAATGTTAGCAGAATAGGGTCACATCAAGATACAGTAAAACAATCAAGTCAGAGGGAGTACAGCTGCAATGAGCTTCAAGGGAGTAAGACAAGGCTGGATGGCCTCTACTTTAATGCCAGGAGTATTACAGGTAAAACGGATGAGTAAAGGGTGAGGATTGACACATGGAATTGTGATATAGTAGCCATCACTGAGACGTGGTTGAGGGAAGGGCAGGATTGGCAGCTCAACATTCTGGGATATAGAGTCTTCACATGAGACAGGGGAGGGGGTAAAAGAGGAGGAGGCATTGCATTATTAGTTTAGGAGTCAGTTACTACAGTAAGGAGAGATGATATCTTGGAGGGGGCATCGAATGAAGCTTAGGAATAAAAAAGGTGCAACCACATTATTACGTGATTTTTATATACCCCCCAGATAGTCAGCGGGAAATTGAGGAGCAACTATATGCACAATTTGTGGAGGTGTGTAAAAACAATAACAATAGGGTATAACAATAACAATATTTGGAGATTTCAACTTTCCCAACATTAATTGGGATAGACATAGTATTAAGGGCTTGGATGGAGTGGATTTCTTGAAATGTGTACAGGAGAACTTTTTAGGTCAATATGTAGAGGGACCAACAAGGGACAGTGCATTGCTGGACCTAATTGTGGGGAATGAAGCCAGATAGTGGCTGAGGTGGTGGGAGCGAGCATTTTAGCGATAGTGACCACAACATGGTAGAGTTTAAGTTTGTTATGGACAAAGAAATCAACAAGTTGCAAAAAAATGTTTTGGATTGGGGGAGAGCGGACTTTAGTAAAATAAGGCAGGATCTGGCCAAGGTAGACTGGGAACAGTTACTTGTGGGGAAAACTACAGAGGAACAGTGGGGGCTGTTCAAAAAGGAAATGGGGATGGTACAGGCTTAACATGTTCCCTCTAGGTGATTGGAAGGAGTAACAAGCTCAGAGAACCATGGATGACCAGGTTACGATGAGAAGGAAAAGAGAGGCTTTTTTAGCAGGTACAAGGGAAGCAAGTCAGCAGAGGCATTTGTGGAGTACAGACAGTGCAGGATGGAGCTTAAGAAAGCAATTAGGAGAGCAAAGGGGGGATATGCGAAAGCTCTGGCTGGTAAAAGTAGGGAAAATCCCAAGATATTCTATAAGTATATCAATGGGAAGAGGATAACCAGGGAAAGAGTAGGGCCCATAAGGAACCAAGGGGGCAATCTATGGATGGAGCCAGAGGACATCGGTAGAGTGTTGAATGAATGCTTCACGTCCGTCTTCATCCAAGAGAATGAGGATGAAGGTATCGAACTTGGGGAGAGAGACTGTGAGGTGCTTAAGCAAATTGATATAGGGAGTGACAAGATATTGGAGGTGTTGGCAGGCTTAAAAGTGGACAAATCTCCAGGCCCGGATGATTTGTGTCCCAGATTGCTGAGGAAGGCAAGGGAGGAGATCGCAGGGGATCTGACCCAAACCTTTAATTCCTCTCTGGCCACGGGAGAGGTGCCAGAAGACTGGAGAACAGCTAATGTGGTTCTGCTATTTAAGAAGGGTTGTAGAGATAAGCCAGGGAACTACAGGCCAGTGAGTCTCACGTCAGTGGTAGGGAAACTATTGGAAAAAGTTCTGAAGGAGAGTATCTCTCTCCACTTGGAGAGGCAAGGTTTGATCAGGGGTAGTCAGCATGGCTCTGTAGAGAGAGGTCATGCCTAACAAATTTGATTGAATCTTTTGAGGAGGTGACCAGGCGTGTAGATGAGTGTAGTGCAGCTGATGTAGTTTATATGGATTTCAGCAAAGCCTTTGACAAGGTCCCACATGGGAGACTTATAAAGAAGGCAAAGGCACATGGGATATAGGGTAATTTGATAAGGTAGATTCAAAATTGGCTTAGTTGTCAGAGGCAGAGGGTGATGACAGAAGGATGCTTTAGTGACTGGAAGCCAGTGTCCAGTGGCGTATCACAGGGATCTGTGCTTGGTCCCATATTATTTGTCATTTATATAAACAACATAGATGACTATGTGGGGGGTAGGATTCGTAAGTTTGCGATTGACACAAAGACTGGCCGGGTGGTTAACTGTGAGGTTGAGTGTCTTGGGCTACAGGAAGATATAGACAGGATGGTCAAATGGGCAGATAAGTGGCAAATGGAACTTAACCCTGAAAAGTGTGAGGTGATACACTTTGGAAGGAGTAATTTGACAACGAAGTATTCAATGAATGGCATGGCACTAGGACGTTCTGAGGAACAAAGGTACCTTGGTGTGTGTGTCCATAGATCTCTGAAGGCAGAGTGGCACATTAGTGGAGTGGTGAAAAAGGCATATGGGACAACTTGCCTTTATCAAACGAGGCATAGATTACAAAAGTAGGGAGGTCATGTTGGAGTTGTATAGAACCTTGGTGTAGCCACAGCTGAAGTACTGTGTGCAGTTCTGGTCGCCACATTATAGGAAGGATGTGATTGCACTGGAGGGGGTGCAGAGGAGATTCACCAGGATGTTGTCTGGGACGAAACATTTAAGTTATGAAGAGAGGTTGGATAGACTTGGATTGTTTTCGTTGGAGCAGAGAAGACTGAGGGGCGACCTGATCGAGGTGTACAAGATTATGAGGGGCATGGACAAGGTGGATAGGGAGCAGCTGTTCCTCTTAGTTGAAGGATCAGTCATAAGGGGGCATAAGTTCAAGGTGAGGGACAGGAGGTTTAGGGGGGATGTGAGGAAAAGCTTTTTTACCCAGAGGGTGGTGTCTGTCTGGAATGCACTGCCTGGGAGGGTGGTGGAGGCGGGTTGCTTCACATCCTTGAAAAAGTACCTGGATGAGCACTTGGCATGTCATAACATTCAAGGCTATGGGCCAAGTGCTGGTAAATGGGATTAGGTAGGTAGGTCAGGTGTTTCTCACATGTCGGTGCAGACGTGATGGGCCGAAGGGCCTCTTCTGCACTGTGATCTGTGATTCTGTGTAATGCTGACTATGATTTTCCAAAACTGCTTAGATTCAGGATTGGTCCTATTATATTGGAAGGTTGCAAATGTTACACCAATTTTCAAGAAAGGAGAAAGAGAGAAAACAGGTCAGTAAGCCGAACATCAGTTGTTTGGAAAATGCTGGTATCTATTATTAGGGGAGTCTTAACAATGCACTTAGAAGAGCATAGTATGATTAGAACAAGTCAATATGATTTTACTGAGAGGAAATCCTGTTTGACAAATTTATTAGCATTTTTTAAGGATGTAATTGGTAGGGTAGATAAAGGGGAACCAGTAGATATAGTATACCTGGATTTCCAAAAGGCGTTCAATAAAGTGCCACACATAACTTAATAGGCAAGTAAGGGCTTATGCAATTGGGGGTAGTATTTTAGCATGGGTAGAGGATTGGTTGGTGGATAGGAAGCACAGAGTGAACATAAAAGGGGCTTTTTCAAGTGTGCGGGCAGTGAATAGTGGAATGCCACAAGGATCAGTGCTGGGGCCTTATCTATTTACAATCTATATTGGTGGCTTAGATGAAGATGCATTGAGTAATGTATCAACGTTTGCTGATGATACCAAACTAGGTGGGAAGATAAACTGTGGGGAGGACACAAAGACATATGGACAGGTTAAGTGGGTGGGCAACAAGATGGCAGATGAAGCATTGGGATTGTGAAGTTATTCATTTTGGTTGTAAGAATAGAAAAGCAGAATATTTTTTCAAAGGTGTGAAAATTGTAAGTGTTGACGTTCAAGGAGACTTGGATGTGCTTGTACAATGAATACAGAAAGTTAGCGTGCAGGTGCAGCAAACAATTAGGAAAGGGAATGGCACATTGGCCTTTATTACAAGGGTTTTGGAGTACAAGAATAAAGAAGTCTTGCTACAGTTGTACAGGGTTTTGATGAGACCACATCTGGAATACTGTGTGCAGTTTTGGTCTCCATATTTAGGAAAGGATATAATTGCATTGGAGGCCATACAGTGAAGTTCACCAGATTGGTCCCTGGATGAGAGATTGTCCTATGATGAAAGGTTAAATGAATTGGGCTTATATTCTCTGGAGTTTAGAAGAATGAGAGACGATATCATTGAAATCTACAAAATTATGAGGGGTTTGACAGGGTCGACCCTGAGAGATTGTTTATGTCGGTTAGCGATTCTAAACCACAGGAGCACAGTCTCAGGAAAAGGAGCAATAATTTAGGACTGAGATGAGGAGAACTTACTTCACACAGAGGGTTGTGAATCTTTGGAATTCTCTACTGCAGAGGGTTGTGTATGCTCCATCATTGAATACATTTAAGGCTGGGATAGACAGGCTTTTGGTGTCTCAGGGAATTAAGGGATATGGGGAGCGGACAGGAAAATGGAATCGAAGCCCAAGGTCAGCCATGATTGTATTGCATGGCAGAGCAGGCTTAACAGCCATGTGGTCTACTCCTGCTCCTATATCTTGTGTGTTGCCAAACTACAGACAGTCTACTCTTTTACATTTTTTATGGACTCTAATTTGCCAACCTATCCTTTCCCACTCTGTAATTGGTATTTGTGCTTGTGTGAATTTCGAGAGAGAGAGAGAGTGTGTGTGTGTGTGCACGCATGGAATGTCAGTGTGTATTTTATTATTTTACTTAGATCAGTTTGAGTACAATAAAGCTAACCTCTTTGTTAAACTCAAGAAAACCTGTCCTATTGGTTCTTTTATGATTACAGTGTGTAAACAGTTAAGTACTCACTGAATTGCAAGTAGATCCTTTTCAAACAAAAACCCCTGTTGCAATCAAACAAGGAGAAGGCAAAGAGAGGAGCCATTCTACCCCTCCTCACTTGGTCATTACAACACTCTTAGCACTAGTAAGATGGCTTAAGCAAGGATGCAGTGAGGTCTCAGAACTTAAAGGATTTTTGCCTGTCATTTCTTCCAGCCCCTGTGCTCTAACTTTGCTTTCACTGTTGAGTTCCAGGAAGATGGGGAAAACTCTGCACTAACAGTAAAAGTTGAAAAACCCCTGTGAAAATATTTCTTAATGAGGTATTAACATATTTAGATTGACAATCTGCTTCTCCCGAGGGAGTTTCTCGCACGCAGCCAAAAGCACTGTGGTTAAATGTTGAAGTCAGCAGGTTAGAATCAACTTCCAGACTTGCTGTTAATTTCAATGCTCCCAACCGTCTATCCACTTCCAAACACATTTGTTCTTTGAAGTTTAAATCGCAGCCCCCCTCCGCCACCACCACACACACCACCGCCCCCCCCCCCCACCCCATCAGTCCATCTGGGTCATCAGCTGCTGCTTCACTGATTAATCATAATGAGCTAACATATGCATAAACTGCGACAAATCTGTAAGAGCATTTCTTCCATCACCATAGAGGGAACCGCCAAACTTGTGGTCCAACTAAAGGGTTTACTTAGCAGACCACAAACATTTTCTCGCTAACTACAAAGTTAATCTTTTGTTTACAATCAAACTATGAATAATTCTATGGCAGTTCTGTACAATGCAACTATAATTGGAAAAAGCAATCATTTTTAACTATTGCTATCTGCAAAATAATTGAAACAACGCTACTAGGTTCAACAACAAAAATCAAACATTGTCATGTCAAGCTTTCAAATTCATTCAGCTTTGCATGTTCAGCTATATATCAGAACTTTTACATTATATAACATTAGAATTCAGAGGCCCATAACTATTGGCTCTTTTTTAACTTTTGAAATGATCATTAAAATAATGGGACCTTGTGAAGAATTGTGAACAAAAACTGGTTTTACATTTATTTTGAAGAAAGGCAATAATGAAACACTATTATGCACTGGGGAGGTAGCCTATCTTACAGGATGATCTGAAGATCAACAGCTGGCTGAGGAGTTCACTGGGCTGCCTTTTTGCTTTACTGTGATTATGTGATACATTTGCCTCCTGTTGCTTTGTTGTTTGCAATGTTTTGAAGCAAAATTTGCGTTGCTTGACATTTGGTCCCAATTGTATTTCCCGTAAGTTATTTTCTGAAAATATAGCTGCACAGTATTTTGGACAAACATTAGTCTTCTCATTAAAGTATTCATGATTCATGCCACTGCAAACATACGTGCCTGTCTTCTGTCCCAAAGGACTCTTATAAACATTTTTTTTTAATTCTTCTCATGAGCAACTTGCCAACCTGGAAATCTCATGAAGACTAACATAAAACAGACGCAGCCCCCAAATTGCTGATACCTCAACAATGGTTTAATAAGTTTAAGTGGTGCAAAAACAAAAGCATCCAGTTAATGAGGGAGAGAGACAGACAGAGAGAGAGAGAGAGACTGGTAGGCAAGGGGGAAAGAATCATGTCTTTATTGTCCTTAGAGGATGTGCAGAAAGAGTGTAGCATTTACTTATCTTGGTCATGAAGTCACTAAACCTCTTTCTGAAATGTGTGGTAGTTCATCGTACTTTGGAGATGGGTTCTGCCACTTCCCTTCTCTCTGCTTATACCGATAACCTATGATGTTTCCCATTCTCAGTTCCTTGTTATCCTCCTTTCCTGGACCTCAGATTGGCAAGTAAAATATCCAGAGATGCATCAGAGAACCTGGAGCCCTTCCTGATGTTGCTGCCCCTCTGCTAACCGAGGATGTTGCTGCTTTGGATATTCCAGATGACCTTCTGTTCTTGTATACATCCAAGGGTTGAATTTTGCCCTTGCTGGATGGGCGCAGCTGGGGGGCCTGAGAGTGACCACAAAACCAACCGCCGCCTGTGATTGGGCCCCAACCGTGATTTCACACTGGCAAGCCAATTAAGGCCCGCCCAGCGTGAAACGCGGCTCCACTCTGGTCAGGAAGAGGCAAGCGTGGGCAAGGGCCTGTCGGCTGCTGAGTGCAATGGCGACCCTGAGGCCTGATTAAAAATAGCCCAGGTGGCCCCTGGAAGGCTGCCACAGAAGGAGGTCTGTTCTGCGCTCTCAATATCCAAGTTATGGAGTCGAGTGCGGCTGGACACGGCAGGCGGGAGGGCAAATCATGTGGGCACTCGGCCTCCTGCTTTTCCGATGAGTGCCTCGCCGTCCTGCTGGAGGAGGTGGCTGCCAGGAGAGACACCCTTGTCCCCAGACATGGGAGGAGGAGGCCACCGCACCTCACCAAGAGGGTATGGGAGGAGGTGGCAGCCCGAGTGAGCAACCATGACATGGTGCGGCGCACCTGGGTGTAGTGCCGGAAGTGCTTCAATGACCTGCTGTGCTCAGGAAGGGTGAGCACCGTGTTGGCGTGGGTCAGTGTGCAGAAGTGTTAAGGTGTGGCCATCGCCCCATAGACTTCAGCGATGCTAGGGTCTGAGTGATAACTGGCAATCATGTCGGAGCTGGCAAATGATTTGAGCCCTGGCTGCTTGGACAGTGCATTGAGGCTTGAGGGCCATGATTCGGATGGGCCCTGCAAGATGCTCCTCAGCTGGGGTTGGCCAGGCTGCAATGGGCTGCAGGTAGAGGGTGGACTAATCAATGCTCCTCTATCCTTTCAGGAGAAGACAAGCCATAACCACGCAGAGAGGCAGAGCCTGGCCCAACCTGCTGCTGCTCTCCCAGTTCGAGAAGGATGCCCTTGAGCTGGAGAGCTGGCACACTCCCCGTGCAACCGGGCATGGAGAGGAGGGGGTGCCTGTACACAGAGGTAACACTCTCAGATTGTGTAGCCATTCTAGTGCAGTCTCCTCATTGATTTGAGCCTCGAAACTGGAATCTCCATTGATCGTTGGAAGATGATGGCATTGCGTTGCAGATCTCCCTTGTCTCACCAGGGTGCCTAGCATGCACAGTGACAATGTGATGACTTTAAGTAATCACATGTCCTTCTTCTCCCTTTTAGGTTCGCCAGCAGGCGTCCCATCGGCAGACCCCGAAAGGCCACTCCTGACACCAGGCGTCACTGTCACCTGCATCACACTGGCACTCCGAAGCAGGCACCAGTGCAGATACCAGCACCTCGGTGGGCATTAGTTCAGCGGCTAGTATCTTGGTGCACATTGGTGAGGGCACTTCAGACTCGCTTGAGGCACAGGCGGAGGCAGAGAGTGCCCATGGCGCCAGTAGTCGGAGGACTGCTGGGGACCAGGATAATGCTGGGTTAAGGGCTGATGATGAGTCTGGAGTCGTCCATTAGGTGGCAGATGCTGGATGTCCAGCGAGATGCATGGGATGATCTGGGGGAGATCCATGAGGGTCTGTGTGCCATGGTCTCCATGATGGAGTCCATTGAGAGAGTGGGGGCTTTCATGGAGAGGCAGCTCTAGGGACAGAATGCGGGGTTTCTGGGGTTACGCTCGGACCTGCAAGCCCTCACACAGGCACTGACCTCAGGTGGTCAGTATCCATGTGGGAGATGTATCCCAGCTAGGTGCCCATCAATCAATGGTGAGCAGGGAGGTCCACAGTGACCTTACGTTGGTGCACGAGCTGCCTGTCATCTCTGTAGGCTTTTTCAGGGTGCTTTGGATGATGGCAGCAACTGCTCTGCCCCTCCACCAGTGACTGTGGCATGTGATGAGGCTGCAGTGACTGAGGAGATACCAGCTGTGCCACTGGCCGCTCCGTCCCAGGCAGGGTCAGCGCGGGTTCCACAGGCCAGAGGACGACAGCCAAGGTCATCAAGGCCAACAAGACAGCAGAGTCTGCAGGCTGC
The DNA here is from genome assembly GCF_017639515.1 of Carcharodon carcharias. Classification (NCBI taxonomy): domain Eukaryota; kingdom Metazoa; phylum Chordata; class Chondrichthyes; order Lamniformes; family Lamnidae; genus Carcharodon; species Carcharodon carcharias. The sequence goes on along the minus strand of NC_054488.1, from coordinate 33,227,562 downwards.
TTCCAATGCTGGTGCCAGCAAGGGGACAGCACTTAGAAGTAGCACTCACAAGCATAAGTTAAAGGCACCATGAGCACAAGAGGGGCAGGTCACGGGTGATTTTCTGTTCATTTAGGTTTAATTAATGTATACTGGTCTGGGACTTAAGACCAGAGAAGTTGATATAAATAGTCTGTACTTGTCAAAATGATGTAAATCTGGTTTTGTCATCATGGCCTAAGCCTTCTTGTTTCATTGGTGCAGGGTATGCCAGTATATAATGCTGGATGTACGTGGCTCTGAACTTTATTGCACAGGTACTGAGTGTTCTTTGTGTTCAAATGAGAGGGTCCTTTCAGACATTTGGGATGGAGGCAGCAGCCCTGGCATTTGTGTGAAGCTGATCTTTGGTAGCCTAGCTGAAGGAGCATTGGATCCAGGTGTCCCTGCCTCCCTAGAGGTTACCAAGATCTGACTTCATGCTCTTAGCATTCTCCTCACCGTGTTCCTCTTTGGATTCACCATCTGGACTTATCATCTGTGGCCTGTGCAGCTGCGTCAAGATCCCCTGCCACCAATGGGACCCCCTTGCCAGTGTCAGATTGTGAAGAGCACAGCATGCAACCATCATCAGTGACACCCATTCTGGGAGGTATTGTAGTGCTCCCCCTGAATGGTCCAGGCATCAGAAACAAGTCTTGAGAAGACCTATGGTCCTTTCTACCACCGCCCTTGTGGAGGCATGATTTGTATTGTAATGCTTCTCTGCCTCTGTTCTTGGGTGGCGGAGAGGCATCATGAGCCACTCTTCAATGGATACCCCTTGTCACCCAGAAGCCATCCATCCAGTCAGTCTGGAGCACTGAAGAGCCTCAGCACCTGGGAGTATCTGAGGACCTTTGCTTCATGGGAGCTGCCAGGGTACCTTGCACAAACTTGCAGAATCTGCACGTTCATGGAGTGAAATCCCTTCCTGTTGACTAAGGCAGCTGGCTGACTTGCTGGCACCTTGATGACCACATGTGTGCAGTCGATGGCACCCTGGACATGGGGGAACTCAGCAATCGCTGCAAGGCCTCTAGTTCGCTCAGTCTGGCTGGCCTCGTCCATACGAAAGAATAAAGGTCAAGGCCCACCTGAACAGAGCTTCTGTCACCAGCTTGACTCAACTGTGGACAGCTGTTTGGGACACTCCACACAGACCCTCCACTGAGCCCAGGAAAGAGATGGAGGCGTAGTAGTTGAGGGCCACTGTGACCTTCAGAGCCACTGGCACGGGTGCCCACCCACACAGTCAGAGCTGATCTGTCACATAGAGGTCACGGTCTCCCTTGAGAGGCAGAGCCTCCTTCGGCATTCCACCTTGGACATATTGAGCTAGCTGTATTGCCATCTGTAAACCCTGGCAGTGGGATAGTGGTGTCTTCTGCAGCCCCTTCCACCTCAGACTATCTGCTGGCCCTGCACCCCTTGTGCCTGTGCTTCTCCTCCCATAGATCCCTCCCCTGGAAGTTGCATGGGAACATGTGGCCTCCTCTCCCTTCTGCCCCTCTCTTCCTCCTCAGAGGAGGTGCCCCCGGCTGAGACCACAATCTGATTGAGAGGGTAAAGGAAGGCTGTTTGATACCTGGAAGGGTCCACATGGTCTGAATCCTCCAGGGGCCTGGCAGACAGCAATGAGTTCTGAAATGAGGCCTGGAAATGCTAAGAATGAAGCCCCAAATAGAGATGAAGTTGCCAAGCACCAATAAGCAACCAACTGTTCTCTTGTTACCTTACATGCTCCTGACCAGAGCAATGGCTAAACAAAGTTCATCACCAGAGGTCAACGTAATAACACGAGCAGATGTTACAGTAGTCAAAACTTTATTTAAGGATGAAAATAATTCAAAGGATGTGTTTGGCATGTCTTCCTTAATTGAGACTCAGAAAACAGATCCAGAGTTAAACAAGATAGCACAATCAGCTCACACTGAAGTTGAGGGTGAAGGAATTTCAGAGTGCTATTACCTTAAAAATGGAGTTCTGATGAGGAAGTGGAGACACCCTCACAGACCTGTGGATGAGGAATGGACGGTTGTTCATCAGACAGTGTTACCGCCCAAATATCGTAAGGAGATATTGTGAGTAGCACACAAGATACCCATGGCAAGACATGTAGGGATATGGAAAACCCAAGCATCAATAAACAGGCATTCTACCTGGGTAAGACTTCATAAAGACATAGTGCAATTTTGTAGAACGTGTCACACATGTCAGATAGTAGGAAAACCTCAACATGTAATCAAACCAGCACCTTTAATACCCATACCAATTTTTGAAGAATCATTTAGTCAGGTATTAGTAGATTGTGTAAGACCATTGCCCAAAACAAAAGCCGGACATCAATATATCCTGACAATCATGGATATGACCATCAACTTCCAGAAGCTATTCCCTTAAGGACAATTACAGCGAAGGTGGTAGCAGAAAAGTTAACTCAGTTTTTCACTCGTTATGTCCCACTGATTGAAATGCAATCTGGCTACTGTTCTAACTTTAAGTCTAAAATTTTGCAGGATATAATCAGCAGTTTGGGTATCAAACAACTGAAGTCTACCACTTATCATCTACAGACACAGGGAGCTTTAGAGAGATATCGTCAAACTCTCAAAACCATGATTAAGACCTGTGGCCATGAACACTCAAGGTGGTGTAGTGGTATTATCACTGGGCTCATATTCCAGAGAACCAGAGTAATGTTCTGGGGACCTGGCAGATGGTGAAATTTGAACCCAATAAAAAATCTGGATACACCTAGATGTACTACATTAACTAACCATGTACGTAGGAGACTCAGTGCCGATGAAACATCCATATTGGTTGAGCCCAGAAAAATGAGCTCAGTTATAAGCAGAGATCAAATGTATGCAAGAAAATAAATTGATCAAGCCCAGCCAAAGCAGCTGGAATGTTGGTTCCTAAGCCAGATGGATCCACTAGATTTTGTATAGTCTATAGGGAAGTGAACGTAGTAACGAGGACAGATTTGTACCCAATTCCTCGGTTAGAGGAATACATCGATAGGGTGGGCAATGCCTCATTTCTTTCTAAAATTGATCTATTGAAGGGGTACTGGCAAGTGCCATTAACATCCAAGGCTAAAGAAATGTCTGTCTTTGTTACACCAAGTAGATTGTATCAATGTCTAGTGATGCCCTTTTGATTTAAGAATGCAACAGCTACATTCCATATGAATCGAGTCGTAGCTGAAGTACCTAACTGTTTGGTTTATTTAGACAATGTCGTAATATATAGCAACACATGGGAAGAACATGTAAGGCAGTTAGATGACCTGTTTAAACAACTGCAATTGACTGGTTTAGTCATAAATCTGGCCAAAAGCGAATTTGCAAAAGCAAGGGTAACTTACCGAGGTCACATTGTGGGGCAAGAACAGGTGTTGCCGAGAACAGCAAAAAGTGAATGCGTTAATGGAGTTTCCCATTCCTAAAAACAAACAAGAACTTATGAGGTTTCTGGGAATGTGTGGATTTTATGGGAAGTTGGTGCCTAATTTTAGCACAACAGCTGTACTACTAACCAATTTGTTAAGAAAACAGGCAAAAGTGGTAAGGTCGGCAGAATGCCAAGCAGCCTTGCAGTCTTAATAAATTACCCTGGGTTGGCTGCCCCTGACTTTTTCCAAACCATTAAAAATGGCGGTTGACGCTAGTGACTTGGGGGTAGGTGCAGTTCTATTACAAGATGATAAGTTAGGGATAGAGAAGCGGTGGGGTACTTTTCCATGGACAGAATATTGCCCAAGACAGGCGGGTGCGTGCCCAACCCGAACCAGCGTAAAATGACATACAATGATGTTGGGCAAGCGTGCCAACATCATCGCGCACTCTCGTGATATTTCGGTCGGCGGCGTGCGTGGGAGTCAGCAGCCTAGCTGGCCTATTAAGGCCATTAAAGTAATAATTAAATGAAATTTTTAGTTACCCATCCAACCTTATGGTTGACGGGCAGGTGAAAAGGCCAAGGGGCCTATGGATTTTTTAGGAAACCTCATCCACGGGTGGGATGAAGTATCCAACAACAAATAAACGTTAAACAAAAAATTTTAAAATTTCATTCATAACATGTCCCTGCTCATGAGGGGACATGTTTTTAAGATTATTTAAGTTTTTAATTTGAAAAAATCTTCAGCTCCCTGAGGCAGCTCTGTGCCTCAGGGAACTTTTACTGTGTGCACCCGCATGTATGCTTCAACTTCAGCGCTCGCACTTATCCTGCCCCCACCCGGCAGCGCTGCAGCGTGCGATTCACGTTGGCTGGTCATTAATTGGCCAGTCAGCATGAAATCATAGTCAGAGCCCAATCGTAGGCGGTGGTCAGCTTCCCAACCGTTCCCGACCACTGGAAAATCCTAGCCCAAGAAACTAAATCAACATCAGAGGAAGTACTCTACAGTCAGAAAGGAAACTCTAGCTTTGTTAATGTCTCTTCAACACTTTGAAGTTTATGCCCAATATGATAAGAAAGAAACACTAATCTACACTGGCAATAATCTGCTGGCGCTCACTGAGAAGTTTAAAACTCAAAATGTGAGACTGCTTAGATGGGGTCTATTGTTTCAACCATTCAATGTAAAGATTGCCAGTAAATATAATGTGATTACGGATGCATTGTCCCAGGTGTAAATCACTGAAATCAGTTAATACTTAAGATTGTATAAGGAGGAAGGATGGATGAATGAGTGTAGGTTTCCTATCTGGTGTCTGCCTATCACATACCCTGTGATAAAACACATTTTTCAAATGGTGTTTCATCTTTTTAAGGGTGGAGGCATGTAAAGAACATATGCTTATTTATTCTTGGATTGTGGCTTTAAAAACTATCATGGCTGCAGCTTAAAAAAGATGTTCAATGGATCAGGAAGAAGAAAACCTACAATGTTGCTATCCTGGAACAGTGTGTGCCAGGTTGGGCAGAACGGTGTTAGAAAGGAGACCTGGTTTAAGAGGCAACAGCCTAGCAACAGCATTTTGATTGGTTCCTGACAAAATGGTGAGGTTCTGTGTGAGGACTAAGCAGTAGATCCACTCCTAGCTTGAAAAGAGGAAAGACCTGAAACCTCTCTCTCTTGTGTTTTGTCAGACTCCAGTAATCCTGCCATAGTAGTTAGCTGGCCATTCCTCACATCGCTGTATCCTGTTTTGAGAAACCCCTGTCAAGAAGAAAAGGGGGATAATCACTGGTAGAGACATTAAAAGCAAGTTTCAACCAAAGAGCCACAGACTGGAAGTGCTGGGAAACCATCCGCTCCACGTCTACTTTGTTTATCTCCTTTAGCAACTTATATACCTCAATTAGATCTCCTCTCATCCTTCTAAACTCTAGCAAGTATAGGCCTAAACTGCTCAATCTCTCCTCTTAAGAGAAGCCCCACATCTCTGGAATCAATCTAGTGAACTTCCTCTGAACCGCCTCTAGTGTAACTACATCCTTCCTCAAGTAAGGCCAACCACAACAACCAGCAAGGAAGTTGGAAGAAAGCAATCAAAGTCAACCCATCTAATTCTGAACTCCCGATTGGTGCTATTGAACTGTTTTATCTCACCCTTAAAATCCAAGTTTTGTGTGTCTTATGTGTTTGTGTGTGTGTGGGTGTGTGTGTGTCTGTGTATAGGGGTTAAGAAGAGGTAGAGTTTAAGTTATAGCGTTAAAAATTAGCAGTTAATTTTTTTTTCTTTTGCCACTGGTTATACATAAGAACATAAGAACTAGGAGCAGGAGTGGGCAATTCACCCCTCCAGCCTGCCCCACCATTCATTACGATCATGGCTGATCTCATTTTGGCCTCAACTCCAATTTCCCGCCCTCTCCCCATAACCTTTCAACCCATTACTAATTAAAAATCTGTCCATCTCCTCCTTAAATTTATTCAGCATCCTGACATCCACTACACTCTGAGGTAGTGAATTCCACAGATTCACAACCCTTTGAGAAAAGTAATTCCTCCTCATCTCTGCCCCTTAGCCTAAAACTATGGCCTCTCATTCTAGAATGCCCCAGATGAGGAAACATCCGCTCCACGTCTACATTGTCTATCTCCTTTAGCAACTAATATACCTCAATTAGATCTCCTCTCATTCTTCTAAACTCTAGCAAGTATAGGCCTAAACTGTTCAATCTCTCCTCATAAGCGAAGCCCTGCATCTCTGGAATCAATCTAGTGAACTTCCTCTGAACCGCCTCCAGTGTAACTACATCCTTCCTCAAGTGAGGGGACCAAAACTGTGCACAGTACTCCAGGTGCAGTCTCACCAATGCCTTGTACAGTTGCAACAACACTTCCTTATTTTTATACTGTATTCCTTTAGCAATAAATGCCAAAATTCCATTTGCCTTCTTTATTACCTGCTGTACCTGCATATTAGCTTTCAGCAATTCTTGCATAAGGAAACCCAGATCCCTCTGCACTGATGCGTTCTGAAGTTTCTCTCCATTTAAATAATAAGTCGCCTTTTTATTCTTCCAACCAAAATGGATAACCTCACACTTATCCACGTTAAACTCCATCTGCCAAATTTTAGCCCATTCACTTAAACTGTCCGTATCCATTTGTAAATTTCTTATTTCTTCCTTGCAACTTACTTTCCCACCTATTTTGGTGTCATCTGCAAATTTAGCTATAGTACCTTCTACCCCTGAATCCAAGTCATTAATATAGATTGTAATAGTTGCGGCCCAAAGACCGAACCCTGTGGCACCCCACTAGTTACAGCTTAACATCCAGAAAAAGACTCATTTATCCCAACTTTCTGCTTTCTGTTGGTTAACCAATCCTCTATCCAACCTAATAAATTACCTTAACTCCATGTGATCTTATCTTGTGTATTAATCTTTTGTGTGGCACCTTATTAAAGGCCTTCTGGAAGTCCAGATATACTATATCTACAGGATCCCCACTATCTACTTTGCTTGTCACATCTTCAAAGAACACAAATTAGTCAAACATGATTTACTCTTCATAAAACCATGCTGATTCTGATGGATTGCATTTTGACTTTGCAAATGCCCCATTACTACTTCCTTAATAATGGATTCCAACAATTTCCCAACAATAGACATAAAACTAACTGGCCTATAGTTTTCTACCTTCTTCTTCCCCCCACCCCCTCCCCCACCCCCACTTTTTTTGAATAAGAGCGTTATATTAGCATTTTTCCAATCCACTGGAACCTTTCCAGAATCCAGGGAATTTTGGAATATTATAGCCATTGCATCCACTATCTTTACTGTCACTTCCTTTAAGACCCTGGGATGTGGGCCATCAGGTCCTGGGGACTTGTCACCCCTTATTCCCAATAGTTTGCTCAGTACCTTTTCTCAAGTGATGGTGACAACTTTTTAATAAACAGTTATTTATTCATTAACTTTACAAACCTGGTGCTCGTATTCTTTTAACCTAAATTAAACAGTTAGGTGGAATTGGGGCAATTTGGTGGCCTGATTCAACTTTCACATTTGTCATGGCTTGGAGAGCAGCGGGGCTTGATGCTACTACACACTATCCCCAGTGAGCCGTGACAACTCACAAAGGCAGAATTAAGATTTTCCTCGCATTTAACCCACGAATGGAAGAAATTCTAGCCCTTATTTTGTGCATGTTTTAATATTTTGGAATCTATAATAAATGCAGAAATTGCTTGGATGTCACATGTAGAAATTTGCTGGATCTTATGGAAACCTATTTTCAATTTTCCATCTGGGATTGAGTTATATCTTTTTACATTTTAGCAGCAAATAATCTATTGCTGAAAGAAAAAAACGTCACTCGGTTTCTTTTGTAAAAAAAGTTTTCTAAAAACATATAAATGATACAAATCTAAAATTACTGCAATGGTCACAATCATACATCCAAATCCACCACCCCCACAATCAGATTTTTTACCCATTCTGGACCCAGTTGACAATGACTAGATAGACACCTCCTGCTCCTCCAGCCTTCTGAGTTCATTTTGTTCCTCTCTCAGGTCAGATTGGTAATCTTTATACCCTCTAGTCACCTCAGTTCACAATGACTTTCTACTCCTCCTTTCTCAATTCAACGTAACAATCTTTTCCACCTCAAATCTAATTCAAGCTCACACCCTTCTACAGGGGATGGTTAACTCAGTTGGCTTTATGGCTACTTTGTGCTTCAGAATAATGCCAAAAGTGCAGGTTCAACTTTTGTTCCAGCTGAGGTAGACTTGGGACCTGCCTCTTCGCCAGCCCTATGCTTGATGTGGAGTGGTGCACCTCACGCTATATAACCAATTGTCTCTCTATTAGAGAGAGATGCTAACTGTCCCTTGTAGACTCTGGCTAATCACCTACATCCCCACCCTTTCTTCATTGCTCAGTCAAGCAGACGCTAATTTTTTCCTCCCGTTCGCTTACAAGTTGGCATTCTTATCCCTCCCACTTTTCAAGATGGCATAACATTCTTTTCCCTCTCCATTTTATGCTGAAAGCCTCATACGAACATACACATTGGAGCAGGAGTAGGCCGCACGGCCCTTTGAGCCTACTCCACTATTCAATAAGATCATGGTTGATTTGATTGTAATCTCAACTCCATATTCCTGCCTACCCCCAATAACTTTGCACCCCTTGCTTATCAAGGATCTATCTACCTCTGCCTTAAAAATATTCAAAGACTCTTCTTCCACCACCTTTTGAGGAAGAGAGTTCCAAAGACTCATGACCCTCTGAGTGAAAAAAATTCTCCTCATCTCTGTCTTAGATGGACGACCCCTTATTTTTAAACAGTGACGCCCCAGTTCTAGACTCTCCCACAAGAGGAAGCATCCTTTTCACATCCAACCTGTCAAGACCCATCAGGATCTTATATGTTTCAATCAAGTCACCTCTTACTTTTCTAAACTCCAGCCTTGTCTTTCCAACTTTCCTCGTAAAATAACCCGCCCATTCCAGGTATTAGTCTAGTAAACCTTCTCTAAACTGCTTGCAACACATTTACATACTTTCTTAAATAAGGAGACAACAGTACTCCAGATGTGGTCTCACCAGTGCCCTGTACAACTGAAGCACAACCTCCCTACTTTTGTAATCAATTCCCCTCGCAATAAATAATAACATTCTATTAGCTTTCCTAATTACCTGCTGTACCTGCATACTAACCTTTTGTGATTCATGCGCTAGGATACCCAGATTCCTCAGCATCTCAGAGCTCTGCAATCTTTCACCATTTAGATAATATGCTTTGTTTTTATTCTTCCTGCCAAAATGGACAATTTCACATTTTCACACATTATATTCCATTTGCCAGATCTTTGCCCAGTCACTTAACCTATCTTTATCCACTTGTAGCCTCCATATCCACTAGTAGCCTCTTCACAACTTACTTTCCTACCTGTCTTTGTGTCATCAGCAATTTTAGCAACCATAACTTTGGTCTCTTCATCCAAGTCATTTATATAGAATGTAAAAAGTCTCCTTTCCCTTCCCTGGTTCATGCTGGAACTTTCCTTTCCTGCTCTCTCAGTTAATGCTGATATTATTTTTCTTTCTCCATTCTAAACATTTCCCTCCACTTCCATCCACTACCCTCATCACCCGCCCAACCCAAAGGATCATTCCTGAGTTCATCCCACTTCTCTCCCAAAATGTTGCTCCCAGCTTCTTCCACCCTCTTCCCTCAAGCAAGAGCCTCACCTTCTTCCCCCTCCTCAAGCATCACTCATGCTAGCTTTCTCTTCATCCCATCTACTCCCTTACACTCAAGGTATACTGTACTTCCCCCTTAAATATCATCCTTTGCCTATATCAACATTACTTCCCCTCCCCTTCACTGATCCTAGATCTCTATTTGATCCTGAACTCTGTTACTACCTTTTCCCTTTCCCCAATCCACTTCCCTGTCCTACCCACTCAGTGCCATTCTGATCTGGGTCCTGCTGCTATTCAAAGGGATTGTGGCTGCTTTAACAAGGACACGAATCCTTGTGAGGATATCCTATTTACCGAATGTGATGAATGCAGTGAGGTTGTCAAGAAACTATCCTATTTTTCCTGATATTACCGTGGGATATTTTAAAGCAGCCTTATGTGTGTATGTTTGTGTGCATATGGTTTTGTGTGTGGGTATAATTTAATTAAATTAGAGACAATTAGACTGTAAGGCTTAAATTATCAAAGAAGTGAGGTGTAAAACAGGCATTTGAAATGGAGCTGAGTAAAGCCAGGGTGATGTCAGTAGATACAGTGTGAACGAAATTTGCATTTTTAGATAAGCGGAGGTGTTTGATTTTCAAAAGGACATGGAGAATATTTACAACTGACAAGATAAATAAGGCAAGGTTATAAAGTTGATTTTTTACACAAGTGCTGGCCTTGAGAAGATAAAAGATTTTTATATTCTGAGAAAAGTAACTTCTAAAGACAAGTGGAAACAGGGGGCAACATTTTCCCCATCGGTGGGGGGGGAAGTTGGAGCAGGCATGAACAGGTGCTTTTCCGATCAGCGCCCCCGATTAAGGCCCGCCTAGTGTGACATGCGCCAGGAAGCATTATGCACTCCCTGTGCGGGCACGGTGGTGGGGGGGGGGGTCCCTCAGCTGGGAATACACATTTTCATGCATGCGTGTGAAAGAGCGCACAGGTCTCCCTGAGGCAAAGTGCTGCCTCAGGGAGATTGGCACCGATTTGAAACTTTCAATAAAGATTATAAAAAAATTTCCCTGCCATGTCCCCTCAGGTGACACTGTCACATGAACAGGAACATGTCCATAACTTTTATTGTTAAAATTTTCTGCATTTTTAAAATCACTCAGGAAACCTCATCCCACCCGTGGATGAGGTTTCATGTTTTTTCACAAGTTCGCCTGGGCTCCCAGCCTGCCGGCCAACCTTAAGGTTGGACGGGCAGGTCTATTAATTAGCTCAATTGGTTTTTTAATGGTGTTAATAGGCTGTTGGCAGGTTGGCGGGTGCGCATTAGAGTCGAATGCGCGCCCACTGAACTGACAATCTAAATGACATGTGGTGACATTGGGACGCACGGCCGACGTCACCCCACATCACTTTACGTGTCGGCGAACAGGCCCCACCTCCGCTCGCTGACCAGAAGGTGCTGGCCAGGGATTTATAGGTCAAAAAGGGAGAAATATATTTAAGGTAGGATGGAAGCCTGTGTGTGGGGTGGCTGTGTGAGATCTTGAAAGGTGACTGTGTGAAACAGACTTGGTGACAAGCCTCTAGCCACCCTGAAGAAGTTTGCTGTTCCAGTAACCAAAGCTGCGTTAAAAGCCTTTGGCAGTCCATTGTCCAGTTGGTGCTTGTGGTAAAATTGCTGGATGACTTTATAAATTTGGTATCTATTAGGACTATTACCTTAAATGGGGTATGTAGCTGGGAGTCTGGTCAAGTGAGTACAGAAATAGGAAGATAAGAGATGAATGCATGGCTGAAAAGATGGTGCAGGAGGGAGGGCTTTAGATTCCTGGGACTGGCTCTGGGGGAGATGGCACCTCCAGAAGCTGGACGGGTTGCATCTGAACAGAGCTGGGCCTGGGTTCCTTGTGGGTTGTTTTGCTAGTACTGTTGGGGAGGGTTTAAACCAGCTCAGCAGGGGTGTGGGACCAGTAGAGAATATTAGAAAGTAATACCAGGGCGCACAGAATGCTGGGAGAGGCAGATAGCACTAAAAAAGAGAATAGCAATTTAATAGATGGAGTCGGAGTAAGGGAGAAAGTAATGAAGTCTAAATCAGGGTTACACTTCGTGTATGTGAATGCACGGAGTATAGTTAATAAAATTGGAGAGTTACAGGCACAGATTGCCTCGTGGGATTATGATATTGTGATGATAACGGACACCTGGCTTAAGGAAGGGCAGATCTGGATATTAAATATTCCTGGTTACAAGGTGTTCAGAAAAAATATGAAAGGAAAAAAAGTATGAGGGGTGGCATTTTTGATTAAGGAGAGTATTGCAGTAGTGGAGAAAGAGGATGTGTCAGAGGATTCAAGGACAGAATTGATTTGGCTAGAGTTAAGGAATAAGAAGGGTGCATTTACATTGCTTGGTGTAATATATAGATCACCAGCTAGTGGGAAGGACATAGAGGAACAAATCTGCAAGGAAATTACAGGGAGGTGTAAGCATCATAGAGTAGTTATAATGGGGGACTTTCATTGCTCGTATATAGACTGGGATAGTGGTAGTATAAGGGGAAGTGAGGGACAAGTGTTCCTAGATTGTGTTCAGGAGAATTTCCTACAACAGCATGCGTAGGGTCCAACAAGTAAGGAGGCACTGCTAGACCTGGCTCTTGGGAATAAGGTGGGCCAAGTAGATCAAGTAACAGTAGGGGAACATTTAGGGGACAGTGATTATTGTATCGTAAGGTTTAGGATGATGGTGGAAAATGACATTGGTCAATCCAGAGTAAGAATAAGCAACTGACAATGAGTGGATTTCAATGGGGCAAGAACGGAGCTGGACCAGATAGACTGGAACCAAAGGCTGGCAGGAAAAACAGTAGCTGAACAATGGACTACCTTCAAAAAGGAGATGGTTTGGGCACAGTCAAGGTATATTCCCTCTAAGGAAAGGGTAGGACAAACAAATCCAGAGCTCCCTGGATGACAAAGGAGATAGAAATTAAGTTAAAGAAGAAAAAGTGTGCTTACGACAGGTGTCAAGTAGCAAATACAATTGAGAACCAAGCTGAATACAGAAGGTTCAGAGGGGATGTGAAAAAGTAAATACGAGAAGCAAAGAGGGAGTATGAAAAAAGACTGGCAGCTAGCATAAAAGGAAATCCCAAAGTATTCTACAGCACATCAATAATAAAAGGGTGGTAAAAGGAGGATAGGACCTATTAGGGACAAAAAAGGGGATTTACACATAGAGGCAAGAGGCATGGCTGAGGTGTTAAATGAATACTTTGCATCTGATTTTACCTTCAAGGCAGATGCTGCTCAGGATATGGTGACAGAGGAGGAAACTCAGTCAGTAGAAGGGTTTAAAATTGGTAAGGAGGAGGTATTGGATAAGCTGTTGGTATTTAAAGTTGATAAGGTACCAAGTTGATTGAGATGCATCCAAGAATATTGAAGGAAGTGAGAGTGGAAATTGCTGAGGCACTGGCAAAAGTCTTTCAATGTTCCCTGGGTTCGGGGGAGGTGCTAGAGGACTGGAAAATTGCAAACATTACGCCCTTGTTCAATAATGGCTATAAAGATGCCCTGCAATTACAGACCAGTCAGTTTAACTGCGGTGGTGGCGAAACTTCTATAAATATGGAAAAATTTGGATTGATTCGGAAAATCATGTCTAACTAATTTGCTAAGTTTTTTTTTTGAAGAGGTAACGGAGATGGTTGATGAGCGCAAGGCTGTTGATGTGGCTTATATGGACTTCCAAAAGGCATTCAATACTGTGCCACACAACAGACTGGTGAGGAAAGTTATAGGTCATAGAATAAAAGGGACAGTAGCAACATGGATACAAAATTGGCTGAGGGATAGAAAACAGAGAATAATGGTTAATGGATATTTTCCATGCTGGAAGAAGGTTTGTATTGGAGTTCCCCAGGGGTCAGTATTGGGACCCTTGCTTTTCCTGATATATATAAATGATCTAGGTTTTGGTGTACAGGGGACAATTTCAAAGTTTGCAGACCACACAAAACTTGGTAGAATTGTAAACCGTGAGGAGGACAGCGTAGAACTGCAAAAGGGTATTGACACATTGGTGGAGTGGGCAGATAGGTGGCAGATGAAATTCAATGGAGAGAAGTGTGAGGTGATACACTTTGGAATAATGAACATGGATAAAGTATAAAATAAATGATACTATTCTAAAGGGTGCACAGGACCAAAGAAACCTGCGTGTATATGTACATAAGTCATTAAAGGTGGCAGGACAGGTAGAGAGAACTGTTTCTAAAACATGCAGTATTCTAGGCTTCATTAATAGGTGCACAGAGTACAAGAGCAGGGAGGTTATGATGAACTTATATAAGACTGGTTAGACCTCAGCATGAGTATTGTGTACAGTCCTGGGTGTATAGGAAGGATGCGAACACATTGGAGAGAGTGCAGAAGAGGTTTACGGGAATGGTTCCAGGGATGAGACACTTTAGTTATGAGGAAAGATTGGAGAAGTTGGGACTGTTTTCTTGGAGAGGAGAAGACTAGGAGGAGACTTGGCAGAAGTTTTCAAAATCATGAGGAGCCTGGACAGAGTAGATAGGAAGAAACAGTTCCTGCTCATAAATGGTTTGAGAACCAGAGGGTACAGTTTTCAAGTGTTTTGCACAAGAAGCAACTGTGAAGTGAGAAAAGACTTTTTCACACAGCAAGTAGTTAGGGTTTGGAATTAATTGCCTGGAATTGTGGTGGAGACGGGTTCAATTGAGGCATTCAAGAGGGCATTGGATGATTATTTAAATAGAAATAATGTGCAGGGTTACGGGGGAAAGGCAGGCAATTGGCACTAAGTTAAAATGTTCAGACAGCTGGTGCATACAAAATGAGCTGAATGGCCTCCTTCTATATCATAACAATTCTGTGATTCTATTATTCTGTGAAGTAGAAATTTTGGGAGCTGTTATAACTGTGTAACTGTAATCACAGAATCACAGTGCAGAAGAGGCCCTTCGGCCCATCGAGTCTGCACCGACACGTGAGAAACACCTGACCTACCTACCTAATCCCATTTACCAGCACTTGGCCCATAGCCTTGAATGTTATGACGTGCCAAGTGCTCATCCAGGTACTTTTTAAAGGATGTGAGGCAACCCGCCTCCACCACCGTCTCAGGCAGCGCATTCCAGACCGTCACCACCCTCTGGGTAAAAAAGTTTTTCCTCACATCCCCCCTACACCTCCTGCCCCTCACCTTGAACTTATGCTGACTTGTGACTGATCCTTCAACTAAGGGGAACAGCTGCTCCCTATCCACCCTGTCCATGCCCCTCATAATCTTGTACACCTCGATCAGGTCGCTCCTCAGTCTTCTATGCTCCAATGAAAACAACCCTAGTCTATCCAACCTCTCTTCATAACTTATATGTTTCATCCCAGGCAACATCCTGGTAAATCTCCTCTGCACCCCCTCCAGTGCAATCACATCCTTCCTATAATATGGCGACCAGAACTGCACACAGAACTCCAGCTGTGGCATCACCAAGGTTCTATACAACTCCAACATGACCTCCCTACTTTTGTAATCTATGCCTCGATTGATAAAGGCAAGTGTCCCATATACCTTTTTCAGCACCCCACTAACATGCCCCTCTGCCTTCAGAGAACTATGGACACACACGCCAAGGTCCCTTTGTTCCTCAGAACGTCCTAGTGCCATGCCGTTCATCGAATACTTCCTTGTCAAATTACTCCTTCAAAAGTGTATCACTTCACACTTTTCAGGGTTAAATTCCATCTGCCACTTATCTGCCCATTTGACCATCCCATCTATATGTTCCTGTAGCCCAAGACACTCAACCTCACTATTAACCACCCGGCCAATCTTTGTGTCAACCGCAAACTTACTAATCCTACCCCCCAAATAGTCATCTATGTCATTTATATAAATGATAAATAATAGTGGACCAAGCACAGATCCACTGGATTCTGGCTTCCAGTCACTAAAGCATCCTTCTGTCATCACCCTCTGCCTCCGACAACTAAGTCAATTTTGAATCCACCATATCAAATTACCCTGTATCCCATGTGCCTTTGCGTTCTTTATAAGTCTTCCATGTGGGATCTTGTCAAAGGCTTTGCTGAAATCCATATAAACTATATCAACTGCAGTACCCTCATCAACACACCTGGTCACCTCCTCAAAAAATTCAATCAAATTTGTTAGGCATGACCTCCCTCTGACAAAGCCATGCTGACTATCCCTGATCAAACCTTGCCTCTCCAAGTGGAGATAGATACTCTCCTTCAGAAATTTCTCCAAGAGTTTCCCTACCACTGACGTGGACTCACTGGCCTGTAGCTCCCTGGCTTATCTCTACAACCCTTCTTAAATAGCGGAACCACATTAGCTGTTCTCCAGTCCTCTGGCATCTCCCCCGTGGCCAGAGAGGAATTAAAAATTTGGGTCAGAGCCCCTGTAATCTCCTCCCTTGCCTTCCTCAGCAGTCTGGGACACAAATCATCGGGACCTGGAGATTTGTTCACTTTTAAGCCTGCCAACACCTCCAATATCTTGTCACTCCCTATATCAATTTGCTTAAGAACCTCCCAGTCTCTCTCCCCGAGTTCGATACCTTCATCCTCATTCTCTTGGGTGAAGACGAACATGAAGTATTCATTCAACACTCTAGCGATGTCCTCTGGCTCCACCCATAGATTGCCCTCTTGGTCCCTTATGGGCCCTACTCTTTCCCTGGTTATCCTCTTTCCATTGATATACTTATAGAATATCTTGGGATTTTCCTTACTTTTACCAGTCAGAGCTTTCTCATATCCCCTCTTTGCTCTCCTAATTGCTTTCTTAAGCTCCACCCTGCACTGTCTGTACTCCACTAATGCCTCTGCTGATTTTCTTCTCTTGTACCTGCTAAAAGCCTCTCTTTTCCTTCTCATTGTAACCTGAATATCTCTGGTCATCCATGGTTCTCTGGTAATCTTGTGTGTGTTTAAGTTTGTTCTTCTTTTGTTAATAAATGTTTTAATGTATTTAAAATCTCTAAAGGTGATAGTGGACTCATTACTTCTGACTTCAGTGCACAAGCCTTCTCGTAATAAATACAATTGCAAAATCGTTGTGATAGCGTGGCCAAGTTTCCCTTGTGGATTTGGTCTGCCTGGCAAATACCACCTGCCATATCATAACAAGGTAACATCAAATAGCAACACATTGGGTAAGAATAGTGTACAGAGGAGAGGATCTTATTTTTGTCAATGGTTGCAAACATCCAACTGGACTCTGAAACATTCCTGACTTTGTTTCGTAGTGTAAAGTGGGTGAAACCGAGTCAGCAGCTCATTTTCCATTTTTCCAGATTTCGATTTCAGTAAAAATAAAAATCAGGACAGATGTAAAGCAGCCTGCTGACTTCACTACCACCCATTTTGCACTATTACGCAAAGTCAGATCAACTCCTCACTGTCCAATCAGGTTTGGAGAATTGGCCTCTATTCATAAGGAACATGATTGCTACTATATTTTAGTCTTATTATGTCAGCATTTATAATATATTGGTGCGTTTGTTTTATAACTAGTTATATAAATTACTGATTGCTATACAAGTGTAATATGCTTCATAACCCATTTATCTATGATCTAATGCATTAGTTCCACAGTTTTAAAAAAAACACATAAAAGGTCATAGAAATACGGTGCAGGCTCATGCACTAATACTCATATCATGTAATTTCAAGAACTTTACACATAAAATTAGCTGTACAGAACAATTAAACATACTAAATAAGGCAGCTTTTGTGGAGGGAGAAACAGAGTTGATGGTGTGGATTTTCATTCCTGGATTCTGATCTTGGAGTGAATTCTGGGTTGGGATCCTTGAACTGGCAGCAATAAGAATATGGAAGCAATTTTTGAGGAGGTGGCCAATTAAGTGATCACTTCTGGGAGCCCCACCCATTTAAGGGTGGCAAGCAGGCCCCTGAGGCAAGGGAATCAATAGGAGTCTCTTCAGCACTGAAAGATTGGCAGTCCCACTGTCAAAGGTGAGAGTTGTGAAAAAGAGGGCACCTCAAGATGGAGGTGCCCTCTGAAGACCTTTTAGCTTTTAAAATTGTGAAAAGGACCCTGCTGTAGGTGTGGCCTTTTGTCAATCACAGCTCCAGGGCTGTGGCTATGGTTAAATTGTAGGATGGACCGCAGTCTGGTGTAGGGAGCTTGCTTTCATCCCTTGGCTGGGCTTCAGCCTCAGTGGAGTGTCCACTTGTCAACTGGCAGAGTGACCTTAATAGACACTATAGGATGCCACTAGTGGGCGGGTACACATCACTCTATGAACCAGCCTGTTCAAAAATGGCCAGGAGGTGGGAAGATGCTGACAAACTTGCATTGAAAAAAAGCAGGCCTCCCTCTGACTCCATGCTCACTTCTGCAGACCCTCCAAAAATCTGGCCCAATGTATTCTGTCAATCACCTTTCATCAGAATGATTGCACAGATGCTGCTTGAGTGTTCAGTATTTCCTGCTATCTGTTTCAGATTTCTAGCATACTCAAACATATCATTTTAGATTGTAAATTTTGTAGTACAGCCATCATTGAATACCAATTTTCATGATTAGAAACATTTCCAGATTGTGACACCAAAAAAGATTTTAAAGTGCTTTATGGAGTTTACTCTTCTGAAAACATAAAGAACTGCAATGCTCTAAGAAGCATTGATCAATCAATGATGCAAGGTTATTGTTTCAAGAAATCCTCATGCATCTTTATTCCTCTTCATCTTTTAGATAAACTTGTGACATCTGGTTCACTTCCAAGATAATTGTTTTTCTTCTTTATCTGATTGTATTGAACCTGAGAGTCTTCGGTGTCAAGATAAAGATTTTATCCTCAATGAGGTGACAGATTTACTTCCAAACATCATACTCTCCTCATCAAATCTTGCTGCCGTTAGCAGATTTGCCACGAAGGAGTCAAGGGTGGGATTTTTATGGAGGGGGTGTTAGGGGTGATGACGGCAGATTTGAAAAGAGTACCTGGGCAGGCAGAAACATTTATAATACCAGTTAGCATGGAGGCCAGGAAAGGAAGTTGGGTGGTCAGCTGTTTAGTGGGAGTGGGGTCAAAAGAGCAAAAGGCAGGTCTCATGAAAAAGATGAGCTCAGAGAGGGCATAGCAGGCAAGTAGGAGTAACATGAGAGAAAAATGAGGGTTCAGGACTGGAGCAAGGGGGAGCCTTTGGAAAAGCTTGGGTGAGCTTATACAAGGAACGCAGAAAGTTAGCATGCAGGTGCAACAAGCAATTGGGAAGGCAAATGGCATGTTGGCCTTTATTGCAAGGGAATTGGAGTACAAGAATAAAGAAGTCTTGCTATAGTTATACAGGGTTTTGGTGAGATCACATCTGGAATAGTGTCTGTGGTTTTGGTCTCCACATTTAAGAAAGGGTATACTTGCACTGGGCCCAGTACAGCAAAGGTTCTCTGACTTGTTCCCTGGGATGAAGGGGTGTCCTACGAGGAGAGGCTGAGTAAATTGGGCTTATATTCTCTGGAGTTTATAAGAATGAGAGACGATTTCATTGAAACCTACAAAATTCTGAAAGAGTTTAAGGGTAGATGTTGAGAGATTGTTTCTATTGGTCAGGGAACCTAAAACATGAGGGCACAGTCTCAGAATAAAGGGCTGATCATTTAGGACTGAGGTGAGGAGAAATTATTTCACTCAAAGGGTTGTGAACCTTTGGAATTCTCTACGCCAGAGGGTTGTGGATGCTCCATCACTTAAGGCAAGGATAGACAGATTTTTGGTCTGGCAGGGAACTAAGAGATATGGGGAGTGGGCAGGGAAGTGGAGTTGAAGCTCAAGATCAGCCATGATCATATTGAATGGCAGAGCAGGCTCAATGGACCGTGTGCTCTACTTCTGCTCCTATTTCTTATGTTCTTTTGTTAAGCTTGCTTGGTGGGCTAGAGAAAGGAAGGGATCCGGTAGAGGCAGCTGAATGGATGGTCACAATCTTAGTGACAAAGAAGTCCTTGAGTTCCTTGCACTTATTGGAAGGTAAGGCTTGAGGAGGAGGGGAGAGAAGGATTTAAAGAGACAGCTGGTCATGGGAAAAGAAGGCAGGCATTATGTTTGTATTCCAGGGTGTACCTGGAGTAGTGAATTGCTTTGGCAGAGGGGAGCAGGGTCCAATAGTTTTAAGACCATAAGACCATAAGACATAGGAGCAGAAATTAGGCCAATCGGCCCATCGAGACTGCTCCGCCATTCAATCATGGCTGATAAGTTTCTCAATCCCATTCTCCTGCCTTCTCCCCATAACCTTTGATCCCTTTACCAATCAAGAATCTATCTATCTTGGTCTTAAATACACTCAATGACCTGGCCTCCACAGTCTTCTGTGGTAATGAATTCCATAGATTCACCACTCTCTGGCTAAAGAAGTTTCTTCTCATCTCTGTTCTAAAAGGTCTTCCCTTTACTCTGAAGCCATCCGCTCGACTTTAATATCTCATGTCCTAGTCTCTCCTACTAATGGAAACATCTTCCCCATGTCCACTTTATCCAGGTCTTTCAGTATTCTGTAAGTTTCAATCAGATCCCCCTCATCCTTCTAAACCCCATCGCGTTTTGCACTATAATCACTTAATTTGATGTCTCTTGAACTTGAGCAAAGATTAAGTTATTATAAGGGGAGTGGCCAGGGTGGGAGGGAGCTGGAATTTTATTGTGTACAAATGCATCAAAGGTGGTGGTGAGAGTCTGAATTAAGAGAATGATCGCTATAGAAATACGATGGTGAATGGTGGGCTAAAGACTATACAGCAGGGAATTTGAAAGTGTCACAGTAAGTTACTTGGGGGAGTGTCTTTTCCAGGGGAAGGCATCAAAGGAAATGGGGTTGGAAGGGTGATGTGAGTGGTGAAGGATACAAGGATGTGATCAGATATGGCTTTATCTGTGATTGGGATGCTGGGAATAGAGAGGCCACATGAGATATTAAAGTCGGGCGGATGGCCATGAATATGGGTTAGAGAGTTTATATGAAGGGAGCAGTTAAGGAATGATAGGAAGTTAATGAGTTAAAGGAGAGAGAAAAAAGTGAGAAGAGATGGAGGCTAGATTCGTTGAGGATGAGAAGTTGCTCTATGCAGTGGCTAAGGGAGGACAGCAGTGATGAGAAACAGTGATGAGTCTTGGATGGCAGTAAATAATGAGGATTTTAAGAGAGAGGTGAGAGAGGCTGGAACAAGGTGAAGTGATGAGAGGAAGAGAAGGTGCCAGGGAATAGAAGGACAGATCAGAGTGAGATTTGGGGATAAGGCTCACACCAGGACTGCAGTGGGTTAGGCAAAACAGTGCTTGGAAGATATGGCTAACCAGGCAGGCTTCCACAAAAACAAGGTATTGTCACCCATGAGCCAAGATTCCGTAAGACCATTATTTTCATGCAATGATGTATAATAAGGTCACAAATGGCAAGGACCTTGCCCCAAAGTGAATGGACAGCCTGGAAGGAGATGAGAAAAGGTATTGTTGAACCAATAGGTAGAATCCATATGGTCAATGGTGTGAGAGACAAGTAGGATGTGAAGGAAATTGGCAAGATTAGTCCCCTGTGGGTAGCTTGGGATGGAAATTCAGCTAGAGAGTAAGATGGAGCATTGGGGATGCTGTTTGTAAGAAGGCAGTGGTGACTGCCTCAATGAGCCCATTGCAGAGAGGCACAGGAGGAATCAGTGGGTCTATACAAGGTATGCTTGGGATGGCAGCAGGAAAGTAGGAATGTCAGGTAGTAGTGAAGTGTTGTGATAAGTATTTGCGGGGACAAGGTGCCCGAGAGGACAGAAATGAAAGAGCCATGACTGGCAATTAGGAAGGGGGGGAGTCGGGAGAGAAGGGTTCAAGAGGGGTAAAGAAAAAAAAAGAAAAAAAGAGATGGCTCAGGTCCAAAGCAGCAACTGAAATGCACATGTGGTCCCACTTCATAATATGAAAATTAGAATCAGAAAAGACAACATCACCCCACATAATTAAGAAAATAGGTTAATTAATTTAGACATGCCATACCATTCTAGATTTCAAAAAGGATTAGTACCATTAAATGGTAAAGCTAGTAATATATTTGCTGATAACCAGTTTGGCAATCAAAATATATTCTTTTAAAATGTAAAACTACCCTCTGGGGTATTAAGTGAAATTCAATCTGATTCTTTTACATTAATTAACCAATTTGTAACATTCCATAGCATTATATAACATCTATTCAATGTTAAGTCATATTAATTTAAAAGCGATTTTAAAAATATGTATTAATTAATGAACCATTTCTACTTGAAAGGAGAAAATGCCTGTAAGAAAAACTAACAAAATCACTGTCACTCCCGAAATAATTCACCAACTGCAAATCAATATGTCCTGTATTACAAAATTAATTAATTTGTCTTCCTCACCTAATCGCAAATAAGCAGACACAATTCTTTTTCAACGAATTGCAAACACTTCAAATATAAAGACATTCATATTGCTTGCAGAGCAGTAACCAGAGTGAAATTTTTACTGAGGTAAACTTAGCTACCTTACTCATAATAAACATGATTGCATGCAGATTTTGGTACCTTATTCTGTATCATACTATATTTTAGCAAATGCCCTTTTTATATACATATCGAATAAGGCTTTGAATTCAAACTTCCATTTTTACTAGCCTTCAGTTGCCCTATAGCTTTCCCAGCTATCAATTGCTCTATACAAAACAGAATTTGTTGGAAAGAATTTATGTATTTTGCTCTCAGTGCTGACTTGGACTTTTTGAGTCTCTTTCTACTTTCAAATCATTTAGTTTGCTGCACAGAACCGCAAGCAACAGCTCTGCTATAATTCCAGTTGAAAACTAACATTGATTCTCCCTGTGGGAAACACCCCAGTTAGACATTTGTCTTTAATTCTCTGTGTACCATAACAGCAAGACCCAATCTAGTTCACTTCTACCATCCTGGTTATCGCATGATACAATGCTAATGGAGTTAGTGAGTAATCCCTGTCAATTTGAATACAACAGACTCAGACACAAGGAAACTACCAATGGTGAAGTGCTTTTGCAACCACAGGTCCAAACTTGTTTCTTCCTCCCAAGCAGGCTATGATGTTTCAAATTACTCATATACTATAACCTACAATTTTACATTCTGAAAGAAATTTATCTAACCGGCATTTGGACAGGCAAACCAACTTTGTGTTGTATGCCAGTAGGCTGTGTTTACCTTCAAGTTGGCACATAAGCTGAATCACCGTATCAACAGTGATTAGGTAAAAACTTTTAGCTTTAATGCAACTACAAAGTTGAGCTAAACAATAAGTAATATAAAATAATAATTTTAAAATGGCCAACGACACATAAGAATTGGACTCTCGGCCACCAGAGGGCAATAACATATAATGACGTGATACTTTTTTCTTCCTCTGTACATCAAATTTCCCTCTTGTATCAACTAACAATGCCAAAAATATAAAATTTAACCAAGCTGAATGTATGCAAACAGCTTCTTCTCATCAAAATGAAATCTCAAGCGAACTAAGTGCCCAAAGAATGCAACATCATAAACCTAAGAAACAAAAAATGTCTTTTGCAAAAGGCAAACTAAACACATGCATAGGAATTGCAACAAACAGTATGCATACTGGGCATACAAACACATTTCACAGGGGTAGACTACTGTCCATCCACTGGACTTTATTCTGCCTCAAAATATAAGCATTAATCCTGAAGTACAAAATCTGCTAGATTTTTGGGAGGTGTGTCTTTCAAGTTGAACGCCTCAAAGCTAGCACCAAGGGAAGAGGGCTAGTGGCATATGTAGACGGCTGGCTAGATGTGCCAAAAGCCATATAGGATCAGGGCTGCAAGACCAGATCAATTGGCTCATCAGATTGGGAATCTGCCCTGGAGACTGCAAGACTGGATCAGGTCATTGTAGGAAATCAGGGGCTTATGCTGGGGACTGCAATACAGGAATAAGCAATGAAGACCATGGCTCTGGATTAGGCATTGGCATCTCTGCACTGCAGGGGCAACTCAGGGATGTGTTCCAAAGTTAGTGATTGGGTCAGGACCTAGGAACCCATTGAAGGTTGGGCAGTTTGCATAGCTGACCACGTATTTGCCAGCACTGGAGTTGTGGAAGAAGTCGACAACTTAGCTTCTATGTTAGGGTTTGCAGGAACGGGCAGGATGGGTAGGGAGCATTCAACATGGGTGGTAGAACCATGCCAGAAGTGCAGCAGATCGCAGAGCCAGTACAGAGGGAACGGACCTTGTAGCATTCTGATCTATTCACTCGATAAGTTGTGCTATGTAGCTGGGAATCGATGAACTTGCCAATATTGCACCAAACATAGTCAACAAAGGTAACCAAGAAACGTTGGTGGGCCTCTGGCTTGTTGCGATCAGCATGAAGGTAGACCAGATCAGCAACATCAACAGAAGTGAGTGTTGGTTGCACTCTTCGAGGGGCCTTCCATTTATGACTATGTGTGCGATAGACCTGTCAGAACCAAGGTTGAGTCTCAATAACCTTGTCATCGGATAGGGAAATCTGCATAAGGTGAATCAACATCTGGCAAGAGTGAAAGTTGTGGCTTACTGCAGGCCCAACATTGATGAATGCTGTGATAAGTCAAAAATCTCCACGTTTCTTCATGAGAAATTATGGGCTAAGGTACTCCACAGTGACACCCACATCTTCAGGTCGAGCAAAGACTCCAAGGCCTACAAGGCCATTACATTTTTGCTGCAACTCAACAAGCCTATCTCTGGCACACTGGGGAAGGTGACCTTTGCATTGTGGATATTGTGCAGGTCCCATGCTAACATTAGCCTTGGACATATTCTTCAAGCATCATACTTTTTGACTGACCATTGACAGCGGAGCAATTGGCAATATGATCCATGCTTCCATAGCTATAAAACTCTGTTTCTGATGAAAATACTGCTGAAACTTAGAGGACATATTGGGTACAAAACATCCTTCCAAATAATTACATTGGCTGGGATTTTCTGGTCTTGCCTAAGCCAATGGGCTTTTGGTTAGCTCACCACATTTTCCAGCCCGCTGCTGCCGCCGCGGCAGGACTGGAAAATTCCAGCCATTGTCTCCAACCCAACATCTCAACAACCAGGATTCAATCCCCTGCCCCGGAGCATGCGGACAACCCTGAATAGAATACGGACTTAGCATGGCCGATGTGGCCACCTGATGTACAAGTGGCACCTCAAAACTTGGCCTGGCTTCAGCTGCGGAACTCTGACCAAACCATGGAGTGCATAATAACATCTTGCCCCCGACTCAAGTTTGAGGACAATATCCTAGAGTTACACTTGTGCTTCAGCAGGGCATTGAACTGGTTAGGGACCTTGATGTTAAAACTGTGACTACAGCTTCAGCTCCTAAAGCCATGTGAAAGAAGAAGTAGAAGGCTTTCGAATGCAACATTATGATTTTCTCTGGACAGATAGGACTATGTCTCACCAACAACATGTAAAGATGATGAACCATCAGCTGGTGAGCAGATTGGGATGAACTTTTGACCGTGACACCAAATTTTATAGCTGTGGAGACACAGATCATGTTAACACTGGCTCCACTGTAAATGGTCACTTGAATAGCATGGTGTTCGAAGAATATGTCTAAATAGGAGGTCTGAAAAATCTGTACACAGAGTGCAGCTGATTTCAACAAAACATTAGCAGGTTCCTCAGCTCTTCATCTAAATAAACATCTGCAATGAAAAGATCATCACCCAGGATAGCAACTATCTTATAAGTTTTAGGCATATATTGGTGGTCTTGATCTGGCAGAAAATTACACTTGACAGAATGAGCATGACACCCCATTGTGGGTGTGAATGAAGGGAATTGGGTGAGGGCAAAGCTGCCTGACACTTCTGAAAGGAAGAAGCAGCAGTGCGGAGAGCCTTGGCATCAGCAGATGAGCGAATCTTATATAACAACAAATCCAAGTCTTGGGAGACCTTAGTGAGCTCTATGCTGGACTTCTGCTTCACTACACTTGGTAGGCAGTTGGGATGAATGAGTTATATCCATGTTGGACTGCTTTGTCCTCCAGTGAGGGTGACATCTCCTCATCCTCGTCAAGAGCTAGACCGTGATTACTGAGCCCAACTTTCATCATGATGTCCTCAATGAAGGTCATCAGATACTGATACAGTTCCTCAGGCCTTTCATCTGACTGCATTCTGAAATCAAGTAGACACCCGTGGCGTGGAAATTATAATGCAGGTGGATAGTCTGCCACATTGAAGAAAGTGACACTGATGCTTTAACTGCAGAGATATAACAGGTCAGTAATTCGCTAGCTGCCTAGCATCAGGTCGAATGAATTCACCTTTTGTTGAGCAGTGAATTCTGGAGAAATTCCATCATTTTCTGAGTCTCTGGATCCACAAAGAGGGTTATTTTTGATTCTCTTCTCTCAGGTGAAACTGTCACTGAGGAAGGGGGCAAAGAGAGGATCAAGTGTCAAAGTGTAGGTTAGATTTCGATGCCAGTGATAAAGTGAATTAACTGTCTTGATCTTCCCTAAGCACCATTGCTTCAGTGCTCGAAGCATGGCTACCATACTTGACACTTGATCCTCTCTTTGCCCCCTTCCTCAGTGACAGTTTTACCAGGGAGAAGAGAATCAAGAATAACCCTCTTTGTGGATTCAGAGACTCAGAAAGTGATGGGATTTCTGCAGAACTCACTACTCAACAAAAGGTGAATTCATTCGACCTGATGCTAGGCTGATAGCGAATTACTGACCTACTATATCACTTAACTCTGCAGTTAAAGCATCAGTGTCACTTTCTTCAATGTAGCAGACTATCCACCTACATTACGATTTTCAGGCCACAGGTGTCTACTTGATTTCAGAATGCAGTCAGATGAAAGGCCTGAGGAACTGTATCAGTATTGGATGGCTTTCATTGAGGACATCATGATGAAAGGTGGGCTCAGTAATCATGGCAGTTACTGTACTATAATACTGTGGACTAAGTAGACAATATCTGTGTATTAGTGCTGCATAAATTGACCAATTTCCTTTGATGAGAGGCATGAAATGTTCCAACGCTACCAGCACATCAGTAGGCTGTGATTACCTAAAGTTGGCACATAAGCAGAAGCAAAGTATCAACTGGGATTAGGTAAAAAGGTAGAGCTTAAATGCAACCACAAAATCGAGCTGTACAATAGGCAATATAAAATGGGCGTGTACATATGGGAACTGGGTTCCCAGCCAGTAGGGGCCAATAAGATATAATAGGACTGAAAACTAGATTGCCTTCTAATAAGACTAGCACAAAAATATTGACAAGACAGATAAAAAGATTTTTTTTTAAGAATTGTAGGAACAATTTACTACCTGCTGGAGTGAGAGGCATAGCATCATTGGTCCCTTTATGGATTTCCAAGGTTGAATGGCATTTCATGGCCATAAATCATGACATTAACAAGGTCCTCTATGATATTCATTAGCAGGCTAAAATTGTTGCAGAGGGAATTCATAAAAATATCACAAGCCCAGCAATTCCTCGGTCACCATTGATTTGAATGGGGAGCCTTGCGGCGAGAACAAAGTTTTATCGGTTTTGGCAAGACTAATGATGGAGTGATGCAAATCATTAAGCAATTTTGGAGAATTGGCACTCATGACACATCCCTTTTGCTCAGCAAATTCATGGAACTTTTATGGATGATAATGACAAACACCGTTAATGTGTCATCCTAAGGGTTTGATTTCCTAAAAATTCCTGGTTTGTTATTTTAGCTGATTAATATTTAACATTTGAATGTAATTGAAAAAATCAAACAGTTCCTAAAATAATTCTTCAAATAATTTAAGACGTCAGCAACAAAAATAGAGGCAAGTTCATGATCTAATGCAATGGCTCGGCCACTTTAAAAATAAGACATTCTTTTAACATGTCCTGGCAGCCCAATGAGCCCTCCAAAAATTAGCGGGGCACAGTTTGTGAATTGTAGCAAGTACTGGACCTCCAAATAAAGATTATTTATCCCATTGAATCAGGGAATGAGAATCTGTGAAAAATTAATTTAAAATGCCCCATTATATTTTATTCAGTTTGTATAAAGCTAAGCCCAAGTTCCCATACAAAATGCTGCAGATTATCAAGAATGTGAATGTAGGAAATGCAAGTAATTAAGGTTCCACTGTAAGTAACCAAAATGCCTTGACAATTCAGCAAAAACAAATATAGAAAAGTCAACCTGAATGGTAATTCACACAAATAATATTTTTGCTAAAATAAAAGCAACAGATACAAGATAACAAAAACAAATACAATGTACTCAGAGAATCAAATCTGAGTTCCAAATAATTTCTTCTTACAAAAAAACTAAGAGTAATTATGAATTATATTCATATCTGGAACTCATTCTGTGAATGAATTTTTCGTTCCAGTGATGTGGTGGGTTAAGTTTTCTGGGGAAAGGGGAATAGAAAATGCATCGGTCTGATGTCAGGGAAGATCAAGAAAAATTGCACAGAAATGTTTCTATGCAGAGGAACCATGTCAACAATGTTTCTTCAGTTGCATTCCTTACACATCTGAATATTCTTTTCGTAGTATCTTCGGTTTTTTCTTTCTGCACTCAGAAAGTAGTCCTCTTATACTGAAGGTTAACTGGAACTGGTTAACAGGCTGCCAGAATGTTTTTGAAGAGTGGTTTTACTTCTAAAATGAAAACATGGGATTGTATCTGCACTTGTTGGCGAAAATGATTGATAAACACCGAAATAATTTAGAGGGACATTCAGTTATTTGCCAATTTCAACGTTGTCCTACTGCTTCCTCTATTGTGGCAGATAATCAAGGCTCCAGTGTATTCATGGTTGGTTACCTCTGATAACACGAGCATTGCCAAAGTATGGAATGTATGTAGGTAGCTTGTTTGAAAATGATTTTTATTAAGGTTGGTGTTTTTCTTTAACTTGCAGATTCTGTTTCCTTGACTGTTGTGATGAACGTTTAAGCATTTAATTTAGACAGAGGTGGTAGGGCATAATTTTATTTGACTCAAATAATATGATAGAGTCAGGTGCCATTATAGTGACACTAAAATGCAGCATTCTATGTGGTGAACTAGAATGGAGATTTTTTTGGTAACATTCTCAGATCGTGGTTTTGAATCCATAAATAAAGTATTGCTGGCAAAAATCACTCAACTGTTCAACAGATCCTAATCATAAAATTAAAAAAAACATGCCCCTTTATGGGCAATTGGCCCTTAGCCATACCATTACATCAGGGTATGAACTTGCCTCTATTTTGGAGTACGATAGCACCATATGAGCAGGTAAAACGATAATAAGATATAGTTGGAAAAATATAATCACACTGTTTCCTATATCTCTATTTGTATATTTGGCAACTACTCATAACAAGAGTTAACCTGCAATTTCCAACTGATGATAGAGATTATATTCCCTACAATGCCCTCTGCAAATATTCCTGACCACCCATTCTTATAGAGGGTAACTGAAAATCAATCATTACTGTATATCTTCTTGAAAGGCAAAACACAGGATGCCATTTTATCACAGCAATACTAAAGCCATGCTTTCAATAGGTTACTTTACTTTTATAATCATAAATAATAAATTAATGCATACCGGTCCTCTGAATTTATTTAATTTGGAAAAAAAAGCAGATCAGGCTAATTAGGTCAGACTGGAATTTTGCTCAGCGCATTCTTTCACATTCAGTGCTGCACCATGCACTTGCCCCCTCCTAGAGCCTGCCTCTATCTTGCCAAGCCATCTATAATCCCTCCAAGCTCACTGTTCCCTTTCCAATTTCCTAGCAACCATTCCAAAAAACAATACTTGCTGAAATGCTCACTAGGATGAAAACTTTAATCAAAAATCTCCTTGATTTGTTCATGTTTTTTGAGACACTTCCATACTCTAAAGATGTGTCTCTGGAGATAAAGCTGTGGGCTGCAAAGGTCTGCAAGCAGATAATGTTCCCCACAGACAGGAGGATGACACAGGCATGGTTGGACGTGGCTGAGGTAGTCAGCAACAGAGCTGTGGTGCCTTACTTCTGGATACAGTGCCAGAAGTTATACAAAGTTATATCCAGGAAAGGAAAAGCGAGTGGCATGGCACTTGTCCACTTTGCCTTCTCAAATCTTCTCTTACATATTATTTCTCAGACCAACACTCCTTGGAGGTGTACCCATTCATCTCTGTCAAGGCAACTCCTGACTTCCCCATATAACCATTGGCCATTGACATCACTCTTGTCTTATTGCAATGTCATACCCATCCATCACTACAAATGTTGTCATTTGTCATGATGATGTGACTTGTGCCTGAGTGATATTAACCTGTAATTTCAACAGCTGACCAAACATACACTAGACTGTTTAAAAAGGTCATTTAAAGACAAGGAAAGACACTGAGTAAAGATGGCTGTGACAAGTCACCTGAAATTTGATATTGCCAATGACCGGTTTCTGAAAAGTTCCAATGTGGAATATAATTCAGACATGCATCCTTCTCTGGAATTTCATACCTGAGCATGTCAAGAGGCACTTCAAAGGGACCTACTGAAATGTTCTGGGCATAGCATTTATATTTCTACAAATCACCTCTCCAGCAGAGACAGAAATGGAGGTATGTCTTCATATTCCATCAAGATGGATCATGACTCATTCAGGAGGATTAATGGCTGAGACTTTATCTACTTAACCCCCAGCCATGAAACAAAAGCACCATCAATACAGACATCGGAAAAACAAATGCCTTCTAAAATTATTATGGGGAGAGAATGGTCATGTCACTGAAGGAACCATGTTGAAATCTTTTTAACACAGCATGCAAGCTGCAAACCATGTGATTAGTCTGGAAAAACTGCCAATGGAGCAGTGAGGTGCATCCTTCTCTTCTCTCCTTAGTTAAGATCCCATCTCTTACAGTTTAAAAATCCAGCACAGAGATAGTGAATTTTCCATCAAGATGAACCTCAGTTGCAAAACTCATCAACTTCTGTAAGAGATGAATTACAGATTAAAAAGAAATTGTCTCTGGAAATTGCAGTTACATGAACTTCAACTCAACTCCTCAAATGTAACGGAACTTGAAAGAAATCTTTGCCGCAATGACGGGTGACACAGCCAAGGACTCATAAATTGTGAACTCTCAATTTCTTTATCTTTCAGCATTGTAACTCAATTTGGCTAAGAAAGTAACTAACTACATTATAACTTGTAAATTTTGCATGCTTTGTGCATGTGAATGTGGGTTTATCTTTTTTAATATTTTGCTATCTTCACCTGGTTGGGTTGTTAACTCATTAAAAACAAACTCCTTTTGTTTTAAACCTCAATGAAGCCTGTCAGACTCATTTCTTTGCACTCAGTGCATAAATAGCTAAACACAGACAATGAATAAAATACCTTCATCCTTTTAAATTCACAACAAACCCTGTTATGGTCAGTCTTGGGGTAATATTGTAGGGGAATTATATTTTACCCCTCGTCACGTGGTTGTACCACATTCCGTTCTCCCAAAACATTCCATTTCTCACACTCACAGGCCTCTTATTTCTCTACTTGAGGGAGAAGAGAGCACAGAACACAGAGAAACAGAGAACTGGACGTATCCCTCCAATCATATCCACCTTGACAGCTGTGCTGGAAAAATGGAAATAAGCTGGGTCTTGGCATGCTTGGTCATTGGAAATAGAGAGACAGGGGATGCAGTGGCTAGGTGGTGGGAGGGTCTCTGAACTATGTGGTGACAGGATTAATTAAAGCACAGCCAGCATGGCAAACAACAATCTCTGATGTTGACTTAATGCCAGCAGGCAATGAAAAATGATAATGTACACAATGTACACCTTGCCAGTTCTAATTCATGTGTTTCATCTCCCACAGGTCTTCAAAGCATCCTTTAGGAAGTGGCGCAGGAAGAGGACAAAGACTCCTCCAGGGTGGTTACTCATGCTGAGGCTACACCAATATACAACTTATGTGCACCCTCCACCAGCTCGGATATGTACACCTCAGTGATGCCATCAAGACGTGTAGATAGATTGCCGCATGGTGAGGCAAGAGCAGGTCGTGGAGACAGGGATAGCAGTGGAGAGTCCCTGTGCAGTGCACAAGACCCTCCAAGATGGCTGAGCTGGAAGTGGATGCTGAGCCTCTGAGACTGTCAGTAAAGAGGATAATTCTGCAGCACAGCAGAAAATGTGAGGTGAAGTCAGCATTTCCAGAGACATGCACACAATTGGAGAGACAGTCAGGGAGTTTATTTCCATCATGAGTGCCACAGTATCTCAGATTTTCATGCTGATTTCAGCATCCATGGAAGGAGTGGCAACCTGCATGAAGCATTAGTCTCAACAATCAACTGAGCACATCGATGGCCTGCACCTTATTGAGGAAAACCTTGCTTTGGCCTCAATGATGTAGAGCAAATTGATTTCTAGGTCTTGTCTGCGGGGAAGTGTAGTTGGACCATGAGAGGGAAGATGGAGCAAGGAGATATGGAAGTGGGGACTCTGTTCAAAGTGCTTCCATTTCTGACCCATTAACCATGCCCCTACACCCCATTCAGAGCTTCACATGTTGCCTTCCGTCCCAATGACCAAGACTACCCCTGTACAAGGGCACCCGGGACAATCTTTGGTGGAACCTTGCCAGTCTCCCAAATCCAGAGGGTGTTGGCCAAGAATACCTGAGCAGTCAGAGCAAGGATATGTGTCTAGCACTGCTGAAGTGACAGGGATTGCACTATGTAGTGGTAGTGGGAAAAGAGAAAGGATTTGCAGTTGCATAAGGGTATTCACTTGGGTAATACAGTGATACATTGTCACATTTCTGATTCATGTTTATGCACCATAAAATTTATTTCAATGTTCTATTGTTCTGTCTTGCGATTTTGATTTGTAGAAGTAAAGCCAAACATTGGGTGCGCCAGGTGGCTGCATTGTCTCAGTTTCACCGAAGTGTACCTGAAACAGAATGTCCCTGGCATCCCCAGCAGTTATCTGTGTGGTTGTTGGGAAAGCTTGAGTCTGAGACACTGGTGCCCAGTCCTGTGGAGGAAGCCTATATACTCTGTGCTGGGTTATCACGTCCCACGAGCTGGAGCTCTGATCTCATTCCCTCTGTCCTGTAGAGCAACAGATTGTTGAGGAGAAGGCTGCTGCTCCTGCTACTCCTGCTGCCACTGCTGCTCCTGATGGTGCTGCTCCTGCTGGTGCTGCTCCTGATGGTGCTGCTTCTTCTGGTACTGCTCCTGCTGGTGCTGCTCCTGATGGTGCTGCTCCTGCTGGTGCTGCTCCTGATGGTGCTGCTTCTGCTGGTACTGCTCCTGCTGGTGCTGCTCCTGATGGTGCTGCTCCTGCTGGTGCTACTCCTGCTGGTGCTGCTCCTGATGGTGCTGCTCCTGCTGGTACTGCTCCTGCTGGTACTGCTCCTGATGGTGCTGCTCCTGCTGGTGCTACTCCTACTGGTGCTGCTCCTGATGGTGCTGCTCTTGATGGTGCTGTTCCTGCTGGTGCTCCTCCTGATGATGCTACCCTGATGGTGCTGCTCCTGCTGGTGCTACTCCTGCTGGTGCTGCTCCTGATGGTGCTGTTCCTGATGGTGCTGCTCCTGATGGTGCTGCTCCTGATGGTGCTGCTCCTGACGGTGCTGCCCTGATGGTGCTGCTCCTGCTGGTGCTACTCCTGCTGGTGCTGCTCCTGATGGTGCTGTTCCTGATGGTGCTGCTCCTGCTGGTGCTGCTCCTGATGGTGCTGCTCCTGCTGGTGCTGTTCCTGCTGGTGCTGCTCCTGATGGTGCTGCTCTTGCTGGTGCTTCTCCTGCTGGTGCTGCTCCTGATGGTGCTGCTCCTGCTGGTGCTGCTCCTGCTGGTGCTGTTCTTGATGGTGCTGCTCCTGCTGGTGCTACTCCTGATGGTGCTGCTCCTGCTGGTACTACTCTTGCTGGTGCTACTCCTGATGGTGCTGCTCCTGCTGGTGCTGCCCTGATGGTGCTGCTCCTGCTGGTGCTGCTCCTGATGGTGCTGCTCTTGCTGGTGCCACTCCCGATGGTGCTGCTCCTGATGGTGCTGCCCTGATGGTGCTGCTCCTGCTGGTGCTGCCCTGATGGTGCTGCTCCTGCTGGTGCCGCTCCTGATGGTGCTGCTCTTGCTGGTGCCACTCCTGATGGTGCTGCTCCTGATGGTGCTGCCCTGATGGTGCTGCTCTTGCTGGTGCCACTCCTGATGATGCTGCCCTGATGGTGCTGCCCTGATGGTGCTGCTCCTGCTGGTGCTGCTCCTGATGGTGCTGCTCCTGCTGGTGCTGCTCCTGATGGTGCTGCTCTTGATGGTGCTGTTCCTGCTGTTCCTCTTGTTTCTCATCTAAGGTCAAGGCAGAGCTGTATGAACCGTGTAAGTTGACAGCTGGGAGGTGAAGATCAAAGACAAAAACCAAAGTCTTGGAAATCACCCCTAAAATGTAAATTAAAATGAAAGCACTCTCTCAGAACATGTGCTATCAGCAAAACCCTTTCACATAAGGCAAAGGAAGCAAGTGTCAGCTTTCAGTATTTCAAGTGGTTCTTGCCTACTAATTGCTCAGTTCTGTCAAATCCCACTCTCCACACACCTTGCCTCCCCTGGCGAGTTCCATGAAACCTGAAAAACCCAAGCGCACACAATTAAATTCAAAATCCCAGGTTAAAGAAGCAACCAATGGGTTTACAGGTGACTCACCAGGCCCACAGAGGTTGCCTTCATGCTGCAGATTGCACTCAGGTTAGAGGCAGATGTTGACAGGTTCCTGACACACTGACGGTTTTTGCCCTTTAATTTGCTGCCCTGCACAGAAATCTGCCCACATTCTCAGGTTAAAATTTCCCTCTCTACTCTTTGATACCAGAAAGGTATAGCTGTAGGAGGCAATATACAAACTGATGGAACAACTATAGAACCATAGAAAAGTTACAGCACAGAAGGAGGACATCCGGCCCATCTTGTCCATGCCAGCCCTAGGTGCCCTTTCTAATCCCACCTTCCTGCACCCAACCCATAGCCCTACAGCTTACAGCACTTAAGGTGCAGATCCAGGTACTTTTTAAAAGAGTTTAAAGTTTCTGCCTCTACCATCAACATGGGCAGCGAATTCCAGACACCCACTACCCTCTGTGTAAAAAAGTTCTTCCTCATGTCCCTCCTACACCTTCTGCCATTTATCTTGAATCTATATCCCCGGGTTCTAGAATTCTTCATCAAGGGAAATAATTTTATCCTGTCCACTCTACCTATTCCCCTCATAATTTTGTACACCTCAATCAAGTCACCTCTCAGCCTTCTTTGTTCTAAGGAAAATAACCCCAACCTATCCAATCTTTCCTCATAGCTACACTTTTCTAATAATGGCAACATTCTTGTAAACTTCCTCTGCACTCTCTCCAGAGCTATTACGTCCTTCCTGTAATGTGGTGACCAGAACTGCACACAATACTCCAGTTGTGGCCTCACCAGTGTTTTATACAATTCCAACATTATATCCTTACTTTTAAATTCTATACCTCTGCCAATGAAGGAGAGCATTCCATATGCCTTCTTTTCAACTTGTCTATTTGAACTGCTGCCGTCAGGGACCTGTGTACTTGTACGCCAAGATCTCTCACTTCATCTACCCCTCTTAGTATTTTCCTATTTATTGTGTAATCCCTGTAACTGTTTGACCTCCCTAAATGTATGACCTCACACTTCTCTATGTTAAAATCCAACTGCCACTTTACCGTCCACTCCACCAACCCAACTATATCACTCTTGATTTTCCCCCACCCTGATTTTCTTTCACTGAAAACCTGATTGAGAGAATACATCTGTCACATTTCTAATCAAACATAATGAAGCACTCATATTCATTAGAATGTGAACATGTAAATAATGATGCACCTACATAGTATCCTAAACCTTTATCCAGTCTTGCAAAGAGCAGTACTGAATTGCGATTACAAAATAGGTGGAATAAGTGAACTGTATTTGACTCACCAGTTTGATGCCGACTTCCTAATGATAGACTTGCTAGCATCAAACAGTGGCAGACATAACTACCATTCTGTTCTATGTATGTGATAGAAAATTGCAGCAGACCCAAAAGCTTAAACAACAAATGATCCTTATTTAAGGGAAAGAGATTTGGTCCTTCTTAGTTCACCAACTAGAAGTTCCAATCATAGCATCAATGTTTTCTTAATCGATCTCGCAATTTTCATCTCCACTACTCTTCCCCAGTTCCCTTGCTCATTCCTTGTGTGAAGGACTTTCTGACATCAGTTCTAAGTTTACCTTTTACTAAGTTTGAACCTACTTAAATGACTTAGTCAGAAGTGGTGTACTGGATCTTCCTTTACTACACAACTATCTTATATACCTCATATACCAACGGAGAGTTTTTAAAATTGAGACTTTGTTTTTTAACTTATGTCATGTTGTCAGTATTTCACAACAAAAACCACCCTTGGTTTTTCACTGCTATTGGGGTTTATGGTCTAAATTTTACATTAGGCGGGCAGAGCTGATGCTGGCGCTGGCAGCCACGGACCTGATCGCCGCCGGCAATTGGGGCCGCACCGCCATTTTGCACGAGCGGGCCAATTAAGAGCCACCCAGCGCATTTCCCACTCCCGTGGAGAGCAGGAGTCTTAAGTTTGTGGCGGGCGTGTACAGACTGCCAAGTCCAATGGCGACCCAGCAGTCTGTTTAAAAAAAGGCCTGGCAGCCTCCTTTAGGCTGTTCACTATGGCCAGCTGCAGTTGGCACCACATGGGGTCTGCACAGCAGGCCAATGTAGAGGGAAGGCCAGAGGAGGAGGGCAGGCTGCAAGGTAGGCCAGCGGGGGGCCAATGTGCCTCTCGCTTTTCCGATGACTGCCTTGCTACCCTTGTGGAGGAGGTGGCAGCACAGCAGGCGGGGGTGGGGTGGGGGGGGGGCTGTTGGTGGTGATGGTGGTGCTGTTTCCCCAGGATGGGGGAAGGCCCCCACATGACAAAGAGTGCCTGGGAGGAGGTGGCGGAGGTGGTGAGCACCTGGATCCAGTGCTGTAAACGTTTCAATGATTTGTTGTGCCCTCGAAGGGTGGGTACTATGTTGGCATTGGGCATTTAACCCAGCAGGTAGCCTTAGCCTTTGAGGGCATTGACTCATGTTGGGCATTTGTTGCACGCTGGATGGGCAAGCAGATAGTGACCATGCTTAGATCAGCCTTAGTGGTTCATGAGAAGATGGGTTCTCCCCGCACCATGTGTTGGTCTGGGGGCAACCTGCAGGAGATGCAGCTAGGTGCATACTCATAACTCCAACATATGTCCTATTCACGGTGATGAGGTGGCGGAAGGGGAGACTCAAGGTCTTGTGGCCAAGAGCCATCTGGTGCCCTTGGTGCCACACCTAGTTGTGCTTCCTTGCCACAGAATCTAAGACCATGTGTTTCTGAAAGTGATGGACGCAGAATGTGTCCAAGGTGGCTGTTGGGGGGGGTGGGGGTTGGGAGCAGCCATAGTATATCTTTGTGACCAATCACCAGTAGTGTGGACAGGAGGCACTGGAGGTCTCAGATGGTTGGGGTGCAACGTGCGCATGCAGAGTACATGAGCGATTAGCCCCAATGAATGGTCTTCTCTGTTTTGCAGGAGAAAAATGCATATAATTTGTATGAACTTTCGCGCACTGGAGGCGGCCAGGCCCAGCTTGTAATATTGACCCGTTTTGAACAAAAGGCCCTGGAGCTTTAAACGCATCATGCATCCAGGTCCACAGGTGTTGGTGAGGCTGGGGTGGAGCCAGGTATTTGAGGCCCACAGTCCCATCCACACTGTCTTCCCACCATCTGAAGCACTCATGATTGTTGGAATTGTTAATGTAGCAACACTGCTCATTTACAGACTGATAGAGCCAGACGTGTGGGTCATAGACAAAGGTCCCTCAGCCCTTCAAAGATGCGCGTGTCTAGCACCTTCCAAAGTCGCCTTATTCCACTTCTAACCACTATCCCCATGGCCTTATATGCCATGGCATCGCTACTGCGCAGTGTGCTTATGATAGGTGTCAGGTAGAAAATACAATTGAGAACCAAGAGGAATACAGAAAGTCCAGAGGGGAGGTGAAAAAGCATATTTGAGAAGCGAAGAGGAATTATGAGAAAAGACTGGCAGCCATCATAAAAGGGAATCCCAAAGTCTTCTATAGGCATATAAATAGTAAAAGGGTGGTAAAAGGAGGAGTAGGGCCAATTAGGGACTAAAAGGAAATTTACACATGGACGAAGGGGCCATGGCTGAAGTATTAAATGGATACTTTGTATCTGTCTTTACCAAGGAGGTAGATGCTACCCAGGACATGGTGACAGACGAGGAAACTCTGTCACTAGAAGGGTTCAAAATTGATAAGGAGGAAGTGTTGAATAGACTGTCAGTACTTTAAGTTGACAAGGCATCGAGACCAGATGAGATGCATCCAAGGATATTGAAGGAAATGAGAGTAGAAATTGCAGGGGCACTGGCCATAATTTTTCAGCCTTCACTAGACTCAGGAGAGGTGCCAGAGGACTGGAGAATTGCAAACATTATGCTCTTGTTCAGAAAAGGTTGTAAGGATAAGCCCAGCAATTACAGGCCAGTCAGCTTAACTTCAGTAGTGAGCAAGATTCTAGAAACAATTATTCAGGATAGAATTAGTAGTCACATGGAAAAATATGGATTGATAAGGAAGAGCAAGCATGGATTTCTAAATGGGAAATCATGCTACTGCACATCCAAATACTTATTACATCTTAGGAGGGTTTCTGCCTCCACCATCCTTTCAGCCAGTGCGTCCCACATTACTTTGTGCAAAGGTTCCTCATCACTTCTCCTGTCAACCTCATGCCCCTAACCTTAAATAAATGCCACCAGGTTAGTCATCCCTCAGCCAAGGGGAAATGTTGCTTTGTGTGCACCCGATCTATACCCCTCATAATGTTATGAAGCTCAATAATGTCACCCCTCAATCCACTGTGCTCCACAGCAAATTTCACCAGTCTGTGCTTCGTGCCCTCATAACTCCAGCTCTCTAGGCCAGCGTTCATCCTGGTCAGCAATCTCTGCACTCTCGCCACTCCAATCATATCCCTCCCATGAAGCACTGATCACAACTAAATACAGAAGTGTAGCTGTGGCCTCGACAGAGTTTTCTGCACTTGCCACATGACCTCCCTGTTCCTACATTCTATTTCTTGGCTAATAAAGGCAAGTATAGCATTTACCTTCTTAAATGCCTTATGTACCTGTACGGTTACCTTAAAGGACCTGTCAACATGCCTAGCATGCCTCCTTACTTTCCACGGTCCTATCATTCCTCGTGTATTCCCTACCTTGTTTGTCCTGCCCAAGTGCATCACCTCACACTTATCCACATAACATTCCATTTGGCATTCCTTAGGCCATCTGACCAGCCTGTCTGTATCCATCTGTAATGTTTGGGTCTCCTCCTGACTATTTGCCACCCCAACAATATTTGTCTTCTTAGGTTCTGGAAGGTTGAGCGCATTATAAGCCTGCGGGAAAGGGATGAAGTGTGTTACTGCGTGCACACTAACTAATCCACTGACCGTGTTGTTAACTTCAGCATCATCAGAGCATGGCCGCCGAGGAGGAATTGCAGATGCCCCCTCTCACACCTGAGGGGCCTCAACTGTCACCTGCATCACACCATTTCTGCGAGGCAGGCACCAGTGCAGAGACTACCACATCGGTGGGAATTGTTACATCGATTAGTTTCCCAGGGCACAGTGGAGACGGCGCTTCACAATTGCTAACGGAGATGGCAGAGACAGAGAGTGCTGATGACGCCAGCAGTCGGAGGACTGCAGGGGACCAGGCACGTGCTGAGTCGGGCCGTGATGATGTGCCTCTGGAGTCGTCCGCCACGCAGCAGCTGCAGGAAAAGCGGCCGGGTGTGCGGGAGCATCTGGGAGTGTTGCATGAGACTATGCCTAGCTTGGTCTCCATGGTGGAGGAATCCACGCGGAGCGTGGGTGATGCCATGAGCCTCATGTTAGAGCGTCATGCTTCCTCCATGGAGAGAGTGGCAACTCTCCTGGAGAGAGGCTTCCAGCAGAAGAACCAGCTTCTCCTGGGGATACGTTCGGATCTGCAAGCCCTCACAGCACCAGTGGCCACAGCTGGTCATTGGCAATGTGGGAGATGGTCTGGGCACCAAGTGTCCCAGCTCAGTGCCCATCCATCTATGGTGAGCAGGGAGATCTGAAGCGACCTCACATCAGCACAGCAGCTGCCTGTTGTCTCTGCGGTCTCCTCTGAGGGCACTCTGGATGAGGGCGGCAGCTCCTCCGACTCTCTGCCAGTGACCATTGCCTCCATTGAGGCTGCGATGATTGGGGAGATGCCAGCTGTGGAACTGGCCACTCCCTCCCAGGCGGGGCCAGCACACGCTCCACGGGCCAGAGGATGTCTGCCAAGGTCATCCAGGCCAACAGGACAGCAGGATGTCTCAGAAGCCACTCAGAGCGAAGGGGAGGCACCCAGGCATAGCACATGTAAACATAAGCATAAGGCACATTAGGCACATCACGAGCTTCTCACTGGTGCTTTTGTGTTGGCCCTAGATTAGGGAATTATTCTTTTTTGGAGTTGTAACAACATTTGGAATTCATTTTGTTGGACCATATGTTAGATCAAAATAAAATCCACATGTATTACCATGGCTGAGGGTGGCTGCTTTGTACTGCACTTGTATATTTCACAGACATGTCATGAGTGTTTGAGTGGACATTGAGGTTTGTATGCAAAGCCCATAGTTGCAGCTGATGAAGTGGCAGATGTAGCACTTAAGTGCCGTGTATGAATGCGCTCCAGGCAATGCTGGTCCTCCAGATCCATTTGTCTGGAGCTAGTTGAAGGTTTGTTAGATTAAAGTCTCCCGGGTGTCCCTGCCTCCTTGGTGTAGTGCCGGGTCAGCGTTCAGCCCCTCATCATTGCCCTGTGCTTCCTCATCATTCGAACCACTGCTGCATCCACTGCGTCAAGGTCTTCATCATCCACTGCATCCCCCCTTTCCAGTGCAAGATTGTGCAGCATGCAGCATGCTACCACTATCACAGAGACACAATCTGAGGGGTACTGGAGTGCGGTCCAGGCATCGGAAGTGCATCTTGAGAAGACCAATGGCTCTCACCACCACAGCCCTTGAGGAGACATGGCTCCTATTGTAGCACTGTTCAGCTTCTGTTCTTGGATGGTAGAGAGGCTTCATGAGCCACCTTCTGAGGGGATAGCCCTTGTCACCCAGCAGCCATCCATCAAGCCGAGCCGGAGCACTGAAGAGCCCCGGCACCTGGGAGTGTCTGAGGATGTAGGCGCCGTGGGAGCTGCCTGGGTACCTTGCACAGACTTGCAGAATCAGCATCCTGTGATCACACACTATCTGCACGTTCATGGAGTGGAAGGCTTTCATGTTGCTGAAGGCATCGGGCTCACCTGCTGGTGCCTTGATGGCCACATGTGTACAGTCTATTGCACCCTGGACACAGGGGAAGCAGCAAAGGCCGCAAAGCCTCAGCCTCGCTGTGCCTGACTTGCCTGGTCGCAGCGGAAGTGGATGAAGGTCAATACCCATCTGAACAGAGCACCTGTGACCTGCTTGACACAAGTGTGGACAGCTGATTGGGAGACACCGCAAAGATCACCCACCGAGCCCTGGAAGGAGCCAAGAGACATAGAAGTTGAGGGCAGCTGTGACCTTCAGAGCCACTGGCATGGGGTGTCTGCCCACACAGTTAGAATAGATCTCAGGGCCAATCATCTGACAGATATAGCTGACTGTCTCCCTTGACAGTCGGAGCCTCCTTCGGCACTGCAACTCAGTCATATTGAGGTAGCTGCTTCTCCGCCTGTATACCCTGGCAGCAGGATAGTGGCGTCTTCTGCGGCCCCTTCCGCTTTGGAATACCTCTTGGCCCAGCGCCCCTTGTGCCTGTGCCTGGTCTCCCAAAGGTGGCTCCCCTGGAGGCTGATTGTCCACTCCTGGCCTCCTCCTTATTCTAGCCCTCCCTTCCTCCTCAGAGGAGCTGCCTCCAGTGGACATGTTGGAACTCATACCCAGGCTAAAGGGAGGCCTCTGGAAAGCTGCAGGCTCGATAAAGATTACTGACTGCAGAGTGCTGAGCTGAAGGTTCAAAGTACACAGAAAGGTGCAGGAATTCGTTCTGAACTGCTACAGATCATACAGGCAAGTTTAAAACACTTTCTGCAATAAATACTTCACAGACCAGACTGACAACCCCACTGAGCCCTCATAACCTGCCCATGGTTGAGTTTTATTAAAAAGTCACTTACCCGCCTGCCCATTGCACCCGTGTGCTGAGTCGAAGATCGCATGGGCGCCTGAAAATTGGTGTTGATTGCTAAGTTAAGGGCCTTAACTAGTCCGTTAATTACACCTCATCACGTGCCCGCCCAACGAAATATCGCAATGGCGCATGGTGACATCGGGACACTCGCCCGATGTCGTCGCACGTAATTTTACACTCCACTGCACATCACACAGAAAATTCTGTCCTATCAATATCAAACATGCCAGAATTTCATAGAGTGAACATCATATAAAAGGCCATTCAGCCCAACTGGTCCATGCTGGTGTTAATGCTCCACATAAATCACCTCCAAACATCTTCAGCGTATCTTATCCCTATTCATTTCCTTTCTCTCTCATGTGCCTATCTAGTGTCTCATTAAATACATCTATGCTATTGGCTCAACTGTTCCTTGTGGGACCAAGTTCCACATTTCAACACTTCCTGGGGAATGAAGTTTTTCCTGAATTCCCCACTGGATTTATTCATGACAGTTCTATATTTATGGTCCTGTGTGTTCTTTGTATAGCCAAGTTGAAGTAGGACGTGAATCAATTAGATGCTACTTTTCTCAATAATTTGTTGTGTCAGGCAGAAAACATTTAAATGAATCATTGATTGCCAAGAATCCAAGAGTGCGGGTGTGTCTACTTGCTGTTTGTTCCCAAAGAAGTTACAGATAACAAATTAACTAAAAGACAGCTAACAACATTTTATTTTCCTCATAAAGAATATTTAGGAGTTTGCTTGAGTGTTGCATTTTGTGACAATTTAGTTTCTTCAATATTGGTTGCAGCTCTAGATGCAGTGACCAGCTTTATTTGGCAATTCCTGTTTTTATACTTACAGCATTGCTAGGTTTTGGGAATAAAATCGGGAATAGGTCAGAACAATGTATTTAATGTAGTTTTTTAAAAGAAACCAAGATACACATTCAAAATAATAATAGCGTCCAAAATGAACAAAGCCAATAAAAACACTGTATCAGGTCTCAAAAATCAAACTGTTGCAGAGAGATCATGATCCATAGAAAATAATTTCCAAGCGTTTAGCACTCAGAACTCATTAATTAACTTCTAAATTACCACGGAGATTAAATTCACTGCAGTAAAAGTGACAGAATGTTGGGCAAATGCACAGAGTAGTTTATGCCAAGCCTACATCCCAGCACACATTGCAATCTAATTAATTGTCAGCATGTGTCATAAGCCTATAGTCAGGTTTATTTTGAGTGGTCAGCTTTTTACAGTTGTTGGTCATGTTTTGCTGTTTTTCTAGGTTAGAAAATGTGATAGATTAGCTTTCAGTCATTTTCTTTTAATATTGCAAAGTTCAAGGTTTTCCAACCTTTCCATGTTAGATTTTATGAAAGACACCCCCTTAACCCCCCCGACAATACTCTTTCAGGGGATTATCAACTACTTATAATTTTATTGATAGATTATTTCTGCCAGCAGTTGCTGTAATTCCATGCATTTTTGGTGTTTTCTTATACATGTTTAAAGTTTTAATAGTCTACAGGAAGTGGTCTAGCTAGTGCTGATGTATTATTTTGGTGGCTTAAAGGTTTGTGCACAAACCAATTACTTCCCGAGAAGGATGGTCCAGTAGGGCTTCACCTTGACACTAAGCATGACGATGGGGGTGGGGGGAGGGCAGGGGGGGTGGGGATGAGCAGAGGCCACATGATTAAAAAAGGGAGCAGGATGAGAAGAACTGTCAACAATTCTCCTTCCCATAATGTCCAGCACGGTGTTCCCCAAAGGGGTTAAACCATCCAAATGCACCTCTCCCTCGCCCAGTAATTCCTGCTGCCTCTTATTGC
Source organism: Carcharodon carcharias (assembly GCF_017639515.1). Taxonomy (NCBI): domain Eukaryota; kingdom Metazoa; phylum Chordata; class Chondrichthyes; order Lamniformes; family Lamnidae; genus Carcharodon; species Carcharodon carcharias. The sequence continues at coordinate 33,183,640 of NC_054488.1, read as the reverse complement.
GACCGCTTTCTCCAGAAAGAAAGAGGGAAATGTGTCAATGAGGGTCGTGCAATCGGCTTCAGTGATCTGACCATCATGGTTGAATTGATGCCATTGTATGCAAAACTGTGGGTGTGAAACTTGTAGCATTGCTAAATGTAGGAGGGTGAGGTAAGGTTGGGTAAATGCTAGAGATCGTTGGTAATTAAGATGGAGATGTAGTGAATTGACCAGCAGGTGAGGATGATGATGCAATTGGAAGGATATTGCATTTTAAGATGCACTCCTGACCTTGACAACTTGTCTGAGAACTTCTTCCTGCACTACACCCAGGTCCTTGGGGATATACTGACATTGACCTCCACAGCCATCTCTTCCTCCTGCTTTCTGAGTATGTGACTGGAGGACCCCTGCTCCCCACTTCCCTCTCCCCTGAGAATACATGACATCTCTCCTTCCTTTCATCTCTTCCACCAAGACCTCCAGTACAGTTTCTGAAAACTTTAGTGCATTCTCCCATCGTCAGCCATTGTTGATTATTCCACAGTGTAATACTCAGAATGATCTCAGCACTAATAGTCCTCCCCTTTAAGAGATGCAAGCAAGCTTTAAGTAGTGCTTCTCCCGATATTGGACCCCATGCTGGTAGGCGTGGCTGATGAACAGTGCAGGGAATGCTGCCGATACATAGGAATCATAGAAATAAACAGAGAGCTCAAAGTTGGCATCCTGCCTGCATTCCAATCCACAGGGGTGGGTTAATCAAGCAATGCAATCTCTGCATCCGTTTTCATGGGTTATCCAGTTTAACTCATAAATCTCTTACAATTTTGCTATTTCATGGATAACTTACATCACTAGTTTTTATTTCTACTTGGAGGATTTCAAATGGTTTATTAAATATTACCATTATTCTTCTCATTTACATCATTTATTTCACTCATTCAGAAATCAACTTTGTGGCATAAGCTTCCACAGGCAGGAGAAATGGTCTATATAATTTCATTAGTTGCCTTCTGTCTGTTTTGTTGGATTTACGCAAAATGTTTAGGCACAGCTGCAGCAGATCATGTGTGCATGGCATAAATGTTGAGGTCTGGCTAAAGGGTAGCAATCCTTGCTGTGAACTGTGGGCACATTTAATTACATAAGTTACACCAGTGGCATGCTACATCTAAATTCATACCCTTGGTGCTGATAACGTAGATTCTTTTCTGGGCTGGCATGACAGACAAAGGCTATTACTGATGTAGCTGATTTAGTATAATTGATATAGACTGCTGGTAGCTCCATGGCAAATTCTGATTGAGATTACACATGACACACTCTCATAAGCTTTAAATAAGTTCATAACCAAGATATGAACTGGCAACAACACTAAGAAATTCAAAATGTTAAAGACGTTTGTCTGGGTTGAGTTTTCACTGTCTGCTGCACTATAATGTATTTGGTATCTGCCCCGGGCAGAAACTGACTGCAAACAAGCTTTCAACTTATGTCCTACATAAATAGACTGGCCACTTGTGGGAAACTCAAGTACTCACTGTTTCAAACACAGACACTGAACTGCCATGATAAAGATGAGTATATTCTAACTGCAAATAATTAACTGTGTATTCTGGTTTTCCTTGATTTCCCTTTACATTTACAACAAAAAAGGGATTTAATTTTGTGTATCAACTGAATGGCTTTGTAGCCCTGCCTCATCCTTCTTCGCTATCTGTAAAACATTGCGTAAAACCTAAAGCTTTCCTTGAATATCCTGAGCAATATCCAAATAAACCTCTAGTAAAAATCTTCATCCAAATGGTTCCAATTGGGTAGCAATCAATCATTTACATTCCAGGATTACAGGGATTGGGTAAACAAGTAAACAATAATAGCTTATAGTAAAATAGCATCATTAATATAATTAATGTCCTAAGGTGCTTCACAGGAGCATGATAAAGCAAAATTAGACTCCAAGCCACGTAAGGAGAGATAAGGGTTGATTGACAAAGCTTTTGGCTAAGTAGTTGGTTCTGAGGAGCATTTTAAAGAAGGAAAGAGAGGTAGAGAGGCAGAGATGTTTAGGGTGGGACTTTCAGATCTTAGACTCCAGGCAGCTGAAAATAGGGTAGAGTGAATAAAATCAGGATGCTCAAGAAACCAGAATTAGAAAAGTGCAGGTATCTCAGAGAGTTGACTCTGGGAGAGCAGCTAGGAGTGCAGTGAAATAGTCAATAGAAGTAACAAAGGCAGGAATGAGGGTTTCAGATGTAGATAAGTTAAGGCAGGGGCAAGGTTGGGCAATATTACAGAGGAAGTAATAGGCAGTATTATTGGGTGCAGATAGATGGTGCAGATATCATAAGCTCATGTCAGGGTCAAACATGACACCACAGCGTCCTGAGAAACAGAAGAAAGATTTAAAAAAACAGGTAAGAAAATTAAGTATAAAATAAATAGATGGTGGAGAAATAGAACAAAGCAAAATAAAGAATAAATGAGGTTCAGAAAAAGAATGAATTAAATAGAATGAGTTTTTAGTTTTAATTTATAATTAATCCTGTATGCTTCACAAACCATGATTTGATGCACCATTACTAATCACTTATTGGGCCATTCTGTTTTACAAAAAAGTATAGGTGGATTATTTTAACCCATTTTTCCAAGGTAACAGCCTCAAGTAAAATAGGTAAATGAATTGGCAGTCTAAAATAATAGGCAATGTAAGATTAGAGGATGTATTTATACATTCCTGAATACTAATTATGTCAGAAAGCCTCTTCAGGTAAATACACTAAAGGTTGGCTATTTATTATAGCGACAGGTACCAAAAGAGTGAAAGATTTGTAACATTAAGTAACATTAAACACAATAATAAGAGAAAGCAAGATTCACAAACTTTGGTTTAGTCTGTGGGGGCTAAATTAGATAGCCCACAAAAATGGCATGGAGATTACAAAGTGCAATTATCCCATATCAGTGTGTTGTGAGGCAGGCAGTATGGCATCTTCGTGCTGCCTGCTCATTATTAGGTTTCCTTCCTGCAGCCAGCGCTAACCACGCCATTGATTGACTGCACACATCGGCAGGGGGCCCAAAATTGTAACTTGCTGGAACTACTTAAATCTAGCCTGCATAGTTTAAAGCCAGCCTGCACCTCTTAAAGGGGATGAGAATCCTGGCTGAAGCAGGTGCTAGGAGTCCTTTGTAAGTTGAATCTGACCTGGAAAAGAGAGAAAAATGGCTAAACTTGTGAGATAGTAGACACTCAGGTTTTCCAACACTTCATTGGAGGTCTTGGTGGAGGAGGTACAAAGGAGGATAGACGCCCTGAGTCCACAGGGGACCAGGAGGTCTTCCAGACACACGCTGAAAAGTCATTGGGAGCAGAGAGCTGCATAGGGCAGTGCCAGGAGTACAGCCCTTGGACCTGGATGCAGTGCCACAAAATGTTTAATTAGCTCAAATGAGTGGTGAAAGTCAGTGAATGCATCTTCAAAATGCCATTTCTGCTAACTGCATCTGTAGCCTCAGTCACTGCTCAAATCCCCATACCCCCATTGCTCACCAACCAACAATCTCCATCACGAATCATTCCTCAACAGTTGTTTGCTCCACTTACCTCACACAAAGCACTGTTGCAAGCCTTGCATCCACAGCCTGCACAGACTGGCAACTATTCAACCATGGCATGTACATCACACAAACATATTGCATTTCCCTCTCTCTTGCAGGAGAAGATAGTGCACAACGGGGGTCAGCAGGAACTAAATAGAGGGGGAGAGGTACACTTAGATGCTGTACCCCTCTTTGGATGAGATGGTGAAGGACTATTGTTGAGGCTATGGCCAACAGCAAGCTTGAATCCATTGAAAATGATGGTATCCTCATACTAATTCTCCTCAGATCCACTTCCACCTCATCCCACAATCTCTTCTGACTTATAAGTTGCAGATGCTGTACACATGCACCTCTTATTTTCTGTGTCTTCCCAATCACAATCTGTCTTTTTTCTTCTAGCTGGCCAGGAAGACCAACTAGAGAGTGATAATGGCGGCGTATCATCACTTGATTTCACACTTGCCGCTACCAGCTCAAACACTGACACTAGGTGTGTATCTTAGAGGGTAGCATAGAGATGAGATATGCACATGAAGAGACACTGGGCACAAGTGTACTACAGCCAGGGCAAGGGGCAAGGTGGTTCAGATACCAACATGCCAGAGGGCACAACTGCTTGCTCCAGAGGACTTGGATGGGGGCTTTAATGAGCCAGGCCAAAGAAGAAGGCTGAATGGTGCACTCAACAAAATGCTTGGTGCATTGAGAAGCCTGCAAGAAAGTTGCAGTCAATACCAAGCATGGAAGGATCCAGCACCAACTTGGCATAACGCTATGTGCAGAGCTGGAGCCATTCCTTTCCAGGATGAAGTGGTGACTATCTCTATAAAAACACTTGTGGACCAACGTTGATGCAAAGTCTGATTGCCAATGTCTCAGCTTCCATTGCAGCACAAACAGCTTGCACCAAAAGTCTGAGTTCTGCAGTGGATATCACACTGAAGTCATGTGAGCTCAGGGTGGTTCTACCATCATGGTTCTGGATATCAGTATTCAAAAGAAGCTTGCTGGGTATCACAGCAGTTCAGCAATCTGTCCATCACCACATTATTGAGATTGATGCATCATTACTCAGGGAGTGGCAGTGACTCCATGGATGATGACAATAATCGTTCTTCCACCCCTGAAATTCCACCAGTGCCCTTGCTGTTGCATGGCAGCCAGCCAGATCAGACTTTTTTTAAATTCTTTCGTGGTATGTGAGCATCGCTGACAAGGCCCACCTTTGTTGCTCATCCCTACCTGAAGGTGGTGGCGCCTTCTTAACTTGCTGCAGTTCATGTAGTGTAGGTATACCCTCAGTGCTGTTAGGAAGGGAGTTCCAGGATTTTGACCCAGCGACAGTGAACAGTGATATAGTTCCAAGTCAGGATGGTATGAGGCTTGGAGGGGAACTTGCAGGGGGTTGTGTTCCCATGCTTCTGCTGTCCTTGGCCTCCTAGGTGGTAGAGGTGCTGTCAAAGAAGCCTTGGTGAGTTGCTGCAGAGCATCTTGTATATAGTACACATCATTGCCACTGTGCGTTGGTGGTGGAGGAAGTGAATGTTTAAGGCACTGGATGGGGTGCTAATCAAGCACGGTGCTTTGTGCTGGATTGTGTTGAGCTTCTAGAGTGCCACCCATACCAAGATGGTTCAGTCTCATGCCAGGCCCTATTGGCCCAAAGCTGCTTGCAGGCATCTGCAGTCTCCTCCACTGAAAAAGCATCATCCTTCCACCAGCCATGTTGCAATTATTGGGGTAGAACTGTGCAGGAGCACCAGGACAAGCAAAGGTTCACAAAAGACAGGCACGAAAATAATGCACAAGGGTGATTAATTTAACTTTTTTAGGCAGAATGACACGATTTCGCTTACAAGTTTAGGTTGAGTGTTTATATTGTGTTGGCTTTATTATTACATTGTGGCCAAGAGAACAACGTGACATATCAGCAACAGAAGAAAAGGGAATTGGGGTTGCAGTTCCTGGTATCGCATTTGGATTCATTTTTCAATTGCAACCCAAGCGGAAAGAGGCTATCTAGGTTGTAATCTTTTTTTAAAATTCATTCATGGGATGTGGGTGTCACTAGCCAGGCCAGCATTTATTACCCATCCCTAGTTGCCCATAGTTCAGGGGGGCATTTAAGAGTCAACCACATTGCTGTGGGTCTGGTGTCACATATAGGCCAGACCAGGTAAGGATGGCAGATTTCGTACCCTAAAGGACATTAGTGAACCAGATGGGTTTTAACAACAATGGTTTAATAGTTAACATTAGGTTTTAATTCCAGATTTTTATTGAATTCAAATATGCCATGGGATTCAAATCTAGGTCTCTGGATTACTAGTCCAGCGACAATACCACTACGCCACGTTTTGCACCTGATAGCTGGTGGCGAGGGCTGGGCCTTTATGATGGTGAGGCTGAGCATACAGCAGACCACCATGGCTCTTAAAACCTGCTCTGCCAAGTATTGCAAAGCTCCTCCAGAGTGGTCCAGGCAGTGAAATTGTTGCTTCAACATGTCAGTGGTATGCTCTGTTACACTTCTTGTGGTAGCATGGCTCTCACTGTATGCATGTTGTGTACATGTGAGTTGCAAACCAGATTCATTCGCTACAACATCAGTGTATAGACCTTGTCGCCCAGTAGCCACCCTTTGATTTGCTGTTGTGACTAAAATATAGCTGCTGCAGAATGAAGGCATCATGACTGCTGCCATGATACCAGGCATTTAGCCGTATGATGCACTGTCCATCTCCACACACCAGTTTGCACATTAAGAGACTGATGTTCCTTTTGGTTCCGGTGCATGGCGGAGTTGACCTGTGGTAATGCAAAGGCAAAGCAACATACATGTAATAAATTGCACCCTGCAACGTGGGGAACCCTGAAAACCTAACAAATCCTTGTACTTGCTCCATCTGCTTCTTTCCGGCAAGAGAGAATGAAATGAAGTCACATGCCTTTGAATAGAGAGCCAAAGTGACCTTCCTTACACAACATTGGACATCAAACTGTTAATATCTTGATGCCAGCCTGAAAGGAGCCAGACAGATAAATGTTCATAGTCAATGGTCACCTTCATGGCCTCTTGATAATGTGGTCCTTGCCCGGCTCACAGGTTGGAGCTGTGGCTGCAGCAATTAGCAGATTTCAGTGACGACTTCCTTCATGAAGCACAGGCATCTAAAACATCAGCCACCACTAAATTTCAGTTAGAAGAATTGTGGCCCGAGCATCCTGGGTGGATATGATGTCCGCTGAAAGTCCTTCCCCCTGCCTGCTTGTTCATCTTCCAGCCTTGTATGCCCACTGGTCGTACTCCCAGTCATGCTCCATTCCAAGAAGAAGGCCTACTACTGTACCCTGTCTTCGGTCAAATGGTTAGCACAAATGCCTTCAAGTTAGTAAAAAAGCACTTCAGCTTCTGCCATAGACTTCTGTAGACTTTTGAAACTTGAAACAACTACGGAAAGCACCAAAAACCTGGAGGATCAAACGTTCAGGAGAAATCAACCAGCAACTAATCCCTACATAATTGATGATCCATTTAAGTTGCGCTGGTTGGGGAGTCTTTCATTCTGCTTAATGCATGTGCAGTTGTACAAACTTAAGAGAGACTGGAATATGAAGCTCCAAAATAGCAACACTGCCATCAAATCACTATTACATACTGATTGATGTCATGATCTGCCTGCTCTGCATACTTCGCTGGCTCATGTATGAGACAATGTTGCATGTTAACTACTTTCATGCTAGTGTCAATACCAAGGTGGTGTCTGACGTGCTTCAGATCAGAAGTGTGCATAGGTGCTGCAAACGCAATTTTGGATCCCTAAAAACCTTTGGGGCGCCCAAAGAACAGGAACTACTGAGCCCAATTTCTTGCTCTTTATCTTTCTTTTCAGGAGCATCCTCCATAATGCTTTGGTGAGCTGGTACTGAGTAACGATTGCTAGGAAAAATCTCATCACAAATGCCCTCCTTTCAAGTTACTTTTGCAATGATGTGCCTCAAGCTGAGGTGGGGAATGTATTTACAGTGACACTTTAGAAATCACAACTGTCTCAGACACACTATTTTTTGCATGTTCATATGCGAAGTCTTGCATATGATGCTTATTGTTTTTCCACTCTAAGTTAGGAAAGCCCTGTCCTTGGAGACTCAGGTTATTTTACATTTGCTTGTATTGAGTAAAACCATGGAGAATAGAGAATACACCTAAGGAGAGCAATAGAGACTTTGTCATATACATTTTAACTTCATACCTACCCTTCACACATCATTCCAGAATAATCAAATGGCATCCAGATGGAAAGAGAGAGGTTCTACTGAAATACAAGATACAAAGATACAAATAACAAAGAACATACAGCAGGCCTGGCAATGAATAATGAGGAAGGGGGAATATTTATTGTTGAAATAGTAATTCAAAATCCTGCTGTAATAAGCTTTAAAAACTTGAGATTCTGCAGTGGTAAAATGAAGTGTTTTGGACAATAAACTTAATACATCCTTACCTCAACTACTTTGGCAGCATTCAACTCTCTATGTGCTTGTTTATCAATATGAAAAATCCCCTTGGATAATTTCCTTATGTTTCAATGTGTCACTGAGACCAATCAGCTTCAACTTAGGCCTGAATTTTTGCTCCCATGTCAGGTGCACAGGGTCGGGAAGTTCCCCAGCATCACGAACCTGACCCAGGAAAAAAAGACCCAGAAATTGGGATTTTCATTCTGGAGGGAGCGGGCTAGATTAGAAGACAGGCCTGATGACCCAGGAATGAGTGCGGAGGCTGCTGAAGGCAGAGCCAGGCTGGCCAGTGGGCCTGTCTCTATGCACCGGCACAGTGTGAAAGATTGAAAGTAAACCGATAAAACAAAAACATCCCTCAGCCCTCACCCCACCACACACTTTCTATGCCCCATCCATGCAAACTCATGCCAACTCATGCCCCTGTACACAGCCCCATAATCCCACCATAGCAACCTATGCCCCTGTACCGATCCACACAGATCCCCATAAATTCCACGTCAACCTATGACCCTGCATCCAACCCCCATGTCCCCCTAGATCTTTGATGCCAATCTATGCCCCTGTATGCATAGCAAGCAATTTTTTTAACACTCTGGACATTTTTTTTTCAAAGATTTAAAGAGCAGGTTTTTTAAATGCCTTGACGGCTTGACAGCTCCCTTTGTCAGTTGCTTTTGATGGGTCCCATTGATAGTTCTGGCGGGTCCTTTTGACAGTCTTGACAAGTCCTCTTGATAGCTCTGGCAGGTCCTCTTGACAATCTTGATAGCTCCCTTTGACAAGTCCCTTTGACCGGTATTTCTGACAGTTTGACAATTAATTTTTAAAGACCTGTTGACGGTTCCATTGAGCTTATGCACATATTACGCACATTTATACCTGCTTTAATAAATTCCAAAAGGCTCCTTACTTCCCCCAAAAGATGTCCCAGGACCAGATCCAAAGGAGTATCTTAATTGTCCAAAGGAGCACCCTGGCTATCCAAATGAATCCATGAAATTCAGACCCACTCTTACCTGGTCTAATCTGCAAACATTGGGTTTCACATTCCTGGCCTATCAAAATCCCTCTTCAGTGGAGGCAGCTGATGATTTAAATGGCCAGATGCCTCCATAAACGGCGCTTGCCCAACTCCATTCCCCCCCTCAAAAATAAGAAATGCCACGTTCGGGGACAGAACTGACGATTTTTGGGCCAATCCGCCATTTTTGCTACAACGGCCTTAGACAGAAACTTGAGCATATGAACGACCTGACCACTATCAGCAGTGACATTGCAAATGTGAGTGACAGTCTCCCAGTATTCCTTGAGCAGAATTTTACATTCAGCGTGCGGGCGCGTACCCAACATACCGGAATGTAAAATGACCATCACCACGCACTGTCATGATATTTCGCTAGGCGGGCTGAAGACAGAGGCACACCTGCCATTAGTTAACGGGCCAGTTAAGGCCCTTGAGGCATCAATTGTCTGTGACTTTACGCAGCTCGTCGCACGGGGGCAACGGGCAGACGGGTAGGCCACATTTTCGAAAACCTCATCCATAGTCGGGATAAGAGGGGTGAGTGGGCTCGCTAATGCAAGTTGTTAGTACTTTAGCTTATAACTTGCTGCTGCTTCCTTGTGCAAAGAGGACAACTTCATTTCGCTTCAGAGCTGCTTTGACAGAATTAAGAGGCTTCAGTTCAGGACTCCTTGCAGACTTGCAGGTATCAGACAGCTTTCCCTTAGCCTGGTAATGAGGATTGTGGCCTCCGCTAGAGGCATCTCCTCTGAGGAGGAAAAGAGGGCCAGAAGGGGGAGGAGGCCAGATGTCCCTTTTCAGCCTCCAGGGGAGTGAGCTGTGGGAAGAGAGGCGCAGGCATAAGGGGCACAGGGTCAGCAGGCAGTCCAAGGCAGAAGAGGCCACAGAAGACTCCACTATTCTGCTCCCAGGGTTTACAGGGGGCGATGCAGCTATCTCAATATGTCTAAAGTGTAATGCCAAAGGAGGCTCAATGGAGACAGTGACCAAATCTGTCAGATGTTTGGCCCTGAGATCAGCTCCGACTGTATGGGTGGGCACTCCATGCCAGTGGCGCTGAAGGTCACAGTGGCCCTCAACTTCTATGCCTCCGGCTCTTTCCAGGGGTCGGTGGGTGATCTTTGTGGAGTCTCCCAATCAGCTGTTCACAGTTGTGTCAAGCTGGTGACAGAAGCTCTATTCAGGCATGCATTGACTTTCATTCACTACCACACGGACGAGGCCAGCCAGGCAGAGCGGGCCAGAGGCTTCCCCTGCATCCAGGATGCAATTGACTGCACACATGTGGCCATCAAGGCGCCAGTGGTTGAGCCGGGTGCCTTCGTCAACAGGAAGGTATTCCACTCCATGAACGTACAGATAGTGTGTGACCATAGGATGCAGATTCTGCAAGTCTGTGCAAGGTACCCAGGCAGCTCCCATGACGCTTACATCCTCAGACACTCCCAGGTGCTGAGGCTCTTCAGTGCTCCAGCCTGGCTGGATGGATGGCTGCTGGGTGACAAGGGCTATCCCCTCAAAAAGTGGCTCATGACTCCTCTCCGCCATCCAAGAACAGAGGCCGAGCAATGGTACAATAGGAGCCACGCCTCCATAAGGGTGGTGGTGGAGAGAACCATTGATCTTCTCAAGATGTGCTTCCAACACCTAGACCATTCGGGGGCGCACTGCAATACCCCTCAGATGGTGTATCACTGATAGTGGTTCCATACTGCACTCTCTACAATCTGAGGGGGACACAGTGGAGGAAGAAGATGTTGATGCAGCTGCTCAGGCAGCAGACAATGAGTCCAGTAGTGAGTCCAAGGACGAGCACAGTCAGGAGAACGCTGAGGGGTTAGACGCTGACCTGGGTAACCTCCAGGGAGGCAGGGACACCCAGGAGGCTTTGATCCAAAGTTCCTTCAGCTAGCCTACTAAAGAAAAACCACCACCACATGCCAGGGTGCAGGCTCCATACTCGATACCTGACAGGAACATTTGCTTGGTGAACAACATGCACAATGTGCCATTTCAATGAAGTTCAATGAGAAACAAGTCACTCATAACATTATGGGTTACCCTGCACCTGCAGAACTAATGAAGCACCCAGAGGCTTGTTGAACACAACCAGATTTAATGCTGTGGTACCTGGCATACATAAAACAAATTAAATGGAAGGTGTTATCCATCACACCTAATAATAATTAGCATAACAGTGGTGGGAAAAACATATCCCCAGTGATAAGCCCGTGTTGTGCTTAAGGTGCTTTAAGTTTTCTTTTGCGGGCATTCCATCTAGGTGCTCCCCCCTCGCTGGCACTGGCATTGGAAACAGCCTGTTCACTCTGCTGTCCTGTTGGCCTTGATAACCTTGGCGGGTGTCCTCTGGCCGGTGAAACCTGTGCTCGCCCCGCCTGGGAGGGAGCAGCCAGTGCCATGGCTGGCATCTCCCCAGTCGCTGCAGCCTCATCGGATGCCACGGTCACTGGCAGGAGGCAGAGGAGCTGCTGCTGTCATCCAGAGTGCCCTGAATGGAGCCCACAGAGACAACAAGCAGCTTGTGCACCAATGTCAGGTCGCTTTGAACCTCCCTGCTCACCATTGATGGACGAGGACCCAGCTGGGATACTGGATGCCCAATCCATCTCCCACACTGAAAGTGACCACCTGAGGTCATTACCGGTGTGAGGGCTTTCAGGTCCGAGCGCATCCCCAGGAGTCCCTGATTCAGCTTCTGGAGCAGCTTCTCTGTGAGAGTCACCACTCTCTCCACGGAGGAGGCATTGCGCTTGGCCATGAGGGTCATTGCATTGCTCATGCTCCGCATGGACTCCTCCACATGGAGACCACGGCACACATTCCCTCATGTATCTCTGCAAGATCCTCCCACACACCCTGCTGGACTTGCAGCATCTGCTGCCTCAGGGACGACTCCAGAGGCACATCATCTGCCACCCACTGAGCATGTTCCTCAGACTGCTGGCACCCTGGGCACTCTCTGCCTCCGCCTTCAAGCGAGTGTGAAGTCCCTCACCACTGTGCACCGAGATACTATCTGATGATCTAATGCCCACCAAGGTGCTGGTATCTGCACTGGCGCCTGCGTGGCTGAGAGGGTGTGAGGCAGGTGCATTTCTATGGTCGCTGTCCTCTGGGGTGAGCCACAGGCCTTCAGGCTCCTCAACCCGACGGGCTTCTGGTGAGCCTGAAAGGAAGAAGAACATATTGTTAGTTGAAGTCATTATACTGTTACTGTGCATGCCTGGCACCTGGAGCAGGGTGCCCTCATCTTTCCATTATCAATGGGGATCTCCATGTTCGAGGCTCACATCAGTATAGAGACAACAGTGGAATGGTTGCTATTACAGAAATTCTGATCTCAGTGCACTGCACTCTTATCTCCCTGTGGCACCCCAACCTTACCGCGGCCTAGGTGCATGGCGCTTCTCCAGCTCCAGGGCCTCCTACTCATATCTACTCAAGATTAGAAGGCAGGGCGGTCCCCCAACAGTCCCCAGCCTTTCTGCATTCTTATGGGCTGTCTTCTCCTGAAAGGAGAGAAGAGTATTCATTAGTCCACCCTGTACCTGCAGCACCATTTCAGCCTGGCCAACCCCACCTGAGGAATACTTCACAGGCTTCAGCCGATTCATGACCCTGGAGCTGCAAGACACTCATTCCAAGCAGCCAGGGCTCACCCCCTTTCCCAGATGCTGCCTCATTGACATTTGCCACTCACACTCTAAGACCTCTGAGGTCCGGGAGGGTGGGGCGGGGGGTGGTGGTGGTTGGGGCTAAGTGACCCATGCCAACACGGTACTCACCCTTCCCGATCGCAAGAGATCACTGAAGCGCTTACAGGACTGCACCCATGTGCACCTCACTACATCATGGGAGCTCACCCGGATGCCACCTCCTCCCAGGCATTTTTGGTGAGGTTGGGGAACCTCTTCCTCCCTTTCCTGGAACCAAGTATATCTCTGCGTGCTGCCACCTCCTCCAGGAGGACAGCGAGACACTCGTCAGAAAAACGAGGGGCCGACTGTCCCGTTGACCTGCCCTCCTGCCTGCCGTGTTCAGCACTGAGGTGCTTCATTCTGAGGTTCCTCCAAGTCAATGGAAGCCTTCGCCTGGTTGCCGCAGCCGCCTTTGAATCGGCCGCTGGCTCGCCATTGGATCCGGTAGACATTGAGCTCCTGCTCCCACCCACCCCTTCACACTGATGCCGCTGTTGCATATTGCACTGGGCGGGCCTTAATTGGCCCACCTGCGTAAAATGGTGGTGTGAAACCAATCGTGGGCAGTGATTGGGTTCCCAACCGTCTCCAACTGCTCCTGCCGAGCCTGCCCGGTGAATATAAAATCTTGGCCCTGAAGTATATGTCAGTTATAATGAAAATTCAACAAATCACTGTAATGGAACAAAGTGAGTGAAAATAGCACAGCCAGTTAAATGAAATATTTTAAATATATTTAGTTCAAATCATAATTTGTAAAACGTATAAGTTTAGGCAAACTTTCACATTTTAAGTTGTGAATTGCAGAGAATTCCAATGCATGAGCAATGATAGGTTGCATCATTATATTGCCAAAATATGTAACAGTTTTACTGAGAATTACAATAAAATAATACTAAAAAGGTTTCTGGTCCACAGGGTGGAAATCAAATCCAAACTGATCTTTGAACTGTGCACCAATGACATCTAGCTCAAAGGGTTAAAAGGGTATTCCTATTTCAAAAGTACTTTTGTAGTAACATAGTATTCCGTAATGTGTTCATGTATTGCAAAAATAGTAATAGGAAGGCCAGAAAATAGAAATGTTGTATAATATATTCCATGCCTTGACCAGATTTTGTGGTGGGCAGCAAAGGACAGACGCTCACCACTCATTACTTTTACAGCTGCCAATAAACATTTCATGAGCATTTGAGCATTAACTTATAGCAATTAGATGTTCTTTTCAAATGGCGCCCTCTTACATTGACTTGCACCAAGGGTGAGCACAGCAAGTAACATTGGCCGGGATTTTCCATGCCCTCCGGCGCTGAGTGTGTTCGGTGGTGTGGGTGGACAATATGTCGAGAAGGCCAAAAATTAGTTTCACAATGTTGTGAAACCAGTTTGCAATCTTCCACTCCGCCCACCGATGGAGGGCCACCTACCCCAACATCAGACGTCAGGAACCTCATTGTAATACAGCAGCATATCATTATTAGGTCAGCCCGCCGGACTCATCCCCCCACCTCCACTGGATCGTCCGCCCACATCGGCGGGAAAACACGCCAACATGTTTCACAATAGCATATATAAGGCGTGCACTTGGCGGGCTGCACTTCACTCAGGACTTCAAGGCTTGCTTGCCTACCTTGTTTCAGTCAATACTCGCAGTCATCAGCACCAGGCTTCGCAGACAGCACCACATCATTTTTAGGGGGGCTCACAGGCAAGTGTCTACTTAGCAGATCAGCCGTACATGGGTGGATTTTCAATTGCTGTAGAGCAAGGGCTTGCTTGGGGAGGGGGGAGTAGTAGACAAGGGAAGAGGCTGCAGGACAAGAGCTATACTGGGGAAGGAGGGTAACCCAGGGCATCTGTGGGGGTACATGTCGGTCTGTGCAAGTGACCTCAATAGGGTGAGGACAGAGGAGCAGTCTCCAGAGATGAAGCCAGGTGGACATGTGAGAGTATGTGTGTGAGAATGGGTAGTGATGTCCCTTTGAGCTGCCAGTGAGTGAGATGCCAGTGAATGTGTGATGGGCTTGAGTATGTGAGTTTAGAGTGATGAGATGGTAACCATACCCTAATTACATGGATGAGATCATTCATCCTCTACCTGCATTCGATGGCCAACCTTTTCTGTACAACATTGGCACTGATCACCTCTGCCATCGACTACCAAGCCAGAGTGATAATGTAGCTGCTCCTTCTGCAACCAGAACGGGGGGTAGAGGACAACACAGAGGGCCTCAACAGTGTCCAAAAGGCACTCAAGGGTGCAGTCATACGGACTCGAAATGTTAACTCTGTCTTTCTCTCCACAGATGCTTTCAGACCTGCTGAATTTTTCCAGCAATTTTTGTTTTTGCTGCAGTCTTCTTGTCTTTTGGGGCCATATTTTCTTTGCTATAGTCCTGGACTGGAAGCACTAAGCACGGCTGTACTTTAAATGTGGTTCCTGGCATGATGAAGTGGTAAGCTGATGGTGCAGTGGGCGAATGAGAGCTTGCCCGCCATGGAAACGGTGTGTTTCCCAGTAATTCATAATTAATACGCCAGGTTTGGGATGATACATCGTGGCCGGTGCGTAAAATGTCGTTTTACCTGCCCACTACCACATTCAGTACAAATCTGGGATGATTCAGCCCATTGTGTCTCTTCAACCAATCATATTTAAGAAGCCTCTGAGACATGCAGGGTAAAAGATTAAGTTAGTCAAAACCCATCCACTTGCACACAGTTAAAATCAGGCCCTCAGAATGTATACCCAGGAAATATACATTAGAATATTTTATTCATTGTAAAAATCAGCTATAGATAATTAAATAAAGGGAAGTAAAGACAGGATGAAGGGACAGAAGAGAGAGGGACTTTAATTTTAATTTTAAAATTTTGATTTTCCATTTTAAAAATCTCCACAATAATGAAATTCTAAAGGAATGAGACTCCAATGCTTGTAAAATTTAAACGTTCTGTGTCAGTTAGTTAAGACTTAAGTGAATAAAAGTAATTTACACCTGAATGCATCAGCCCTAATTTTTGCAGATATGTTTAGTAACTAGTGGGTAATTGCCACAATGTCATGCCTTTCATTATGTATCTGTCAGAGACGTACCAGTGGAGCGAAGCTTATGGAGAAGCAAGGCAAATTGAATAGGAACTTCTGGATTTCCCCGCTTAACTGCATATCTGCAGACGTCAAAATTTGATATCCAATTTACTCCATAATAATGTGCTGACAGCCTGACCATCATTCCTATTGCAAAACCCAGACTAGTGGTAATTCTTTCAGTGTCTCTTCCCCTTTTATTGAAATCTCAGATCATTTCTGTAACATAAAATTATTCTACCTGATGCTATAATTGTTATTTTTAAATTTTAACTGACTTCCAATTTGAAATAGAAAAGGGACTAAATCATGCATACTTCATCATTTGTCCTTCGAATCGGATATGAACATTTCGAGCTCTGCCCAGCAGCAGTAGAATCAAAATCTTCAAAAAATAAAATTATGCTGCTTTAACACAAGCTATAATTATATTGCGGTGATTTATTTAAAGCAGGTTCTGCATACATGTTTTTCTCATAGAAAATGTGATTGTCTTGGAAAGAAAACCTCCACTGATACTTCAATTACTAGCAGGTGTTGGCCAATGACTTGATCAAACTGGAAAGAAGACCTGCAATGGCAGTTAGCTCACTGGCAATTGTTGCCCATTGACAGGTATATATACCTATATATATAAAAACATATATTACACACATACACACACACACATATATATATATATATAAATATGTATGGTGTGAAAATAACTTATATATACAAATACTCCTTGTTGAGTTCATACTCTGGCAAATATCTTAATACGAATGTGCTAGGACATATTTCAGCTCCTCTTATTTTAGTTGGTGATATATTATATACATTTACTGTTATAGATCCTATATTGTCACATTTTCCAGTCTGGGCTTTTTACTATGGCAGAAAAAGATGTAAAATTACTAATAAAGGAGCTGGAAGTTACTCTACTAATTCACATGCATGCACAACTCACATAGCATAATTGCAAAGCCAAAGTATTTTTCATTTGAGAAATGACAAAGGCAAACTGCCACACTCATTTTGCCAGTCCATGAAGGCTCGTGTTAAGTCAACAATGTCAGTTCTTCACAACAAAATTGTTCTCCATTTTATTTTCCCTGCTCACATTTCAACTGTACATTCAGATCCACAAAAATGATAACTGCTGCCAAATGTCAACAGAAAGTGGTTGAACCCACATGGAGACCTAGTAGTGCTGAGGTTGGGATTCAGCAAAGCGTAGCTTCAGAAGAGTTTGGATGGAGATGATATTAATACCTTGCAGTTTGCCATATAGATAGATTATTGTCCAAATTCAACAGTAACATGGAATGTTAAAACCATAACAGAATTAAGTGGGTATACACTTGGTTGAAGATTAAGGCTAAGAAACGTCTATATGCATACAGGCTTACACAGAGCTCCTATACTTTTAAAATATTACATTTGGAGTGAAACTCCCTATTTGTGATGGAGTTAGAATCAGAGAATGGTTACAGAAGAGAAGGCCATTCGTGTCTGTGCCGGGTCAAAAGCAATTCACCTAGTGCTACAGTCCTTCTTTTTCTCTGTGGCTCTGCAAATTGTCCCTCTTCAGATAAGTAGATGAAACCTCCTTGTTTTAGTGCATGGGTAATGGGAGTGGGCAGATCAACAACCTTTCTACCCGGAGTTATACTTTCCTCTTTTGCATTGATGTGCAACATTGCCGGGAAGTGGGGAAATACTCGAAAAGGAAGAATATTACAGGGTTACGGGGCACTGGGGCGAATTGTATGGCGCTTTCAAAGAGCCATGCAGGTACAGATCCTAAATTGATTGCAGTTTTAAATGAATTTACTCTGCCGAGTGAAAATGAACGTGAACAAAGTCGATGTACTGACAGCAGACAGGATCTGAGGAACAGTAGTCTTACTCTTTAGCCTATTGTACATTGATACATTTAAACAATATTAAATAAGAGTGCCGAAATAAAAACAAGTTTATTTCAGATTGTCCAAACAGTCCCTTTTTGGTATTTAATAAAAATATGATATTTTAATCCAAAGGGATTCCAAATATTTTTTTTAAACAAAACGATGTGAAAGTACTTAACAGCTTTGTGTGATGTGGAAGAATCCCACGTTTCCTTTCTGGGATTTCCTTCAGTCCCACATATGATCTCTCGTTATTAATCACACCCTGCCGGCTTAAAATGAGCAAGAGCAGTGAGCAGTCCCTACACGCGACATCTTCTTAATTGTTATTGACTCCAAAGAGCAGCGGGAGCAACAAATGAAAGCCATGGCTCCAAGTGTTGGCGTTTCAAAGGGGGAGCGAGAGCCCGCGTCATCGGCGGCATAAATAGCGCTCGGCAGGACGGAGGGTACACCACCAGAGACACTTCATCACCCAGACAGTGGTTCAACAGTCCCGGGAAGTCGGGCTTCCTACCAATGATCAACTAAAAGTGCTCTGTCAGATCTTTGCCAGCACTGAGGATGACTCACTGATTTGTGGCTCTTCGACTGGAACAAAAACAGAAAACCATCTCCAGAACTCCGTCACTCAACTTTGGCTATATAAGTCCATCCATCACATGGCTTGTCAGTTTTACCAGGATATGTGGTCTGTCTATCTGTAAGTTTATTTAGATGGTCTTTTACTAGGGCAAAGAAGGTCAACTAGAAAAGAAACTTAAACGCACTTTAAGACCTTTGTTTAAACGCTGAGATTTTATAAGGGGTGAACTTTTTTGCGGTTGGGTCTGTTCGTCTTCTACATCTGACCGATTCAGAGAGATGGCCACTGAAGCTGGCCTCCCAGACTGGAACATCAGCACCATCTCCGCCAACGTCACTGACCGACTGCCAACAGCAACAGGTTCCGTGGAGGAGTTAGTAGTGACCTGCTCCATTGGCACCATCCTATCCCTCATGTTCATTATCGGGGTGACAGGTAACATCTATACTCTGATGGTGATGTGTCACTCCATGAGATCGGCCGCCTCCATGTACATCTACATCATCAGCCTGGCGTTTGCTGACCTGCTGTACCTCTCCACCATCCCTTTCATCGTCTGCACTTACTTTGTGAAAGGCTGGTACTTCGGGGACATTGGCTGCCGCGTACTCTTCAGCGTTGACTTTCTGACTATGCATGCCAGTATATTCACACTGACTGTGATGAGCACAGAGCGCTATCTGGCCGTGGTCAAACCCCTGGACACGGTCAAGAGATCCAAAAGTTACAGGAAGGCTATCGCTGTGGTGATTTGGCTCGCTTCCTTACTGCTCGCACTGCCCATGATCATTATCATCAAGTTAATGCAGATCCGAGGCAAAAACATCTGCGCTCCCACCTGGAGCCTTCACGTCTTTAGAATTTACATGACCGTCCTCTTCACCACCAGTATTTTAGCTCCTGGGATGATCATTGGTTATTTGTACATTAGACTAGCCCGGACCTACTGGCTCTCCCAGGTGACTACTTTTAACGATAAGCAAACCAAACGCTCGCCAAACCAGAAAGTCCTCTATATGATCTTCACTATTGTCCTGGTCTTCTGGGCTTGTTTTCTTCCCTTCTGGGTATGGCAAATGATCGAGTATTATCAATTCCCCCTCTCCCTATCCCAGAAGGCAAGGGGTCACATCAACTACCTGATGACCTGCCTGACCTACAGCAACAGCTGCATCAACCCCTTCCTCTACACTCTGCTGACCAAGAACTACAAGGAGTATCTAGGGAATCAGCACCGGAGCTTCAGCAACAGCAGCTCCTTCCACGGGAGGAACCACCGCTTCCAGCGCTCCTGTCGCCGCTCGCTGTCCTCCAGCAGCCAGCAGTACACCGAGTCCATGACTCTCAGCCAAATCTCCGGCTCTAACAACAGCAGCATCTAGGTAAGGGCATGACAGAGGTTCAGATCTCAGAGTTCAGCCCCAGTTCAGGCTCTCTCTGGTCCTTCTCCTGCTCAAATTGCCCATTTAGTTGACAGCTTGTCCTTCAAGACTAGTCTAACACTCAAGAACATCGATTACCCGTGGGTTACTTAACTGTACATTTGTGCTAGCACTAAATTCCGCTCTCCACTATTTTAAAGAGAGGAGTCTGCTATGTTGTTAGTCTCAATTACAATAGTGCAGCCATGAATTTAGTAATGGCTCGTTAAGAATTCGTATTGCTGCCCATAATTTCTAGTGTGAATTATTGTGTAGTTAGGGCAGCTGCTGAGATTAACTATAAAATTAACGTGTCAAAATATGTCCACTTGCTTCCAGTATACAGTCTAAAATTCTGTTTTGCAGAAAAACATTGTTTACATTTATCTTAAGCAATTAATCTTTTGTTATCAATGCTTTAAGCTATTTGAATTCAAATCAATTAATTGCGAGATGTGAACAGTTAAATAAATTATTGTTTGAATAACTACTAATGTAAAGTATATGCCACATAAACAACTAACTCTGCTTAAATATACAACTGTTCAGTACTAACTTATTTACAAAATCAATATATACCAACATAATAAAAAGTCGAGACCGACTGATCAGATTCAACCATCACCCTGTCCAACTGACAAAGTATCTCTACGAGATACCTCACCGCCCAAGACCAAGTTTTTCCAGCCCCTGGGAAGAAGGAGGGATGAAAAATCATAGTCAATTTAGAAAAAAAAAATCTATAGTGCAATGAGCTAGATCCAGATGACTGATTTCCAGTGACCCATCATCAGGCAAACTTAATACTGCACGTGCCTGAATATATCCCAATGATGTTCTTTCTCAGGAGATTGTCAAGTCTCTTATTAAAAGACCGGAGTGCCCCTGTACTCAGCAAATTCAGGATTTCCAGATTCACTTAGAGCTTACTAAAAGAATTTAGTAGTCAATTGCTTCATTTAACTTCCTAGAAATCATTGCTATAAGCACAATATGAACAAATAAAATGGGAAGTGTAGAAAAGTGCCTCAACAGGAGCAGAAGCCAAACATGTAAATATCATTGGATTAAATGTGCCCATTATTTTTCTGTGTAATGGTCTTGCTGTTTACTAATGATGGTTAAGTTTCCTAGAAAGAATAGTGGTCTGTTAGTATCAATAGATTGTTTGCATTGCTTTAGCATATCATTAAATTATGGTAATTACCAACGTGAAACATACAAATCAATAGACTTGCTATTAGACATTTATTTATGCAAATCCAAAGATATTGTTAGAATTTTGTTTTGTTCATGTTCAAATATATTTGACTGATTTTAAAAGTATTATTTCAATCTAGTAAATCCTGCCACTTTCCCACTTTAATTTTGCATTATAATAGATACATATTAAATCTGCAACTATACCTTTCAAATTATGGTTAATATTGAGTTTGTTGCCAAAAGGTGATTCAATCTCCAATGATAATATTGCAATTATCTACATTGAAAATTGTAATTTTCAGACAACTTTAGATGCTTCTCTGAAAATCCATATTAAGTGTTTCATATTTTACATATTCTCACACATATAACTTAATTCCATTCAGGTATATTGTTTTTTAATTAATGATCAGCAAGGTATGGTAAACTTTATCTTTTCCACGAAACCCAATGAGAAGTAGAAAAGAAATAGCAGATCCACAAATGATAGCTTTCCAGTTAGGGCCTACAATTGTTTATTAGAATTTGCTTAGCATGTTTAGGCTAAGAATGCCTAAAGATTAACCTGCATAGAATTAAATGTTATGTAATTCCATAAATATATAAATATTTCAAAGATATTACGTAGCTCAGCCAACATAATGACTAATATTCTATAAAACTATTTTATTCTATTCAGCAGCATATAATTTAACAAGATAGCAATTCTATCTTTTGTTGATTGTATAAGGCAAGAGAAATTCCGTGCTAATGTTACAAACTTCAAGACAATTGTACTGCAGTAAAACTGACTCACAATCATTGTGAATTTTAGAATATTTAGATTAAAGTTACATCTTGCATTAAATTGAAAGTTTGAACCAGCTATAAGAAGTAATAATTCAGGAATCTGAAATAATTATATTTATACATAAATATACATTGTCAGGTTGTCCATTTTGTAAATCAGACATAAGAATTTCTAAATTTTAGTCTATAATCAAACAACGAAAATGACAAATAACAGCAAGGTACGGGAGAAATGATCAGATGCTGTAGAAATCCATCCTTATATTGCTATTTTTTATAAATTGAAACAATTACCCAGTACACTGAGCAAAAACCATTACTCAATATAGAATTGTCAGTTAAGTTAAATAATTAGAAGTGTTTCAGAGGGTATAGTTATCATAGCCTCTGATTTCAATTACCCTACAGATTATCTTCTTCTCCTTTAAAGTTGTACTTTAACCGATAAGTCCAAACTGTTTGTTAAATAAGATGCTGAATTTAAAACAAAAAGGACACCAGCAATTCTGTAATAACATTATTCCTTCTACTACATTTTTTTCATTCTGAGCCTGTAAAACTTGTGTTAATTCTCAAGTCAACCTGTAATTTATTTTCCCCACATGCATTATTAAAATACTAATAAACATTAGCCTAAAGACAAAGCAACTGGATTTCTGGTTTTCATGGAAAAATAGATGAGATCATAGAATTTGATCCCTAAAACTAGTGGAAACCTGAAAATGCTATTTTACTTGGTTAGTCATGATAACCCAGGGGCTGTAATTAAAGACAAATGGAATCATGGAATATGAATGGAATCCTCAAAAGTCTGGCAAAAGTTTCCAAATCAATGGAATAAAAAGAGAATTTCAGCTACCATAAACTAGTGCCTTTAAAGCTACCTTTGAAGTGGTAACTTGTGATAGATCTTATAGAAAAATGACTCATCAAAATCCATTTAGTTCATTACATCGGGTAGTAATTAAAAAGACAGAAGTACTTAGGTAATGAATTGACCAAGTAATATTTCAACCACTTAGGAGCCAAAGTTTCACATTCCCAACTAATATTTAGAATACTTACATGCTTATTCATTCCCAAAGATGTAAAAATTCATTTAATGTGTTGCAACAGCCTTAAAATGTATTTGTGAAAATTATTTCTCTTGACTATTCTAATTAAGTTGTAAACGTGATTTTTCTTGCTGTAAAGTTGGAAAAAATGAGGAAAAAAATCAAGCAGCTAATCTCATGTATATTAATATCTTTTATTGAACAACCAAAGTAAATGTGAATAAGATGTGTGGTCATTTTTCATTCTTTATTTTTGTGAAATGATTATGAACTTCAGTGTTAAATCTCTTATATGAGTGATTGACCGAGCATTTGGACTAACGTGAGCTGGCACAGAGAGCCAGGATGGACTTATAAAGGATAACTCCTGTCAAAAGAACTGAGTTGATTATTTGAGGAGGTAATGTTAGATGAGAGAATGTCTATGGATGTTATTTATATGGGCTTCCAGAAGACCATTGGCAAATTTATACATAAGAGACTGTTAAGAAAAAGGAGAGCACATGAGATTGGGGACAACCTAATGGCTTGGATAGGGGATTGGTTAGAAGAAGGGGACAGAGTTCAGGGTTATTCATTATGCACTCAAGTGGGCTCCCCCAGGCAATCTGTATTGGGGCCTCAGCTTTTCATAATACTGTAAATAATCTGATAGATGAATAGACAGCCATAAAATCTAAGGGCAGGATTTTCCAACCTCACCCACTGCCAGGATCGTCCAGTCCTTTCAAAAGTCAATGGACTTTTGGCTAGGCCGCTGAGACTCCTGCAATGGGTCCTGCCATGACGGGGCCAGAAAATCTCGGCCTAAGTTCGCTGACAATGTTATATTGGGTGCTATTACCATATATTGCAGCAGGAAACTGTAAAGGGACATTGATAGATTCAGTAAATGACCAACATTGTGGCAGATGGAATTCAGCGTGGAAAAGTGTGAGATTATCCATTTTGGACCTAAAAACAATAGATTGGAGTATTTTCTAATGGCGAGAAGCTGGAAACTAGTGGATGAATAGACTGATTTAGGTATCCAAGCAAATAAATAGCTAAAAGCTAGTGCGTACGTACAAAAAAGATCTTTAAAAACAAATCCAATGTTGGACTTTATCTCAAAAAGGCTGCAATGTAGAAGAGTGGAAGTTAAGCTACAGCAGCACAAAGTTCTGTTTAGACCCCATCTAGAGTATTGCATTCAGTTCTGGGCATTGCCCTTCAGAAAGGATATGTTGGTCTTGGAAGGGGGTGCAAATCAGTTTCACCAGAATCATACTGGGGCTAAAAGGATTAAATTATGAGACAGGTTGCATTGACTCAGCTTGTATTTTTGGAATATACAGGTTTAAGCGGTGATCTAATTGAGGCTTTTAAAATTACCAAAGGAGTAGACTGAGAGAATCCACTTGTTCAGGGGTGAATCAAGAGCAATGGAGCATAAATCCTTAAAATTAGAGCTAGACCAAGGTGATGTCAGAAAGCACTTCTTCACTCAAGGGGAGTGAAAATCTGGAACTTTCCCCAAAATGCTTTTGAGGCTAGGTCAATTGAAAATTTCAAAACATGAGATTCATTGGTTTGTGTTAAGCAATAATATTGATGGTTACTGAACCAAGGTGGGTAGATAGAATTAAGCTACAGAGCAGCCATGAACTAATTGAATGGTGGAATAGGCTCAAGGGTTGAATGGCTTATATCAGTTCCTATTGTGCATTAATCTGGTTAACATATCTATCCTTGTCTTGCTAACTTAACTACTTTGTGTTTCCTTCAAATGGTTAGACAGAGCTTTGTGCACCTGCTTCATCTATTAAAAAAAGAACACAGTCCATTAAATGAGGAATGGTCTAAGTAACTCAATACCAACTTCATACTTCAATATGAAAATTGGACCTGAATTTCCTTGATGCAGTGCCAGAGATTTACGCTATTCACCAGCAAATGGAGTTTCTGGATGAAGTAATTTGCATCTGAAGTGGTGTCAGTTGTGATGTAATTGCATTTTAAAAGCACAATGAAAATCTCAGCTCCCAGGAAACTTGAGTTCAGAAGTGATGCAGCCTCTAAAGACCCAGGTGTGAAAGCACCTGGGTACAGCATGGCAGGCAACAGATTTTCTTTTCTTCATCACTTGTAGAATTGCAGAAACTGCCATAAAGATAAGGGCTTCTTGCATGGAGTACAATAAGCAGCAATACAATAAATGCAAGCTTATATGATCTTTTTTAGTGGGATATTGGTATAATGGTGTATGTTCTAAAGGTAGAAGGGAATTTCATAACCATATTTTCAAATCTCATAATTAGTCATTGTAGTACAGAACTTGAGTATTGCTGAAAAAAAGAGACATGTTGAAGCTTGTTGCCTTGCACTCATCAGGATACTTTGTAAGAATACCAATATAAGGGGAAAACAATAGTGTATACTGTTTAAGACAGTGCTGGTTGGTTGGCAAGTGGTCACTGATTGGTAGAAGCGATGCCATGGAGAATGCATTAATAATGGTGACTGACAGTTAACTGCTAAGCATTGTTTAAAGTTTAAACCAGACAGCTTGAGTCTGATTGGTCAAGTAATTGCCTTGAGGTATGAGCCAGCAAATGGCTGTCACTTATTTTGTTTAGTTGAACCAGGTGCAATGTGTGTATATGTTCTTTCTGTTTGCAAAGAACAGGGCCCTGTGTATTAATATATGTAGCTTCCAGTACACGCAAATGCACCACATTGCAACGTAATTCTTAGCACACTGAGGATTATTTAGCAAATTTCTAATCATGGAATCACATCTAATGTTGGACACCGTGTTTTGAGTTTTGCAAGCATGGGATAGTTTGGTACAGTCTTTACCCTGCATTTTGCGAACAGCGGAAAGGACATGCTGTTTGATACGATCCGCTTGTCTTTGGTACATATGGGCTTGCATACCTCGCATCACACTGGCACTGAAATTCATATACCACATTACTCGTTTCTGTGATAGGCAGAACATCGTTTTGACTTGATGGCAGCATCCTATTAGTGGCAAATACCATTTGCTTTGTTACTGCATAGCAGCAGCGTGAGACAGCTAGCTTCACCTGTTGCTCTAATTTTTGAGATACGTTGCCCTTACAGGGTAATCTGAGGTAGACTGGGCACTTTTCAGGGCCAAAAGTGATGGCCTTAGGCCCGTTCATGAGTTTGCGTGATATACAGCGTGAAATGATCTGATCAGGGTAGCCATTATCCTGCAAGACGTTTTTGATTCACCCTATTTCAGCATCAAACTTGCATGGTGAGCAAATGGCTTGGACATTATTTACAGGTTGCCAATAAGACCAATCTTGTAGCGTGTGGAACTGTAAAAATCCCAACGCATATATTGATCAATGAAGATAGGTTTGCGGTAGGCCATAGTAGAGAACCCCTGGGAGATTTCTCAACTAGTATATCAAGGAAGGGGAGTTCATTTGACTGTTCCATTTCAAAGGTGAATTTGTGAGCAGGATGAAGCCCATCAAGATATGGGCCCTATTTACAAAGTTGCTGATAAGACCAATCTTATAGCATGTGGAACTGTTTGAATGACATCATGTATGCCCAAATAGATGCTGTTGCTATGGGATCCACTCTAGGTTTAGTTCTTGCCAATATCTTTGTTGGGTTCCATGAGAAGTATGTCTTCGATGACACCTAACCTCATACCCTTCACATATTTCCAATATGTGGGTGATACATTTGCTATATTTAAATCCGCAACTGCATGTAATAATTTGCTTACATGCCTTAATGGGCTCCATTCTTTGCTCTTGGGGGGTTGGGGGTGTCAGTGGTCAGCGGGAGTTCAGGGGTGTCAGAGGTCAGGCGATTGGGAGTCCAATGTGGCAGGAGAGTGCGGGCAGCAGGGTGTGGGGGAGTCCAGTGGGGTTGGTCTGGGTCTTTACAATAGTTACTCAGAAGTTAGAAGAGGTTTTAATTCTTCTAACGTTTTCTGGGTAACTATTGGTATAACCCCGGCAGAACCATCTGAAGTTAGTAATTTAAACCACATTTTCAGACGGCTCCCAGTGCAGCGCAATTGTCCAGAGGAAGTGTGCACTTCTGGGCAATTGTCATGCAAATCCTTACCTGGGAACATCCCAGAGGGATTCCCCGCCGCATCTTTGGGGTACCCCCCTCAAATCCAATGCTGGGGAGCTTACAAGCTATGGGCCAAAACTGAATACAGAAACTGTCTAACATTTAACATTTCATGTGGCATCCACACAGAATTAAATGTTAGCTGTAAGTAAAGAAGACTGATGTAAATCAAAAGAAAAACCAAAGGTGCGTATTTTGGGATTGATCGAAATGCCAAATTGTAAGACAAAATGTTTCCTTTTACAGAAATTATAGTATAAATAATCTCCACTTTGCAAATGTAGCTAATTAAGGAATTAAAAAGGCACCTCAGATATGCCATACAGTATCTTTCTAAAATGGCAATAAAGGCTGGGCTAGGAAGGTCTTTGTGTTGTGAAAGTGCTTATAGTTCACATGATAACCTGAAATTTGAGTGTTAGTAGACTACTCAAGCATTGTTGAGTAGTAACTAGAGGGTACAAGGGCAGAGGGTTTAGATTTTAAGAGCATTTTTACTGAAGTGGTATGTAATAATTTACACTCACACCTATCTATTTCCAGTGTCCATATACACAATGCATTGCTGCACTGAACTAATGAGAGATAAGTGCCAGCCATTTGACCTTTCATGTTACTGTTGGTTCAAATTCTGATATTCATACGCCATCATCTTCAGCTTTATAGCATTCATCACTGAAATGATCCTGTTTGTTATCTGAACAACAAGCGGGGTGCCTAGCTAAACTGTTTCAGTACAGCAAAAACAAAATTACCTGCTTGGTAATATGCAAAATCTCCATGTCTAAAAAAAAGGACAAATCTATGATGGCCAATTACTATGTGGTTGGAGGTATCAATAGTGCTTTCAGTGACACTTGTTCACCATAAATGTACACAAATGCTCAGTTTGGCTTCTGACAGGACCACCCAGCTCCAGACATTACAGCATTTGTCTAAAAATTGACAGAAGATCTGAATTCCAAAGGTGAGGTGAGAGTGACTGGCCTTGACATCACGGTAACATTCGACCAAGAGTAACAGCAAGGAGCCCAGTAAAACTGATGTCAATGGGGATAAAGGGATAAAGGATGACTGGAGTCATCCCTGGTACAAAGACAGATGTTTGTTGTTGTTGAAAGTCAATCATCTCATCTCCCGGATTGCAAAGCTGCTGCATGTTTCTGCCATGTAGTCTTCACAGTTGAGTATACACTTTGCAGTGGGGGTTACCGAATTGCAATTAGCAGTGGACACCATGGCCAATACTTTATCCTTGACTGGCCATTACTTGCTCATCTTTCACACCCTCAGCCAAGCCCCACCAGAGTAAAGGATCCCACAAATTGAGAATGAATAACTGTGAGCCCAGTGATCAAAATAATCCTTGGCAAGCATCATAAACAATTTGGGTAATGGCCACCTGCAAAACTGGAAAGGAATAGCCATGTGAAAATATGTGAACATTATTGATGACCAATTTATTTTGATTATATTTATAAGCAATTAAAAAGCTTATGATACAAGCCTGAACATATCCACGAAAAATGATACAATCATTACAATTACCTAAAAAAGAACTATTCCCAACTAACACATTGTGCCATTCATAGGTTTCTAAGAGATATTCCGTCTCCACAGCATCTAAAGAAGAATTTAAGGTATTAGACCAGAACAATAATTTCCATGAGGTGTCAATTGTTTAAGGCTACTTAGATAGACCAATTTGGATTATCTAGGAAGTAATAAAAGCAATTTATGATTTTTGAAAATAAAAGTTCTTGATTGTTTATTTAGTGAAATCTTTTGGGAATTTGGTGTGATTAAATTAATTGATTTTTATGCACAGAAATGTATACATTGAGTTTACTTACATTGATTGTATTATATTTAAGAAGACCCTTGGCAGGTTTGTAGAAAGAACCTTGGTGAGTTGCTGCATTGCAACTTTAATATAGTATGCATTGTTGCCACTGTGCATCCATAGTGGATGGAGTGAATGGTTAAGGTGGTGGATACAGTGCCGATCAAGGGGGCTGATTTGTCCTGAAGGTGTCGAACTTCTTGGGTGTTGTTGGAGCCGTCCTCATACAGCTAGTGGAGAGTATTACATCACATTCCTGATTTGTGCCTTGTAGATGGTGGACAGGCTTTGGGGAGTCAGGAGGTGAGTTACTTGTCTCAGAATTCCCCATCTCTGAGCTGCTCTTGTAACCACAGTATTTATAAGGCTAGTCCAGTTGAGTTTCTGTTCAATGGTAACCCCTAGGGCATTGATAGTGGGGGAATTCAGTGAAGATTTTGTCATTGATGTCAAGGGAAGATGGTTATATTCTCTCTTGTCATTTCCTGGCATTTGTAACGGGGAATATTGCTTTCCATTTATCAGCCCAAACCTCTATGTTGTCCTGGTCTTGTTGCACATGGGCACAGACTGCCTCAGTATCCCAGGAGTTGTGAATGGTACTGAACATTGCACAATCATCAATGAACATCCCTACTTCTGACCTTGTGATAGAGGGAAGGTCATTGTGAAGCAACTGAAGATAGTTGGGTTTAGGACACTACCCCTGCAGCAATGTCCTGGGACTGAGGTGATTGACCTCCAACAATTACAACCATCTTCCTTTGTGCTAGTTATAACTTAACCCGTGGAGAATTTCCCCCTGATTCCCATTGACTTCATTTTGCTTGAACTCCTTGATGCGACACTCGGTCAAATGCTGCCTCAGTGTCAAAGACATTCACTCTCACCTCCCCTCTTGAGTTCATCTCTTTTGTCCATCCTTGCACCAAGGCTAAAACGAAGCCCTGGCAAAACCCAAACTGAGCATCAGTGAGCAGATTATTACTGTGTAAGTGCTCCTTTATACCACTGTCAATGACACCTTCCATCAATTTGCTGATGATTGAGTGTAGACAGATGGGGCAGTAACTTGCTGGGTTGGATTTGTTGTATTTTTGTGGACAGGACATACTTGGGCAATTTTCCACATTGCTGGATAATTGTAGCTTTACTGGAACAGCTTGGCTAGGGTTGCGGCCAGTTCTAGAGCACAAGTTTTCAGTACTATTGCTGGGATGTTGTCAGGGCCCATAGACTATGCAATATCCAATGCCCTCAACCTTTTCTTGATATCACATGGAGCGGATCAAATTGATTGAAGATTGGCATCTATGATGCTGGGAACCTCAGGAGGAGGTTAAGTCATCCACTTGGCACTTCTGGCTGGTTGCAAATGTTTCAGTCTTGTCTTTTGCACTGATGTTTTGGACTTCACCATCAGTGAGGTTGGGGATATTTGTGAAGCCTCCTTCTCCTATTAGATGTTTAATTGTCTACAACCATTCATGACTGGATGTGGCAGAGTTGCAGAGCTATGATCTGACCATTGGTTGCCTATTACTAGCTGCTTCTGCTGTCTAGCAAATAAGTAGTCCTTATTTAGTATTATTACAATGGGGCAAACCAGAAACCTAGCTGTCAGTGCCTGTCTGGGGAAATCTTATTTAAATGTCATTGCCAGATTTCTTAGCTGAACTGGTAGAAAAATGGTTTTTGATACAAATGGAACCATTCTACCAGTGATTATTTTCATATCATAAATACAATATGTAAAGAAAACACAAAGAGATATTCTGACTCCACCAGGATTCATTTTTCTAACGTTCTTAATCCTTTCCCATCCTCAGTTATGAAAACGATTTTTTGCGCATTTTGTACCAAACAACAGACATTTCAAAAATGTCCAAATAGGGTAGAATGAGTTGTTCTATAATTACGCTGCAAAGTTCCAAGAAATTCCTGGCCAAATCTTAAAGGCGTATTTTTAAATGCCCAAACTAACACATGATCAAACTAGACAAATAAATGTTTGGTACCAAGAGCTGGGTAGTGGCAGTCAGATTTGAGGTGTTCCCTTTATCGAGGTTCTTGTTATATCAAGCAGGATTCCAATTCACGTAAGACAGGAATTCTTTGAAAAATGGTCTTATCTATTATGCATTCCAGGTGAAAGTTTAGAGATTGTGTGTGTGTGTGTGTGTGTGAAAGTTTAGAAAGAGTAGTGAAGAGGATTACACAGCAAAGTGCCACAATTTGCAGGAAAACCATACTCCTTTACTTACATAATCCTTCTTCAATTATCTCATTCATTTGCAATAGTGAATATTAAAAATGCTACTTGCATACCAAGTGGTGGTCAGTTAATCAGAGTTTACCTAAAAAATTGTGTCTTGTCATCAAATTTTGAATAAAGGTAATTATTTGAGCTTAATCTTGCAGCAGCAAATAAAGTTTTAAAGATAGAGCAAGCTTGCAACATTTGAGAGGGATGTCTTTAGAATGATCTGCTCAAGGTGTTACTGTATTCTTCATGAGAAACACCTTACTCCAGCCAAGAGAGAAAACAGTCAAGTATAAACTTCTTACCGTAGATTGTGGTATATAAGTCGACCCAGCGTATATGATGACTGCATTTTTGCAGTGGAAAAAATTATTTTTAGGCCTATATTTGGCATATAAGTTGACCCCCTTTTCTGTTAAGAAAACTCGCATACTCACATTTGGAGTTTGCCTCAATTTTTTACCTCAGGAATGCATGTTTTACTCACCTCATAAGTCAGCACATGGGATAAACGGGCGATATGGGTCATGTTGCCAAGATGCACTGGAGTTGAAGACACACCCACACAGAACAGACCGAATGACGATGATGAATGACAAGCAGAAATGGGTCCTGCGGCAAAAAGAATGAAGTACAAAGCTGGTTTCAAGCCAGAAATCATAACATTTGCTAACTTGTCAAATAACTGTTCTGCAGTGAGGGAATTGGATGAATTCAGTGAAAAACTGGTGCGAAAATAGAAGAAGAAGGAATCCACTCTGAAGAACAAGCCCAAGACTAAATGCGCCATGAGAACAGAAACACTGGCCTGATCTTGAGAAGCATGTATCTGAATGGGTCTTTGAAAATCATCGGAATAATTACATCATTGTCAGAAATGCACTATTTATACATACACTTAAGTGAGCCAAATCAAACCCTGAGTCCAGCAAAGATTTCAGAGCAACAGCTAGTTAGTGTAAAAACAAAAAACAAAAATCTGCGGATGCTGGAAATACAAAACAAAAACAGAATTACCTGGAAAAACTCAGCAGGTCTGGCAGCATCGGCGGAGAAGAAAAGAGTTGACGTTTTGAGTCCTCATGACCCTTCGACAGAACTAGGCGAATCCCCTAGGATTCGCCTAGTTCTGTCGAAGGGTCATGAGGACTCGAAACGTCAACTCTTTTCTTCTCCGCCGATGCTGCCAGAGGATTCGCCTAGTTCTGTCGAAGGGTCATGAGGACTCAAAACGTCAACTCTTTTCTTCTCCGCCGATGCTGCCAGACCTGCTGAGTTTTTCCAGCTAGTTAGTGTAGCTGCTTTATGGAATGAAAATGTCTTGTATTGTGGCAGAAGACCAAGATCGCTCAGGGACTACCAAAAGGCCTCAATGGCAAACTTACCAGTTTCCAACAATTCATCATCAGACAGTGGCATCAAAGTAGGCATTACGTCACATCGGCAACATGAATGAAACCCCCATGAATTTCAATATGCCTAGCAACCAAATTGGAGTGGAAAGGTTCAAAAGCGGTTCCAGTGAAAATCACAGGCCATGAAAAACCAAAATTCATGGTTGTACTAACCTACATGGCTAATGGAGCAAAATTAAAGCCTATTGCAACTTTCAAAAGTAAAACCATGCTGAAAATCAAGTTCCCTGCAGGAGTGTTTGTGCATGTCCATGACAATGGTAGGGTGGATGAGGATGGAGTGAAGTTGTGGATAGATAATGAGTGGTATAGGCATCCCAGTGGCCTACATAAGGGATGCAGCTTTATTAGTGTGCGACATGTTCAGACCCCTTAGAAGCTATGAGATCAAGAGGCACCTGTGAAGAAATAACAATCAAATTGCAATTATACAAGGGGTCTAACATTCTAAGTTCAACCTTTGGTTGTGTGCCTCAGCAAGCCATGTTTGTGCCAAATGGAATAGGCTGATAGCTGATGGAGGAAAACCTTCAAAAAGAGTGGAAGTATGCATGCTACCTGCTTGATGTTTTGTGTGATTTTATCATCAAATCATGGGGTGCTATTAATATACAAACTGTCACCAGATTGTTCAAAAAATGCTGATTATCCAATTCAATAGATGGAGAGGAAGATGGTTTTTGTGGAGAGTTAAGTCTGAAAGAGAAGGCACCAAGTCTGATCCAGAGTGGGATCCTTATAATGATGCCATGCCAAAGAGACTCAGAATTAATTGATAAACTTTTTGCATCGGAATCCAAAACAATGAATTCTGGCAGTTTTTAAAACACTTTGATTATGGTTAAAGATATGCTTGCAGAATTAATCTATTCAATAAAATGGATCATATAGATTAATTTGAATTACCAGTTTTTTTTTCACATTTCAAACTGCCGGCCACATAGGCCAAAACTTTTTATACTTGGCGAATAAGTTGACCTTGGTTTTTGGAAGAATTTTTCGAGGCTTCAAAAATTGATTTATATGCCTTGACTTACAGTAAATATCTTTAGAAATCATTCAGGAGATTCTACAATCCTGTGTATTTAAGATTACTGTTACAGTAAAACATAGTTTCCACACTTGAACTAACCTATTTAATGATTATTTATATTATTAGCATTATTATTGAGGAGTTAATTGTAATAGAGAAACAAAAGCATCTTAATCATTTCCACCTGGAATCAGAAGATTCCTGATTATTTCAAGATGATGGTGCCCAGTATATCATAGTTCACTACATGAGGGAGCTGGTTGGTTAAGCTAAAGTTAGTAAGGATACTGTCATGGTGAAGGCTTGTAGAACTCAAAACAGTGTAATGGTGAGCCAGACTCAATGATTAAAAAATGGAAATAGCAAGAAAAAAATCACAGTAAAATACATATGTTTATGGTAATGCAAATGAATACGAGTATCAATGTAAGCATCAACTGGGTCAAAATCCTGGAACTCCCTCCCTAATAGCACAGTGGGTGCATCTACATGATAGGGACTGCAGCAATTAAAGAAAGCAACTCACCACCACCTTCCCAAGGGCAATTAGGAATGGGCAATAAATGCTGGTCTGGCCAGCGATGCCCACATCCCATAAATGAATAAAAACAAAATCAACAACCGCAATAACTTGTGTTTATATGCCATGTTTAACGCAGCAATTCTTGCCAAGATACTCCACAAGAGCATAATTAGGCAAATTTGACACCAAGTCACATAAAGACATAGTAGGACAAGCGATCAAAAGCTTGGTCAAAGAGAAAAAAGGGGCAAATCTTCCTTTGGGCCCCTGACATCACATACCATTTTTGTCTTTTCACATTGGGCTCTGGCTCAAGGTGCAGTTTGCAAGCCATGCTGGAGTGTAGGAGGAGTGCAAGTGCGGATGAGGCCAGTTAGATCGTCTGCCTCCACTCTCCAACACAATTTTCAAACTCCCAACAATGTTTATAGAGATCCCTAAATCTCACTTCTCACCTCCCTCACCCCCCTCACACCAGATGCCAGCCCATGCCCCCTCAGATCATCCATGCTGCCCTATGCCACATTATGCTCCCATGTATCCTCCATACCACTCATCCAGTATGCACTATGTTCACTCCTCAGATTCCATGCAATCCAATGGAACATATGTTACATTCCTTGGGGGAAAGAAACCTCTTACCCTCTAATAAAAACCTCAGTATCATTGATACTGATAAAAAAAATGCATTCATGTGAAAAATCTTGTAATACTTGTACTCCTATTAGCTTGAGTCAACAAACCAGAAATCACATCCAAAGGACAATCTATTATTACAAATTCTTGAAACTGTCATTCGTTCTCAGATGAATTGAACACCTGTAATCCATTAGCACTTTTAAATGGTGATAGTTGTCCAGGCAATAGGCTACTCTCTGGGGAGGAAAGCACAGAAGGTGCTCATTTCAACTTAAAGCAGAGTGCTTGTCAATCAATTAAGGTGGCAGATAGGTATTTTTCAAAGTGTAGATTTTTTTCAAATTTCAAAGCCAGGATATAAGGGAGCCCTTGGTTATTTGTTTCAAGTGTCAAAACCACTTTTTGTTTTATCAGCCAGAGCCATTTAAATCACAGTACAAAAGCTGACAGCACAGGCTTATATGGCATTTTGTAACTTTTTCACTGTATTATAATGCTTTCTCCATTGAGAAAACATATGACGCATGTGAACAAATACACCAGGCTGGCCAATGTAATGGTCAACTTATCTTTAAAGGACAGATTCCCACGATGAATCACTGCATTAACAACATATCCACATTACAATACAGCACTAATAGTGACATTTAAAGGTGTAAAAACACTTTACACTTACCTTTCAGAATGTCCTAGATGCCTCAGCAGGCTTTCCATTTTCTGAACAATCTCTGAAACGTGGCGTGTTTTAATAGGTTTCCATAACTCACCTGATGAAAATGATGTGCAGAAGGAAATCTGATTTTTGTCCCTCATTTAAAATGGGGAACAAGACCTCAATAGGGCCGCGTGTACGTTTTGCACACGAGACATTCCTGATC
The DNA here is from genome assembly GCF_017639515.1 of Carcharodon carcharias. Taxonomy (NCBI): domain Eukaryota; kingdom Metazoa; phylum Chordata; class Chondrichthyes; order Lamniformes; family Lamnidae; genus Carcharodon; species Carcharodon carcharias. The sequence continues at coordinate 33,148,041 of NC_054488.1, read as the reverse complement.
CACAGAAAGGCCAAAGGAAAATAGCCTGGGGTCCTCCAAAATTAAACTGTGTGTATGCACTCACCCTGCACCCAGATGAAAATTCGGCCCAAGTTTTCACAAGTGACTTAAAGAGGAGAGAGAGGCAGAGAGGTGGAAAGGTTAGGGAGGGAATTTCAGATCTTAGGGCTGAGGAAGCTGAAGACATGATAGCTAATGGTGAAGCCAAGAAACTGTCTGAGGCCAAACCATCTTCAGCTGCTTCATCAATGACCTTCCTTCCACCAAGGTCAAAAGTGGGGATGTTCACAGATGATTGCCCAATTTTCAGCATCCTTCACAACTTGTCAGATACTGAAGCAGTCCGTGCCCATATGCAGCAAAGCGTGGACAACATTCTGGCTTGGGCTGATAAGTGGCAGGTAAGATTCGCGCTGCACAAGTGCCAGGCAATGGCCATCTCCAACAAGAGAGAATCCAACCAACACCCCTTGATATTCAATGGCAGTACTGTCACTGAATCCCCCACTATCAACATCCTGGGGTTACCATTGATCAGAAACTGAACTGGACCAGCCATATAAATACTATGGCTACAAGAGCAGGTCAAATTCTGGGAATTCTGTAGAAAGTGACTCACCTCCTGACTCCCCAAAGCCTGTCTACCATCTACAAGGACCAAGTCAGGAGTGTGATGGAATATTCTCCACTTGCCTGGATGAGTGCAGCTCCAACAACACTCAAGAAGCTCAACACCATCCAGGACAAAGCAGCCCACTTGATTGGCGCCCCTTCCGCAAACACTCACTCCCTCCACCACTGATGCACAGTAGCAGCAGTGTATACCATCTAAAAGATGCACAGCAGGAATCACCAAGGTTCTTTAGATAGCACCATCCAAACTCACAACTGCTGCCATCTAGAAGGACAAGGGAAACAGACATATGGGAACATCACCACCTGAACGTTCCCCTCCAAGCCACTCACCATCCATAATTGGAAATATATTGCCATTCCTTCACTGTTACTGGGTAAAAATCTTGGGACTCTTTCCATAACAGCACTATTGATGTACCTACACCACATGGACTGCAGAGGTTCAAGAAGGCAGTTCACCACCAGCTTCTCAAGGGCAATTAGGGATGGGCAATAAATAGTGTCCAAGCTAGCAATGCTCACATCCTGTTAATGAATAAAAAAAAGCTAGGATGAGAAGAGGGCTAATATCTTGAAGTGTTGTAGGGCTGGAGGAGGCAACACAGATTCTGAGAGATCTGACAGATAGAATTTTAAAATCAAGGCGTTGCCAGACCAGCAGTCAATATAGGTCAGTGAGCACAGAGGTGAATGATGCGAGTATATCTTTCAAATCAATAAAGCAATTTTCTGCATGATTGTGTTCCAGGGAATTGTGTGACAATCTTCCTAAGATAAAATCTTAAAAATCCAATAGCAAGCATGGTATCTTATGCATAAATAGAAACACTTACTATTGCATTTGAATGTTCTCCCTGGATAGTGAAATTTTAGGGTGTGTTTATCAGGCTAAGAACATGAAGCAAAACATTCAAATTACTAGTTGCACAGACCAGGAGATCTTCAACTTCTTCCTAACAGATATTCTGGAGAATTTTCCCTGCTATGTGGTTATCCTTTGTGAGTGAGCAATTTGGGCCACTCAACAGAAAGCTACTACAGACATTACAAAATATTTACAAAATGTTTCCAACACAGAAACAGGCTATTCAGCCCAATGGACCCTGCTAGTGTTTATACTCCACACAAGCCTCCTCCCATGCCACTTTATCTAATTCCATCAGCACATCCTCCTAGCCCTTTCTCGCTCATGTGCTTTTCTAGATTTTGCTTGAATTTACCTATACTACACTGATTTCCATATTCTAACCACTCCGGTGTAAAGAAGTTAATTCAAGCCAATGAGGTAATAGTTGGTGATTTCAGTAGCAGTTACACTGATAGAGGGGCTACTATTCAGAGGTGTATCAAGAAGTAGAACTAAAGCACATATGCAGAGCGAATGGAGTTCATTCATTTTTGTACTTATTGCATCAATGTTATTGTGTTGCAGAGAAAATGATGCACCACCTATCGCCAAGGAGAAGGAAAATCGCTATTTCTAAGGAGCTGCAACATCACATCTTGAAACCTGATCACTGCTTCCTTCCATCTGAAGCTGAAGACCCTACCATATATGATGAAGGAAAGTGCATTCATGAGGATGATACACAGAAGTATCTTTTTTCAAAAACAAAAACTAAGTTGCTTATATGGCTTCAGCTGAAACAAAACATGCAGGCTAGTAATATTTGACATTCAAATCTGCCATTTTGTTTTTCTTTTCCTTGTTTGAAGTCCTTGAATTGAACAGCTTTCTTCACTCAAATCCTTTTGCATAAGTATGTTCATCCATTAAAAAATGGTTTTTAATGTCTAAAGGGAAAGAAACAAAATAGATTCCAGTGGCTGTTGTGAATGCAAGAAGCAAGATTCCCCATTACAGAATAATGTTTACATAAGTTCTCTGTCTACATGAGAAGCGTACCAGGATAGAAATTGGTTTGGTCCAGTTTTCGGGCACCAAATATATGCAGGCAATGATCTCTGCACTTGAAGGCGAATATCCAAGGATCACAAGAAATTTGTCGTTGGGTTTCATTGTAATAATAGCAGTGAGCTGTGATGGCACCAATTAGGTTCGCTCCTGCAATTTGCTGATCAAGTCCTTCCCTATTATGGTCTATTTGAATGCCAAGCGACCTTCAGATAAGCCCAGAAGGTTGGGGGTAGGCAAACAGTGTGGGGTAAGTGTGGGCTTACACTAGGACACAATTTTTCTGTGGAGCAAGGAGAAGTACTCCTGCTTCTCCTGGCTCTACCTCAGTGTAATTAGAACTGAAAATAAAAATTACCGTTTAGGCTACTTTAGAACTGGAGAAAAGTTGGAGCTTGCACAGTGCATGCACAAATATTGCAGAAGAATACTGAGACAAGTTGCACAATTTAAACAACTCTGATCATAGTCGTACTGCTCTGTGAAGAAAGTTTTCACTTTAAAGCCTGAGCCTACCAGATTAATCCATGGTAGTAGATACATGTGCAAAATCAATAGCCTTCAGTATTCCTTTTTGGCCTCTGTGCCATTTTCCTAATTTTCAAACACAGTCGATACAATTCCGCGCACACCCCCACCCTTCCACATGCCACCTTCATAACTAACATCCACAGTCTCTGTCTCTCTCTCCCCAAAGGCTGCTGACAATTTTACTCTGCTCTTGAAAGTCATAACTTACTTCTCTACTCTCAGGGATGATGTTTTCTTTCCCAAGTCCTAGGGTTGTGACCTCTCTTTGTGCTCCCTTGGGGCTCAGCTAGGTCCTGGAACTTCCTGTTTAAGTATCACCAGAACCCATGATCCTTAAAGGAGTTCCAACTCCCTCTTTGAGAGATGTCAGACTCAGACGCTGAACCTCCAAAGATCCTCAGTACCTTCTCCAGGGCTCACAAACTGCACCTGTCCTCTGAATGCTCACAGACCCATATTGTTCCCAGCCACAGCTTGAATGCCCCCAATCCCCAGACATCAGTACTTCCCAAGACCCAGCAGATCTCATTTCCTTCAGACCCAGCTTCCCCACTCTCACTTAGCCTGAATCCCCTGTCACCTGCTTTCACTTTAATCCATGCATGTTCCAGGAGCTGCCATTTAGCCTTTTTCTTCTTACCCAGTACATGCTGGTTACTATTTTTCAACATACTATGGATCTTAAGAAAGCGAAATGTTCGCAATGGGTACATTGATCAAGGTAAATGTGATAGAGCGATGCGGAGATACTGATAAAAATATACAGAAGATCAAGAAGTCACAGGTAAGGACAGAGTTACATAAAAAGTGAAGAGTGGGAGACAAAAGAGGCTGAGAGATAGTGAAAGTTACAGAAAGGGAAAGTGAGAAAGAAATTAAAAAAAACAAAAAGAGAAAACAACAGATATTTAAAGTCAGTGAGAACCTGGGCGAGACAACTACAGATTGAATGAATTGATTTAAATGTTTTTCCATCTGAATGCAATATATAATCTCAAACATAAATATTGTATTTCACTCACCCACATTGTTTATTTTGTTTCCACAAGGAAATCAAAGTTAAGAATGTTCTCATGGGCTGCAACTCTTCTTTATACGTTGTTTCCCAGACTTTGCAAGAGGAAAAATAAAACTTTAATTTATACCTATCTAATTCCTGTGACATATCTGAAGTACAGCAATAATTATGGGGAGGCCATTGTGTAATGGTACTGCCACTGGACTGATATTCCAGAGACCCAGGGTAATGCTCTGGTGACCAAGGTTTGAATCTGTTCGAATCACCATGACGGATGGTGAAATTTGAATTCAGTAAAAAAAAATCTGGAATTAAAAGTCTGATGTTGACCATGAAACCATTGCTGATTGTTATAAAAACCCATCTGGTTCACTAATATCCTTTAGGGAAGGAAATCTGCCATCCTTACCTGGTCAGGGCTACATGTGACTCCAGGCCCACAGCATTGTGGTTGACTCTTAAAATGCCTTCTGAACAAGGGCAATTGGGGATGTGCAATAAATGTTGGCCAAGCCAGCGATGCCCATATCCCATAAACAAATAAATAAATAAAAATTCCACAAGGGGGTAATTGATAAAATTACCTTGTATGTAAAATGATAAACAAGCAGTATTCTTCTTGCACTTTGTTAAATTTTGTATGTCCCAAAGCACACAGACATGTATATTGGAGATAACATTGCATGAGGTCAGTGCCTTGCCCATGCTTTAAGTATTCTTACTGCACTGAGGTAGAAAGGCAAGAGTAAACTTGTAATTTAATGCAGGGTAATGATAACAAAGTGAACTTTTTTAAGACAAGAAAATGTCAGTACCAGCGTTGTGTTTGTTTTTTGCTGTAACCTTTATCTTATTCATACATTCCTTTAATATTTTTAACAATGCTAAAAATGTGTTCTAATATTCAATACACCCATTACTCCCCAATTAATATATTTTATATTTTTTCCTGTCAAGAAATACCAATGATTGCATCTTGAATGATTTTAGCATAAGTGCATTTAATTTATTTCCAACCCATGAGTACATTATCTTTAAAAGAAACAATCACAAAAACATCAAGGCTTCTGTCCTTAACCCATTTCTCTGCTCTTTCCTTCCACAATTTCACATATTTCAAGTGTTTACATAAATTAGTGTTAGATGCTGTGACTGAAACAGCATCAATGGCCACTTGTGGTAACATATTCCTCATCCGAATAACCCATCATGGATTCCACAGTTCATACTTCCCTGTAGCCACTTCACTAGCCAAAGAAAATATAACCTTTCCTGACCTACTCTCGCAAGACTTTTCATATTTTTTAATAATACTATTAGATCTCCCTTAATGCTCTTTTCCCAGGTGACCACAGGCTTTCTTTTTAAAGCCCTCAGCACAATTAAGCCTTTGATGTCAGATATTGTCCCAAAATATTTATGTTGCACCTTTTCCATTACAAAATACCCAAAACCCACAAGCACTGCAATTATGGCCTTACTAATGCTCTGTATTTTTTCTGTATAATGACTCTCATCTTGAAATAATTTTTTTTAACATTATATCTGTTTCTAAGGCTGATTATTGGATTTAGTTTTTGAAATGTAGTTACCAGCTAGAACACCTGAATCCATGAAGGCAAGCTGATTTTGCCACATGCAAATCTTAACTGCTTACTGAATATTCACATGGTGTTAAGAGACCTTCAATTTCCATCTCAATAAAATAGCATTAATGTTCTGTGTTTTCAAACAGATGGGGATTACAGAACATATGAAATAGGAGCAGGTGTAGGCTATTCGGCCTCTTGAGCTTCTTCCACCATTCTATAAGATCATAACTCGTTTGGCATTGATAGAGAGAATAGAAAGATTTAAATTAGTCCTAAAGGTTACTATAACTTGTCAGCTTTTTTGAGTAAGTAATTCAGATATCAACACCAGTTGTCCATACATAAAACTATTTTTTTTATTTGTGACTTCAGGTCAAACTTATTTCCAGTAAAACTCAGAACAATTAAAATAAAACTACCTGCCTTGAGTAACTGCTGTTTAATTACTATAATTAGTTTTGTGTTAGAAACAGATTAAGACTTGAAGTGTGCTGTCTCAATGGCGTAATGTAATTAGTGTAATATGCTTATTATGGGCTGTAAATAAGTGTTTACATTTGAATATATATTCGCAATATACACTATTCCTACAATGTGATGTTTTGAATACAAAATAGAATAAATTGAATTTTTACAGCTTGATTTTATAGGCTATGATCCAGAATGTGGTAGCATTAACTGAATGGATATGGAAAGGGAAAACAAAATTGAAATTGCTGGCCAAATTATGCAAAACTACATTTAATATCAATTCAGTCCAAAATACAAAAGCAGTTGGTTACATTTATATTCTTTCACTCTTACGCTGTTTTTATTATTGACCTGAAAGCTTTGGCTATTATTGGAAAATAACAATGATCATGACATGACTGGCACAATTTAATGACACATAAATTATCCTAAAATTGAGAAAAAAATTTAAACAAATGTTTTAACATTATGACCCAGTACTTATTGGCATATGTTTCTTTCACCAAATCAGTAAATATGCAACCCTCAAATATCAGGATTTCTGTGATATATTGTTGCAGGTATTTTGAACTCAGTAAGCAACATTAATCATATTATATTTCTAGGAGAGAAGTTAATTTGCATAATGCCACTTCCAGCTTCATTTTGAGGAAAAACTCATCTTCATGAAAAATATCTACAATTCATTTTGTTTTGTTTATTGTATATTCTTAGGCTGACAGGAATATTTTTCATGTTCACTGCTTGGGCTATAAACCCACAGAACATATCACCCACCTACTATAGATACTATCTGATCTCCATTCCCCATTGATTTCAGATGGCTTTGATGACCATTGAATAGGATGTACGAAGCAGTGTTTGGGAAGATGTTTACGGAGGGTGGAGAGCATTGGAAAAGTAATATAAGAGCAAAACACTGTGGATGCTGGAAATCTGAAACAAAAGCAAAAATTGCTGGAAAAACTCAGCTGGTCTGACAGCATCTGTGGAGAGAAAGAAAGAGTTAGGATTTCAAGTCTGTATGACTCTTCATCAGAACTAAAGAGAAATGGTGAAATACAAGCTGTTTAAGGGGGGGTTGGACAGGCGAAGCTGGATAGAGGGCCAGTGATAGGTGGAGGCAAAGGAGAGATTGCCAAAGATGCCATAAACAAAAGGTGAAAGGGGTGTTGACGGTGGTGATATTAGCTAAAGGATGTTCTAATGGTGACATTACGGGTGGAAAGCAGGATGCGCAAGTGACTGATGGCCCTAGTGGGGGTGGGGTGGGGGGAGGGGATCAAAAGAGGACAAAAGGTGGGTATAAAACAATAAATAGAAATAAAATTTTAAAAATGAGCGGAAAAAGAAAAATATATTTAAAAAAATATAATAAAAAATAAATAAAAATAAGAAAAATAGTAATGTCTGGAGGTAACAATGGCAGAGACAAGGGAAAGAATTTTCCCCCCATCGGTGGTGGGGGGGGGACATGCAGGAGTGGGCACGTGCAGGCACACCTCTGATTGGCGCTCCCGATCGGCAGCACGCCGCCATTTTATGTGGGTGGGCCAATTAAGGCCCGCCCTGCGTGACATCCGCTAGGAAGTGCCATGTGCTCCCTGTGCAGGTGGGGGGTGGGGGAGGGGATTCCCTCAGCTGAGAGTGTGCTCTTTTGCACATGCGCGTGAAAGAACGCACTTAAGTGTTGCCTCATGGAGATCAGCGCCAAATTAAAAAATGATCCATGCACAAAAATAAAATTTCTCTGACATGTCCCCTCATATGACACTTGTTACATGAGTTGGGACATGTCCATTATTTTTATTCAAGCTTTTGTTAAATTTTTTAAAACCTACATGACACCTCATCCCGCCCGTGGATGAGGTTTCATGCTTTTTCTGAAGCCCGCCAGGGCTCCCAGCCTGCCCGCCAACATGAAGTTTGCATGGGCAGATCCATTAGCTGGCTGAATTAGTTTTTAAATGGCCTCAATTGGCCGTTGACAGATCGGCGGACGCACAGCTGATTAAGCTGCGCCCCCGCCGACCTGAAAATTGAAATGACGCAGGGTGATGTCAGGAGTTCCGCCCAACGTTATCCTGCATCATTTTACACGTCAGCGAGCAGGCCCCGCCCCCGGCTCACCAACCTCAATATCCTGGCCAAGGTTTTCAATAATATATGGGCAATGTTATGGAGATGACCTTGCCTGGATTTACTTTTTGCTTAATGATAATTTTTTTTTATCCTTTGGACCAGTCCCTCAAGCTCTCTTTATCTATAATTGAAGTACTTTTCCCTTCTTCTTCTTATTTTAAATGAACATGTCTTTTTTCCCAGATATTCATATCTAGCCTTATGCTCGAGTGGTGAACGTAAAACCCATACCCTGTGTTTCTTTAATATGGGGCAGCTTTGTGGCATAAATCTGGTTGAGATGCATCTAACCAACATAAGGCAAGATACCATAGGTATTAACTTAGAGAGAATAAAATCAGATTAATTTTGAACAAATATGAAGAGGAAGGAGAAAAAAATTCAATTATAGATAAAGAGAGCTTGAAGGACTGGTGCATAAAGCAGAAAGTAGAAAGTAAATCCAGGTAAATCCGCTGAAACCCTTGTCTCTGATCTTGTTGTCTCCAGATGTTACTAAACCTGTGTTCTTTTAGCCAATCTCTCATCTTCCACCCTCTATAAACTTCAATCCTTCCAAATTCCTGCTTCTTGTTTTTACGTCAGCTCTTGCCCACCCATCACGCCAGTGTTGTTGGCTTACATTGGCTCCCAAAAAATTCAAATTTAAAATTCTCATCTCAATATCTAATTTGCTTAATTGCCTCTTCCGTCTCCACCTGTAAAGGGGGGTTACTATTTTCAGGGGGTGCCCTTTGCGCATCAGAGGGCACCCCCCCCAAGATAATATACCCTTTATTCCTACCCTAAAGTCCCCCACCCCCACCCCCACTCCCCAACCCTCCTTAAGCCTGGCCAAATCCTCCCCGCCCAATAGCCCAGAATTAGCTTACTCCAGGGTCCATTGGGCTTCTTTTTGTGGCTGGTTGTAGTTGGAGCAGCGCCACGAATGAGATATTGGCACTGCCAGGACTGCTGGAGTTGCCAGCCAATCAGATTGGTCAGCAGGGCGAGTATTCTTCCCCAGTGAGGAGCGGAAGTCCCAGTGTCAAGCAATTTAGTCCACCCGCAGCATATTATGGCTGCAGGGCAAGCTGGCATGCAGCATGTTGGCGGGGGTGAGCCATCTGCCCCCTCTATGCCCCCACAGTATGCAGTCCCATGGTGTAACTCCCTTGTGAAATTTGATTTGAAACATGTTCAGGCAACTGGTTGGACCTCCAGAGCCTTTTATAAACTTACTTCATAGCATCTTTTTAATGTAATGAGAAAGTAGAAGGTCCCATTCATACTCTCCTAATATATAAACCCAAATGTGCATACGTGAAAACAAACATGCACACAAGCTCTCTTTTTATAGGCAGAGCTGCCAAATTACACATGACACTCAGGTACACAGTACCATTTAAGCTTAAAAATGGAAAATGCATCATCGTTTAAACAGAAGTTCATTTCCCTTTAAACTTCAGATAAAACTTTAAGCAGGTCATTTCAACAAAGAATGCAAAGAATTCTGAAACCATAAGGTTGCAGACATAAGTTAAATAAGGAATGCCACCTCAATCTGGAGAATGTTAGTGATGAATTCATGCTTTTTATGAAGAAAATGTGAAAGTTGAGTTTTTCTAATGTTTACTCGAAAGAAAGCATTTAGCATGAAACACATGGTGACACATTTGCAATGTACCAATACAAAATGGTGTTGTGCAATATGACGCATTTTGCTGAACATAGAATCTAGAACCTTCCATCAGTAAAAGAGCACCTGTGTTCAAGAAAAGTGTTTGCAAAATAGCCATTCACAGTCAGCATTTTAAATTTAAAGATGCCGTATGTTTACGTTAGGGGCTATACCATACATTCATGAACTGACATTTAGCTCAATAATTCAGCCCCCAGAAAAAATGTTCACGCTCTTCGTCAAATGTTGAAAGGCGAATAGTGGTTTCCTGCAGCTTTATGTAATATTCCTATGCAGTGGCTAATTTTATTTGACAATTGTAAAATTGGAAAAATGCTGTTGTATAATGTCAGATTTTCTTGTGTCCAGACATGTCAGCTTTGGTTGTTGTTAAATGCACTTGTGTGAGGGAAAATCTCTTCTTGTTATTTGTGTCTCAGTTTGAAAACAAAGTTACATGTCTATGATTTTGCCACAAATAGCAATTTGAAAGTTTTCTGTCCATCCCAAGAGCCTATTGTAAATATGATTATAGATTTCTAATAAATATGTCACCTCATTCAATGTAAATTTTGTTTTGTGGTTTCTTTCTTAAATATCTATGGCAGATTTCTTTTTAGAAGTCACATTTATCCATATTGCCTGCAACAATATTTGAACAACCTAGGAAAAGTGCTGTGAAATTATGAAGGATTTTGACCATCTTGTTGGATAAACCTAATATTCCACAGTCAAAAAGACAAACCTACCAAGCCATCCATGACTGCAACTCCTTCCAAAGCAAACAAAAGCAATCCAGCACAAACATATTCCCAGAAGTCATAATTCATTTGTGGGAAACAAAAAATAGCCTATAAAATGTCCCAGAAGACTAACCAGCAGCCTAGCAGCACAAACCAGCAGTGCACCCATATCGAGTTCGTGAGTCCTTTAACTAGTGCTCATGCTGGTCTTATTGATTGTTAGTGTCACCGTTTGTTAGATGAGTTTATCATGTGGCAAGTCAGTTGCTGGGGCAGGCCAACTATAAAAAATTAATAGCAGTTTCCTCTTCAATCAACAAATAATGACAGCAGTGCAAGGAGGTTTATCTGTGACCTCTGGACGCCCAGATGTCAAACCAATTTAAATAACATTGCAATCAAAGCACTCACGTAATGTACTATTTATCCAGCATTAAGTCTGCTAATGTCAAATGATATAAAGCAGGTTCCAACAAGATCATGATAGGGACAGTAAGGTTCAGCAAGTGCATTCTTTCTTACAGCCTACCTACCTATCCTTTAGCATTTTCCTTAAATCATTTTCTTCTTTCCAGAAATATATCGAGTTGTTTCTTAAATCACTTCAATCACCTTCTCTGGCAACTGATTCCATCACTCTAGTAATACTTGGAGTAAAATAAAGTTCTACATTTCCCTTCTTATTCGTAAATTCTTCATTTTTAACTAGTGTCCCCAGACATTTGAACTTATTAATAATTGTGTGGGTCAATTCTCTTTGTCACCCCAAAAGAATGGAAACTCAACATTCATCAGACAATCAAAATGGAACAACTCAATAAATTTCTCTTCATCCCTCTTCGTAATACAATGAAAAATTTGGAAGCTTATTTCAATCATCAAATAATTCAACTAATTACTAATGGGCAGATAAAAGACAGGCAACATTCATGGAACAACACAGCTGAAGAAGACTGGACCTATGCAGCATTTTGTTAGTTAAATGGAGAATGACATTCAACTCCAGTGAAGTTGTACTTCAAATCCTTATTATTGATTTCTTTGTAACCTGGCTAAAATTTGTTAAGTCTGAGACAGAGGTTGGAATATTCCATGCCTGCTGGCGTCAGGCATACTCGGCGGTGTGAGCAGACAATATGGCGAGAAGGACAGAAGCCAGTTTCACGACGTCATGAAACTGACTTGCGAATGTCTGTTCAGCCTATTGATGGTGGGCCGCATCGGACGTCAGAAACCTCGTTGTAATACATCTGCATATCATTATAAGGCCAGTCCACAGAATCATCTGGATCATGACATGCAAAAGTTGGAACTCACCACCAGGGACTTGCTCACATCGCGGGCATCCGAGGAGCAGAAGATGCTGGAGCCCCAAAACGGCACACTGGAAGTACATCTGTGGCATGCTGGGTGGATTCTCATGGACATGACCCTGCTGCAAAGCATCTCACGGAAGTTGGAAAGTCACCGTTGAGGGTCTGCTCACAACAGGTGATGGTCGAGGGGGTAGAGAGGAAGGTCCAGCTGTATTGGGAGACAAAGATGTATCGGGGGCAGGAGATGAAGGTCTAGGATTGACTGGGAGAGGGAGAGGTGTCGGGGGTGTGAGGTTAGGACGGGGGAATGAAGGTATCGGGAAGGGGTGAAGCTGGCAGTGGGGAATTGAAGATGTCGGGGGTAAGTTGCGGCGGGGGGAGGAGTAACGGGGGAGGAGGGGGTAATGGAGAACAAGACAGCAACAGGGGAAGTAGGTTTAAGAAGGGTGGAAGTTTTAAAGGAAGGAGTTCGGAACGGGGATTGAGTGCAGAGAGGGGAGGGAATTCATGGGGAGGTAGGAGTGCAGAGAGGGGAGGGAGTAAGGGCAGAAGAAGAAGTAACAGTGGAGGAAGGAGTCAGTAAGGGGGAAGGAGTAAGGCTGGAGGAAGAAGCAAGGCTAGAGGAAGAAGCAAGGCTGGAGGAAAGAGTCAGGAAAGGGGAAGAACTAAGGGTGGTGGAAGAAGTAAGTGTGAAGGAGTCAGAAAGGGGGAAAAACTAAGCCAGACGGGAGGTGGGGTCTGGGGGAATCCAGTGTGGGGAAGGGCTAAGGGGAGGGGAGTCTGGGTGGGGTTGGGGGCAGGGGTTCCAAGGGGCAAGGGGTGGGGGGATGTTGAGATGAACGTGCAAAGGAGGGCTCTGATGAGTCCATGAATGTCCCCTGGGGAGTTAACTGAGGGTGGGCATGGTAGGAGGGAATGGTGAGAATGACCAAGGGCATGGGTGGCGGTAGGATGAGGGTTCAACGGTAGAGGTAGAGGGGACAGCGAGGGTGGTGATGGAAACTTGGAGGCAGATGCGATCCCTAGGGGTGGAAAGGAGGAGGTCGGGGAGGTTAATGTGGATGGGGGTGGGATATCCAGGAAGGAATGGAATGAGCACATTCACCTGGACATCCCTGAATGAAAACGGCTGTGGCTGGTAGGTCACGGAGGGGAGGTGGAAGGTGATGGTTGGGGGGGGGGGGGGGTTAAAAATTATGGGGAAAGAAAATGGGTAACTCAGGGAGGAGAAAGGATGGTGCAGCGATTGTAAAACTGAATAACCACCATGCTGCCTAAATGAAAGTGAAATGAGTAACGTGGCGGGCGAGATCAGGTGCTGCTGGGAGTGTGCTCAGTGGGTAGGTGGAGATGTAGGTCAGCTCAGATGGACAACTGAAAGCAAATCCCTGACATGCAGCATTGAAAATGATCAGGACATTGATGTGAGTGTGATATGTGATACGGGGAGGATTCGCATGTGTGGGAGAAAGCTTGCACAAGGCTCCGCACATACACACACACACACATACTTCTCCCTACAGAATCACCCGTTGGCCAGCTGCTCTCTCTGCGATGAGGTTGAGAGGCTCACAGGCAAAGGGGACTCTGAGAGAGAGAGGACAGCCTCTGAGATTCCTGAGTGGATGGCCCAGGGGTATCCAGCTCCTCTTCCCTCAGGTGCCCAGGGGCTCTGGCCTGACTCCTTGAGGGGAAAGAGCACATGGAGGGCCATCAAGGTGCCCCATTTCCCTCTCACATTGCCATTGCAGGGACTCATCCATGGCTCCTGCAATGGAATGCAGGTCTGCACAACTCCGAGTTCTGCTGGACCAGGTCTCTATGGCGTCCACCATCCTCCCCATGCAGAGCTCCATGCACGCACATGTGGGTACCACTTCATCAGAGAAGAGGTTGGCACACTCCTCCGACTCAAAGCCACTTTGTTGAGGGCTTCCAACAGCTCTGTGTGATGTCCCATGCCTTTCCAGCTCTTCAATGGAGGAGGTGTCCTCTTGGCTGGAGGTGAGGACATGGATGGAGCTGAGGGACTGGCTGGCTGAGGGTGTCGGTTGCTGGGAAGAGCTCCCTGTGAACCAGAGCAGAGATAATTATTGCCTGGCAGCAGAGTCAAAAGCAGGAGAGAGAGCACTCATATTTGCATTGAGAAAAGGATGAAGTGGTGCCGGATCCTCATGAACGTGTTCACCGCCGACCTCACTGTCACTGCAGGCACAGTCTGCATCCTCACCAGTCAATGCGATAGCACACTCCTCAAAGTGAGTGAGGGGCTTAATGTGGGCCACTCCATCCCTAGTCTGGATCCTCTCCCTGCTGATGTGAGCAGGCTTCTCCTGCATGGACACAGATAGAGTATGGAGAGGACACATGGCATTACATGGAATGTTTGTGTGGTGAGCAGAGCCATGGGCAGGATGAGGACATGAGCTCGAGAGGATATGAGCCTGATGGAGATGTGAGGGGATGTGTGAGAGCTAGTGGCGTTATCCCTTAAGGTTCGAGATCCCTTTGAATGTGTAATGGGTTTGTGAGTGAGCGATCAGAAGGGTGACTTACCCTGGCATAACGGATGAGACCATTCAGCCTGTAGCTGCACTGAGTGGCTGTCATCTTCTGCGGGGCATTGGCGCTGACCATCACCTCCCATGCTGGATTGGTGATGGCGCTGCCCCTCCTGCGGTCAGAGCAGGGCCAGAGGACATCACAGTGCGTCTCCACGGCCACCAAAAGGCGCTTGAGGGACCCATCACTAAATTGGACTTGCCTTTTGGGGCCATCCTGTCTTCCATGTGGCAGCCCTGGACTGGGAGCACTGAGAGGTGTGCGTGCGACTGCAATTTGATTGTGGCGCCCAGTGTGATGAAGCGGCGAGGTGATGCCGTGGTGGGCAAATAAGACCTGCCCTGCATCAAAACAGCGTATTTCCCAGGAATGCATAATTAATGTGGCGGGTTTGGGATGATACAGTACAAGAAGTCACCACTGCAGCTGGCAGGTCAAACGTCGTTTTCCCTGCCGGCTACTGCACATAGTGCAAATCTGGGACAATTCTGTCCAGAGCTCAAGTGGAATACTGTGAGAAGGTTTTTCTTTCTGTAGAACACACACACAAAAGTTCTGGTGGGGAGTCACGACCTGGAACGTTGACTCTGTTTCTCTCTGCACAGATGCTGCCAGTCATGCTGTATGTTTCCAGCATTTTCTGTTTGTGCTGCAGGTTCCATTCCTCGACTTCTTATTTATTATTTCACAGGATGTGAGTGTTGCTGGCAAGGCCAGCATTTATTGCCAAACCCTAACTGCACCTGTGCTTCTTGAATGCAACTGGACCTTTTCGGAAGGTAAAGAGTCATGTATAAATTAGACAGGTATGGACAGCAAATTTCCTTCTCTAACAGATATTAGTGATCCAGATGAGTTTAACTACAATCTAGTAGTTTTGTGGTCACCATTACTGATACTGCTTGTTTTTTGATGCCAGATCTTATGTCAATAATTTAATTTAAATTTCCCAGTTGATGTGGTGGAATCTGAGTCCAGGTTTAGTCCATTAGTCCAGGCTCTGAATTAACAGCTCAGGAACATAACCACTTTGCTGCTGCACTGTCAATCGATAAACACCATCCTTATAATTTTATTATTTGTTGCATAACAGGAATAATGGGGAATAATCTGATTATATCACCACAGATATTTACAACCATTGGCATAATCCTACCTTGTGTTTGGTGACAGAGAGTATAAAAACAGGCCATCTTACAGTGCTGACTTTGTCTGCACTGGAGTGCTGATTTAGGCTCCAATAGAGTGCTTAAGTTGGAGTTTGATGACTGAGAGAGTTTGGTGAGGAGGGAACAAGGTGATCCTTTGAGTACTGTGAGTACAGTCGCATAAGTATTTACTACTTTTATCACTTATAGTTTTTAAGGTCTTATTTTATGGTTCATTGTTTGTAAGGACTATATTTTGTAACAATGAGTAACAGGGAAGAAGGGTCCTAGAGTAATTGATATTATTTGATATCAAGTATCTTCCAAAAGGTTTAATTTATTTTAAAGGGGTAAGTCATGGCAGGAGAGCTCAAAGCCATGGTGTGCTCCTCCTGCTCTATGTGGGAAGCCGGGAACATTTCTGGTGCCTAGGGACAGCACTTGCGCAGGAAGTGTCTCCAGCTGCAGCTCCTGGAAGCCCGGGTCCTGGAGCTGGAATGGCGGCTGGGGACACTGTGGAGCATCCACAAGGAGGAGAGTATCATGGATAGCACATATAGAGAGGTCGTCACACCGCAGGCTAAGAGTCCACAAGCAGGAAGGGAATGGGTGACCGCAAGGCAGAGCAAGAGGACTAGGCAGGCAGTGCAGGAATCTCCTGTGGCTATTCCACTGCAAAACAGATATACCACTTTGGATTGTGTTGAGGGGAAAACAGCAACAGCCAAATTCATTGCACCACAGTTGGCTCTGCTGCACAGGGGAGTAAAAATTGTGCGAATGCAATAGTTATAGGAGATTCAATTGTAAGGGGCATAGATAGGCATTTCTGTGGCCACAAACGAGATTCCAGGATGGTATGTTGCCTCCCTGGTGCTAGAGTCAAGGATGTTACAGAGCGGCTACAGGACATTCTGAAGGTTGGGTGGGGGGGGGGGGGGTGGTGGAGGGAGAAGAACAGCCACATTGGTACAAACGACATAGGTAAAACAAAAGATGAGGTCCTAAAAACAGTTGAAAAGTAGGACCTCAAAGGTAGTGATCTCAGGATTACTACCAGTGCCACATGCTAATCAGAGTAGAAATAGCAGGATATATCGGATGAATATGTGGCTGAAGAGATGGTGTGAGGGAGAGGGTTTCAGATTCCTGGAACATTGGGACTGGTTCTGGGGGAGGTGAGATCAGTACAAACGGGACAGATTACGCCTGGATAGGACCGGGGCTGATGTCCTAGGGGGAATATTTGCAAGAGTGGTTGGGGAGGGTTTAAACTAAAATGACAGGAGAATGGGAACCTATGCAAAGAGTCAGAGGAAGGGGAATCAAGGACAAAAACAGAAGACAGAAAGGGGAATAAGAAAAGTGATAGGCAAAGAAATCAAAGGCCAGAATCAAACAGGGCCTGAGTGAAAAATAGTGGGAACAGGACAAGTAATGTTAAAAAGACAAACCTTAAGGCTCTGTACCTTAACACGAGAAGCATTCACAATAAAGTGGATGAATTAACCACGCTAATAGATGTAAACAGGTATGATATAGTCAGGGTTATGGAGACATGGCTGCAGGGTGCCCTGGGATGGGGACTGAACATCCAGGGGTATTCAGTATTTAGGAAGGGCAGACAAAAAAGAAAAGGCAGTGGAGTTGCATTGCTGGTTAAAGAGGAAATTAATTAAATAGTGAGGAAAGATATTAGCTCCAACGATGTGGAATCTGTATGGGTAGAGCTGAGAAACACTAAGGGGCAAAAAACGTTAGTGGGGGTTGTATATAGACCCCCAAACTGTAGTGGTAATGTTGGGAATGGCATTAAACAGGAAATTAGAGACACATGCAATAAAGGAACATCTGTAATTATGGGTGACTTTAATCTGCATATAGATTGGGCAAATCAAATTAGTAACAATACCATAGAGAAGGAATTCCTGGAGTATATACGGGATGGTTTTCTGGACCAATATGATGAAGAACCAACTAGAGAACAGGCCATCCTAGACTGGGTATTGTGTAATGAGAAAGGAAGAATTGGCAATCCGATTGCGCAAGGCGCCTTGGGGATGAGCAACCATAATATGATAGAATTCTTCATCAATATGGAGAGTGACATGGTTGATTCTGAGACTAGGGTCCTGAATCTCAATAAAGGAAGCTACGATGGTATGAGGTGCGAGTTGGCTATGATGGATTGGGAAATTTTACTTAAAGGGATGACGGTGGATAGGCAATGGCAAACATTCAAAGAGTGCATGGGTGAACTGCAACCATTGTTTACTCCTGTCTGGCGCAAAAGTAAAACAGGAAAGGTGGCCAAACCATGGCTTACAAGGGAAATTAGATAGTATTAGATCCGAGGAAGAGGCATATAAATTGGCCAGAAAAAACAGACCTGAGGATTGGGAGCACTTTAGAATTCAGCAAAGGAGGACCAAGGGGTTGACTAAGAAGGGGAAAAAAGAGAACGAGAGTAAGCTTGCGGGGAATATAAAAACTGACTGTAAAAGTTTCTGTTGGTACGTGAAGAGAAAATGATTAAGGAAGACAAATGTAGGTCCCTTACAGAAGAAACAGGGGATTTATAATGGGGAACAAAGAAATGGCTGACCAACTAAATACATACTTTGATTCTGTCTTCACAAAGGAGGATACTATTAACATACCAGAAACATTGGGGAACACAGGGTTTAGTGAGAGGGAGGAACTGAAAGAAATCAGTATTAGTAGGGAAATCGTGTTGGGGAAATTGATGGGATTGAAGGCTGATAATCCCCAGGGCCTGATAATCTACAACCCAGAGTACTTAAGGAAGTGGCCCTAGAAATAGTGGATGCATTGGTGGTCATCTTCTGAGATTCTATAGATTCTGGAACAGTTCCTACAGATTGGAGGGCAGCTAATGTAACCCACTATTTAAAAAGGGAGGTGGAGAGAAAGCAGGGAATTATAGACCAGTCAGCCTGACATCGGTTGTGAGGAAAATTCTAGAGTCCATTATAAAAGATTCAATAGCTGAGCACTTGGAAAACAGTGGCAGAATCAGGCAGATTCATCATGGATTTTTGAAAGGGAAATCATGCTTGACAAATCTACTGGAATTTTTCGAGGATGTAACTAATAGAATTGATGAGGGGGAGCCAATGGATGTGGTTTATCTGGACTTTCAGAAGGCTTTCGACAGAGTCCCACATAAGAGATTACCACGTAAAATTAAAGTGCATGGGACTGAGGGTGGTGTATTGAGATGGATAGAAAACTGGTTGGCAGACAGGAAACAAAGTGTAAGAATAAACGGGTCTTTTTCCGAATGGCAGGCAGTGACTAGTGGGATACTGCAGGGATCAGTGCTGGGACCCCAGCTATTCACAATATATATTAATGACTTAGATGAGGGAACTAAATGTAATATCTCCAAATTTGCAGGAGACACAAAGCTGGGTGGGAGGGTGAGCTGTGAGGAGGATGCAGAGATGCTTCAGTGTCATTTGGACAAGCTGAGTGAGTGGGAAAATGCATGGCAGATGCAGTATAATGTGAATAAATGTGAGGTTATCCACTTTGCTGGCAAAAGCAGGAAGGCAGATTGTTATCTGAATGGCAATAAATTGAGAGAGGGGAATGTGCAACGAGACCTGGGTGTCCTTGTTCTCAAGTCACTGAAGGTAAGCATGCAGGTGCAGCAGGCGGAAAAGATGGCAAATGGTATGTTGGCCTTCATAGCCAGAGGATTCGAGTACAGAAGCAGGGAGGTCTTGCTGCAATCATACAGGGCCTTGGTGAGACCACATCTAGAATATTGTATGCAGTTTTGGTCTCCTTATCTGAGGAAGGGTGTTCTTGCTACAGAAGGAGTGCAGCAGAGGTTTACTAGACTGATTCCTGGGATGTTGGGACTGACATAAGAGGAGAGATTGAGTTGGTTAGGATTATATTTGTTGGGATTCAGAAGAATGAAGGGGATCTCATAGAAACCTATAAAACTCTAACAGGACTCGACAGGGTAGATGCAGGAAGGTTGTTCCTGATGGTGCAGGAGTCCAGAACCAGGAGTCACAGTCTGAGGATACAGGGTAGACCATTTAGGACTGAAATGAGGAGAAATTTCTTCATCCAGAGAGTGGTGAGCCTGTGGAATTCGCTACCACAGAAAGTATTTGAGGCCAAAACATTGTATGTTTTCAAGAAGGAGTTAGATATAGCTCTTGGGGCGAAATGGATCAAAGGATATGGGGAGAAAGCGGGAGCAGGCTATTGAGTTGGATGATCGGCCTTAATCATGATGAATGGCAGAGCAGGCTCGAGGGCCAAATGGCCTACTCCTGCTCCTATTTTCTATGTTTCTATGACAGTATAAAAGAAAAATTAAACCTACAATTTCTATTGCTATCCATATCTTTTAAAAATGAATTACCTAGTAAAAAATATCTAGGCTTCTGATAGTCCATAAATAAAATAACTTTCATTTGTGTAGTGGTGCCTTTCATAACCTCACAATGTTCCAAAGCATATCCCAGCTAACAAAGTATAGTCACTGCTTCAATGTACAAAATGCAGCAGGCAATTATATGTTATACACATAACTAACAACGAGATAAAGGAACATGTATTTTGTTGATATTATTTAAAGGGTAAATATTGGCCAGGATACTGGAAATATCCCCTCCTCTTCGTTGGGTAGTGTCATGGGATATTTTAAGTTCATCTGAGAGGGCAGGCATAGCCTCAATTTAACATCTCATTCAAAATGCAAAACCTCTGACAGTGCTTCACTCCTTCAATAGTAAACTGAAGCGTCAGCCAAGTTATGTGTTCCCAACTTTGGAGTGTGGCTTGAACTCATGACCTTCTAACTCAGTGGGTGAATATGCTACCACTGAACCAAAGCTGGCACCCTAATAAAGTAATAGTATCCATTTTCATCATGAGGACTTCTTTGTGTTCCAATACTTTGCACTGTTTTTATAATCCTCACCTTTTATGGAATGTGGTTTCCAGCGCAAGCTGCTATCCTTTGAACGAGACAATGTGTTGTGCGTGATAACATAGAAGCAAATACACATCTACTTCATTAATATTGTAGCATCATGAAAAAGATCAAAACAAAGGAAAAACAGAAATAGGAAATGGGGGAAAGGTAAATAACCCCCAAGGGTGGAAAAGGATGGCAGTGACACTTGCTTAGCAGTTTATGTATGTCATTTTTGAAATTCTTCACTACTTATGGCAATTTTATAAGACGTTGTTAACATTACAAATATAAGAGGGCAAAAAATATTAAGGGACATTTTTATCAACAACATGCTTGATGTAAAAGATGTAAAAATGCTACAGGAAATCATTTACAGAATGATGTTACAAATGGGAAGTTTTGTCCACTGGCTGTACATATCAGGAAATCACAGAGACACTTACATAATTTTCTGTCTATTAAATTTAATGAGTGGACAACTTATTACTATCTCCCCAATCCAGATGCCCAGTGATAGATGCTTCAAGCCAGGAGAACGTTGATAACTTTAACTCTTATTCCTCTTTCAGCGTTCAGATCTTTTTGGTTTTTTTTTATATGCTTGCTGCTACATCCTAAAATAGAGCATTTTTATTATTTATTCATTCACAGGATGTTGGTGCCGCTGGTTAGGCCAGCATTTACTGCAATAGGGTAAAGGGTTAAGAAGAGAAGTATACATGATGCTGATGGAATAATGATGTCAGATCACATGACTGAGAAGTAAGAGAGATCTGGAAGGAGGACAAGCTCCGATCTCATGTTGAGGTTCAAATACATAAATACTTGCTGTAAATAAAGAATAATGGTCTGCACTGGAGAGCTGTGTTTGGCTGCAGTCGAGAGCTTCAGTTGGAAATTGGTGACCGAGGGAGTTTAAGGGTTAAATTAAGGGTTAGGTTATATCTAAAGTCTAGTCTTTCTTTAATTTAGCAATTAACTAAAAGTTGCTGTTAGGGTTGGAAGATGAGTTTTAGATTGGAGGGGAGAGGCCAGCAAGAGCGGTATAAAAGGGCATGAAAAACAGAAACCGAGACCGAGACCGGGGAGGAGAGGCATACCCTCAGGACCTTCAGGTGGTGGCGTTCGATGTGACATCAAGATTCAAAAAGCGACGCAACGCAGAGGAGGCAGCTGATTGGTAAGTAGGCTTAGGTGTGTGCTTCTAGGTCTACTTTTTTCCACTAGTTAAACTGCTGCAGTCCATTAGCTTAAACAAAATAAGGTGAGGACATTGGACTGTAGTGGGAGTGTTTGGAGTGGAATAAGGCCCCTAGCATAATTAGTATTATTTAAAGGGAGTAACTAACAACTTCATCTAAAGGGAAGTCATGGCAGCAGAGCTTGCACCCATGATATGCTCCTCCTGCGCTATGTGGGAAGTCATAGGCACTTCCAGTGGTGACCATGTGTGCAGGAAGTGTGTCCAGCTGCAGCTACTGGCTAATTGCTTTTCAGAGCTGGAGCTGTGTGTGGATTAACTGTGGAGCATCTAAGATGCTGATATAGTCATGGACAGCACCTTCAGTGAGGTGGCCACACCGCAGGTAAAGACTGAACAGGCAGAAAGGGGATGGGTGACCACCAGGCAGAGTAGAGGAATGCAGGTAGTACAGGAGTTATTAATTATTTGTGTCCTCTTGGCAGATGCAGTATAACGTAGATAAATGTGAAGTTATATATTTCTGTGTGAAAAACAGAAAGGCATGGTGATATATAGGGAAATGTGGATGTACAAAGGAATCTGGATGTCTTTGTACACCAATCAATGAAAGTAAATAGGCAGGTGCAGCAAGAAATTAGGAAGGCAAATGGTATGTTGGCCTTCATTACAAGGAGATTTGAGTTCAGAAGTAGGGATGTCTTACTGCAGTTATACAAGGCCTTGGTGAGACCACACCTGGAGTATTGCGTGCAGTTTTGGTCTCCCTACCTAAGAAAAGACATACTTGCCACAGAGGGAGTGCAGCAAACATTCACTAGGCTGATACTGGGAATGGCAGGAGGAGAGATTGGTTCGATTGGGCCTCTATTCACTAGAGTTTAGAAGAATGAGAGGGGATCTGACTGAAACACATAACATTTTAACAAGGCTAGACAGACTAGATGCTGGGAGGATGTTTCCCCTGGTTGGGGAGTCTGGAACCAGGGTCCACAGTCCCAGGATACGGGGCAGGCCATTTAGGACTGAGATGAGGAAATATTTCTTCACTCAGAGGGTGGTCAACCTGTGGAATTCTCTACCACAGAAGGCTGTGAAGGCCGGGTCACTGAGTGTATTCAAGAAAGAAATTGATAAGTTATGGATATTAAGGTCATCAAGGGGTATGGAGAGAAAGCAGGAATATGGCGTTGAGATAGAGGATCAGCCATGATCATATTGAATGGTGGAGCAGGCTCGAAGGGCCGAATGGCCTACTCCTGCTCCTAATTTCTATGTTTTGAGAAACTACAGACTCAAGCAACATATTTTGGGACATTAGATAATCCCCAAATCCCCTATCTAGACCCCAACCACACAATGAAACACTGCCAATCTCTAGTTGCCCTTCAGAAGATGGTGGTGATCTGCCTTCTTGAACCGCTGCAGTCCATGTGGTGTAGGTACTTGTGCTGTGAAGGAATGGTGTTATAGGGCAGAATCGTCCCAGATTTGCACTAAGTGTGGTGACAGGAGGAAAAAAGAACATTTTAACTGCTGGCTGCAATGGTGGCTTTTCACATGGTAGTGTCACAATCCTGCCTCATTAATCATGCATTCCCAGGAAACACGCTGTTTCGATGGCTGGTGGGCTCTCATTTGCCCACCATGCCATCAGCTTGTCACTTCCTCACACCAGGCACCATGTTTAAAGTGCAACCGCATGCACATCTCTCAGTGCTTCCACCCCAGGACTGCTGCACGGAAGACTTGGCCCTGAAAGGCAAGAAGAAGTCAGCCCCCGGTTTAATGCCGTGCCCTTTGAGAGCCATTTGGAGGCCCACCCTGATGTCCTCTACCCCCACCCTGGGCAAAGCCCAGGGAGCAAGATCACCAATCCAGCATGGATGCCAGTGGTCAGCACCAATGCCCTGCAAACGAAGTCAGCAATCCAGTGCCAAAAGAGTATGAGTGGTCTCATCCGTTCTGCCAGGGTAAGTCACTCCTCTCATCACTCTCAACTCACAAACCCATCACACATGCACAGGGATCACACACCCCAAGGGACAACACTGCTATCTTTCACACACACCCTCACATCCCCATCAGGCACATATGCTCTGGAGCTCGTGTCCTCATCCCATCCATGGCTCCACTCAGGCCTCAAACATTCCATGCAATGCCATGCGTCCTGCTCACATTCTTTCCATATGCTTTAATGCAGAAGAAGCTGGCTGACATCAACAGAAAGAAGTCCCAGACTGGGGCTGGAGTGGCCCACATTAGGCCCCTCACTCATTTTGAGGAGCGTGCCATCATGCTGACTAGTGAGGATGAGGCTGTGCCTGCAGTGTTGGTGAAGTTGGCAGCGAACATCCATGTGAGAATCCTGCATGACACCATTCCTTTCCCAATGCAACTGTAAGTGCTCTCTCTCCTGCTTTTGACTCTGCTGCCATGCACTAATTACCTCAACTTTGGTTCACAGGGAGCTCTGCCAAATGGCCAACCCCTCAGCCAGCCAGTCCCTCAGCTCCATCCAGGTCCTCAGCTGCAGCCAAGAGGACTCTTTCTCCATTGAAGAACTGGAAATAAGCAGCCTGCAAGACCCGTCACAGTGCTTACCCACACCCGTCACTAGCACAGAGACACACACCTCCCTCAAGGAGGCATGCTGGTCCTTGGGCACCTGAAGGGAAGAGTAGCAGCAGCTGGACACCCCTGGATCACCCACCCAGGAATCACAGAACCACACAGAGCAGAAGAGGGCCTTTGGTCCATTGAGTCTGCACCAACATGTGAGAAACACCTGACTTACTTATCTAATCCCATTTGCCAGCACTTGGCCTATAGCCTTGAATGTTATGACGTGCCAAGTGTTCATATAGGTACTTGTTAAAGGATGTGAGGCAACCCGCCTCCACCACCGTCTCAGGCAGCGCATTCCAGACCGTCATCACCCTCTGGGTAAAAAGGTTTTTCCTCACATCCCCCATAAACCTCCTGCCCCTCACCTTGAACTTGTGTCCCCTCGTGACTGATCCTTCAACTAAGGGGAACAGCTGCTCCTTATCCATCCTGCCCATGCCCCTCATATTCTGGTACACCTCAATCAGGTCGCCCCTCAGTCTTCTCTGCTCCAACAAAAACAACCCAAGTCTATTGAACATCTCTTCATAACTTAAATGTTTCATCCCAGGCAACATCCTGGTGAATCTCCTCTGCACCTGCTCCAGTGCAATCACATCCTTCCTATAATGTGGCGACCAGAACTGCACACAGAACTCCAGCTGTGGCCTCACCAAGGTTCAATACAACTCCAACATGACCTCCCTACTTTTGTAATCTATGCCTCGATTTATAGAGACACGTGTCCCATATGCCTTTTTCACCATCCCACTAACATGCCCCTCTGCCTTCAGAGATCTATGGACACACACACACCAAGGTCCCTTTGTTCCTAGTGTCATGCCATTCATTGAATATTTCCTTGTCAAATTGCTCCTTCCAAAGTGTATCACCTCACACTTTTCAGGGTTAAATTCCATCTGCCACTTATCTGCCCATTTGACCATCCCGTCTATATCTTCCTGTAGCCCAAGACACTCAACCTCACTGTTAACCACCCGGCCAATCTTTGTGTCATCCGCATACTTACTAATCCTACTCCCCACATAGTCATCTATGTCGTTTATATAAATGACAGATAATAGGGGACCCAGCACAGATCCCTGTGGTACGCCACTGGACACCTGCTTCCAGACACTAAAGTATCCTTCTGTCATCACCCTCTGTTTCCTACAACTAAGACAATTTTGAATCCACCTTATCAAATTACCCTGTATCCCATGTGCATTTGCCTTCTTTATAAGTCAGCCATATGGAACCTTGTCAAAGGCTTTGCTGAAATCCATATAAACTACATCAACTGAACTACCCTCATCTACACACCTGGTCACCTCCTCAAAAAATTCAATCAAATTTGTTAGGCATGACCTCCCTCTGACAAAGCCATGCTGACTATCCCTGATCAAACATTGCCTCTCCAAGTGGAGATAGATTCTCTCCTTCAGAAATGTCTCCAATAGTTTCCCTACCACTGACATGAGACTCACTGGCCTGTAGTTCCCTGGCTTATCTCTACAATCCTTCTTAAATAGTGCAACTGCATTAGCTGTCCTCTAGAACCTCCCCCGTGGCCAGAGAGGTATTAAAAATTTGGGTCAGAGCCCCTGCAATCTCCTCCCTTGCCTCCCTCAGCAAATCATCTGGACCTGGAGATCTATCCACTTTTAAGCCTGCCAACACCTCCAATACCTTGTCACTCTCTATATCAATTTGCTCAAGAGCCTCGCAGTCTCTCTCCTTGAGTTCGATACCTTCATCCTCATTCTCTTGGGTGAAGTCGGATGTGAAGTATTCTAACGATGTCCTCCCATAAATTGCCCCCTTGGTCCCTAACGGGCACTACTCTTTCCCTGGTTATCCTCTTCCCATTGATATATTATAGACTATCTTGGGATTTTCCCCACTTTTACCAGCCAGAGCTTTCTCATATCCCTTCTTTGCTCTCCTAATTGCTTTCTTGAGCTCCACCCTGCACTTTCTGTACTCCACTAATGCCTCCGCTGATTTGTACCTACTAAAACCCTCTTCTCCTTCTCATCATATCCTGAATATCTCTGATCATCCATGGTTCTCTGGGCTTGCTGCTCCTTCCAATCACCCTAGAGGGAACATGTTGAAGAGTCATACGGACTTGAAACATTAACTGTTTTCCTCTCCGCAGATGCTGCCAGGCCTGCTGAGTTTTTCCAGGTATTTTTAATTTTATGTTGAGCCTGTACCCACCCCATATCCTTTTTGAACACCCCCCACTACTCCTCTGTAGATTTCCCCACAAGTAGCTGTTCCCAGTCTACTCTGGCCAGATCCTGCCTTATTTTTACTAAAATCAGCTCTCCCCCAATCAGAAACATTTTTTTGCAACTTGTCTATTTCTTTGTCCATAACAAGCTTAAATTGTACCATATTGTGGTTGTTATCACTAAAATGCTCCCCCAACACCACCTCTGCCACCTGTCCAACTTCATTCCCCAGAATTAGGTCCAGCACTGCGCCGTTCCTTGTTGGACCCTCTATATATTGACCTAAAAAGTTCTCTCTCCCTCCGAGTCCCATTTGCCTGTGACTCCCTCAACCTCAGTCACTGCAGAGGGAGCAGCTGGCCCATAGGTGGATAGCCAAAGCTAGCCGGAGCCCCCCACGCCTCAGCTTTCCAGAGGACCCATGCTGATGTTATTAGAGGCAATACGGCAAACCATTGCACAGGTTGTCTCCACCCCTGCTTGGATGTTAGGGCAGCACCTAGGAGTCTAAGGTGTAGAAATGTTAAGAGATTCTGATCACAGTTGGTTGCATGGGTGAACACATTTTGTCACTTTACAACCTGAAAATATATTAATTTCACAAATCATCCCCCTGCACCCCTCCACCCCACAAACTAGCAGTTCAGCTGGACGCAGCCGGCCTGCGAGTGATTCTGGAAGGAGAAGAATGTATGGGGACCTTTTGCAAGCACTCTCCCATGCACATGGATCCTTCCCGTATCACACTCATCTTAATGTCCTGAGCATTTTGAATGCTACCTGTTGGGGCTTCACTTTCAGGTGCCCATCTGAGCTGACCTGCAGCTCCGCCCACCGACTGATCACTCTTCCATGCAGCACCTGTATTCGCCCACCACAACTCTCATTTCAGTTTCGAGTAAGCAAGTTTTTCTTGAGGCCACCCATCGTTTCCCCTCCCCCAGTCACCCATTTCCTTTTTCCCATCCCCCTGTCAACCCCCCGGCACCACCTTCCACCTCCTCATTGTCAACTACCAGTCATAACCCTTTTATTTTAGGGATGCCCAGATAAATGTGCATGTCCCCTTCCTTCCTGAATATCCCACCCCCATCCACATTAATATCCTGGACCTCCTCCTTCCCTCCCGTAGACTCCATGTCTGTCTCCAAGTCCCCACCAACAACCCTCACCGTCCCTTCTACCGATACCATTGCACCCTCATCCTCACACCCTGTCTCACCATTCTCTCCGATCATACACAGGCTCAATTCGATCCCCAGGAGGCAGTCATTGACTCCACAGACGCCTCGCTTGCATGTTCACCTGGACATCCCTCACCTCGAGATTCCATCCACCCTTGGCACTCCTTCCCCCCTCCCGATTCTTCCCACACTCAGACTCCTCCCCCAACATTAGTCCTTTCCCCTTCCTCCACCCTTAATCTTACCCCTCTCCAGACTCCTTCCTCCAGCCTTATTTCTTTCTCCAGCCTTACTCCTTCCCCTCTTCAGATTCCTTCCTTCAGCCTTATTCCTTCCTCCTGTCAGACACCTTCCTCCCCCCGGATGCCTTCCTCCTGTTGTACACCTTCCTCCCACCGGACTCCTTCCTCCCCCCACCCGACTCCTTCCTCCCTCGAGACTCCTTCCTCCCACTGGATTACTTCTTCTCTCCACGCTCCTTCCCCTCTCTGGACCCCTTCCTCCCGGACTCCTTCTACCCACCAGACTCCTTCCACTCTCTGAGCTCTGGGCTCCTTCCTCCCAGACTCCTTCCTTGCACTGGACTCCTTCCCTCACCCTGGAGTCCTTCCTCCTCCTGGATTCCTTTCCCTCTCTAGACTCCTTCCTCCCACTGGTCTCCTTCCTCCCACTGGACTCCTTGCTCTCGCCAGTGTCCTTCCCCTCTCCGGGCCCCTTCCTCCTTCCAGACTTCTTCCTTCCCCTCTCCGAACTCCTTCCTCCTCCCAGACTCCTTCCTTCCCCTCTCTGAACTCCTTCCTCCTGGTTTACACCTACCTTCCAAGTTGCTACCTCCTCCCCATTACCCACTTCTCCCCAGTACTTCCTCCCCCAACCTCACCTCCGCTGACATCTTCATTCTCTCCCTCCCAACCTCACTCCCTGATGCCTTCATTCCCCCTCCCAACCTCATACTCAGACACCTTTGTTCCCCTCTTGCAACCTCACCCCCAACACCATGATTCTCTCTCTCCCATCTCACCCTCCCAACACCTTTGTGCCCCCTCTGTCCAACTTCACTTCCCCGACACCTTTGTTCCCCCCTCCCAACCACACCTCAGACCCTCCCCCGACACACCTTCCTTTCCCAGTCGAACCTAGACCTTCCTCTCCTACCCTGCAGTACATCCTCCTCTCCCAAACACAACTGGACCTTCCTCTCCATGTCCTCGACCATTGTCCATTGCAGACCATGCCCAAGACTCTGAGCAGTCCCTCAATGGTGACTTTACACCCTCCATGAGCTGCTTCATGGTGACGCCATTTCCATCAGAATCCATCCAATATGCAATGGATGTTCCTCCAGGGTCCCGTTAATGTTGGAGTCCAGCATTTTCTGCTCCTCGGATGCCTGCGATGTGAGCAAGGCCATGACATAAGTCCCAACTTCTGAACTCCACATTTGTTAAGATGTGTTCTGCACCAGCGTGATTTCCCGCCGATGTGCTCGGATGATCCAGCGTGGTGGGTTGATTCCGGTGAGCTGGTCTTATAATGTATTACAACGAAGTTCCTGACGGCAGAAAAGGTGGCCCACCATTGACGGGCAGAGCAGACGATTGCAAAATGGTTTCACAACATTGTGAAACCGATTTGGCCTTCTCGCCATTTTGTCCGCTTATACCGCCAAACACACCCAACGCCAGCGGGCATGGAAAATTCAGCCACAGTTCCAAGTCAGGATGGTGTGTGGACTTAACAGTACACAAGGGAATTTTACTAAGTAAAACATTAATTTAACATAGATATTAAATTGTTTGCACAAAATAAATTACATTATAGAGAGGTGAGAAAAAGTTAACAATACTACTGTTTAGATTGTCTTGTAAAACATTTGAATGAAGCCCTTCTTACATGGTGCAATTATTGTTGATTATCAGCACATCTGTCCTATGATTCGAAGCTTGCATCCCCGCTTAAACGGTTTCATTAAGAAACTTGTTATACGCACAAGATACAGCAAGGGACACAGATTTTTCTCCATTTGTCATTTGGACTTTCAGTTATCGTAGCACTTACGGTGTGAATTTCACATTCCATGATTATGCCTCATTAGTTTTCTTGTCTGTTACTCATATGACATCACAAGTAAATCTATTCCAAGATTTTGGGAAGCAAATTAAAAGGCCTTTCAATTTAAAAAAATGACTTTATGGAATAGTTGACCCTGCAAACTCTCTCCATCATGAAAGAATTCTCACAATGCAATGCGAAAGAGCTAAAATTAGTCCAAAAGGTCTGTCTGGCAATCTGCTATCAACTCCATGAAAGAAGTGAGGTAATGGAACAGTCTCCCTCTGAAGATCAAAGCAAACCAATCATAATCTCACCCTTCTTCCCTGAGAGGCAGGTAACGTTTCCAAGCAAAATTACAAAAGGCAACTGGAACAGTTCAGAGTGTCATATTAGAATGAAATTACCAACACAATGGCAGCTAATAAAGGAGACCTTCAGGATATCTGATTCTCCAGAAAAAGAGCATTCTCAGCAGGTTGTGTGGATATGTTGTTGATCAATTTAGCTTTTTATTTAAATCCATTCAAGTTTAGAGAGAAAACATGTGATTGTAAAATAAGTTAGAATCAAAACCTCAAAGCAAGTGTTCACCTTCTTTTGAAATACAACTCAACAAATGTTAATGTTAACTGCTTTCAAACTGATGATTCAAATATTTTCTGATTAGTGTCTTTTTTATACTAAGATGGAGCACTGCATATATGAGTTGCTAAATGAACTCTGTTGAATAGATTTTCTTTCATAATCCTTAAGCAGGTCCAAGAAGGATAAAAACATATTAGGTTGCTGTTATTATTGGATACACATATTCCTCATGGCAAGTTTATTGCTTTTATTTGATTTTCAGCAGCCAAAATGATGTATAAGGTAATGGTATTTTTTTTCACAATATTTTGAAAACTCTCATCATGGATGCAAAATTCAGTTACTTAGCGCTGGAGGTGGCACAACAGGGGCACAGCACCAGCAGCAGCTTCCATGCAGCAAGACCTGTGCAAAATGCCACCTGCCCAGCGTGTACCCGAAGCCTGTGAAGCAACGTTATCCTGACATCATACAGCCCAACTGGCTGGTGCGACACCATGATCCTAAATTTGGGCAACATTATTGGCAGCAACAAATTTGCATATCACCTTGCAAAGATCAGGCTTGAGACCACAAGGTGGGACCTGCACCAGCAATCCTTAAAGGGTCAGGCAACAAAGTTGCAGGTAAAATAATTTTTGTCAACTTTTTTCTATTGCTAAGTTTCTGGAAGTACACTGGAATGTTTCTGGAGTGTGTCGAGTTCCTGGATTTGCTGGTGAGTGTTGCTGCATGCTCACAGAGAGAACAGAGGGATGGGTGACTGGCCCATACAACAGCTGCAACAGGTCACAGGGCAGCAATGGCAGTGCCTCTAAGGCTGCAGCATGACAGCAAAATGGAGCAGAGGCTGTAGAGGGGGCAAGCTCAACACGATGTGCTCTGTCAACTTGGAGTCGGACTCTCCACATTCACCAACAGTGACAGGGTCTGTCTGGAAGGCAGCTTTCTGTCCACTGTGCTATCGAGATCCTCAACCGAATCCTCTGCAGCAAATTTCATCTGCGATCTCACCCTCCAGAGGGCTGGAAATTTTATTTTATTATTCATTCACAGGATGTGGGCTTCGTTGGCTGGGCCAGCATTTATTGCCCATCCCTGCTTATCCTTGAGAAAGTGGTGGTGAGCTTCCTTCTTGAACCATTGCAGTCCATGTGGTGTAAGTACACCACAGTGCTTTTAGGAAGGGAGTTCTAGGATTTTGACCCAGCGACAGTGAAGGAACTGCAATGTATTTGCAAGTCAGGATGCTGAGTGACTTGGAAAGGAACTTCCAGGTGGTGATGTTCCCATCTATCTGCTATCCTTGTCCTTCTAGATGGTAGTGGTCATGGGTTTGGAAGGCACCGTCGAAGGAGCCTTGGTGAATTCCTGCGGTGCATCTTGTAGATGATGAACATTGCTGCTACTGTGTGTCGGTGAGGGTGAATGTTTGTGAATGTGGTGCCAATCAAGTGGGCTGCTTTGTCTTGGATGATGTCAAGCTTCTTGAGTGTTGTGGGAGCTGCACTCATCCAGGCAAGTGGGGATTATTCCATGGCACTCCTGACTTGGGCCTTGTAGATGGTGGACAGGCTTTGGGGAGTCAGGAGGTGAGTTACTTGTCGCATGACTCCTAGCCTCTGACCTGCTCTTGTAGCCACAGTATTTATGTGGCTAGCCCAGTTCAGTTTTTGGTCAATGATAACCCCTCTGGACGTTGATAGTGGGGGATTCAGTGATGGTAATGCCATTGAACACCAAGGGGTGATTGTTAGGCTCTCTCTTGTTGGTGCTGGTCATTGCCTGGCACGTGTGGCGTGAATGTTACTTGCCACCTGTCAGCCCAAGCCTGAATAATGTCCAGGTCTTGCTGCATTTGGACATGGAACTGCTTCAGTATCTGAGGAGTCGCGACTGGTGCTGAACATTGTGCAATCATCAGCGAACATCCCCACTTCTGACCTTATGATGGAAGGAAGGAAAGTTGCCTGAACACTTTGCTCCAGGAGGCGGGCACACCCCTCAGGTTAGGTAAGTCAAATTTGGTCTGTGATCAGGAACAGGAGGGTGTGGCTGCAGGTGAAGCAGGTTTGGGGACCCAGGGGGTAGTTTTCAAGGAGCATCCACCCCTGCAACTGTCCAACAGTTACAAGGTTCTTGCAATCTGTGTGGATGAGATCGGGGACTGCAGGGAGGATGGACGAACTGACCACGGTAACGTGGGGGGATGAAATGGGAACGTAGTAGTGGTAGGGGGCAGTATAATTTGGGGGATAGATACTGTTTTCTGCAGCCGTGAACATGAGTCCCAAAGGCTGTGATGCCTGCCCGGTGCCAGGATTAAGAACAGTTCCTCAGGGCTGGAAACTTGGAGTAGGAGGGGAGGGATCCAGTTGTCATTGCCCATGTTGGTACCAATAACATTGATAGGACTAGAAAGGAGTTTCTGCAGAAAGAATTTGAACAGTTAGAAGCTAATTTAAAAAGCAGAACCTCCAAGGTAATAATCTCTGGATTGCTACCTAAGCATAGGGTAAATAAAGTTAGGGAGTTAAATGCATGGCTCAGAGATTGGTGTAGGAGGAATGGGTTTCAGTTCATGGGGCATTGGCACCAGTACTGGAGTAGAAGGGAGCTGGTCTAGTGGGATGGGCTTCACGTGAAACGTGCTGGGGCCAGTGTCCTGGCGAACTGAATAATTAGGGCTGTAGAGAGGGCTTTAAACTAAATAGGGGAAAAGTTCTGGAAAGGGCTACATAGGCTTACAAAGCAAAAGGACATGAAGCCTTGCAGGACAGCTATTTAGGTAATGAGTGTGGCAGGAAGGGACAGTGTAAAGAAACAGCAGCAAATAGGGTCAAAAGGGGAAAAAATGGCAAATAGACAAAATTAATGGCCCTTTACTTAAATGCACATAGTATCCTGAACAAAATAAATCAATTAACAGCAGAAATAGAGATTAATGGGTATGATATAACCATTATGGAGATGTGATTACGAGGAGATCAAAGATGGGTATGTGACTTTTCTAAAGGACAGGCAGGGAGGAAAGGGTGGTAGGGCAGCTTTGTTAGTATGAGATGCAATAAGTACGATAGCAAGTAAGGATCTTGGGTCAAAAGATGTAGAAGATAGAAAATCCATATGGGTGGAGGTAAAAAATAATAAGGGAGGGAAGACACTGATGGGAGTAGTCCATAGGCCGCCTGACAGTAGCTCTACTGTAGGTCAGAGAATAAATCAGAAGATAATGAGGGCATGTAAAAAAGGCAGTACATTAATCACAAGTGACTTTAATCTTCATGCAGATTGGGAAAATCAAATTGGCAGAGGTAGGCATGAGCAAGAATTCATAGAGTGTATTCAGGACAGTTTCTTAGAACAATATTTTGTGAATTCAACCAGGGATCAGGCAGTTTTGGATCTTGTAATGTGTAATGAGGCAGGTTTAATAAATGATTTCAGAGTAAAGAATCACCTAGGAAACAATGACCATAATATGGTAGAATTTAGCATTCAGTTTGAAAGTGAGAACTTGAGTTGGAAACAACTGTGCTAAACTTAAATGAGGGTAATTGCAATGGAATAAGGGCAGAGTTGGCTGGTGTGGAGAGGGACAGCAGTTTAGCAGAAAAGACGGTCGATGAACAATGGCAGACATTTAAGAAAATCGTTCTTGGCTCTCAACAAACATATATATCCCAGTGAGGAAGAAGGATTCAAGGAAGGGGATAAACCAACCACGGTTAACCAAGAAAGTTAAGGACAGTGTCAAATTGAAAGAAAAATGTACAATGTGGCAAAGATTAGTGGTTAAGCCAGAGGATTGGGAAAGTTTTAAGAACCAAAAAAGATGACCAAAAAATAAAGAGGGAGAAAATAAACTTTGAGGGTAGACTAGCATGTCATATAAAAATAGACAATAAGAGCTTCTTTAAATACATAAAACGGAAGAGAGAGGCCAAAGTGAACATAAGCCCCTTTGAGAATGAGGCTGGGGAAAGAATAATGGGGAACCAGGAAATGGCAGAGGAATTGAATAAATACCTTCCTTCAATCTTCACGATAGAAGATACTAAAAGCATTCCAAAAATACTAAATAATCAAGGAGCAAAAGGGGGGAAAGAAATAAATACAATAACTATCACTAGAGAAAAAGTACTAGGGAAACTAATGGAGCTAAAGGCCAAGAGGTCCTCTGGGTCTGATGGGTTGCATTTTAGGATATTAAAGGAAGTAGCTACAGAGATAGTGGATGCGCTGGTAGTAATCTTCCAAGAATGCTTAGGTTCTGGAAAAGTCCCAGAGGATTGGAGAGCGGCCAATGTAACACCTTTATTCAAAAAGGGAGGGAGACAAAAAACAGGTAACTATAGACCAGTTAGTTTAACATCTGTTATTGGGAAAATGTTGGAGTCTATTATAAAGGATGTAATAGCAGATCATTTAGAAATACATAATCTAATCAAGCAGAGTCAGCAAGGCTTCATGAAGGGGAAATCATGCCTAACAAATTTATTAGAATTCTTTGAGGAGGTAACAAGCAGGATAGATAAAGGGGAACCAGTAGACATAATACATTTGGGTTTCCAAAAGGTGTTCGATAAGGTACTGCACATAAAGCTACTTAATGAGATAAGAGCCCATGGTGTTGTGGGTAGTATATTAGCATGGATAAAGGATTGTCTAACTAATAGAAGACAGAGAGTTGGGATAAGAGGGACATTTTCAGGATGGCAACCTGTAACAAGTGAAGTGCCACAGGGATCAGTGCTGGGTCCTCAATTATTTACAATATATATTAATGACTTGGATGAGGGAAGTGAATGTACTATCGCCAAGTTTGCGGATGACACAAAAATATGCGGGGCGGGACAGCAAGTGGTGATGAGGACACAAGGAGTCTACAGAGGGATATAGACAGGTTAAGTGAGTGGGCAAAAACTTGGCAGATGGAATATAATGTGGGAAAATGTGAGGTTATGCACTTTGGCAGGAATAATTGAGGAGCTGAATATTATTTGAATGAAGAAAGACTGCAGAAGGCTGCAGCACAAAGGGATTTGGGAGTCCTTGTGCATGAATCCCAAAAAGCTAAAATACAAGTTCAACAGGTAATAGGGAAAGCAAATAGAATGTTGGACTTTATGTCAAAGGAAATGGAGTGTAAAAATAGGGAAGTCTTGCTAAAACTATACAAGGCATGAGTTAGACCACACCTAAAATACTGTGAACAGTTTTGCTCCCCTTATCTAAGGAAAGATATACTGGCATTGGAGGCAGTCCAGAGAGGGTTCACTAGGTTGATCCTGGGTATGGAGGGATTTTCTTATGAGGAGAGGTTGAGTAGGTCGGGCCTGTACTCATTGGAATTTAGAAGAATGAGAGGCGACCTTATTGAAACATACAAAATTCTTAGGGGGGCTTGACAGAGTAGATGCTGAGAGGTTGTTTCATCTTATGGGAGAGTCGAGGACCAGAGGGCATAATCTCAGAGTAAGGGGGTGCCAATTTAAAACAGAGATGGGGAGGAATTTCTTCTCTCAGAGGGTAGTTAATCTGTGGAATTCTTTACTGCAGAGGGCTGTAGAGCCTGGGTCGTTAAGTATATTCAAGGCTGAGATAGACAGATTTTTAATCAGTAAGGGAATCAAGGGTTATAGGGAAAAGGCAGGAAAGTGGAGTTGAGGATTATCAGATCAGCCATGATCCCATAGAATGGCGGAGCAGACTTGATGGGTCGAATGGCCTACTTCTGCTCCTATATCTTATGGTCTTATGATCTTATGGTCTAAGGTCATTGATGAAGCAGCTGAAGAATGTTGGACCGAGGCCACTACCTTCAGAAACTCCTGCAGTGGTGTCCTGGAGCTGAGATGTCTGACCTCCAATATCCACAACCATCTTCCTTTGTGCTAGGTATGACTCCAACCAGTGGAGAGTCTTCCCCCTGATTCCCATTGACTCCACTTTTGCTGGGGTTCCTTGATGCCACACTTGATCAAATGCAGCCTAGATGTCAAGGGCAGTCACTCTCACCTCATCCCAGGAGTTCAGCTCATTTGAACCAAGGCTGAAATGAGGTCAGGAGCTGAGTGGTCTTCTCCGAACCCAAACTGGGCATCAGTGAGCAGGTTATTGCTAAGCAAGTGCCACTTGATAGCACTGTTGATGACCCCTTCCATTACTACTGATGGATGGTAAGTAGGCTGATGGGGCAGTAATTGGCCGGGATTTGTCCTACTTTTTGTGTACAGGACATACCTGTGCAATTTTCCACATTGCCGGGTAGATACCAGTGTTTTGGCTGCACTGGAACAGCTTGGCTAGGGGCGTGGCAAGTTCTGGAGCACAAGTTTGTCTTCATTACTATTACCGGAATATTGTTAGGGCCCATTCTTTACTCCTGGCCTGGCTGCAGCCCTCCTGCATCCTCCTGTACCCGTGCATAATGCTGGCCCAGCCAGCGAAGCCCACATCCCGTGAACGAATAAAACAAATGTGACAGGTGAAAGGATATGTGGCAGGACATTAAGGATCTGCATGCAGGGTCCTGAGACCAGACCCTGAGGTTTAATACTCATTTCATTAGCTATACAGTGTTGTGACCTGCTGAAACTGCCAGGATGCAGCCATCTATATGACTGGGTGTGGTGGATCTTTGCCAACAGTGAATGACTGCTGTGCAGACACTCTTTACACATGTGCAATAGGCAGGCTTCACAATCCAAAGTTTCCGATGGCAGGCCCATGATGGGCCATCTCTTGCAGCATTAATAATTAGTTGGCCAACATTAACAACTTTAAGTTACATGGCAAATTTTTGAAGTCTCCTTCCACACAGCCTTGCAAATCCTTCACCTTCCTTTCTCTCCCAGTGGGTGGCCCTTTATATAGGACCCGAGTTGTGAAAGGCTGGACTCTGTACTTGGGCCCCCATTTGCCTCCGAAGTGTTTCCAGGGTCAGTGGGTCCGACTCCAGTCCGCAACCACCCACCCCAAAATGAAAATAGCACCTCCAGAGACACTTCTCCCCGAGATGGGTGCACCGAGCCAGGTTTTTTTCCTGACTTCGCTAACTGCTTCGAAGATGAAAACCCAGACTTATATCTCGAGTGTTCCTTATAGGTCAATGCCTAAGGCAATCCAAATTCTTTTAAGTAACTGAATATCCTTAACAGCATTTTCCTGTTGCACAAAATTTAGAGAGTCTGGAAACAAGGGGCGGAATTTTCCGAGCCCGCTGATAGCGAGCATGATAGGTGGTGTGCACGGAAAATATGGTGGGACTCGCTTCACGACAACGTGCTGCATTTCTCGCCATTGGTCGTTGGGGAGCTAACTGTAATGCTTTAGCATATAATTACAAAGTCATCCCACCAGGCTCATGGAACCCCGCCATATAGTCCGTCCACATCGGTGGGAAAGCACACCGACGTGTTTCACAACAGCACGCAGGCGATGTGCACTTGGCGGCCTTCACTTTGGGGGAACTGAGGTGAGTGAGCAGCAGTGTTCTCCACAGCTCATCATTTGATTACAGGCCTCAGGGGCGCCGGGGGCAGGGGCAACTGATGTCTGGCTCGGGAGGCGACCGCTAAGGGCGGAGGGGTGATGTTTGGGGGCAATTGCTGGCCAACCTCAGAGATGACTGCTGGGGGGGAGGGATCAAGTGCTGCCCCGGCGCTGCATCCTGCACACAGGCATTCGAGGTGAGGCGGTCAGGGTAAGCGAGGGAAGTGGCCACGCATTAGGGACACCTGTATAAACGACCATGCCACTGTAACCAAAAGACAGATCAAGTGCAGCCACAGTGATATGATTGGAGTCAGGATCCTAGCCTGCCTGCCCATGCAAGCAATGCAGAGGCACCAAAGGGCCACCAAGTGCTCCATACCTTATCCCCCGCCTCACCCCGCTCCCAGCACAGGCTTCCAGTCCATCACCATTTTATTGGACCACGGTGCTATTGAACTGCACACATTTTACAACCTCCTCGCCAATGCTGGCCATGTAGCAGTCACTGCTGGAGGCATTCACAGCCCCTTGCAATCTCAGCATCCTGATTTGGACCAGTGTTCCCCATGTCACAGGTTTACAGGGCAGCCATGCAGCGCACTCATCTCTAGCCATCCGAGGGGTGACCAGCATTCCCCAGGAAGCATTAAGGGGTGGTCACACAGGGCCAGGTAAGGTGCTAAGTACAGCCATGATAACCGCGTGTCTCTCTCTCTTTCTCTATTTCATGCTGCAGGAGGACCAGTCAGGATCATGGATCCTGGTGACCTAGCTGTTTGCCTGATGGCTACAGAGACCGTAGAAGACGGAGGAGAGAGTGACTGAGGCTGCTGGCCGCGCAAAGGCAGGAGCAGCAACCTCAGGAAGAAGGGGCAGCAGGGGTTCCCGCACACACTGCCCAGGACCGACAACGAGCCGGGCTGGTTGGTGCCTAGTGGCACTCAGGGTCTATAGATTCTGCCTGGCATTCCTGCAGATGACTGAGAACCAGTGTCGCTGATGACTGTGCATGTCTAGGGACCTGGTGGCTCACAATCTGCCACTTACTGCAGGATTTGGCGCCAAGGGCTGTGAAAGTGACCACGGTGCTCAATTTCTATGCCAGCGGCTCCTTTCAGGGCTCCACAGGTGGCCTCTGTGGGATTTCACAATCTGCCACCCTCAAATACATCCATGAGGTCATGGATGCCATCTTCTCCATGGCACACAACTTTGTGCATTTCGCCTGAGACCGGGACAACCAGGATGCAAGGGCCATTGGATTCACCCTGATCTCGGGATTCCCATAGCTGCAGGGTGCGATTGACTGCACGCATGTGGCACTCAGGTCTCCATCGCTACACTGAGTGAACTTCATCAACCGCAAGGGCTTCCGCTCACTGAAAGTGCAGCTGGTATACACACAGTTTGCAAAGAATGTGCACGATGCCTACATCCTGAGTCGCTCCCTGCAGTCTTCCAGCATCCACAGAGGCTCCTTGGGGACAAAGGCTACCTGCAGAAACCCTGCAGGGCTGATGACACCCGTGCTGCGGCCTCAGACTTCAGCAGAGCAACACTATAAGGCTCATGCAGCTGTTCGCAACTTGGTAGAGCAGACCAAGATGTGGTTCTGGTGCCTGGACCGGTCTGGTGGAGCCCTGCAATACAGTCTGCAGAGGGTGTCACACATCATCGTCATCTGCTGGACCCTTTACATCCTGATACTGCAATAGGGAGAGCCTCTGGCTGAGGAGGAGATGGAGGAGCTGCAAGTCTCCTCCGATGAGGAGGACACTGATGGGGATGAGAGTGAGGGTGTCCTCGGTGGTGACAACAATGGCGGTGAGGCTCTTGCACTGGCTAGACGAGACAGGCACACTTGGGGAGGCCCTCATAGCTGCCAGATTTGTGGAGGATGATGACGACATGCAGTGAGGTGTCCTCACAAAATAGTTATGAACGTTTGACTCCAGTCTGGCTTATTGCAGCACCAATACCCTCTGTGATAATGCTCCTGTCATGGAGATGCAGTGAATGCCCTAACAGTTGCTCGATTTCAGGAGGATGATGACAACATGCAAGTGAGGGCACTCCATATATCTTCACATTGCCTCTGAGAGTGTCTGACTCCTGTCTGGCTGAGGGCAGCTCGCTTGCTCTCCATGATCAGGGTCATCTCAGAGACGCAGCAATCAAACTTTAGACGCATCTGATGCTGGGTCCCCCTTCAGCACCTCAGCCCTTCAGGAGCTGGTGCACAGCATCACTGGTCGCAGATGTTCCTGTGATAGGGGCCAACCCCACCTTAAAGGTGCTAAGATCATACAGGGAGTATGAGAGAACTCTGTGGCGCCTGCCCACGCCATTCTGGCAGCAATGACCAGCACCGCTGAGGTGCAGGTGCCAGTAATGTTTCCAGGGAGTGTGAGGCTGGGCCATCACTGTGGCCAGAAGGCCGCACAGACCACTGGGGAGAGGCCCTGGACTGAGACGCCAGCCTTTTGTTTTGTGCCGAAAGGTTTCACATCTGAGTGACAAGAACACTGCTCATCAGGGCAAGCAGCCATAGGCAGGGTGATGTTCTGAGGAGTTTATTGACAATAGTGAACAGTATGTACAAGTGATCAACACCTGAGGCAAGGATGTGCAATTACTTTTACCCAACTTTCCTAACCCTGCCACTATGTCTTGGTGCTCCATGGGCATCCACAGTGGAGGTGGAGGCAGCCTGCTGACTGTGGCGTCCTGTCTGTGATGACTTTGGCCGGCGTCCTCAGGAGGGCTGAGACTTGGAGGGCCCTGGCCTGCTTTCGGTGTCCTGCTATGTGGCAGTGGCACCTCCCTGGCCTGTGGAGCTGGATCTGTGGCGGTCACAGGAAGATAGGATTCTAATGAGCTGGTTACTCCCAGAGTCACCTGGGTGGATGGCCCCCGGAGCGTGCACCTGCTGATCCTCCTCCCTATTGGTGCCCGAGGGCCCCTGGCTGACTTCTCAAGGAGAAGGGTTAGCTGGAGCGAGATTGAGCTGCTCTGCATCCCTCTCATATACACACTGTTGGAGGCCAATTATGGCATCAGTGATGGAGTTAAGCCACATAGCAGTGTAGGATTGACATCCTGGACCAAGGTTTCCATGGCGGCCGCCATCCTACCAGTGTTGACTGCAGTGCTTTGGCATGCCAGCGCTATCACCTCAGAGTGAAAACAGGCAGACTCCTCCATCGTCCAAGTCCAGAAGCTTGAGTCCAGCAACCTCCAGCAATCCTTCAAGTGCCGGGGATCTGGGAAGACTCTGCCTCCGCCTGCTGTAGATCAGAAAGTGCGATATGCTCACCAGATTGTGATCCCAAGGCGACTCTAAAGCTAGGTTCCACTGAGGTGTGTGTCTCCATGCTGGTGGAGGGTATGGGTGAGTGCTGTGACGGGACTTCAGGGAGGGTGCCTTCAGATTCCTCTTCAGAGGTTTCTTTGGAGCTTGATTGGAGGCCCTGAGTCATGGACTCTGTCAGCTGTTTGGTAAATGTGCCTGCGAAAGCAAGGGTAGATAATTAGTGCATGGCAGTGGCCTGTGTAAGAGGACACATCACTCATGGCATGGTTGTCTGATGGATGTTAAACTGTTGGATTGTCACTTGGTAGACCTCACTGTCAGCCCATGACCGGTCCCAGTCATCGCCGGCCAGCTAGATGGCTTTGTTTTTGAATTCTGTCAGAAATTTGATTTCCGGCATCCCTCTGCAACCTTTCCCTCCTGTTGTGAGCCAGTTTGTTCTGCATGGATAGAGATGGGGAGAGTGTATCAGGACTCCTGCCGGGCGAGATTATAAGTATGCCTGGCCTTAGGACAATGATGGAGTGTGTGAAAGAGTGAATGGTGATGTCCCTTGCACTGGCAGTGAGTGAGGGCCCTGAAGATGTGTGATGGGTGTGAGTTGGGAGTGATGAAAAGGGTGACTTACCCTAGAAGAACAGAGGAGATCATTCATCCTTTTGCAGCACTGGGTGGCTGTCTTCTTCTACAGGGCGTTCGCACTGACCACTGCTGCCACCGCCTCCCAAGCCAGGTTTGTGACTTTGCTACTCATCCTGTGGCCAGACGGGGGGAGAACAAATCCAGTCGGGCCTCCACAGCATGCAGCAGTTGCTCAAGGGACCCATTATTGAAGCAGAGGGCTGCAGTCTTTTTATCTTTGCTGGCCATGTCTCCCAGATAACAGTGGTGAGCTGGTGGCAATGAGCGGTTTGCTGGCAGCTGCTATTAAAGATGGCCACATGATGCAACAGCGGGGTGATGGCGAGCAGGCGAATGAGAGCCCCCCTGCCATGGAAATGGCATCTTTCCCAGGAATGCATAAATAATGAGGCTGGCTCAGGAATATGCAGCATGAAAACCTGCCATTTCCACTGTGGGTAGGACTCCATTTTACCCACCCGCTACTGCACTTAGTACAATTCTGGGAAAATTCCTCTCAATGTATTTGGACTTGCCAGAACATTCTATGGGTTGATGGGAAACCTTAAAAAAAATGACTGGCTCAGTTAACGAGCATTTTTCTTTA
The DNA here is from genome assembly GCF_017639515.1 of Carcharodon carcharias. Classification (NCBI taxonomy): domain Eukaryota; kingdom Metazoa; phylum Chordata; class Chondrichthyes; order Lamniformes; family Lamnidae; genus Carcharodon; species Carcharodon carcharias. The sequence goes on along the minus strand of NC_054488.1, from coordinate 33,105,428 downwards.
TCCACTATATATTTGGCAGTCTATCGCTTCAGAATTGACCACTTTTCTAGGACAGAGGAAAAACAACTTTTAATTGAAGCGGAACCATCAAAAATCTATCACATTGGGCCATAGTTTGTTTTAGGAGTGAGTTTAACAGCATCTGGCATGAGTTAGACTTGCCAGTTTAATCTTGACAATACTTTACACCTCAAGTTGTTGAAAGTGTGAGCTAAAAGGTCAAAGTGAGGTAAACAGAGCATCTGGGGCCTGAGTGAATAGGGCAATCAACTGTGTATCTTGTTACTGAATCAGTTTGATGGGTTGTGAAATTAGTAGAGTAAGGATTGAGAAGGAAGTTATAAATTTAGGTGGGTGAATTCAATATCAAATCATGGACAGAAAGAGAAATAAAATGAGGGAAAGAAAGAGTGGATTAAGAGAGAAAGAGAAAAGAGATAGAAAGGAAAAGTAAAGAAAGGAGTGAGACATGTTGCTGAAGCTTTTTGTCTTACACTCATCAGGACAAATGCAAGAATGCTTAATTTCAAATGTTCACAACAATTTCTACTACAGACAAAAAGGGTGCTGATTGGTTGGCAAGTTGACTCTGATTGGCCAAGGCATTTCCATGGAGAAAACAACAGGGGGGCTACAGTCTATTTAAGCTCCCAGGTAATTCAATTAAGAAGGCGGGAACAGCTCATGCAATTTTCACCTAAAACAGCATCCATTGTGTCTGGATTACTGGCCTATGGAGCCAAATTTGACAGCCACTGAATCTGCAAAAGAACATGGACAAATTAAGTGAGTGGGCAGGAAGGCGACAGATCGTATACAATGTGGGGAACTGTCAGGTTATTCACTTTGGTAAGAAGCATAGAAATACAGAATATTTGTTAAATGGTTTCATATACAATTGATATCTGTGTGCAGAGGTTTTGGGTGTGCTTGCATATAAAACACGGGAAGCAAAAATACAGGTACAGCAAGAAATTAAGAAAGCAAATGATATGTTGGCCTTTATAGCAACAGAGTTGCAGCATAAGAGTAAGGAAGTATTTCTACAATTGTACAGGGCTTTGGTGGGAACCACACCTGGAGTACTGTGTACAGTTTTGGTCTCCATGCCTGAGGAATAATATACTTGCCTTCGAAGGGCTGCAACAAAGGTTCATCAAATTAATTCCTGAGATGAGAGGGTTGTTCTATATGGAGAGATTGAGTAGAATGGGCCTATACTCTCAGCAGTTTCGAAGAATGAGAGGTAATCTTATTGAAACATATAAGATTTGGCGAGGGCTTGACTGGTAGATGTTAAGAGGCTGTAACTTCTTGCTGGAGAGAATAGAACTAGGGGAGATCATTGTGATCTTTAGAATTCTCTACTCCAGGTGGTATTGGATGCTCAGTTGTTGAGTATATTCAAGACTAAGGTCTATAAATTCAATTGGATTCTTAGGGAATCAGGGGATATGGGGGAATAGGACAGGAAAATGGAGTTGAGGTCAAAGATCAGCCATGATCTTATTGAACAGTGGAGCAGGCTTAAGGGGATGTATGTCCTAGACCTGCTCCTATTTCATACTAATGAATTTTTGTGAGACTTATAATCAGAACAAAATTATATCCATTCTATTATAACTAAACCAGGAAAACCTGATATACCTCTAAAGTAGCAAAACTCGTTTCGTGCCTGCCTCTGAACATGAACCCCACCCAAAACATTTATCTGCCTTTTCTCTTGCAGATGCTGACCACCTGCTTTGTATTTGAAGCATTTTCTGTTTGTATTTCAGATTCCCTGCAATTGCATTCTTTCTTTGTATCTTTAAATATAATGATCTCAGCCTTTTTGGCAAAGTTCTTACAACTGGTATTTCTCCTTTAGTGTGTAATGGTATGCTGATTACTGAATTACTACAAAATTATACTTGTTCAAAATAGACAGCAAATTAAAATGGAGTTGACTTGGCTTCAAGACACAATTTCCCTCTTTCATCCTTTCTTATGTTCCTTTGTCTCAAGGCAATTTTACAAATATTCACTTAAACTGTCACTGCCACTAAAAAGTCTTAATTTATATTTCCAGTAAAAAAAAACATGATACAGCAAGACGGTCTAACATCCTTTTTCAGATTACCATTTGATAAAGTTATTTTATTCCTGCCATTAACTTTTTGTGAGTATCATTGCCAAAAATAAATAAATAACATGCAGCAACAATCAATACATCGTGCATATCAATCCATCAATCATTTATTTTTCTTAATGGCATAAATGTTAATGTGAAAATGATTCTCGGGATTCATAACTGTTTAGTTTGATCTTTTCAGTAGGTGTATCCCATGTTTATGATAGCCTGCATTTAGGCTGCCAGGATACATTCACAAATCAATATTATTTACTATAACACAGGAGGGAAATTTAAATTTTTACACCAAAATTCCAGTTGATTTTAAGACCAGACCATAATTTCTTACCCACGTTCTCTCATGTGCAAAGGCCAAAAGTGACAGTGATGACATTTTTGTACAGAAGAGCATGAAGCCCAAGAAAAATGAAGGTAATGATAGTGATCAAAATCAATCCAAGTAATTTTGTTGGGGCAAGGGTGGCCAAAAACTTGAGGAGGTAGATGTGGAAGCTTTTTTCATCTCATTTGAGAAGTTTTCAAAGGAAATGAAATGGTCAGCAGAGAGCTAGATGCTGCTAATGCAAAGCAGGTTAACAGGCAAGACATACAGGTTTATGCTATACAAAAACAGAAATACCTGGAAAAACTCAGCAGGTCTGGCAGCATTGGTGGAGAAGAACAAAGTTGATGTTTCAAGTCCTCATGACCCTTCAACAGAACTGTCATGGGTCATGAGGACTCGAAACGTCAACTTTGTTCTTCACCACCGATGCTGCCAGACCTGCTGAGTTTCCTAGGTATTTCTGTTTTTGTTTTGGATTTCCAGCATCCGCAGTTTTTTGTTTTTATCTCAGGTTTATGCTATGCTGCTGAATGAAATTTCAGCAAACTACGAGATGACTCAGTACTTATGAGCTAGTACTTGACGGTTACTGGCAGAAATTCCAAATGCTCCAAAAACAGCCCAAACAAACTTACACTGAGTCTGAAAGGGTCAAGTAACTTGCTTTTGACCTCTGGATAGGAGCATTTAGAATAGAGACCAGCTATGAAAGCCTCAGAGAAATAATTCTCCTCAAAGAGTTCAAAATATCATTTCCTATTTTCATAAAGAAACATATGGAAGGACAATGAGCCTCCAAAGTTAGACAGGCAGCCTCAGCAGCAGGTGACTATGAGTTAACCTACAGACCCCTGACCCAAAGTAAACTGGAATCTGGTAATTCCCAAAGACTAGGGGGAGATAGAAGGGAGATAGATGAAGCCGAGATCAGCTGGAGAGAAAAGTGGAACAATGAAGGAAGGACAGAAGAGTCCCCAATTTTTAAAAGAAGAAAGCTGGAGGGGAGACTGGTAGGAAACCGCCTCATGTGCTTTCAATGTGGAAAACCAGGCCATTTAAAAGAAAGTTGCAATCACGCGAAGAAACCAAAGGGAGCCGTGTGACTAAAGCAGTATCCGTGGCCATGAAAGTGGTCAACTTGTGTTCTGGCATGGCTGACAGCCAAGGTAACTATCAGAATTTGTATTCACAGGGAAAATGACCCATAACTGGTTAAAAGAGCTGGAAAAGGTGATCAGCATTCTCCAAGACACTGGCTCCTTGCAAACTTTGCAAGCAGGGGAGATTAAAGAGTTCCCACCGAGAGCAGGATTAATTTCAGTGTATTAATCAAGGGACTCACAGGAGAGAGTGTAGGGGTAAGAATTTACTTGCAGAGTGAACTCACTACAGAACTAGTAACAGTGGGTGTGATCCCAAGCTTACCCATGCAAGGGGTAAACATTTTGCTAGGGAACAACCTGGCAGGTTGGATGTTGGCGCCCCCAAAAATCCAGGACAGTCCAAAGAGGCTGAAAAGGCTGGAGAAAGCCAGCAGAGTTCTGCAGGTGTGCAGAAAGCCAAGAAAGGTTCAGAGGCCCTGCAGGGGGCAATAGAACCTGTGAGGGCTGAGGTAGCCAAAGAAGGGCCAACTGAGTTAAAAGAGGCCAAAACCAGGCCAATAGTGTTAGAAAGAAACTGGAGTGAACCTGTTGGGTTAGAAAATACCAAATTCAAGCCAGTAGTTTTGGAAAGGATTAGAGTAGAACCCAAGGGAGCTAAAAAGGCCACAACCAGGCCAGGAGAGTCAAATAGGATCAAGGAAGGAACCGTGGAGTTTAATCAGGATGAAGAGTGTGCTGCAGGAGTCTGGTTGGCAGACACCTTTTTAGATTTAAACATGGGCTAGGAAGGCTCCAAATAGACAGTGAGGGGGATATCCTACTTAGTTGAAAGGCCATAATGGAACACAGCAGGAGCTGAACCTCATGAGGACATGGGACAGATTAGGGGGAAACCCATTCCCAAGACAAATGAGAAAGGGAAGGGAACAAACTCCAAATGAACACCACTTGTGGAAACCACAAGGGGTATACCAGTGAAATCCAAGTGGAATTATCCATTGGTAAATGAAATGAATAAGCTTCAGTTTTAAACCTCAAAAACCCAACAGAATAGATGCAATGTCCACTAAAGGTAAGGAACGGAAAGTGAGTCCAGGCACCCTACCAGAACTTAAAATCAAGTCACAAGCCATTGTCTTCCTAAAAATTAGATTCCTAAGAGTGCCTGTGGTTGAACTATTCAATTCCTGGGTTATAGAAGTGGACAATGAGGGGTGAAATCTGGGCAGAGGAGCCCAGCCCTGCAGTCAAGAACATTTGCATAATACAATCAAATCCTTAAGCAGCTTGTAGGAAACCAATGGGCAGAATCTTCACTTCCCACCAACAGTGGGAATCATGGGTGTGGGGGGGTGCGGAAGATGTGGTGGAAGGCCAAAAAACAGTTTCTTGAAGTTGGGAAATCAGGTGGGAATCTTCCTCGCCTTTCATGGTGAGTTAATGCTGGGTCGCCTTTCCTGCTCGTGAACACATCTCATGAATGCTCATTAATGGGGCAACAAACTGGAATCTTGCGTCGTCATCAAATCTACCACAACAACATCAGGAAGTTATGCCGCTCAGTTACCCAACTTAACAAATGTGGTATGCACCCGGCGAGGGAGACTTACAGGACTTGATGGTCAGTCAACGCTGCCTGCACCATTGGCGAGGACTGCAGGAGATAGTACACAAGAGAGTGGGGGGTGTTGAAGACACAAGGAGGAAGGGGTGGGGGGTGGGTTGAAGGCACGAAAGAGATGTTGAAGGCACAAGAAGACGGGAGAGGTTAAAGGCACGAGGTGGGCATTGAAGGCAGGAAGGGTGAGTTGAAGGCACGAACAGAGGGGGTTGAAAGCAAGGGGTTGGGGTTGAAGGTTGAAGGGTGGATGAGTGAGCAGGGAAGAGTGGAGAAGGGGGGAATGTTTTACAGGGAAGGGTTACTGTAGGCAATAACAGAGTCCCGGGGGGAAAACAGAGGGCGAGAGGGTCAGGGTGTGGCTATGTGGGAGGGTCAGGGTGTGGCTATGTGGGAGAGCAGGAGGGTTAGGGTGTGGGTATGTAGTAGGGCAGGAGGGTCAGGGTGTGGGTATATGGGAAGGCAGGAGGGTCAGGGTGTGGGTATGCTGGAGGGTGGGAAGGTCAAGGTGTGGGTATGTGGGAGGGTCAGTGTGTGGGTATGCGGGAGGGCCAGGGTGTGGGTATGCGGCAAGATCAGGGATGGTTATAAGGGTGGGTCAGGGTGTGGGTTAGTGGGAGGGTCAGGGTGTGTGGATGTGGGAGGCTGGGAGGGTCAGGGTGAGGGTATGCAGGAGGTCTCAGTGTGTGGTTATGTGGCAGGGTCAGGGATGGGTATGCGGGAGGACAGGAGGGTCAGGGTGTGGGTATGTGGGAGGGCGGGGGGGGAGATCAGGTTGTGGGTATGTGGGAGGGAGGAAGGATCAGGGTGTGGGTGTGCGGGAGGATCAGTGTGTGGGCATGTGGGAGGGTCAGGGTGTGAGTATGCAGGAGAGCGGAAAGGTCAGGGTGTGGATATGCAGGAGGGCAGAAGGGTCGGGGTGCGAGTATGCGGGAGGGTCAGTGTGGGCATGTGGGAGGGTCAGGGTGTGAGTATGCAGGAGAGCGAAAGGGTCAGGGTGTGGATATGCAGGAGGGCAGAAGGGTCGGGTGCAGGTATGCGGGAGGGTCAGTGTGTGGGAGTGCGGGAGGATCAGTGTGTGGGTATACAAGAGGTCAGAAGGGTCGGGGTGTGGGTATGTGGGAGGGTCTGTGTTTGAGTATGCAGGGGGGTCAGGGTGTGGGTATGTGGGAGGGTCAGGGTGTGAGTATGCGGGAGGGTAAGTTTGTGGGTGTGCAGGAGGATCAGTGTGTGGGTATTCAGGACGGTAGAAGAATCGGAGTATGGGCATGCAGGAGGGTCAGTGTGTGGGTTTGCGGTAGGGTCAGGATGTGAGTATGCAGGAGGGTGGAAGGGTCAGTGTGTGAGTATTTGGGAGAGTCAGTACGTGGGTATGCGGGAGGGTCAGGGTATGAATATGCAGGAAGGCGGAAGGGTTGGGGTGTGGGTGTGCAGGAGGGTCAGTGTGTGGATATACGGAAGGGTCAGGGTGTGGATATGTGGAAGGGCGGGAGGGTCAGGGTGTGGTGGATGTCATTCTAATTGGGACGGTCATTGAGTGGACAAGAATGATGACACAGATAATGGGAGTGGGCAGGATCAGCATGGGCATGGCCACTGTGACTTGTGTGGGGTCATCAGGGAGGGAAGGCAAGTCCAGGTTAAAAGGCCCAGGGTGATGGGGGTGGTTCAATGGTTACAGAGTGGAGTCTGAAGGTGACATTGAGGGAGTAAAGAGTGGTGGGGGGAAGTTGGTGGGTGACAGGGGAAGGGTAAAATGTAGTGGAGACAGTTTGAAAAGTCACATGAACCATCACGGCAGAAAGGCAGCTCAGCAGCAAGGCAACCCCCTCGATGTCCAACTACAAAACATTGAGGTGGGAGGAGGGTCTTCTCAGGTGGTAGAGTTGAAGGTCAGCACAACTGGACAACTAAAGGGAAACCCTAATAATCATGTGGAGACTGTCTGAGAGCTCTGTTCTTTTGAAATCCATACTGTATGATGAAGTCCACATGGCAGCAGATTTGACCTAAAGTGTTCTCATTACAACAAAATCCCACCAAGGTATATCCCAGGGCTCATGTGGTTAGTTTTTCTATTCTGACAATGCAAAGGTCTCGCTATAGACCCTTGAGGCCAGTGGAAGTAAGTGGTATAGTGTGAGAAGGAGCCTATTCACACAGGGCTCTCATCACCCTTGTCAAAGGGCAATGTCTCCATGCGTAGGCATGTATTAGGGCGTGAAACACCCATCTTTGGTCCTCCACAATGTCTTTTGCCTGGAAGGGAGGGAGTGGGTGTGACCATTAAAGCAACTAGCAGCAAGAAGAAATCCAAACAATACAACTGAACATGTATTCACAAGTGCCTTCTGCAATCGGTGGGCACCACGAGGGCTGGGGTGCAACATCACCCCAGAAATTATATTTTGGATAAGTTGTTTCCTTTGACATTTTGATTTTTTTTACAGTGCCCCTTCAGCGACTGTCATCCCCTCTCATTTATTGATTTTTGTTTAATTTATTGATTTTTGTTTTATGAAGAGTATTTATACAAGCGCCAGAACTATATTCAATGATTGTACCAGCGTGCATTCAAAACTTCTTAATTTTCCTTACTCTACCGCTATGTCTAGGTGCAGCCTCGGCATCCACAGCAGATGTGGAGGCAACCTGCTGACTGCAATGCCCTGTTGTCTGAAATGATTTTGGCGGACGTCCTCTGGAGGTCCAAGGCCTCGAGGGCCCCAGCCTGCTTTGGGTCTCCTGCTGTGGGGCAGGTGCACCCTCCTCAGCCTGACTAGCTGGAGTTGATGGGGTCAGAGACAGAGGGGATTCAGAGCGGCTGGGCACCCTTGGAGTGTCCTGGATGGTGGCTTCAGAGTGTCTGGCTGATGCTCCTCCTCCCTTTGGGTTCCTGAGAGATCTTCCCTGACGCCTTGAGGAGAAGGTACACCTGGGGAAAGGCCGAGGTGCTCCATCCCCCACGCCTAGCCGCAGCTGAAACACAGTGATGCTGTTGCACGTCTGAGCACATATCCAGCAGAAACGGCTGGACCTGGTCTGCATGGTGTCCCCATGGAGACTTCCATGTGGTCACATGCTGGAGCACAACATCAGAGAACACACAGATGGACTCCTTCGTCTCTAGTGCCACTCTGTTGAGGGCCTCTGACATCTCAGATTGATGTTGCCATGTGCCTCTCTGTATCTCCGGCACATTTTCTACAGCCACATCCAGAGGCTCATCATTGGACTCAGGCTTAGCAGGTGCCTGTTCTCCAGCAGTACTCTGAGTGCCAGAGACAGTGGCTCTCACTACCTCCAACTTCTGTGGATACGTGTGTGTGAGGTGACCACCAGAGTGTGAGCCCGAGTCGAAACTAGATCTATGACTCATCGAGTTGACTGTTTCTGGGCTGGAGGAGGGTGCAGGTGAATGCTGTGATGGCTATACAGGTGTAAAGTTGTCATTGTCTTCCTCTGAGGTGGCCTGGGGCTTGGGCTGTCTTCTAAGGGGGACGTTGGCCTCCCCCTCTTCCTGCTGGCATTTGGAATGGAGAAAAGAGAGAATGAGTGACTGCCTGCCCTACCTGAGAATTTAAATATATTTTGCGTCCAACTGCACTTATTTTCACCCATTTGACATCAGTTATGCTCAAAAGCAATCATTTAGCTATCATTTAATATTGCCAGTAATGTAACTGACATCAATGTCACCAATTGCCCCAAACCGCAGCACTCAAACATTTTCAATTAGTAACATCACTTAAATATTCGGACACCAAAAATAATCATAGAGTTGATTTTCCATATTTCTGAATTTCCATAGCTTCAAATTCCTAAAACTGAGCAAACTTTAGAAGAAAAAACAGACTCTGTTTTAACATATGTTTAGATAAGCTAGATTTATGTTTTTCTTTGCAACCTATAACTCATGCATCATAACTATGTTCCCCCTAAGCCCCAACCCCCAGACTGCATCAGTTTTATCCACCACCTAAGACCCCTGGAGCAATTTTCTCCCTCACCACCCTCCAGACCAATTTTCTTTCGCCACCGAAACCCCCCTGTCCCCCACCAGATTGCAACAGTTCTATTCCCCTCTTTTATCTCTTCCCTCACTAACCCCATTCTGTCCCCCTCTCACTCCCCCTCCCCCTCTCTCTTCCCCTTCCACTCTCCCTCCCTCCTCTCCCCCTTCCTCTCCCCCCTCCCTCCTCCAATCTCTCCCTCTCCACCGTCTCTCCCCCACCCCTACCCCATTCCCTTCCCCTTCTCCCTCTTCCTCCCTCCCTCCCCCTCCACCTCTCTCCCCCTCCCACCCTCCCCCTCTCTCTCTCCTGCCCTCCCCTCTCCCCCCAAATCAACTTCCCTCTCTTCCTTCCCACCCCGTCCCCGCACTGGAGCTCAGTTTGCAGGGCCAGCTGGAGCCGGAAGTGACAGTGAGGCTGGCCCTGATGCAATTTTGCAGCCAGCATTGGAGCAGCGATGGTGCCGGCAACAGGGTATTTGGAGGGGCTGGTGGATAGAGTCATGGGGGGGATGGAGTTCGGAGTTCGGTGGGGCGTGGAATCTGACAGGGGCTGGGGCCTGGGGCCTGGAGACTAGAGGAGGGGGAGAGTTTGGAGAACAGAGGGAGGGAGGAGACAGAGTTTGGGGACTTGGGGGAGGAGGGGGTAGACAATTTAAAGACTGGACTGGGTTGAGTTTGGAGACTGCAGGGGGGGAGAATTTGGAGACTGGAGGGAGAGGGGGAAGAGAGTTTGGAGACAGGAGTGGAGGGGAGATAGTTTGGGGGGTAGGGGGAAGAGAATTTGGAGACTGGTGGGGGGTAGAGAGAGTTTGGAGACTAGGGAGGGGCAAGAGTTTGGAGACCGGTGGCGGGGTGGAATGAATTTGGAGGCTGGAGGAAGAGAGGGGAAAGAGAGTTTGGAGACTGGAGGCATTGGTTGGGAGAGAGTTTAGACCCTGGGATTGTTGGGGGGTTGATGGGCAGGGGGAGGGAGTTTAGACCCTGAGACTTTAAGTGGTGGGGGGGAGAAAGGGGAGAATTTCATAGAATCACAGAATTGTTATGCCGCAGAAGGAGGCCATTTGGCCCATCATATCTGCACCGGCTCTCCAAATGAGCATTATGACTTAGTGCCATTCTCCTGCCTTTTTCTCATGCCCCTACAAATTGTTTCTATTCAAATAATCATCTAATATCCTCTTGAATGCCTCGATTGAACCTGTCTCCACCACACTTCCAAGCATTCTAGACTCAAACCACTTACTGTGTAAAAAAGTTTTTTCTCACATCACATTTGTTCCTTTTGCAAATCACTTTAAATCTGATCTTTTTATGAGTGGGAACAGTTTCTCCCTATCTACTCTATCCAGCCCCTTCATGATTTTGAACACTTCCATCAAATCTCATCTTAGCCTTCTCTTCTCCATGGAGAACGGTCCCAACCTCTCCAATCTATCTTCATAACTGAAGTTTCTCATCCCTGGAACCATTCTTGTAAACCTCTTCTGTGCTCTCTCCAATGCAAGTTCACATCCTTCCTATAGCGTGGCATCCAGAACCATGCACAATACTCCAACTGAGGTCTAGCTAGTGTCTTTTATAAACTCAGCATAATCTCCCTTGCTCTTGTACTCTATGCCGCTATTAATAAAGCCCAGGATACTGTAAGCTTTATTAACTGGTCTCTCCACCTGTCTTGCCACCTTCAATGACCTATGCACATATACACTCAGGTCCCTCTGCTCCTTCACCCACTAAGGATTGTACCCCTTATTTCATATCTTCTCTCCACTTTCCTCCTACAAAAATGCATTACCCAACACTTCTGCGAATTGAACTTCATCTGACACCTATCTCCCCACTCCATCAATTTAAACCCCGAGACAGCGGGGGAGAGAGAGTTTAGACCCTGAGACTGGGGACGGTGGAAAGTATAGACCCTGAGATTAAAATGAATTAAGAACTGATGGCGATCTGGTGGGCATGTATAGTGGAAAAAAATTTGGCCTAAATGAAAAAACGCAATAAATTCAGACATTATTTAAGTAATTAATTTCCTTGTATTTTTCAATGCAAGTTGCTGAGTGCATTGGATAATTTTGAGGGCATTGGATAATTTTGAGGGCATTGGATAGCTTTGAGTGCCTTTTGCCATTTGATCACATTTGATGTCAAAGATGGCAAAATGTTGCTGGACTGCGATCAAACTCATTCCAAATCAGAACATTTGATGTCAAATTTGTTGCTGATTGTTATTAAGCATATTGAATGCAAAGATTATGTCACAATTTTCAGGTAGGGTGGGCTGATTCAAACATTGCATACATCAATCACCTTGATTTTCAGAATAATGTATGCTTCCTCACTGGATTCGTGGGAGAGACTGACCTCACCTTCTGCACAGGCACATTCCTATCTTCCCCTGATAGCTCTGCAGCCTGCTGCTCAAAAGCATTGAAGTGTTGCAGCTATGGCATCCCACCTCTTGACTTCTCTCTTTCTTCTTCTTGTTGTGGGCTGTCTTCTCCTGCATAAAGACAGATAGATGTATTGTGAGCAAGTCCGATGAAAGAGCAGGTCTAGGCTACTAATTCTGTGGCTACTAACTGACCTCCTGACTCCCCAAAGCCTGACCACCATATACAAGACACAAGTCAGGAGTCTGATGGAGTATTCTCCAGCTGCCTGCATGAGTGCAGCTCCAGAAAGAATTAACAAGGTAGACAGCATCCAGGGCAAATCAGCCTTCTTGATTGGCACCCCATCCATAACCTTCAATATTCAGTCCCTCTACCACCAATGCACAGTGGCAGCAGTATGTACTATATGCAAGATGCACTGCAGCAACTCACCAAGGCTCCTTTGATATCACCTTCTAAACCCACGAACTCTACCAGCTAAATGGGCAAGGCCAGCAGGTACATGGGAACAGCAGCATCAGCAAGCTGCCTTTCACTCCGCACTCCTTGGCTGTCCCTTCACTGTGACTAGTTCAAAATCATGCTGCTGTCTCCCTAACAGCACAGCACATGGACCCCAATAGTTCATGAAAGCAGCATCTCACCACCTTCTCAAGGCATTTAGGTATGGGCAACAAAAGTGCTGGTCTAGCAAGTGACACACACTTCCCCTGACTGAATCATTACATGAGTGTGATGTGAGTTTGGAGTGAGTAGAAGGTTCACTCACCCTAGCGGCACAACTAAATCATTCATCTGTTTGCTGCAGGCCTGTCTTCCTATGGACTCCACGGGTGCTGACTATCCTAGCAACCTCCTCCCAGGCTGCCATGGTCAGTCGGAAGGGCCTCCTGCTGCCATCCCTTGGAAAGAGCCTTTCTTTGATGGCCTGGGGGGGAGTCTCCAGGGAGGCATTGCTAAATTGTGGGGCCAGAGGTTGCTGCCTTCTGCTGCACATCTTCCTGCAAGGGTCTGTTAATGAAGGGCTGTCCGGGTGTCTTTTAACTATGGCACCTGGACATGACAGGGGGTGTTTGATTTCCTGACCACCCTGCCACGAGGCTTAACATGAACTGCACATGTGCATAAATACTGAGGCGGGGAACACACGATTGCATGTAATAGCCCAACCCATTCAACAGCGGAAGTCACTCTGACTTCCTACTCCCACCATGGAACCTAGGGTGGGAGGGGCGATTCCGCCCATTGAGATTGCAGAGCCAACAACTTGGGTGCTAACAGCAATTTGAGGAATCGAAACAACTAGATTCTTAGCCCAACTATTAATGAATGTTCATGCCCAAAACTGCAAAAGAACAAAGTAAATTCAAAACCCTAATGTACAATTAATCTTTTCCAATGATCTCTGTGTTTTATTTTGTAACCACTACCCGAAAGGAAAAAGCAATCATGCTATCCAAAGTCTAATTCAGTTTAGAATTACCTGGGTATCAAAGCTACAATGGAGCATGGCTGTATCACTCAGATTAAAGTGTGAATGGGTGTGCATGTGCTTTGTTTTTGGTTTTTTTTTGCACCTGGTAATGAAATATTCCTACAAGTCGCATTGTATTTCGCATGACATGGAGGGATCAAAAAGATGTGCTGTATCGAGTTAATTTGATACCTAATCAGCTGGTTTCACACATTAAACTTTTTATAAAGGAACATTTCACTGGAACACAAAGACACTGACTTAAAATGGCTGTCAATTTGCATCTGTGTATCCTTTTGCATCCTTTCCATGGAGACATAGGTCAGAAATTTCGCTCCGTCGGGGAAGCTGAGTGGGGGGGCAGGGGCGGGTGTGAACCCGATCAATGCCGCGCTGCCGTTTTATGTGGGCGGGCCAATTAAGGCCCGCCCATTGTGATGCGTACCTGGAAGCGCTGTGCGCTCTCTGTGCAGGTGAGGGGGTGGATTCCCTGAGTGGTTCCCTGTGCTTTATCGTGCAAAAGAGCACAGAGATCTCCCTGAGGCACAGAGGTGCTTCAGGGAGATTTGTTTCAGTCTTAAACTTTAAAATAAAGGATTTTTAAACTTTTAAAACATGTCTCCTCATGTGACACTATCATATGAGCTGGGACATGTCAATGAATAAATGTATGCATTTTTATTAGATTTTAAAACAGTTCATGAAACCTCATCCTGCCCGTGAATGAAGTTTCATGAAAAATGCGAAAGTTGCCTGGGCTCTTCGCCTGCCCACTGACCTTAAGTTTGGATGGGCAGCTCATTAAATTGAGTTAATTAGATTTTAACCGGCCTTAAAAGGCCTACGACAGTTTGGTGGGCGCGCACAATCTAAGTGACGCGCAGTGATGTCAGGATGAATGCCCGACATCACCACATTCCATTTTACGCATTGGTGAGCGAGCCCCGCCACCCCCCCGCTTGCCAACGGGAAAATGCTGCCCATAGAGTCCACGAGGGCCTCAATGGACGATGATCTCCCTGGATGTGTGAAAAGCTTTCAAATTGAAGAATGAACCATTCAGGATTTAGTTGCAGAACATCAAAAATAAATCACCTCAGATATCACAGCTAAGAGAAGCTGTACCACACATGAGTTGATAAACTTCCTTTTAGAATGTACAACTGACATAGAGAGATTCCAACAAGCACCAAGATGTAGCTTGGCTGGTGCTGAGAAAAGCCATTCCCGTCAGATCCTTCTTACACACCAGGAGTCTCACCCCCTCTGCACGTTGCCCTTGAGGTGGCTGTGGTAAGGAAGAGCCTGTTGTTCACCTCTTTGTGGAATGTGCCTTTGCAAAGAAGGTTTGGAGAGAGGTGCAGTGGTTTTTGTCGAGGTTCATCCCGAGCAGTGCTGTGACGCAGGACTCTGTGCTCTACGGGCTGTTCCCAGGGACACACACTGAGACAAACATCAACTCAGCTGGAGGATCATCAACTCGGTGAAAGACGCTCCTTGGTCCGCCTGAAATTTGTTGGTCTTCCAGTGCAGAGTTGTCCCTGACTGAGTGTTGCAGACTGGCGCATTCCAAGGTCCAGGACTACGTGCTGAGGGACGCACTAAAGCTTGGGGCAGCAGCTGCAAAGGCGCAATGGGGAAAGGTCGCTGTCTAAGACCTTTCTGCCAGAGTGCACCGAGGGGCTGGGAATTGCATAGACCCCTTGGGCTGTACGACTCACAATGAATGCATGTAGTGAATAATAAATGTATCATAATTGTATTGAAGCACCTCAGAGTGCAACATGGTGTATGTCGATAACTCCAATACCATTGCACTGTCTGACTGTCTGTAATGATCATATTGAAATGACTGTAATATTCATTGATTGTATTGAAGCACCTCGTGATCCATGTGTTAAAGTTGAATATGATTGCACTTTTTGTGATGGTCATTTAGAAATGTTTTGTAATGTTCTTTCAGATATTTTATGAATAAAGTACATTTTTTAAAAAAAAAAATCTGCTTGACTTTGGGATTTGGCAGAGGTATTCTGTAGAATGAGGTATTCAGCAGAGGTAACTGCTGGAGAAAGTGGCTGCCTTTTGCCTCCTCCCCCGCCCTCTTTTTCTGCAATATTCCATCTAAGCCTGTTTTGCTGAATAAACAATGTGTTTACAATCCTACAGCAGACAGAATCTCACTACCAAAAGCCATTGGATTTCTTTAACAGTGTTTCTCGGAGAAAAGGGACAGACCAGCCACGGTTTTAAACAACAGCCCCAGCTGAAGAACCAATGCCTCTGGATACAATCAGTGAATCTATATTGACTTCCTTTTTATTTAACCTGCACTTTCACTTGGCGAAGCTTTATCTCTGATACTCTGTAAAGTTGGGCTATTTTCTACATGCTTGGGGCTTGAATGTGCATTCATGCTCATTAATGGGAAGTAGGCTGCATTTGAACATTTTTAACATTTTTAATATTTTTACCTGAGTGGGTTTTAGCAATAAAAACTAACTCTTTATGTGTTTAACTCAGTAATACCAGTCTGGTTTAATTTTTACAAACTGCACACAGTCAAATCCATGCCAAATTGGCAACACTGCATCCTTTTGAAATTCAAGATCTCTGTTGTAACCAAACAAGGAGTGGTAAAAAAAGAGAAGCCATTGCACCCCTCCTCACCTGCTTGTAATATTATCTAGTGCTATTCATGACCTCAGAATATCTCAAATTGCTTTACAGCCAATATGCATCTCTGAAGTGTAGTCACTATGGTAGTGTATGAAACATAGCAACCAATTTGCACACAGTATCGGCCCACATACAGCAAGGACCAAATAATGACCCGGAATTTGCAGGAAGAATAGCGATGAGGCAATCAGTACTCACATTCGCAGACAAGCTCAGAAATCATGATGTTGCTATCCAAATTGCCCTGCTCCTCCAGAAGCTTTTTTACAACTGTATCTCACTGACAAACTCAACATTCAAAAACATGGAATAGCATGAAATTGTGGTACTTATAAGACGAATGTGTTATATACCCACTAAACTCAGTAAAAAAACGTTAAAGGCGGAATTTTCCTTGCCCTCTTGGCCTGGGCGTTTTTGGTGGCGTGTACGGAAAATATGGTGAGAAGGCCAAAAATCAGTTTCACAACAGTTTGGGATTGTCCACTCAGCCCATCGATGGTGGGCCGTGTTTCCTGACGTCGGAAAACTCATTGCAATACATCTGCATGTCATTATAAGGCCAGCCCACCAGAATCATCGCTCCACACTGGATCATCCGCCCATGTCAGCGGTATTGCATGTGGAATGGGGTGCAGAAGGGTGGGGTTTCGGGCAGCTTAGTAGCGCACTAAACTCTGGCCATCCAAGTGGTGGCCAGCACTATCCGGGATGCGTTAAGGGGTCTTAAGACACCAAAGCTAACCCACCCATCTCTCTCTTTCATCCTGCAGGAGGAGAACATCAGGAGCATGGAGCTAGTGAACTAGCTGTCTGCTTTGTGGCGTACAGAGAGCAAAGACAATGGAGAAGAGAGCGACAGAGGTACCTGGCTGCGCAGTGGGCAAAGCAGCACCCTCAGGAAGAAGGGGCGGCTGGGGCTCGCACACACGCCACTGAAGAGCCACCGTCACTGGTCTGCACCGAGCTAGACCCAGGGTTTATAGAAGTTGTTTTTCATTCCTGCAGATGACTGAGAACCAGTATCACCTAAAAATGCGCATGTCTAGGGACCTGGTTGGTCACATCTGCCAGCTGTTGCAGGATTTAGCACCATGGGGACAAGGAAGGCATCCACTGCCCGTGGCTGTGAAAGTGACTGCTGTGCTCAATTTTTATGCCAGTGGCTCCTTTCAGGGCTCCACAGGAAACCTCTGTGGGATGTCACAAGCCTCCACGCACAAATACATCATAAGGCCATGGATGCGAGCTTTGCGAGGGCACACAACTTTGTGCACTTCACCCGGGACCAGGAAAGCCATGGTGCAAGAGTGCTGGGACTTGCCTAGATCTTGGGTTTCCCACAGGTGCAGGATGCCATTGACTGCACTCATGTGGCGCACAGATCTCCGTCATAACAAGCAGTCAACTATGTCAACCACAAGGGCTTCCATTAACTGAATGTGCAGCTGGTGTGCGGCTGCCACAGACAGATCCTGCAGGTCTGTGCACGGTTTCCAGGGAGTGTAGTCTCAGTCAGTCACAGATCCCAGAAGTCTTCCAGGGTCACAGAGGCTACAGGGATGGCTCCTAAGGGACAAGGGCTACCCACAGAGGACGTGGCTGATGACACGCGTGCGGCGGCCTCAGACTGCAGCAGAGAGAAGGTATAATGAGGTTTATGCTGTAACTCGCAGCTTAGTGGAGCAAACTATCAGGATACTGAAAATGAGGTTCCAGTGCCTGCACCAGTCTGGTGGAGCGCTGCAATAGACTCCACAGAGGGTGTCACACATCATTGTCATCTACTGCACTCTTCACAAGTTGGCGCCGCAACAGGGAGAGAAGCTGCCTGAGGAGGAGATGGAGGAACTGCAGGTCTCCTTCTCCAAGGGTGACGTCGACAGTGATGAAGGAAACAAGGTCCTCAAAGGTAATGATGGCAGCAATGAGGCCCTCGCACTGGCCAGACGAGGCAGCCATGATTTGGGGGCCCTTATAGCGGCTAGATAAGGAGAATAATGCTGACATGCAGAGGGGAGACACCAAAGATCCTCACATTGCATCTATGAATGTTTGACTCCAGTCTGACTTCTGGCAGTGCACATACCCTCTGTGATAATGCTCCTGTCATGGAGTCGCAGTGGAGGCCTTAACAGTCGCTCGTTTGCAGGAGGACAACAACATGCAGTGAGGACATTCCATAGAACTTCACATAGCCTCTGAGAATGTTTGACTCCTGTCTCGTCAACTGCAGCTTGCTTGTACTCTGTGATCAGGGTCATCTCATGGATATGCAGCCATGAAACTTTAAAACACCAGATCCTTTGTCCACCTTCAGCACCTGACCCCTTCAAGAGCACAGCGGCACTGGTCACAGATGCTGATGAGATGGGGGATAGCCCCACATTATAAGGTACTGAGAGCACACAGAATGACGGAACTCTGTGACACATGCCCATGACATTCTGGCAGCAATGACAAGCACTGTTGAGGTGCAGGCATCAGTGCTGTGTTCAGGGAGTGTTGGGTCGAGCCATCACTTTGTTCTGAAGGCTGCACAAAGCACAGGAAAGAGGCTCTTGACTGAGGCACCTACTTTTATCTTGTGCAGAGAGTGTCTGAGCAACACGAACATTGCTGCTCAGAACAAAGAGCCATAGGCAGGGGGACATTGTTGAGAGTTTACTTACAATAGTAAACATTATGTGCAAGCGATTAATACCCATGCTCAGGCTGCGCAACAAAATCTTATTAACCTTTCTAAGCCCCTGCCGCTACATCTTGGTGCTCCCTCGACATCCACAGTGGAGATGGAGGCAGTCTGCCAACTGCTACGCCCTGCATACACTCCGCAGAGGGTGTCACACATCATTGCTTGTGATGACCCTGGCAGGCATCCTCTGGAGGGCTGAGACCTGGAGGACTCTGATCTGCTTTCAGGGTTCTGCTGTGTGGCAGTTGCACCCTCCTCTATCTGTGGAGCTGGAGCTGCTGGGATCATAGCAAGAGGGGTTTAGGATGGGCTGGACACTCGCGGAGCCACCTGGGTGGACGGCCCCGGAATGTACACCTGCTGATCCTCTTCCCTAAGGGCGCCCAAGGGCCCCTGGCTGACTCCCTGAGGAGAAGGGGTAGCTGGAATGAGATCGAGCTACCCTCACACCCCTCCCATGTACACAGTGTTGGAGGCATCAGTGGTGGAGTTCAACCCAGGCAGCAGTGCAGAAGCCACATTCTGGATCAAGATCTCCATGGCGGCCGCCATCCTACCAGTATTGACCTCGGTGCGTAGGCATGCAGGTGCTATCATCTCAACCTGAAGGCAGACAGACTCCTCCATCGTGCCTTGCAATCTGAGGAGGGCAGCAGGCATCCCTTCCTGATTTTCTTGAGCTTCCCTTTGAAGCTTTAGCAACTTAGATATGGCTGAGCCCTGAGGCTCATCACCTGACTTAGACTCAGCAAATCTCTGGCCTCCAGCAGTTCTCTGAGTGCTGGGCACCTGGGAAGCCCCTGCCACCACCTGTTGTGCATCAGAAAGTGCGATGTGCTCACCAGGTTGTGATCCTGAGGTGACTCTGAAGCTAGGTCCGACCAAGGTGTGTGTCTCTGTGCTGGTGCAAGGTGTGGGTGAGTGCTGTGACTGGAGTTCAAAAGGAGGCCTCAAGATTCTTCTTCAGAGGTTTGATCGGGACTTGATTTGAGGCCCTGGGTCATGGACTCCATCAGCTGTTTCTCAGATGTGCCTATTAAAGCAGGGAGAGATAATTAGTGCATGGCAGTGGCCTGTGAAACAGGGCACATCACTCACAGCATGGTTGTCTTATGGATGTTGCACAGCTGGATCCCCACTTGGTAGTGCACCGCTGACCTCACCATCGCACAGGGGCGGTACAGATCCCCGTCAGCCAGCAGGATGGCTCCATTTCAAAGTCGTTGAGGACCTTGATTTCAGGCCTTCCTCCACCAGTCTCCGGCCTCTCCCTCTTGTGTGCTAGCTTGTCCTGCATGAATAGAGATGGAGAGAGTGTAAGCAGGATGCCTGCCAGGCCAAATGGTACAACAGTCATGGCCTGGAAGCACTGGGAGGTGTTCATGCCTGGCATATGTGGGTGGTGGCACATGGACGGGATGAGGGCAACGAAGGTGTATGTGTGAGAGAGTGAATGGTGATGTCCCTTGAACTGGCAGTGTGTGAGGGCACTGTGGGTGTGTAATGGGTTTGTGAATGTATGAGTTGAGAGTGATGAGAACAGTGACTTACCCTGGCAGAACGGAGGAGATCATTCATCCTCTTGTGGCACTGGATGGCTGTCCTCCTTTGCAGGCTGTTGGCGCTGACCACTGCAGCCGCCACCCCTCAAGCCGGGTTGGTGATGTGGCCAGAGCAGAGCAGGGGCAGAGGACATCACAGTGCGCCTCCACTGCATCCAAAAGGCACTCAAAGGACGTGTCATTACACCTGGGGGCTACAGTCCTTTTGCCTTTCAGGGCCATGTCTTCCATACAACAATCGTGGCCTGGAAGCAATGGGAGGTGTTCATGCCATTGCACGTTAAATATGACACCTGGCATGATGAAGTGGTGAGGCGGTGCCATGGCGGGCGAATGAGAGCCCACCCACCATTGGAACGGCGTGTTTCCCAGGAATGCATAATTAATGCAGCAGAATTGGGATGATATGCGAGAAGCCACCATTGTGACCGACGGGTAAAACATTGTTTTTCCCGTCTGCTACCACACTTAGTGCAAATCTGGGATGATTCCGCCCTAAGTCTTATTCATTGCAGTCTCAGTGAATTTTTACCCACATAGTAAATCTTAATTACTGTCAAACAATCTCTCTGGCATTGAAAGTTAACTTTTACATGTGTGGAGCCACATATCCTCAAATTTTAACCATTGCTTATTTATTTCATATCTCTTTTATCTCTCTCTCTTAATCCCATCCTTCCTTCCTTTTATTATATGCTTTCTGTATATAATTTCACATTGAATTAAATATTCTAACTTACACTTCCTAGTTCAACCTCTGTGTATCACAGTAAGGATTCTTCAATCTGATTGGTGAAGGAGTTGTACAGTTGCTTGCCCTCTTTGCACAGGTCCCAGATCTCCTTTAAGGGGAAACACACTGTTTTGGATTTCTCATTACTGCAACTTCCATTGCAAAATTCCATAGTAAATCTGTGGACCTGGGTAAATGTAATAAACAGCTGGTATTCATTTACCCTGACTGCAAAATCTGGGTCATCTGTTTTTGATGTTGGTTGAGGGTAAACATTGGCCAGGAGACTGCTGAGAACAACCCTGCTCTTCTTCAAGTAGTGCTATGGGATATTTACATCCATTAGAGAGGGCAGTTTAACATCTCATCCATTTGTGCAGCAGTCCCTCAGTATTGCACTAAGGTGTCAGCTTAGATTATTTGCTCAGGTCTCTGGAATGGGTCTTGAACCGACAACTTTATAAATCGGAGGTGACAATCATGGGAAGAGAACATTAGAATACTAAAATCATCCATACGTCCTATGACATAGCTGGAAAGGTTTACACATTCCAGCAATAAGGTTAATATGTAAATTAATAGATTGGACGTATTATTCATAAATCTATGATGAAATAATTGTGATTTTTTTCTCTTGAATATTTATTCTACACTCACCAGCTGTATGCGCTACAATGAAATAATCAATTTTGAAAACATTTCGCTTTCTATCTTCTTGCATTATGCACTATGGTACAGCCACCTGAGCAATTGATTTGTTCCTAACATTTTATCAGTGTCAGAATATCTCACCAGAACAGGAATGAAAATTGTCCCAATGGTCAGAACTATTTCTCCGTACGCACAGAGATTTACCAATTCTCTTATTACAGCTGAAACTTAGGTCATGGGGACTCATGGGTACAAAATCATGTCCTACTATGCCACACAATTATTTAGTTCAAATGATATAAGACTTGGATCAGTTTGGGTTATGGGTTCAAGGTCCACACTAGACCTCTTGCTCAACATTTCTTCTTAAAGCTGCACAACCAAAAGTAGATTAAATAATCACCATTCTTCTTACAGCTTGCTGTGTGTAAAATGGATGTCACGTTTGCCCATATAACAACAGCACCAATACTTCAAAGTAAATTCAGTTTATCTGAAGTGTTTGATGTTGAATGAGAGTTGTGTGAAGCCATTATAGAGTTCACCAAGTTCATCAAGTTCACCAGATTTCATACATTTATCTAATTCCACTCATAACAACGTGGCAAACTGGAGTTGGAGCAGATCATTCACGCCGGTTCCACCATTCAATAAGATCATGGCTGATCTTCTACCTCAACTCCAACTGCAAAATGGAGTGGATTTCTGCAGAGCTGGAAAAACTACAGAGCTTTAAAAATGGTGAGCGGTACCCTGACGTGGAACTCCTGCCGCATTTCCAACAGATCCAATTTTTGCCAGTAGGGAAAAGAGGGCGGAGTGTAATTCACACAGGAGGGAAACCTAAACTCAATGTGTACATTTGGACTCAGCGCTAAGTTGAAACAGACTACATTTTGGCTGTTACAAGGGGCTTAACCAGTAGTGTGAGTCAAGAATTGATGGAGTAGACATAAATGCTCTTGAAGGGCAGATACGGTCTGTACAGCAGTTTAAACTTAAAATAAACAGGTTGCAGCCGTCACGGAGAGTTAAAAAGTCTCTGTTGGACTGCTTTGATTGACATACCATCTGCTGCAGGTTAGAAAAATACAGTAGCATCTGATCATGCAGTTTTAGTAGAGTTCTTTGTTGACATTTCTGACGGACTACTACAATGTCATTATGAATGGTTGGCTGAGTTTCATCAGTCACAATCTTCTCAGCAGAGGTTTCTAAGTTCACAGTTTGATTAACAGTTTAAAGAGGCTACTAAAGGATTAACTGCCTTTGATGTTGGATCTGAATAGGAATTTGTTTATTTTTTTTTAAAAGGTCAAGCTTTGAATGGATTTTATGAATGGGAGTTTTTCACTATCAAGCGTATATGAGTGAGAGCTGTCCTATATTGTTCAAAGTATTTTTTTTCATCTCTACATGGCTTCTAAGCCTGCCCATTATGGATACTGGATAAGTGGCCATGTAGGTTGCATGGAAAGTACGGAAGATCACAGGGCGAGGGGGGTTGGGTGGAGGGCATCAGTTTGCACTGAATTGGCATGGAGGGTATGAGAGTCCATGGGGGTTGGTAGAGGGGCTTTCAGGGGTGTGAGAGCTACAGGGCCTATTATCTTCTGAAAGAACTGGGATGAAGTCCCAGAGAGCTTAGGCAGGTCATCTAAGCAGCCCGCCTCAGCACTCCCTTACCCCTGTGGCCACACCCTTACCTCCGTGGTCCCTATCAGCTTTGCTTCTGGGGTCAGTGGGGTAATTCCATCCTGCATCCACACCTCCAGAGCGAAGATCGCGTGATTCAAGATATATTTTACTAAGGCATGTCCGGTGAGTCAGGGAATTCTCCACCAAGCTACCCACCTTGGTAGTGAAAATCAGGCATACAAACATTAGAACATACGAATAAGGAGCAGGAGTAGGCTATTCAGCCCCTTGAGTCTGCTCCGCCATTCAATAAGATCATGGCTGACCTGGGTGTAACCTCAACCCCACATTCCTGCCTACCCCCGGTAACCTTTCACCCCCTTGTTTATCGATAATCTATCTAGCTCTGCCTTAAAATTATTCAAAGACTCTGCTTCCACCACCTTTTGAGGCAGAGAGTTCCAAAGACTCACAAACCTCTGAGAGAAAAGATTTCTCCTCATCTCTGCCTTAAATGAGCGACCTCTTATTTTTAAACAGTGACCCCTAGTTCTAGATTCTCCCACAACAGGAAGCATCCTCTCCACATCCACCTTGTCAAGACCCCTCAGGATCTCAAAGGTTTCAAAAAAGTTGCCTCTTACTCTTCTAATTTACAGTGGATACAAGCCTAAACTATCCAGTCTTTCCTCATAAAACAAGGTTCCCATTCCCAGTATTAGTCTAGTAGTCTAGTTTCTCTGAACTGCTTCTAACACATTTACGTCTTTCTTTAAATAAGGAAACCAATACTGCACACAATATTCCAGATGTGGTCTCACCAATGCCCTGTATAACTGAAACATAACCTCCCCACATTTGTAATCAGTTTCCTTCACAATAATCTATCCTTAACCCCTTAATTCCCTCAATACATAAAAATCTATCAACCTCTATCTTGAATATAGTCAACAACTGTACATCCACAGCTCTTTGGAGTAGAGAATTTCAAAGGTTCAAAATTCAACTTTAAGATTTTGAAGTAGAGAGAAACAGATGGTGGAAATCTAACAGTTTTTGAACTTATGCCACATGGAGCTATATTTGACCCAGTAGGCACTGCAACTTAATCGTTTGAAAACTACCTTTCAGAGGCCATAATTGTGATGTAAATCATTTTGAACTAAGGTGCAAGCAGCTTGTATTCTTAGCTGCTGAAGTGAACTCAGGGAGGAATATGTGCAACTCATATGGTAACATAGGCTGCAAACATTGTCAGTGTTTTGAACCTATGTATGAGATATCAAGGCTGATTAGAGCCTGCAATTTTATCTAAGTTTGGACAAAGCCTCCTTTGTGTATGGAGTACCTGAACAGCGTCCAGATGCTTAGCATCACTGGAATGGGAAATGCAAGTTATGTTATACTGTGCTAGTTTTTGCCATTACCTGCTGAATATATTTCCTCCTACAATAAGGATTCATTGCTACGGGGTCTTGGGTATCTGTTTGTCCATTTGTCCGTTTTGCAGCTGAGGTACATCATGATTTACATCACAATTATGGCCTCTGAAAGGTAGTTTTCAAACGATTAAGTTGCAGTGCCTACTGGGTCAAATATAGCTCCATGTGGCATAAGTTCAAAAACTGTTAGATTTCCACCATCTGTTTCTCTCTACTTCAAAATCTTGAAGTTGAATTTTGAACCTTTGAAATTCTCTAGTCGAAAGGGCTGTGGATGTACAGTTGTTGAGTATATTCAAGATAGAGGTTGATAGATTTTTGGGTATTGAGGGAATTAAGGGATAGATTATTGCGAGGGAAATCGATTACAAAGGTGGGGAAGTTATGTTTCAGTTATACAGGGCATTGGTGAGACAATACAGTTTAGTCAGTTCATAAACCTGCACCATATCTAACTTAGCACCTGCTTTTTAAAATGTTTCTGCTGTTCACCTTTTCAGGACAACCAGCGGTTCTTTCCAAGCTGCTATCAACTGATAACACAATCTTTGCACTTGTGGTGCTCCCAGCCTTACCTGCCTGAAGCTCCAAATAGTAATTTAAATTAGTCAGCCTTGCGTTATGGAGTGAGGCAGCTTCATGCCCTGAAGGAATTCACATCATTATAGGTACCTCAGTGTCTGCTCCATGGTACAACACAATTTCTTGTTTCTCCCTAGATGGTTTAAACTTGTGGAGTATAACTGAAGAATAATATACATTATTGTAATTAGACATATTTTGTTTGGGTAACTAACATCTATAACAGTTCACCAGCCTTTGTTGCTCATAGTCTCATGTGTTTAAATCAAATTACTAGTTTAATATTCCTTAGGCTGAGCTTCACAGCAAGTAGCAGCCAAAGTGGACCTTCAGCAGAGTGCAACAGTGCAGAAACAAAATGCCACCCTGTCCGAATGCAGGCACAGCGTGAACCTCTGATTAATTAGATTTAATAACACTACAGCAAGAGCTGCCTCAATCAACTGACAGGTAAATGATGGCAAATGACTAAGGCAATTTGTATAATGTTCTTCAGTGAGCAGTTAAACTGAGGCCCTTCTGCCCTCTCAGGTGCAAATTACAGATTCTAAACTACTATTTTGAAAAAGAGGTGGAGAAATACCCTTCCTCCCCCTTGGTGTTCAGGCCAATATTTATCCCACAATCTGCTCCTAAAACAGATGATCTGGGCATTATCACACTGCTTTTGCGTGTGTGCAAATTTGGGGATCAGCAGGAAAGGTCCCTAACAATCAAGGGAGGGGAAAGGACAAAGGAGCACATTTGGGGGGAGGGAAATGCCTGGAGGACCATTAATGCTCCCTAAGAATTATTTAAAATAAGAAGAATGACAAATGTTTGGCCTTCTACTGGGTCTGCTGCTCCTTCATGCCAGGCATCCCGACTGAAGCCAAAACCAGGAGCCAAACTTGTGACGCAAAGTGCTATGCTTCCGACCTGATTAACGTGCATCAGATCCTCACTTTTGCATGTCAGTGACCTCTGCCCTTTTCCTTAAAAATAACCTGTCCCCTTGAATTTAAATTACATTTGATGTCCAAAACATGAGAAAAATAGTCTTAACCAGAAGTGAGTGATTCTTAGAAAAAAGAAACTTGTTTGGTTCAAGGAAGGGAGGATTTTCTGCCTCAGGGAACAACATTTTGTGGTTGAAGTAACAATGACAAAACATAGGTCAGGGCCAGGATTTATACTGTTCAAAATAAAAACAAAACCCTGTAACATGAAAGTGAATCTTTAAGGCGTGATTAAAATAAACAATCATTCAGTGAAAATGAAGCCCTGCTATAAATGAGATTGAAATTTTAAAAGAGCAAGAAAAAGAATCCAGACAAAGGTAAATAATTATCAATTGGAAGACTGGGAATTGAATGGAACCATTTCCTCTCCAAAATTCCTGAAATTGTTGTTGCCTTCCAAATTCGTGTCCATACTTCCCAGAACTCCACGCTGAATCCTTCCAATCAGATTTCTGCCCCTGCCACAGTATTGGCTCTTTTCCAAGTCACATATTCACAGAATCATGGAATCATAGGATTGTAACGATGTAGAAGGAGGCCATTCGGCCCACTGTGTCTGCACCCGCTCTCTGAGCATTTAAACTTAGTGCCAATCTCTTGCCTTGTCCCCATAATCGTGCACATTGTTTCTATTTAAATAATCATCTAATGCCCTCTTGAATGCCTCAGCTGAACCTGCCTCCACCATACTTCCAGGCAGTGCAGTCCAGACCCTAACTGCTCGGTGTGTGAAAAAGATTTTTCTCACCTCACATTTGCTTCTTTTGGAAAACACTTTAAAACTATGCCCTCTGGTTCTTGATCCATTTAAGAATGGGAGCAGTTTCTCCCCATCTACTCTGCCCAGACCCCTCACGATTTTGAAAACTTCTATCGAGTTTCCGTTTCCCTTCTCCGCTCCAAGGAAAACAGTCCCAACTTCTCCAATCTTTTCTCAGAACTGAAGTGTCTCATCCCCAGAACCATTCTCGTAAACCTCTTCTGCACTCTCTCCAATGCGTTCACATACTTCCTATTGTGTGGCGCCCAGAACTGTGCACAATACTCCAGCTGAGGTCTATAAGTTCATCATAACCTCCCTTCTCTTGTACTCTATACCTCTACAAATGAAGCCTAGAATACTATGCTTTAGAAACAACTCTCTCTAGCTATCCTGCCACCGTTAATGAATTTTGTACATATACACCCAGGTCACTCTGCTCCTGCACACCCTGTAGGATAGTAATCTTTATTTTATACTATTTTGTATCCACGTTGCCACTGTCCCTTTTATTCCATGACCTTTAACTTTCCTCACAAGTCTGTTGTGTGGCACTGTATCAAACGCCTTTTGGAAATCCGTATACACCACATCAACAGCCTTGCCCTCATCAACCATCTCTATTACCTCATCAAAAAACTCCAGCAAGTTAGTTAGACATAATTTTCCTTTAACAAATCCATGCTGACTCTTCCAAATCAATCCATATTTTTCCATATGACTATTGATTCTATACCGAATAATTGGTTTTAGAAGTTTTCCCACCACCAAAGTTAAACTGACTGGTCTGTATTTGCAGGGCAGATCTCCACAATCTTTTTTGAACAAGGGCGTAACGTTTGCAATTCTCCAGTCCTCCGGCACCTCCCCCAAATCCAGGGAACATTGAAAGTTTATTGCCAGTGCCTCTGTAATTTCCACTCTCAGTCTGTAACTGTGATAAAGATAAACCATCCCTCCTCATCCTTCTCGACCTGTCCACAGCTTTTGACATGTTTGACCAAACCTCTTCACTGTTCTACAGATGGGTGGGACTGCTCTCACCCAGTTCCATTCTTAACTATCTGATCATAGCCAGAGTATCAATGGCAATGGCTTCTCTTCCTGCTTCCACTGTCCTCTGCTGTCCCCCAAGGATCTATCCTTAGCCCCTTCTATTTCTCATCTACATGCTGACTCCTGGCAACATAACCTGAAAGCAAAACATTAGTTTTCACATGTACACATGTAACGACACCCAGCTCTACCTCATGGCCACCTAATCCTCCACTGTTGCTATAGCATTAGACTGCTTATCTGACATCCAGTATGGGATGAGCAGAGACTTCTCCAGTTAAATATTGGGAAGGCTGAAGCCATTGTTTCTGGTCCTGCTCTGTTCACTAGCTAGCGACTCCATCCCTCTCCTTGACAACAGTTTGAGATTAAACCAGTCCATTCACAATCCTGGTGTCATATTTGATCCTGGGTTGAGCTTCCAACCACATATCTAAAAGCGCTCATTTCCACCTCCAAAATGTTGCTTGACTTCACCTCTGTCGCAGCTCCTCTGATGCTAAAAACCTCATTCATGCTTTGTTTACCTCTAGACTTGACTATTGATATACACCCCAGGGTCGATACATTCTACCCTCCATAAACTGGAGGTCTTCCAAAAATTCTGTTGCCTGTGTCTTAACTCACATCAAGTTCCATTCACCTATCGCCCCTGTGCCTGCTGACATTGATTCCCAACGAAGCAACATCTTGATTTTAAAATTCTCATCCTTATTTTCAAATGCCTCCAAGGCCTCGTCCCTCCCATCTCCCTAATAGCCTCCAGCCCCACAAACCTCCATAATGTCTGAGCTCATTTAATTTTAACCTCTTGAGCATCTCAATTTTAATGGCTCCACATTTGATGGCTGTGCCCTCAGCTGTCTTGGCCTTAGGCTCTGGAATTCCCTTCCTCAGCCTCCCTGCCCCTTGACTATATTCTTATGTGATTCAGTATCATATTTTGTTTTATAATGCTACTGTGAATCACCTAGGGATACTTGTTATGTTAAAGGCATGATATAATTCTAAGTTGTTGTTATTGTAATCACAGAATTATTGAAAAAGTAAACGAAAGATTCAAAACACAGTCATACTCAACATCATTTACGGGAGGCTTCGTTCTGAAGCTGAGGGAAGTGGCTTAGAGGAAAATAGTGTTTGTTCTGTTGGGAACTACACTGTTAGAAATCTGTCACTCCTCAACTGCTTCATCAGAAGCAATGAGGTGAACCTACATACCCAGTTAGAGTAACAAATGGGGATTAAGGGAAAGAAAAATAAATATAGGAATGGAAGATCCCATTCCAAGAGCAGCAAGTCTAATTGAAACAAATAAATAGCTACAAAAAGAAAACAGACCCCACCCCCCCACCCCAGTAGAGAATAATGCTGTGTCTAAGGCAAAGAGAGTTCATCACTTGAGTGAAACAATACTTTCATGATAAGCTAAAGTGCTCCAATGAAGGACGCATCAGTAGTATAAAAAGGACCCTAAACACCCTAAGTATGAGGAGCATGTTTGATCAATTGGTCAAGGTCATTGATCAAGAGAAGAATATTAGAATCTTTTCTTGTAACCCATATTTAATCAATTATGGAGGGAACTGTCCTAGCAATGGGTTGTTTACATGGGGTTTTAGGGAACTGAATTTGTAAATGGTTGCGGAGGTGGGGCCCTAGAGGCAGCTGGGCTCACAATTTCCCAGCGCCAGCTGGTGTGCTGGTTTGCCAGTATGTTCCTGCCTCTAGGCTATTTTAAAAGTGGGTGATTGGTGGGGAGGTGTGACCTGCAAGTGGCAAGTAGGCAATAAAGGCTTCCCCACAGTAGCAGTCTGGCAGCTACAACCAGTATAAATTTTGCCTTTGTTAAAATGTTTTCAGAGGGTGCCTCCATCTTGAGGCATCCTTTCTCTCTCACTCTCTCTTACAAACATTGCAGCTCCTACCTCTGTCAGTGGGGCTACTAACCTCTTAGGGCTATTGACCCTCCAGCCTTGGGAGTCTGCCTGCAAACCTTAATAGGATGGCCATTAATTGGCCAGTTGGTCAAAATTTGTGTTGAGTCTCAGGCACTGATATGATGTAAGGTCAGGACCAGGAAATGCATCTGAAGTTGAGGCCCTGATCCCAAACAAAAATCAAACCCATGGGGCTGTTAGAAGCCTTGTATCATTCATTAAAAAAACCCATGCCACATTTCCAAGTCTATTTTGTTTTATCGAACAAAAAGATCCAGTATTAAAATTGAACTTTGATTGCTCAGTAACTTCTGATTGTGTTAGGACACCCAAGAAAATCTGAAACTTGGACAGAAAGAATTAATTTTGTTCTCAGATCAAAAGAACCCAATGGGTTAAAGAAATTAGTAAACAATGGGCGGAATTGTCCCAGGTTTGCACTAGATGCGATAATGGGTGGGAAAAAGGATATTTTACCCTCTGGCTACAATGGTGGCTTTTCACATCATATCGTCCCAATTCCGCCTCATTAATCGTGCATTCCCAGGAAATACGCTGTTTCGATGGTGGGTGGGCTCTCATTTGCCTGCCAAGCCATCACCTCACTGCTTCATCATGCTGGGTGCCATATTTAAGATTCAGCAGCGCGAACAACTCTCAATGCTTCCAGCCCAGGACTGCTGCACAGAAGACGAGGCCCCAAAAGGCAAGGTTTAATGATGTTTCCCTTGAGTGCCTTCTGGACACAGTGGAGACCCGCAGTAAGGTCCTCTAGTCCCGCTCTGGCAACAGGAGGGGCAGCAACATCACCAATCCAGCATGGGTGCCAATGCCCTGCAACAGAGGGCAGCCACCCAGTGCCAAGAGAGAATGAATGATCTCCTCCATTTTGCTAGGGTAAGTCACTCTTCTCATCACTCTCAACTCACACACTCACAAACCCATCATACACCCACAGGGCCCACACTCACTGCTAGTTCAAGGGACATCACCATTCACTTTCTCACACACACCTTCATTGTCCTCATCCCATCCATGGGACCACTCACCACCCACACATGCCAGGCATCTTATCATCTGGCCTGGTAGGGATCTGGCTTATCCCCTCTCCATATCTATTCATGCAGGTCAAGTTGGCACACAACAAAACGGGGAAGTCGCAGACCGGTGAAGGAACACCTGAAATCAGGGTCCTCACTGATTTTGAAAACAGAGCCACCCAGCTGGCCGGTGAGGATCTGGACCAAACCTGCACTGATGGTGAGGCCGGTAGTGCTCTACCGAATGAGGATCTAGCAGTGCAATATCCATCAGACAATCATGCTGAGAGTGATGTATCCTGTTCTGCAGTCCCATGCCATGCACTAATTATCTTCCCTTGCTGTCGCAGGCACATTTGGGAAACAGCCGATGGAGTCCATGGCCCAGGGCCTTCAGTCTAGCCTCGAAGAGATCTCGGAAGAGGAATCTGAAAGCACCTTCATTGAAATTCTGTCACAGTGCTCACCCCCACCCTCCACCAGCGTACAGACAAACACCTCGATGGGACCTAGCTTTAGCGTAGCCTCAGGATCCGGTGAGCACATCACAATGTCTGATCCACAGCAGGCAGCGACAGGGACTTCCCAGGTTTCCGGCACTAGGGGGACTGCTGGAGGCCAGAAATCTGCTGAGTCTGAGTCAGATGATGATCCTCTGGATTTGGTCATGTCACAGTTGCTGGACTGCAAAGACAAGCTCGGGAATATTAGGAAGGGATGTCCGCTGCACTCCTCGGATTGCAAGGCACGATGGAGGAGTCTGTTCACCTTCAAAGTGAGGTGATAGCCCGGCATGCCAACACACCAAGGTCAACATTGATAGGATGGCAGCTACCATGGTCCAGGGTGTCGCTCCTGCACTGCTGTGCGGGTTCAGCTCCATTAATGACACCATAGTTGGCCTTCAAAAGTGTGTACGCAAGAGG
Source organism: Carcharodon carcharias (assembly GCF_017639515.1). NCBI lineage: Eukaryota > Metazoa > Chordata > Chondrichthyes > Lamniformes > Lamnidae > Carcharodon > Carcharodon carcharias. Next base: position 33,073,655 of record NC_054488.1, on the reverse strand, counting down.
GGGTGCCGGCCAGCTCGATCTCACTCCAGCTACCCCTTCTGCTCAAGGAATCAGTCAGCAGCCCTTGGGCACCCATAGGGAGGAGGATCAGCAAGTGCACATTCTGGGGCCATCTATCCAGGTGGCTCCAGGCGTGTTTGACCCATCCAAATCCCTTCTTCCTGTGACCTCAGCAGCTCCAACTCCACAGGCCAAGGAGGGTACTACTGCCACACAACAGGACCCCGAAAGCAGGCTGGTGCCCTCCGGGTCTTGGCCCTCTAGAGGACACTGCCAAGGTCATCACAGACAGGGCGTCGCAGTCAGCAGGCTGCCTCCACTTTTGCTGCAGATGCTGTGGGAGCATAGTTAGGAAGGTTAAGAAGTAACTCTTTCGAGTACAAACCCGTTTCCATCTGTTTCAGATGAAGTTACATTGTTTCATAGTTTGCCAGTGTGAGATTTGAACTCTTGATCTTGGGGTTACAAACCCAGTACCATAACCACTTGGCTATTTAGGCCAAGCCTTGACAGCCTGGGCACAGATGTTAATCACTTGTATATAATGTTCACTATTGTAAATAAACCCCTAATAATGTCTCCCTGTCTATGGCTCCTTGTTCTGATGAGCAGTATTCATGCCACCCAGATGTGAAATCTTGGTTCCTGCACAGGATAAAGGGAGGTGTCTCATTCCAGGGCCTCTTCCCTGTGCTTTGAGCAAACAGCAGGCCAAAGTGATGGCCCGGCCTTACACTCACTGAACACATTATTGATGCCTGCACCTCGATGGGGCTCGTCATTGCTGACAGAATATCCTGGCAGGTGGTCACAGAGTTCCGACATTCTCTGTATGCTCTCAGCACCTTTGAGATCACCACAAAGTGGTAAATAAATAGTAAATACTTAACTGACTGCGCTCATGATGCTTAAAGGATCACCTCGTTCCTTCCTCACTGAACTCCCTCAGTCACCAACTTCAACTTAAGCACTCTACTGTAGCCCAAAGCAGCACTCCAGTGCAGACAAAGTCAGCCCTGTAAGAGGTGGGGCTGGCCCCCATCTCATCAGCACCTGTGACTAGTGATGCTGTGCTCCTGAAGGGGTTAGGTGCTGAAGGCTGACAAAGGATCAGATGCATTAAAAGTTTCATGGCTACCTCTCCATGAGATGGCCCTGATCACAGAATGTAAGCGAGCTGCCCTTGGGCAGACAGAAGTTAGACATTCACAGAGGTTATGTGAAGATCGATGGTGTATCCCTCATTCCATGTCACAGAATCACAGAATTGTTGGTGTAGAAGGAGGCCGTTTGGCCCATCGCGTCTGCACTGGCTCTCTAAGCATTTTAACTTAGTGCCAATCTCCTGCCTTTTCCCTGTACCCAGCACACTGTTTCTCTTTAAATAATTACCCAATGCCCTCTTGAATGCCTCAATTGAACCTGCCTCCACCACACTTCCAGGCAGTGCATTCCAAACCCTAACTACGCGCTATGTGATAAAGATTTTTCTTAACTTGCATTTGCTTCTTTTTCAAAACACTTTAAAGCTGTGCCCTCTGGTTCTCGATCCTATCTACTCTGTCCAGGCTCCTCGTTATTTTGAAAACTTTGATCAAGACTCCTCTCTGCCTTCTCCTCTCCAAGGAAAACAGTCCCAACTTCTCCAACCTTTCCTCATAACTGAAGTGTCTCATCCCTGGAACCATTTTTGTAAACTTCTTCTGCACTCTCTCCAATGCATTCACTTCCTTCCTATAGTGTGATGCCCAAGACTGTACACAATACTTCAGCTGAGGTCTAACCAGTGTCTTATATAAGTTCACCATAATCTCCCTGCTCTTGTACTCTATGCCACTATTAATGAAGCCTGGGATACTATATGCTTTGAAAACGCTTTTGGAAACCTGTCCTGCTACCTTTAATGACTTATGTACATATACACCCAGGTCTTCCTACTCCTGCACACCCTTTAAAAGAGTATCCTTTATTTTATACTGTCTGTCCATGTTCTTTGTGCCAAAGTGTATCACCTCACACTTCTCCGCTTTGAACATCATCTGCCACCTATCTGCCCACTCCACCAATGTGTCAATACCCTTTTGAAGTTCTACGCTCTCCTCCTCAGTTTAAAATTCTCTTAAGTTTTGTGTCGCCCGCAAACTTTGAAATTGTCCCCTGCACACAAGGGTCTCAATACTGACCCCTGGGGAGCTCCACTGAAAACCTCCTTTCAGGCCGAAAAATACCCATTAACCATTACTCTGTTTCCCATCCCTCAGTCAATTTTGTATTCATGTTGATACTGCCCCTTTTATTCCATGATCTATAACTTTCCTCACAAGTCTGTTGTGTGGCATTGTATCAAATGCCTTTTAGAAGTCCATATACACCACATCAACAGCCTTGCCCTCATCAACCATCTCTGTTATCTCTTCAAAAAACTCCAGCAAATTAGTTAGACACAATTTTTCTTTAACAAATCTGTGCTGGCTCTTATGAATCAATCCAAATTTTTCCATGCGACTATTAATTCTATCCCGAATAATTGTTTTTAGAAGCTTCCCCATCACCAAAGTTAAACTGACTGGTCTGTAATTGCAGGGCACATCTTTACAACTTTTTTTTGAACAATGTTTGCAATTTTCCAGTCCTCCAGCACCTACCCCAAATCCAGGGAACACTGAAAGATTATTGCCAGCACCTCCACAATTTCTACTCTCACTTCCTTCAATACTCTTGGATGCATCTCATCTGGTCCTGGTACCTTATCAACTTTAAGTACCAACAACTTATCCAATGCCTCCTCCTTCTAGTGACTGAGTTTCCTCCTCTGTCACCATGGCCTAGGCAGCATCTACCTTGTAGGTGAAGACAGATGCAAAGTATTCATTTAAAGCCTCAGCCATGCCTCTTCCCTCTATGTGTAAATCTCCTTTTTGGCCCCGAATTGGCCCCACACGTCCTTTTACCACTCTTTTACTATTGATGTGCTAATAGAATATTTTGGGATTTCCTTTTATGCTAGCTGCCAGTCTTTTCTCATAATCCGTCTTTGCTTCTCGTATTTATTTTTTCACATTCCTTCTGAACCTTTTGTATTCAGCTTTGTTCTCAATTATATTAGCTACCTGACACCTATCGTAAGCACACTTTTTCTTCTTTAACTTAATTTCTATCTCCTTTCTCATCCAGGAAGCTCTGGATTTGTTTGTCCTACTCTTCCCTTTTGAGGGAACATGCCTTGACTGAGCCCAAACCATTTCCTCTTTGAAGGTAAAAACAAAAAACTGCGGATGCTGGAAATCCAAAACAAAAAATAAAAAATATCTGGAAAAACTCAGCAGGTCTGGCAGCATCGGCGGAGAAGAGTACAGTTGACGTTTCGAGTCCTCATGACCCTTCAACAGAACTAAGTACAAATAGGAGAGGGGTGAAATATAAAAGTCTTTTATATTTCACCCCTCTCCTATTTGTACTTAGTTCTGTTGAAGGGTCATGAGGACTCGAAACATCAGCTGTACTCTTCTCCGCCGATGCTGCCAGACCTGCTGAGTTTTTCCAGGTATTTTTTATTTTTTGTTCCTCTTTGAAGGTAACCCATGGTTCAGCTACTGTTTTTCCCACCAAGCTCCGTTCTTGCCCCATTGAAGTCTGATCTCTGCCAGTTGCTTATTCTAACACTGGATTGACTAATATCCTTTTCCACCGTCATCCTAAACCTTATGATACACTGATCATTGTCCCCTAATTTGTTCCCCCACTGTCACTTAATCTACTTGGCCCACCTCATTCCCAAGAATCAGGTCTAGCAGTGCCTCCTTTCTTGTTGGAATGGACACATACTGCTGTATGGAATTCTCCTGAATACAATCTAGGAACGCTTGTCCCTTATTGCCCCTTACACTACCACTATCCCAGTCTATATCCGGGTAATTAAAGTGCTCCATTGTAAATAGTCCATGATGTTTACACCTCTCTAGCTGGTGGTCTATATATTACACCGAGCAATGTAATTGCACCCTTCTTAATCACTAGCCCTAGCCAAATCGATTCTGTCCTTGAATACACTGACACATCCTTATTCTCCACTACTCTCCTTAACCAAATACTCTCCTTAACCAAAAACACCACCCCTCCTCCTTTTTTCCTCTCCCATCTTTTTTGAACACTTTGTAACCAGGAATATTTAGCACCCAGATCTGCCCCTCCATAAGCCAGGTTTCTGTTACTGCCACAACATCATAATTCCACAAGGCAATCTGTGCCTGTAACTCCCCAATTTTATTAACTATACTCCGCGTATTCACATACATGCAGTGTAACCCTGACTTCGACTTCATTACTTGCTCCTTTGCTCCGACTCTATCTATTAATTTGCTATTCTCTATTTTAGTGCTATCTGCCTCTCCCAGCATTCCATGCACCCTGGTATTACTTTCTAATATTCCCTCCTGGTTCCCACACTCCTGCTGAGTTAATTTAAACCCTCCCCTACAGCACTAGCAAACTGACCCGCAAGGAACTCAGTCCCAGCTCTGTTCAGATGCAACCTGTCCAGCTTGTACAGGTGCCATCTCCGCCAGAGCCCGTCCCACTGTCCCAACAACCTAAAGCCCTCCCTCCTGCACCATCTTTCCAGCCACACATTCATCTGTCTTATCTTCCTATTTCTGTACTCACTTCCACGTGGTGCTGGGAGTAATCCGGAGATTATTACTTTAGAGGTCCTGCTTGCTAATTTTCTACCTGGCTCCCTAAATTCTGATTGCAGGACCACATCCCCCTTCCTGCCTCTGTCATTAGTACCAATGTGGACCACGATGTCTGGTTGTTCACCCTCCCCGACAAAAATGTCCTGCAGGATGTTCTGTGACATCTTTGACTCTAGCACCAGGGAGGCAACAAACCATTCTGGAGTCACATTGGCTGCCGCAGAAACACCTTTCTGCTCCTCTAACTAAAAAATCCCCTATCAGTACTGCCCTTCCGCTCATCTTCATTCCCTCCTGTACAGCTGGGCCACCCGTGGTACCATGGGCTTGGCTCTTGCTGTACTCCTCCAAGGATCCATCACCCTCACCGATATCCAAAATAGAAAGCCAGTTAGCGAACGGGACCTCTGAGGATTCCTGCACTACCTACCTGTTTCTCTTGCACTGCCTGGAGATCACTCATTCCCTATCCGCCTGCTTGCCCCTAACCTGTGGTGTGAGAACCTCTCTGAACGTGCTATACACGTAGTTCTCTGCCTCACGGATGCATCTCAGTGACTCCAGCTGCTGCTCAAGCTCTGAAACACGGAGATCAAGCTGGTGCAGCTGGTACCACTTCCTGCACATGGGCTCATCTGGGTCACGAGAAGTATCCATGACTCCCCACATGCCACAAGACAGGCATTCCACTTGGCTGAGCTCTCCTACTATGCCTTAATCTTAAATTTTTAAATAACTTAAACTTTTAAATCCTACTTAATAAACCTTACCAAAAAGTACTGTTCCTACTTTTTTCTAAACCTTAGGAATAGAATAAAGCTTAAACACTTACTAGATACTTACAAGACACTCAACAAACAGCTAGCTTATTTGCCAACCAATCAAATTGCTTCTTTCCTGTGAGGTCAGGTTGTAAAGGGCACAGAAGGCGACGACAACGCGTGACACCCTTGTGGACTATATTGTAGGGCTCCATCAGACGGGTCCAGGCATCGGAACCTCATTTTTAGCATCTCATGGTTTGCTCTGCCAAGTTGTGAGTTGCAGCATAAACCTCATTATACCTTCACTCTGCTAAAATCTGAGCCCACTGCACGGGTGTCATCAGCCATGTCCTCTGATTGTAACTTTTGTTCCTGAGGGCCCATTCCTGCAGCCTCTGTGGACCCCGGAAGACGTCAGGGATCTGAGACTGATTGAGAATGTAGGAGTCATTGACACTCTCTGGGAACCGTGTGTAGACCTGCAGGATGTGTTTGTGGTGGTCGCACACCAGCTGAATATTCAGCGAGTGGAAGCCCTTGCAGTTGACATAGTTGACCGCTTGTTGTGGTGGCGTTCTGAGTGCCACATGAGTGCAGTCAATGACACCCTGTACCTGTGGGAGACTGAGATCTGGGCAAATCCCAGTGTTCTTGCATTCTGGCTTTCCTGGTCCCAGGCAAAATGCACAAAGTTGTGTACCTTTGCGAAGATGGCATCTGTGACGTCATGACTGCATTTGTGCATGGAGGCTTGTAATATCCCACTGAGGTTACCTGTGAAGCTCTGAAAGGAGCTACTGGCATAAAAACTGAGCGCTGCAGATACTTTCACTGCCACTGGCAGTGGGTACCCTCCATGGCCCCAGGGTGCCAAATGCTGCAGAAGCTGGCAGATCTGACCGACCAATTCTCTGGACATGTGCAATGTTTGGCGAGACTGGTTCTCAGTTAACTGTAGGAATGAAAGATGGCTTCTGCAGACTCTGGGTCTAGCTAGGTGCCGTCTATTGACAGCTCACTGTGGCTCTTCAGCAGCATGCGTGGGAGCCCCTGCCGCCCCTTCTTCCTGAGGTGCTGCTCCTCCCTCTGTGCAGCCAGACGCCTCTGTCGCTCTCTTCTCCTTTGTCTCTGCTTTCTGTACAACATGAGGCATACAGCTAGGTCACCAGGAACCATGCTCCTGATGTACCTCCTGCAGGATGAAAGAGAGAGACACGTGGGTTAGCTTGGATGTTCTAAGAACCTCTCTTGGTTAAAGCTGAAAGCTCCTTAATGCAACCCAGAGAGTGCTGGCCACCACTTGGATAGCCAGAGATTAGTGCGCTGTATGACTGCCCGAAACCCCACCCACTTCCACCTAGCCAGTTGGCGGCAGCTTTGCCCACTGGACTGCATGCTGTGCTCTCAGTTCAGGCTCAGGCATTCTCCTAACCCGCACCGCAAGGCTGCACTGTTAACTTGATCCATGAGGGAGACTGGTCCAATCCTGAATGATGACATTACAAGGGGCTGTGTTCATCTCCACCAGTACCTACTCCATGGCCAGCTTTAGCAAGGAGTTGTGCAAATTGCCCAGTTGTCTAATTGTTCTGCAGTCCACTAAAACGTTCATTACTTTGCAGCATGTGCCTGAGGAGTGAAATTCTTTGGAGCACTTGGTGGTAATTTCATGCCTCTGCATTGCTTGAGTGGGCAGATAATGTGGATCCAAGCATGTCAGTGTGGATACACCTGAGCTGTCTCAGCTGCAGAGGAATGGTTAATTTATACAAGATTTCCTAATGTGTGGCCATTTCCCTCCCCCCAACCCCACACATGCTTGTGCATTACTATCAACTGCAGGACAGCCCTTGCCCCCCAACAAGTTGCATCAACCACAGTGCAGTCTTTGAACACCCCTGCTTCGACACTGCACTGTCAGCCAACCTTGCTTGAGCACTCGCCTGAATGCATGGCACCTCAGCCTTAAAGTCCAACAGGAGACCCTTGTGAGTGCTGCACAATGTTACTGTGCACTCACCTCTGAGTTCCCCTTGATGTGCAGCCTGCCTTATATACACTGTTATGAAATACCTCAGCAGGACTGCTCGGATGATCCAGCGTGGGGGGATGATTCTGGTGGGCTGGGCTTATAATGACATGCAGATGTATTAAATGAGGTTTCTGACATCTGACAACAGATAGGGCGGACGATTGCAAACTGGTTTCACAATATCGTGAAACTGAATTTGGCCTTCACATCATGTCTGCTCACGCCGTCAAACACGCCCGATGCCAGTGGGCACGGAAAATTCCACCCAATAGCGGTGAGCCTTTGATAAATGGTCTCATTATGCAGGAAGATAAAGGAAGCAAAGCCAAAAGCTTTCTTTCCCTGCATCAGGTGGCTGGGAATTCTGTCTCCGTTTGGGGGGGTTGGGTTTGGGGGGGGTAGGGTGAGGTGGGGAGGGGATGCTGAAAGGCAAATGCAGGGCGGCGGGGGTCAGAACACAAGGGGCATGTGGGAAATCAGGAAGCCTTGAAGGGTGTGGGGGATGGGAAACCAAGGAGCATTGAAGGAAGGTGGGTTGGTAGGGAAACCAGGGAGCATTGAGGGTGAGGAATGTTCAGGGGGAGGGGTGAGTACTGTCTATGCTAGAATCTTGGGGGAGGCAAGCTGAGGGTGGTGTGAGTACACCATAATTGTGAGAGGGAGCAGTGGAATGAAGTAGGGTGGGAGGGTGATGGTCCATCTGTCTGTGGTGGGTGTAGGTCTCGTCTGAGTCATAGGAGGGGACAAGAGCTTTAATACAGATCTTGGGTTTGAACAGGATCAGGGTGAGCATGGCAACAGTGACAGGTGTGGTCTCATGGGGGGAGGGAAAGCATTTGAAGGGTGATGGTCATGGGCTCTCGGGTGATGGGATGAGGTTCAAGGGTGACAGGTAGGACTGTGGAGGTAATAACGAGGGGGAAGATGGTCGATGTGGAGGATGGAGTGGGTTACTGGAGGACGGTAGAAGGTGTTAGAAACAGTTTGTAATGTGACGCGTCCCATCCTCATGTGAAGGCAGATGAAGATGTCACCACCCTCTATGTCCAGCTGAAGAAATTCTAGTTGGAAGGAGGGTCTTCGGGTGGGTGGGACCTGAAGTTTAGCTCAACTGAAGGAGAGCCCTGATAATCGATCCTGACAAGACAAAAGTCTCTCTATAGACTCCAAAGGGCAGTGGACGGAAGGGGAATAGTGTGACTGTGAGGCTTCTCGTGCATGGCTCACAAGGGCCTTGGGAAAGGGTGATGCCTCCATGCACAGTCGTGATTCAGCCGGGCATAGACCCAGCCTTGGTCCCCAAAAAGGGGAAGGGGTGTGCACACAGGCAATAACCCAAGAAGCTGCAAGATTAATCTATTTACAAAGGTGCAAAAACTATTTACAATGATTGCGCACCTGTGTCACCAGCGTGAACTTAATACTTCTTCATTTTTCTTACCCTATGACTCCATCTAGATGCTTCCCTTACATCCATAGCAGAGGTGGAGGCACTGTTGACTACAATGCCCTTGTGTCTCTGATGGCTTTGGCAGATGTCCTCTGGAGGTCCAAGGCCTGGAGGTCCCCAGTCTTCTTTGGATCTCCTGCTCTGGGGCAGGTGCATCCTAAGCGGTTTCAGACGCTGGAGCTGCTGGGGTCACAGGCAGCAGGCAGTCAGAATGCCTGGACAACCTTGGAACATCCTGGGTGGAAACCCCAGCGGGGTCCGCCTGATGCCTCTCCTCCCTTTGACACCCCGAGCAGAAGGGCCACCTCTAGGGAGGTCGAGATGCCCATCCCCCTGTTGCATAGACACTGCAAAAGCTCACCCATGGCTAAGCAATTGAGTGCAGGTCTGAGCACATCTTTGGCAGAAACTGGGCATTCTGCTGAACCAGGGTCTCCATGGCATCCACCACTCTCCCCACAGAGGCTTCGATGTGCTCACATTGTCAGAATCACTACATCAGAGAGCAGGTTGACAGTCCTGCGCCTCACGTGACACTCTATTGAGGGCCTCTGAAGCCTCTGCATGATATTCTCCTGCATCTTGCTGATATTCCTGCATGTTCTCCATGACTGCTCCCAGAGGATTATCATCTGACTCAGACTTAGCAGTGTCTCCACCACCGACCCTTAGCTTGTCTCCTCCAAGTGCCCAAGGCCTCGATGTCACTGCCTCCTCCTGCTGTAGACAAGTGTCTGTGAGATGATCACCAGAGTGTGAGCCCAATCCTAAACTAGATCTATGAACCACTGAGGCGTGCATCTCTGGGCTTGTGGAGGGTGCATCTGAATGCTGTGATGGTTCAACAGGTGAAAAGTCATCGTTGTCCTCTTCTGAGGTCTTCTAGAGGCTGGGGCTGAGTCCAGGTGTGGGGACTGGCCTTTCCCTTTTCCTACTGGAACCTGGAATGTAGAGAATAGAGGGTGAGAGACTGCCTCCTACATTGCACATAGCATCACTCTCAGGTTCCGATTTTCAGAGATTAAGCATGTTTCCTCACTGGATGCTTGGGAAAGGCTGACCTCTCCATCGGCACATGTTTGATCATGGGCCTTTCTTGCCAGTTCAGTAGCCCACTGCTCATTATTGTGTGAGGGGCCAGATGTTGGTCATGCCCATACCCATCTTTTCCCTCTCACACCTGTTGTGTGCTGTCTTCTGCATAAAGATAGATAAATGGATTGTGAGCACTTCTGATGCAGGAACCAGTCACATACTGCTAATTCTGTGACACGCCAAAGCCTGCCCACCATCTGCAAGGCACAACTGGAGGTTTGAGGGAATACTGTCCTCTTGCCTGGATAAGTGTAGCTCCAACAGGACTCGGGAATCTGGACACCATCCAGGACTATGCAAGCCGCTTGACTGACACCCCATCCAGTACACTCAACATTCAGTCCCTCCACCACCAACCCATTAGCTGCTATGTGTGTGCCATGTGAACGATGAACTGCTGCTTGGCCCCGAGGCAATTTCGGAGCACCCTCCAGGCCCACAAGCTCTAGCAGCTAAAAGGACAAGGGCAGCAGAGGCAAGGCATCAGCAGCATCTGCAAGTTGCCCTTGTGCTTTCAGTGTGGTTGGGTCAGCAACCCACAGTTGCCTCCCTACCAGCAGACTAGGTGGGCTGTGGTGCAACAATGAGGCAGCACCCCAACACCATCTGAAGTGCTTTTAGGGGTGGGCAGCACCAATGTTGACATTGACATTGCCACCTATGTCCCATGACAGGTTCAGAAAATGGTGAGATGAGCATAGAGAGTAGAGGGTTTCCTGCACTGCAGGGCAGTACTCCTCTGCACCCCTGTGGCACTTACCACCCGGTGACCTCCTTCTAGGCCACTGTGATGAGTCAGATTGGCCTCCTGCTCCCATCTCTGGGAAAGAGGCAGCTCTTCCTACCCTCCACAGCCTGGAGAAGAGCCTCCAGGAAGGCATCACTGAACCGTGGGGCTGGTGCCTGCTGCTTTCTGGAGCCATGTCCTAGACTCCTGGCACAATGAATTACTTGCTGTCCGAGTGCCTTTTAAATACTGAAGGATCATGAGGACTCAAAACGTCAACTCTTTTCTTTTCCGCCAATGCTGCCAGACCTGCTGAGTTTTTCCAGGTAATTCTGTTCTTGTTTTGCCTTTTAAATATGTCAGCCGGACATGATGGTGAGGTGCACGACTTCCTGCAAGCCCCACCACGCAATGCAACATAATCCTCCTGGTTGCATAATTAATTAGGTGTGCAGTGCACGATTCAACCCTGCTCTCCAGCGGGAGTCCTTCCGACTTCCTGTTCCCAGCACCGGACTTAGGCCCAGTGTGGAAAATCCCGTCCTTAAAGCAGGAAACAAGTCTAGTAGCCAAAAAAGTTGCTAAAAATTCTATTTAGGCACAAAATAAGATTCATCTTTGTAACATTTATGGAATTACATAAGAAAATATCAAATAACAGCTGGAGTAGGCCAGATGGCCACTTGAGTCCCGCCTGCTGTTCAGCAAGTTTATGGTTGGTCTACCTTAGCTCCATTTTACTGGCAGATCTCTGTATCTCGTGCTATCCAAGATTCTATCGCTCCCAATCTTGAATATACTCAATGTGTTACAGATACATTCTATTAGGGAGCTGTGTCTACAATGAAGCACAAGTTTTCAACAGTCATTCTGAAATCATTTCCTTGTTGTCCTATATATTACAGGTTCTGTTCTGTATTTTATTAATTGATGTATAGAGTTAAAATCATAAAGTAAGGCTCTGCTGAGAGTTGAACCCAGAATCTTCCATTTACTAGGCATGCACTTTAACCAACTAAACCATAAAGCCATCTGTTTGGTTTAAGTGTAACAGTTGAATATTATTGTGCATTTACCATACATGTTAATTTGAATTACACCAGAAGTTAATTCCTGTTCACCTGGTTATGGGATTATTTGTTCCTGTGCTGATTTGATATCCACTGCTCACTTACACATCTGCTAACGTCATTTCTTATCTGTAGCACTACCTCAACAACTGCATTTCCTAGCTTGCTACTCCTAATATAACTCCTCTTCTAAGTATTCAGTGCTTCCTACCCTTCAGCCATTTATTTTAATCTGTTCCCAATTTTTATTCTGAACCCCTAACACTTTAGACTTGAGCAGCAAGAAACTGGGCAGAATTTGGTTACATAGATGAAGCTATGAATCTTAAGTATGAGTCAGGATTGACGGAGATTATAGGTAGGTGAGTGATGGGGGTGTGTTGAATTGAGCAGAGTGTGAGGCTAGTGATGTAGCTGGTGAAATGGGGCATTTGAAGATGCAGTCACTGACATTGACAACTCGTGTGATATCATAAGGGCACAAGAAATAGCAGGCTGGCTTGAAAGTTGAATTAAGTTATTGGCAAATACAAAAACTGGCACAAGATTGGGCGACATGGAAAGACTAATATGAACCAAGGACCTGCCTTAAAACAGAGCATAAATGGTGATGGTGATGTTTGAATATGGCACCATGGTACTCAGGTAGCTCAATGTACAGAGATGTTTCCAATGTTCATCAATTCCCTCATTACCAATGGCTCAAGTCTTTTCCATTCTTTGAATAAATGTTCATCTTCCGCTAAACAGATCACAACTCTAGCTTTGTGTCATAAAGATAACAGCTCTATCAACTGTCCAGAGCTAAAAACCCTGACTGATGGCAAATTCACAAGGTGGTTACAAATGATGAAGGCCATTCGATCTAAACTGACCTGGATCTTCTGAGAGGTAGCAATCATTGTCAGATTGTCACTTCGTTTGAACAATCGCCCAACTCGACGATGCTCTGCATTTCTTCTTGGACCTTCTGAGCCTGGCTTTCCCAGGCATATGCAGCATGGCGTCCCTTGGGGAACTCCATTGCAATGGAGTATTCGGAGGGAAGACAGGACATGGCCCCTTTTTATGGCACCAGCTGCCACATAGTAAGATTTTAAAGGTCCAGTTTGAACATTGGTGAATGATGAGCGGATGAATAAGTGAATGGGTAGTGTGATGGGATGGGTAGGTAAGTGGGAAGAGTGGGTTAGGTGGGTAGGGTGGCAGGTGGGTGGGGTGACAAGTGGATGAGGTGGTAGCTGAGTTGTCAGGTGGGTGAGGTGTCAGGTGGGTGGGTGGGTGAAGTGGCAGATGGGTGAGATGGAAGTTAGGTGGTTGGAGGTTAGTATGGGAGGGTAATTGGGTCAGGGCAGATCTGGGGGGTAGTACGGTAGAGTCATGTGGATAGTTGGGTTGGAGTTGAGTCAGAGCGGGTCAGGGAGAGTAGTTGGGTCGGGCGGGTGAGGGTAGTTCAGTCCAGTCAGGGGACAGCTGGTTCAGGTCAGGAGGGGGTACTGGTTGGGGGTGGTCGGGGGCTGAACAGGTCTGATCGTGGTGGGTAGATAGGTTGTTTGTGGGGGGGGGGGGAGTGGAGGTAGTTGGGTGGTCAGGTGGTACTTGAGAGGTCTAAGGGGGAGTTGGGAGTCAATGTGAGTGATTGGGTGTCAGTTGTGTAGTTAGCCAGATGTTGGACTAGGTTTTAATCTGTCTAACATTTCCTATTCAGGTAAGCACTGCAGAACTATCCAAAGTCTCCAACTCTAACTCAAAGCCAGAGACATTTGCAGAGGGTCCCTGGGAGCAGACGAGTTGCCCATTGAAACTTCCTGAACAATTCCCAGTAGGTCAGAGCATCAGGACTTCCACAAAGCCTTGACGCACATCTCGGTCATGGGTCTGGTCTCAGACGATCCAGCAACTGGAAGATTTGGGCCACTAATTCATCCATCAAGAAACTTTCTACAATCCATTGCAGTGGTCAATTGTTTCTTCAATACATACAATATTTTACCTCTATAGGTATATCTGGAAGCCCTGATCATTCTCTGCACGAAAGAAAACCTCCTGATATCAGTCCTAAATTTACCTTTCACAAGTTTGAATGTATTCTCACTTAATCTATTTCCACAATTTAATTTAAACAAATTTTATTTTTCAAATTTAACTTTTATTTACTATTGTACCTTTAAAAAGTCAGTTCTTCAATACCTATTTGAAGTCTTAACACACCCATCAAATATTCTTCCAATGGTCTACACAATTGAATTACAACAACAATAATTTGCATTGATGTAGTGTTTTGAACATGGAAAAACATTCCAAAGTGCTGCAGAGAGGTGTAGTTTTAAAAAAATGGTACAAAACCAAAGAATGATTTTGGCACAGAAATGATGGTGAATCCGTCAGCATTTACTGTCATTACTGCGCTGAAGCTGATAGCAACTTCAGAAATCCATACATGCAGACAAACGAACAGCATTCCAGAAGGTGCTGTCAGTGATTGCATGATTCTTCAAATGGTGTGCTGTTGAGGTAACCGGAGACTGCAATCAATGCAAAATCGATTAAATTGACAAGAACTTCTGCTGCTGTATTATTAGTTTCACTGTAAAAACCTTTCAAAAAGTACGTCTTGTTGAATGAGGTGTAACCGGATTTTTAACAGTGTACCAGCTTCAAAATTACTGTTAAACACCTTCACTGATCATAAAAAGTAACCTCATTTGTGTAATATCAAATTTCTCCAGAATATAAAAGAAATTCATATATTTTTTTTCCCTTTTTTTTTACAGGTTTATTCAAGCTTATTTTATCTTTTCTCTTCACTCAATCATCATCATTTATTTCTCTCTCTGAAAATTGAAATTAAAAGTGAAAGATATAGGGCGGAATCAATCCAGATTTGCACTAAGTGCGGTAGTGGGCAGGTAAAATGACATTTTAGCCACAGGCCGCGATGACAGGTTTTCACACAGTATCGTCCCAAACCCACCACATTACTTATGTATTCCCGGGAAACATGCCATTTCCATGGCGAGTAGGTTTTCAATTGCCTGCCTGCCATCACCTCTTCGCTTCATCATGCCAGGCGCCATATTTAAATCTAGCTGCACGCACGTATCTCAGTGCTTCCAACCCATGACTGCTGCAGGGAAGACATCAACAAAAGGCAAAAAGACTGCAGCCCCCAAGTTCAGCGACGCATCACTGGAATGTCTTTTGGATGCCATGGAGTCTTATCAGGATGTCTTCTACCCCCCCCCCGCTCTGGCTGCAGGATGGGCAGTGGCATGACCAACCAGGCTTGGGAGGCAGTGGCAGCAATAGTCAGCGTCAATGCCCTTCAAAAGAGGACTGCCAGCAGGACCACAAGAGGATGAATTATCTCCTTTGTTTCTCCAGGGTAAGTCACTCTTCTCATCACTCTCAACTCACACACTCTCAAACCCATCACACATCCACAGGGCCCTCACTCACTGCAGTTCAAGTGACATCACTGTTCACTCTCTGGCACACCTTCATTGTCCGCATCCCATCCATGGGACCTCTCACCACCCACACATGCCAGGCCTGGCAGGCATCCTGCTCACACTTTCTCCATCTCTATCCTTGCAGGACAAGCCAGCACTGCTGCATCGCTGATGCCATAATTGGCCTCCAACAATGCGTATACGAGAGGGGGACTGGGCAGCTCGATCTCACTCCAGCTACTCGTGCTCCTCAAGTGTAGATCCTCCTCCCTCAGGCACCCATAGGGAGGAGGATCAGCGGGTGCACAACCCGGGAATATCCAGCCAGGTGACTCCGGGAGTGTCTGGCCATCCGAATCCCCTGTTCCTGTGACCTTACCAGCTCCAGCTCCACAGGCTGAGGAGGCTGCTACTGCCACATAGCAGGGCCAGAAAGCAGGCCAGGACCCTCTAAGACTTGGCTCTCGAAAGGACGCCCGCCATAGTCATCATAGACAGGGCATTACAGTCAGGAGGCTGCCTCCAACTCTGCTGTGGGTTTCTGGCGAGCATCAAGATGTAGCAGCAGGGATAGGGAGTTAAGGAATATTAGTTGCACAGCCTGGGCATGGGTGTTAATCACTTGAACTAAGTATTCACTATTGTCAATAAGCTCCCAAGAATGTCTCCCTGCCTACGGTTCCTTGTTCTGATGAGCAGTGTTCTTGTCACTCAGATGTGAAACCTTCCTGCACAAGATAAAGGCAGGTGTCTCAGTCCAGGGCCTCTTCCCTGTGCTCTGTGCAGCCTTCAGACCAAAGTGATGGCCTTGCCCAACAATCCCTGGAAACATTACTGATGCCTGCACCTCAATGGTGCTTGTCATTGCTGCCAGAATGTCATGGGTGGGTGTCACAGATTTCAGAATCACACAATGTAGAAGAGGCCCTTCGGCCCATCGAGTCTACACCGACACGTGAGAAACACCTGACCTACCTAACTAATCCCATTTACCAACACTCGGCCCATAGCCTTGAATGTTATGATGTGCCAAGTGCTCATCCAGGTGCTTTTTAAAGGATGTGAGGCAACCTGCCTCCACCACCCTCCCAGGCAGTGCATTCCAGACCGTCACCACGCTCTGGGTAAAAAAGTTTTCCTCACATCCTCCCTAAACCTCCTGCCCCTCACCTTGAACTTATGCCCCTTCGTGACTGACCCTTCAACTAAGGGGAACAGCTGCTCCTATCCACGCTATCCATACCCCTCATAATCTTGTACACCTCGATCAGGTTGCCCCTCAGTCTTCTCTGCTCCAACGAAAACAACCCAAGTCTATCTAACCTCTCTTCATAACTTAAATGTTTCATCCCAGGCAGCATCTTGGTGAATCTCCGCTGCACCCCCTCCAGTGCAATCACATCCTTCCTATAATGTGGTGATCAGAACTGCACACAGTACTCCAACTGTGGCCTCACCAAGGATCTATACAACTCCAACATGACCTCCCTACTTTTGTAATCTATGCCTCGATTGATAAAGGCAAGTGTCCCATATGCCTTTTTCACCACCCGACTAACATGCCCCTCCGCCTTCAGAGATCTATGGACACACACGCCAAGGTCCCTTTGTTCCTCAGAACTTCCTAGTGTCATGTTGTTCACTGAATACTTCCTTGTCAAATTACTCTTTTCAAATTGTCTCACCTCACACTTTTCAGAGTTAAATTCCATCGGCTACTTATCTGCCAATTTGACCATCCTGTCTATATCTTTCTGTAGCCCAAGACACTCAACTTCACTGTTAACCACCCGGCCAATCTTTGTGTCAACCGTAAATTTACTAGTCCTACACCCCACATAGTCATCTTTGTCATTTATATAAATGACGTATAGGAGTCCCAGCACAGATCCCTGTGGTACGCCACTGGATACTGGCTTCCAGTCACTAAAGCAGCCTTCTGTCATCACCCTCTATCTCCTAAAACTAAGTAAATTTTGAATCCACATTATCAAGTTACCCTGTACCCCATGTGCAATTGCCTTCTTTAAAAGTCTCCCATGTGGGACCTTGTAAAAGACTTTGCTGAAATCCATATAAGCTACATCAACTTCTCAACCCCCATCTACACACCTGGTCGCTTGCTCAAAAAATTCAATCAAATTTGTTAGGCAGGACCTCCCTCTGACAAAGCCATGCTGACTATCCCTGATCAAACCTTGCCTCTCCAAGTGGAGATAGATTCTCTCCTTCAGAATTTTCTCCAATAGTTTCCCTACCACTGACGTGAGGCTCACTGGTCTGTAGTTCCCTTGCTTATCTCTACAACCCTTCTTAAATAGCGGAACCACATTAGGACAGTTCTCCAGTCCTCTGGCACCTCCCCTGTGGCCAGAGAGGGATTAAAAATTTGGGTGAATGCCCCTGCAATCTCCTCCCTTGCCTCCCTCAGCAGTCTGGGATACAAATCATTTGGACCTGGAGATCTGTCCACTTTTAAGTCTGCCAACACCACCAATACCTTGTTACTCCCTATATCAATTTGCTCAAGAGCCTTGCAGTCTCTCTCCCCGAGTTCCTTACCTTCATCCTCATTCTCTTAAAGTCACATGGGATCAGAGCTGAGCTGGCAAGATGGATACAGAATTGGCTTGGTCATAGAAGACAGAGGGTAGCAGTGGAAGGGTGCTTTTCTGAATGGAGATCTGTGACTAGTGGAGTTCCGCAGGGATCAGTGCTGGGACCTTTGCTGTTTGTAGTATACATAAATGATTTGGATAAAATGTAACTGGGCTAATTAGTAAGTTTGCAGATGACACTAAGGTTGGAGTATTTGCAGATAGTGAAGAGGATTGTCAAAGGATACAATGAGATATGGATCAGTTGGAGACTTAGGCGGAGAAATAGCAGATGGAGTTTAATCTGGACAAATGCGAGGTAATGCATTTTGGAAGGTCTAATACAGGCGGGAATTATACAGTAAATGGCAGAACCCTTAAGTGCATTGACCGGCAGAGGGATCTGGGTGTACAGGTCCACAGGTCACTGAAAGTAGCAACGCAGGTGGATAAGATAGTCAGGAAGGCATATGGCATGCTTGCCTTCATTGACAGGGGTATTGAGTATAAAAGCTGGGAAGTCATGCTGCAGCTGTATAGAACCTTGGTTAGGCCACACTTGGAATATTGCGTGCAATTCTGGTCACGACATTACCAAAAGGATATGGAGGCGTTGGAGAGGGTGCAGAGGAGGTTTACCAGGGATGCTGCCTGCTCTGGAGGTTATTAGCTATGAGGAGAGGTTGGAGAAAAACCCGGATTGTTCTCACTAGAGCGACGGAGAATGAGGGGCGACTTGATAGAAGTTTACAAAATTATGAGTGGCATGGATAGAGTAGATAGTCAGAAGCTTTTTCCCAGAGTGGAAGAGTCAATTACTAGGGGACATAGATTTAAGGTGAGAGGAGAAAACTATAGAGGAGATGTGCGGGGCAAGTTTTTTACGCAGAGGGTAGTGTCTGGAATTTGCTGCCAGAGGAGGTGGTGGAAGCAGGTACGATAGTGGTGTTTAAGAGGCAGCTTGACAAATACATGAATAGGATGAGAATAGAGGGATATGGACCCCGGAAGTGCAAAATGTTTTAGTTGACGGGCAATATGATTGGCACAGGCTTGGAGGGCAGAAGGGGCTGTTCCTATGCTGTACTTTTCTTTGTTCTTTGTTCTCTTGGGTGAAGACGGATGTGAAGTATTCGTTCAACACTCTACCAATGTCCTCTGACTCCACCTACACATTGCCCCCTTGGTCCCTTATGGGCTCCCTTTTTCCCTGGTTATCCTCTTCCCATTGATATACTTATAGAATATCTTGGGAGTTTCCCTACTTTTACCAGACAGAGCTTTCTCATATCCCCTCTTTGCTCTCCTAATTGCTTTCTTAAGCTCCACCCTGCACTTTCTGAACTCCACTAATGCCTCTGCTGATTTGCTCCCCTTGTACCTGCTAAAAGCCTCTCTTTTCCTTCTCATCACATCCTGAATATCTCTGGTCATCCATGGTTCTCTGGGTGTGTTACTCCATCCTATCACCCTAGAGGGAACATGTTGAGCCTGTACCCTCCCCATTTCCTTTTTGAATGCCCCCCACTGCTCTTCTGTAGATTTCCCCACAAGCTCCCAGTCTACCTTTGCCAGATCCTGCCTTATTTTACTAAAATCCGCTCTCCCCCAATCCAAAACATTTTTGGATGTCTGTTATTCTCTCTATGTACCCTCAGCACCTTGAAGGTGGGGCTGGCCCCCATTTCATCCGTATCTGTGACCACTGATGCTGTGTTCCTGAACGGCCCACGTGCTGAAGGCAGACAGAGGATCAGGTGCTTCTAAAGTTTCATAGCTGCATCTCTATGATATGACCCTGATCACAGAGCGCAAGCGAGCTGCCCTCAACCAGACAGGAGTAAGACATGCTCAGAGGCTATGTGAACATCTATGGAATGTCCTCACTGCATGTCGTCATCATGCTCCTGCAATTGAGTGACTATTAGGGCCTCCACTGCGTCTCCATGATAGGAGCACTATCACAGAGGGTATTTGCGCTGCCACAAGCCAGGCTGGAGTCAAATATTCACAGATGCGATGTGAGGGTTTATGGGGTCTCCTCACAGCATGACGTCATCATCCTCCACAAATCTAGCAGCTCTGACGGCCTCCCGAGCATGTCTGCCTTGTCCAGCCAGCGCAACAGCCTATTACCCGTCGTCGTCGCCTTTGAGGACCTCCTCACCCTCATACCTGTCTGTAAACTCCTCAACAGAGGAGACTTCCAGCTCCTCCATCTCCTCCTCAGCCAGCTCGTCTCCACGTTGTAGCGCCAGGTTGTAAAGGGCGCAGCAGACTATGATGATGCCTGCAGACTATATTTCAGGGCTCCACCAGACTGGTCCAGGCAACGGATTCTCATCTTCAGCATCCTGTTGGTCTGCTCCACCAAGTTGCAAGCTGCAGCAAGAGCTTCGTTATACTGTCACTCTGCTGCAGTCTGAGGCCGCCGCACGGGTCTCATCAGCCACGGCCTCTGTGGGTATCCCATGTCCCCGAGGAGCCTTCCCTGCAGCTTCTGTGGACCCTGGAGGACTTCAGGGATCTGTGACTGACTGAGGTTATAGGAGTCATTGTCACTCCCTGGAAACCGTAAGCACACCTACAAGATGCGTTTCTGGTGGTCGCACACCAGCTGCACATTCAACGAGTGGAACCCCCTGCGGTTGATATAGTCCACTGTGTGTTGCGATGGAGATCTGAGTGCCACATGACTGCAGTTGATCGCACCCTGCATCTGACGGAAACCCGAGATCTGGGCAAATCCATTCGCTCTTGCATCCTGGCTGTCCTGGTCCCAAGTGAAATGCATAAAATTATCTGCCCTTGCAAAGACGGCATCCGTGACTTCCTGGATGCATTTGTGGGTGGGGGTTTGTGATACCTCACAGAGGTCATCTGTGGAGCCCTGAAAAGGGCCACTGGCAAAGAGATTGAGCGCTGTGGTCACTTTCATGGCCACTGCAGTGGATGCCCTTCTTGTACCCGTGGTGCCAAATCCTGCAGTAGCTAGCAGATGTGACCAACCAACCTAGACATACACAGTCTCCGGTGACACTGGTTCTCGGTCATCTGCAGGAATGAAAGGCGGCGTCTATAGACCCTGGATATCCCCAGGTTTGCTGTGGCTCTTCGGCGGTGTGCGCAGGAGCCCAGCCGTCCCTTCTTTCTAAGGTTGCTGCTCCTGCCTCTGCACAGCCGGGAGCCTCAGTCACTCTCTCCTCTGTCACCTTCGCTCTCTGTAGGCCATCAGGCATACAGCTAGTTCACCAGGCTCCATGATCCTGATGTACTCCTCTTGCAGGATGAAAGAGAGAAACACGTGGTTAATATGGGTGCACTAAGGACTTGTCATGGTTAAATGCGAAGGCCCCTTAACGCTTCCTGGAGAGTGCTGGCCACCATTTGGATGGCCAGAGATTAGCGCGCTGTATGGCTGCCTGAATTCCCACCCACCTCCACCTCACTCCACTTTGGCAGTAGCTTTGTCCATTGGACTGCATGCTATGCTCTCAACTCAGGCATAGGCATTCTCCCAACCCCTGCTGCAAGACTGCACTGTTAGCTTGAATCACCAGGGAGACTGTGCAAATCGAGATGCTGACATTGCATGGGAACGTGAGCACCTCCAGCAGTGACTGTTCCATGGCCAGCTTTAGTGAGGAGATTGCACAATGTGTGCTGTTGTCCAACTGTTCTGGAGTGCACTACACTGCTCATGACTTTGTGGTCTGTGCCAGGGGGTGGGGAAACTTTGGAGCACTTGGTGGCACTTTGATGCCTCTGTGTTGCTTGAGTGGGCAGATAAGCTAGAAGCCGAACTCCAATCAAATCAATGTGGCTGCACCTAAACTGTCTCAACTACAGAGGAATGGTCACTTTATACAGGTTTCCCTATTGTGTGGCCACTTCCTTCACCCACTCTATCCCCCTCACCCCGAATGCTTGTGTGCTATATTCAACGGCAGGACAGCCCTTCAGAAGTTGCCTCAACCACTAGACAAATGCACCTTGCTGTTGTGAAACATGTCGGCATGCCTTCCCGCCGACATGGATGGATGATCGAGTGGGGGCGGGGGATGAGGGGAATGATTCTGGTGGGCTGGCCTTATAATGATATGCCAATGTATTACAATGAGGCTCCCGCGGTCCAATGGTGGAAAATGCAGCCTGCCATGAGTGGACAATTGCGAACTAGTTTCTTGATATTGTGAAACCGATCACGCCACAACGTCTGCTCACGCCACCGAGCATGCCCAATGCTGACGGGCATGGAAAATCCTGGCCATTACATTGTAGCATTTAAAAGATTTAATTAAATTAAAAGTTAATGATGCTTTAACTCCCGGATTTGTGAATATTTAGTGTGATTAACTGCTTACCTACTTGCTGACATCACTGCTGCTAGACACCTAGAGATTTTTGATTTGACACTAGATTTAAACTGCCATTTGAAAAGGGGAGAATATTGTCACAAATATCAATAGCTTTCTTTAAGGTCAGCCACAAGCACCCTTGCATTGCCATTGATTGCAAAGTCAAGGCCATTGCGATTAGGTGTTTGAAAGTAGAAAGTCTAGGTTTGAGACCGGTTGCAGCTTTTAAAGGGAAGGGAACAGCTCTAAGGAACAACTTAAAATGTCAGCTAGCAGGATGTTCACATATTTAGGACAAGTGTGCACCCCAAACAATGATTAACAATCCCACCAAATCTTTAGCACTGCACTTCTTCCAGTGACTTCTGAGTCTCCCTAATTCAGCCAACACTTGTCTCAGCTACAGCAATGCCAACTTGCAGTTACATAGCAATTTTAACATTGTAAAATGCCCAAAAATGCTTCAGAGGCATAATCAAAATCTGCAGCTGAGACAAAGGTCAATGACTTATTGTGGTTAGGTCTTTTGTGCATACAGTGACATACATCAGGGTCATGAAGAGAACTGTCAATGTCAATGTCAGCTAGAACGAAGGTCATGAAATGAAAATTTGTTGTCACCAGTGAGAATAGGGTAAATTGAGTCAAATATTAGTCGCATGAATTAGATGAATTCAGAGGGCACAGAACAGATCTAGTGAAGATGGAACCTGAAGAGAGGGTTAGGAAGGTAGGGAGAAGGAGAAGCAACTAAACAGATCATCCAATTTTGGTGACTAGAATTGCACAGTGACATATATTTTTCCAAATTAATTTGCGTGTTTTGTTGACAATAAACAGCAGTTGGTTCAAATGAGACATTATAATGCACATGATCCTGAACACATGTAAGCTTATGTTATTAATTCAATTGGGATTTCTACAGATACTTCAATCTCTTATTTGTCAGAATCCTTCTAAACATACTGCATAACCTCATACTGTTTTCTAAACCGGTTTCCTAATTTTTTAATTCAACAGCTTTATTTTTGGGGAGCATTGGGCAATTATTGCAATGCAAATACAAGACAGAAATTTTAAAACAGTGAAATGCTACACCTTATTTCAATCTTTCAATTCAACAAGGTAATGAAGACAACTCAAAGCTTAGCCAAGTCTTAAGTGTAATTATTTTCTAATCATATCTTGCCAATTTTTTTTCCAAACATTGTTTTTACATGTTATTTGTTCACTGTTCTTCTGATTCCATATTATTAATGTATGTGATAGTGTATTCTTTTCTTGTAACTGTCTGGTAAAGTCCACTCTGCTTTTACAAGACTTTTACTGGATTTTTTATGCTGAACATAATACCTAGTAACTGAGTAGATTGTTGGTAAAACTTAGCACATCTGTACATTTGTTGGTGGATTCTACCTTCAGCTGAGACTGACTAATCAACATGAACGTGTTAAAACTATGAATGTGTTAAAACTATGACAAAATTATAATGCTGGAGAACTGCTAGCAAAAATATAGCTAAATGCAACTTCTTATGTACTAGAAGGTAAGAAAGAAGCAGGAAACCATTTGTCAATCCTGAAATGTCTAGTTAGTAAAGGTCAAAGTGGAAAACTTTCCATGGAAAACATTCCAGTGATAGTGTGGATAATAATTCATACTGAAAGGAATAAAACTAAACAGTAACTGATTATTATTTTTCTCTGCAAGATGTCCAATTACCATAGAGTCAGAACGATACGGCACAAAGGAGGTCATTTGGCCCATTGTGCCTGTGCTGGCTCTTTGGTAGGCCTACCCAATAAATCTCACACCCCTCTTCTTTCCTTATAACCCTTCTTTTCCCATACAATTATTTGGCAAATTCTCTTTTGAATGTTAGTACTGAATCTGCTTCCACCACACTTTGAGGCAGTGTGTTCCAACTCACTGGGCAGAATTTTATGGCCCCGTTTTGGCGGGGACAGGGCCGTAAAATGCGGTGAGCCATTATAATCCCCATTGATTGCAGCGGGAACGTAAAATCCCACTGCTGTAAAATTCTGTCCACTGTGTTTAAAAAAATAAGTTTCCTCATGTCACCTCTGGCTCTTTTGCCAATCAACTTAAGTTTTTGTGTCCTTTGGTTACTGAAACTTCTGCCACTAAGAACAGTTTCTCCTCGTTTACTCAATCAAAACCATTCATGATTTTGAACAACTCTGTCAAATCTCCTCTTAGCCTTTTCTGCTCAAAAGAGAAAATCCCAACTTCTCCAGTCTCTCCATATCCTCATGCCTGGTAGGCTTGTCATAATGTTTGATAGCCATTACTGGCATTAACTGCAATGTTCATTCACTTGGTTAAAACCAAGAGAAATTAGAACATTAAATATTGTAGAATCCTGAATTAGATTTCTGCAGTTAGAAAATAAGTTTATATGAAAGTATGAAAGTTTTTTTTAGCGTACTTGGTATTTTGCCACGGAAGATCTAGTTCAGAACATGTCATTGATGCAGTTCCTGCAGTTTGCTTAATTCTTTGAACCAACACCACCAAATCTGATATCTCTCTCATATTTAATTGCTTACCTTTTTAACACCTGAGAGATTGAGATTTAAAGCTGAAACAATATCACTCCAAATTCAATACCTTTTATGAGCAAAAAGCTTAAAACTTGAAGAGTTATAAAATAATTTTAGAAAACATATAGTCATCCCCTAGTCCATTTATGTTTACTGCAGGTCAATTGCATACGATCTGACTAGGACCAATCCTTCTGCAGAGGGACTTCTCACCTTAACGGTCTTACTCTGGCTCCATGCCGATAAGGGTTCTTAGCCTCCTTTTATTCTTTAGCTGCATAGCAACTGTCTTCGTGTCAATCCTTCTTTGCCCTCTTGATTGGTTTCAGGGACATGTGATCAGCCTTTGATTGGTCCACATTGAACTGAACTTAGTCCAAAATATCATGTGTAATTGGTTTCCCCTGTAATCGTTTTTCCCCATGGTTGGTTTTCCTGTGCATGTAATTGTTTAACCACAGGGCATCAGGTGCACTTGCCTCTTGGTCTCTTTCAAAGTTCAGCTGTTTCACAGGTGGTGGTGAGAATACCCAAGTTATGTGTCGTTGTCTGAATCAAATGCCATTTGAGAAACCACAGGAGTAAAAAATACAGTTTTTGCAAGCTACAAAATGTTTTGAGAATTGTAGCATGTTCCAAGAATTGTCAGCTTTTTCCACCACCTCATTGCGATAATCTTAAGCATAATCTTACACTTTTGCGTTTCAAGTTTTTATTGTATTTATTTTATAGCCAAGGGCTATGACAATTTAAAGTAGTTTAAGGAAGAAATAACTTCATTTGTATTCTGACTTTCAAATGGTCAGAGCATCCCAGCATGCTTCACAATGAAAGAGGCGTTGTCACTATTGTCCATGCAAACATAGCAAGCAGTTTGATTACAACAAGGTCTCACAAGCAGCAATTAGGCAAATCTGATTTTATTGTTGTCGATGGTGGGATAAATGTGGGCTAGGAGACTAGGAGAACTCCTCCGCACTCCTACAAAGAGGCATGGATTCTTTACATCCATCTGACAAGTAGATGGGGCCTTGATTTAACAGCTCATATTCTCAAAGCACACTAAGAATCAGACAAGGATCAGACCAGAAACAGACGATGTTAGCACAAACCATAATATGAAAAAGCCAATAGAAAAACTTAAAACAATAATTTATGTTACACTGACCTATGAAAAGTTAAGAGTTTTGAGAGAAAGACATATTGATTGATTGATTCATGGAGTCACATTTTTTTGAAGTAATTCGGTTTAGTCTTTCTTGAAAAAGGACTAATAAATTTGTCTGCCAAGATTCCAATACTGAGCAAGAGCCTGTTTCATTTTTTTTCTGTGAACTGCGAGCCTGAAGGTAATTTTTCATATTAGATTGAAGAAGCACAAAAGGAATGGAATTAATTCCATTTAAGCTTAACATACATCTGAAAACACTGTTTCATAATTTAATACTGTGCTAGTTCAAGACATCAAAAATTGCTTTGACTAAATTTGTGCCTTGTTGTATAACTTTAAGGGCCAGATTGTGTAAATAATGGTGAGACTATAGCTCTAACCTTTAATTATGGGCAAATCAGACAGCAACTTTTGGCAAGTGCAAGTGAGCAGCTAAATACAAAAATTCAGAAGTCGCTGTCAAAAGTGTGGTTCCTACCTAAGCTGAGTGTAAACTACATCTCACTATCTGGCTTCCTATTCAAATATAATGAATAATAGGAAGTCCCTATACCGATATTGTATATATGAACTAAACGCACCATTGAAATGAATGGCTTATCCAATCTAGTCTTAAGTACTCTTTTAAAGCATGGTAAGTCTTATTTACTACTAAGCTACCTCTCTGGCACTGAAAGTTAACTTTAACAAGTGTGGATTCTCATTCTTATAGGTGTATTATTATTGTTGAAGGTTTAAAAAAAACTTTTTCTGTCTGTCTTTCCCCCACCCTCAAACTAATCCTTCTTTCCCTCTCTTTATTTTTCTTCCTATATCTAATTTGACAATGAATTCTAAATGACACTTACTTTCAGGTGTAGATTCTGCAATGTTCTTCAACCTGATTGGTTTATGGAATGTACAGCTGCTCAGTCTCTTCACACAGTTCCTAGATGCCCTGTACAGGGTACTTTGAATGTCTCTCTGATAGCAACTTGCAGTGCAAAATCTAATACAGCAAGGCACAAATCCTATGGAATGTCAATGGGCAAGTGCAAAATCCAGGCTCAGGTTTCATTTAAATTGACAACTCTATAAGTCAATTCAAAAGGAAAATATCAAGTTAAACTTTTTAGTTCCAAGGTTATTTCAAAGGGATCAAAACAGACTCTGAAGTATCAAAAGAATTTAAAAAGGCCTTTTACAATTTGCTTTTTAGTTTAAAGTTTAACATGAATAACTGTAAAACTGAAGTTCACAGAGCCAAACATCAAGAAATGTGAAAAGTTATGCATTTTAAATTGATAACAAAACACCCATGTTTGAAAGACTATTTCAACTTCTGAAATAAGCCAAGTTTCCTTGCTAATAATTTACAATACTATTAATGGTCATTATATACTAAGTTATCACATTCCAAAGGGAATTCATCATGCAGAGCATTTGGAGAGATTTCAACACACTAAACCACTATAATATTATTTATTTTACTTGCTATTTATTATGATGTTCTTATATCTTGAACATGAATTAGATAGCTCAAAAGGATTAAAATATGTGCATAATATTCTGTTGTAATTTATATCATTCATTTAATCAGAAAGGGTTGGATAAAATCTCAAGTTGTACATGGAGATTGTGCATTCAGTTCAATGACTATTGTATTTTTTATTTATCACCAGACAATTACAAATATATAAAGCCATGTTGGTAAGACAACCAGCATGACCCCAAAGTCTCTCTTTTGCAGCATTAAACTGATTCTTCATTGATTCCAGGACTTTCACCTGCATTGCAATCCATCCCATTCACTAATCACTCTATGGGCGGAATCATGTGCCCACCCCTGTAGTATGTTTAGTGGGTTGTCGGGGGGGAGTGGGGAGGGGGGCATTTAATCAGACGGAAAAGTGGCAGTTGGAAACCCTGTCACTTTCCCACCTCCACTTCGATTAAGTCTGTGGCGGGAAAGCGTTCCTGCCCCACCACCAACTGAGGCCTTTAAGTGTGCAATTAATGCCTACTTATGGACTTCATCCCACCACCTCTGGTAATAATCCAGCAGCAGGTGAGATGTTCATCATGCAGGAAGCACGATAAGCAAACTCAAGCATGTTTGCTTGCTGCTCCCGCAGACTGGGGGGGTTCAAAGGCACTCAATGCCTGATTGAGGGACCCAGCATTGGGATGTGGGCGGTGCTGAAAGCCAAGCCCTGCCCTTGCTGCCTACCTTCCCCATGACCTCGCACCTGCCTCCTGCCATCACTCACTAGTACCTTGTGTCTTCCTTTAATTCAAGTCCTTTGGAGGGTGTCGTACCAGCAGCAGCCACCTCCTCCCCGGTGCTGCTGAGTACAAAAGAGATGCTGGCCTCTGGTCAGCAGCTCTTGATGGGCAGGACTTCCACATCCAGGGCCCTCGGTCCCAGGGAAGGCCTACCACTGGACTGTCAAGTGACAGAGTGGTATGAAATGTGGCAGGCCTTCCCAAAAAGGGTCTCACCAGCTCTCAGCAGCCAAGACTCCCATTGCCCTCCATAAGATTCCGCCCTGTGTGGAGAAGGATTTCCTGATATCAGTTCTAAATTTGCCTTTTACCAGATTGAGACTACAGTCCTTTGTTATACCCTCACATTTTAACTTAAATATTCTGGATTTACATTTTTCATACCATTTACTTACATTTCTCTAAGATTTCATCTCAGGCATCTCCTTTCACAGCTGGAAAGTCCAAATTCCTGCTATCAATTCTCAGACCTTTAACAGTAGGGATCAGTCTTGTGGTTTTTCTCTGTACTGTCTCCAATGCTTGAATATCTCCTTTGGGAGTGGTGGTCAAAGCAGAACACAGTACTTAAGGTGTGGTCTAGCTGAAGCACTGTACAGTTTGACCGTGACACTTTCTGATTTGTATTCTTTTAATTAGTTTAAAATTAGCTTTATTGAATGCTGTTCTGCAGTGTTTGGATAGGGTTGTTGACTGTTAAGTATATTGAGGCTCCCAAACCGTTTTCAACTTAGTCCTGAGCTATTTGACACTATTCATGAAGAACAAATGTTACCCAATTTTCCATCCTAAGGTATAATATTTAACACTTATCTATATTAAATGTTATCTTCCATTGTTCTGAGTTGAGATTTTAATTACCCCTCACCTTTAATGACAAGAAAATTCACCATGAAAATGAGAAGTTGGTGTTTGTAAGAAATAAACACAAAAAGGGATATCAACAAAAGACATAAGAACCTATTGGACTGAGGTTCCCATTTATAACTCTACATTTACAATGTTAAAGATACACCACACAGAAGCCAAGCTCTTTGGTTTCAGGAATAAAAAAAATGAAAACTTAAGAGTGAGTAACACCAAGCTACTCACACATATTCAGCAATGGCTGTTTACAGGGTAACATTGCCAAAATCAGTCACTGGGTTTCTGGCTTGTCCATCATTTACAAAAGGTGCAAGATACTCAAGTTAAAAGTGAAGAGAAAATATACCTTTTCTGAAACAGACAAAACTGTAGTCTTCCTTTTGTCTCCCCCCTTGTCCTAAAGGCACCAACTCAGATGGCCTACAGTTCTAAGGCACTAAAAGCAGTCCTGAATCTCACTTTGTTAACAATTCATCATGGGTGATCCTAAATAGTGATGTCAGCAGAATGTTTGACCTTTAAGCCCAAAGGTATAGCTGACTAATAATACAAGGATATAAAGTATCATTGGTACAGACAAAAATAAATATGAATTGTGTATATTTCAACTTAGTTACAGGTCAGAGAACTGGAGCAGAATTAATGGGGATGATAATGATAGAGCTCCTGATAACATAAAAGGAGTCGTCTTCCCAAAGCATTAGAAAAGTCATTGGGTCTGGTGTATTCTCTTTTTCTATCTACAAATATCTTCATGGAGTCATATACCATGACTCCAGATGTCCATGATCCCATTATTCGAGGTCCTGAGTCATGGTTGGTATGTTGGATTGTCACATGAGCAGCTGGCATTACCGTCCAAGAAGTGATAATTGGCATCACACATCAGCTGGGCACTAAATAAATGGGAAGCATTTCTAGGGAATGAGGTGCTTGAAATAGAGGTGCTTGTTGTTTTGAGCTTTCAATGCAATATGTTACAGTTCACTTAGGGAGTCTGAGTTGCTGTGGCAGCATAAACTTTTTACACACATGTTGTAGTCTGGAGTTATGGACAGTGATGGTAGAGGCTCCAAAGTTCTTTCCATCACATAGCTGACCAGGAATATCTCCTGTTCTTACTACCTGCTATTGTTATGTGTTGGGAAGATTTGCAGATTGATACTTAACCTGTTTGGCCACGTTATGGACTCACATTCTTTGGTAATCAAGTCCTGGGCTGGAACACTAACTCAGAGCTTCTGACTCAGAGGAAGGGACACTACCCATTGTACCACAAGATCTCCCCAATGCAATATATATTCTATAAATTGTAGCTTGCACTAGTGGGAAGGCTACCTTACTGTAGAATTGAAATCCTCATTCTATTGTTCCACACATTCCATTGATAAGTTGACAAATGCCAAGGCTTGTTTGAAAAATGTACTGATAATATTCTTAATGGTGTGCTACTTCCTGATTAATTTGAGGAAGCTGATCTGAAGGATCCAGTAGCAAAAAAACACCCAGGAAACTGGTCACGTTTACTGGTACACAAATAGATGCTTTCATGGTGAAAGTGGACTGTCATTTTGGCCAACAACCAGCATAACTTCCCAAAGACCTCTGAGGAGAAGCACAATCTTTTGACACAAATAATAGCGTGTGAGTAACAGCATGTAGGAAACAAATATCTTTTGTGAGGTTTCATTCTAAGAATTTCCAATTTTGCCTCTTCCATATCCTTCTCCTCTTACTCTTCATAATACAGGGATCGAAGATAGAACAAGGATAAAACAGCAGGAAAGCAATTTCTCACATCCTCAAAATTTCTCACATACTTCCTTAAAACCTCTCAAGAACTTTCAGCTCTGTTTTCAGAGAAGTTTGAGGGCAAGAATCAATCAAAGATTGTTGTGTAGGTTAAGTATGTATAAGTTTCAGTCACAAAATTTAAAATGGCCTCAATTCAGTACACACCTCAGTGATATGGCTGACTGCTCATGCCACCATTTATATAATGACAGAATTCTCAGAAGTTTGTTTTGTAGCCATACTTGAGAGAAGTGTTGTAGGAAGAGTGTTAGGATCAATCTCCATTTACATGGGGCAGGCTCTGAATGAGAGGTACTTCAGATTAGCAAGTGATCAAGAGGAAAATTTCAAATGTTATGACAGCTGTGGGTTACGCTGCCCCATTATTTGGTTTTAGTGCCCCAAGACATGAAAACGATCAGTAACAAAAAATAAATCTTGCTTCAGATTTCTGAAAAACAGTGCCACATAGTGCTGGATATACTAACCATAAGCATTTTTACATAAAGTTGAATGAATTCCAAACGATAGTTATGGCAGAGCATCAGACAACTATTTGAACAAAAGTAAGAATTTATTTGTGGATACCAAATTGCACATGGTCATGCATGCCAATCTTGATAATTTAGAAAAGTACTACAATTATTGTCAGATAATGTTGGTCCTGTCCAGGCCTGTCTCTAACCTTCCAAATATTGAAGCACAAAAAAGACACGCACAGAACCACAATCAGTTTTTGATGTAATACGGATGGGCATTCATGTGGTTAGGAACATAGAGCAAAATGATGTTTATTCAAGATATCTTGTGTTTCTTATTTAAAGCTGAAGCCAGAGTCAGTGATGTAGATTTGTACTTGACCTTTGGGCCTCACCACACTGTTGTCACTTGAAAGTACATCAGGTCCTGTGTATGTCATAGGACCCTAATTGGTATGCAATAATGAGACTCCAGCCTGACTCAGGTGGGCACCTGAGCTGTCCAGCAGAAAGCCCTAGTAAATATAGCAGTGGACTCAATCTAAGAACAATATGGAGGTAAGTATAGCTCATCTATTTTTAGGACTGCTACTGCATTGTTTCCAGACTGAACTGGGTTAAAAATGACAGAAGTGCCTCTGCACATGCACTTAATAAAATTTTTCACATGTGACATCGTGTAATGTAGCATTGCATTAATGTAATATAACATGGCACATGCGTCATCACTCTGTCGGACTACTTGACTATACATCCAGACCTTTTGTTATTAACATTTATTTTAAAAACTGTATAAAAATGTTTAGTTTATTAAAAGAAAATAGCGTTCAAATTTAAAAAGTTGTTGAAATGTTCCTCTGCATATATAACTAAAAAACACTCTATTGTATCTGTAACACCATGAACAAATCACAAAAGAAATCACATAAGGAAAGAAGAGATCCAATAAACACATGATGAACTAAAGTTCCAATATTTTGAAGGTGTAATATCTGTAACGAATGCAGAATGTTTTTCGATATAGGGCTAAGGAATCTGATCAGTTACCTAAACAGTACTCATTGCTACCTACTGGAAAACAATGGTCTCAATTATTAGTCCCATTAAATAAGCCATAATTTTATTGAGTACGATCCGCTATTTTGACTGATTCAATATTAGTATTTTTAGAACAGTCCTGGTTATAGTTTGGTTGGGTTCACAAATAATATTTTATTTTAACTGTGATTCTCTTGCTTTGTAAATGTCTGCTTATTTGTCTCCACCCCTTTTAAATTTGTTTCATCTTCCCCTTTGTCTCTTGTTTGTGTTCTAACCTTTCTGATTCTCTTCTCATTATCTCATACACTTTCTCTGGTTTGTTATCTCTTATTCTTTTTTAATTATTATTCATTCATGGGATGTGGGCTTCGCTGGCTGGGCCAGGATTCATTGCCCATTACTAATTGCCCTTGAGAAGGTGGTGGTGAGCTGCTTTCTTGAACCGCTGCAGTCCACGTAGGTACACCCACAGTCCTGTTAGGAAGGGAGTTCCAGCATTTTGACCCAGCAACAGTGAAGGAACGGCGATATATTTCCAAGTCAGGATAGATAGCGACTTGGAGGGGAACTTCCAAGTGGTGGTGTTCCCATCTATCTGCTGCCCTTGTCTTAGTGGTCATGGGTTTGGAAGGTGCTGTTGAAGGAGCCTTGGTGAATTCCTGCAGTGCATCAAGTAGATGGTATACACTACTGCTACTGTGCATTGGTGGTGTAGGGAGTGAATGTTTGTGGATGTGGTGCCAATCAGGGGGGCTGCTTTGTCCTAGACAGTGTCAAGCTTCTTGAGTGTTATGGGAGCTGCATTCATCCAGACAAGCGGAGAGTATCCTATCACACTCCATTCTCACCACTTATCAGTACAAGGTCAATATTCCATTCTAAATAAAGGTATCTGATATTGTCGTGATCCAGTTAGAGATTCTGTAGCAAAAGTTGAACGTGTTGTTGCTAAGATTTATTTTTAGTCAAATTTCCACATGTATCCTTAACCACAAATGCAATTTTAGCATGGGAAGTACTTTCCCTGTGGGCTTCTGAACCTCACATCAAGCTTAAATGGAGGTTAGGAACCATTACTGTGCAGGAAACAAAAACAGAAAATGCTGGAAAAACTCAGCAGGTCTAACAGAGAAAAACAGAGTTAACATTTCGAGTCCGTATGACTCTTCTTCAGAACTTTGAAGGAAACTGTGCAGGAAATATTCACTAACCTGTGGTGTTCCTCAAAGTGACCAATTAATGGCTAGAGGGTGGGATCCCCACCCAATTAAGGAACAGGCGGGTTCTCAAAGCTGGAGGGCCAATCAGAGGTCTGCTAGCTTGAAAGCAACAGCAGGATATCATGGTAGATAGAGGGAGCGAGTGCTTCAAAATGGAGGTGGCCTCTCCAACTTTTTCAAATTTTATATTAAAAATTGTGCTTGCAGCTAAGCCACCACTGTGTTAGGGAGAACACCTCTACATGGTGGCCTGTGGCTGCTGCACCCAGGAAAGCAGTAATGGCCTCCTAAGACTGCTTGGACCATTACTGCCCACCACAGCCCACCACACCACCCCCCACCATGGTCTGCCAGCAGGGTATCACCTCCAGGCAGCTAAACTATCTCTCACTGCCTGCGGGAACTTGAAGGCTAATGGGAAAATTCAAGTTGGCAATTGTTAGCAGGCCTTAATAGGCATTTAATTGGGTCAAAACAAAAAAACTGCGGATGCTGGAAATCCAAAACAAAAACAGAATTACCTGGAAAAACTCAGCAGGTCTGGCAGCATCGGCGGAGAAGAAAAGAGTTGACGTTTCGAGTCCTCATGACCCTTCGACAGAACTAGTTCTGTCGAAGGGTCATGAGGACTCGAAACGTCAACTCTTTTCTTCTCCGCCGATGCTGCCAGACCTGCTGAGTTTTTCCAGGTAATTCTGTTTTTGTTTTTAATTGGGTCAAATGGCTGTTCGCCACTTGTGGATTGGTAGCCCTGCTGTCCTTCGTCTCTCTCCCTATCCTGTCTCCAGGAAAATGGGACAGGATGAAGCCAAAAAACTGGCAAGTAGGCTGCTGGCGCGAAATTCTGCAATCATGCTCTATACTTGTAGCCACGGTGGGGGCTAAAAATCCAGCCTCTGTTCACAATCAAGGATATCTTCTGCACCAATAATGCTGAATAGGTTTCTATCCCCCCTGAGCTATTATGGAAACTCATATCTGACTTAAATTTATTTTTTCCCAAGTCTTAAAGTTTAAGACCTCAAGTTGATGAGCAAGCAAAATATCTCAGTTGCTGCCGTGTTCCCCACTGATTGGCCAGGATTTTCCTTGCCCACCGGTGTTGAGCGTGTTCGGTAGCATGGGCTTGTCCTATGGTGCAATCGGTTTCACGACGACATGAAACCAGTTTGCAATTGTCCGCTCAGCCCACTGATGGTGGACTGCTTTTCCCGCCATTGGATGTCGGGAACCTCATTGTCATACACCTGCATATCATTATAAAGCCAGCCTACCGGAATTGTACCCCTCCGCTAGATCATCCATCCATGTTGGTAGGACAGCATGCCGACGAGTTTCACAACAGCAGATAAAAGGCGTGCATTTGGTAGGCTGCACCTTTAGGGGAACTCGGAGGTGAGTACACAGTAATGTTGTGTAGCGCTTGTCAGGGTCGCCTGTTGGCCTTTAAGCTTGAGGGGTGTATGGGGAATGGGGGGTAGTAAAGGGCAGCCTTGACATTGAGGCGATTCGTGGTGGGGGAGGCAAGGGCTGCCTTGCGGTTTAAGTGACTTGTGGGGAGGGGGGTTAAGAGGAGCCCTGCCATTGAGGCGACTTGTGGTGGGGGTGGGGTGGGGCAAGGACTGCCCTGCTGTTGAACATAACCCACAAGCATTCAGGGTGGGTGGGTAGGGCGAGCGAGGGAAGTGGCCAGGCATTAGGGAAACCTGTATAAAGTGACTATTCCTCTGCAGCTGAGGCAGTTCAGGAACAGCCACACTGATATGATTGGAGTTGGGCTTCTAGCTTATCTGCGCACTCAAGCAATGCAAAGGCATTAAAGTGCCAGCAAGTACTCCAAAGCCTTTCACCCCCCAGGCACAGATAGCAAAATCATGAGCGTTTTAGTGGACTGCAGAACTGTTGGACGACTGCACACCTTGTACAATCTCTTTGCTAAAGCTGGCCATGGAGCAGTCACTGGTGCAGGCGCTCACAGCTCCTTGCAATGCCAGCATCGCAGTTTGCACCAGTCTCCCCCATGATTCAAGCTAACAGTGCAGTCTTGCAGCGCAGGTTAGAATGCCTGTGCCTGAGCTGAGAGCACATCATACTGTCCAATGGACAAAGCTGCCGTCAATCGGTTGGGTGAAGTTGGGTGGAGATGGTGGGGTTTCGGGCAGCCACACAGTGTACTAATTTCTGGCCATCCAAGTAGTGGCCAGCACTCACCAGTATGTGCTAAGGAGCCTTCACACTTAAACCAGGGCAGGTTCTTGGTACACCCATGCTAACCATGTGTCTCTCTCTCTTTCATCCTGCAGGAGGAGTACATCAGCATCATGGAGCCTGGTGAACTAGCTGTATGTCTCATGGCCTACAGAGAGCAAAGACGATGGAGGAGACAGCAACTGAGGCTCCTGGCTGCACAGAGGCAAGAGCAGCAACCTTACGAAGAAGGGGTGGCTGGGACTCCTGCACATGCTGACAAACAGCCACAGTGAGCCGGCGTCTGGTCGGCGCCTCGAAACACTCAGGGTCTATAGGCGCCGCCTTTCATTCCTACAGATGACCAAGAACCAGTGTTGCTGAAGACTGTGCATGTCTAGGGAATTGGTCGGTCATATCTGCCACCTGCTGCAGGATTTGCCATGGGGTCATGGAGGGCATCCACTGCCAGTAGCTGTGAAAATGACCGCGGCACTCAATTTCTATGCCAGTGGCTCCTTTCAGTGCTCCACAGGTGACCTCTGTGAGATCTCACAAGCCTCAACACACAAAAACATCTATGAGGTCACGGATGCCAGCTTTGTGAGGGCACACAACTTTGTGCATTTCACCCAGGACCAGGACAGCCAGGATGCAAGGCCGATTGGATTTGCCCAGATCTCTGGTTTTCCACAGGTACAGGGTGCGATCGGCTACACTCATATGGCACTCAAATCTCCATTGCAACATGTGGCGAACTACATCAACCGCAAGGGTTTCCACTCGCTGAATGTGTGACCACCAGAAATGTATTGTTCTCATTAGAGCGATGGAGATCGAGGGGTGACTTGATAGAAGTTTACAAAATTATGAGTGGCATGGACAGAATAGATAGTCAGAAGCTTTTTCCCAGGGTGGAAGAGTCAATTACTCAGGGACATAGATTTAAGGTGAGAGGAAAAAACTATAGAGGAGATGTGCGGGGCAAGTTTTTTACGCAGAGGGTAGTGAGTGTCTGGAATTCGCTGCCAGAGGAGGTGGAAGCAGGTACGATAGTGATGTTTAAGAGGCAGCTTGACAAATACATGAATAGGATGGGAATAGAGGGATACGGACCACGGAATTGCAAAATGTTTTAGTTGATGGGTAATATGATCGGCGCAGGCTTGGAGGGCCGAAGGGCCTGTTCCTGTGCTGTACTTTTTTTTGTTCTTTGTTCATTCTATGGGTGTGGGCACGGTTTCCAGGGAGTGTGCATGACTCCTACGTGTTCAGTTGGCCACAGATCCCTGAAGTTTTCAAGGGTCCACAGAAGCTGCAGGGTTGGCTCCTTTGGGACAAGGGCTAACCACAGAAGCTGTGGCTGATGAAACCTGTGTGGCAGCCTCAGGCTGCAGCAGAGCGACGGTATAATTAGGCTCATGTTACAGCTCACAACTTGGTGGAGCAGACCATAGGGATGCTGAAGATGAGGTTCCGGTGCCTGGGCTGATCTGGTGGAGCCCTGAATTACAGTCCGAAAGGGTGTCACGCATCGTTGTTGTCTGCTGCGCCCTTTACAACCTGCGGCTGCAACAGGGAGACGAGCTGGCTAAGGAAGAGATGGAGGAGCGGGAGATCTCCTCCAATGAGGAGGAAGTCGATGATTATAAGGGTGAGGAGGTCCTCAAAGGCGACGATGAGCGAGATGAGGCCCTCGCACTGGCTAAATGAGGCAGGCGCACTCGGGAGGCCCTAATAGCTGCTAGTTTTTTGGAGGATGATGACAACATGCACTGAGGTGACCCCATGGACCCTCATATTGCATCTGTGAATGTTTAAGTCAAGTCTGACTGATGACAGCACGAATACCCTCTCTGAGAATGCTCCTCTGTCATGGAGATGGAGTGGAGGCCTAATAGTCACTTGTTTGTAGGAGGATGATGATGGCATGCAGTGAGGACACTCCAAACATCTTCACATAGCCTCTGAGATATCTGATTCCTGTCTGGCCGAGGGCTGCTCACTTGCGCTCTGTGATCAGGGTCATATCATAGAGACGTAGCCATAAAACTTTAGAAGCATCTAATCGTTTGTCTACCTACAGCACCTAGGCCCTTCAAGAGCGCAGCATCACTGGTCACAGATGCTGAAGAGATGGGGGCCAGCTGCACCTTAAAGGTGCTGAGAACACACAGAGAGAATGAGAGAACTCAGTGACACCTGCCCATGACATTCTGGCAGCAATGACAAGCATCGCCAAGGTGCAGGCATCAGTAATGTGTCCAGGGAGTATGATACCGGACCATCACTTTGGTCTGTAGGTTGCACAGAGCACAGGGAAGACCATAAAAAGACCATAAAACATAGGAGCAGAAGTAGGCCATTTGGCCCATCAAATCTGCTCCGCCATTCAATAAGATCATGGCTGATCTGATAATCCTCAACTCCACTTTCCTGCCTTTTCCCCATAACCCTTGATTCCCTTACTGATTAAAAATCTGTCCATCACACCCTTGAATATACTTAATGACCCAGCCTCTACAGCCCTCTGCAGTAAAGAGTTCCACAGTTCACTACCCTCTGAGAGAAGAAAGTCCTCCTCATCTCTGTTTTAAATGGGCCACCCCTTACTCTGAGATTATGCCCTCTGACCCTGGACTCTCTCACAAGGAGAAAGAGCCTCTGAGCAACTACCCTGTCAAGACCCCAAGAATCTTATATGTTTCAATAACGTCGCCTCTCATTCTTCTAAATTCCAATGAGTACAGGCTCAACCTATTCTTCCTCTCTTCATAAGAAAATCCCTCCATACCTGGGATCAATCTAGTGAACTTTCTCTGGACAGCCTCCAATGCCAGTATATCTTTCCTTAGATAAGGGGATCAAAACTGTTCACAATATTCTAGGTGTGGTCTAACTCGTGCCTTGTATAGTTTTAGCAAGACTTCCCTATTTTTATACTTCATTCCCTTTGAAATAAAGGCCAACATTCCAGTTGCCTTCCCTAATACCTGCTGAACTTGTATGCTAGCTTTTTGTGATTCATGCATGAGGACCCCCAAATCTCTGTGCTGCAGCTTTCCACAGTCTTTCTCCATTTAAATAATATTCAGCTCCTCTATTCTTCCTGCCAAGTGCATAACCTCATATTTTCCCATATTATATTCCATCTGCCAAGTTTTTGCCCACTTACTTAACCTGCCTATATCCCTCTGTAGGCTCCTTGTGTCACCCTCATCACTTGTGTTCCCACCTATTTTTGTGTCATCTGCAAACTTAGCAATAGCACATTCACTTCCCTCATCTAAGTCATTAATATATAACGTAGATAATTGTGGCCCCAGCACTGATCCCTGTGGCACTCCACTTGTTACAGGTTGCCATCCTGAAAATGTCCCTCCTTATCCCAACTCTCTGTCATGATTAGTTGGCTAATCCTCTATCCATGCTACTATGCTACCCCCAAGACCTTGGGCTCTTATCGTATTAAGTAGCCTTATGTGCGGTACCTTATCAAAAGCCTTTTGGAAATCCAAATATATTACATCTACTGGTTCCCCTTTATCTGGTGGAGGTGAAGGCTCTGCTATTACATCCTTTATAATAGACTCCAACATTTCCCCAATGAGAAATGTTAAGCTAACTGCCATGCAGTTACCTGTTTTAATCTCCATCCCTTTTTGAATAAGGATGTTACATTGGCAGTTTTCCAATCCTCTGGGAATTTTCTAGAACCTAAGCATTCTTGAAAGATTACTACTGGTGCATCCACTATCTCTGTACCTACTTCCTTTAATGTCCTAGATTGCAACCCATCAGTTCCAGGGGACTCATCGGCCTTTAGCCCCAATAGTTCCCTTTGTATTTTTTCTCTAGTGATAGTTATTGTAATTATTTCCTCACCTCCCTTTTGCCCCTTGGATATTTAGTACTTTTGAAATGCTTTAGTGTCTCCTACTGTGAAGACTGATGCAAAATATTTATTCAACTCCTCCGCCATATCCTGGTTCCCCACTAGTATTTCCCCAGCCTCATTCTGTAGGGGCCTATGTTCACTTTAGCCTCTATCTTCCTTTTTAGATACTTAAAGAAGCTCTTACTGTCCGTTTTTCCTTTCAGGAAGAGGCCCTGGACTGAGACACCTGCCTTTATCTTGTGCAGAAAGGTTTGAGATCTGAGTGACAAGAACACTGCTCATCAGAACAAGGAGCCATAATCAGGGAGACATTCTTGTGAGTTTATTATCAATAGTGAACAGTATGTACAAGTGATTAACACCCATGCCCAGGCTGCGCAACTAACTCTACTTAACTTTCCTAACCCTGCCATTACACCTTGGTGCTCCTCGCACATCCATAGCGGAGGTGGAGGCAGTCTGCTGACTGCAACACCCTGTCTGTGATGACCTTGGCGGGCGCCTCTGGAGGGCCAAGACTTGGAGGGCCCTGGCCTGCTTTCGGGGTGCTGCTGTTTGGCAGTGGCAGCTTCCTCGCTCTGTGGAGCTGGAGCTGGAGCTGCTGAGGTCAAAGGAAGAGGGGATTTGGATGCCTAGATGCTCCGGGAGTCACCTGGATGGATGGATGGCCCTGGGGTGTGCACCTGCTGATCCTTCTCCCTATGGGTGCTCGAGGGCCCCTGGCTGACTCCTTGAGGAGAAGAGGTAGCTGATGCAAGCTGCCCAGCACCCCTCCCACGTACACACTGTTGCAGGCCAACTATGGCATCATAAGGACCTTGACTTCAGGTATTCCTCCACCAGTCTGCAACCTCTCCCAGTTGTTGTGTGTCAGCTTGTCCTGAATGAATAGAATTGGAGAAATTGTAAGCAGGACGCCTGCCAGGCTAGATGATAAGTACGTCTGGCATGTGTGGGTGGTGAATGGTCCCATGGACAGGATGAAGACAATGAAGGTGTGTGAGAGAGTGAATGGGGCTGTTTCTTGAACTGGCAGTGAGTGAGGCCCCTGTGGATGTGTGATGGATGCGAATGTGTGAGTTGAGAGTGATGAGAAGAGTGACTTACCCTGGCAGAACGGAGATCATCATTCACCCTCTTGCAGCACTGGGTGGCTGTCCTCTTTTGAAGGGCATTGGTGCTGGCCACCACTGCCACCGCCTCCCAAGCCTGGTTGGTCATGCTACCACCCATCCTGCGGCCAGAGCGGGGGTAGTGGACATCATGGGAGGACTCCAAGGCATCCAAAATGTGTTCCAGTTACGCGTCACTGAATCTGAGGGCTGCAATCTTTTTGCCTTTTGTGGACATCTTCCCTGTAGCAGTCGTGGTCTGGAAGCACTGAGATGTGTGCGTGTGGACTTCAAATACAGTGCCCAGCGTGTTGAAGCGGCGAGTTGATGGAAATGGTGTGTTTCCTGGGAATGCATAAATAACATGGCAGGTTTGGGACAACATGGCATGAAAACCCACCATTGCGACAGGTGGGTAAAATGTCGTTTTACCTGCCCGCTACCCAACTTAGTGCAAATCTCGGACGATTCCGCCCAATGTCATAGATCATTCCAATGACTTCAAGATAATTACAACAGATCTGTTCTTTTCTCCAAGCTCACTGCAGGCTTATTACTATATTAAGGATACCACAAATGTAATGAAACATGCTGCTACAAAGTCTTAATGGTTGAAGGACAGTGGAAGAATTAAATTCTGGCCTTTGACAATCTAGAAATTATTTGGAAACTGGGAGCTTTCTAGACTGAGTAGAATTGGACAAATGTACTGGTACTCTAGTGGTTTAATTGATTTATGCATACCTTGGCAGTTGCTGAAAATCTCCCTCAGGAAATAAGTTATAAACTAGTTATGAATTGATCATTAGTCTATGTGTATCTTGTATCTCAATCAGTATGTTCAGGAACAACTCTTTTTTTTTTTAATTATACAAATTGGTAGCTTCACTTAATGGTGGAATCATTCATTAGCGTCCTACATAGGAATTATCTTGAGTACAAATGCTTACCAGAAATCAAATTTAAATGATGGCCTTCAAACCAACTTGCACTGTTTACTTCTGATGAGGAAGCAGATATATAGAGGAAGCCAATTTTGCAAACAAAATTCATGTCTCGCTCCAAACAAATAATTTTTGACAGTGCTGGCATATGCCGCAGATGCAGGCTTATGCTGCTTCTCTTTAAAAATAGTGGGATATTTATGATTAGTGCATTCCTGCAAAATAAAAACGATTTCCATCCCTAGACTCGCCAATTACGCACCAAAGTAAATATTAGTAGCATTTAATTAGGATTGGTGGGAGTTGTCTGCAGTGCACAAAATTTTGCTGCTGAGATTCTAGTCATCAAATTACACTGTACGCAAGAGTGTAATAAGCCTAATTTATAATGGGTATTTCAAGTTACAAAGTGGTCATGCTTTTGAAAAAAATAGTTTTTCCCCTATTCAATTCAGTCTTCATTTAGCTCATTCACTACT
Organism: Carcharodon carcharias; assembly: GCF_017639515.1. Taxonomy (NCBI): domain Eukaryota; kingdom Metazoa; phylum Chordata; class Chondrichthyes; order Lamniformes; family Lamnidae; genus Carcharodon; species Carcharodon carcharias. The sequence continues at coordinate 33,031,395 of NC_054488.1, read as the reverse complement.
AACAATGCAATTTCTACTACAGTTACCGACTGCTACGAAAATCCCAGATGTTGCCTGTTTTACAATGATGGAGACCAACTGGCATTATACCAAATGATATGGCAATTAAAGTGTGAAATGAATGGATTGTCTATCGCCAACAAACAGTTTATCAGATTTTTGGCATATCAAGCAATATTTAAAACGACAGCACAACTTATAATTTGAAATAAAGTAGGAATCCAATGATGAATGGAGTGCTGATTTTCAACCAAGGTTGTGTCTGGGCGACAGTTTATTCTGAAGTGCTCATTAATGAGTGCTACTGAGTCTCCATTGCAACATATTGACCTGGATTTTGGGGTCAGCAGTGAAGGAACAGCACATGTACACTTGCCCACAGACTTTTACAGGATTTTGCACTAGATTTTGCAGTGATTAGAAATCCATTTTTGTGCAGTCAACTCCACAGGGGATCTGGAATCCATGTGAACAGGGTGAGCAACTGTATGCCTCCTTAACCAATCAGATTGAATAATTTTAATGAGTCATGCAGTTTAAGGAAGTGCAAGTTAGAATAAGTAATTCAATGTCAAATTATGTACAAAAAGTGAAATAGAGGAAAAGCAGGATGGGATTAACAGACAGAATTTTTTTAAAAAGTAAAAGTTAAAAAAAATGGTCTAGATCTTCTGGTCTCCGGATAGTTGGAAGGAGCCCTCAGAAGTCCTGACACACTGACTCTGTGGGAAATGCTTGGGAAGTTTGGACTTCTGATGGGCAATTCCCCCACTCCCTGACACCCTCCAAAAAGGTCTCCAATTCTGAGTTGGAGAATTCGGACAGTTCCCACTTACTTACCTGGATAGTTACCCAGGAAATGTTAGACAGATTAGATCCTAGTCTAACTCTTGGGTAACTATACAACTGATATCACACACCCCCTCCCAAATCACTCACACTTAAAACTGACCCCCCAGAATCTGACCTGACAAGTCCCCACTCCCTGACTCTTCCCGTCACACCTCCACCACCTAATTGCCCCTTGACCCACCCCATTTCCCCCAAGCTACCCAATGCCCCCCTGACACCTCCAACCCGACCTCACCACCCTACCCAGCTGCCACCCTACTCCTTACCTATTTATCTTACTTACCCTATACCCTTACCCATATACCTTCCCCACCCTACCCCCCTTACCTCAACCACCCTACACAATTATCAGCTTACCTTCCCTCTGTACCTTTTCAAATAAGCTTTGGGACATTTAAACTCTTTTACTTACCAGAATACGGCAACCATTGCTGTAAAAAGGGGGCATGGCTTCTCCATGGATTCTCCCCACTGCTCCCACTGAGGTTTTCTGAGTTCTGCAGGATCTTCCATTGGATGGTTGCCCAGAACCATTGCAGGAAGGTAAGAGTGTATTTTCTTTATCTGATCAGGGTTGGAAGTAGATGTTCAGACCCTGAACGAAAGATTTGGGCTGATATTTATTTTTATTTTTTAAACTATCAACAATAATTAAAATCTGAAGAAATGAGAATCCATAATTATGAAAGTTCATTTTAAATCCAGAAAAGGATGTTTGGCAGTAATTAAAACTTAACAGACCATGAAAAATTCACTTAGACTTGAATGGACAAGCTCTATTCCTGACATGTGCATTGGGTCATGTACGCACCACGACTTTACACCCTTCCATGTATTTGAATGCCTGGTCTCTCAGTAACATACTAGTGTGGCGAAACATCTGAAGGAGCAGAGAAACTCAGAGAGCAACTTCCTGATTTCTGCATTTAACTCCCTCTGCATCATTGCCAATAGTTGCTGTCCAATTTACACTTTTGTCATTGAATGCTGCCTAATAGCCTCAGCATTGTTTTTACTCCAAAATTTGGACCATTGTTCATTCCTGTGCTAAAGCGCTTTATCGTTCACTGAAACCACTTATCAGATGGATTGAACTCCAGATATTATCAATTTAATTAATGGATTCAGAGCAGATGGCATGTAATGTAACCAGTTTATGCCAAGGTGTAAAATCAAATCATTCTGTTGGATTTATTTTTAATGTTTATCCCTGTCCTATTTGGAGACTTTCCTTGCTCTATTAGTTTGTTCTCTGATTACCAGTTTCCCTCCCTAAATATATATTCAAATGTCCTCTAAAACAACTCTAACATGAAAAGTACATTTATTCATTATGAAATATATTATGTTTATCTATATTCACTATGCATCCTTCATGTTAGCTAGGAATTAGATGTTCCACAGTTAACATTTTATAAAAAGGATGAGGGAAGGGAATTGGACTCATATCTGAAAAGAGTGTATCTGAAAATACTGGATAGCCGTTGAATGACTGTACCCTGGGGTCTATAGATGGTACTGACATAGCTTACAATAACAAGAGAAAAATAGAGATAATAATGCAGAACATTCAACAGGAACAGGGTAAAACTACACTTCAAAAATGATCAATGAAGCATCGCTGTTTTGGACAGTAATTTTTGAAGTCTTTCAAGGACAAAGGGAACATGTCCAAGGTGTAAGGAAGCAATAATAATTTGAGGTGAATCCAATGTAATATCAAAATGTAATTAATATATAAATAGAAAAAGTAATGTACATGCCTTTACATAGCATTTAATGACCTTAATCTGCATTAGTAGCTGATAACATATAAATGTTTATTTTTGATCAAGTGTTTTAATTATTATTATAATGTTCACTGTGAGCTGAATTAAAAGTCCTCATATGTTGAATAATCTATTGTTACAAGGAGAACATTTTAAAAATAAGTTGAAATGAGTACTTCACAAAGGTGTTAACAACTGTCAGAATGTGTTTGTCTTGAAAAGTAAAAATATTTAGTCACATGCAATCTCATTAGCATTTACTTGAAACCACTTTTTTGGGGACATTTTAAAATATACATTTGGAGATTTAGTTCTTAATGAGCATTTACTTCCTCTCAAATTAATAAAACTCCTGAATTCATTTGTATTGAGATGAAAAACATAAAGCTGATAAGAAGGAAGATGGAAAAAGAGCTTGAGAAGTGAGGTATTTCCTTATGATAACAGTCTTCACATTATCTTCAGGCTTGTCTTAACCTTTCTCTTTCAGTGACTTCAAAGTTGGAGCACAGAAATGGCTCTCAGCATTGTGATCTAGACTAGAATGATTCATGCTGGTCTTTCTATAAAATGCAGGGTGATGTTCTGTTCACTAACTCACTTAACAAGGAAAAATACAAAGCAGCTTCATTTTTATGGACAAGAGAGTCTGATAATGCTCAATAGCAACTTATTCTCAGAAAAATGGAAAAAGTGAATGAGAGATCCAGAGAAGATGAGAGATGATGCTACTGCTCTGTGCACTCCTGATGCAATTTGAATTTCTGTCCAAACCTATTTAAGTTTTGTTCTAAAACCCTTGCAGATCCTTGTCGCTAATCTTTACACATCCTTCCACAAAACCCTTGCACAGCAGCAATCAAATACTGTCACAACTCCCTGGAGATAGTGCTCTGTAATGTCAACCCCCACTGCTCCCTGAGCCATGACAAATGTGAGAAAGTTTAATCAGACCACCAAATTTCCCCAATTTTACCTAACTGTGTAATTTAATTTAATTTAATTTAGATTAACAGAATATGAACACCAGTTTTGTAAACTTAACAAGTAAATTACTGTTTATTAAACAAATTGTTTTAACCAATGACCAAAGAAAGAAGTATGAACTGCTAACTCTTAACTCTATAACTTATTCTAACCCTTTTAAACCCCTATACACAAACACACACACATAAGACGCACAGAACATAGATTTTAAGGGTGAGGTAAAAACAGTTCGATAGCACCAATTCAGAGTACAGACTTAGATGAGTTGATTTTGCTTGAAGTCTTCCGAGTTCCTTGCAGACTTGTTCTGCTGACACGAGGTAATCTTTCAGCACTTCCAGTCTATAGTTTAAAAACAAAAAAACTGCGGATGCTGGAAATCCAAAACAAAAACAGAATTACCTGGAAAAACTCAGCAGGTCTGGCAGCATCGGCGGAGAAGAAAAGAGTTGACGTTTCGAGTCCTCATGACCCTTTGACAGAACTTGCGTTCGAGTCCAAGAAAGAGTTGAAATATAAGCTGGTTTAAGGTGTGTGTGTGGGGGGCGGAGAGATAGAGAGACAAAGAGGTGGGGGGGCGGGGGGGGGTTGTGGTTGTAGGGACAAACAAGCAGTGATAGAAGCAGATCATCAAAAGATGTCAACGACAATAGTACAATAGAACACATAGGTGTTAAAATTAAAGTTGGTGATATTATCTAAACGAATGTGCTAATTAAGAATGGATGGTAGGGCACTCAAGGTATAGCTCTAGTGGGGTTTTTTTTTATATAATGGAAATAGGTGGGAAAAGGAAAATCTTTATAATTTATTGGAAAAAAAAGGGAAGGGGGAAACAGAAAGGGGGTGGGGATGGGGGAGGGAGCTTAGGATCATCCTCCGCCATTTCCGCCAACTCCAGCATGATGCCACCACCAAACACATCTTCCCTTCACCCCCCTTATCGGCATTCCGTAGGGATCGCTCCCTCCGGGACACCCTGGTCCACTCCTCCATCACCCCCTACTCCTCAACCCCCTCCTATGGCACCACCCCATGCCCACGCAAAAGATGCAACACCTGCCCCTTCACTTCCTCTCTCCTCATCGTCCAAGGACCCAAACACTCCTTTCAAGTGAAGCAGCATTTCACTTGCATTTCCCCCAACTTAGTCTACTGCATTCGTTGCTCCCAATGTGGTCTCCTCTACATTGGAGAGACCAAACGTAAACTGGGCGACCGCTTTGCAGAACACCTGCGGTCTGTCCGCAAGAATGACCCAAACCTCCCTGTCGCTTGCCATTTCAACACTCCACCCTGCTCTCTTGCCCACATGTCTGTCCTTGGCTTGCTGCATTGTTCCAGTGAAGCCCAACGCAAACTGGAGGAACAACACCTCATCTTCCGACTAGGGACTTTACAGCCTTCCGGACTGAATATTGAATTCAACAACTTTAGGTCGTAAGCTCCCTCCCCCATCCCCACCCCCTTTCTGTTACCCCCTTCCCTTTTTTTCCAATAAATTATAAAGATTTTCCTTTTCCCACCTATTTCCATTATATAAAAAAAAACCCCACTAGAGCTATACCTTGAGTGCCCTACCATCCATTCTTAATTAGCACATTCGTTTAGATAATATCACCAACTTTAATTTTAACACCTATGTGTTCTATTGTACTATTGTCGTTGACATCTTTTGATGATCTGCTTCTATCACTGCTTGTTTGTCCCTACAACCACAACTCCCCCCCGCCACCTCTTTGTCTCTCTATCTCTCCGCCCCCCACACACACACCTTAAACCAGCTTATATTTCAACTCTTTCTTGGACTCGAACGCAAGTTCTGTCGAAGGGTCATGAGGACTCGAAACGTCAACTCTTTTCTTCTCCGCCGATGCTGCCAGACCGGCTGAGTTTTTCCAGTCTATAGTTTACTAGTTAAAAACAGGCTTTTAATGTCTCTATCAGTAATTTCTCCCCTTTTCTCTTGACAGGGGTTTCTCAAAGAAACAGGATACGGAGATGTGAGCGATAGCCAGCTAATTACTATGGCTGAATTATTGGAACTTTACCAAAAACAGAGGGGAGAGACGTTTTTAGGTTTTTCCTCTTGGTAGGTTGGAATCCTTCTGCTGGCTACTGCTATCGCAAAACCCTGGTCACCTGGTCAGCAGCTAATCAAACACCGTCATTAGGCAGTTCTCTCTTAAACCATGTCCTTTCTGGCACCATCGTCCAACCTGGCACGTGCTGTTCTAAGAAGTAGCAACATTGTAGATTTTGTCTTCCCGTTTCATGTTTTTTAAAATTGTAGCCACTGTAGATTTTTAAAGCCACAGTCCAATCTTAAAGTCACTGTCCAAGAAGTTTTTTTTTAATGTTTTTACACATCCTTCCTCAAACCCTTGCACAGTAGCAATCAAATACTCAAAATTCAGTCTCATTGATAGATTCAAAAGCTTTTGGGCTGTACAGTGCTTCTGAACAAAAATCTGAATGTTTCTGATTTAATTGGTGGATTAACACATAGTGGGGATGCATTGAACCCCCAAAATGCTGCCTAGTTTACTTAATCCTTGGCTTGTCCTTTATTGGTGACAATGCTCTAAACCTAAGTACCAGAGGTAAAAGCAACACATGCATAACTTCATGATTTCAATTTACGCTAATAGGTGCATTCTGGACCAAATCCCATAATTCTCATTGTTCAGGTTTCAAATTTATATTGTACCACTGGCCTTTTGTTGTGTATTGTACTGAGAAAAGATTAACATGCGGACTCACAGCGGACAGCCATTATTGAACTAACCTTATTTACACCTCCCCAACAGAGAGGGCAGCACAGCAGAGATGGTAATATGACAAAATGCTCAGATTTTGCAATATACTTCACTCCCTCCCCATCTAAATAAACAACTTGTATATTAAAATATAACATGGTACATGTGCATAATTTCCCAAAATATAATATGACTAAACCAAAATCAACAATACCTGAAAATTTAACAGGTTGGGTTGCATACTTAAATAAAAACAAAAAACTGCAGATACTGGAAATCCAGAACTGTTGAAGGGTCATGAGGACTCGAAACGTCAGCTCTTTTCTTCTCCGCTGATGCTGCCAGACCTGCTGAGTTTTTCCAGGTAATTCTGTTTTTGTTTTGGGTTGCATACTTGTTTTCCTGGAATCGCAACAAAAGTATATACATGACCAAAATTACCAGAGTAATTTACATGTAAAAGATCAATTTTTTCCTTAACACTAACGTGTTTAACAAAAAAAATCATCATTGGACAAGAAGTAATGAAAAGAACAACTTATTTATTCTTCTTTTCTACATACTTTCAATTAATCTATCTGCCTTCTTTCTCTTTCTGTCTGGGTATTATATGTTTGCTTGTTTGCTGTAAATCTTATATGTCTAATTTATCTCAGATCAATACAGGGATGTCACTAGTTCCAAATATATAACAGGTTTATTTACAATACTTTAAAACATCTCAGAATTTACAGAATTTTCTATACTCACAAATGGTTGCAGACAGAACCCTGGGGCAGAATTTCACCCATGTTGAGCGGGCTCGGTGGGGGAAGGCTGGGGGGGGGATTGTCAGGAAGCTGTCCACTGCCGTAATTGGGGCTGGAAGCAATTTCACATCAGCGGGCCAATTAAGGCAGGCCCAGCATGAAATGCAAGCAGCAGCACTCAGCGCTGCCTGTGCGGGCAGGTGGAAGAGGGCCAGCAGGTGCGTGCTTCATAATCTCCCTGAGGCACAGAGCTTCCTCAGGGAGATGAGGAGTTACATAAAAAAATAAAGAAAATAAAAATGTAATAAAACATGTCCCTTCATGACTACCAATTCCGCTTAATGGTTGGCATTCTGACATTGATTTTGTCTCAATCAAAAATCCTGACTCACTTTGCTCTACCAGTGGATTCTATGATACCAGCAAATGTTCAGTTTCTCTTTGATTTTCACTTTCTTTTTGACTTTCACTTTTGGCTGCAAGAATAATTTGGATTATAGGAGGTTTCTCCTATTCTCCCTTTGTCAGATTTCCACTTTCAAGTGAATGATCTACATGACACTAATGGAGTCTCTCTCCAATCTTCACTAAATATGTGAATGCTCCTAGTCTCTTTACAACAACTCCAATTACATACTTTGCCTTGTCAACTTGGTGGTTTTTCACTGACTTTCTGACCAGCAATGAAATCTCTAAGTTTCCTGCCTGGTGTATCATGATTCATCTTCACTTGGTCTTGCTTTTCTCTTACTTTGCTATTGACGTCAGACTTAAGTAAACTAAACCTTGTCCTAGCATCATTTTTAAACACTAACTCGTAGGGTGAGCAACCTATTGTAGACTGTGGGGTTATTCTCTAAGAAAACTGAGAATTGTTTAGCCTGTGTCAAAGAGAAACATGGGAATTACTGCCTAACTTATCACCTAGCAAATACTTCTGCAAATACCTCTTCCCAAACTGTACTGTATGTTCTGCAGCACCATTCAATGCTGGATGATATGGTGTAGTAGAGTGTGTTTGACTGCATTCTTACTCAGGAATATTTCAGACTCTTCTGACCTAAACTATGGACCATTATCTGACACTAACACCACTGCCAACCCATAAATTGCAAATCAACTCCTCAAAACTTTAATAGTTTTAGCACTTGTGGTATCGGGCACAGACTCAACATTTATCCATTTGCTATAGCTGTCAACCAAAGCAAGGTTCTCTTTCCCTTCCACTTCAAAGAAATCAACATGTACTCATTCCCATGGTTTTGTTGTGATTGACCATGGAATGAAAGGAACCTTGGTTGGACCATTTCTCATTCTGAGACACAGTTCACAACCTTTCACCAACTCACCAATTCAATATCTCTATCTACCTTTGGATATCAAATATGATTTCTTGTTACTGCTTTCATATGGACAATGCTCTTGATGAAGTTCCTCTAAAAATCTCTTTCTAAATCTTAATGGAATAATAACTCATAAACCCCATAGGAGACAGCTTTGATCTACACTCAGTTCATTTCTGCGTGTAAAATGTTCCTGAAATTTCTCATCATTGAACCCTTTAGGCCAGCCGTTCATAACATAATTGAACATTTTACTGAGCACCACATCCTTGCAAGAGTCTTCACTAATTTCTCTGGCAGATACTGACATGTCATGTATGTGTAAGTAAGGTAATGCATAGGTAACTCAGTGGCTAAAAATTAATCAGTCTTTATGGGAAAACTTGTAAGAATGTTCACATTTATATGATCTGCTGGCTTATGATACTTAATAGCGTACTGATGGCTAAGTTTATCATTTGGTCCTCCTTACTCAAAGACCACTTTATGCTCTCTTAGCACTTCCTCAATGACAGACATACTCTTATTGATCCCTGCTGCAAATAACCCAGCCCAGTTTAACCATATCTTCTTAATTCAATTTCTTCCCATCAGGGAGACATTGTTGCCTAGTAGGTACTAGTAGGTACCAATAGGATGTATCATATTCCACCCTAACCCTAACCTGACCTAGCACTGGAATACTGTTATTGAAATAACTAGTTCATTTTGAAATAGGTCTTATGGCAGAGTGGGTAGCATCCCTGCCTCTGAACTAAAAGCTGTTGTGTTCAAGTTTTACTCCAGGACTTGATGCAAGCAAAACACAGCAGGTGCTGGAAACCTGAAATAAAAACATAAAATGCTGGAAAAACTCAGCAAGTCTGGCAGGATCTGTGGAGAGAAACAGAGTTAACGTTTCAAGTCTGTATGACTCTTCTTCAGAGCTCTGAGACTTGAAACTTTAAAGCTGTTTGTCACTTCACAAATCCTGCCAGACCTGATGAATGTTTCTAGCATTTTATGTTATTATTTCCACTCCAGGACTTGGTGGCCAAGGAAGTTGTATTCATAACACAGCCAAGTAGGTTGAATATCAACTTGTAAATCCTTCCAACACACTCCAATGGCAGGCAGTAAGAGTGGCAGAAATTCCTGGTCAGCAATGTGATGGAAAGAAATTGGAGCCTCTTCCACCAATGTTCATAGTCCCAGGCTACAAAATGCATCTAAAAGTGTATGTTGCCACAACAACTCAGGCTCCTTGGGTGAGGGGTGGCAGGACGGCGGTTGGGGGGTGGGGGGAGGGGTCAGTTGGCTAGAAAGATGATGTGGATCAGATTGGTGCCAACAGCACAGGGTTTGACCCCTGTTCCAAGTTTGGGTGGATTTGCAACCTGGCTCCTAGCCCTAGCCGTGGTGAGATTGCAGTGCTGTGGGTCGTGCTTGCCTTTGGGCACAGAACTCAAGAAGAAGTCAGTTTCACACCAGTTTTGCATAAGGGAATTTGACTTCTTGTACTCTGAGAGAACAGAAATGATTGCAGCTGGATCAATGATGAAAGTAAGTTGTGAATCTCCAACTTTCATTTTCAGTGTGGCTTCTGAAATGATATCTTCAGTCCTACCATACCTGAAAACTTTGACAGAATTCTGCGCGGAACAATGTTAACCTGCATTTGGGTGCAATATTCTGTGTTCTGAAGTGATCTTTCAGTCATTATTTGATCAAGTGCAATCACTGACCTGAAATGAATTCGCACGGCACTTAAATCGCATCCATTGCAACTATTTATTTGCCTACAAACGTTCAGCTGACATCACTGGTGTTCAACTGACATAGAATGAAGTTTACCCAGCTCTCAGCTAGCATCAACTGCGCTCACAGCAAAGGCCTAAAGTAACCAAGCTGGTTAAGGGAGCTTGTTTAAGCACTTACAGATAGAAATTTAACTAAGTCCCTGCAGTTGTTTAAGTATACATACTTGGAAATTTAACAAACTCCCTGCAGTGCAGTTCAAATCTGCATACTAGCCATTATTATGATGGACTGGCCTCTAGTGAACACATCGGCCTCCCAATTTCTGGTGTCATGGAATATATTTCCAGCATTTTCTGTTTTTCTTTCAAGTATCCGCAGTATTTTGCTTTTATTTTCTTAGTAGAATCCAGGAAAGGATTAAACCCACTTCTAACTCCTAGCTAATATGCTACTGAACACCATCACATACCCAATGCCCCACCCTTGCAGGTCAGGGATGACTGGAACCAGAAGAGACATTGGGACCAGCTGGAAGTGACATCAGAGGCCTGCTCAGCACATTTCAAGCCTGCGTGGGATCATATTGCAGTCCAGAGCAAAATAAGTTTTGGATCTGGGGTGCGGGGAGTGATTGGTGGAGGGCAGGGAGAGAGAACATACACAAAGAGAGACTGAGAGGCAGAGACAGAGAGAACTGAGAGAGACAGAGTGAGCGAATGAGAGAGGGAGGGGGTGGGGAGAGAGAGAAAATAGAGAGCGAGGGGCGGGGAGGAAAGGAGAGGGAGGGGCTGGCAGGAGTGGGAGGGGGTGCAGGGGGACAGGTAGACGGAGGGCTGGGAGGGAAAGGGGAGATGCTGGCAGAGAGAGAGGCAGGGTTGAGGGAGAGAGAGTGGGGCTGGGAAGGAGGGTGGGGCTGGGGGTTGAGAGAGAGGACCTGGGGTGAGGAAGAGAGAGAAGAAGAGCAAGAGAGAGAGCGGGGGGAGGGAGATAGAGGGAGGATTGTTGGGGGGGGTGGTGTGGGGAGAGAGCAAGAGAGGGGGAATGAGCTAGAGAGAGCAAGCGAGACAGGGGCTCATAGGAAGGGGAGTGGGGTGAGGCTGAGGGAAGGAGGGGGGACGACTTGATGAGTTACGGGCAAGAGTCCCGAGGTTGGGGGCTTGTCCAGAGTTGGCTCTGAGACTGGGGTGTGGGCTGGCACACAATCCCATGTAGGTACATTTCCGACAAGTAGGAGGGGAAGGGTCCAGGCCAGCCTGAGGGCTGGGTGCTGGGTGTTGCTGACTTACTGCAAAGGGAGAGGGAACAGGGAAGATCTGAAGTGGGGGTGTGGGGGGTGTACTACAAGATTGAGGTTTTTAGTTATGCATTGGATGGTATATTTTTGCTTTAAAAATTTTTTATTCACAATATGTTTTTACTTATTTTTGATCTTTCCCCTTCAGGAGTAAACCTTGCTGGGATGTCTGGATTTCTTGGGCAGTAGCATGGTCTGGATGTTGGGGAGGATTGTGCCCTGGGCTACAGTGACTCCTCCCAGCAGCTTGTTGAGCTCCTTGTCATTGCTGATGGCGACATGCAGGAGGTGGAGGCTGAAGCGGTTCTTTTTATTATCCCGGGCTGTATGCCTGCCAGCTCCTTAATCTCCGGGATCAAGCATTCAAGAACAGTAGTCAGGTAGACGGGTGTAGTTAGGGAGGGAGTTCCAGGATTTTGACCCAGCAGCAGTGAAGGAACGGTGATATCGTCCTAAGCCTGGATGGTGTATGACTTGGAGGGGAACTTGCAGTTGGTTGTGTTTCAATGCATTTGCTGCCTTTCTTCTTCTAGGAGGTGGTCGTGGGTTTGGAAGGTGCTGTCGAGGGGCCTTGGTGAGTTGCTAGCTTTCTTATTTCATTATATACTTCTAAATTTAATTCCACTGCACGAATACTTTTCAATGGTGCCACATTTACTTTGTTGCTTACATTGTTGACAATTTCTTTACTCCCCCACCCCATCACCCACTCCCCGGCAAAGTGTCCCTTGCATTTCTTCTGGTGTCGGCACAGCAGAGGCATTGGAGAATGATCAGAAGGAAGGGTTAAAATGCTAGCTGAAATGGAACGGATAAGGGATGTTCTTAGGAAAAAAATTCAAAAATAAGCAGGATTATTTATTTATTTTTTCCATCATAACATGTAGGAAGCTACACTGACATCCTCCTGATCGTTTTGATGCCTAATGATCGTACTTAATACCTTCAGTGCCACCTTTTTTCAATTATGTTCGGTACTGACTCAGTGTGTACCTGAATGGGATGTGTGCATGCAGCAATCTCTCAAATTGCTCAAGCTCCTTCAAAATCAACTTTAGGAGTTCCAGAAATGTGTCACAATGTTCATCAGTCCTTAATTTCACAAATGATTTTTTTTTAAAAATTCCATTCCAGCCTCTTCATCATCTTTCTGTTGTGTGTTGCACTGGGAAAAAATTAACGTGGATTCATAGCAGGCACCCATTGTTGAACTAACTTTAATTACACCTTCCCAGCAGAGAGGGCAGTATAACAAAATGCTCAGACCTTACAATATATGTAATAACTTGATGGAGCAGCAGGTTTGGTGAAGAAAAGGCTAAACTTTACTTAGGAGACATGTAGAGGTGTTTGTACGCTAGATGCAGTCTCTGTTGGAAGCCCCACCCACAGGATTACCTGTGCAATAAGCTTATTGGTCGAAGCCCCTGTAATCGCATCATATGATGAGTGATTGACAGGAAGGAGTGACAATACATCTAGTTACTACACTTCCTCCCCCTTTGTTTCTTACATTTACAATGAAAAAACATGTTAGAAAAACCAGCAAACATTTATAAAGTCTCTGGTGATTACAAATCAAATCTCTGAGGAGCTCGGCAGAGAAGGTTACAGTGGTGTAGTTCTACCGAAGGGGGTTTCTGAACAGGATTAAGAGGATCTGGAGCTGCACCAGGAGATACATCGTTGGAACTAGGTAGTTCCGTATTTGGCAACTTGTTAGATATGTCTAGACTATCAGTTCTAGGACGATCATACCCTCAGAAGTCAGCAGCAAAACATCAATCACAGGTTGATCTTGCAGTTGTTGGGATGTTTCTCTAGCCCTAATATGATCTCACATTTATGCACAATTCTATCTTCAACTTACACTTGGAAAAGATAATGGATCAGCCTCTGAAATGATGGCTTCTGGAGTCTAACAGGGTCCACTTCCAAAATTATACACGTATACAGGGTCACCTACATGGAGCATACAAGCCTTGCTGTGCAAATTGTGGTCCAATGTTTGAATATTCTGGCTCTGTGTCACCTTCTCCTCTAGATTTGGAAACACCAAAGGTAAACATGTATGCCAACGGCATTTCATCAGTAACTATGATGGTGTCGAGCCCATAGCAGAATGCGGCATTGTACAGTAACTTAGGAGAAGTCTGGAAAGGCGAGACTCCAGAGTACCTCCGGATAACGTTTTCATACCAGCTTTAAAAGTCTGGACAGCTCTTTCGGCGAGACCATTGGATGAAGGGTACCAGGAAGTGGTCTTTATGTGCCAGATACTGTTCAGGTCTGTGAATCTCTGAAATTCCATGCTGGCAGGCGCTGTTCCATCATCAGAAACACTAATCTCAGGTAAACCATGTATACTGAAGAAATAATGTTGCTTTTCAGTAGTTGCAGCTGACGATGGTGTTTTTACTTCGTAGACCTCAAGCCATTTTGAATGTGCATCGATGATTAATAGGAACAAGGTGCCTAGAAACGGTCCTATATAGTCATTATGCAGTCTCACCCAAGGTCGACAGGCCATTCCCATGGGTGAAGAGGAGATAAAACAATTAGCTTCTGGTGTTGCTGGCAAAGGGAACAGTGTTTAACCATGCTCTCGATGTCACTGTCTATTGCTGGCCACCAGACCTAGCTAGGCCCCAGTATCTTCATCTTCGATATGCCTGGGTGTGCACTGTGGAGCTTTCATACCAGCTTTGGTATGAAAGACTGACTTTCTACCCTGTGATAGGACCATGACTCTTGAACCCCACAGCAAAATTCCATCTTGACAACTCAAAGTTGGATGTTTCTGGAATAAAATGGTCGTAAGTCATCAGACACATGTCCTTGGCCATTCTTGTAAAACAAAATCTTTGGCTGGGATCTTCTGTGCCCATTGGCGTCGGGCGTCTTTGGTGGCATGAGTGGACAATATGGTGCGATCAGTTTCACAACTAAAAACCATGAAACCAGTTTGCCAACATGTTCTCTACCATCAGACGCTGGGAACCTCACTGTAATATATGAGCATATCATTAGTAGGCCTGCCCACTGGAATCATTCCCCCTCCACTGGATCATCCGCCATGTTGGCGGGAAAACACGCCGAAGTGTTTCACAACAGCACATAAGTAACATTCACCTGGTGGGCTGCACTTCGTTCGGGACTTCAAGATTTGTTTGCCTACCTTGCTTTGGTCAGCGCTCAGTGATCAGCACCAGCCTTCACAGACAGCACCACACCACTTATAGGGGGGCTCACGGGTAGTTCTCTACCTACCAGATCAGCTATATGTGGGTGGATTTTCAATGGCTGCAGGGCTAGGCCTTGCTTGGCAAAGGGGAAGAAGTGGCTTTAGGCCAGGGAAGAGGCTGTAGGATGAGGGCTTTACTGGGGAAGGAGGGTAACACAGGGTGTGTGTGGGGGCACATTGTGATCTGTACAAGTGGTCTCAAAATGATGAGGGCTGAGGAGACAGTGTTCAGAGGAGATGAGGTCAGATGAACATGTGAGGGTATGTGTGTGAGAATGGATGGTGAAGTCCCTTGAGCTGACAGTGAGTGAGATGTCAGTGAATGCGTGATAGGCTTGAGTGTGTGAGTTTAGAATGATGAGATGGTTGCCATACCCTGGCTGCACAGATTAGATAATTCATCCTCTATCTGCATTGGATGGCCAACCTCTTCTGCGCAGCATTGGCGCTGATCACCACTGCCACCATCTCCCAAACCTGGTTGGTCATGCCGCTACCCATCCTGCGGACAGAGGGGGGCATAGAGCACACCTCAGTGGGCTTCCACAGTGTCTAAAAGGCATTCCAGTGACGTATCTCTAAACCTGGGGGCAGCAGTCTTTTTGTCTTTCGTGGATATGTCCCCTGCAGTAGTCATGGGCTAGAAGTATTGAGATGCGTGCGTGCGGCTGGACTAGAAATACAATGCCCGACTTGATGAAGCGGTGAGGTGATGGTGTGGTGGGTGAATGCCCACCATAGAAACGGTATTGTTCCCAGGAATGCATAAAATATGCAGTGGGCTTGGGATGATGCAGTGTGAAAACGTGCCATTGCAGCCGGATGGTAAAACACCGTTTTACCTGCCAGCTACCGCGCTTAGTGCAACTCTGGGACGATTCCGCCCTTTGACTTTTGACAATACTGGGTCTCTTTTCACCCAATTCTTGATCTGGTTGGCACATACAGGTGATGAATCCAAGAAATTTAACATTAACACTAACTCTTGTGGAATGGATATATTGACAAGACTACCTGGGAACGGAAGACAACTAAGTGCATCTGCATTGGCTATATGTGAGCCAGGGTGGTACATGAATGTGTACTTGTAAGTTGATAGCGTCAAAGCCCAATGTTGGACTCTCGCTGAAGCTATAGGAGGAATAGCTTTGTCTTCACTGAACAAACCTCTCATGTGGCTTATGGTCAGACACAATTTATTTTATTCATTTCTGGGATGCGGGCTTTGCTGGCTGGGCCAGCATTTATTGCCCATCCCTAGCTGTCCTTGAGAAGGTGCTGGTGAGCTTGTAAAATGTCACCAATGTAGGTATTGCTGAAGCCTCTTGACACCAAATACAACTGACAAACTTTTTTCCAATGGAGAGTGGCCTTTCTCAGCTTGGGAAAGTGTTCTTGAAACGTAGCCAATTGGTCTTTCTGATCTGACCTCCATTTGATGACATAGAATGGCTTCTACACCAAAAAGAGAAGCTTTACATATCAACATTAGCTCTTTAGATGGGTCATAATGTACCAACAAGCATGATGAATGAAGTAGTTTCTTCGGTGTTACAAAGGCTTCTTCTTGCTGTGAACCCCATGACCAGCAGTTGTTCTTCCTCAGCGAGAAGTGTAGCGGTGCCAGTACAGTGGATAGATTAGTTAAAAACGGCAATAGTAATTAATCATACCTAGAAAAGATTTAAGCTCTGTCATATCAGAGGGTGATGGTGCATTTTTAATTGCTTGGACCTTGTCTTCAACAGGATGCAACCCCATAATGTCCACTCTGTGACCTAGGTAGGTTACCCCAATGCTTAAAATGTGCAATTCAAACACACAACTGCTTCCATAAATTCTCTCAGCACTTCCTCAAGGTTGACTAAATGTTCAGCTTCGGTCAGTCCAGTGATGAGAACATCATCTAAGTTAACAACCGCCTGTGGAAGAACCTGCAGGAGTCTCCGTGGTTCACTGAAAAATAGCACATGCTGATGAAAGTCCAAAAGGTAATCTGGTGCACTGGTAGAGGTTTTTATGGGTATTAATTGTCACATTTTCTTGATATGCTACCCAATGTCAATTGTTGATAGGCATGACTCATGTCTAATTTTGTATATGACTTGCCTCCTGCTAATTTGGAGTACAAGTCATTGATTCTAGGAATGGGGTATTTGTCTAACTTTGCTGCTTTGTTGACTGTCAGTTTATAGTCATCGAATGTACATATAGTCTGGTCCGGATTGATAATTGGGACAATGGGTGTGGCCCACTCAATAAACTGGACAGGATGGAATATTCCCAGGTTTCCAACCTGGACAACTCTGCTTTCATTTGTTGTTTTAATGAGTAAGGCACCGGCCTGGCCTTGAAGAAATGTGGTGTTGCCTGGGGATTGACATGTATTTTAGCTTGCATACCCTTCAGCTTTCCCAATTCATCTTGAAAAACAGTATCATATTTCTCCAAGAGCTCTGAAATTCCATTGGACTTCCAATGGAATATTTCTGACCTGTCAGGTTTTATTTTCTGCAGCCAATCTCGACCCAAAAGACTGGGCCCTTCCCTTTATTATGATTATCACAGGCAGTTGGGCTTTCTGTTGTTTGCAGCAGACTGGAACAGTAGCAATGCCTTTGACCTGAATGGATTCTCCAGTGTAGGTTCTCAGCTTGGCGGATGTCCACTTCAATGTCAATGGCTGACTCCCTTCACTGAGGTACTTGAATGGGTGCTCCCCAACAACAGTAGTTGAAGCAACAGTATCCACCGCCACCTGCAGTTGCTTGTCATTCGCTTGCACTGTCATTGTAATGGGCTCAGATTTAACAGCAGTCATACAATACAGGGAGTATACATCAGTAGGAGCAGCCTCAGCCTTTGCTGTATCAGTTAGCTTAATCAGGTTTGTTTGTTGTTTTGCTGTTTGCCTATCCTTGGTTCTGCACTGCCTAATCAGGTGTCCTTTCCTGTGGCAATAATTGCATTCTGCCTCTTTGAATTTACAAATGTCAGCTCCATGATTTCCTCCACACCTGTAGCAAATGCATATCTTATTAGCTGATGTGTTACCATTAGGCTTCCTACGTCTTCGTGGGCGTAGAATCAGGTTTAAAATCTGTTGTTCTGTTTCTCGTCAGTGACAGGTTCCCGCCCAATGTGGAGTCCGGCGCCATTATCCACACTCTGAAAAGCCTGCTAGTATTTCGCGGCACTTTCCATAGCGAGAGAAAGTTCCAGGGCGTGCTTGAAATCAATATAGGATTTGGCTAGCAAGCAGTTGTATGGCATCATCCCTGAATCTGCATACAAGTCTGTTCTGCAACATATCATTCAAGTTTTCCTCAGACTCACAGTATTCAGTTAACTGTTTAAGATTCGCCACAAAGGTAACAATGGACTTTCCCGGGGCACGAAGTCGCAAATTAAACTTGAAGCGCTGCATGATCAAGACGGTTTGGGTTAAAAGTGCAATTGCAGGAGTTTCACTAACTCACTGTATGAGTTAAAACTGGGTGTGTTCAGGGCTGGCAGGTTTCAAATCAGGTTATATGTTTTGCTTCCACATGCACTCAGCAGGATAGCTTTATGCTTTTCTTAAGCAGTAATCTCGTTCACGACGAAATGAGTCGCTCGACATACTGACTCCAATCTTCAATGTTAGCATCATATGAATTGATTCTTCCAAACAGCACATGACTGGTAAGTATTGTTCAACATTGTTTTACTCACATCAGTTGGGACGAAGTTTGCAGCAGAAGTTGGTATTATCCTCATTACCAAATGTAATAACTTGATGGATCTGCAGGTTGGTGAAGAAAAGGCTAAACTTTATTTAGGAGGCATGTAGAGGTGTTTGCACACTAGATGTGATCTCCGTTGGAAGCCCCACCACAGGATTACCTGCGCAATAAGCTCATTGGTTGAAGCCCCCATAGTCGCATCACATGATGCATGATTGACAGGAAGGACGGACAATACATCCAGGTACTACAATATATTATGCCTCTGGGCAGAATTTTAAGTTCCACGGGTGGACGTGCGCCCAACCTGATTGGGCATAAAATTGTGAGAGATGATGTTGAGCGAGTGTCCCAAAGTTATCGTTCACTTACGCGATATTTCGCTCGGCGGGCACGTGTGCAATAAGACCTAAGACATAGGAGCAGAAGTAGGCCATTTGGCCCATCGAGTCTGCTCCACCTTTCAATAAGATCATGGCTGATCTGATAATCCTCAACTCCACTTTCCACATAGCCCTTGATTCCCTGATTAAAAATCTGTTTATCTCAACCTTGAATTTACTTAACAACCCAGCCTCTACGGTAAAGAATTCCACAGATTCACCACCCTCTAAGAGAAGAAATTCCTCCTCATCTCTGTCTTAAATGGGTGACCCCTTACTCTGACATTATGCCTTCTGGTCCTAGACTGTCCCACAAGGAGAAACAACCTCTCAGCAGCTACCCTGATAAGCCCCCTAAGAATCTCATATGTTTCAATAAGGTCGCCTCTCATTCTTCTAAATTCCAATGAGTACAGGTCCAACCTACTCAACCTCCCCACATAAGAAAATCCCCTTAACCTCGTGAACCTTCTCTGGACTGCCTCCAATGCCAGTATATCGTTCCTTAGATAAGGGGACCAAAACTGTTCGCAGTATTCTAGGTGTGGTCTAATGAGTGCCTTGTATAGTTTTAGCAAGACTCCCCTGTTATTATACTCCATTCCCTTTGAAATAAAGGTCAATATTCCATTTGCCTTCCCACCACCTGCTGAACTTGTATGCTAGCTTTTTCTGATTCATGCACGTGGACCCCCAAATCCCCGTGCTGCAGCTTTCTGCAGTCCTTCTCCATTTAAATAATATTCAGCTCCTCTATAGTCGAAAGCCCGCCCATCAACAATTAAGCGGGGAATTAAGCCCATTAACTGCGCAATTGAACACGTTTTTCATGGCCCGTCCAACCTTACGGTTGGTGGAGGGGTCAATCAGCCTTTACACTTTTCATGAAACCTCATCCAAGGGCGGGATGAAATCTCCATTAGGAAATAAAATAAATACCTGGGGACAGCATTTTTATGAGGTACGCTTTCAGGTGCTTGATTGTGCTGCATGGACATTTTTTCAGATTTTTTATGCTTTATTTTATTATTTGCAGGTCTGCAGCTCCCTTGAGGCAGCTGTCTGTCCTCAGGGAGCTCTCTCGAAGCACTCACCTGCGCCCGCCCTCTTCCTGCCCCCGCCCCCGCTCCCGACTGCTCCCAGGCCCATCGATCGCAAGCACCTGATGACGGAAAAATTCAGGCCTTAGTTCCTAAATTCTGAAGATGCAGAGTGCACTGCCATTATTACCATTCAAAAGGTATGTGATTTAGATTTTTAATGTTAAGACTGTGTGCACAAAAATATGTATCGTTATGTGGCAATTCAGATTAATTAATTTCCATTTTATCAGGACCCTCTTCAGCCACCTTTTAGTGAGTCTTCCTTGTATCTCCTTCTTTGGCTCATGTCCACTTTTGTCTAATTAGCCTAATACTTTTTGTGTCGTGGTGCATGAAGTTGTATCTGGTGTCAGTGTTACAATTAAAAAGAAACAGCAAGTCAAATTTCTGTAATTTTGTTCAACAGTTTACAAATGCTTTAATTTAAAATATAAGATTTACATTTGAAAGATTAAGGTAGATAGAATAATCATAATTTCAGGGTCGAAAGAGAGATGGACTTGCATTATATAATGCCTTCCCAATGTAATCACTGCTGTTATCTGGGTGATGCAGCAGATTAGACTCAGACAACACAAGTTTTTCAACTGCCCAATAGGTTACACTTAACAGAATTGTATTCCTGTAGAATTGGGTAAGGGCAAATAGTGTCTTTTTACAAAATATATTTCAAAGGATGAAACATTGAACACAAATATTCTTTATTGACAAGGGGCTAAAAATGTACAGGAAAGTAGTTATGGTAGTTAGCAGCACTATTCAATTTGCTTTAGCAATGAGCCTAGCAATTACAACTAGCATTCAGATTCCAGGTGCAGAAGTTAGGAGAAATTAATATTTAAGTTCTGCCCAATTTTATGTAAAGCATCTAGCAGCATTTTGAGAAATGGTTGGATGATTCTACAAAAGTCAGTTATTAGATTGTGAGGTATAGGTAGACACTATCTTTATTATTTCCATGCAATAGGAGCCCAGGTTTCAACCATGATCAGAAAGTCATGTGTACACAATATATGAAACATAAGATAGCAAGTAGTCACTGCTTTCTCGGTATAAAATTGTTCAATTAAAATGTTACACTTGAGGAAGTCTGTAATTCAAAAGGACGCATTGGCAACTCTGGTACCAATGTTGCATGTGAAATTATCCCAACTGGGGTTTTTTTTTTATATACATTCTTATTAAAGTCTTTGGTCTCTACTGTTTACTTGCATCAGCTTGTTAATCAGAACATGCCTAACTGTTAGGCCACCTTTTTATTGGCAGTTTAATGAATTTTCCTTACAACTAAACTAGAAACTCCAGGAAATCAAATGAACAGGCACTCCTGTTTGCTGATTTCGTTTTTAAAATCGGGCAGAGTACATTGAGGGCTGCCAATGTAACATTGCCAATTCGATGCAATGGCTCATCTTTATCATTCCATCTATATAAGTAATCAGAATCTTGACTTATTCCATGTTAGTTTTTTCATATCATTACTCACAAGTAGACAAAAGGGCATGAAGGATGGCATTATGTTGAATGATAATCTCGATGACAGTGTTATATGAACACTGTTTCGAGAATAGACTTTGTTAGTGTTGAATCCAGTTACTTTAAAAACAAAGGTTTCCTACGTTTAAAGGTGATTTCAATTCTATCTGCCTAATGGAAACTGGGTAATAAAATGGGTTGGAAGACTGCTGATGTCCTGCAGACAGCAAGGCCAGCAGGGTCCTTCTTTACATAACAGTATCAGGCCTTGAGCATAATTTTAACTGATGGCCTGAGTGAGGGAACTATTTTGGATTCGAGCCAGATATAGATATCACAAAAAGAATCCAGGGTCGGGAGGCTCAAACAGTAAAGTTTTAACACATTTGTGGGTCTACAAAAGCAACAGTGTTTATCTGGACCCTACAAGGAAAGATTAGGGATTTCCCTGGTCAACATTGCTCCACTCCCTTTCTAAATGCAAGATCCTCCCAATATCCCTTTCCATGAATTACCTGAGCAAAACCTTTCCATCAGAGGTGACCCATATTCTTCTCCCAACCATCAATCAGCCTCTACCTCCTGTCCGTTGCAGAAGCACAACAAACTGCAGATGATACCCTATCATTAAAGTCACCCAGAACTTATGCAGCAGAGGTCAGGGGGATGTTACCTCTCACCTCGTCCACACCCTCCCAATTCACATTCTGGGTTAAATTTGGAGTATTATTAGTTTTATATAGAAAATAAAAGCAAAATATCCATAATTATTCATATTTTGTATATTCATTTCAACAATTTTCAGTTTTTCAAATTTGGAAAAAAATCCTTTGTTTTGAAAAAAACTAAAAAGCTTAAGCAGTCTTTGGGTACACAGTAAAAAATTAACCATGGACATCACTTGAGGCAAGTGTTAGACTTAGCCAGAAATCAAAAGATGATAGAATTAATTGTTTTGTGCCAATGAAGAATATAAATACCATGTGAAGGCATAGGGTGTATGGAATAATTATTAGTGCTATGCTAAGGTGCAGTACAAGCAATACCAAAAGAACAATTATTCAGGACTTTAAAATAAAAATTGGTTGCTTAAAACTGAATTATTCTGTCTTTGTCATTAACACCTGCTCGCTAATGTTTTGCATGTGTGAACATTGAGTAATGAAAGATTAAGACTTCTGGAATGTATTGCTTTGAACAAAGCAAGCCTTTCAAGCTCTACAAATGCATTCTCAGAGAAACCCACTGCTGCAAACAATTGGAACCATGTGTTCCAATACTCTTAAACATTTGCTTGCCAATATTTTCTCCTTTTCTGCTGGTGTTGGCTGTTCATTGGGTGTATTATATACAGGCCCCTACAGTACTCAATTACCTCACCAATTTCTATACTCAACAATGAATATCAGCAGGGTACTGGCTTGTGAGGTATCAAATGCAAATCGGATCCTGTCCTTGCCCAGTAAACACATACATGCACTTCTAGCAAGTCATCAGATATGCATTAGAAGTGTGAAACCTGGCTGTTTTCCTTGGTTAACTCAGGGCCCCAAGCTAATCTTAGCACCTCTACTGGCATTGGCTGAGACTGGCTTGACCAGCAAATTGAACTCAAGGCCTTCTTGATTTGTACAGTTCAGCTACTGGATCAGCTCATTGAACCATGCTATCAGACTTAACTGCAGTTACACCACACATTGGTGAACAAGTCACTACATTCCTAAGGGACAAGGTACAAGTTCACAATTCAATTCATTTCAAGTTGATTGGAGATTTACAGCTAGAATTTTGGAACTCACCAGTGTTATTAAATTTCTGTTGTTTTTATTGATGTAAAATCCACTACACATGTCAGCTGTGACTGTTTAACCTGCAGTTGCAATAAAAAAAATACATCACATAGCCTTTTTTAATCAAACATGATTTGAAACAAAATATCAAATATTGCTAAGAGAGGCATGAAGCTTTTTGTCTTGCATGCATCAGGCCAAATGTAAGAATGCCAAATTTCAAGTACTCACAACAATTTATACAAAAGGGTAAAAGGGTGCTGATTGGTTGACAAGTTGACTTTGATTAGCTGAGGTTTTGCCAAGGAGAAAGCAACAGGGAACTATAGGCTCCCCAAGCTCCCGGGCAATTCAAAAAGGTGCCAAGGCTTGAACGTATTCCTTTTGTTTGTAGAGAACGGGAACCTATACATGATACAGTTGCGTCTAGCAAAGGTAAATGGGCCATGTTATGAACTCAGTTAATTATTTTAAATTGCTTGTTAGTGTAGCTATTTGCACACTCACGATTGTTCAGCATGTGCTGCCCAACATGGAATCACATCTAACAGTAGACGGTTTGTTGTAAGTTTTGCAAGCGTGGGCTAGTTGAGTACTCTACCTATTAGGAAAAATGAATTTCAATGCTAGTGCAATGCCAAGTACATAGGCTGTATGTCCCAATGATTGGCTGATCCAATCAACACCATATTCCTTGGTTGTTTGGGTAAGGGGAATAGTCGGGTGGGGGGGGGTTGGTTGAGTTGGGTCGGGCCGGGAGTAGTCAGGTGGGGTAGTTGAATCGGGTTAGCTGGGTGAATTGGATGGGGGGTGCATCATTTGTGGTGCTCCTTTCAATTGTGCTGGCTAATCACTGAATTAGACCAGGTATTAACTAGTGTAATGTTTCCTGGGTAAGTACCCAGCTAAGTATCTGGCCCAAGTCTCTGACACCGAGCTCAGTGTTGGAGACATTTTTTGTGGCGGGTACCAGGCTATGTAAATCAGCCCATCAGAAGTTAAACTTCCCAGGCAATTTCAGTGCATGTGTGTGCATCCAGACTTCCACAGGGTCCTAACGCACATCTCGTAGAAGAGTCATACGGACTCGAAACGTTAACTCTGTTTCTCCCACCACTGATGCTGTTAGTCCTGCTGAGTTTTTTCAGCAATTACCTTCCCTATTACCTGTTGAACTTGTATGTTACCTTTTTGGGATTCATGCACAAGGACTCCCAAATCCTTCTGTGCTAAAGCCTCCTGCAGTCTTTCTTCATTTAAATAATATTCAGCTCCTCTATTCTTCCTGCCAACGTGCATAACCTCACATTTCCCCACATTATATCCCATCTGCCAAGTTTTTGCCCACTCACTTAACCTGGCCATATCCCTCTGTAGACTCCTTGTGCCATTCTCACCACTTGCCTGCTCACCCATTTTTGTGTCATCCGCAAACTTGGCGATAGTACATTCACTTCCCTCATCCAAGTCATTAATATATATTGTAAATAATTGAGGCCCCAGCACTGATCTCTGTGGCAACTTGCTAGTTACAGGTTGCCACCCCAAAAATGCCACCCCCCGCCCCACCTTATCCCAACTCTCTGGCTTCTATCAGTTAGCCGATCCACTACTCATGCTAATATACTACCCCTGACACCATGAGCTCTTATCTTATTAAGTAGCCTTATGTGTGGTACCTTACGTATGCCTTTTGGAAATCCAAATATATTACATCTACTGGTTCCCCTTTATCTATCCTGCTTGTTACCGCCTCAAAGAATTCTAACAAATTTGTTGGTTTCCCCCTCATGAAACTATGCTGACTCTGCTTGATAAGAAAATGTATTTCTAAATGCTCTGCTATTACATCATTTATAATAGGCTCCAACATTTTCCCAATGACAGATGTTAAGCCAATAGTTACCTGTTTTTTGTCTCCCTCCCTTTTTGAATAAGGGTGTTACATTGGCTGTTCTAGAATCTTCTGGGACTTATCCAGAACCTAAGCATTCTTGGAAGATTACTACCAGTGCATCCACTATCTCTTTAGCTACTTCCTTTAATATCCTAGGATGCAACCCATCAGGTCCAGGAGACCTATTGGCCTTTAGTCCCATTAGTTTCCCTAGTACTTTTTCTCTAGTGATCATTATTGCATTTATTTCTTCCCTCCACTTTTCCCCTTGATTATTTAATATTTTTGGAATGCTGTCAGCATCTTCTACTGTGAAAACTGAAGCAAAGTATTTATTCAACTCCTCTGCCATTTCCTGGTTCCCAATTACTTTTTCCCCAGCCTCATTCTCTAAGGGGCCTATGTTCACTTTGGCCTCTCTATTCCTTTTTATATATTTAAAGAAGCTCTTACTGTCTGTTTCTATATTACTTGCTAGTTTACTCTCAAAGTTTATTTTCTCCCTCTTTATTATTTTTTGGTCATCTTTTGTTGGTTTTTTAAAACTTTCCCAATCCACTAATCACCATTAATCTTTGCAACGTTATACCTTTTTTCTTTCAATTCTGTCCTTAACTTGCTTGGTTAACCATAGCTGGTTTATCCCCTTTCTTGAATCCTTCTTCCTCACTGGGATATACCTTTGTTGAGAGTCATGAACTATTGTCTCAAACATCTGCCATTGTTCATCAACCATCTTTCCTGCTAAATTGCTTTCCCACTCCACTCCAGCCAGCTCTGCCCTCATTCCATTGTAATTACCCTTATTTAAGTTTAGCACAGCTGTTTCTGACCCAAGTTTCTCACTCTCAAACTGAATGCTAAATTCTACCATATTACGGTCACTGGTTCCTCGGGAATCCTTTACTCTGGCATCATTTATTCAACCTGCCTAATCACACATTATCAAATCCAAAACAGCCTGATCCCTGGTTGGATTCACAACATATTGTTCTAAGAAACTGTCCCAAATACACCCTATGAATTTTTTGCTTGTGTCTACCTCTAGCAATTTGATTTTCCCAATCTACATGAAGATTAAAGTCATCCATGATTAATGTACTGCCTTTTTAAAATGCCCATATGGATTCTACATCTTCCAATCCAAGATCCTTTCTTGCTTTTGTAATTATTCCATCTCGTGCTAACAAAGTGACCCCGCCATCCTTTCCTTCATGCCTGTCCTTTCGAAAAGTCACATACCCCTGAATGTTTAGTTCCCAGCTCTGATCTCCTTGTAACCACATCTCTGTAATGGCTCTAAGATCATACCCATTAACATCTACTTGTGCCGTTAATTCATCTATCTTGTTCCGAATGCTATGTGCAATTAAGTAAAGGGCCAGTAATTTTGCCTTTTAAACCACGTTTTCCCCCTTTGTCTCTATTTGCTGCTGTTTTTTATATTTGTACACTCTTCCCCTTCCTGTCACACTCTGGGTATCATTACCTAAATAGCTGCCCTGCAAGGCTGCCAAGTCTTTTTGCTTTGTAAGTCTACGAATCCCCTTTCCACAATTCTGCCCCTGCCCCCTCTATTTAGTTTAAAGCCCTCTCTACAGCCCTAGTTATTTGGTTCACCAGGACATTGGTCCCAGCATGTTTCAAATGAAGCCCATCCCACTGAAACAGCTCCCTTCTACCCCAGTACTAGTGTCAGTGCCCCATGAACTGAAACCCATTCCTCCCACACCAACCTCTGAGCCACACATTTAACTCCTTGACTTCATTTACCCTATGCCAGTGTGCCCGTGGCTCTGGTAGCAATGCCAAGATTATTAACTTGGATGTTCTGCTTTTTAATGATGCCCTATACAACTGAAGCATAACCTCTCTACTTTTGTAATTAATTTCCCTCAATAAATGAAAACATTCTATTACCTTTTCTAATTACTTGTTGTACCTGAATACTAACCTTTTGTGACTCATGCACTATGACACCCAGATCCCTCTGAATCTCAGAGCTCTGCAATCTCTCGAGATGTCTCTGAAAATCAGTTTAAATTTCTGCTATGTCTGGAGTAGGGAGCCAAGATGGCCACTGCATCAGGTGACTTCACATCAGTGTTGAGTCATGGCCCCAAATCAGGGTCTGTGGTAGTTTAATGAACAGTCTGAAATCTTCTTTCACCTGTGGTTAGATGGCCAAAGATTAGTCAAGGCAAGGCAAATTTGCATATTTCTTCTTCTTAGGCTGTCCCTTGGGATCAAGGATGACTTGCTTCCACATTAAAAATGAGTTCTCAGGTGACTGATGAGTCCAATGCATGACTTACAACCTCTGTCACAGGTGGGGCACCTGGGACAGGCAGAGACGTGGGACTTTTTTACCTGCAGATTATATCTTTGCTGCAGGGGCTTGACTACAACTTTGACTGGAGAAAAACCAGAAACCTACTGTTGCAACGAGTAAGCCACTGTGAATTCATTGCCAGAAACTTCTAACCTCCATTTTTTTTTAGTGAACCGAGAAGAAATCATCAGATGTACAACATTTTCCAGCTTCCATTTTGAAAGAGAATAGTGTAGTGATTTTTTTGAATTCTTTAAAGCTCTAAGAGCATGCTATACCTTTTGTAATCACCTTTTCTTGTATATGCGTGTCTTGTGTGAGAATGTGAGTTGGTTCTGTTGCAATTGCATGCAGGTATTGAGATTAAACACATTTTTTTAAACTTACGAGAAAACCTGTCTTATGTCTGTTCTTGAGAGTCACAGCACTCGAGGTTAAAACACATCTTTTAAACATATCTTGTGGTCAGTCGAGAGGTGGGAAAAAGGGAGTGTTAACGTTGTAATCCTGCAGACGAAGGTGTCGGTGTCTTTATAGAATTTGAGGGCAAGACAGTAGAACTCATTCACGTGGAGGCCCATCATTTCGCTTTCTCCTCGGCCTATGACTGCCCCTCCTGCTGCTGCTGCTTCCATCCCCTGAGCTTGAGCCAGGTCCTGGTTCCAATTTGAGCACTGTGGCTGCTGATCTTGGATGAGTGTTGCTGAGTGAGGCCTTCCGTTGCTTGTTGCAATCCTCCTCTCCCCCATCGGCCATCTGGGTTAGGGTTCAGTCTGATTATGGCAGCGGGACCGTGCACAATAACTGCTTCAACTCCTCCAATTACAGCTTCCCTCTCTCCCACCCCTGCTGCTCCTCCAATCATAAATTCTGACTCTTGAGGTGTCAGCCAGAGCAGGAGAGAGGGAACCTGTAATTGGAGGAGCTGGGGCAATGGGTACGGGAGAGGCAGGATCTATGATTGAAGGAGCAGCTCCTCACAGATTCTGTCTCTCCCATGTACAGGGAGACTTTTCTCTCAATTGTCGCCCCCGTCAGTGTCTCCTTGCGGGCTTTGCGGGGACTTTCGAGGGCGAATTCGCCTGCCACCCCATGTATTTTGAACCTGCATCCAACCTAGTTTCCTGAACATCAGGCTCAGGTGAAATATTGCTAACCTACTAAAGCTGAGCAGCCCACTTAATGTCCTGAGAGAAAAGTTTTACAACGTTTCTCCAAATTCCTCCCAAAAAACAAATCCAGTGAAATTCAACAACAGGCAGCTAATATGTTCTATATTCATCGTTCAATTATTTCTTCCTTGGTGTAACACTCACATGGTCCTGAAATAATCTCACAACATTAGATAATTTCTACCTGTACATATTCCTAAACCTCACAATACAACGCCTCTTGAGGCTGGTTGACTTTATAGTAATATTCTTCAAATCTGACACTACTTATCGGCCAATTAAATAACCTACTGACATTTTCATTATCCATTTCCAAATATTTAAAAACCATGTGCCCTCTCAATTCTATTTTCCCCAATGAAAACAAGCACATTTTAGTGAGTGTCTCCACAATTGAAAGCCCCAAGAATTATTAAAAGAATAATCCTTTTCTTTCTTTGAATACTTTCCACAAGTCCACTTCATTTCTATATAGGTGTTATTCATAAATGACTGCACTTCATTTATCATGGAGCTTCATTAAAGATGGAGGATAAATGCTTTGCTGAAGAAATCCCCATGGTAAATGTTGTAAGGTGGGTTAGGCTGCATGCTGAACATAATGAAATCCATGTACTTTAGATGAACAATTGCTAAGTGTTGTCTCAAAATCAGGAGCAAGATTCAGTCTAGCTGGGAATAATTTCACAAACATCAACTGCAAGGGTTAGTGGCATGAAGTGACTGCTAGCTTTGCTATCCGTGGGCAATGTGAACCACAGGAGAATACCAATTTTGCTCTGTCATAAATGACTCACTCATAACATTGCAATCTTAGAAATTGTACGATGCAAGGTCACAATTTTGTTAATGAATCATTCAGTATGTAGAAAAAATGTATCTATGTTGTTCTCCTTTAAAAGAATAATTTCAGGGCCAGAATTTTCCGTTGGCATGTGGGGGCAGGCTCCGCACGTAAAATAACGTGCAGTGACGCCAGACAAGTGTCCCAAAGTCACTGCGTTCCACCACAATATTTCGTTGGGCAGGTGCATGATGATCTCCGATGTGCGCCAGCCATTAATTAATGGGCCACTTAAGGCCCTTGAGGCGCCAATCAACGGCGACTTTTCAGCGCCTGTGCGATCTTCAGGTCGGCGCAACAGGTAGGCGGGTAGGACACATTTGCATAAACCTGATCCATAGACGGGATAAGAGGGCTCGGTGGGGTCACAGGCGTGCTCTGTCAAATATTGTTTTTTCAAAGTTACTGATCTTTGCCTGTGTGATCTGCAATACTTCAAAACGCTTACCACCTGCTTGGTCTGGACTCACAACCTTTGGGTCAGCACTCTGCAGTGATGAATCTTTCTTGGGCCTGCAGATTTCAGGAAGCCTTCCCTCAGCCTGGGAATGGGAGCTGAACTCTCCACTGGAGGCACCACCCCTGAGGAGGAAGAGAGGGCTAGAAGGGGGAGGAAGCCAGGAATCCACATTCAGCCTCCAGGGGAGCCACCTTTGGGAGGACAGGCACAGGCACAAGGGGTGCAGGGCCAAGAGGTAGTCCAAGGTTTGGGGCCGCAGAAGACGTTACCATCCTGCTGCCAGGGTATGCAGGCAGTGAAGCAGTTACCTCAATATGTCTGAGGTGCAGCGCCGAAGGAGGATCCGTCTCTCAAGGGAGACAGTCAACTGTATCTGTCAGATGATTGGGCTTGAGATCTCCATGAACTGTGTGGGTGAACACCCTATGCCAGTGGCTCTGAAGGTCACATCTGCCCTCAACTTCTATGCCTCTGGCTCCTTTCAGGGGTCGATGGGTGATCTTTATGGTGCCTCCCAATCAGCTGTCCACACTTGTGTCAAGCAGGTTACAGACGCTCTGCCCAGGGGTGCATTGACTTTCATTCACTTCCGCTGCGACCAGGCAAGCCAGACAGAGTGAGCCATAAGCTTCGCAGCCATTGCTGCTTCCCCCGTGTCCAGGGTGCAATAGACTGTACACATGTGGCCATCAAAGCACCAGCAGGTGAGCCCAGTGCCTTCGTCAACAGGAAGGGCTTCCACTCCATGAACGTGAAGATAGTGTGTGATCACAGGATGCAGATTCTACAAGTCTGTGCAAGGTACCCAGGCAGCTCCCATGACACCTATATCCTCAGACACTCCCAGGTGCTGGGACCTTCAGTGCTTCAGCCCAGCTGGATGGATGCCTGCTGGGTGACAAGGGCTATCCCCTCAGAAGGTGGCTCATGACGCCTCTCTGCCATCCAAGAAGAGAGGCCGAGCAGCGGTACAATAGGAGCCACGCCTCCACAAGGGCTGTGGTGGAGAGAACCATTGATCTTCTCAAGATGTGCTTCCGATGCCTGGACCGCTCAGGGGGTGCACTCCAGTACCCCCCAGATCGTGTGTCGCTGATAGTGGTTGCATGCTGCACTCTCCACAATGTTGCGCTGGAAAGGGGGGACACAGTGGATGATGAAGACATAGATGCAGTGATTGCGGCTGCACACGATGAGTCCAGCAGTGTGTCTGAGGATGAGCACGCACAGGGAAATGTTGAGAGGGTAGATGCTGACCTAGCATACACCAGGGAGGCAGGAACACCCGGGAAGGTTTAATCCAATGAATCTTCAGCTAGCACACCACAGATGGACAAGCCTGGGCTGCAGGCTCCATACTCGTCACATAAATGCAAAATCTGCCTGGATAGGAACATTAACTAAGGGCCTTGTTAATAAAGCTGAATGTCCCACAAAGCATGCATAAAATATTTGGAAACCATCCACCTGCAGAAGAAAAGAGGCACCCTCAGCCATGGTGACATGTCTGAATCTAATATTACATCCAAAGGAAAGTAAGAAAACAAAATGATAAAGGTGTTAAACATCACACCAACTCAGGAAGACCTCATTGCAACCCAACACAAAAGCACCAGTGATAAACCCGTGGTGTGTCTAAGGTGCTTTATGTTTACGTTTTCAGGTGCTACGTCTTGGTGCTGCCCCATTGCTTGGAGTGGTATCTGAGACAGCCTGCTGACTCTGCTGTCCTGTTGGCCTCGATGACCTTGGCGGTCATCCTCTGGCCAATGGAATCTGTGCTGGGCCTGACTGGGAGGGAACTGCCTGTTCCGCAGCTGGCATCTCGCCAGTCGTTGCAGCCTCACCAGATGCAATGGTCACTGGCAGAGGGGCAGAGAAGCTCACAGTACCTCGGGTGTTATCTAACCAGCCCTGAAGCACGACTTCAACCTGCTGTAGAGTGTTGGTTACAGTTAGCTCACCCCTGCTAGGTCTGCTGACTCTGCACTCTGGGATTAGAACCTGGACTTCCAAAGGAGATTCAATGGAGTTTTCTGTTGCAGTAAGGAATTTTAAGTTTCTGCCGGCAGCTTCCAAGCCTTTCTTTGGAGCCTTTTCTTGGTGATTTTTCCTCTGCGCCCCTGCTTCTGGAGCTTCTTTTCAGGTCAGTCTGCTTTGTTAATTTTTTTCTCAATCTTCTAGCATTTTAGTTTTTCTCTGCATTTTCTGTGAGGGTTTTTCCACAAGCTGCCACCATGTTGTAGGGTGTTGGTTACAGTTCGGTAGGGCTGAAGAAGTCTTCATAATCATGCATAGATTAACTAGATCTTTACAGACTTTTAGAACTATTTACAAATATACAGAAAAGGATACAAGCTAGGAGCTGTCCCCATGCTTGCTGGTACATACATCTCTGAACAACACTAGACTGACCCTGAGTATGGGTCATGTGCTCTCTTATACCATTGTGTGGGCAGTACTGTACTCAGTCCCACATTTACCCTTTATGTGCCAGACCCTTATATTTCATTACACTCTTGTACTTCAGTCCTCTAAACATTAATGCTAACATTCCATGAGCCTTTTTGTTTATATTCTATACCTGTTCATGGCACTTTAATGATCTTTGTGCTCGGATCCCCAGGTCTATTTGGACTTCCACAGTTTCTAGCTTTTCACTATTTAGAAAATATCTATTCTATCCCTCTTAGGTCCAAAGTTGACGGCCTCACATTTGTCTACATTGAAATCCTTTTGCCACAGTTTTGCTTACTTACTTAATCTATCATTATTTCATTGCATTTTTATGCTTCCATCTACATTGATTACAATGCCATTTATCTTTGCATCATTGGAAAATTTAGTAATGTGACTTTCTATTCCATCATCTAAATTGTGAATAAATGGTAAATAGTTCAGACCCAAAACAAATCCTTGTGGGATACCACAAATCCTTTCTAGCCATTTAGAGTACCTGATTATCATCTCTAACCTTTAGAACCTGCCGCTCAGCCAATTTCCTCACCAGATCAATCATTTACCTTTAATTTCATTATTTCAATCTCCATGTAACATGCCATTTCTCAACTTTCCAGTCACCACTCCAATTCTAATGTCATAGAATCACCCCCAGCAACTCATTCCCCAAATTTGCTTGTGATTCACAGTGAGGAAATGACTGGCTTCTTCTCTCAGTCTCTGCTAATGGCATGGTTAAGCCTGGGAACTCATTGTGTGGAGCTGCTAGAAGATGTGTCCTTCCATTCCATGACAACACATTGGATCAACACTAACAATATGCTATAAAATATATAAAAACAAAAAACTGCGGATGCTGGAAATCCAAAACAAAAACAGAATTACCTGGAAAAACTCAGCATAACAATATGCTGTTTTTTTTAAAGCACCAGAAAAAAATAGAATTATTTATGCTTTGTGTATGAAATAAATTCTGTATTAGCTGCCACCAGCTAACCCCATTTGCTCTGCAAAGCAGGAAGCAAAATAAAATGTTCACAAAATAATATCTTTAACAAAGCATATATAATACTATTAATAGTAATAAACAAAAACAGAAAATGCTAAGAAACTGTCAGAAGATCTGACAGCATTTGTGGAAACAGAAACAGAGTTAACGTTTTAAGTCTGTATGACCCTTCTTCAGAGCTATTAACTTCTATTTCTAAAACAAAGCAAAATAGGTTATACCAATCAGTAGGAATTTTTCCAAAAATACTTTAATTCTTTCATTTAACCTTTGAGAATTTGATTTTGATCTTTTCTCTTTTTGTTTAAAACATACTCTTTGATTTTCTGAAGCTAGTGGAACCTTTCACATCTCAATCTACAAACCTATGTGGAGTCGGTTCCCATTCCCAAAGAAAAAAATTAAATCAAAAGCTGATAGGCTTCATTTTGAAGCAGCATCGTCACATTCAGAAAGCCGACTGATAAGAGAACTGCTAATCTAATTGACATTGCCAGCTCCCAAATGAAATGCTTCATAAATCAATTGCACTTCTTAAAGATGTGTTTAATGCAAGCACAATGAAACATCCCCGCAGTCAATTAAAGCATCATCAGGGCACACTAGCTCTACACTCAGGAGAGCATGATTAACTATTAAAGTTGCCAGAACCTTCTCTTCAATGCAGAAAGCACACCATTTTTCTCCTTGTCTTTGAAGTTGTACACATTTGTAAGTCAAAGGTGATGCCTTGGTAGCACTAAATATTTATATCTGCTAAGAGCACAAAGGATAGAAAGAAAGTCGCAGGTCTTTCACGGAACAAAAATGTAAACTATCTGCAGAAAGTATTTGCACTGAACAGATTTCTAAGCACTAAGTCCCGGATTGTCACCACAATGGAGAGCTGCTCCCCTATGGCAACAATGGCATAAGTGCCAGAACACGGCATTTTCCATTTTTGCAGGGCCTGAATGGGGGCAGTTTGCGTTTCGCACATGGAGGCAGCTGGCCAGTTATATAATCAGCTGCTCTGCTGAAGACAGATTTTGGTAGCCCAGTGTGAAACCCACAGTGTGCAGAGTGGAACTGGTAAGAGCAGGTCTAAACTTTGTGCGTTTCTTTGGATCTGGTCCTGGGACACCTTTGGGGGAGGTAAGCTGCCCTTTGGGAGAGGCAAACTGCCCTTTGGAAGTGCCCTTTGAATGTGCATAAAATTGCATCAACTCATTAACTGTCAAGGTAATTGGAACTATCAGCAGATATGTCAAAATAAACTTTCAAAACTGTCAAAAGCAACTGTCGAGAGGACCTGTACAAAGGTCAACTGGAACTGTCAAAAGCTCCTGACAAAGGGAGTCAAGACATTTTCAAGTCCTGTCCTTTAAATGTTTGAAAAAAAAATTCTCCAGTAAAAAACATTGCTTGCTATTTCACTCTCTCTGTTGAAATAAACCTGAGGGCTTCCATTAATGGATTACTGCTGCATGACTGATTTCACAACTGTCCATTATCACAGATTGTGCACTTGAATGAAATGTTTGTTGTTATAAGGCTTTATGTAGCCAATGGGTCTTTACAGACAGGGTTTTTCGAATGGCAGGGCTTCAGGGCCCAACACCCCATACATCAGTGGAGAATGCATTACCATGGATAAAGGCTGCCTCAGAACCATTTACTGCCCAACAAGCGTTAACTGACTGGAGATAGGACGTCCACCCCTCAGAAGGAAGTCTTGCCTCAGACAGCTGCCAGACAATCTGATTGTCTAGTCCCAGTGCACCAGAAGCTGCCATGAACATGACTGGGACTGCAAGTAGTCCCCAGTGTCTAAGTCCCAGAATCCAGGACCAGGTAAGTGTAAGGTTCTCAGGGCAGGGAAGGGAGATGCGGCCTGGAGGTGTGGGCAGAGGAGTGTGGTGTTCCCTCAGGGAGATGAAGAATATATTGAAAAAATTATTAACAGCACAAAAAAATTAATGAAACATGTCGCCTCTTACGACTCTGTCAAATGAGCAGGGACATGTTTTCAGTTAAAAATTAAAGTTTTATTTCATTTGTATTTGAGTTTAGAAACCTCATTCCGCCTGTGGATGATAACTTATACGCCTACTGAACTATTGCACCACTGCGTGTTGACGTTGGCACACTTGGCTGACGTCATCACATATCATTTCACGCGTGGTCGGGTTGGGCGCGCACCCACCCGCCGAGCTAAAAATCCTGCTCTTCAGAATTTATTTTATAGAACTTTATTATATCTCATCTCATGGTTCCCAAGGTCTGCCTACAGCTCTGAAAAGAATCATACAGACTCAAAACATTAACTCTGTTTCTCTCTCCACAGATGCTGCCAGGCCTGCTGAGCTTTTCCAGCATTTTTTACTTCTATTTCAAATTTCCAGAATCCGCAGTATTTTTTTCTGCCCATGGTGGATACTGGGTGAGTTGGCATAGTAGGTGTAAGGGCAAAGGGTGGTGGGGCATGGGTTGGTGTGAGTTGGCACTAAATTGGCAAAGAGGCTATAAAGGGCCATGGGGGTAGGTATAGGGGCATGGATGTTATGAGGGGCTATGGGGTGTGGGTACAGAGGCATAGGTTGGCATGGAATGTATGAGGGGCCATGGTGGTGGGTGCAGGGGATTATGTTGGCACGCTGGGTATGAGGGGCCAAGAGGCATGGGTGCAAGGGCATAGGTCAGCATGGAAGTTATAAGCAGCCATGGGGTTTGGTACAAGTGCATTGGCTGGCATGGAGGGTATGAGGGGTTATGGGATGGGTACAGGACATGAAGAGGTATGGGTTGGCATGGATGGGACATGGGAGTGAGTGGGAGGGTGAGGGAGGGGAGAGGGCTGGAAGGATATTTCATGTTTAATTCTTGTAAAAAAAATTTTTCGACATAGTGCCAGAGCCCTGAGACAGGCCTTCCACCCAGACCACACCCGGCATCCTTCTCACTGCTTTTGGGGTTACCTGCCCTGGCTTCTTTTTTTTGCCCATCTGCAATAAAAATCTGCTGTCCATGTAGCAAGTCATGTTCACGGAGCCGGGAATTCTCCTGACTCTGCACACCCGCCTCATGGATGAAATTCCATGCCTAAGTGGTTGCAATTTTGGAGTGTATTAGATTAAAAGTGGTGATGGCAAAACAGCAACTTTATTATTAATATCACATTTCAACTCTTTACAGCTTAACATTTTCTATGAAAGAATACTTCCATTAATTTTCCTTCCTACATTGTGGCCAGCCCAATTTCAATAAATTGACATTTACAATTAAGATGTTAGAAATTAATTGAGAAAAAATGCAAATAAAAGCACAAAATCAATGAGCATTAGGTAAAAGCAGCAGCACACTTGTCATTATCTCATAAATTCATGATATCATGGAACCTTGAACTTCTGTATTTAACAATAGTTTGGTGTTCTCCTGAGCTAAACCTGACCTGATAAGTCTTGAACCAACCATTACAACTTCAGCATGTGATCCCAATACCGCACATCATAAGTCTTTACTTCCCACTTATTTAAAATTGCTAGCATGTGTCACTCCTGGAACAAGCCACTGCCCCAATACAGGGTTAGCCTGAGGTTACATGCAATCCACAAAACCTGGCAGTTTTTTTTTATATTTGAAGTCCCGGCACTTGATATCCTATTTGGACTTAAGTGTTTACATTTACTCCCTTGTCCAATTTGAAATGTTCTACCTATTGCCTCATTTGTGGATGAATCTAGGATCAGTATTGTCAGCAACTGGAGAGATATACAAATTAATAAAAACATGGATGTGTACTTTGTGCGGTCTCCAAGGCTGCACAGAACAAACTTAATAGGCCCAGAGAGACAAAGGCTGGGATTTTCTGTTCCTGTTTGCAGTGGGCGTCATGGCAGGCAGGAGCAGAAAATATGATGAAAGGGCCAACAATTGGTTTTAGTCATTGTGAAACCGTTTGCGATCGTTGACTCCCCCTGTCAACAGCAAGCCACGTTTTCCACCATGGCACATTGGGAGCATCATTTTAATACATTTGCATTTCATTAGGGCCAGCAAGACCCCCTCCAGACGTAAGGGATGAGACTCACAGGGACATCAT
This sequence comes from Carcharodon carcharias, assembly GCF_017639515.1. Classification (NCBI taxonomy): domain Eukaryota; kingdom Metazoa; phylum Chordata; class Chondrichthyes; order Lamniformes; family Lamnidae; genus Carcharodon; species Carcharodon carcharias. The sequence continues at coordinate 32,993,926 of NC_054488.1, read as the reverse complement.
GTTTGGGCGGCTTGCAAGATCCAGGGTCTACAGAATTCATGTCTTCTTTGCAGATGAACGAGAACCAGTGTAGCCGACTGCCTCGCATGTCCAGGGGTCTGGTGACTCACATTTGTCACATTCTCCAGGAATTGGCACCACGAGAACATTCAATGCTACTGGCTGTGAAAATAACAGCGGCTCTGAACTTCTGGCTTCTTCTAGGATTCCACTGGAGACCTCTGTGGGATCTCTCAAGCGTCCACGTACAAATGCATTTATGAGGCCACAGATGCCCTTTTTTACCAAGGCCCGCAATTACGTCAACTTTGACAGAGATCAAGCAAGCCAGGACACCAGAGCACAGGGCTCTACTGAGATTGCCAGATTCTTGGAGGTGCAGGTGCCATCGACTGCACTCATGTAGCTATCAAAACTCTCTGCAACAGGCACTGTAATACATAAACCAAAAAAGCTATCACTTGCTCTAAGTACTGCTAGTCAGTGACCATAAGAAACTAATCATACAGGTTTGCACCAGATACCCAGTAAGCGTCCACGACTCTTAGATCTTGAATAGATCACATATCTCAGACAACTTTGAGGGTCCAAAGAAGATCGAGAGTTGGGTCTCCGGTGACAAAGGATACCCGCAAAGGATGTGGCTGATGACGCGTGTGTGGCAGCCTTAGTCTCTTGCAGGGAGAAGGTGCAATGAGTCTAATGGCACTAGCCAAGTATTGGTGGAACATGTCATAGGGATCCTAAAAATGCGATTCTGATGCCTGGACAGATCTGGCAGAGCACTCCAGTACAGTCCCCACAGGGTCCATAGATCATCGTGGCTTGCTGTGTGCTGCACAACCTGGCGCTGCAGGGGGGGGGGGGGGTGGTGGTGGTGGTGGTGGTGGTGGGGGGGTGTGGATAAGGACTTGCCAGATGAAGAGATTGAGAAGTTGCATGTCTCTTTTGACGAGGAGGTGCTCAAAGGTGATGAGGGTGATGAATTTAAGGGGAAGAGACCATAGCATAGGCCAGACAAGGCAGTCATGCATGTGAGGCGCTCATTGCCACCAGATTCCACCTGAGGATGGCAAGTTGTAGTGAGTAGTACCCTACTGGTCATGGGCCCTCCTTCATGTGCCAGCATGAGTGTTGCAATTCCTTTTATTTCATCCATGCACTTGAATATGAGAATGAATAGTTACATATCAGACTCACATTGTCCTGACCCTTTGAAGGATGATGAACCAATGGCAGCTTGTGTCCTTGCTGACATTAGGTGCTAACTGGAAGAGGGCATCCCAGCGTTAGACATCAGAAGGTGCTGCCTCTTCAAGCATCTCTCCAGCATCCCAATTGCAATGGCACCTACAAGAGCCAGGAGCCTCAGTGGTCTCGTAGCTGTGTGCCTTCAATGTGTCAAGGCTCCTCAAGGAGATCTATCTGATACAATGGAACTACGCACTCTATGTAACTTTGACTGTGAATCAGATAATTCACACTTGGGACAAGGCAGCCTATGACCTTCTGCTGCTGTGAATCCATTTAGAGATGACTCAGTCACGGGTGATGCATTCTTCTAAATCACACTGACACCCGGCATTCTTAGTTAGGGATCCTGGGCTGCATCGATAGTCCGCATCCATATCCTCACTTGATATGGATGCGGACTATCTGAGCATGGCGACCTCAAACACTTGCCTACCAGGCATTTAACACAGACATTTTTTTAATTTGTTCATGGGATGTGGGTGTCGCTGGCTAGGCCAGCATTTATCACCCTTTGTTCAGAGGGCATTTAAGAGTCAACTACATTGCTGTGGCTCTGGAGTTGTATATAGGGACCAGGTAAGGGCAGCAGATTTCCTTCTCCAAAAGACATTAGTGAACCAGATGAGTTTTTACAACAATCAGCAATGGTTTCATGGTTGTTATCAGACTTTTAATTCCAGATTTTTATTGGATTCAAGTTTCACCATCTGCCATGGTGAGATTTGAACCTGGGTCCCCAGAGAATTGCCCTGGGAATACTAGTCAGTGAAAATACCACTATGCCATCACCTCCCCCATGATGGTGACATGTGCGACAAGTGGGTTAAGGGGCCTTGGCATGTCACCTGAGTGACTGCAACACAGCTCATCATAACAAGGAGGCATACACAGGACATGTGGAATAGGTATGATTCTATTTACAGTTGTGAACATTACATATATGTTGTGAACATCCATGCCACCGTTGTGCTCCTATTTATTTTCTTGATTCCCTAATCTTACTGCTATATCTGGATACATCCCAGAAAACCACAGTGGAGATGGAGGCAGCCTGCTAAACCCTGTTGTCTGTGACAACTTTGGCAGACGTCCTCTGAAGGGCCAAGAGCTGAGGGCCTTGGCCTGCTTTGGGTCTCCTGCTATGGGGCAGGTGCCCCCTTCTTGGCTTGTGAAGCTGGAGGTCATGGGGTCACAGAAAGAGGGGATTGGGATCAGCCGGACATTCCTACTGTCGCCTGAGAGGAAGGCCCCAGTGTGTTCATCTGCTGGTCCTCCTCCCTATGGGTGCCTGGCTGATTCCTTGAGGGGAAGAGGCAGCTGGAGTGAGATTGAGGTGCCCCATGTCCCCCTTGCATTGATACTGATGCCTACACAAATGAAGTGCAGCTCCTGCAGCAATGCAGGTTTGATGTCCTGGACCAAGGTCTCCATAGCAGCCGCCATGCTACCAGTGTTGACCTCGGTGCATTAGCATCACCTCAAACTGAAGGTGGATGAACTCCTCCATCGTACGTTGCAATCTGAGGAATGCAGCTGACATCCCTTCCTGATGTTCCCGAGCTTGTCTCTGCAACTAAAGCAACTGATTTATGACTGAGTCCAGAGGCTTGTCATCTGACTCAGACCCAGCCGGCAACCTCGGATGTCTCTGCATCCACTTGATGTGGACCAGACTGTGCACTGTGCTCACCAGATTGTGACCCCGAGCCTGCTCTAGATCTAAGTCCCACCGAGGTGTGAGTCTCTGCGATGGTGGAGGGGTGGGTGAACACTGTGATAGGTCTTCAAGGCTGCTGTGTTCTTGTTCCTCATCCAAGGTGTCCTCAGGGCTGGAGCTGAGGACCTGACTGGCTGGCTGAGGGCGTGAGCGCTTGGCAGAGGTGCCTCTGAAAGAAAGTAGAGATAATTAGTGCATGGTAGCCAAGTAATAAAATAGGAGATTGCACTCATAATAGTATGCACTGATGGGTGTTCTGGAGCAGGATCCTCACGTGGGTGTTTGCTGTTGATCTAACTGTCGCCATGTCCACATTCTCTCCGGCCAGCTCGATGGCTCTGTTCTCGAACTCCGTTAAGACCTTGAGCTCTGGCACTCCACTCCCGCCTGGGATCTCTCCCTGTGATTGTGCACAGTCTTCTCCTGCATAAAGACAGCTGGAGAGAGTGTGAGCAAGACACATGCCAGGGCGGATGAGAAGGATGCCTGCCATGTATGGATGGTGAGTGGTGCCATGGACAGGATGAGGATACAATTTGCAGAGGAGATGGTGTTTGAGAGAGTGAGTGGTGACGTCCATTGAGCTGGCAGTGAGTGAGATCCCTGTGAATGTCTGATTGGCATATGAGCGTGTGAATTGAGAGTGATGAAATGGTTGAATTACGCTGGCGGCACCAATGAGATCGTTCATCTCTTTCTACACTGGGTGGCTAACCTCTTCTGTGCAGCATTGGCACTGACCACTGCTGCCATGCCTCCCAAGCCTTTGTGGTGAGGTTGATAGACCTCCTGTGGCCAGAACAGGGGTAGAGGATATCGTGACAAGCCTCCATGGCATCCAAAGGCTTTCCAGTGAGGCGTCACTGAACTTTGGTGCTGCCATCTTCTTGGCTTTCGGGGCCATGTCTTGAGTGAAGGAGTCTTGGGCTGCAGACATTGAGAAGTGTGTGTGAGGCTGCAGTTTAAATGTAGTGCCCAGAATGAGGAAGAGGAAGTCACGGCATGGCAGGCGAACTAGAGGCTGCCAGCCAGCCAAACGGTGTGTTTCCCATTCCTGCATAATTAATGAGGCAGGAAGCAGACGAAATGGCATGAATACCCGCTATTGCAGCAAGCAGGAAATATACCCATTTTTACGCCCACTACCACATTTAGTGCAATTCATGGAAATCCCGCCCAAAAGCTTAGACACCCAGCACTAATAGGCAGGTTAGCTCTATTATATTTTTTTTCAACATGTGGGCAGCACTATATTATTGTTTGCCAGCCCTTAGAATATGATCATAGACCTTTATGAATCCCTGAAATCTCAGCCATGGTGATACTCGTACAATGATGTTAGATAGGGAATTCCAGGATAGTGATCCAACAATGATATAGCAACAGTGATATACACCCAGGACAGCATTGGTTTGTGTTGGAGGTGGATTTGCAAGTGATGGTGTTCAAATAGCATTGTTACTCATGACCTTCTTGGCTGTAGAGGTCTGAAGGGCTGGAGATGTGGCCAAAGTAACTTTGGTGAGTTGCTGCAGTACATCCTGTAGATTGTTTATACTGCAGCCAGTGTTCCAATAATGGAACAGTAAGAATTGATCTCTGGCAGATGCACTGAAGACGCAAACCATTCTATTCTGTATGACACTGAAAGCCATTTCTATCCATACAAGTTGTTCAGAGCTAGAGATAATTTAAGTAAGTTATATTTGTATTTGTGGGTGTTACGAATGAGTTTTAGCTTTAAGTTTAATTTGTGTTTCTGTATTTGTGTTAAGAAAGGGGAAACTTGAGTTTTAGTTTCACTTTAAAAGGTGCCTGCATTTTTGATTAGGTTTTACGACTCTTCAAGGGGAGTTAAAACAAACACAAGGCAGAAAAACTGTGCCGTTGCCTAGCAACAGGGATCCAGCGAGAAAGGCTCCTGACAGACACAAAGAAACTTAAAGCAGTTTGAGTTCAGTTGATCATTCTGCTCGAAGGTAAAGGGAGCAGTTTAAATCTCTCTTCAGCTGACAGACTAGCAACTGCTGAGGAGAATAAGTCTAAGAATATTGGATGAGTTGCTCTAAAGTTAAAGTAATGTCAAGTGAGTTCTGAATCTTAAGGGAGATATCAAGTTGTCAGCAGTCTACTGGGAGAGGGAACTGCATGGGGCAGGTCTATATGTATGACTAATGGGAAACAAAGCAGCAGGTTAGCATGTGGGGGGTGGATTCAACTTCATGGAAAATTATGAAAAAACTGAAAAGAAAGGGGAGCCCAGGAGAGGCTATTAAAGTCCCCGGAACACAAAATAGGACAGAGTGTTTGGAAAGGGCTAGGAATCTAACTTCAAGCACATCAGATAAAGGGACGACAATGAGAAAGGGGACGGGAAATACAGGACTGAAGGTGTTGGATCTGAATGCACGCAGTATACGAAATAAGGTAAATGAGCTTGTGGCGCAGATTGAAATTGGCAGGTATGATGTGATGGGCATCACAGAGACATGGCTGCAAGGGGATCAGGACTGGGAGTTAAATATCCAAGGATATACATCCTATCGAAAAGATAGGCAGGTTGGCAGAGGGGGTGGGGTTGCTTTGTTAGAACTGAAATTAAATCAATAGCAAGAAATGACGTAGGGTCAGATGATGTAGAATCTGTGTGGGTAGAGTTGAGGAACCGCAAAGGTAAAAAAACCATAATGGGAGTTATGTACAGGCCTCCGAACAGTAGTCAGGATGTGGGGCACAAGATACACCAGGAGATAGAAAAGGCGTGTAAGAAAGGCAAGGTTACAGTGATCATGGGGGATTTCAACATGCAGGTAGACTGGGAAAATCAGCTTGGTAGTGGATCCCAAGAAAAGGAATTTGTGGAATGTGTACGAGATGGCTTTTTGGAGCAGCTTGTGGTGGAGCCCACTAGGGAACAGGCAATTCTAGATTTAGTGATGTGTAATGAGACAGATTTGATAAGTGAGCTTAAGGTGGAGGAACCCTTAGGAGGAACTGACCATCATATGATAGAAGTTACCCTGCAATTTGAGAGGAAAAAGCTGGAATCAGATGTAACGGTATTACAGTTGAATAAAGGCAACTACAGAGGCATGTGGGAGGAGCTGGCCAGAATTGACTGGGAGATGAGCCAAGCAGGATCGACAGTGGAACAGCAATGGCAGGAGTTTCTGGGAGTAATTTGGGAGACACAGCAAAAATTCATCCCTAGGAAGAAGAAGCATAATAAAGGGAGGACGAGGCAACCATGGCTGACAAGGGAAGTCAGGGACAGCATAAAAGCACAAAGCAGCGAAGAGCAGTAGGAAACCAGGGGATTGGGAAGCCTACAAAGACCAACAAAGGACAACTAAAAAAGAAGTGAGGGAGAAGATTAAATATGAGGGTAAACTAGCCAGTAATATAAAAGAAGATTGCAAGAGTTTTTTTTAGATATATAAAGGGAAAGAGAGAGGCAAAAGTGGACATTGGACAGCTGGAAAATGATGCTGGAAAAGTAGTAGTGGGGAACAAAGAAATGGCGGAGGAACTGAATAGGTATCTTGCATCAGTCTTCACAGTGGAAGACACGAGTAATATCCCCAAAGTTCAAGGGAGTCAGGGGGCAGAGGTGAGTATGGTGGCCATTACCACGGAGAAGGTGCTAGGAAAACTGAAAGGTCTTAAGATGGATAAATCACCTGGACCAGATGAATTACACCCCAGAATTCTGAAGGAGATAGCTGAAGAGATAGTGGAGGCGTTAGTGGTGATCTTTCAGGAATCACTGGAGTCAGGGAGGGTCCCAGAGGACTGGAAAATCGCTAATGTAACCCCCTTGTTTAAGAAGGGAGTGAGGCAAAAGACAGGAAATTACAGGCCGATTAGCTTGACCTCGGTCATTGGTAAGATTTTAGAGTCCATTATTAAGGGTGAGATTTCAGAATACTTGGAAGTGCATGGTAAAATAGGGCAAAGTCAGCATGTTTTCATCAAGGGGAGGTCATGCCTGACAAATCTGTTAGAATTCTTTGAGAAGGTAACGAGTAGGTTAGACAAAGGAGAGCCAATAGATGGTATCTACTTGGACTTCCAGAAGGCCTTTGACAAGCTGCCGCACAGGAGGCTGCTCAGTAAGATAAGAGCCCATGGTGTTAGAGGCAAGGTACTAGCATGGATAGAAGATTGGCTGTCTGGCAGGAGGCAGAGAGTGGAGGTAAGGGGGTCCTTCTCAGGATGGCGGCCGGTGACTAGTGGAGTTCCGCAGGGGTCAGTGTTGGGATCACAACTTTTCACTTTATACATTAATGATCTGGATGAAGGAACTGAGGGCATCCTGGCTAAGTTTGCAGATGATACAAAGATAGGTGGAGGGACAGGTAGTATTGAGGAGGCGGGGAGGATGCAGAAGGATTTGGACAGGTTAGGAGAATGAGCAAAGAAGTGGAAGATGGAATACAACTTGGGGAAGTGTTAGGTCATGCACTTTCGTAGGAAGAATAGAGGCATGGACTATTTTCTAAATGGGGAGAGAAATCAGAAATCTGGAGTGCAAAGGGACTTGGGAGTCGTAGTCCAGGATTCTCTTAAGGTTAACTTGCAGGTTGAGTTGGTAGTTAGGAAGGCAAATGCAATGTTGGTATTTATTTCGAGAGGACTAGAATATAAAAGCAGGGATGTGCTGCTGAGGCTTTATAAGGCTCTGGCCAGACCACATTTAGAATATTGTGAGCAATTTTGGGCCCCGTATCTCAGGAAGGATGTGCTGGCCCTGGAGACGGTCCAGAGGAGGTTCACGAGAACGATCCCAGGAATGAAAGGCTTAACATATGAGGAACGTTTGAGGACTCTGGGTCTATACTTGATGGAGTTTAGAAGGATGAGGGGGGATCTGATTGAAACTTACAGAATACTGAAAGGCTTAGATAGAGTGGATGTGGGGAAGATGTTTCCATTAGTAGGAGAGACTAGGACCCGAGGGCACAGCCTCAGAGTAAAGGGAAGACCTTTTAGAACAGAGATGAAGAGAAACATCTTTAGCCAGAGAATGGTGAATCTATGGAATTCATTGCCACAGAAGGCTGTGGAGACCAGGTCATTGAGTGTATTTAAGACCGAGATAGATAGGTTCTTGATTGGTAAGGGGATCAAAGGTTATGGGGAGAAGGCGGGAGAATGGGGTTGCGAAACTTATCAGCCATGATTGAATGGCAGAGCAGACTCAATGGGCGGAAGGGCCTAATTTCTGCTCCTATGTCTTATGGTCTTAAAGGAAAAAGAGAAAGGCCCAAGGAGCCCTTTAAGTTAAGTCAAAGGACAAGGATGAGAATCTGGAAAAGGTCCTGTTAAGTGAAGTTAAGAGTGAGGAGCAGAGAAAGCTCCAAGCTTAAAGGGAGAAAGCTGCAGGATGCAGACTTAAAACAAAATAGGCTTGTGAGAAGCCAGAAGATCCAAGGAGACAGCCAAAAGTCTATAACTCTTTACTATGGGCATGTGAAGCAGTGGTGTTCTGTTGGCACAGCTGAGCATTTGAGAGGGAGTGCATGAAAGGCAAAGCTTGATTGCATGTGGTGATCCAGGGGAGGGGAACACCAGAAGGAGAGTTCAAAACCCTGGAGGTGGACCCTTGTGGAAGGTGTCCAAGAGAAAGTGTCATTTGGGAGAAGGTTCCAAAGCAGGTTCTTCGAAAGTGGAGATTGGAAACCCTCATGTGAAAGACAAAGTTCAATGAGACTGGTTGGCTAATGGTGTAATAAGCATCTGAGTGGTGGGCAGGGGAGTTGATGAGGGATCTATAGCACCTGTTTGGGGTGGCACCTGTCAGTTAGCTTCAGAGTGTGGTGTGCCCAACCACAGGTCGCCTATTGGTTTACAGGGGCGGTGTACTTACTGTGAACATTAGAGTATAAGGTAGCTTTTGTAACTTGTGCTATCCTTATGAATCTGAATACATCTGTAAAGATACTGTTGTGGGTGAAGGAGTATTGTAATATAGTTAATATTTTCTTGTTTAATAAGTGTTTTATTCTTTTGTTAAAAGTTCATCAGTGACTCCTGTGAGTCTATTCAGTAGCCACCCATCACATTTCAAAACAAAAAATAAAAGTTAGGATCTATCAAGCCGGGTTCCACCTTGGATCTGACTTGTCCAGTAGTAACATCAGCTGGGATCATAACAAAGTAATGACTATTCCATCATATTGTTGTCTTTAGTCTTATTGATGATGTTAAGGTATGTGAGGAGTCAGATGAGCTACTTCTTGGTAAGTATCCAGCCTTTGTCCTGCTCTTGTAACCAAGTGTTAATATGTTGACCTTATGTAATGTTTAGCTGCTCCTTATGTGAGTTAGTTCAAAGAAAACACACCAGAAACATCACCACATTAAGAATTTTGTGTTGCTTAGGTGCACCCTTAATGGGGTTTCCACTTTTACTGTTTTCCCCTAATTTCCTAAAGTTAAATTTGCAACAGCAACTTGCATTTTATACAGCACCCTTAAATAGAACAATGTTGCACAGACAAAAATTGAGCCAAGGGGGGAGATGTTAGAAAGGTTAGTAAACGTAGAAAGGAAGAAAGAAAATTGATTTATATCTTTCCTCTGTATTATTCTTACTATTAATCGGTCTTTCAAATCTATGGGCAGAATATTGCCACCGACCTATAAAATGACGTGAGGCCGGAGGTGGCTGCGCACCTGCCAAAATCTCAATGGCCTATTAAGGCCATTAAGAAAGCAATTAAAGTTGTGAACCATGTTGCCCGTCCCAAGTGGCCTTCTCATTTTTCAGGAAACCTCATCTGGCGTGGGATGAGGTTTCCTTAAGTTTGTATAAAATAATTAATTAAATTTTGCAAAATTTACAAACATATCCCAGCTCATGTGACACTGTCACATGATGGGACATGTTTAAATAATTTCTTACTTTCTTTATTAAAAAGTTTCATTATCAACTTAATCTCTCTGAGACAGCTCCGTGCTTCAGGGAGACTGCAGCACTCTTTCGCGCACATACACAAAAGAGCACAGGCACCGATTCTCCTTCCTCCCCCACCCCCCCAACCCCGCTTGCACAGGTAGCGCTGAGTGCTGCGGAACATGTATTATGCTCGGTAGGCCTTAATTGGCTTGCCCGCGTAAAAAGGTGGTACGCAGCAGGTCGCCAGCAGCAATTAGCTCCGTGCCCGCTCCCGTCCAGCCCGCCCGCCATAGGTAAGATTCAGCCCTATGTCCACAAAATATATGATTCTGACTTGACTGTTCAAGGACTGCTGTGCCAGGAAAAAACATGAGTTTGATTTGAATTGCCTCTTAATAAATGTGAGGCCACACATCATGTGCTCTTAAATCTAAAGAGCCAAATGAATTGAAGGTAACAATGAAACATTAATGTACAGAAGAATAAGTTACCTCTAATCACATCATCTGATAATAGGAGAACTTCAAAATATCACCAGTGAAAATATAATGGCCTCATAAAAATGTCACCTCATTTCACATTGGCTGCTTCAGGTTGCAATTGTGCAATGGTAAAGAGAATTTTGAAATGTATTTGAAAATAATCATTGCCAGTTCCAAAACTTAGATTTAAAAATAATCATAAGTCTAATTTTAAATTGAAAAATGCCAAAGTAAATCAAGCGCAGTCCACGTCTCCTTAACAAATATTAATCTTTTACTTGGTGGCAATCTCACTACCCATGGAACTGTCATTTGATATTGATGAAAATGAATAACAATAATAGTGCAGTTTGTAGTTACAAATGAAATTCTAAGCAGGGAGACTGGCCTGTGGAACACATGAAGCGTATTACAGATCTGCTGATGTTAATGGTATTACTCTTAAAGTTGGCTCAGGGCAGTAAAAGAATATATGACACAATGTCTAGGCAAATCCCTTCTCTTGCTTCACTGTCATTAATAAAAACATTTTATATTTAAATGATAATAGATGGCATCCTGCCATGCTCACTGGATAAATGTACCATCTACTTGGGCACTGACCTTTACATATGAAGAAAGCTCAGTTTTGATAGTTGGTTTGGGCTCAATTAATTGATCTGTAATTGCCCGCAGAGCTTCCACAGCAAGGTTCCACAGCTAATTGCTTTGCACCACTGATTTCAGCTGGGATGCGTCTGTACATTGACCTTTTGGGTATAGAACATGGTCAATTGTGAGGTGTCCCATACAGTACCTGCTTAAGCCTGCTTTTAAGTCTCGTACATGAACACTAGCTGTTCAGTGGACATATCGAGGTGGGCGGATCTCAATGGCTGTGGGACCATCTGCCATGGCCTTCAGGGGATACCAGAAGTAAATAAACAAAAACATAAACAATAAATGTAAAATAAAGCACTATTTTCACCAGTTTTGGGCCATTACAGGTTATACTGCAATATTAACAAAGACTTCACAAATCGCTCATATATGAACTGGATTTAACACTCTCCTACTGTCAGCAGGTTTAAAGGTGGGGGCATGTAAAATGCATGTAAAATGTAAAAATCATCCCTGCTCCAACCACACTTATACCAGCGTCTGGGGTAGTAGTGGGTAGCCCGCCCATCAGTGGGCCAACTGAGACAATTAATGTCCACTTAAGGGCCTCATCCTAATTCTGCCAGCATTTAACTGGGTGTGGGAGAAGCCCATGCCAAATGGCAAGCCTGGTGGTGGAATGGTTGTGGGCAAGGGAAGGCCCATCAGGTGAATGAACGAGATATTTGTCTGAAATGGATGAAACATCTTCTGTGTCTCACTGGTGGTGATTTTGCAAAATACCATGAAGACTAAGAGCGGCAAACACCAAAGCACACAATGCAAGCCCTATTCTAAATCAGTTTAGCATATTTTGAAGGGAATTATTATAATTCTGCATCAGTGGTCAGATATCGCAAGAGCTAAAAGTACTCATCTGGATCATAAGAAAAGTCAAAAAAAATCTGTAAGCCATTGAAGCTCATCCCTCCACCATCCTAATTCATATATTCAAACCATATGGCAGTTTATATTCCTCATAGCGAGCAACACTGAGAATTGTCAAACATTGAATTTCATGACCAAAATTAACAAATGAATTTACTTTATCCAAGCTCCCCCCTTTATTTTAATTAATACATGACATAAACTGAATGAAAGTTGATTTAAATTGTCAATTCCACTTAAGAAAGGAATAATTTATCAAAAATTTCAGTTCAAATGAAACTTTTCATCACTGTTAACACAGCCAATCAAGAAGACATATTTGAGTTAAATTTCAAGACAACAACAATCACGACACCCTGGAACTGGGACCTGGCTTGAATCCAGCCCAGTCTGATCGCATGAACATCTTTTCTGCCTGTTGGCAGTACGTGCACCAGATGAAATCATTTAGAGCAGATATAATCCTGTTCCTGGTGTCTGGGATTACAGCACAAAAATACTCCTTACTGGGCATTAGTGACAATCTTACTTTGAGAATCCACATGATGGATCAAGCGGAAAAGACTGGCATTTGTATAGCATTTTTCACAATGACTGGAATTTTCTGTGCCCGCTTGTGTCGGGCGTGTTCGGTGGTGTGAGTGGACAATATGGTGAGAAAGCCAAAAATCAGTTTTATGACATCGTGAAAACAGTTTGCGATCATCCGCTCAGCCCATAGATGATGGGTCATGCGGGAAGGGGGTGGGGTGGGGGTGTGGGGTGACATTGAGAGAGGGGAATGAAGGTGTCGGGGTGGGGGGGTGAGGTTGCGGGGGAAGATGGTAACTAGGGGGTGGAAGGTGTAAGGGAAGGCATTTGGAGGGGTGATAGAGTGTGGAGAGGGGAAGGAGTAGGGGTGGAGGAAGGAGTCGGGAAGGGGAAAGGAGTAAGACGGGGCAAGAAGTAAGGGTGCCTGAAGGAATCAGGAAGGGGGAAGGAGTAAGGCTGGAGGAAGAGGTAAGGCTGGAGGAAGGAGTCGAGAAGGGGGAAAGGACTAAGAGTGGCGGAAGAAGGGTGTCTGAGGGACTAAGCTGGTTGGCAGGGTGGTGGGGGAAGGCTGGGGACTAAGGGGGAGTAGGGGAAGGGGTTCCAGTGGGGGAGGAGTCCGCAGTTGGGGGGAAGGGTGGGGATGCGCCCGTGAACGTAAAATGGAGGGGTCTGATGGGTCTATGACTGCCTCCTGGGGAGTGAACTGAGGGTGGGCGTGGACGAGGGGATGGTGAGAATGACCAAGGGCAGAGAGAGGTGGGAGGGTTGGGGGGTGACGGTTCGATGGTAGTGGTAGAAGGGACGGCAAGGTGGGGACCCGGAGGCAGACACAGACCCTGGGGGTGGGGAGGAGGAGGTTGGGGAGGTGAATGTGGATGAGGGTGGGAATTAATTGGGAAGGAATGTGCATGTTCACCTGGACATCCCCGAAGGAAAAGGATTGTGGCTGGTAGGTCACAATGGGGAGATCGAAGGTGACGCTAGGGGTTCAACGGTGATAGGGGAAAGGAAATGGGTGACTGGAGGATGGGAAAAGGAGGGGGAGGGCACGAAAAACTGAATCGAGACCATGCTGTCCAAATGGAAAGTTAAACGAAAGTCATGGTCAGTGAGATCAGGTGCTGCATGGATGTGTGATCATCGGGTGAGCGGAGATGCAGGTCAACTCAGATGGACAACTGAAAGTGAACCCCAGCAGGCAGCATTGAAAATGCTCAGGACATTGAGGTGAGTGTGATACATTATGGCTCCATGTGCAAGGCGACTGCTTGCACGAGGCTCTGAAAGCACACAAACGCACATGCACACCTCCAGAATCACTTGTGGGCCAGCTGCTCCCTCTGTGGTGCCGAGGACAGGTTTGAGGGGCTCACATGCAAAGGGGACTGGGAGGGAGAGGATGGCCTCTGAGATTCCTGAGAGGATGACCCAGGGTGTCCAGTGCCTCTCTTCCTTCCTTCTGGTGCCTGGGGGTCCTGGCCTGACTCCTTGAGGAGAAAGAGCACCTAGAGGGATGTCGAGATGTCAGTTTCCTCTCACGTGTTGCCACTGCAGGAACTCACCCATGGCTCCCAGGATGGAGTGCAGGTATACGTGCATCTCCAAGTTCTGCTGGACCAGGGTCTCGAGGGTGTCCACCATCCTCCCACGGAGACCTCCATACACGCACATGTGGGCACCACTTCATCAGGCAGCAGGAGGTCACATTCCTCCTACTTGCATGCCACTCTGCTGAGGGGTTCCAACAGCTCTGCATGATGTTCCCACGCCTTCTGCTGACTCTCCAGGATGAGTTGGAAGGCCAAATCTAGAGACTCGTCATCTGACTCAGACCTCGCAGATGCCTGATCCCCAGCATCCCTCCGAGTGCCGGGGAGCTCACACGAACCTGCCTCCTGCTTGCTGTGAACATGTGTCCATGCAGCAACCGCCAGATTGTGAACCTGAGCCTGCTATAGATCCAGATCCCACTGAGGTGTGTGTCTCTGCACTGGTGCAAGGTGTGGGCAAGCGCTGTGATAGGTCTTCCAGGCTGCTTATTTCCAGCTCTTCAATGGAGGAGGTGTCCTCTTGGTTGGAGGCGAGGATGTGGATGGAGCTGAGCGACTGGCTGGCTGAGGGTGTCAACTGATTTTGGAATGTATGTCAGGGGTTGAAACCTTATGACTGGAATATGGGTAAAGGATTGAAACCATCTGGTTTTGAATTATGTATAAAAACCTTAATCAGTTGGAGTTGTTACATTATATTTTAAGCAATTTTAAGTGAGAATATGCTATTCTTGTCCAAGTATTTAAATATTGCAGAGCTCCCTGTGAACCAGACTAGAGATAATAGTGCATGGCAGCAGAGTGAAAAGCAGGAGAGAGAGCACTCACATTTGCATTGAGAGGGATGGTGTGATACAGGATCTTTATGAGGGTGTTGGCCACCTACCACACCATCACCATAGTCACGGTCCATGTCCTCACCAGTCAGCACACTCCTCAAAGTGAGTGAGGGGCCTAATGTAGGGCACTCCAGGCCCGGTCTGGGACCTCTTCCTTCTGATGTGAGCAGGCTTCTCCTGCATGAAAATAGATGGAGAGTGTGAACAGGACACATGACACTGCATGAAATGTTTGTGTGGTGAGCCATGGACAGGATGAGGATGTGAGCTCGAGAGGGTATGAGCCTGTTGGAGATGTGAGGGTGTGTGTGAGAGATAGTGGTGTTGTCCCTTGAGGTGTGAGATCCCGGTGGATGTGTGATGGGTTTGAGAGTGTGTGAATTGAGAGTGATGAGAAGAGTGAATTACCTTGACAGAACAGACAAGACCATTCATCCTGTACTGGGTGGCTGTTGTCCTTTTCAGGGCATTGGCGCTGACCACCGTTGCCACCTCTCCCAAGCCGAATTAGTGATGTTGCTGCCCATCCTGTGGCCAAAGCGGGGTAGAGGATATCACGGTGAGACTCCACTGTGTCCAAAAGGAGCTCAAGGATGCATAATTGAACCTGGGGGTTGCAGTCTTTTTGCTTTTTGGGGCCATGTCTTCTTTGCAGCAGTCATGGGCTGGAAGCACTGAGAGGTGTGCATGCGGCTGCACTTTAAATATGGCACCTGGCATGATGAAGTGGTGAGGTGATGGCGTGGCGGGCGAATGAGAGCCCACCCGCCATGGAACAGCGTGTTTTCCAGGAATTCATAATTAATACGGCAGGTTTGGGATGAAACGGAGCGAGAAAGGAGTGAAACTGGACGGACTACCGGCATCGACATTGGCACTGGAAATGACAATGGCAAATTCAGCCCTGTTGATCCTGCAAATCCTTGCTCGTTATTAACATCTGGGGGCTAGTGCCAAAATTGGGAGAGCTGTCTCACACACTAGTCAAGCAACAGCCTGAAATAGTCATCCTCATGAAATCATACCTTTTAGGTAATGTCCCAGATGCTCCCATCACCATTCCTGGGTATGTCCTGTCCCACCAGAAGGACAGACTCTGCAGAGGTGGCGGCACAGTGGTATATAGTCAGGAGGGAGTTGCCTGGGAGTCCTCAACATCAACTCCAGACCCCATGAAGTTTCATGGCATCAGGTCATACATGGGTAAGGAAACCTCCTGCTGATTACCACATATTGCCCTCCCTCAGCTGATGAGTCCTTCATGTTGAACATCACTTGGAGGAAGCTATGAGGGTGGCAAGGGCGCAGAATGTACTCTGGGTGGGACTTCAATGGCCATCAATAGCACAACTAGTGACTGGGCTGGCCGAGTGCTAAGGACATAGATCCTAGACTGGGTCTGCGGCGGGTGGTGAGGGAACCAACAAGAGGGGAAAACATACTTGACCTCATCCTCACCAACCTGCCTGCCTCATATACATCTGTCCATGACAGTATTGGTAAGAGTGACCACCTTGTGGAGACGAAGTCCCACCTTCACATTGAGGATACTTGAACCCACTCCAACTGATAAGTATGCACTGATTGAGCGTAATTCCTACCAGATGTGACCCTAAGACATAAAACCACCCCAAATTTGCAAATGTTAGTAAATTGATCAACCCACATCGTGTTGTGTGGCACTACCACTGTGCTAAATGATTTCGAACAGATCTAGCAACTCAAGACTGGGCATCTGTAACGTGCTGTGGATCATCAGCAGCAGCAGAATTATACTGGAACACAATCTGTAACCTCATGGCCCAGCATATTCCCCACTTTACCATTACCATCAAGCCAGGGGATGAACCCTGGTTCAATGAAGAGTGCAGGAGGGCAAGCCAGGAGCAGCACCAGGCATACCCAAAAATAAGAGTCATTTGGACTCCAAATGTTAACTGTGTTCCTCTCCGCAGATGCTGTCAGACCTGCTGAGTTTTTCCAGGTATTTTTATTTTTGTTTTGCATTTCCAGCATCCGCAGATTTTTGCTTTTACCCAAAAATAAGGTGTCTACCTGGCAAAGCTATAGCACAGAACTCCTTGTCTGCTGAACAGGATATGCAGCAAGTGATACAAAGAGCTAAGCGATCCCACACAACCAACGGATCAAATCTAGGCTCTGGGGTTCTGCCACATCCAGTCGTGAATGGTGGTGGACAATCAAACAACTCACTGGAAGAGGAGGCTCCACAAATATCCCCATCCTCAATGATGGGGGAGCCCTACACATCATTTCAAAAGATGAGGTTGTAGCATTTGCTACAATCTTCAACCAGAAGTGCCGAGTGGATAATCCATCTCGGCCTCCTTCAGAAGTCCCCAGCATCACAGATGCCAATTCAATTCACTCCACGTGATATAAAGAAAAGGCTGAAGGCACTGGATAGTGCAAAGGCTATGGGGCCTGATAATATTCCAGCAATAGTACTACAGATTTGTGCTCCAGAACTTGCCACGTCCCTAGCCACACTGTTCCAGTACAGCCACAACACTGGCATCTGCCCGCCTTTGTGGAAAATTGCCCAGGTATGTCCTGTATAGAAAAAAGACAAATCCAACCTGGCCAATTACCACCCCATCAGTCTACTCTTGATCATCAGTAAAGTAATGGAAGGGGTCATCAATAGTACTATCAAGCAGCACTTGCTTAGCAATAACCTGCTCACTGATGCCCAGTTTGTATTCCGCCAGCTCCTGACCTCATTATAGCCTTGGTTTAAACATGGACAAAGGAGCTGAGCTCCTGAGGTGAGGCAAGAGTGCCTGCCCTTGACATCAAGGCTGCATTTGACTGAGTGTAGCATGAAGGAGTCCTGGTAAAAATGGAGTCAATGGGAATCTGGGGAAAACTCTCCACTGGTTGGTGTCATACCTAGCACAAAAGGAAGATAGTTGTGGTTGTTGGAGGTCAGTCATCTCAGCTCCAGGACATCACTACAGGAGTTCCTCAGGGTAGTTTCCTAGGCTCAACCACCTTCAGTGCTTCATCAATGACCTTCAATCCATCATACGGTCAGAAGTGGGGATGTTCGCTGATGATTGCACAATGTTCAGCACCATTTGCGACTCTTCAGACACTGAAGCAGGCCATATCTAAATACAGCAAGAACTGGACAATATCCAGGCTTGGGCTGACAAGTGGCAAATAATATTTGCGCCACACAAGTGCTAGGCAATCACCTTCTCCAACAAGAGAGAGTCTAGCCATTGCCCCTTGACATTCAATGGCATTACCATCACTGAACACCCCACTATCAACTTCCTCGGGGTTACCATTGACCAGAAACTGAACTGGATTAGCCATATAAATACTGTATCTACAAGAGCAGGTCAGAGGCTAGGAATCCTGCGATGAGTAGCTCACTTCCTGACTCCCCACCATCTACAAGGCACAAGCCAGGAGTGTGATGGAATACTCCCCACTTGCCTGGATGAGTGCAGCTCCAACAACACTCAAGAAGCTTGACACCAGCCAGGACAAAGCAGCCCACTTGATTGGCACCACATTCACAAACATTCACTCTCTGCACCACAGTAGCTACAGCGTGTACCATCTACATGATGCACTGCAGTAATTCGCCAAGGCTCCTTAGAAAGCACCTTCCAAACCCACGACTACTACCATCTAAAAGGACAAGGGTAGCAGATAGATGAGAACACCACCACCTGGAAGTTCCCCTCCAAGGCATTCACCATCCTGACTTGGAGATATATTGTTGTTCCTTCACTGTCACTGGGGTCAAAATCCTGGAACTCCCTCCCTAACAGCACTGTGGGTGTACCTACATCACATGGACTGCAGCGGTTCAAGAAGGCAGCTCACCATCACCTTCTCAAGGGCAACCAGGGATGGGCAATAAATGATAAATGCTGGCCCAGTCAGTGAAGCCCACATCCCGTGAATGAATAAAAAAAAAGAAAAGCCGCCTGCTACCGCATTTATCGCAAATCTGGGGTGATTCCGCCCAATGTTGGGATGTCCCAAAGCAATTTATAGCCAACGAAGTACCTCTGAAGTATAGTCATTGTTGTAGGAAACATGGCAGCCAAATTGCACACAGTAAGCTCCCAGAAACACAAATGCGATAACCAGATGATTTGCATCTTGAGGGATAAATAGTGCATTGATCTTTTAAGCCCACCCTGAAAGGGTAACATCTCATCTGAAAGACAGTATCTCCAACTGTGCGGCACTTTCTTGGCACTCCAATGGAGTGTCAGTCTAAATTTTTGTGCAGAAGTCCTGGAGTGGAACTGAGCCCACAAACCATCTGACTCAGAAGTAAGAAGGCTACCAATTCAGCTACAGCTTTCACCTGGAGAAGCATTATTTTGGGTCAGTACTCCACCTGACTTGGGCATGACAGGTGCATGAAATATCCTGCACTGAGCTGAGTGTTAGGAGGTAACAATAAGTAGACAGTGCCACATTGTCTTTCTAGCCACTTGTGTTTTCACCCACAGTTGTGGAAGGTGGCTGCTCTCATTAAAGTTCATCCACATTTGAGGTGTGATCTTCAGTCTTTTTAGTTTGGCACCAATTGTAGTTGATGCGAAACATGTCATAAGTTATAAAGAAAAATAAAATCTCTTGTAGTGCCATCCTACTATTAGTGGCAAAAGAGGTTCAGTTATTCTCACTCAGTACAGCTGCATATAGTGACACCATTATTCCCAATCAGAATGATTAATTCGCACAGCAATTGCACTATAAATATCTGGGATTGTTTTACATACATAATTTATATGGAACTATCCTCTACTCGCTATACTTTGCTTGAGGAATCATGTTGCTTCTGTCAGGAGGCATTGCTGCAGTTTGAGCCATGCATGACTGCTATTTGCTGCAGTTCATAGGGTCTCTTTTTAAATGGACTCTGTCAATAGACTATGTTTGCTTTGTTGAGTAAATAAGTTTACTTGCTGTAAATTCTGCAATTGGTTCCATCCCATCTCCAACTCATTGGCTGACAAGGCCACCATTTTGGTGATGTGAGTGGACAATGTAACTGTGGCTTCACTGCAAACATAACTTTACATATGGTATCAGTACCGATTCTAATAGCAGTACCTATCTAGAAATTGACAACTCAATTCATCAGTCTCTCACATTCAATGAGATCTTCTATGAACACAAAGCCTTTAGCCACCTTCTACTGTGCAGCAATTCACCTCTGCAAACGACTACTCTTCAAAAAAATTCTGTTGATCTCACTACCAGAAATAACAACAATAAAGGAGGTTATCAATTTTTACTTACCATTATGGGATGCTGGAAGTTGTAATTAAGATGAAACTGTTGCCATTTGCACCTGACCTTAATAAGTTTAAAGTCTATATTTGATTATCTCATCACCATGAGGAAATGATATCTCTCATTTTCCAGTAGAGACTTTTGAAAAACCACAAAATAATCCAAAATATTAGTTCAGACTGGGGATAACTCACTGTGGAAAAACCACAGTACAGCCATACTTGCTTTTTAACAATATTACTTGTTAGCCAACTAGCTATAACAGTGGGCGGAATCGTCCCAGATTTGCACTAAGTACAGTAGCAGGCAAAAAAAAATGATGTCTTATCCACCGGCCGCAAAGACGTATTTTCGCGCTGTATCATCCACTTCCTGCCTCATTAATTAGGCAGTCACAGGAAACACACCATCTTGCTGGCAGGCAGCCTCTGAATCGCCTGCCACATTGTTTCCTCAGTCTGGGTGTCATATCTAAACTGCAGCCGTGCACACAGTTCTCAATGCTTGCAGCCCAGGACTGCTCCAGCGAAGACATAGCCCTGAAAGCTAAGAAGAGTTCAGTGACCCATCACTGGAATGTCTTTGAGGCCGACCGTGATGTCCTCCACCCCTGCTCCGGCCGCAGGAGGTCCAGCAATCTCACCACGCCGGCTTGAGCAGAGGTGCAGTGGTGCTCAGTGCCAACATTGCACAGAGGTCCGCCTGTTGGCACTGAGCACCACTGCAGTGCGGAAAGAAGGTGAATGATCTTATCTGTGCCAACCATCTTATCACTCTAAACTCACACACTCAAGCCAATCACATATTCACTAGCATCTCACTCACTGCCAGCTCAAGGGACACCACCACTCACTCTCTCATACGCACCCTCACATCTCCATCTGGCCTCATCTCCTCTGGAGACTGCCTCCTCAGCCCTCACCATCTTGAGGCCACTTATACAGATCAGCTTGTGCCCTCATACGCATCCTGGGATACCTCCCTTTCTCAATACAGCCCTCACCCTGCAGCCTCTTCCCTTGCTTGAGGCCATTTCTTCCCTTTCCCCAAGCAAGCCCTAGCCCTGCAGCTGTTGAAAAGCCACCCGCATTACAGCGGGTCTGGTAGGTAGAGACCTGCCTGCTAATCCCCCTAAAAGTGATGTGGTGCTGCCTGCGAATCTTGGCAATGATGAACACAAGTGCTGCCCGAAGCAAGGTAGGCAATCAAACCTCAAAGTCCCGAGCGAAGTGCGGCTCGCCAGGTTTGCGTCACTTAAGTGCTTAAGTGCTGTTGGAAAATACGTCAGTGTGGTACCAGGACTTACAATGAAATGCTAAAATATTGAAGTTAGGGTCCCAATGTGCTGTGGAGGGGAACGCGGTCCGCCATTGATTGGTGGAACGGATGTTTGCAAAGTGGTTTCATGACGATGTAAAACTGATTTTTGGCCTCATCATATTGTCCGCTCTTGCTTGTCATGCCAACAGGACCGGACGATTCCATCGTCTCCTCTGAGTTTACTGCTCTCCTGTCCTTCCTTCTCTCTCCTTCTCTGTAACTCCCCAACTCATTTTTACTGTCACCCCTCTGACCTTGACATCCCATTAGTCCCATCACATATAAGCCTACTCTGATCACGTCCTTGTATTGCTACACACACGCACACACACTCTCTCATTCCCTTCTCAACCCTACTTCCTCCTGTAACCACCCCTACACAAAAACCCTCTCACAATTCAGTTTTAACTGCAGTTTCACAAGCCCAACTGTCTAGATTTTAGCCCTCATGATATTTCTGCAGCTATGATCTGCTCAACCACACCTTCACCTCCACCTTCAAACCCTGGTCCTCTTAAAACCATTACTCTTTCTTCCCCTGGTACAGCTCTCATCTCCGCTCCCTTGAAACCAAGATGACAGGCTTGAATAGATAGATATGGTGGGTTAGTCATTCACTGCTAGATCTGGCTGGAGCAAATAAGGCACTCTTGGATCCTGTTCTCATCTGCCAAAACTGCTCAACTATTCCAGCATCATCTGGAATGCAAATGATAACACCAAGTTTTTTTCCTCAACTGAAGACCATATTCTCAGACACCTCTCCCCTGTCTCCTCTATCCCCACCTCCAACTACAAGTAGGAGGAGCTGCTGGATTTCCCTTGTAACTATGACTGAGAAAATCCGATCAGCTGCCTCTGCTGCTTCCATCCCTTCCCCTAGCCCACCAAACAAAAATTCTTCTATATTTCACCCTACCACAGCCCAGAACTTGCACCTTTCTTTAGTTTATCTCCATTGTCACCTCATCTTGTTCATGAGACCCACCTCCTGCTCACTCAAACCCAATCCCACTAAACTGTTAATCATCCAGCCCCTTCCTGGCTCCAATATTAATTGATATTATTACCCACCCTTTCCCCTCAGGTATTTTGTCTTCTTCAAGTCTGCCGTCATCACCCCCTCCTCAAAAAAAAACAATCCTTGACCCCCTCCGTCCTTGCATCTGACATTGACCTCACACACCCCATCTGCAATCTCCCTTTTTCTATTCAAAGTCTATGAACCTGTTGTCGCCTCTTGAGCTTGCACCCATTTTTGCTGGAATTCCATGTATGAATCTCTCCAATCATGGTTCCACTTCTGCAAAAAAAGCTCTTATAGAAGATACAAACAGCATCCAATGTGACTGTGACACAGGTAAATTTTCCTTCCTCAGCCTTTTCAATTAGCCTGAAGCCTTTGACACAATTGATCACACCATCTGCCTCCAACACTTCACCATCACCGCACTCCTGTTCCTGTTTGTAGCTCCTGCTACCAAGAGATCTGCTGTCATGATTTGTCATACTCATCTGTCTTGTGCTCAACGATGTCCGTCCTCCAACAATGCCAAGGTCAACCATTCCTTCTGTCACGTTCCACTTTACCCTCTAGAAGAGATCTCTGTAGCTTTTCAGCTCTGATCAAATGATGAAAATACTGATTTTTCCTGGATCTCACTTTTTGAAGAGTTCTTTTTGCTCTGACAATTTCAAGCACCTCTTCATTTGCTTTATGGTCTGTATAGAATTTTAGGCATACAGCTTAGCATCTACCAGGCCTCTATATCCTTCCACAGATCTTTATTTATTGTTCAAGTTTCTGAGGCATAAAGGAAAGTGAATCGAATATTGTATTTTATCATTTTTCTTTGTTAGAAACTTGACTTTTCCCATTGCTAACACATTAAATCATTCTGATATAAAGGCAAAATACTGTGCATGCTGGAAATCTGAAATTAAAACAAAAATGCTGGAAAAACTCAGCAGGTCTGACAGCAGCTGTGGAGAGAGAGAGACAGAGATGACATTTCGAGTCCGTATGACTCTTCTTCAGATCTGAAATCATTCTGGTTTTCTCTATCCTTCTTCTGAATTTGGCATCACTTCTCCCATCTTCTGTTATTATTTGTCCTGAGTAGACAAACTTATCTACTTGCTCCAGTGTGACACCATCCAAATCAATTTTCACTCTATTTTCTTCCAATGTATTCCTTTGAACTACCATTGTTTTTGTCTTTTTGGTGTTCATACTCAATCCATATTCTAAACTTCTAGATTTCACTTGATCTACGATATTTTGCAAGGCCTGTTCTGATTCTGCCAGTACTGCTGTTTTGTCAGTGTACCGCAAGTTTGGTATGTTTTTTCTGCAAAATTTTACTTCTGGATGTACATCTAACTCTGAATATTTGTTCTGTGTACAGATTGAATAATTTTGTCGCACCCCTCTCTTCATTTGATTGTTCATCTTCTAACCTGATGCTCACTAATATTTCCCCAATATAGGCTCTGAATAAATCTCACATCTTTACTGTCAATGTCACATTTCAGCAGCATGTCTATTTGCCTTCGGTGAGAAACACAATTGAACACTTTTTCATAGTTTATGAAGCATATATTCTTGTTCTTGTTTACTTCTGGATATTTATCAAAGATTGTTCTTAGATTAAATAATCCCTCTCTTTTTCTACTCCAGGACTAAATTCAGACTGCATTTCATCAATTTTTGCTTCAAATCTGTCATTATTGCTTTCAATTATGATTTTCAAGATCAGTATAATGATCTTGATCATTATCATTCTAAAATGATTGCAAATGAATATTTTAGGTTTCTTCGGTAACTGAAATAATGAGTGCCTCAAGTTACTTGAAATGTATCCTTTGGTATATATTTGATCACAAATTTCTGTTATCACTTCTATTTCTGCTTCTCCAAGGGCTTTTAGATGTTCTGTTCTCTTCATCTATGCCTGGAGCTTTTCCTGTACTCATCAATTTCAAAGCATTCTCTATCTCTGATATCATAATGTTTGGTTTTTCATTTGCCTCTATATCTTGAGGATGACCTCGATTTGGATCATCATACAATTCACTTATATATTCGATCTATCCCTTTACTTCTGCATCCCTTTCAAACAATATTTTTCCAACTTTGTCTTTCATGCATCTGTTGTTCCCCCTTTCTTTCTATCTGTCAAAGATTTCAGCCTCAGCTGTAAAGCTCTGATTTTGAGAATTCTTTCCAGCTCCAAAACTTCATCGCACATCCTGCTATACCATTTACTTTTAGCTTCCCTACATGCATTCTTTATTCTCTTTTCAATGTCATCATACTCAGGTGCGTTTCAGACTGCACCCACCTGGTTCCATTTTCATCTATCTAACCATAGCCAAAGAATCAACTGCAAAGGCTTTTTTAACCACTCCTGCACTGTTTACGCTGGAGTCCCCCAAGGATCTAACCTTGGCCCCCTTCTATTTCTCATCTAAATGCCAACTTAGGACATACTGTTGGTTTCCACATGTTGTTATGACTGGGTGAGGAGGAGTGAGTTGGCTCCCCTTCTATTCAGCCCTCTCAGTCGGTCGCAACAAAGGTTTTAATTTTTTCTCATAAATGCCTTTTCCAATCCAAAAGTATTTATTTGTTAATAAGGAACCAATCAAATGAGGTTTTCTTGAGTCAAAGAAAGATTACATTTCTTAATTACAAAACCTGAGAAAAATAATAAAGATGTGATGACACACACGCACATTCACAGACACACATCAGAAGTAGGGTAGTTAGAGTCCAATAAAAATTAAAAGAATATATGATTAAGTCCGAATTACCTGGAAATTCTGTTTTTGTTTTGGATTTCCAGCATCCGCAGTGTTTTGTTTTTTGTTTTTATCTCTATGATTAAGTCCTTTGTTTGTCTTTGAGGTGTAGATTGCTGAATGTTGTAATGTTAAAAAATATACATTTCCTAATCGAGAGCCAACACAAAAGCACCACTGAGAAATCTGTGATGTGCCTAAGGTGCCTTATGCTTACGTTTACAGGTGCCACGTCTGGGTGCCGCCCCATCGCTTGGAATGGCTTATGAGACAGCCTGCTGACTCTGCTGTCCTGTTGGCCTAGATGACCTTGGCGGACATCCTCTAGCCCGTGGAGCCTGTGCTGGCCCCGTCTGGGAGGGAATGGCCAGTTCCACAGCTGGCATCTCTCCAGTCGTTGCAGGCTCAAAGGATGCAAAGGTCACTGGTAGAGGGGCGGAGGAGCTGCTGCCCTCATTGGGAGCGCCCTGAAAGGAGCCCGCAGAGACGACAGGCAACTGCTGCGCCGACGTGGGGTCACTTCGGACCTTCCTGCTCACCATAGATGGATGGACACCGAGCTGGGACACTTGGTGCCCAGACCATCTCCCACATTGCCAATGACCAGCTGTGGCCACTGGCGTGTGAGAGCTTGCAGGTCCGTACATATCCCCAGGGGAAGCTGGTTGTTCTGCTGAAAGCCTCTCTCCAGGAGAGTCGCCAATCTCTCCATGGAGGAAGCCTGATGCTCTGACATGAGGTTCATGGCATCACTGATGCTCCACATGGATTCCTCCACCACGGAGACCAAGTGAAGCACACTCTCATGCAACACTCCCAGATGCTCCCGCACACCCAGCCGCTTTTCCTGCAGCTGCTGCGTGGCAGACGACTCCAGAGGCACATCATCACGGCCCGACTCAGCATGTCCCTGGTCCTCTGAAGTCCTCATGCTGCTGATGCCATCGGCATTCTCTGTCTCTGCCATCTCCTCCAGCAATTGTGAAGTGCCCTCTCCACTGTGCCCCAGGACACTAACCGATGCAACAATTCCCTCCGATGTGGTAGTCTCTGCGCTGGTGCCTGCCTCACTGAAATGGTGTGATGCAGGTCTCAGTTCAGGCCCTTTGGCTGTGAGACAGGGCATCTGCACTTCCTCATGGCGGCCATGCTCTGATGATGCTGAATTAACAACAAGGACAATGGATCAGTTAGCGTGCACACAGTAACACATTCATCCCTTTCCCCCCAGGCTCATAATACACTCAACCTAAGGAGATGAACATTGGTGGGGTGGCAAATAGTCAGGAGGAAGCCCAAACATAACAAGCGGATACAGATGGGCTGGTCAGATGGCCTAAGAAATGCCACATGGAATGTTATGTGGATAAGTGTGAGGTGATGCACTTGGGCAGGACAAATAAAGTACGGGTATACACGAAAAATGGTAGGACCATGGAAAGTAAGGACAATTAGAGGGACCTTGCTGGGCATGTTGACAAGCCTGTTAAGATTGTGGGACAGGAACATAACGTGTTTAACAAGGTAAAAGCCATACTTGCCTTTATTAGCCAATAATAGAATGTAGGAACAGGTAGGTCATGTTGCAAGTGCAGAAAACGCTGTCGAAGCCACAGCTACACAACGTTCAGTTGTTATCAGCGCTTCATGGGAGGGATTGGAGTGGAGAGAGTGCAGAGGTTTGTGGCTCTTTCAAATAATCCAGTTAGTCCCACTCCACTTGCCCAGCATATCCCTGCAATGTTGTCTCCTTCAAATATTTACCCGATTCCCTTTTGAAGGCTACTATTGAACCTGTATGCACCACCGAAGCAAGCAGTACATTCCAAATCTTAACAAATTGTTGTGTAGAAAGCTTTTCCTCACTTCACCTCTAATTTTTTTGACAAATAGCTTAAATCTTTGTCCTCTGGTTGCCAACAATTCGAAACAGTTTAACGTTAATTAATCTATCAAAATCATTTATGATTTTGAACAATTCGATCAAATCTCTTCTCAGCCTTTCTTGCTCTAAGTGAACAACTCCAACTGCTCCAGTCTCTCCAAATAACTGAAGTCTTTCATCTCTGGTGACATTCAAGACATTCATTCTGCACCTCTCTAAGGCCTTGACATCTTTCCAAAAGTGTTGTGTCCAGAATTAAACCCAATACTCCAGCTGAGACTGAACCAGTGTTTTATAAAGGTTTAGCATAACTTGCTCGCTTTTGTATTTTATTCTTCTATTAATCATGTCAAGAATCTCATATGCTTTTTAACAGCTCTCTCAACTAGTCCTGTCACCTTCAAAGATATGTGGACACACATTTCCAGATCTCTCTGTTCCTGCACCCCCTTTAAAACTGTTCCATTCAGTTTATAGTGTCTCTCCTCATTCTTCCTATCAAAATGAATCACTTCACACTTCGCTGCATCAAGTTTCATCTGGCATCTGTCTGCCATATCATTAGTCTGTCTATATCCTCCTGAAATCTGTTACTGTCCACCTCATTATTTACTACATTTCTGAGTTTCATGTCATCTACAGACCTATAAAATTATGTCAGCTGGCACATTCAAATCATTTTCTACATATTAAATTCAAATTTGGCAACTACTCCAATATCACAGTGGAATTTGTTGGTTATACATCTTGGTGAGTCTCCCAGAAAAAAAGGTCTGTTTGAATTATGACAATCGGTTAAAGATATTTTGGCACTCAGCATTGTTGAGTTTGATAAATGTTGATGTCAATTGGCCTACACCATAAGCAATGGGCCTGTAGAGCAGCATTTACTGAAGTCATAAAACAGCCAAAAATCTTGGAAATATATTTTTCACAAAATTTAGTAATTAATTACTTAAAAAATGCCAATTCATTAAATATGCTTTAACTTAGAAATTATATAACTTTCTTAACAAGCAAATAATAGTTGTTTGTTCATCATTCCTTAAAACCTTGCATTGTAAGATCCAGGAAGTAGATATCAGAATGCGTTGCTTTCTTAACAAAAACAGAATTACCTGGAAAAACTCAGCAGGTCTGACAGGATCGGCGGAGAAGAACAAAGTTGACATTTCGAGTCCTCATGACCCTTCGACAGAACTAAGTAAAAATAGGAGAGGGGTGAAAAATAAGCTGGTTTAAGGTGGGGGTTGGGGGGGAGAGAAGTGGGGGGGGCGGGATGGTTGTAGGGACAAGCAAGCAGTGATAGGAGCAGATAATCAAAAGATGTCACAGACAAAAGAACGAAGAGGTGTTGAAGGCGGTGATGTTATCTAAAAGAATGTGCTAATTAAGAATGGATGGCAGGACACGCAAGGTACAGCTCTAGTGGGGGTAGGGTGAAATAAGGGCATAAAAGGTATAGATTTAAAAATAATGGAAATAGGTGGGAAAAGAAAAATCTATATAAATTATTGGAAAAAAAAAGGGAGGGGGAAGAAACAGAAAGGGGGTGGGGATGGAGGAGGGAGTTCAAGATCTAAAGTTGTTGAATTCAATATTCAGTCCAGAAGGCTGTAAAGTGCCTAGTCGGAAGATGAGGTGATGTTCCTCCAGTTTGCATTGAGCTTCACTGGAACAATGCAGTAAGCCAAGGACAGACATGTGGGCAAGAAAGCAGGGTGAAGTGTTAAAATGGCAAGCGACAGGGAGGTCTGGGTCATTCTTACGGACAGACCGAAGGTGTTCTGCAAAGCGGTCGCCTAGACTGCATTTGGTCTCTCCAATGTAGAGGAAACCACATTGGGAGCAACGAATGCAGTCGACTAAGTTGGGGGAAATGCAAGTGAAATACTGCTTCACTTGAAAGGAGTGTTTGGGCCCTTGGACGGTGAGGAGAAAGGAAGTGAAGGGGCAGGTGTTGCATCTTTTGCGTATGCATGGGGAGGTGCCGAAGGTGGGGGTTGAGGAGTAGGGGTTGATGGAGGAGTGGACCAGGGTATCCCAGAGGGAATGACCCCTACAGAATGCCGATAAGGGGGGGTGAAGAGAAGATGTGTTTGGTGGTGGCATCATGCTGGAGTTGACAGAAATGGCGGAGGATGATCCTTTGAACGTAGAGGCTGGTGGGGTGATAAGTGAGGACAAGGGGGACCCTATCATGTTTCTGGGAGGGAGGAGAAGGTGTGAGGGCGGATGCGCGGGAGATGGTCCGGACACGGTTGAAGGCCCTGTCAATGACCATGGGTGGAAAACCTCGGTTAAGGAAGAAGGAGGACATGTCAGAGGAACTGTTTTTGAAGGTAGCATCATCAGAACAGATGCAACGGAGGCGAAGGAACTGAGAGAATGGGATGGAGTCCTTACAGGAAGCGGGGTGTGAGGAGCTGTAGTCGAGGTAGCTGTGGGAGTCGGTAGGCTTGTAATGGATATTGGTGGACAGTCTATCACCAGAAATTGAGACAAAGAGGTCAAGGAAAGGAAGGGAAGTGTCAGAGATGGACCATGTGAAAATGATGGAGGGGTAGAGATTGGAAACAAAATTAATAAATTTTTCCAGGTACCGAAAAGAGTATGAAGCAGCACCGAAGTAATCATCGATGTACCGGTGAAAGAGTTGTGGGAGGGGGCCGGAGTAGGACTGGAACAAGGAATGTTCCATATACCCCATAAAGAGACAGGCATAGCTGGGGCCACACCTTTTATCTGGAGGAAGTCAGAGGAGTTAAAGGAGAAATTGTTCAGTGTGAGAACAAGTTCAGCCAGACGGAGGAGAGTAGTGGTGGATGGGGATTGTTCGGGCCTCTATGCGAGCAAGAAGCTGAGAGCCCTCAGAACATCCTGGTAGAGGGATTGGACGTCCATGGTGAAGAGGAGGCAGTTGGGGCCAGGGAACTGGAAATTGTTGATGTAACGTAAGAGGAATCACGGATGTAGGTGGGAAGGGACCGGACAAGGGGAGAGAGAAGGGAGTCAAGATAACGAGAAATGAGTTCCGTGGGACAGGAACAGGCTGACACGATCGGTCTGCCGGGACAGTCCTATTTGTGGATTTTGGGTAGGAGGTAGAAGCGGGCCGTCCGAGGTTGGGCGACTATCAGTTTGGAAGCTGTGGGAGGAAGATCTCCAGAGGAGATGAGGTCAGTGTCAGTCCTGGAACAATGGCTTGATGTTCAGTGGTGGGGGTCATGGTCCAGGGAGAGGTAGGAGGAAGTGTCTGTGAGTTGACGCTCGGCCTCCGCGAGGTAGAGGTCAGTGCGCCAGACAACAACAGCACCACCCTTGTCAGTGGGTTTGATGACAATGTCAGGGTTGGACCTGAGAGAACGGAGTGCAGTAAGTTCAAAGAGAGACAGGTTAGAATGGGTGAGAGGAGCAGAGAAATTGAGACGAATAATGTCACGCCTACAGTTCTCAATGAAAAGATCAAGAGAAGGTAAGAATCCAGAGGGAGGGGCCCAGATGGAGGGAGAATATTGGAGTGGGTAAAAGGATCCGTTGAATGGGGAGAGGACTCCTGCCCAAAGAAGTGAGCATGGAGACGAAGGCGGCGGAAGAAGAGTTCAGCATCGTGCCAAACCTGAAATCCATTGAGGTGAGGGTGTAAGGGTATGAAACTAAGTCCTTTGCTGAGCACTGAACGTTCAGCATCGGAGAGGGGAAGGTCAGGGGGTATAGTGAATACACGGCTGGGGCTGGGATTGGAAGATGGGGTGGGGACGGAGGGACAGGCAGGGGTGGAGGGTCCTAGATGGGTGTTGGTGTCGATGAGTTGTTGGAGCTTGCGTTCATTAGCACTTGAGAGAAAGAGAAAAAGTTTCTTGTTGAGGCGTCGAATGAGATGAAGAATAAAATGAAACTGGGGGCACGTGCAGTTTTGAAAAAGAGTGCGGCGGTGCTGCTGGAGGGAGAGGTCGAGTGTGTTCATATGGCAGCGCAAGGCACTGAGTGTGGATCTCAGAACGCGATGGGAACAGCAGTCCGAGAAACGTTTTATGTCCCGGAGATACCTGTAATCCTGGATGGGTTCGAAGCATGAGGGATGGAATTTCAGTTCAAATCCACGTGGGGTAAATTGGAGACAGAGACAGTCACTGAGAAAGGAAATATGGCTGTGAAAGTGGGTTTTAGTAAACACCTTGTCAAACACCAGGAGAGAAATGGAAAGCAATGAAGGTGAGCAAGGCAAAAGAGAGATACGGAAATCCTGTCGGAGAGAAGAGCAATACTTCTTCAAGGTAGGCATTTCTTTCTTGCTCAGCAGTAGCATGGTTCTGATGGAAGGTCACGATGTGAAATGTTAACTCTGTTTCTCTCCTACAGATGCTGCCAGACCTGCTGAGTATTTCTAACATTTTTCCGATTTTTATTTCAGATTTCCAGCATTTTGCCTTTGGAGTAGCATAGTGTACCTCAATTTAAAGTTTTCCATTGGTATGCAGCTATTGTTTAAGGTGGTTGTCCTTTCTTTAATTGAGTGTCCTGCCTTCTTCCCTCCCTGATATTACACTTCCTCAGTTATTTAGATGATGAGTTAAAGATATTTTTCCATTTCATATTTTCTTCCCACAAGATTAAGTTGTTAATGGTAAGACACTGCACCAGGAGAGTTTGTTACCAGCATCAAGTATCCAAGAAACAGCAACATTTTGCCATTGATTGACTTTGGCAGTAATGCTTGAGCTTAGTAGCAAAGCATCTCATGAAGTTTACTCTAGCATTATTTCATCTATCACTTCACCACAGTGGCAGAGAAAAGACTCCACCGCCCAGACACTACTTAGGGCTATTCAGCAACCTAAAATTGTACAAAATATTTTTTTAAATGAACTATATTAATTAGATTGCCCCATGCACCATATTTCACAATTATTTTTCTGCCAGGTTGCCATATGATTTTAGATTTTTATAGTGCATTCTGTTTAGTGTGGTTTCACAAATAACTGGTGAATACTTACTCACCTTAAAATCTAGAATTAGCACAATGTGCTAAACAGGGTTGATTCTGGAGTATTGGGGAGGATAAGGGTGAGATACCATAGCAGAGATAATTTCTGAGGTTGGTCGAAGGTTTCAGAGAAACCAAGATACTATATGAGATACACTCAAATGCATGTCAAAGGAACCAAAAGTAGTGGCTTCTCAAAAACAGATATGTTTAATCACACGCATGGTAATAACTGAACTATTGCATTATTGAGTTATTTAAATTTGTGATGCCACTTTATACTTTCAGAAGCATGTACATCTTACTGTTTGAAATTTATTCTGAGCCTTCTTATTAAATTCTTTAAAGTCTTCCAAATGCAATACAATTAAAGATTTTTTAAAATATTAACCACTTGAAAATATGGTAATTGAAGTGACATCGTAAATGGTCCCAGGGTGTGTTTAACAGAGACTCCTGGAAATGACACTCCCAAAAATGTACTAACTATAAACAAGTATGTACATGGATAGATAAGCCTGAGGGTCCTTCCAGAGGCATCTCTGAGTTCCAGTGACATGTGATCTGACGTCACTGATGATGTCAGTTAGCATCATAGCCATTAAGTCTTTATACTGCATCTCCCCCCAAATCTTTCATTCTACTCATTAAATACTTACATGTCCTACTTACCCCACACCCCTCTTCACAATCACCTGCACTGATGGTGTCAATCTCAAAATGTATTCTCGCCTCTCTTAGGACATACGTTCTGTATTCTTCCTGGAACACACTTAAATCAGTAGATAGAGATTCCTGTTTCTGGCGTACTGTATAAAGGTGATGAACAGATGTTCTCTTCTTCTTCCTTATACCACTTTATAGGTTGTGCTGCAGGCTGCACTTCCTCAAAGGAATGAGACCTGGTAAACTTCTGTTATGGTTTGTATAGTTGTAATGGATCTACAATCTTCTGATCCAGCAATTTTGTTGCCTGGCAAAAGTATCCATTGCTTCAGAATGGGATTGCACAGCACTTCATTTTGGTCAGTGTCACATTCAAGAATGAAACTGTTGGACAAACAGAAGAAATAAGATTATTCTCAAGAGGAGTTGTTGCTGCCTTTGTTAATACTGTGGTCATGTCTTGGCCATGTGACACTATGCCTTCACTTCAGAGTTTGTTGATCACTAGGTATTCACATTGAGAGCTTCAGCAGTCAAGGCAACATCTAGAATAGAGCAGAATATCACTTTGGGTTCTGTTACTATACAGTGTTTTACTGGGTTAAGTTATTGTTCTGCTGACTCTATTACGTTCAAAGAAGTTACACTTCCTTGTACATCTGAATGTGTGTGTGATCAATAGCTTGCATATCAGCAGTTTGTTGTCATTTCCTCTTCTGCCTTGACAGGGATTAGGGAGTCAGCTTTGTGTTCTTCAATTGTCTCACTGGCCAATGTCGGAGCTTCTGTTCCCAGTTTCTCTTATCGGTGTCCTTACCAGAATAGTCAGGTGGATTGGAACCTTGGTCACATTCATCAGCAATGTTCTGGTCACACTCAGTGGTATCTTCACTCTTCAAAAAGTAGTGTGAGGTCCAGAATTTCTTCCTCTGGCTGGTCACCATGGTCAGTGGTGGTCTGGTCTCCTTAATCCACCCTCTCCTCAAAGAGTAATGCAATTTCCAGAATGTCCTGCTATGGCTGCAGCTGTGGAGCTTCCAATATGGAGACTAGTTCAAACGTTATGGGTTTCAACTGCAACTGTTGAATAAAGAAGCTGCAAAGCTATACATGCTTCTCTGCTTAATAAAGAGCAATCTTGATTATGAATAATGTAAAGCGTGTCAGCGAGTTCTCTTCCATTACATACAAGTGGCAGTCATCTGCCCTTGGATCTTCAGTGGACCATGGGAACGGACAGTAGACGGCTTGACGAGCTTATGCTTCAGCCATTGTACTGTACTGCACCTGTGATCAACTTAAAATTGATTTTGTGGCCATTGACTGTGATATCCACACTCTGAAAGGTTGCTTTAAATTTTGAAACTTCACCCAAGAAAGGCATTTTGTGTTCCTCTGTATCTTCTACTTCCTGGATACTGCTTGATCGCCTTTTAAATGTCAGAGTAGGGGGGGCTTTCTGATGCGGCATACCATTTTAAAATGGCTCCACCTTTGGCAGGCATGACACTCTGCATTTATAGCTGGAGAGGCTTTGTGCCAATAGGGTTTTATCATACTACAATGGGATCACTGGACAATGGCAACGACTGCTGCCTCTTCATTCTGGGTTTCTTTTTAGTGGGTGTACTGGTACCTCTATTGCTCATAAACTGGACTGAGTCAGCAGTCTGACTCCATAACGGTTCTGTATCACCCCAGATTAAGACCTGGTTTTGCTTTCATTGTTCAGCCTGTCTCATTAATTGAACTGCCTCGGATAATGGTAGCTGTTCTCTGGACCGCAAAAATCAGATAGGGCTTCATCAAGCATACCCACTACGATGTAATCTCGGATAAGTTCAACTTTTAGGTCCCCTTGCTTGTAACTAACAGCCAAATGATACAGGTCATTGATGAAAAAAAATCAATACTTTCTCCCAATTCCCGTTAAAGCTCACCTGGTCAATAATACTTTCATTGTTCAACCTGAAGACTGAATTACAATCGAAGGCCATAATAACCTCCTCATAGGTTGCTGTGTCTTCATTAACACCCTGTCTTATTAAAATGTCATCTGGGTTGCTGCCAATGGAATAGAGGAGGGTGCTGACCTGTTCTTTATCAGGCTTCTGTGAGAACCCCAAAGCAGTCCTATACCTGCTGAATCTATGTCACCAGTTTTGCCAGTATGCTGCATGGTTGGGGCCTTCGACATGGTCAAAGGTGTCGGGTAGTCCATCTTAGGACTTAATGCTTTTCCTCCTGATTCTTTGCTGTAGTCATTCCCTCACTGCTTTACTTTCAATGGCTTTCATTTCCTGCCTCCAGCAATTTCATCAGGGAACCTTGCAATTCAGTAAGTTTACCGTTGCCACTATGAAGTATCATCATAAACAGTCCTAGGGTAATTTAACGGAGACTACTGGAAACGAGGCATCCTGGAATTTCTAAACATTTATTAACTATATAAAAATATGTACTGGAATAGATAAACAAGCGGCTCCATCCAGAAGCATCTCTGAGTTGCAGTGACACATAATCTGAATGCCTTTGATTGCTAAATGTAGCAACACCATTTTATTAAATAAAAACAGAAAATGCTGGAACTGCTCAGCAGGTAAGGAAGCAACTGTGGAGAGAAATAGAGTTAATGTTTTGGATTGATAGCATTTCATCAGGACTTCTAATGAACGGTCATCAACCCGAAACGTTAACTCTGTTTCTCACCACAGATGCTGCCTGACCTGCTGAGTATTTCCAGCATTTTCTGCTTTTATATCAGGTTTCCAGCATCTGCATATTTCACTGTTGCAGCACTATTTTATTGTTTGCTTTCAATTTTGCATTGGATATCAATTGCTTATCCATATTAGATTTTCTCCTTGATCCACTGGAGTTTTTTTTCATTCACTCATGGGATGTGGGCATTGCTGGCAAAGTGTTGCTCATGCCTAATTCCTCTGAGAAGGTGATAGTGAGCTGCCTTTTTCAAACATGATGTAGATATACCCAAGGTGCTGTTAGGTTAGGAGTTCTTCTTGGTCAGTAAATCCAAGGCTTGAACCCAGCAAAAATGCAGAAACCTCAATGTATGTATGTATAGATAACACATGACTTACAGGAAATTTAAGACTGATAGTGATCCTGCAACACTGCTATTCTTGTAATTTTCAGTGATGGGGCTCATGGGCAGCAGAATTAAATTTGGTAATTTGCTGCAATGCATCCGATAGATAGTATATGGTGCAAACACAGTGCTCTATTGTTGGAGGGATTGGATATTGTGTCCAGCAACAGAGGAAAAAATAGAAACTTGATTGTGAAGATGTTTTCAGTATTTACTGTTGTTGAACTAAACTATCAAAATACTTTGGTCTGGAAATTTGATTGCGCTATGTCCATTTTCAGCCACGAAACAAGTGATTATGGTTCCGATACAGTGGGCAACATTTGCTAAATACATTGAAAAATGTTAGTCACAGACTTAAATTTGGGTCCAATGCTTTTCTTTGACTCTTATAAATTTGGTCTGCCTCAGCCCCTCAGATTACCAACTGGCAAAAATCTCTGCAACTCATAACTAGTCATGCTGCATCACTTCACTCTACTGAAGGACCAACTCTTACCAATACTTTGGCAGTGAGGAATGGGGGAGAAGGGCAACACAGAGAGGAGGAAGAGATCAGAGAGCAACTCACTGAAGGGCTCTTCACCTGAACCAGCTCTCCCATCACCATGTGCGAAGTCCTGCAATCCTTGTTACCACAATAATATATACCTTACTCATTCCTTGCTTATGTCCAGAATTATAGCAATGTGCTGCTATAAGTCAGGAAGCTTTAGAATAATAAAGAGAAGAAAGGGTTTATTAGGTTCCCGATAAACTAAACTTCATTCATAACACTGGGCATCCTAAATTCCACAAGTTGTTGATATATTCATAGATTTTATTCCAAATCAAAAATATTTCGTGGAAGATATTAGTCTAATTCTACAAAACAAAATATCAGAAAAAGCTTTTTGGTCACAAAGCCCATTCTTAGAGAATATGTCAAGTGTTATGTTTACTATGAGTGCTTTATTGAACTCCACGAATTTCCTGACACACTTGCTAATTGTGGGGAAAAATTATGAAACAACATTGCATGAGAAGTGCCCTGTCTATCAAATTTTGCAAAATTGTAAGACATTGAAGTAGCATTACATTTAAATTGTTCACCTGAATAAATTGTGTACTA
Source organism: Carcharodon carcharias (assembly GCF_017639515.1). NCBI lineage: Eukaryota > Metazoa > Chordata > Chondrichthyes > Lamniformes > Lamnidae > Carcharodon > Carcharodon carcharias. The sequence goes on along the minus strand of NC_054488.1, from coordinate 32,956,948 downwards.
TAGACAACATGCTTAAATCAACTTGAATATATGATTAAAACCTCAAATCCAATTATGGAACATATATTTATCGAGTTATTTGTAAATCAGTATGTTCTTGGCTGCTGCTGAAGACAGTCTGTTCTGCATATATTCTATTCTGTAAGGAAAATATGTTTCATCTCTGGTCTCACTTGAGGCTTAATATCCTATAGGATTACAATCACAATGTTTTCCGAAAGTGAACATTATTAATGTCCACCCAGAAAACTAATTATGATGGGGACTTACTGTAATACCTTTACTCATTAAGTGTTCTTCAGTTGTTGCATTTATATAACAGACTCTGATGTTTCTCCCTATAAAGGTGTCAATAATTCCATTGAATGCTTTTCTGATCATTCTGAAATTGAGAGAAACATGAACAATTTTTCAATCAATTGGTACTTTCTCTGCACTTAATGATCTGCAAAAATTCCAATGACAGCTGTCTCATTTCCATTCTCCTTTCCTTAAGTAGCAGTGGAAGCATTCCATCTGGTTTCTTTTCCCTTATGAATATTCTTAATGACAATTTCGTTATTAATCCCAATTAATCTACATGAATTTGATGCATCTTTTATCCCTCTATTAGAAAAGGCATATACTATTTTCAATGGTGACAATTTATCAAAATCCTTCAAATTATCTTGAAAACTTATAAATATTTTAAATAATTTAGCAAATGCTGCAAACAGAGGCAAACAATTAGCTATTCAAAATGCAATTAGGTACCAGATGGGAGAGGTAATGTACTGTACAGTGAACTGTAGAGTGTAGGCTGAATGGTTTTTCCTCATCCTTCATTATTCCTATGTTCTTATAATCCACGGTAATATTTTCTTCTCCATCTGTCTCATGTCATTTTTTTCCACTGCTCTTTTTCTCCCATTCTCTCCTCAAGGCAGCTTCAACACAAAACATACAACAGTGAACATCAGGGCAGACATCACAGCCAAACCTGACCCAGTTGATACCCAGTATCAAAATACAAGCTCTTTCCAGCAAGCACAATGGGTAGTTGATGTGAGGCTTTTGAGCTGTACAGCAATTATGAGGTTAAAATGATTCTTGGATGCTAAGCTTATTAGGTGCAAAAGCAACTTTATTGCAGATGTGCGAGTCACATGATTTGTTTCAGTAAACAATATCACAAACACATTTCCTGAGGATATCTTGCTGGATGATTGGTGCTTAGCATGCACTTTGATCCAGCAAATCTGTTCTGGACACACCTGCTCAATGCTGATGTTATTTCCACAACTGAAAACAATGAATCCTACCAAGATGAGCTGTCCCTGCCTCCAAAATTTATCTTTATATAAAAGATTTCTCTCCTGTGACAGGGATGAATGAATGTTGGTTGTCTGGGGCCATTTGGTTCTGACAATGGCCTCCTCCATTTCTTAATTAGATTACATGATGGTGGTTATCCTGTGTCATTGTTGTGATGTCCTAAATTCCAGTCCTTCCTAATGGTATCAGTTCTGTTGTAGGCAGCACCGTGATTGTAATGCAATTAGAATACTACATAAACTGCTTGAAACTCTGTATTGTGGGAGAAGTCTCCTGGTTTACCAGTAGAAATTGTCTCCCCACCGGTGTAAAAAATAAAGGCTGCTTGATGTTTGAACGAAAGACCCTGTGTTGAGTGTTGGTTTAAAATACTGCACAACAGTAGTAATTAGAACTGGTACCCCTAGCAATATTATTTTAATTTCTCTGCACAAGACTACTAAGGCCTATTGCAGCACTATCACAGGTGGCCCAATTAATAGGAGCTAACAATACCCCCTTTAATTTCTTTTCACATTAGATCATCTTTCAACAGTTCCCAATTTAGATTTATTTCATTTCTTAATTCTTCACCTTTCTGATTTTATTAACTCTTAATTAATAGACTCATGGGGCGGGAATTATCCCAGATTTGCACAAAGTGTGGTAGCAGGTGGGAAAAAAGTCATTTTACCGGCCAGCCACAACGGTGGGTTTTTGCACTGTAGCATCCCATTCCCACCTTATTAATTATGCAGCCACAGGAAACACGCCATCTTGCTGGCGGGTGGTCTCCGATTTGCCTGCCACACCGTTACCTTGCCGCTTCCTCACACAGGGCACTACATTTAAACTGCAGCCGCACGCACACTTCTCAATGCTTGCAACCCAGGGCTGCTCCAGTGAAGGCATGGCCCCAAAAGCCAAGAAGAGTGCAACTCCCCGATTCAGTAGCACATCCCTGGAATGTCTTCTGGATGCCATGGAGGCCCATCGTGATGTCCTCTATCACCATTTTGGCCCATCAGTCTCACCACATTGGCTTCAGAGGCAGTGGCAGAGGTGGTCAGTGCCAATGCCGCACAAAAGAGGTTGGCCATCCAGTGCAGAAAAGGGATGAATAATCTCAACTGTGCTGCCAGCATAAGGCAACCAACTCATCACTCTAAACTCACACACTTACAAGGCCATCACACATTCACTAGCATCTCACTCACTGCCAGCTCAAGGGACATCACCACTCACTTTTTCACACATACACAACCTCACATCTCCATCTGGCCTGCTCTCCTCTGGAGATTGCCTCCTCAGCCCTCACCATCTTGAGTCACTTGCACAGATCAACAAGCGCCCCCACACACACCCTGCTACCCCCTTCCCCAGTGCAGCCGTTGCCCTGCAGCCTCTTCCCTTGCCTGAAGCCACTTCCCCACATTCCCCAAGCAAGCCCTAGCTCTGCAGCCATTGAAAAGCCATCCCCGCCTTACAGCTGTTCTGGTAGGTACAGACCTGCCCGTGAGCCCCCATAAATGTGATGTGGTGCTGCCTGCGAAGCCTGGCACTGATGAGTGCTATCAGAGGCAAAGTAGGCACACAAATCTCAAAGTCCCGAGTGAAATGCAGCTCGCCAGGTGAACATTGCTTATGTACAGTTGTGAAACACATCGGCGTGATGATGGAAGATCCAGCGTGGGGGGGGTTGATTCTGCGAGCAGGGCTTATAATGAGATACTAAAGTATTGAAATTAGGTTGCCGCCATGCAGCGGTGGTAAACACGTCCTGGCATTGACGGGCAGAGTAGGCGATTGTAAATTTGTTTCACAATGGCGTGAAAGCGATTTTTGGCCTTTTTGCCATAATGTCCCCCCTCTACCCGCTATGATGCCTGACGCCAACGGGACTGGAAAATTCCAGCCATGAATTTGGTCAGAGCATGTAGAGTTGTGGACAAGTGCAGAATGGATAATCAGACTGGTTACAAAAGAGAAAACAGAGAGCAGGATTTGAGAATAGATACACTGGCAAAACATGGGAAGTGGTGTTCCAATGAGATTGGTGCTGGGACCACTGTTGCTTACAATTTACATAAACGATTTGGACTCAGAAATCAGAAATACAATTGCAAAATTTGTGGACGACACCAAATTGGGAGCTGTTATTGATACCCTGTACTGAGGAAAAATATGACAAAACTCAAGAAGACACTGACAAATATGCAGGATGGGCATATAATTGGCATATAGCTACGTGAGATGGTGCACTTCAGTAGAAAGAATATTGAGGTTACATAATATTGGGACAATAAGAATTTAAATAGATTAGAGGAGTAAAGGGATCTAGAAGCACAGATACAAAAACCATTCAGTAGCAACACAGATTAATCAAGGTCATCAAAAAAAAACATGCACTGGGTACATTTCTTGTGGGATGGAATTGAAGAGAGGTTATGTTAAACTACCATAGAAACTTGATTAGACCACATAAGACCATAGGGCATAGGAGCAGAAGTAGGCCATTTGGCCCATTGAGTCTGCTCTGCCATTTAATTGGAACATGGCTAATCTGATAATCCTCAACTCCACCTTCCTGCCTTTTCCCCATAACCCTTGATTCCCTTACTGATTAAAAATGTCTAACTCAGCCTTGAATATACTTAATGACCTAGCCTCTACATACCTCTGTGGTGAAGAATTCCACAGATTCACTACCCTCTGAGAGAAGAAATTCCTCCGCATCTCTGTTTTAAATGGGCACCTCCTCACTCTGAGATTATGCCCTCTGGTCCTAGACTCTCCCATAAGGAGAAACAACCTCTCAGCAACTACCCTGACAATCCCCCTAAAAATCTTATATGTTTCAATAAGGTTGCATCTCATTCTTCTAAACTCCAATGAGCACAGGCCCAACCTACTCAAAAACTCCTCATAGGAAAATCCCTCCATACCTGGGAACAACCTAATGAACTGCCTCCAATGCCAATATATCTTTCCTCAGATAAGAGGACCAAAACTGTTCACAGTATTTTAGGTGTGGTCTAACTAGTATCTTGTATAGCTTTCGCAAGACTTCCTTTTTTTATACTCCATTACCTTTGAAATAAAGGCCAACATTCCATTTGCCTTCCTTATTACCTGCTGAACTTGTATGCCAGCTTTTCGTGATTCATGCATGAGGATCCCCAAATCCCTCTGTGCTGCAGCTTTCTGCAGTCTTTCTCCATTTAAATAATATTCAGCTCCTCTATTCTTCCTGTCAAGTGCACAACCTCACATGTTCCCACATTATATTCCATCTGCCAAGTTTTTGCTCACTCAATTAACTTAACTATATGCCTCTGTAGACTTTGTTTCATCTTCACCACTTGCCTTCCCACCCTTTTTTGTGTCATCTGCAAACTTGATGATAGTACATCCACTTCTGTCATCCAAGTCATTAATATATATTGTAAATAACTGTGGCCCCAGCACTGATCCCTGTGGCATTCCACAAGTTACAGACTGCGATCCTAAAAATGCCCCCCTTTTCCTAACTCTGTCTTCTATTTGTTAGCCAATCCTCTTTCCATGCTATTATACTACCCACAATGCCATGGGCTGTTATCTAATTAAGTAACCTTATGTGTGGTATCTTATCAAACACCTTTTGGAAATCCAAATATATTACTTCTATTGGTTCCCCTTTATCTATCCTGTTTGTTACCTCCTCAAAGAATTCTAATAAATTTGTCAGGCATGGCTTCCCTTTCATGAAGCCATGCTGACTCTGCTTGATTATATTACGTATTTCTAAATGCTCTGCTATTACATCTTTTATAATTGGCTCCAACATTATCCCCCAATGACAAATGTTAAGCTAACTGCCTCGCAGTTACCTGTTTTTGTCTCCCTCCCTTTTTGAGGAGTTTTCCAATCCTCTGGGACTTTTCCAGAATCTAAGGATTCTACCAGTGCATTCACTAACTCTGTAGCTACTTCCTTTAATATCCTAGGATGTAATCCATTAGATCCAGGGGACCTAATGGCCTTTAGCCCCATTAGATTCCCTAGTACTTTTTCTCTAGTGATAGTTATTGTATTTATTTCCTCCCCACTTTTGCCCCTTGATTATTTAATTTTTTGGAATGTTATTAGTTTCTTCGACCATGAAGACTGATGCTAAGTATTTATTCAACCCCTCCGCCATTTCCTGGTTCCCCACTAGTATATCCCAAGCCTCATTCTGTAAGGGGCCTTTGTTCACTTTGGCCTCTCTCTGCCTTTTTATATACTTAAATAAGCTCTTACTGTCCATTTTTATATTACTTGCTAGTTTACCCTCAAAGTTTATTTTCCCTTCTATTTTTTGGTCATCTTGCGTTAGCTTTTAAATGTTTCCCAATCCTCTGATTTACACTAATCTTTGCCACATTATATGTTTTTTCTTTCAATTTGACACTATCCTTAACTTCCTTGGTTGGCCATGGTTTTCTATCCCCTTCCTAGAAACCTTCTTCCTCACTGGAATATATTCTTGTTGTGAGTCATTAACTATTTTCTTAAATGTTTGCCATTGTTCATCAACCATCTTTTCAGCTTAACTCCTTCCCCAGTCCTCTCCAGCCAACCCTGCCCTCATTCCTTTGTAATTACCCCTATTTAAGCTTAGCATAGTTTTTATGGCCCACGTTTCTCACCCGCAAACTGCATGCTAAATTCTACCATGTTATAGTCACTGTTTCCGACTGGATCATTTATTAAATCTGCCTCATTACACATTACCAGAGCCAAAATAACCTGATCCCTGGTTTAATCCAGAACATATTGTTCTAGGAAAATACATTCTATGAATTCTTGTTCATGGCTACCTCTGCCAATTTGATTTTCCCAATCTACATGAAGGTTAAAATCACCTGTGATTAACTTACTGTCTTTTTTACATGCCCTCATTATTTCCTGATTTATTTTCTGTTCTACTGTTAATGGGCCTATAGACTACTCCCATCCATGTCGTCTTCGCCTTGTTATTTCTTACCTCCACCCAAACAGATTCTACATCTTCCGATCCAAGATCATTTCTTGTGATCATACTTATTCCATCTCGTGCTAACAAAGCTACTCCACCACCCTTTCCATCCTGCTTGTCCTTTTGTAAAGTCACATAGCCCTGAATTTTTAGTTCCCAGCTTTGATCTCCTCATAACCATATCTCCGTAATGACTATAATATCATATGCATTAACCTTTATTTGTGCCATGAATTTGTTTATTTTGTTCCCAATACTACATGCATTTAAGTATAGAGCCCTTAATTTTTGCCTTTTTACCATTTTTTCCCCCTTTGATCCTATTTGCTGCGATGTTTTTTATGTTTGTACACCCTGTCCCTTCCTGTCACACTCTGGGTATCATTACTTAAATATCTGCCCTGCAATGCTGTCATATCCTTCTGCTTTGTAAGCCTACGTATCCTCTCTCCAGAACTCTCCTCCCCCCACCCGCCTCGCATTTAGTTTAAAGCCTTCTCTACAGCTCTAATTATTTGATTCGTCAGGCCACTGGTTCCAGCACAGTTCAAGTGAAGCCCATCCCATCTGAATAGCTCCCTTCTACCTCAGTACTGGTGTCAGTACCTCATGAACTGAAACCCATTCCTCCCACACCAATCTTCAAGCCACGCATTTAACTCCTTGACTTTATTTACCCTATGCCAATTTGCCCATAGCTCAGATTAAGTTCCTCTCCTTTACCCTGGCACAGAGCAGGCAACACAGCCTTCAAGACTCACACTCACGGCTGCGGAGAACAGTATCCATCCCTCTAATTATAATGACCACCACCATCACTTTCCTATTTCCTCCTCCCAGAATTTAAACTGTAGATTTCAGTTTAATATCAACTACAAACTAAATTAGGTTTGTACAAAATAAGAATTTACACTTTTTTATGCACAACTGCACACACTTGATCCTAAATTAAACTGTGTTTGCTAGCTGTATTTATATGCTCCTAACACAAAAGGCCTAGCTGAGTCACTTAATGAGAATGCAGTTTCAGCTGGTTCTTAATTAAGCTGCTCTTTCACTGGAACCCTTGAAAAATCCCCACTTAAGGCTGGCAACTACAGGGTTTAAACTGTAGATTCCAGTTTAATGCCAATTACAAACTACAAACTAAATTAGATTTGTACAAAATAAAAAATTTAGACTTTCTTTCCCAAAAGCTATGTATAATCAGTCCTAGGTTAAACTGGAATACTGTAAAAATCTAGGTACCCTTATGATAATAAAAGAGTTTACAGGCACTGGAGAAGATGCAAAAAGAATTCCCAAGAACTGAGAAGATATACTTATCAGGAAGGGGCTCTCCTCTCTGGAAAAGAAAGGATTGAGTGTGACCTAATAGAGGTCATTAAAGTTGTGGATGGATTTGATTGAAACTAGATGTTATAAATATAATAAATCAAAAATGGAATTCAGGAAAAATCTCTTTACCCAATTACTATCACAAGGAGTAGTTGGCAGAGATGCATTCAAAGCAAAGCTGAATAAGTGTATGAGGGAGATCTTACCTCATGACTCCCCAAAGCCTGTCCAAAATCTACAAGGCCCAGGTCAGGAATCTGATGGAATGAAGTCCACTTGCCTGGATGAATGCAGCTCCAACAGTAGTAAAAAAGCTCAACACCATCCTGGACAAAGCAGCCCAGGATGGATCAGCATTCCATCCACCACCTTAAACATTACCCCCTTCACCACCAGTGCACTGTGACATATGCAGGATGCACTGCAGCAGCTCGTCAAAGCACCTTCCAAGTTGGAGACCTCTAGCACCGAGTAGTACAAGGGGAGCAGGCACATGAGAACACCATTGCCTTCGAGTTCCCCTTCAAGTCACACACTATCCTGATTTGGAAAAATATTTCTGTTTCTTCAATGTCACTGGGCAACATCCTGGAACTCCCTCCCTAATAGTGCTGTGGGTGTACCTACACTGCATAGACTGCAGCAGTTCAAAAAGGTTGCTCACCACCACTTTCTCAAGGGAAATTAGGGACAGGCAACAATTGCTTGCCTTGCCAGCGATGCCCATATCCCATTAACAAATTTTTAAAAAGGAATCAAAGTATAGGCTAATAGGATTAGTTGCAGAAAGGCAAGAAAAGGCTTGTGTAGAGCTTAGTGGTCAGCATAGACCATTTGAGACAAAGGGCCTGCTTCTATGCTTTTGACTCAATATAACAATAAAACATTTATAAATTTAATAATACTGAACCATTTATGTCTATGTTTTGATATTAGGTTTCTATCTCTTTGTGATATATGTTTACTTTGTACCTTTTCCAATACACACTTCAATACATTCCATTTTTGTTTGGCATTTTGCTTGGCTAAGAGCGTGCATGAGAAAGCATTGGTGGGTAGAATAAAGGAAAACCCAAAGGGTTTTTTTATATATAAAGAGCAAGAGAATAACTAGGGAAACAGTAGGGCCAATTAGGGACCATAGAGGTAATCTGTGTGTAGACCCGGAAGATGTGGGTACAGTCCTCAATGAATACTTTGCGTCGGCCTTCACAATGGAAAAGGACGACGCAGGTATATACATCAGGGTGGAGGACTGTAAAATATTAGAGGATATTAATATTGAGAGAGCGAGGAGGTACTGGCAGGTTTAGCAGCCTTAAAATTGGATAAATCTGCAGGCCCGGATGAGATGTATCCCAGGCTGCTGGGGGAGGCAATTGAAGAGGTATTGGGGCTCTGGCAGTAATTTTCAAATCCTCTCTGGCCACCAGAGAGGTGCCAGAGGACTGGAGGACTGCTAACGCTGTCCCATTACTAAAAAAGGGAGGAAGGGATAGACCAGGAAATTACAGGCCAGTCAGTCTAACCGCAGTGGTGGGGAAATTTCTAGAAAGAATTCTGAGGGACAGAATATATCCGCACTTGGAGACAGAGAGACACACATGGATTAATCAGGGATAGTCAGCATGGATTAGTTAAGGGAAAGTCATGTTTGATAAATTTGATCAAAGTTTTTGAGAAGGTAACCAGGAGTGTTGATGAGGGTAATGCATTTGATGTGGTCTACATGGACTTTAGCAAGGCTTTTGATAAGGACCCTCATGGCAGGCTGGTCAAGAAAGTAAGAGCCCATGGGACCAAAGGCAAAGTGGCACGTTGGATCCAAAATTGGCTGAGAGGCAGGAAGCAGAGGGTGATGGTAGAGGGATGTTTCTGTGACTGGAAGTCTGTTTCCAGTGGGGTTCTGCAAGGGCACGGTGCTGGGGCCTTTGCTGTTTGTGGTATACATAAATGATTTAGACTTATGTGTAGGGGGTTTGGTCAACAAGTTCATGGATGACACGAAAATTGGTAGGGTGGTAAATAGTGAGGAGGATAGCCGTAAAATGCAGGAGAATATCAAGACTGGTCAGATGGGCAGAGCAGTGGCAAATGAAATTCAACCCAGAAAAGTGTGAGGTAATGCACTTGGGGAGGGCTAACAAGGCAAAGGATTACACCATGAATGCTAGGACTGTGGAAAGTACTGAAGATCAGCAGAACCTTGGTGTGCATATCCACAGATCCCTGAAGGTAGAAGGGCAGGTAGATAACATGGTTACAAAAGCAAATGGGATACTTGCCTTTATTAGCCGAGGCATAGAATACAAGAGCAGGGAGGTTATGTTGGAACTGTATAAAATGCTGCTTAGGCCACAGGTGGAGTATTGCATGCAGTTCTGGTTACCACATTATAGGAAGGATGTGATTGCACTGGAGAGGGTGGAGAGGAGATTTACCAGGATGCTGCCTGGGCTTGGGGGGGTCTGAGCTATGAGGAAAGATTGGATAGGCTGGGATTATTTTCCTTGGAGCAGCAAAGGTTGAGAGGGGGCCTGATAGAACTGTATAAGGTAGTGGGGGGCATAGATAGGATGGATAGGAAGGCACTTTTTCCATTAGCAGAGGGGCCAATAACCAGGGGGCATAGATTTAAGGTAAGAGGTAGAAGGATAAAAGGGGAGTTGAGAAGAAATCTTTTCATCCAGAGGGTGGTGAGAGTCTGGAACTGACAGCCTGAAAGGATGGTTGAGTCAGAAACTCTCATAACATTTAAGAAATATTTAGATATTCATTTGCATTGCCATAGCCTCCAGGACAATGGGTCAAGCACTGTAAAATGAGATTAGTGTAGTCAGACTTTTGTTGACCAGCAAGGACACGATGGGGCGAATGGCCTCCTTTTGTGCTCTAAACATCTATGAGTTTGTGAGACTATTTTCCTTTCTGGCAATGCTTCCCAATATATCATCTCATCATGTCTTCATCGCTTTAGAATTAGCTTGCTTGAAACTTGTTTTCTTCAATGAATTTCTTTCTTCTGTCCTCGTCACAATATCAAATCTAATGGTATTTTGATTTCTGAAGCACATGTATTTCATGATGCCAGATTTTCTATATCGCGTTCCAGCTGAATATATTACAATGGAGACTGGAAAATTGAAAAGTCAGGTTGGTGAAGGGACAGAACAGGCACAGGAGAACTGGTACATCTGACTCATATTCATACAGCCTTGTGGAGTCTACCAGAGGACCTTTTAAACTGTTCTTGTCAAAATGAGCCACACAGCTTCAATTAAATATTTAGATACTTCTAAGTGAAGCTGAGCATGATTTTCTGTACATATAGCATAGATTACACTATACCAAGGTATGCTGCCTTCAACTATCTGAAGTGGGCCCAAGGAAAGCTAAGGGCAATGGAGTTCTTGAAGCACGCAGGCATTTAAATCATCTTTTCCATTTCAAATTTTGTTTCACTACTGGTTTTTGTCATTAATTTATTTTGGCATTTTTAAGAGAATTTTTTTTCACTTTTTAACTGTTTTGTTTTTAAAATCTTTTCTCATAAACGTACGCAGTGGTTTTGTGAAGTATTTAAGTAAGACAGATTGTCTGCTTCTCAACTGGGAAGCCAACTGTAATTGAAGTGTTTCCAAGACTTCAACACAACAGGAGCTGCTGAAAAACTAAGGGACAAGAACTACTAGTACTTACCCCAACAATATTTCTTGGGAACTCAAGCAGTGAAATAACATTTAAGTGAACAGTCCCTGTGGGGGTCAGCAAGACTCATTAAAATTAGTGATGAGATTTGGTTCTGAAGTACCACAAGTACAGTATTTCATAGTCTGAGTGGTATGTTATGAAAGAGGGCATGCCAAGAAAACTAGTACATATCAGAGTAGATAGAAAGATACTATTCCCTCTGGATGGGGAGTCCATTCACCTAAATTGAGATGTTTGAGATGATAAGTAAAGTTGATAAGGTAGACAGAGTCACAAATTTTTTAAAAGTGTTTTCCCAAAGCTGCCTCTGAACAATGTATTTGTATATGTGTGTGTGTGTACATTTTACCCTTGAACTAAGTATTCAATTTAAAAATAACATAGCAGCAAAGCCTTTTTCCTTACAAAAGAAAAGATTAGTTTATTTCATTTAATTGCTCTGGAAGTTACAGTTAAGAACATAAGAAATAGAAGCAGGAGTTGGCCATTCGGCCCCTCAAACCTGCCCCGCCATTCAATAAGATCATGGCTGATCTGCTCCAGGCCTCAACTCCTCTTTTGTGCCAACTCCCCATAGACCTCAACTGCCTGATATTTCAAAAATATATCTACCTCCTCTTTAAATACTTTCAGTGATCTAGCCTCCACAACTCTCTGGGGTAGAGGAATCCAGACATTCATTACCCTCTGGGAGAAGAAATTCCTTCGTATCTCAGTTTTAAATGAGTGTTCCCTTATTCTGTAACTATGTCCCCTAGTTCGAGATTCCCCCACTAGTGGGAACATTTTCTCAACATCTACCCTGTCAAGGCCCTCAGAATCTTGTACATTTCATTCTTCTAAACGCTAATGAATAAAGGCCTAACCTGTTTAGTCACTCTTGATAAGTCTTGTTGTCAGATGTCTTCTTCTATCTCGATTATTAAGCGTGAGACTTGGTTTGATGAGGCTGTGGACGTACTCTGGTATCTGTTTAACAATTGTTCATTAGTACTACAGCTAAACAGGTTACAGAGTAGGCACTTAGCTGCTAGGCATGATTCCAACGCCTCTGCCGAGAATCTAACAATGACTGACTGGTGTCAGTGGTACATCATCATCTATGTCATACATTAGCATCTCCGATCTGTTAACCCTTTACATTACAACTCCCCCAAAGTTTGCTATCCTACTTTTTAACAACATGAAACTATGCCCTTAACTATTTGCACTGTATTTCAGTAACTCCCTGTTTACAACTGCAGGTTCTAGCAACTCCAACTCCTACTCCGCCCTCCCCCAAGTCACAGTGCTAAGGGATTCAATTTCCCTCAGTATTCATGGCCCTTAGGGTAGACAGCTTGGTGAGATGAGAGCTTTCTTATGCATCTGGCAAGACACCATAATTTGCAGAATAGGACAACACTTTATCAGCATTGCTGGAAAGCTTGGTATAGGTTTAAGGATGTCTGAACTGCAAAGACGACAAATATTTTTCAATGAAAGACTAATCCTAAAGAGAAGACCAAAGAGAATTGACCTTTGGACCCTCTGGGACTAGAAGTGAAGAACTCAGGACACTCTGAGCAGTGCTCCCTCAAAGAACTCTGGAAGAAGATTGAGCTTTAACGCTTGGGAAGAAGATCACAGGTGTATCATTAGCTGCTGTATCAAAGACAGAGAAGCTGCTGAAGATCTGAAATTTTAATGAACTTTGACAGAAAAAAAAACAGAATTCCAGTGAGCCTTTCAGGGAAAGAAGAGATGATTTCCCAATGATATTTCAAGAGGACTGTCTACTTTCTGTAGGCAGTGATAAGACAGCCACACTTCTCTCTGTACAAGGTTGCTCCACTATAGGCAATGGGAAGATTTGCTGAGAATATGGAGACAAGACAGCCCCACCTTCTATAATGAGAGGAACTTCCTGTAGACAATTAACTTGGGGACAAGATTGCTGTGCAGGATTCTGCAGCTTCAAAAGTGCTAAAGATTCTGCCACAGCTTCTGTGCTGAGCTCCAGCTCTGAAGGGAAGAAGACTTTCAGCTGGGACTGAAGTATGGGTGACAATTAAATTTCACCCTGGGAAGGTATCAGCACTATAACATTGTGATCCTCAATGGACTATAACCTGGACTCAGGCAAAGCATTCTTTGTTGAAGACTCTTCATGAACAACAGGAGATAAGGAAGGCAGATTCAGTGGAACTAAGATCTGAATGCCGTTCAGCCCCTAAAAGCACAGCTACTTCCTCTAAAAGAGAACAGAGACTTCATAAGGTGCATCTAATAATGGGAAAGATGAATTATCCTCTAGGATCATAACCTCCAAGAGACCACTCAGTACTGCAAGAGATTCTTCCTCATCACTCCCTAAGGAAGAACCGTTTCAGGTCCAGCAGGTCTTCAGGGGGATGGTCATCATCTGCTGTTGTGCCTTCTGTATCCCCCACCTCTGGCCGTACTTCATGATGAACTGAGGGATTCATAACTTCCTTGAATGCCCAGGGTCTAATGGATGGTGTCTCTGTGTTGACTGCATAAACTTCCTCAGTTTCTGAAGGCTGAATTTCCACTGCTTCTAAATAATGAAGACTGATGAAGATTGTTGCATAAAATACGAGTCATCTGAATGGTAGACATCAACAGCTTTGTCTATGATTCCTAGAAGTATGTCCAGCTCTCCATGTGTGCTGATTATGAAGAACATAGTGAGATAGTTGTTTGGTAGTACAGGACTTGAGTACTGCTGAAAAAAGACATTTTGTTGAAGCTTTTCGTCTTGCACTCATCTGGACAGTTGCAAGAATACCTATGGTTAGGGGAAGCAACAACTTTATACTGTATGAGAAGAGAGTGCTGATTGGTTGTCAAGTTGACTCTGATTGATAGAGGCATTGCCATGGAGAATGCACCAGTTAATGGTGACTGACAGTTAATTGCCAAGCATTGTCTGAAATTTAAACCAGGCAGCTTGACTCCAATTGGTTGAGGCATTGCCCTGAGGAATGAACCAGCAAATGGCTATCACTTATTTTGTTTAGCTGAAACAGGCACAATATGTGTATATGTTCTTTCTGTCTGCAAAGAACAGGGTTCTGTGTATTAATATATGTAGTTTCCTGTACATGCTAATGGACCACATTGCTCACTGGTTCATTCCTCAGGGTTAGACTCCTCAGAGTCTGACGAATGATTGACTGGTGTCAATGGTACATCATTATCTATGTCACATATTAGCATATCACATCTATTAACCATTTATACTACAGTTAGCTAAGAAAAGATAAAGTTACTAACAGATACACACACAAAGATTAGTTGCAAATGAAGATAAAACAATACTTATAAACATAAATGAAGATTAGTCTGTTTGTTCGGTGCAGTCCTGATGTATTTTGAAGTTGAGATGTTGTATTCTGTGAAGTGAAGGTTTTAAGGTTGTCGAATTGTCTCTGCATCAGCAATAGCTTGCCTTGTTGAATTGCCGGAGGTTACTTTAACAGGTTAGTTTAATAGTTGGAATAAGAGTTCACCACGGAGGAGAGAAGGCTCCTACTTTTGATTTGCAAGCATGGTATTTTTAGCTGCTCAGTTACTTACAGCAGACCATTAGTCCTCTCTGGATGTTTCTCCCTCTCGGTCTGGGTTGAAGCTCTTGCCTGCTTCTCTGAAGGTGTTTCAAGAGGGTTCTCTCTTGGTCTGCCTTTTTCCTGCCCTTTTCAATGCTTCTGCAGGTAAGCCAAGATGGCCTCTTTTATCATGTGACTTATGCAATAATTTTTTATATATTCTATTACAGTTATCCGAAGCCTCCTTACCCGTTGTTGCAATCAAAAGGGCCAAGGTTCACACCTTCAGTGGCTTATCAGTTAGTGTCTTTGTGTTTGGAGGAAAAGCTATCAAGTCTATGGGTTCCTGTTTACTCTTTCAGAACACTTGTTGAATTTTAAATGTATATGCCTGAGAAATGCATCCTCGTCTACTTGGAAGGTAATAGAAAGGTGATTGAAATCCACATTCTATCTGGTAGCCAGGAGCCATTTTGAGGGCAGTCTTTAAACTCAGTCTAAGCTTTATTTAATGTGAGCTTCAGAACAATTTTTCTAATAATTTGTAATATCATAACTGTGCACTGTAACAATAGAGAGAAACTATTTCTTCTGGTGGGACAGTCAAGCACTAGAGGGCATAACCTTAAAATTAAAGATAGGCCATCCAGGCATGATAATAGGAAACATTTTTCACACAAAGGGGGTTCGACTCTGGAGATCTCTCCAGCAAAAGGGAAAAAAACTGATACTGATAGATTTTGGTTAGGTAAGAGTATTAAGGAATTTGGAGTCAAGTCAGATAAATTGAGTTATGATATAGATCAACCATGATTTAACTGAATGTGAAACAGACTGGAGGGGCTTCATGGCCTCCTCTTGTTCCTATGCTCACCTGCATTGTTTTATTCTTTCCCTCATGTGTGTTGCAGCAGTTCTCAGGTGTACTAGCACGGCTGAGAGCTGTACAGTTGCAGAAAGAAATCTGTCCTGAGATTGAAATGGGATAGGATGATCAAAATACAGAAAGAAAGAGTATGAATATAGAAAAAAACCCAAGAGATATGCAAGTACAAAAAGAAACTGAGAGCCATTCAGAGAAGAAGTTAACTATACAAAAAAGAGAAAATATTATTTATAGAAAAGATAAAAAGGCATTTAGGCAGAAAATAAAGACTCCTTAAATTGGAGATATTGCCAGAGATCAGAGAAAGCCAATGAAATGATTATGCAAAAGAGAAACAGAATGAGGAAAAATAGTCCAACAGATGAAGAAATTGAAATAGAACAATAGGACCAAGGGTCAGAGCGAGACTAAAAAAGAATTTGAAGATAGAAAGAGTGGAGCAGAAAAGGAAAGGAAAAAGAATTAATGGGAAAAAGCAAGCAAACCAGGTTGTTGAAGTATAGATATTTTATCAAAGAAGTACATGATGTGGACACCATTGCATCTCTTGAAAGAAAACTGGAATCATAATTGAAGGAAGATATGGGGCTATGGGGAGAGAGGTCAACGGGATTAGTTTTGGATTGCAATAGCAAAAAGTTAGCGGAGACATGATGGGCTGAATTACCTCCTTCTGCACTGTGATTTCTATGGTGCTAATTACATAAACGGGCAGTCGTTTTTAAAATTTGACTCTTGGTATGCTTCAACAAGTACATATAAATAATCGTTGCATTAACAGAGCAGGAACATTCTCTGCCCTACAGGAGCTGGTTATTTTCATTGCTTTATTAGCACAGTGAAGCTTATTTTCTATTCTCTGTAAAAGCCATAAATCTAACTCATGAAGGAGGTAAAATTCTTGATGAGAAAATGCAATTGAACAAAATACATGCTACTGTCTTTTGCAACTATGGTGTGCCATGATACTTAGCATTACTTTCTACTTTTACCTCTTGAAGATAATGGGCTGGTTTTCATCTTCAAGGTGGGCAGCAGGAGTTGGGAAATTTCCCGGCTCGGCATGCCTGCCTTGGTAGAAAGTGCCCGGAAAGGCAGGATTTTCATTCTGGAGGGATGGTTGTTAACTGGAGTCAGGACCACTAGACCTGGAAAGAACTCGCAGGTAACCACAGGGGCTGACAGGTTCCAAGGTGGCTGTTTAAAAGACCTGACTCGGTGCTCTGGAACTTCACCCAGTTACAATAACATCAATCAAACAAAAAACAGCCTACTAGCCCTCAGCCCTCACCTACTTTACAAACACCATGCCCCAGCTATGACAACTCATGCCCACAGAAAGGGGTAGATTGGCATGGAGTGTTTGAGAGTCTTGGGAGGGGGCGGGTGGCTTGGCTGAAAGCCCAGGCACCCATTATTCTGTTCAAACAACCGCATCCCAGGGAAAATATTGCTTGATTCACAGCTTTCTCTGTTCTGTCCAATGTAGAATGTTTATTTAAACAAGATAAAGAGGTGTCAAGCATTTGCAGTTTCAGCTATTGGCACTTCAAAAGGTCTGTATGATTGACACTTTTGTAGGGTTGTAGTAAAAACTACATCCTTAATTTCATTCCATAGCAACCTCATCTTTAGCACTAAATAGGAGGTATTGTTGGATTTTTGGCTCCACAGTTGAGAGTGTCTGTCATTATTTCTTCTGCCGCCTTCTTTCCTCCAGAGAGCTTACTCATTCTGCTCTTTACCTCCTTCATTATATAGATACATCCTTTGTCATGTTACCTCCCCATCTCCTCTGACCTAATTTCTTCTATTTGGTCCACCAGCTGTTGCCTTGACGCATCCCACAACCCAACACCCTGTCCTTACCACACTCTCATAACATTGCTAATCGGTCCTGATGCTCCACAAATAGCCACAACCTATTCAAAAGTACAAACCTCACCTTCTACTACCCATTCTTTAAGTTGTCTTTCTTCTCCAAGGTCCTCTAATGTATGATCGACAGTTATTCCTTTCACTTTTCAAGCTCATCCAGTCTGCCCACAGGTCATGAATAACACCTCATATAATCACGGCTCTTTTTTATTTTGCAGCTCACTTTGACCTGTCCACCTATGATATATGCCATGGCTCCATTCTTTCCCATCTTGTATTTATCACTTCTATGCTATTCCTCAGCAGCAGCATCACATAGCAAGCATGTTATCAGATTTTGTTTTTACATGGATGTTGACCACACTGATTTCTTTTTGGCCATCATCTTCCACTCCAAGGTTGATGCCACATTAACTGCCTAAGCAACATCATGCTGTTGTTGGGCCAAAATTTCCTCCAGCTCAATATTAGTTAAACTGAGCCATTATTTTTGGTTGCTGCCAGCGTCAACATTCCTCCAGCTCTAATCCCATCAATTTCCTTACTGAATCACAGAATCTTAACGGTGCAAAAGGAAGCCATTTGGCCCATCATATCTGCACCGGCTCTCCAAATGGGCATTATGACCTAGTGCCATTGCCCTGCCTTTTCTCCGTACCCTTGTACATTGATTCTATTCAAATAATCATCTAATGTCCTCATGGATGTCTCAATTGAACCTGCCTCCACCACACTTCCAAGCAGTACATTCCAGACCCTAACCGCTCGTTGTGTGAAAAGTTTTTTCTCATGTCACACTGCTTCTTTTGCAAATCACTTTAAATATATACCCTCTCATTCCTGATCCTTTTATGACTGGGAACAGTTTCTCTCTATCTACTCTGTCTAGCCCCCTCATGATTTTGAACATCTCTATCAAATTTCCTCTCAGCCTTCTTCTCTTCTAGGAGAACAGTCCCAACCTCTCCAATCTATCCTCATAGCAGCAGTTTCTCATTCCAGGAACCATTCTTCTAAACCACTTCTACATTCTCTCCAATGAATTCACATCCTTACTAAAATATGGTGCCCAGAACCGTATACAATATTCCAGCTGAGGTCTAACGAATGTCTTATATAAATTCAGCATAACCTCCTTGCTCTTGTACCCTATGTCCCTACTAATAAAGTCTAGAATACCCCACATACTATACTATGCTTTATTATCTGCTCTCTCCACCTGTCCTGCCACCTTCAATAATCTATGCACATATACACCCAAGTCTTTCTGCTCCTGCATCCACCTTTAAAATTTCACCCCTTATTTTATATTGTCTACGTTCTTCCTACCAAAATACATTATCTCACACTTCTCTGCATTGAACTTCATCTGCCTCCTATCTGCCTACTCCACCAACTTGTCTAAGTTCTCTTGAAGTTCCATACCATCCTCCTCGCAATTCACAGCACTCCCAAGCTTTGTATCATCCGCAAACTTTGAAACTGTCCCCTGCATACCAAGATCTAGGTCATTAATATATATTAGGAAAAGCAAGGGTCTCAATACCGACCCCTGGGGAACTCCACTAAAAACCTTCCTCCAGCGCGAAAAATATCCATTGGCCATTACTCTCTGCTTCCTACTTTTCAGCCAATTTTGTACCCACATTGCTACTGTCCCTTTTATTCCACGAGTAATAACTTTTCTCACAAGTTGCTTGTGTGGCACTCTGTCAAAGGCCTTTTCAAAGTCCATGTAACCACATCAATAGCATTACCCTCTTCAAACTTTTCTGTTACCTCTTCAAAAAACTCCAGCAAGTTAGTTAAACATGATTTTCCCTTTAGAAATCCATGCTGGCTCTTCCTTATTAATCCATATTTTTTCCATGTGACTACTAATTCTATCCTGAATAATTTCTTCTAGAATCTTGCCCACTACTGAAGTTAAAGTGACTGGTCTATAATTGCTGGGCTTACCCTTACAACCTATTGTAAACAAGGGCGTAATGTTTGCAATTTTCCAGTCCTCTGGCACCACCTCTGAATCTAGTGAAGACTGAAAGATTATGGCCAGTGCTCCTGTAACTTCTACTCTCATTTCCTTCAATATCCTTGGATGCATCTCATCCGGTTCAGGTGCCTTGTCGACTTTAAGTACTGACAGTCTATTCAACACCTCCTCCTAATCAACTTTGAACCCTTCTAGTGACAGAGTTTCCTCCTCTGTCACTTTGGCGTGGGTAGCATCTACCACCTAGGTAAAGATGAATGCAAAGTATTCATTTAATACCTCAGCCACGGCCCCTTCATCCATGTGGAAATTCCATTTTAGGTCCCTAATCGGTCCTACTCCTCCTTTTGCCACACTTTTACTATTTATGTGCCTATAGAAGACTTTGACATTCCTCTCTATGTTGGCTGTCAGTCTTTTCTCATAATCTCTCTTTGATTCTCTAATATGCTTTTTCACCTCCCCTCTGAACTTTCCGTATTCCTCTTGGTTCTCAATTGTATTTTCTACCTGACATCTGTCATAAGTGCACTTTTTCTTCTCTATCTTAATTTCAATTTCCTTTTTCATCCAGGGAGTTCTGGATTTGTTTGTCCTACCTTTCCCTTTTGATGGAAAATACCTTGACTGTGCCTGAACCAATTATTTTTTGAAGGTAGCCCATTGTTAAGCTACATTTTTAAGCCAATCTTTCATTCCAGTCTACCTGGCCCAGCTCCATTCTTGCCCCATTGAAGTGAGCTCTTGTTCAGTTAATTATTATTACTCTGGATTGCCTATCGTCCTTTTCTATCATTATCCTAAAACGTACAATACAATGATTACTGTCTCCTAAATGTGCCTGCCTCATTTCCAAGAACCAGGTCCAACAGTTGGATCGGACACATGCTGCTGTAGAAAATTCTCCTGAACACAATCTAGGAACTTTTGCCCCTTTCCACCCTTCACACTCCCACTGCCCCAGTCTGTATTCGGGTAATTAAAGTCCCCCGTTATAACTACTCCATAAATATCTGCATCTCTCTGCAATTTCCCTGCAGATTTGTTCTTCTACGTCCTTCTCACTGTTTGGCGGTCTATATTGCACCCTTTTTGTTCCTTAGCTCTAGCCAAATTGATTCTGCCCTTGAACCCTCTGGGACATCCTCTTTCTTCAGCACTGCAATGATCTCCTTAACCACTACTGCCACCCCTCCTCCTTTCCTTCCTTTTCTATCTCTCTGAACACCTTGTACCCGGGAATATTTAACACCTATTTCTGCCCTTCCTTGAGCCAGGTCTCTGTTATCGCCACAAAGTCATATTTCCACATGGCAATCTGCACCTGTAAGTCCCCAATCTTATTTACTATACTGGCTACTTAGAAAGAACCAAGTGGTGCACAAATCAATGTTGTAGCTCCTTTACAAACACACATGCATCAGTTATCAATACACGCTTTTACTTTACCCCAGGACATTGCCCAGTTACACCCTCACCTAATCTTATTGAATGGCGGAGTAGGCTCAAGGGGCCAAATGGAACTCCTGTAGGAAAAAAAAGGAATTCCTGTTCCTATTTATTACATTTAACAAAACATAATCCATATTTTCCTCACTTCCAGTGTTGGTTTTCTTTTAATGCCTTCATTGCTGGCCTCTCTAAACCATCCTTCAATATCTCCAATTAGCTCGGGATTTTGGAGCCATAGGTCTTGCCTCACACAAAGTCTTGCACATTCATTACCCCTGGTATTGGTAAGCACCTCTCCTCAGTGCATTCAATTTCAAGAACCTCGACTGAATTGCTCCATCCCATCTGATCATGAACTGAGATCTGAGAAGAGCCATATGGGACTCAAAACGGTAACTCTGTTTCTCTCTCCATAGATGCTGCCAGACCTGATACGTTCTTCCAGCACATTCTGCTTTTGTTTCATTCTCCTACTCTCCTGTAGAGTGCACTGAGCTATGTTTCTTCTACATGAGAGCTATATAAAAATGCAAATTATTGTTCATTTTGTTTCTTTTTAAATTAACCTGTTGTTTGTAAAGTTACCAGGTGAAATGAGGTTGAGCAGTTTTACAGTAGAACAGGCTTGACAAACTGTTTATCGATGATGAACACTATCGTAACATAGAGAAAATATAAATAGAATTCTCAGATTAAGCACATGGCAGTCCTTTGAAGTGAGGATAACACTTGCCATAGACCCCGTGTCATGAAATTGCACATAGAGTCTTTTAACGCGGAGAGGCTGTTGTGCTGTAGCTACCATACAGTTCTGGCAGAACAGAAATCTCTCCCACTCTTACAGCCTACCATCGGAAGGATTTGCAGGTTGCTAATTAATCTGCTTGGCTATGCCAGAAGCACACCTTCCCTGACCATCAAGTCCGGGAGTGGGACTTGAACCTAGAGCTTCTGGCTCAGAGGTTGGGAAGCTACCTGCTACACCTTAAAGGCCTCCCTATAATATTATTTACTCTTTACATATCATGCCTTTTTTAAAAAAATAAGATTCAAGTTCTCATTGGAAAAAAATAAATCAAAGTCCTTTTGCCTGGAGGTGAAATCCAAGCAGAGATAGCTCAAAATCTGTCATTTCTCCTGTTGGAGAAGAGAACAAGGGGAGGTATGCAAGGATTAACCTGCCTGAATGAAAATTATTTTCCATTGCTATCTCACTCCGATCAAAAGCAGTAAACACAGGGATGAATTATGAGCCAAACTTTAAAAAATATGATACTGAGGTGGTTGGTGTTAACAGTCAAAGATAAAGGGAAGATTAAATTCACTTGACCTCTGTAGATAATTGGTACATGTTTGAGTACTTATACAGTTCAACTTTGTGAAGTGAGTAAGTGGTTATAAAAATCTCATTAATGAATTAAGCATGCTTAATTGAAGTTTCAACAGAGAAAATTATTAATTCAATCTGCTTTTTTCACTAATTATTATTTCTCCCAGAAGCATCCGTGCAGCCAATCTTATGCTGTTATATAATTACCTTTAATTGGAATTTAAATAATATAAGCATTGATCAAATTTTCTTCCTTCCCCAAAATGATAATCAGTACATTTTCCCTAAAAGCTTATGGTTGCAGGTCTTTCTTGCAAATTATATGGGGTCGGAAAGAAGGCAAAAACAATGAAAAAGAAAAAAAAGTGACAAGTGTTTTCTTCTAAGAATTTTTTCTCAGCAAGCTGTCAGTTTGTGCATTGATCTAAATTTAGTTTGCTTAAATCATTAATTTGAGAAAGTATCATGATTATTTGTCTAACTATAAAAGTTGAGACTTCCCAAGTGAGAAGATACAACTTGTAATCACTATTTTGCACACGAGGGAAGTACTGATGCTCCCAAACAATCTATCAATTAATGTTAGATACCAATAATCAATAGGTTCATAGTTAAGAGAGTTTATTGAAATCCTCTTGTTAGCTTTTATATCAGTGCTACAAATGGTCAAGTCTTAAATCAAATACCTCTAGTGCAATGGTTCTGGCACTGAAAATATATAAAGGAAAATCATAAATGAAGTTCCAATCAGCCATCATCTATTTATGGGTTTTATTACTTAGATGTGTTTACACAAGAATTTAATTTGCCATAGTTAAGGCTATGGGTAATTTACGAAAAGGTGAAACTTGATGATGTAATTAAATAAAGGTAGCATTTTAGAATTGGTAGAAGCCACAGGCAATAACTTTGATGCTGTAAAGTTGTTCTGAATGTATGATTATTCTTGTTATTTAGCTATTCCAGATGTTGTCTGGAGATAATGAGGAATTCTGCCAAATATGCCAGATGTCAATCAACAGGTTGTTCATCTTACTCTCTTGAATTGCATTTTATGTTCAAACATAGTTAGGTCCTCATATATTTTCTTCAAAAAGGCATTTATATTAAATAAGAAGAAATCCTGAAAAAATATTTGACCTTCAAGCTGGGGCTTGATTTATGAATTTTTATTTTAAAAAGGAAAAGATCTAAAGTCTCTCAGAACTCTTATTAGGAAAAAGACAAAAAAAATCATCATCCATTTCTCCTTACATAGCTAGGCGGGCAGTTCACAGAGTTAAAGTTTAGCCCAAAACTGCCACCATAATAGCTTTCTCATTCACACTGGAATGTTTTCACACACACACCCCTATAATCAGAGGGTTTAAACTAGAGTGGCAGCGGAATGGGAACCTGAGCGGGAAGACACAAGAGAGGGAAACAAGGTAGGAATGAAAGACAGAAAAGCAGAAAGCAAAAGTGGGAGGCAGAGGAAACAAGGGCTACCAGCAAACAGGACCATAGTACAAAAAATGATGCGTAAAAATATTAAAAAGACAAATCTAAAGGCACTGCATCTGAATGCATGGAGCAGTCGCAATAAGGTAGACAAAGTAACAGTGCAAATAGATGTAAACAGGTAAGATATGATTGTGATTATGGACACATGATTGCAGGGTGACCAAAGCTGGGAACTGAATATCCAAGGGTACTCAATATTTAGGAAGGACAAGCAAAAAGAAAAAGGAGGTGGCATAGCGTTATTAGTTAAGGATGAAATCAGTGCAATAGTGAGAGAAGATATTGGCTCAGAAAATCTAGATATAGAATCAGCCTGAGTGGAGCTAAGCAGTGACTCTGTTCAGTTTCTACTCTCCACGTATCTAAACATAAACAAATAAAAGTTGGGATCTATTAAGCTGGGTTCCATTCTGGGATCAGGTTTGCCTAGGGGTAACCTCAGCTGGGATCATAACAACAAGATGGTTTTTTTAGACCAGCACGTCAAATAAACAACTAGGGAATAGGCTATCCCAGGTCTGGTATTGTGCAATGAGAAGGAGTTAATTAATAATCTTTGTGGGGTCCATGAGGGAATAGTGGCCATAACATGATAGGATTCTTCATGAGGATAGAAAGTGAAGTAGTCTAATCCTAAACTAGGGTCCTAAACCTTAACAAAGGAAACTATAAAGCTATGAGGTGCGGGTTGGCTAAGATAGATTGGGGAACTAAAAGGCATGACGGTGGAAAGACAATGGCTAATATTTAAGGAAAGAATGTATGCATTGTAACAGTTATACATTCCTTTCTGGTGCAAAAACACAACACAAAAAGCAGCCCAACTATGGCTAACAAAATAAATAAAGGATACTACTAGATCCAAAGAGGAGTCATATCAAGTTGCTAGAAAAAGTGCCAAGATTGAAGATTGGGAGCAGGTTAGAATTCAGCAAAAGAGGACCAAGAGATTGATTTAGAGGGGAAAAATAGAGTATGAGAGTAAACTTGCACGGAACATAAATGCGGACTGTAAACACTTATGTAAATATGTAAGAAGAAAAAGATTAGTGAAGACAAATGTAAGTCCCTTACAGTCTGAAACACGAGAATTTATAATGGAGAACAAGGAAATGGCAGAGCAATTAAACAACTATTTTAGTTTTGCCTTTACGGAGGGAGACATAAATAACTTCCCATAAGGGTCTAGTAAGAAGGAGAAATTGAAGGAAACTAGTCTTACTAAAAAAAATAGTGCTGGAGAAATTAACGGGACTAAAAGCCGATAAATCCCCAGGGCCTGATAATCTACATCCCAGGGACCTAAAGGAGATGGCCATGGAAATAGTGGATGCACTGGTTGTCATCTTCCAAAATTCTATAGATTCTGGAAAATCCTGGCAGATTAGAGGGTGGCAAATGTAACCCCACTATTTAAAAAAGGGAGGGAGAAAACAGGGAATTATAGACCAAGCCTAATATCAGTCGTAGGGAAAATACTAGAGTTTATTATAAAGGAAGTGATAACAGGACACTTAGAAAACATCAATGGGATTAGACAAAGTCGACATGGATTTATGCAAGGGAAATCATGTTTGACAAACTTACTAGAGTTTTTTGAGGCCATAACTAGCAGAATAGATAAGGGAGAACCAGCTTTTGATAAAGTCCCACATAGAGGTTAGTGTGCAAAATTAGAGCACACGGGGATTGGGAGTAATATGTTGGCATGGAATGAGAATGAGTTAGCAGACAGGGAACAGAGAGTAGGAATAAATCGTGGAGTACCACAATGATCAGTGCTTGGGCCCCAGCTATTCACAATATATATCAATGATTTGGATGAGGGAACCACCTGTAATATTTCCAAATTTACTGATGACTCAAAATTTGGTGGGAATGTGAGTGGTGAGGAAGATTTTAAGAGGTTTCGAGGTGATTTAGATGAGTGAGTGAGTGGACAAATACATGGCAGATGCAGTATAATGTGGATAAGTGTGAAGTTATCCACTTCAGTAGGAAAATCAGAATGGCAGAGTATTACTTAAAGGTTTAAAATAAAAACAAAAAAACTGCGGATGCTGGAAATCCAAAACAAAAACAGAATTACCTGGAAAAACTCAGCAGGTCTGGCAGCATCGGCGGAGAAGAAAAGAGTTGACGTTTCGAGTCCTCATGACCCTTCGACAGAACTTCTGTCGAAGGGTCATGAGGACTCGAAACGTCAACTCTTTTCTTCTCCGCCGATGCTGCCAGACCTGCTGAGTTTTTCCAGGTAATTCTGTTATTACTTAAAGGTTGATAGATTGGGAAATGTTGATGTACAAAGGGATCCAGGTGCCCTTATACACCAATTACCAAAAGCAAGCATGCTAGTACAGCAAGTGGTTAAGAAGGCAAACGGTATGTTGGCCTTCGTTGCGAGAGGACTTGAGTACAGGAGCAAGGATGTCTTATTGCTGCTGTAGAAAGCCTTGGTGAGACCACACCGGAGTATTGTGTGCAGTTTTGGTCTCCTTACCAAAGTAGAGGGAGTACAACAAAGATTCACCAGACTGATTCCTGGGATGGCAGGATTGTCGTATTAGGAGAGATTGGGTCAACGAGGCCTGTATTGACTGGATTTTAGAAGAATGAGAGAGGGGATCTCATTGAAACGTATAAAATTCTGACAGGGATGAACAGACTGGATGCAGGGAAGATGTTTCCTCTGGCTGGGGTCTAGAGCAAGGGATCACAGATATGGGCTAGGTCATTTAGAACGGAGATGAGGAGAAACATTTTTACTTAGAGGGTGGTGAGCATGTGGAATTCTCTATCACAGAAGGCTGTGGAAGCCAAGTCACAAAATTCCAGAATTGTTAGTGTAGAAGAAGGCCATTCGGCCCATTGTGTTTGCACCGGCTCTCTGAGCATTTGAGCTTAGTGCCAATCTCCTGTCTTTTCCCTATAACCCTGCACATTGTTTCTATTTAAATAATCATTCAATGTCCTCTTGAATGCCTCAATTAAACCTGCCTTCACCACACTTCCAGGCAGTGCATTCTAAACCATAACTACTCACTGTGTGAAAAAGTATTTTCTCACCTTCTATTTGCTTCTTTTGCAAAACACTTTAAAACTGTGCCCTCTGGTTCTCAATCCTTTTACGAGCAGGAACAGTTTCTCCCTACCTACTCTATCCAGGCCCCTCATGATTTTGAAAACTTCTATCAAGTCTCCTCTTAGCCTTCTCCTTTCCAAGGAAAACACTCCCAACTTCTTCAATCTTTCCTCATAACTGAAGTATCTCATCCCTGGAACCGTTCTCATAAACCGCTTCTGCACTCTCTCCAATATCTTCACATTCTTCCTATAGTGTGGTCCCCAAAACTGTACACAATTCTCCAGCTGAGGTTTAACCAGTACCTTATATAAGGTCATCATGACCACCCTGCTCTTGTACTCGATGCCCCTATTAATGAAGCCTAGAATACTGTATGCTTTAGAAACAGCTCTCTCTACCTGTCCTGCCACCTTTCATGACTTATGTGCATATACTCCCAAGTCTCTCTGCTTCTGCACATGCTTTAGAATAGTATCCTTTATTTTATACTATCTCTCCATGTTCTTTGTTGTCACTGTATATATTCAAGGAAATGGATAGATTTCTGGATTCTAAAGGCATCAAGGGGCATGGGGAGAGAGTGGGACCATGGCGTTGAGACAGAGGATCAGCCATGATCATATTGAATGGTGGAGCAGTCTCGAAGGACCGAATGACCTACTCCTGCTCCTATTTTCTATGTTTCTCTAATTATTTAATAAAATTCACATTCAGGCTAAACATGTAAGCACTGCAGATTGCCTAGATGAATATAGGAAGTACAGGGATGAAGTAAAAAAAGAAATAAGGAAATCAAAGAGAGGGCATGAAAAAAGATTAGCAAGTAAAGTTAAAGATAACCCAAAAATGTTTTATCAATACATTAATGCTAAAAGGTTAGTTAAGGAAAAAGTAGGACCTACCAGAGATGAAGATGGAAACTTGTGTGTTAATGCAGAGGCTGTGGGAAGAGTTTTGAATGAATATTTTGTCTCCGTGTTTACAAAGGAAAGGGACGATGTAGATATAGTAGTCCAGGAGGAACACTGCGAGATATTGGACGGGATAGTCATAAAGAAAGAGGAAGTACTCAAAGGGTTGAAATCCTTGAAAGTTGATAAGTCACCAGGGCCAGATGGATTGTTTCCGAGGCTGCTGATGGAAGTCAGGGAGGAGATAGCAGATACTCTGAGGATGGTTTTCCAATCTTCGCTAGATACAGGGGAGGTACTGGAGGACTGGAGAAATGCAAACGCAGTTCCATTGTTTGAAAAATGATCAAAGGAAATGCCAAACAATTATAGGCCAGTTAGTCTTACATTGGTGGTGAGCAAATTAGTAGAATCAATCCTGAGAGACAGGATTAACTGTCATGTGGAAAGGCATGGACTAGTCAGGGATGGTCAGCATGGATTTGTTAAAGGAAGGTTTTGCCTCACAAATTTGACTGAATTCTTTGAGGAAGTGACAAGAAGGGTTGACGAAGGTAGTACATAGATTTTAGCAAGGCATTTGACAAGGTCCCACATGGCAGATTGGTCAGGAAAGTAAAAACCCATGGGATTCAAGGTAATGTGGCAAACTGGATAAAAGGTTGACTTTGTAACAGGAAACAAAGGGTAATGGTCGATGGATGCCCTTGCGAATGGAAAGTTGTCTCAAGTGGTGTTACACAGGGCTCAGTGTTAGGACCCTTGCTGTTTGTGTTAATATATTAACGATTTGGACGTGAACATGGGGGGCACGATTGGGAAATTTGCAGATGACACAAAGATTGGCCGAGTAGTGGATAGTGTAGTGGATAGCCATAATCTCCAAAACGATATAGACAGGTTGGTGGAGTGGGCGGTAAAGTGACAGATGGTCATACATTTAGGGAGGTCAAACAGTTACAGGGATTACACAATAAATGGGAATATACACAGGTCCCTGAAAGCAGCAGTTCAAGGAGACAAGGTTGTAAAGAAGGCATATGGAATGCTCTCCTTCATTGGCAGAGGTATAGAATATAAAAGTAAGGATATAATGTTGGAATTGTTTAAACACTGGTGAGGCCACAACTGGAGTATTGTGTGCAGTTCTGGTCACCGCATTACAGGAAGGACGTAATAGCTCTGGAGAGAGTGCAGAGGAGGTTTACAAAAATGTTGCCAAGGTTAGAAAAGTGTAGCTACGAGGAGAGATTGGATAGGTTGGGGTTATTTTCCCTGGAACAAAGAAGGCTGAGAGGTGACTTGATTGAGGTGTACAAAATTATGAGGGGAATAGATAGAGTGGACAGGATAAAATTGTTTCCCTTGATGGAGAATTCTAGAACCAGGGAACATAGATTCAAGATAAGTGTCAGAAGGTGTAGGGGGTACATGAGGAAGAACTTTTTTACGCAGAGGGTAGTGGGAGTCTGGAATTCACTGCCCAAGTTGGTGGTAGAGGCAGAAACTTTAAACTCTTTTAAAAAGTGCCTGGAGCTGCACCTAAAGCGCTGTAAGCTGCAGGGCTATGGGCTGGGTGCAGGAAGGTGGGATTAGAAAGGTGTCCTTGGGCTGGCATGGACAAGATGGGCTGAATGGCCTCCTTCTGTGCTGTAACTTTTCTATGGTTCTATGAATATATATTCAATTTCACCCATGTAGTTATGCCAGCAGTGCCTTTATATGGTTTTGTTGTGAATTTCAGCAAAGCTGGAATGTATAAAAGGAACATATATTTGGAAGGTTATCAGGCCCAGAATGAACGCCGTAGTTTTATGTTTAAATAAAAAGACTACAATCAAGAAAGTTTGTCAAACCTGTGCATTCACTACTTAAATTTTCCTATGTTTATTTTACTTTCATACGTATTTTGAAGGTTTGCCTTGCATTTTCTTTTACGAGCTCCACAGTTCCAGTTCATGATTTTCGTTGTTCGACAAAACCTTGACCTACACTACCTGAAAGGACAAGAGGAGCAGTCACGTGGATACATGTTTCATTTCCTGGAACCTGAATTCAAATCCACCTCATGAATGGATATCAGGAACAGATATCTTCCACTGAAGGTTTAAAGTCCCCAATAAAACTTTTTTCTTGCTAGCTTCAATCTAGTTCCCAGCTATTTCACGCTGCAAAATGACAGTCTGAACCTGAGAAATGCATATCAAGTGTTTGGAAAATAAATGAAAAGCTAAGGTTAAACTCATGCAAGATTTAATTTTAATTTATTAGCTTGATGGCAGAACTGATGACCTTTTCGATTTCTATCAGCCTAGACCAACCAAAAAATAAATGAAGAAGTAAAACCACTGCAAAATGAAGAATACTTTCAATATAATGAAAAATGAAACTGGGATATTGCTGAAAAAAGAGACAGGCTGCTGAAACTTTTTGACTTGCACTCATCGGGACAAATACAACAATTTATACTCCAAGAGAAAAGGGTGCTGACTGATGAGCAAGTTGCCTATGATCGGCGAAGGAGTTGCCATGAAGAAAGCAACAGGGAGCTGTTGGCTCCCTAAGCTCCTTTTTATTTCAACCCAGACTTATTCACTGAAAATTAGACCCCACCAAAGCCTTTCACCTTATCAACTGGAATAGACCCTTTAAACTGCTGTGGAAAAATAGGCTGCCCGCCTGGACTCCTGGGCGTCATTTCTTCTTTCCACCAGAACATGCATAGTTTTGTAAGTTACAATGGAGCATCATCGGATACTTTCAAGATCAGCAGTGGGGTAAAGCAGGGCTGTGCCCTAGTGCCAACTCTCTTTGGCATATTTTGCTCCATGCTGCTACGTACATTTTTGGCAACTTAAATGAGGGTGTCTAGCTGCATGCCAGAGCTGATGCAAGTTTTCAGCTTAGCAAGACTGTGTGCCAAGACATGTAATGTCCTAGTCTATGAGTTGCTGTTTGCTGACGATGCCGCCCTGACATCCCATATTGAAGTTCACTTCACCCGAGCTTGCAAGGAGTTTGGACTGACAATCAGCATCAGTAAGACCAAAGTTATGGGCCAGGAGGTAAAGATTCCACCTTCCATCAACATTGACAACCTCAATCTGAAGGTCATCAACAGCTTCATATACCTTGGATCAACAATTACCAGCAATTTGTCCCTTGGTGGCGAAATCAGCAGCAAGATTGCCCAGACTGCAGCTACTATGTCAAAGTTAGGGGGTTGAGTGTGGACTAACTGCAAACTAATTGAAAATACAAAGCTCCATGTATACCAGGACAGTGTTCTCAGCATCCCCTTTCACAGCAGCGAGGCATGGATAACTTATGCAAGCCAAGAAAAGCGGCTGAAAGCTTCCACCTCTGCTGCCTCAGACAAATATTGGGCATCTCCTGGCAAGACAGAGTGCCAAATATGGAAATACACTAGCGTTTGGGGATCCCAAACATATTTGCTCCCTTGATTCAGAGGCCACTCTGTTGGCTGGGTCAGACAGGCTAAATGGACGACTGCCATATAGCCAAAGCGGCGTTCTATGGTGAGCTTACTATTGGCACGAGACCATTAGATCACTCATGCCTGCGATACAAGGATGTCTGCAAGTGAGACTTTAAGTTGACTGAATTCGGAGTCGATGCATGGGGAGTCCTCACTGCTGACGGGAGTGCCTGGAGACAAGCAGTCAGGAAGGACATGGAAAAAGCAGAGAACAAATTAAATAACAAGATGATGGAAAAGATATCCCCCTGGAAGAAAAACATCAGTCAACTGTGGACCATCGCTATGAGCAGAATCATCCCAGATTTGCACTAAGTGCAGGAGTGGGCAGATAAAAGGACATTTACCCACCAGCCGCAATGGTGATTTGTCACGTCGTGATGTCCAATTCCCACCTCAGTAATTATGCAGCCACAGGAAACACGCCATATTGCTGGTGGGTGGGCTGTGAATTGCCCGCCACATTGTATCTTCACTCCAGGTGCCATATCTAAACTGTAGCTGCACACACAGTTCTCAATGCTTGCAGCCCAGGATTGCTCCAGTGAAGACATGGCCCTGAAAGCCAAGAAGAGTTCAGTGACCCATTGCTGGAATGCCTTTTGAAGGCCCGCCATAATGTCCTCCACCCCGCTCTGGCTGCAGGAGGTCCAGCAATCTCACCATTCAAGCTTGGGAGGCAGTGGCAGCGGTGGTCTGTGCCAACGCTGCACAGAAGAGGTTGGCCATCCAGTGCAGGAAGAGGATAAATGATCTCATCAATGCTGCCAGGGTAAGGCAAACATCATTTCAATCCCTTCTCCCCACCCCATCCCCACTAGGGCTATCTGTCCCTTGCTCGTTCTGCTTTCTACCCTTAACGTCACCATTAGCACATTTCTTAGCTAATAGCACCACCATCAATACCTCTTTGTCCTTTTGTCTATTACATCTTTTGGCAATCTCCACCTATCACTGGCCCTCTATCCAGCTCTAACTGTCCCACCCCACCTTAAACCAGCTTATATTTCACCTCTTTTCTATTTTCCTTAGTTCTGGTGAAGGGTCATACGGACTTGAAACATTAACTGTATTCCTCTTCGCAAATGCTGTCAGACCTGCTGAGTTTTTCCAGGTATTTTTGTTTTTGTCAAGGCAACCATCTCATCACTCTAAACTCAAACTCACAATGCCATCACACAATCACTGGCATCTCAGTCACTCACTGCCAGCTCAAGGGACATCACCACTCACTCTCTCACACACACCCTCACATCTCCATCTGGCCTCTTCTTTTCTGGAGACTGTCTCCTCAGCCCACACCATCTTGAGGCCACTTGCACAGGTCAACATGTGCCCCCACACACAACCTTGGATACCCCCTTCCCAAGTACAGCCCTCACCCTCCAGCCTCTTCCCTTGCCTGAGGCCTTTTCTCCCCCTTCCCCAAGCAAGCTCTAGCTCTGCAGTCAATCCTGTCAAGCCAATCCTGCCTACAGCTGGTCTCATATGTAGAGATCTGCCCATGTGTCCCCCTAAAAGTGATTTGGTGCTGCCTGCGAATCCTGGCTGTGATGACGACGAGGGCTGCCCAAAGCAAGGTACACAAACAAATCTCGAAGTCCCGAATCACGAGCAATTCACCAAGTGCATGTCACTTATGTACAGTTGTGAATCACATTGGCTTGCAATCACGCCAACATGCCTGGGTGATCCAGCATGTGAGGGTGATTCCAGTGCACAGGGATTATAATTATATGTAGATGTATTAAAATGTCATTCCCTACGTCTGGCGATGGGAAACACGGCCCACCATTGACGGGTGGAGCGGGCAATTGCAAACTGGTTTCATGATGCCGTGAAACCAAGTTTTGGCAGTCCTTATATATTGTCTGCTCAGGAGATTGAACAATTGCATGAAGGAGATTGTCATTACCTTTGACGTTAAATCTTGATGTTCTATCATGGACATTTAGCAACAGAAAGTATCAGGAGTGACATCAAGAAACAAAATATGAATGGATGAAACCAAATATGAATCTGCTTTACCTTTTTCAGCAGACCCAATCAACTGGACCACCAACTGAACGGCAATTGTCTGTGGATTAGTTCTCTAACCATGTGTAGATCAGGGTGAGGAAGACTCAGGAGCTCTGTTAGTGAATAAAGTAGAGACTGAGGACAGAAGCCTCCTGTCCTGTTGACAGCAGGCATCATGGCGGGCATTAATGGACAACATGACGAGAAGACCAAAAATCGTCGTGAAACCAGTTTGTGATCGTCTGCTCCGCCCATCAATGGTGGGCCACGTTTCCCGACATCCAACATCAGGAACTTAATTTTAATACATTTGCCTTTCATTATAAGGCCTGCACACCAAAATCATCCCCCCAAATCAAATTTACTGCCCACATCAGGGTGAGTTCAGAACAGCGAGCTTCACGATTGCCTTTAGAAGGCACACACCTGGTAAGCTGAGCTTTGAGGGGAAGTCAGAGATTAGTGCACACAACCTTGTGTAGGGCTTGCGAGCATTGTCCATTCAGGAGGGGCCCAGGCAAGTTGCTTTTTCCCAGCTGGCTTTCAATGTGGTGCCGGGGCAAGGGCTCCAGTGCAGGTGAGGCCAGGGTCGGGGGTGGAGGGGCGTTCAGAGAGATGGGGGTCAATGCAGCACAGACTGAAGGAAATACACAATAACATGCCGGGAGGACGGCAGGGCGAGTGGTGTAGGGGAGAAGAAGGAAACAGCCACACACTTGGAAAGGCTTGTCAAAAGTGAGCATTCTTCTGCAGCTCAGACCATTACTGGAATTGGGCCTTTGAATTAGCCTACTGGTCAAGTTGTAGAGGAATCCCCTTGCAAAAGGTGGCCATGGTGCAGTTGCTGGCGGAGGTGTTCAGCGGTCCTTGCAATGTCTTTATGAAGGTTTGGACCAGTATCCCTCACAATTCAAGCTAACTGCGCAGCCTTGCATTATGGGTTAGGAGAATGCCTGCATATGAGCTGAGAGCACAGCATGCAGTCCAGCAGGCGAAGCTACCACCAATCGGTCAAGTGGAGTGGGGTAGAGGTGGGCGGGACTTTGGACAGCCATGAAGCGCACTACACATTGCCCATCCAAGTGTTGGCCAGCATTCTCCTGAATGTGTGAAGGGGCCTTCAGACTTAACCAAGAGAGGCTCTTAGGATACATATGCTAACCCATGCATCTCTCTGTTTGATCCTGCAGGAGGAGAGCATCAGGATCATGGAGCCTGATGTTGTAGTGGTATGCCTCATGGCTTATAGGGAGCAGAGAAGAAGAAGTGTACGGTGGAGGTGCTTTACCTGGCAAAGGTGGAGCACCTCCTTTAACATGAATGGGTGGCAGGGCCTGCTGCACACACAGCTGAAGATCCACAGAGAGCCGTCACTCATATTTGCCTTCCTAGACCCAGGAACTATAGATGGCGCCTGTCATTCCTGCAGATGACTGAGAACCAGTGTCACCGAAGACTGTGCATGTCCAGGGAACTGTTCGGTCACATGTACCACAGGATTTGGTGCCACAGGGACATGGAGAGTATTCACTGCCAATATCTTTCACAGTGACAGCAACACTCAAATTTTACGCCTGTGGATCCTTCTAGGGCTCTACAGTGATGTGTGCGGGATCTCATAAGCCTCCATGCACAAGTGCATCTTGGAGGTCACAGACATCATCTTCTTGAAGGCACTGAACTTTGTGCATTTTGCCTGGGATCAGGAAAGGCAGGAAGCAAGAGCGCTGGGATTTTCGCAGAATCTCTGGTTTTACACAGGCGCTGGGTACCATTGACTGCACTCAAGTGACACTTATATCTCCATGGCAACAAGCAATCAACTATGTTAACCGCAAGTGCTTCCACTTGCTGAATGTTTAGCTGGTCTATGACCACCACAAATGCATCCTACAGGTCTGCGCATGATTCCCAGGGAGCACCCATGACGCCTACATATTTAGCAGGTCTCAGATCCCTGACATCTTCCAGGGTCCACAGACGCTGCAGGGTTGGCTCTTCAGCGATGAGGGTTACCCACAGAGGACGTGGCTGATGATGCCCATGTGGCGGCCTCAGACTGCAGCAGAGCAAAGGTATAACGAGGCTCTCGCAGATTTTGGTGGAGCAAACAATAGGCATCTTGAAAATGAGGTTCCAGTGCCTCAATGGGTATGGTGGAGCACTGCAATACAGTCCCCAGAGGGTGTTGCACATCATTGTAGCTTGCTGTGTGCTACACAACCTGCCGCTGCAAAGGAGGGAGGGCCTGGCAGAAGAGGAGATGGAGAAGCTTGCACGTCTCCTCCAATGAGGAGAACATCGAAGGGGATGAGGGTTGTGAGATCCCCAAAGGCAACGATGCTGACGATGAGGCCATCGCACTGGCCAGGCGAGGCAGGAATGCTTGGGAGGCCTTCATAGCCACAAGATTCATGGAGAATGATGACAAGATGCAGTGAGGGCAGTCCTGACATCCTCACCTCGCATCTGTGAATGTTTGACTGCTGTGTGGCTGATGGCAGCGCACATAGCCTTAGTACTCATGCTCATGTCATAGAGATGTAGCAGAGGCCTTAATAGTCACTAGATTCCAGGAGGTTGATGATGACATGAAATGAGGATGCTGTATGGACCTTCACATAGCCTCTTTGAATGTCTGACTCCTGTCTGGTGGAGAGTAGCTTGCTTGTGCTTTGTGATCAGGGTCCATATCATGGAGACGCAGCTGTGAAACGTTAAATGCACCTGATCCTTTGTCAGCCTTCAGCACCTGTCCCCTTCAGGAGCCCACTGTCACCAGTCACAGATGCTGAAGAGGTGGGGGGCAGCTCCATCTGAAAGGTGTTGAAAGCACACAGAGAGTATTCTGGAAATCTGCGACAACTGCCCCACAACATCCTGGGAGCAATAACAAGCAACATTGACATGCAGCCAACACTAATGTGTCTCGTGAGTGTAAAGCCAGACCATCATTTTTCTCTGAAGGTTCCACAAAGCACAGGGAAGAGGCACTGAACTGAGCCACTTGCCTTTACTTTGTGCTGGGACCAGGGTTTCACATCTGAGTGACACGAGTACTGCTCATCATAACAAGGAGCCATAGACAAGGAGACATTCTTGGGAGTTTAGTTACAATCGTGAACATTACATTCAAGAGATTAACCCAGTGCCCAAGCTGTGCAACTACATCTTCTTAACCTTCCTAACCCTGCCGCTACACCTTGGTGCTCCCCTGACATCCACTGCAGAGGTGGAGGCAGCCTGCTGTCTGTGATGCGCTGTCCGTGGTGACTTTGGTGTGCGCCCTTTGGAGGGCCAAGACCTGTAGGGCCCTGGCCTGCCATGGGTGTCCTGCTGTGGACCGGCTGCGCCCTCTTCAGTCTGTGGAACTGGAGATGGTGAGGTCACAGGAAGAGGGGTTTGGATTGGCCGGACATTCTTGGAGTCACCTGGATGGAAGCCCCATGGCATCAAGCTGCTGGTCCATCTCTCTATGAGTGTCTGATGGCCCCTGGTTGACTCGAGGAGACGGGGAAGTTGGAGTGAGATTGAGCTGCCCAGCACCCTTCTCGCGTTGACACTGTTGGAGGCCAACTATAGTGTCAGCAATGGAGTTCAGCCCACGCAGCAGTTCAGGATTTATGTCCTGGACCAAGGTCTCCATGGCAGCCACCTTTCAGTGTTGACCTCGGTGTATCAGCATGCCAGTGTTATCACCTTGAACTGAAGGTGAACGCACTCCTCCATCGTCCCTTGCAATCTGAAGAATGCGCCAGACATTCCTTCCTGATGTTCCCATGATTGTCTTTGCAGCTCCACCAACTGATTGAGAACCGAATCCAGAGTCTCATCATCTGACTCGGACTCAACAGATTCTTTGCCTATTGCAGTCCTCTGAGTACCAGTGACCAAGGATGTCCTTGCATCCACCTGCCGTGCTCTCCAGATTGTGATCCCAAGGTTGCTCTACATCTAGGTCCCTCCAGGTTGTGTGTTGCTGCGCTGGTGCAGAGTGTGAGTGAGCGCCGTGATGGGTCTTCAATAGTGCTGACCTCAGAGTCTTCATCCAAGGTGTTCTTGGTGTTGGGGTCATGGTTGCCTGAGGACGACATGTCCGATGCGCCTAGGACAGAAAGTGGAGATTATTAGTGCTTGGCAGCTGTGTTGAACACAGAACAGTGGACTTAGAGCAGCATTGAGAGAGGGGTGATGTGGTGCAGGATCCTCATGTGGGTGTTCACCGCTGACCTCACTATCGCCACAGGAATGGTCCACATCCTCTCTGGCCAGCTCCAATGTGCGACTCTTGAATAGAGTGAAGGCCTTGATGTCTGGTACTCCACCCCCAGTCTGGGACCACTCTTGCGGGTTGTACACGATCTTGTCCTGAATATAGGCAAATGGAGAGAGTCTGAGCAAGGCGCATGCCAAGCCAAATGAGAAGGACGCCAGGCATGCATGTATGCTGAGTAGAGCCATAGACTGGATGAGGAGGCTATCTCCAGAGGAGATGAGGCCAAATGGATATGTGTGTGAGAGAGTGAGTGGTGATGTCCCTGGAGCTGGCAGTGAGTGAGATGCCAGATAATGTATGATGGACTTGTGAGTGGGGAAGTTGAGAGTGATGAGGTGGTTGACTTACAATGGCGGCACGGAAGAGATCATTCATCCTTTTTTCGCACTGGATGGCTGACCTCTTTTGCATGCAGCGTTGGCACTGACCACCTCTGCAACTTACCAGAGTGGTAAGACTGATGGGCCTCCTATGGCCAGAGGACAGAGGACATCGTGGCGGGCCTACGTGGCATTCAAAAGGCGTCCCAGGGATGTGCACTGAATCGGGGGGGCTGCACACTTTTCAGGCTATGTCTTCACCGAAGCAATCCTGGGCTGCAAGCATTGAGAACTGCGCGCACGGCTGCAATTTAAATATGTGAGGAAGCAGTGAGGTAATGAAAAAGCGAGCAAATCGGAGACTGGCTTCCAGCAATTTGGTGTGCTTTCCTTGACTGCATAATATATGAGACGAGAAGCAGATCATATGTCGCAAAAACCCACCATTGTATTTGGAGGTGGTATCCTGGATGGATTAGGTTTTATTGAGGGGAAATTTGTCAAGTTTATTGGAGCTGCAGGTCCAAACTGGTTCATAATCAGTTGGGCTTTGGCCTTTAAATCATTAACTTTCTCCAAATCCCGTTTCCGTTTGGGATTGTGGGGGCCGGGACCAATCAGCCAGCCAGCGGAGTTGCCTCAGCAGGCTGGCGGGTAAAACACCTTTTCTCAAGCCCACTACAGCACATAATGGAAACCTGGGACAATTCCGCCCTGAACCTGTGCTCAACATGAGATCCTGATACAAAAACAGAATTACCTGGAAAAACTCAGCAGGTCTGGCAGCATCGGCGGAGAAGAAAAGAGTTGACGTTTCGAGTCCTCATGACCCTTCGACAGAACTAAGTAGAAATAGGAAAGGAGTGAAATATAAGCTGGTTTAAGGTGTGTGTGTGTGTGTGTATGTGTGGAGGAGGGGGGGGTGGGTTGGGTGGGGGGAGAGAAGTGGAGGGGGGGTGTGGTTGTAGGGACAAGCAAGCAGTGATAGGAGCAGATCATCAAAAGATGTCACAGACAACAGAACAAAAGAACACATAGGTGTTGAAGTTGGTGATATATATCTAAACGAATGTGATATTTAAGAATGGATGGTAGGGCACTCAAGGTGTAGCTCTAGTGGGAGTGGGGGACCATAAAAGATTTAAAAATATTTAAAAATAATGTAAATAGGTGGGAAAAAGAAAAATCTATGTAATTTATTGGAAAAAAACAAAAGGAAGGGGGAAGAAACAGAAAGGGGGTGGGGATAGAGGACGGGGGGGTCATGACCTAAAGTTGTTGAATTCAATATTCAGTCCGGAAGGCTGTAAAGTGCCTAGTCGAAAGATGAGGTGTTGTTCCTCCAGTTTGCGTTGGGCTTCACTGGAACAATGCAGCAAGCCAAGGACAGACATGTGGGCAAGAGAGCAGGGTGGAGTGTTGAAATGGCAAGTGACAGGGAGGTTTGGGTCATAGCTGTAGTATTCAATTAGGCCACTGGCTGGCAGCATTATTCTGGGCCCGATCACGAACATGAAGCACCAGCTTTTAGTTTGTGAAAGCCTTATTTGGTGAACTCCTTATAACCTTCTTTCAGGCCCCCCAGTTGACAACCTGTGATAAATGATCATACACCAGTAATCCACAATATAATTTCAGAAACTTTGTTTTCCTGATACACCTGCCTCATCTCGAACAACAGAATGCATACTATGCAGAGTTATGCACTGTTGCTTTCAAATTTCATTTTAACTAATATGTTTTTAATGAAGTACCATTTGGCAGTCATGAAAAACCTGAGTATTATTCAACCTTCAGTTTTCAATCCATTTGTATTCACTCTGCACAAATCACTTACCAATCAACAGCAATCAATTCATTGGGCGGAATTGTACCAGATTTGCACTAAGTGCGGGAGAGGGCTGGTAAAACGATGATTAACCCGCCAGCCACAATGACAGCTTCTCACACCATGTCATCTGAAACTCGCCGCATTAATTATGTATCTCTGGGAAACTTACCGTTTCCATGGCGGGTGGGATCTCATTCACCCGCCATGCCACCACCTTGCCACTTCATCACGCCAGTGCCATATTTGAAGTGCAGCCACGCGCAGACCCCTCAGTGCTTCCAGCCCATGACTGCTGCATGGAAGACATCGTCCCAAAAGGCAAGAAGACTGCAGCTCCCAGGTTCAATGACACGTCCCTCAAGCGCCCTTTGGATGCAGTGGAGGATCGCGGTGATGTCCTCTACCCCAGCTCTGGCAGCAGGATGGGTGGAAACATCACCAATCAGGCTTGGTGGGCAGTAGCAGTGGTGGTCAGCACCAATGCCCTGCAAAAGAGGACAGACATCCAGTGCCGCAAAAGGATGAATGATTGCCTCCATTACGTCACTCTTCTCATCACTCTTAACTCATACATTCACAAACCCATCACACACTCACAGGGTCCACACTCATTGCTGGTTCAAGGGACATCACCATTCACTACCTCACACATACCTATCCTCATCCCATCCATGGCACCACTCACCACCCACACGTGCCAGGGATACTTATCATCTAGCCTGCTGGAATCCTACTTACACTCTCTCCATCTCTATTCATGCAGGACAAACTTGTACACAAGAGGGAGAGGTTACAGACTGATGGAGGAATGCCTGAAATCAAGGACCTCACGGAATTAGAAAACAGAGCCATCCAGCTGGTCAGCGACGATCTGGACTGTCCCTGTGCTGATGGTGAGGTCGGCGGTGCTCTACCAAGTGAGAATCCAGCAGTGCAACATCCATTAGACAACCATGCTCTGAGTGATGTGTCCTATTTCACATGCCACTGCCATGCACTAATGATCTCTCCTTGCTTTCGCAGGCACGTCTGGGAAACTACCAAGACAGTCCATGATCCAGGGCCTCCAATCAAGCCTCAAGGGAAGCTCAGAAGAGGAGTCCGCTGAAACCCTCTCTGAAGTCACGTCACAGCACTCACCCACACTCTCCACCAGTGCAGAGATACACTCCTCAGTGTGACATAGCTTTAGAATAGCCTCAGGATCACAATCTGGTGAGCACATCGCACTTTCTGATCCAAAGCAGGTGACGACAGGGACTTGCCTGGTGTCCAGCACTCAGAGGACTGCTAGAGGCCAGAAATTTGCTGAGTCTGAGCTGCAAAGGCAAGCTTGGGAACATCAGAAAGGAGTGTTCCCTGCACTCCACAGATTGCAAGGCACAATGGAGGAGTCTGTCCACCTTCAGGCTAAGGTGATGATGCCGGCATGCCAATGCACTGAGGTCAACACTGTTCGGATGGCGGCCACCATGGAGGCTTTGATCCAGCATGTCGGTCCTGCACTGCTGCATGAGCTGAAGTCCATCGCCGACACCATAGTTGGCCTTCAACAGTGTGTATGTGAGACGAGTGCAGGGCAGCCCAATCTCACTCCAGCTACCCGTTCTCCTCAAGCAGTCAGCCAGGGGGCTGTATGGGGAGGCGATGGCACAGTGGTATTGTCACTGGACTAGTAATCCCGAGACCCAGAGTAATGCACTGGGGACCCGGGTTTGAACCCCAGCATGGCAGATGCTGGAATTTGAATTCAATAAAAATCTGGAATTGAAAGTCTAATGATGGCCATGGAACCATTGTTGATTGGTGTAAAAATCCTTCTGATTCACTAATGCCCTTTAGGGAAGGAAATCTGTTGTCCTTACCTACATGTGTCTCCAGACCCACAGTAGTTGACTCTGAAATGGCCTAAGCAAGCCACTCAGTTATAACAAACCGCTACAAAGTGACAAAACAGTAATGAAATCGGACGGACCACCCAGCATCAACCTAGGCACCAGCACTGGAAATGACAATGGCAATGTCAGCCCTGTCGATCCTGCAAAGTCCTCCTTACTAATGTCTGGGGGCAATATGGAGAGCTGTCTCACAGATTAGTCAAGCAACAGCCTGACATAGTCATCCTCAGGGAATCATACCTTACAGATAATGTCCCAGACACCACCATCACCATCTCTGGGTATGTCCTGTCCTGTCAGCAGAGGTGGCAACACAGTGGTATACTGTGGGGAGTCCCCAACATCAACTCCGGACCCCATGAGATCTCATGGCATCAGCCCAAACATAGGCAAGGAAACCTCCTGCTGATTACCACATACCACCCTCCCTCAGCTGATGAATCAATACTCCTCCATGTTAACACCACTTGGATGAAGCATTGAAGGGTGCAGAATATACTCTGGGTAGGGGGGCTTCAATGTCCATTACCAAGGTTGGCTTTGCAGCACCATTATTGAACAAGCTGGTCGAGTCCTAAATGACATAGCTACTAGACTGGGTCTGTGGCAGGTGGTGAGGGAACCAAGAAGAGGGAGAAACATACTTGATCTCGACCTCATCCTCATCAACCTGCCTGCTGCAGATGCATCTGCCAACGACTGTATCGCTAGTAGTGACCACCGCACAGTCCTTGTGGAGACGAAGTCCTGCCTTCACATTGAGGATACCCTCCATCATGTTATATGCCACTACCACCGTGCTAAATGGGACAGATTTCGAACAGATCTAGCAACTCAAGACTGGGCGTCCATGAGGCACTGTGGGCCAACAGCAGCAGCAGAATTGTACTCAAACACAACATGGCCTGGCATGACCCCACTCTACCATTACCATCAAGCCAGGGGATTAAACCTAGTTCAATGAGGAGTGCAGAAGGGCATGCCTGGAGCAGCACCAGACATACCTAAAAATGAGGCATCACCCTGAAGCTATAACACAGGACTACTTGCATGCCATACAGCATAAGAAGCAAGTGACAGGCAGAACAAAAACAGAATTACTGGAAAAACTCAGCAGGTCTGGCAGCATCGGCGGAGAAGAAAAGAGTTGATGTTTCGAGTCCTCATGACCCTTCAACAGAACTGAGTAATATCAGGAGAGGGGTGAAATATAAGCTGGTTTAAGGTGGGGGTGTGGAGCTGGGGGGTTGTGGGGGGGGGGGGGGTGTTTGTAGAGACAAGCAAGCAGTGATAGGAGCAGATAATCAAAAGATGTCACAGACAAAAGAACAAAAAGGTGTTGAAGGTGGTGATATTATCTAAACGAATGTGCTAATTAAGACTGGATGGCAGGACACTCAAGGTACAGCTCTAGTGGGGGTGGGGTGGAAAGACTAACAGGACATAAAAGGTATAGATTTAAAAATAATGGAAATAGGTGGGAAAAGAAAAATCTATATAAGTTATTGGAAAAAACAAAAGGAAGGGGGAAGAAATGGAAAGAGGGTGGGCATGGAGGAGGGAGTTCAAGATCTAAAGTTGTTGAATTCAATATTCAGTCCGGAAGGCTGTAAAGTGCCTAGTCAGAAGAAGAGGTGCTGTTCCTCCAGTTTGCGCTGGCCTTCACTGGAACAATTCAGCAAGCCAAGGACAGACATGTGGGCAAGAGAGCAGGGTGGAGTGTTAAAATGGCAAGCGACAGGGAGGTTTGGGTCTTTCTTGCGGACAGACTGCAGGTGTTCTGCAAAGCGGTCGCCCAGTTTATGTTTGGTCTCTCCAATGTAGAGGAGACTGCATTGGGAGCAACGAAGTGATAGGCAGAGCTAAGTGATCCCACAATCAACAGATCACATCTAAGCTCTGCAGTCCTGCCACATCCAGTCGTGAACGGTGGCAGACAATTAAACTCAATGGAGGAGGAGGCTCCACAAATATCCCCATCATCAAATATTGAGGAGCCCAGCACATTAGTGCAAAAGATAAGGCTGAAGCATTTGCAACAATCTTCAGCCAGAAGGGCTGAGTGGATGATCCATCTCGGTCCCTTCCAGAGGTCCCCAGCATCACAGGTTCTAGTCTTCAACCAATTCGATTCACTCCATGTCATATCAAGAAACAGCTGAAGGCACTGGATATGGCAAAAGCTATGGGCCTGACAACGTTCCAGCAATAGTACTGAAAACTTGTACTCCAGGGCTTGCTGCAGCCCCAGCTAAGCTGTTCCAGTACAGCTACAACACTGGCATCTAACCAGCTATGTGGACAATTGCCCAGGTATGTTCTGTACACAAAAAGCAGGACAAATCCAACCTAGCCAATTACCGCCCCAATTACTACTCCCGATCATCAGGAATGGAAAGGGTCATCAACAGTGCTATCATGTGGCACTTGCTTAGCAATAACCTGCTCATTGATGCCCAGTTTGGATTACGCTTCTGACCTCATTACAGCCTTGGTTCAAGCATGGGCAAAAGAGGAAAGGTGAGAGTGACTGTCCTTGACATTGTCACGAAGAGATATTAATGTCTATAATGTTACTGAAAATTATTTTAAAATTGGAATTGTAGTAGGGTCTGTATCTATGTGTGTGTCTATGCATGGCTTAATTGGATTAACGCCAGTTAGTGTGCGTGCTTTGATGTATAGTCGTTTGAGATGTTAATTGGATAAATGTAAGGAGTAGAAGGTTAATCGTACTTTTGCATTTGTTGAATAAAGTGTTCAAGAATGGGTGAAATCTGGCACCTAGCTGGGAGGCACCAAGCAATGTGTTCATATTACTAATAAAATTATTGGGATTAAAATGTTATTGTTAGAAGATGTGAAATTAAAAGCCTAGGATATAATGGAAAATTTACATTCAAAGGGGAAGCTAGGTATAAACAGGAAAGAGTTTGTGTGTGTAGGGCAGAGGCTTTTAAGATCTAAACAGCTTGTAAG
This sequence comes from Carcharodon carcharias, assembly GCF_017639515.1. NCBI lineage: Eukaryota > Metazoa > Chordata > Chondrichthyes > Lamniformes > Lamnidae > Carcharodon > Carcharodon carcharias. Next base: position 32,912,193 of record NC_054488.1, on the reverse strand, counting down.
CCTACAACTGTGTCTGCTAAGGAACCAAATTGCAAGGGACCTCATTTTGAATTTGTAAGGTCAAATGTGCTTAGTCTGGTGTCTGTTTAAAGTCTATGGGTTATTGTTGCCTTGGTGAAGATTTACCTGGGAAAGATTAATTTGGGGATTTGTTTATAAGTTATTATGGTAGTAATTTGTTGACATGTGTATGTGCTTAATTTGTTGTTAAATTAATACATGTTTAATTTAGTTTTATATAAAAACCCTCGTGAGGCTTGGTAGTATTATTCCTGAATTGAGAGCTGTATTGCAAACATACCAATTGAAAATATAGGTCATGACAATTGTTCATGTTTTCCTCTGGGATTTAAACAAGTCAGCCTTTACCAACTGCTGTGTCATAACAGAGAACAAGGCAGCTTTTGACCGAGTGTGGCATCAAGGAACCCTAGCAAAACTGGAGTCAACGGGAATCAAGCGGAAAATTCTCCAATGGCTGGAGTCATACCTAGCACAAAAGAAGATGGTCGTAGTTGTTGGAGGTCAGTCTTCTCAGTACAGGACATCACTTCAGGAGTTCTTCAGGTTGGTGTCCTCGGCCCAACCATCTTCAGTTGCTTCATCAGTGACCTTCCTTCCACCATAAGGTCAGGAATGGGGATGTTTGCTGATGATTGAACAATGTTCACCACCATTCACAATTCCTCAGGTACTGTAGCAGTCCATGTCCAAATGCAGAAGGAACTGGACAATATCCAGGGCTGACAGTGGCAAGTAACATTCAAACCACAGAAGTGTCAGGCAATGACCATCTCCAACAAGAAAGAATCCAGACTTCGCCCCTTGACGTCCAATGGTATGACCATCATTGAATCCCTCGCTATCAACATTCTGTGGTTACCACTGATCAGAAACTGAACTGAACTAGCCATATACAAGAGCAGGTCAGAGGCTAGGAATCGTGCGACGGGTAACTCATCTCCTGACTCCCCAAAGCCTATCCAACATCTAAAAAGCAAAAGTCAGGAGTGTAATGGAATACCCCCCACTTGCCTGAATGAATGCAGCTCCCACAACATTCAAAAAGCTTGACACTGTCCAGGACAAAGCAGCCTGCTTGATTGGCACCACGTCCACAAACATTCACTGCCTCCACCACCGACACACAGTAGCAGCAGTGTGTACCATCTACAAGATGCACTGCAGGAATTCACCAAGGCTCCTTCGACAGCACCTTCCAAATCCACGACAGCTACCATCTAGAAGGTCAAGGGCAGCAGAATAGATGGAACAGCACCACCTGGAAGTTCACTCCAAGTCACTCATCATCCTGACTTGGAAATGTATTGCTATTCCTTCAATGCCGTTGGGTCAAAATCCTGGAACTCCCTTCCTAACAGCACTGTGGGTGGACTTACACCACATGGACTGCAGCAGTTCAAGAAGGCAGCTCACCACCCTCTTCTCAAACACAATTAGGGATGGGCAATAATTGCTGGCCCAGCCAGCGAAGCCCACATCCCGTGAATGAATTAAAAAAAATCCAAAGGGAGGATGGTCAGCAGGTGCACATCCCAGGGTTATCATTCCAGTTTACTGTGGGAGTGTCCAGCCCATTCAAATCCCCTCTTCCTGTGACCTCAGCAGCTCCAGCTCCACAGTCTGAGTAGGGTGCCACTGCCACATAGCAGGACCCTGAAAGAACGCTAGGACCTTCCAGGTCTCAGTCCTCCAGAGCATGCCCACCAAGGTCATCACAGACAGGGCGTAGCAGTCAGCAGGCTGCCTCCTTCTTCTGCAGATGTCCAGGGAGTGCCAAGATGTAGTGGCAGAGTGAGGGAAGTTAAGAAGATGTAGTTGCACAGCCTGACGTTAATTACTTGTACATCCACAGATGTTAATCACTTGTACATAATGTTCACTATTGTCAATAAACTCCCAAGAATGTCTCCCTGCCTATGGCACCTTGTCCTGATGAACAGTGTGCGTGTGACTCAGATGTGAAACCTTGGTTCCTGCACAAGATAAAGGCAGGTGTCTCAGTCCAGGGCCTCTTCATTGTGCTTTGTACAGCCAAAGTGATGGTGTGACCCGACACTCCCTGGATATATTAGTGATGCCTGCACCTCAACAGTGCTTAACATTGCTGCCAGAATGACGTGGGCAGATGTCACAGAATTCCGCCATTCTCAGCACCTTTAAGGCAGAGTTGTCCTCCATCTCTTCAGTGTCTGTGACCAATGACGCTGTGCTCCTGAAGGGCTCGGGTGCTGAAAGTGGACAAAGGATCAGATGCTTTTAAAGTTTCATGGCTGCATCTCCGGGGTGGCCCTGATCATGAAGCGCAAGCGAGCTGCCCTCGGCCAGACAGCAGTCAGGTATTCTCAGAGGCCAAGTGAAGGTTTATGGACTGTCCTCACTGCATGTCGTTATCATTCTCCTGCAATCAAGTGACTATTAGGGCCTCCACTGCGTCTCTATGACAGGAGCATTATCACAGAGGGTATGTGCGCTGCCATAAGCCAGACTGGAGTCAAAAATTCACATGTGCAGTGCGAGGATCTATGGTGTCTCCACACTGCATGTTGTCAGCATCCCCCACAAATAGCAGCTATGAGGACCTCCTGAGCGCGCCTGCCTTGTCTAGCCAATGCGAGGGCCTCATCGTTGCCTTTGAGGACCTCCTCATTCTCATCACCATCGACATCCTCCTCATCGGATGAGTCCTCCAGCTCCTGCATCTCCTCCTTAGCCACAGCTCCTTTCACCATTACAACACCAGGTCATAAAGCACGCAGCAGGCGATGACGACATGTGACACTCTCTTTAGACTATATTACAGGACACCACCAGGCCTGTCCAGGCACTGGAACCTCATTTTCTGCATCCTGATGGTTTGCTCCACCAAATTGCAAGTTGTAGCATGAGCCTCATTATACCTTCACGCTGCTGCAGTCTGAAGCAGCTACACAGTGCCACCAACCACATCCTCTATGGGTAGCCCTTGGACGCGGGAAGCCAACCCTGTAGCCTCTGTGGACCCTGAAAGACATCAAGGACCTGTGACCGACTGAGAATGTAGGAGTCATGGACACTCCCTGGAAACCATGCGCAGACCTGTAAGATGCATTTGTGATGGTCGCACACCAGCTGCACATTCAGCAAGTGGAAGCCCTTGCGGTTGGCATAGTTGACCTTGTGTTGTGACGAAGATCTGAGCACCATACATGGCACCCTGCATCTGTGGGAAACCCAAGATCTGGGCAAATCCAATCACTCTTGCATCCTGGCTCTCCTGGTCCTGGGAGAAATGCACAAAGTTGTGTATCCTTGTGAAGATGGCATCCGTGACCCCATGGATGCATTTGTGGGTGGAGGCCTGTGATATCCCACAGAGGTCACGTGTGGAGACCGGAAAGGAGCCACTGGCATAAAACTTGAGCACAGCTGTCACTTTGATGGCCCTGGCAGTGGATGCCCACCATGTCCATGTGGCGCCAAATCCTGCAGTAGCTGGCAGATGTGACCGACCAGTTCGTTAGACATGCGTAGTGTTCAGCAGCACTGGTTCTCGGTCATCTGCAAGAATGAAAGACAGCATCTATAGACCCTGGATCTAGCTACGCGCCAACCAGAAACAGCTCACTGTGGCTCTTCCACAGCCTGTGTGCGAGCCCGAGCTGCCTCTTCCTGAGGGTGCTGCTCCTCCCTCTGCGCAGCCAAGCGCCTTAGTCACTCTCTTCTCCATTGCCCTCGCTCTTTGTATGGCATGAAGCATGCAGCTAGTTAACCAGGATCCATGATTCTGATGTGTCCTCCTGCAGGATGAAAGAGATGCATGGGTTAGCTCGGGTGTTCTAAGAACCTCTCTTAAAGATTAAATCCGAAAGCCCCTTAATGCATCCTGGAGAGTACTGACCACCACTTGGATCACCAGAATTTAATCCGCTGCATGGCAGCCCGAAACCCCAGCTTCTTCAAGTGGAGTGGGGCACTCCACCTGACCAGTTGGCAGCGGCTTTGCCTAGTCGACTGCATGCTGTGCTCTCAGCTCAGGTGCAGGCATTCTCTTAACCTGCACTGCAAAGCTGCACTGTTAGCTTGAACCACGGAGGAGACTGGTCTAAAACTGAATGATGACATTGCAAGGGTCTGCGAGCATCTCCACCAGTGACAGCACCATGGCCAGTTTTAGCAACGTGTGCAGTCATCCAACTGTTTTGCAGTCCACTAAAATGCTCATTAGTTTGCAGTCTGTGCTAAAGGGGTGAAAAGCTCTGAGCACTTGGTGGCACTTTCATGCCTCTGCGCTGCTTGAGTGGGTAAACAAGCTAGAGGCCCAACTCCATGCATGTCAATGTGCCTGCGTCTGAACTGTCTCAGTTGCAGAGGAATAGTCACTTTATACAAGGTTTCCCTAATGCATGGCCGCTTCCCTCCCCCCCAACACCGGACATGTTTGTGCACTACCTTCGACTACAGGGCAGCCCTTGCCCACCACAAGTCGTCTTAACCGCATGGCAGCCCTTTCCCCCCACCTCCTCACAGGTTGCCTCAACCGCAGGACATCCCGTGCCCCCACATCTCCAACATGCCTCAACCTTGAAGTCCAACAAGTGACCCAGGCGAGCAGCATTACTGTGTACTCGCCTCTAAGTTCCCCTCAAAGTCCACCAAATGCACAGCTTACATATGTTGTTGTGAAACACATCGGCATGCAGGCGATCCAGTGGGGGAATAATTCCAACGAGCTGGGCTTATAATGATATGCAGATGCATTACAGTGAGGTTCCCAACGTCCGATGGTGGGAAACGCGGCCCCCATTGACGAGTAGAGTGGATGATTGCAAACTGGTTTCATAAAGTCGTGAAGCCGATTTTAGGCCTTCTCGCCATGCCTGACGCCAGTGGGCACAGAGGATTCCACACATTGTTGTGTCAGATCTAAACAAAAATGACAGATTATAAATTTGCAATTATATTGCTAACTATTCTGCATATCCGTACTATGTGCAAATTTACCATTTAAATGTTGCTCCTACAGGATGAAGTCCTACAGCTGTAGCACTTCTTTCCTGAACTAATATCCTGGCTCAACATGCACAGGTTTGGAAACCAGTTTAAACAGAGTTTAATGGCACAATGTTATTTACAGCACTCTTAACCAATTAGAAATAGCTCTTAAAATATCAAATAACTCATTCCAGCTATTGGACCAGATGTGCCTGTTAAAATAGTAGTGAGTTTAATGGTGTTATTAATGGATCAATGGTCCAGCAATGTGTGGTGAGGAAGAGATTCTCCTTGAATTATGAATAAACTGCTAAACAATTTGTGCTACTCTGCCCTTTACATCATGAAACCAGCAGCTCACCCTCAGCCTCTCAGTGAGTTACAAAAAGTTGTTGCATTTGATCATTAACTGCCTATTAAACATGCTGCAAAAATCTAGAGTTTGCACTTAACAGCCTAAATACCATTTTAACAAGATTTATGTTCCTGCAAAGCCACCTAGAAAGGAAACAATTAAGTCTGCAAGTCTCTTTCTTCCAGACAGTAAATTGTTATGAGAAATTTGTAAATTTTTTTCCTCTTAATACAATCTTTCTTTCCCTCTCTTTATTTCTCTTTCCATACGTTGTTTAGCTCTAATTCACCTTATATCCTTTTCCATCGCACCTCTGGTTCTTTCTCAACCTAAATCTCCTTCATTAGGAGATAGCCAGTTGGACCTGTCAAGCATCAAGGTCCCAGATATCCCATTGCTCTCATTGTAATAACTCATTCCCTCTCAATCCCCCATCTTGTTTCTGTTTTGACTAACTCTCTAATGCTGTTAAGTGCACTGATATTCATCCGACATTCTTTAATTAAATAGAGCACAGCACAGAAAATAACTAGAAATGGTCAAATGGCCTGACCCTGCCCTAAATGAAACAGTACACCCACCATGGCCCTGATTCCACATGCTGGTGGCACTCTTAACTAAATGATCACAGAATCACACAATGCAGAAGAGGCCTTTCGGCCCATCGAGTCTGCATCAACACGTGAGAAACACCTGACCTACCTACCTAATCCCATTTACCAGCACTTGGTCCATAGCTTTGAATGTTATGTCGTGCCAAGTGCTCATCCAGGTACTTTTTAAAGGATGTGAGGCAACCCGCCTCCAACACCAGGCAGTGCATTCCAGACCGTCACCACCCTCTGGGTAAAAACTTATTTCCTCACATCCCCCCTAAACCTCTTGCCACTCACCTTGAACTTAAGTCCCCTCGTGACTGACCGTTCAACTAAGGGGAACAGCTGCTCTCTATCCACCCTGTCCATGCCCCTCATAATCTTGTATACCTCGATCAGGTCGCACTTCAGTCTTCTCTGCTCCAACAAAAACAACCCAAGTCTATCTCTCTTCAAAAACAACCTCTCTTCATAACTTAAATATTTGTTTCATCCTAGGCAACATCCTGGTGAATCTCCTCTGCACCCCCTCCACTGCAATCACATCCTTCCTATAATGTGGCGACCAGAACTGCACACAGTACTCGAGCTGTGGTCTCACCAAGGTTCTATACAACTCCAACATGATCTCCCTACTTTTGTAATCTATGTCTCGATTGATAAAGGCAAGTGTTTCATATGCCTTTATCACCATCCCACTAACATGCCCCTCTGCCTTCAATGCTTAACCATTGAGGAAGAAGAAAGCCAACAGATAATCGAACAATAAAATTGAAGGATATTCACAACATGGAGACAATGCAAAGCTTAAATAGTGTGAATTGCATTCTTGGAGTGTGTCTAACAGTGGGTCACTTGATTGCATTGTCAAATCAGATTGGGATCCGATTCTGAGTTATATTGGTACTTTTGCATTGGGGCACACTCAAGTCCATTTGCATTCATTTTTCTCCTCTACTGATCATGACTCTTTACTGGTCCTTAATGCTTTTGTTCGTATGGGTGGAAGATGAGCTGGCTGAGGAGGAGATGGAGAAGCTGTACCTCTCCTCCGATGAAGAGGATGCAGATGGGGATGAGGGTGAGGAGGTCCTTAGAGGCAACGATGATGGGGATGAGGCCCTCGCACTGGCTAGATGAGACAGGCATGTTCAGGAGGCCCTGCTAGGTTTGTGGAGGATGCTGACAACATGCAGTGACGTGACCCCGTAGATCCTCACAGTGCATTTGTGAATGTTTGACTCCAGTCTGGCTTATTGCAGTGTGAATACCCTCTGTGATAATGCTCCTGTCATGGAGATGCAGTGGAGGCCCTAATAGTCACTCAATTGCAGGAGGATGGTGACGACATGCAGTGAGGACACGCCATAAATCTTCACATAGCCTCTGAGAATGTCTGACTCCTGTCTGGCCGAGAGCAGCTCGCTTGTGCTCTGTGATCAGGGTCATATCATAGAGACATAGCCAAGAAACTTTAGAAGCATCTGATGCTTTATCCGCCTTCAGCACCTGAGCCCTTCAGGAGCTGGAGCACAGCATCAATGGCCACAGATGCTGAACTGATGGAGGCCAGTCCCCCCTTAAAGGTGTTGAGAGCACATCGAGAGAATGAGAGAACTCTGTGGCACCTGCCCGCGACATTCTAGCAGCGATGACAAGCACCGCCGAGTTGCAGGCATCAGTAATGTTTCCAGGGAGTGTGCAGCTGGACCATCACTTTGGTCTGAAGGCTGCACAGAGCACAGGGAAGAGGCCCTGGACTGAGACACCTGCCTTTATCTTGTGCAGAAAAGTTTCACATCTGACTGACAAGAACACTGCTCATCAGAACAAAGAGCCATAGGCAGGGATACATTCTTAAGAATTTATTGACAATAGTCAACAGTATGTACAAATCAATAACACTTGAGTACAGGCTGTGCAACTAATTCTCCTTAACTTTCCTGCTCCTGCCGCTACATCTTGGTGTTCCGTGGACAGCTGGAGCGGAGTGGAGGCAGCCTACTGACTGCAACACCCTATCTGTGATGACTTTGGCGGGGGTCCTTGTCAAGCATGAGACTTGGAGGGCCCTGGACTGCTTTCGGGGTCCTGCTGTGTGGCAATGGCACCCTCCTCAGCCTGTGAGTCTGAAACTGCTGAGGTCACAGGTAGAGGAGATTTGGATGGGCTGGTCAATCCCAGAGTCACCTGGGTGGATTGGCCCAGAGTGTGCACCTGCTGATCCTCCTCCCTATGGGTGCCTGCGGGTGCCTGGTTGACTCCTTGAGGGGAAGAGGTAGCTGGAGTGAGATCGAGCTGCCCCGCACCCCTCTCGCGTACACACTGTTGGAGGCCAACTATGGCATCAGCGATGGAGTTCAGCCCGCGCAGCAGTGCAAGAGCGACATCCTGGACCAACGTCTCTATGGCGGCCACCATCCGAGCAGTGCTGATCTTGGTGTGTTGGCATGCCAGCGCTATCATCTCAGCCTGAAGGGCTTTGCAGTGGACATCCCTTCCTGGTGTTCTCGAGCTTGCCTTTGCAGCTCCAGCAACTGTGACATGGCTGAGTCCATCTGACTCAGACTGAGCAAATTTCTGGCCTCCAGCAGTCCTCCGAGTGCTGGACACCAAGGAATTCCCTGCCACTGCCTACTGTGAATCAGACAGTGTGATGTGCTCACCAGATTATGATCTTATGTCTATTCTAAAGCTAGGTCCCACCGATGTGTGTGTCTCTGCACTGGTGTAGGGTGCGGGTGAGCGCTGTGACAGAACTTCGAGGAGGGTGCCTTCAGATTGCCCTTCGGAGGTTTCTTCGGGGCTTGATTGGAGGCCCTGGGACATGGACTCTGTCGACTGTTTGGCAGATGTGCCTGCGAAAGCAGGGAGAGATAATTAGTGCATGGCAGTGTCCTGTGAAAGAGGACACATCACTCATGGCTTGGTTGTTTGATGGGATGTTGCACTGCTGGATCCTCACTTGGTACAGCAGCGTCGACCTTACCATCGGCACAGGGCCAGTTGAGATCCTCCCCGGCCAGCTGGATGGCTCTGTTTTCAAAGTCCGCGAGGACCTTGATTTTGAGCATTCCGTCACCGGTCAGTGACCTGTCTCTCTTGTTGTGTGCCAACTTGTCCTGCATGGATAGAGATGTAATAAGTGTAAGCAGGATGCCTGCCGGGCCAGATGATAAATGTGCAGGTGGTGAGTGATCCCATGGACGGGCTGAGAACAATGAAGGTGTGTGTGAGAGAATGAATGGTGATGTCCCTTGAACTGGCATGGAGTGAGGGCCCTGTGGATGTGTGATGGGTTTGTGAGTGTGAGTTGGGAGTGATCAAAAGAGTGACTTACCCTGGCTGAACGGAGGAGATCATTCATCCTCTTGCGGCAATGGGTGGCTGTCCTTTCCTGAAGGGCATTGGCACTGACCACCACTGCCAGCGCCTCCCAAGCTGGATTGGTCATGTTGCTGTCCATCCTACAGATAAAGCGGGGGTACAGGACATCCCGGCGGGCCTCCACGGCATTCAGCAGTTGCTTGAGGGACCTGTCATTAAACTGGGGGACTGCGGTCATATTTCCTTTGCTGGCCATGTCTCCTGGGCAGCATTGGTGAGTTGGTAGTGATGATCGATGTGCTGGCGGCTGCCTTTTAAACATGGCAGCTGGTGTGATGCAACGGTGGGGTGATGGCATGAGGGTGAATGGAGCCCACCCACCATGGAAACAACGTGTTTCCCAGGAATGCATAAATAATTTGGCGGGTTTGGGTCGATACGGTGTGAAAATCCACCATCGCTGTCAGTGGATAGGGCACCATTTTGCCCGCTCACAACTGCACTTAGTGCAAATTTGGGAAAATTCCGCCCTATGTTTCTGACTAGTGGCTAGTTACTTTTATTATTGTACTTCTCGACTGACCAAAATCACAGAATCACTGGATCACAGAATTGTTACAGTACAGAAGGAGGCCATTCAGCCCATCTTGTCTGCACTGGCATTGGGGGAATGGAGGAGGAGGAACGAGAAGGAAACTGGAGAAAACTCATCCGGAAGGCCAGAGCACATTGAGAAACGTTGTCGGCAGCATGCAGAGGTGAAGTCTAGATGTCGAAGGGAGTGCACAATCTTTTAAACAGCCATTTTACCCAACCCTTCAAGCATCACATCTGTTTCTGCAGATCATGCATTGAACTTATCAACTATTTCAGAGCCTATTGAACCAGAGTGGAAGAAAGTCGTCCCCAATACTGAGGGACTGCCTAAGTAGAAGAAGTAGAAGATTTCTTGCATTCTTGCCTCCCCCATACTTTATTTCAGCATTGCTGAAAAAAGAAACATACTGTTCACTGTTAACTATTAACTATTCTCTGCTACATTCCCCATGGCAATGCCTCTACCAATCAGAGTCCACTTGCCAATCAATCACTACCAATCAATCTCATGCAGTATAAATAGTTGTTTCCTTTCCTGTTGTATATCTTTCATAACTATCCTGATGAGTGCAAGATGAAAAGCTTTGATAGCATGTCTCTTTTGTCAGCAATAGTCAAGTTCTGTACTACCAAATGACTATATTTTATTTCCTTTAATTTACCTTAAACATACATCCCTCCACCAATGGCACACCATGGCTGGTGTGGGTACCATTTACAAGATGCACTGCAGCAACTCACCAATCCACCTTCCTGCAACCAAACCTGCGACCTCTACCACCTAGAAGGACAGGGGAAGCAGGCACATGTCAATATCACTATTTTCAAGCTCCCCTCCAAGCCACACACCACCCTGACTTGTAAATATATCAATGTTCCTTCATGGTCATTAAGTCAAAATCCTGAACTCCCTCTCTAATATCGCCGTGGGTGTACCTACACCACATGGGCTGCATGACTTTAAGAAGGTGGTTCAAAAGGCAGCTCATCATAACCTTCTCAAGGGCCATTAGAAATGGGCAATAAATGCTGACCTTGCACACTATACCTACATCCCATAAAGATTTTTTTAAAAATTCACTGCAAAGAGAGACATGTTGCCAAAGCTCTCTTTTCAGCAATATTCAAGTACTACCAAACAAAAATGTTGAAATGCTTTCTGCCTCTGCCACTCATCTTTCTCTCTTTAATTCACTGATTGAGCTGGAGCACATCTCTTTTTGAATTAAGTTGAAGTATTTTGGCACAGTTTGACAGTTAACTTGACAGACTCTAGTACGCTTATGCTATAGTTACGCTGCACTTTACTCAAATGCAAATCACTATGAGGCAGCCACCTGGAACAGACTGTATTCCTCAAGGCTTTGATACAGTTGATAATTTCATAACTCAAACTTCTACTTTGTGTTGATGTACATCAAAACTACTTTACATCAATGTTAAAAGTGGCAGCAGAACCATGCCCTAGATTCTCTAACAGCATTCAAGATTTTCTAACTTACAGATTTACAAGCTCATCAAAGCTCACTTATGCGTGAAAAAGAACTGAACTATCTGTTTGTGCCACAAAGATCTAGCCATAGCAGTGAATCTTTTCTAATCGTGTAAGTAAGTGGCTGGACTGGAGCATGGTCAACAGGACACCCGCCATTGTGCCTGAACGTTGTCTACACTGGATTTCCCCTGGTCAATTTCCTTAAAAGATGCTGAGAAAGGATCGTGTAAAATTAATTGGGCATATTCAAGGTAAAACAATTTGTTAGCCTTTAAAAAGACTGTAAATATTTTAAATTAAGAAGAACGGTAGCCAGCAAGAAAGAGCGACTCCGTCAAACATCAGATGAGAGGCACCCTCTACATGGTCATACAGCTACACCCAGCTGCCTAAAGTCAAGGAAGAGCTTCATGAACAGTATTGTTCCATTACAATCAACCCCACCTGAAGCCCACATTGCCTTGTGGAAAGACCGGCTGGCCAGTCTCGAACAACACCTAGCAATGGAAATTCTACCGGATGAAAGACTTACCCCAGGAGCTAATTGCAACTGGGCAACCTGGAAGTGTCTTAACAGACTTTGGACTGGTGCAGGTCGTTCCAAGGCGTCACTAAGCAAATGGGGAGACACAACCAGCCCAACAACTTGTGAATGTGGAACTGAGCCACAGGCTATGCAACATCTCCTGCAATGCCAAGCGCTAGAGGAACCCTGCACTGTTGCAGATCTTGCCGAATTCAACAACAAGGTGCAAAAATGTGTCCAGTTCTGGCTGGGCCATGTATAGACTGTCCGTGGACACGATAAGAATAAGATGCTTATTACAGTCTCTACAAAGGTTGTTTAGGGCAAAGAAGTAAAAGCCTGATAAAACCCAGTGTAGAGTAAAGGGTTAACATCAGAAGCATGTGATGCTGAAGTAATACCACATGATTGAGTAATAGAGATCTGGAGGAAACAAAAGTTCCAAATACGTATATAGTAGCTGTAAATAAAGAGAAAAGCAAAAACAAAAATAAAAATACCTGGAAAAACTCAGCAGTTCTGACAGCATCTGTGGAGAGGAACACAGTTAACGTTTCAAGTCTGTATGACTCTTCAACAGAACTAAGGAAAACTAGAAAAGAGGTGAAATATAAGCTGGTTTAAGGGTGGGGGGGGTGGTGGGACAAGTAGAGCTGGATAGACGGCCAGTGATAGGTGGAGATAACCAAAAGATGTCATAGACAAAAGGACAAAGAGGTGTTGACGGTGGTGATATTAGCTAAGAAATGTGCTAATAGGTGACATTAAGGGTAGAAAGCAGGACGAGCAAGGTACAGATAGCCCTGCTGGGGGTGGGGTGGGGGGAAGGGATTGAAATAGGCTAAAAGGCTCGTCCTGCTTTCTACCCTTAATGTCACCATTAGCACATTTGTCTATGACATCTTTTGGCAATCTCCACCTATCACTGGCCCTCCTTCCAGCTCTACTTGTCCCAACCCCCCTTAAACCAGCTTTTATTTCACCTCTCTTCTATTTTTTCTTAGTTCAGTTGAAGAGTCATACGGATTCGAAACGTTAACTGTGTTCCTCTCTGCAGATGCTGTCAGACCTGCTGAGTCTTTCCAGGTATTTTTATTTTTATTTTTGTTTTGGATTTCCAGCATCCACAGTTTTTTGCTTTTATCTTAGTGTAAGTAAAGAGTAATGGTTTTAACAAACTACAGTCTCGAGCAGCTTATTTTAGGAGAATAGATAAGCCTCAAAAACCCCATCCAGACCCTGAACATCTGACAAAACACCCAATGACGTCCACAATAAAAATGGAAGCAGAGAAGTGAATCTTTTAAAGTGATGGTGCAGGGCAGCACTCAAACTTTCTCTTTGATGACTAACAAAATGGAGGGGCTGCTGCTTGAGCTGGTTTTAGAGAGTTCTGTCTGAATGCCACTCTAGGCAACCATCCAGGGGGATAGCAATGCAGGATGCCTTGCATGAATTGACAGCTATGACCAATGATGTGTTCACAATTGGCAAAACCTGGAAACAGTTTCAGAAGAAAGGTAATTTGTTAATTTAAACCATCTCCTATACTCATGTACATATTGCCACAAAATATTGTCAAATGACTTGTTAGATTGTTACTCCTGTCCCATTCTGAGCACTGCTACGACTTCAAGCTCTTTTACTGAGGACCATATAGACTGTTAAGCTACACATGTCAATAACTCACAACTGGAAGCCTTGCCACACTCACATCTTCAAAAAAACATCCAAGTAAAACACTGTGGCGTAACACAGGAGTAGTTGGAGCTTCAGCGCATTATCCATTAGCGTGCAGGTGTTTCTGCAGCTTGCAATAGGAAACAACCTCAAAAAAGAGAGTTCAGAAATGAAAAGTGCTTGAGATTTCCTTGCAGAAGGCAACATTGTCCATAAAAGTTCAAAGTGAGTAGGAATAGGAGGAAAAATTAAAGTTGAATCTACGAACTAATAACATCTAGATACATGTAATACTCTTCTTCTTAGTCAATTCCATTCACGATCATACCCACAACCATACAAACAGAGAAGGTAGTTAGTGTAGCTTAATAGGTTAACAGATGGGATATGCTAATATATGACATAGATGATGATGTACTACCGACACCAGTAGTCATGTGTTAAACTCAACATGCCTACTCTGTAACCTGTTTAAATGTAGTACTAATACACAAGTGTTAAGCAGGTACTAGGGTATGTCGATTATCTATCTACCAACCAAGACCCACTACCATACTGGAATTTTCTGCCCCTGTTGCTGGTAGGTGTGAGTAGACAATATGGCAAGAAGGCCAAAAATTGGTTTTACGCCGTCATGAAGCCAGTTTGTGATTGTCTGTTCCGACCGTCAATGGCGGGCCACCTTTCCCGCTGTCCAACGTCAGGAACCTAATTTTAATGAATTTGCACCTCATTATCTTGCCTGCCTGTCAGAATCATCACCCGATGCTGGATCATCCGGGCGACATGTTTCACAACAACATTTAAAAGGTGTGCAACTGGCGAGTTGAACTTCGAGGGAAACTCCAAGGTGAGTGCACAGTAACATTGTGCATCATTGTGAGGGTCACCCATTCAACTTCAAGTAAGAGGCATTCAGGCGAGGGCACAGGCAAATTACTTTCTCCCAGCTGGCTGATAGTGCAATGCCGGGGCAAGGGCTGCACTGTGGCTGGGTGGGGCAGGGCGCAAGGCAGCACAGACCAATGGTTGTACACAAGCACACGCGGGGGGCGGGGTGGGGGGGGCCGAGGGAAGTGGCCACACATTAGGGAAACCTTGTATTAAGTGAGCATTCCTCCGCAGCTGAGACAGTTCAGGCGCTACTACATTGACATGCTTGGAGTCGGTCCTCCAGCTTATCTGCCCACTCAAGCAATGTAGAGGCATGAAAGTGCCACCAAATGCTCCAGAGCTCTTCACCCATCGAGCACAAGCTGCAAACTAATGAACGTTTTAGGGGGCTGCATAACAATTGGATGATTGGGCAAGTTGTACAATCTCCTTGTGAAAGCTGAGCATGGAGCAGTCACTGCCCCTTGCAATGTCATCATTCAAGTTTGGACCAGTCTCCCCCATGATTCAAGCTAACAGTGCAGCTTTGCAGTGCGGCTTAGGAGAATGTCTGCGCCTGAGCACAGAGCACTGTTTGCAATCCAATGGGCAAAGCTGCTGCCAATCATCAGGTGGAGTGGGGCGGAGGTGTGTGAGTTTCAGACAGCCATGCAGTGCACTAAATTCTGGCCATCCAAGTGATGGCCAGAACTCTCACTGGATGCATTAAGGGGCCTTCAGACTTAACCAAGAGAGATCATTAGTACACCCATGCTAACCCTCGCGTCTCTCTTTCATCCTACAGGAGGAGTACGTCAGGAGCTGAACTTGCTGTATGCCTCCTGGCTTACATAGAGCAGAGACGAAGGGGAAGAGAGTGATGGAGGCGCCTGGCTGGGCAGACGGAGGAGCAGAACCCTCAAGAAGAAAGGGTGGCTAGGGCTTCTGCACACGCCGCTGGAGCGCCACAGTGAGCTGTTGTGGGTCAGCGCCTAGCTAGACCCAGGTCCATAGACGGTGCTTTTCAATCCTGCAGATGACCAAGAACCAGTGTCACCGAATACCGCATAGGTCCGAGGAAATGGTCGGTCACATATGCCACGTGCTTCAGGATTTGGCGCGATGTGGACTTGGAGGGCATCCACTACCAGTAGCCGTGAAAGTGACTGCGGCGCTCAATTTTTATGCCAGTGTCTCCTTCAAGGGCTCCACTGGTGACCTCTGTGAGATCTTGCAAGCCTACACATACAAGTGCATCCAGGAGGTCACAGAAGCCATATTCGCGAAGGCACAGAACTTTATGCATTTTGCCCAGGATCAGGGAAGCCAGGATGCAAGAACACTGGGATTTGCGCAGATCTCTGGTTTTCCACAGGGTCAGGATGCCATCGACTGCAATCATGTGGTGCTTAGATCCGTGGAACCAGGGAGGCAATGTACCATCACAGTGTCATGTTTCTGGCTGCAAAAACATTTATCTGTTCCCCTTACGTGGCAACAAGCAGTCAACTACGTCAAATGCAAGGGCTTCCACCAGCTGAATGTTCAGCTGGTCTGGGACCAAAGTAAACACATCCTGCAGGTCTGTGCACGATTCCCTGAGAGTGTCCATGACTCCTACATTCTCACTAGGTCTCAGATCCATGACGTCTTGCAGGGTTCCCAGAGGCTGTAGGGTTGGCTGCTCATGGACAAGGGCTACCCGCAGAGGACATCACTGATGACACCAGTGTGGCGACCTCAGAGTGCAGCTGAGCGAAGGCTCATGCTGCAACTCACACTTTGGAGGAGCAAACAATTGAGATACTGAAGATGAGGTTCCAGTGCCTAGACCGGTCTGGTGGAGCCCTGCAATACAGTCCACAGAGGGTATCATGAATCGACTTTGCCTGCTGCGCCCTTCACAACCTGGCACTGCAACGGTGGGAGGAGCTACCTGAGGAGGAGATGGAGGAGGTGGTCAGACCACCGGTAAATAGTGCACAGAGTAAAAGCACTAGGCAGGTAGTGCAGGAGATCCCTTGTTCCATCGCTAACAGATTTTCCATTTTGGATGCTGTTTTGGAAGGGCAATTAGGATGGGCAATAAATGCTGCCCAGCCAGTGAAGCCCACATCCAGTGAATGAATAAAAAAGAGGTGGGAGATGGTTTCTCAGGCAAATGTAGCAAGAGCCAAGTCCATGGCACCATGAGTGGCTCAGCATCACAAGTGGGGAGAAAAAAGATTGGGAGAGCAATAGTGATAGAGGATTCTATCGTTAGGGGAACAGATAGACATTTCTGCGGCCACAAACGTGACACCAGGATGGTATGATGCCCCATTGATGCCGGGGTCAAGGAGGTCACTGAGCGACTGTGGAATATTCTGAAGGGGGAGGGTGAACAGCCAGAGGTCATGGTCCATATTGGTCCCAACGACACAGATAATAAGAGTGATGAGGTACTGAAAGGAGAACATAGGGAGCTGGGAAGTAAATTAAAAAGCAGTAGCTCAAGGGTATTAATCTCAGGATTATGGAGCAGGAGGCTATTTGGCCCATCATGTTCGCACCGGCCTTCTGGGCATTTTAACTCAGTGCCAATCTCCTGTCTTTTCCCCATAACCCAGCACATTGTTTCTATTTAAATAATCATCCAATGCCCTCTTGAATGCCTCAATTGAACCTGCCTCTACCACACTTCCAAGCAGTGCAATCCAAACCCTAGCTACTTGCTGTGTGAAAAAGTATTTTTTCACCTCACATTTGCTTCTTTTGCAAAACACTTTAAAACTGTGCCCTCTGGTTCTTGATCCATTTATGAGTGGGAACAGGTTCTCCCTATCTACTCTGTCTAGGCCCCTCATAATTTTGAAAACTTCTGTGAAGTTTCTTCTTAGCCTTCTCCTCTCCAACGAAAACACAAAACTTCTCCAATCTTTCCTCATAACTGAAGTGTCTCATCCCTGGAACTATTCTCATAAACCTCTTCCGACTCTCTCCAATGCATTCACATCCTTCCTATCGTGTGGCGCCCAGAACTGTACACAATACTCTAGCTGAGGTCCAACCAGTGTCTTATGTAAGTTCATCAAAACCTCGCTGTTTTTAAACTCTATGCCCCTATCAATGATGCTTAGAATTATGTATGCTTTAAAAGCAGCTCTCTACCTGACCTGCCACCTTTAATGACTTATGTACATATACACCCAGGTCTTGCTGCTCCTGCATACCCTTTGGAATAGTATCCTTTATTTTATACTGTCTCTCCATGTTCTTTGTACCAAAGTGTGTAACCTCACACTTCTCTGCATTGAACTTCATCTGCCACCTATTTGCCCACTCCACCAATGTGTCAGTGTCCTTTTGAAGTTCTACACTGTCCTCCTCACAGTTTACAATTCTCCCTAATTTTGTGTCATCCACAAACTTTGGAATTGTCCCCTGCACACCAAGATCTAGATCATTTATATATCAGGAAGAGCAAGGGTCCCAATACCGACCCCAGGGGAACTCTACTACAAACCTTATTCAAGCCTGAAAAATACTCATTAACCATTACTCTCTGTTTCTTATCCATCAGCCAATTTTGTATTCATGTTGCTACTGTCCCTTTTATTCCATGACCTATACCTTTCCTCACAAGTCTGTTGTGTGGCACTGTATTGAACGTCTTTTGGAAGTCCATACACACCACATCAACAGCCTTACCCTCAGCCATCTCTGTTAACTCTTCAAAAGACTCCAGCAAGTTAATTTGGCACAATTTTCCTTTAACAAATCCGTGCTGACTCTTCTGAATCAATTCACATTTTTCCATATGACTATTAATTTTATCCTGAATAATTATTTCTAGAAGTTTCTCCACACCAAAGTTAAACTGACTGGTCTATACGTGCAGTTCAGATCTTTACAACCTTTTTTGAACAAGGGTGTAATATTTGCAATTTTCCAGTCCTCCAGCATCTCACCCGAGTCCAGGGAACATTGAAAGATGACTGCCAATGCCTCTGCAATTTCTACTCTTGCTTCCTTCAATATTCTTGGATGCATCTCATCTAGTCCCAGTGCCTTATCAACTTTAAGTATCGACAGCTTATCCAATACCTCCTCATCAATTTTAAATTAATAGTCACATGGAAAAATGTGAACTGATTCAGAAGAGTCAGCATGGATTTTTTTCCTCCTTGGTAGCATCTACCTCATAGGTAAAGACAGATGCAAAATATTCATTTAATGCCTCAGCCATGCCTCTTGCCTCTTCTGTGTAAATCCCCTTTTTGGTCCCTAATAGGCCCTAGTCCTCCTTTTAACACCCTTTTACTACTGATGTGCTTATAGAATACTTTGGTATTTCCTTTTATGCTCACTGCCAGTCTTTTCTCATAATCTCTCTTTGCTTCTCGTATATGATTTTTCACAACCCCTCTGAACCTTCCGTATTCAGCTTGGTTCTCAACTGTATTTGCTATCTGACAGCTATCGTAAGCACACTTTTTCTTCTTTAACTTAATTTCTATCTCCTTTCTCATCCAGGAAGCTCTGAATTTGTTTGTCCTACCCTTCCTTTTTGAGGGAACATACCTTGACTGAGCCCAAGCCATCTCCTCTTTGAAGGTAGCCCATTGTTCAGCTACTGTTTTTCCCACCAACCTTTGGTTCTAGTCTATCTTACCCAGCTCCGTGCTTGCCCCACTGAAGCACGCTCTCCACCAATTGTTTATTCTTACTTATTCTTGACCAATATCCTTTTCCACCATCATCCAAAACCTTATGATACAATGATCACTGTCCCTTAAATGTTCCCCCAATGTCACTTGAGCTACTTGGCCCACCTCATTCCCAAGAATCAGGTCTAGCAGCGCCTCCTTTCTTGTTGGACTGAACACATACGGCTGGAGGAAATTCTCCTGAATACAGTCTAGGACTGCTTGTCCCTCACTGCCCCTTACACGACCACTATCCCAGTCTATATGCAGGTAATTAAAGTCCCCATTATAATTACTCTATGAAGTTTACACCCCTCTGTAATTTCCTTGCAGCTTTGTTCTTCTATATCCTTCCCACTAGCTGGTGATCTATATATTAGACCGAGCAATGTAATTGCACCCTTCTTATTCCTTAGCTCTAGCCAAATCAATTCTGTCCTTGAATCCTCTGACACATCCTCTTTTTCCACTACTGCAATACTCCCCTTATCCAAAAACGCCACCCCTCCTCCTTTTTTCTTTTCCTTCCTTTCCTGAACACTTTGTAACTAGGAATATTTAGCACCCAGATCTACCCTTCCTTAAGCCAAACCTCCGTTTTCACCACAATATCATAATCCCACAAGACAATCTGTGCCTGTAACTCTCCAATTTTATTAACTATACTCCGTGCATTCATATACATGCAGTGTAACCCTGATTTATACTCCATTACTTGCTCCCTTACTCCAACTCCATCTATTAACTTACTACTCTCTATTTAGTGCTATCTGCCTCTCCCAACATTCCGTGCACCCTAGTATTACTTTCTAATATTCTCTCCTGCTGAGTTAGTTTAAAACCTCCCCAATAGCACTAGCAAAATGACCCACAAGGGACTCAGTCCCAGCTCTGTTCAGGTGCAACCCATCTGGTTATACCCGACAGGGACCAATATCTTTTCAAGGACATTCGCAAGTACTGTGGGGGAGGGTTTAAACCAGATTGGCAGGGAGATGGGAACCTGAGCGGGAAGACACAACAGAAGGAAACAAAGATAGGAATGAAAGACAGAAAAGCAGAAAGCAAAAGTGGAAGGCAGAGGAAACAAGGGCTAGCAGCAAATAGGACCATAGTACAAAAAATGATGTGTAAAAATATTAAAAAGACAACGCGAAAGGTACTGTGAATGCAATACGGTGGATGAATTAACAGCACAAATAAATGTAAAAGGGTACGATATGATTACAATTATGGAGACATGGCTGCAGGATGATCAAGGCAGGAAACTGAATGACCAAGGGTACTCGATATTTAGGAAGGACAGGCAAAGAAGTAAAAGGAGGTGGCATGGCGTTGTTAGTTAAGGATGAAATCGGTGCAATACTGAGAGAGGCTCAGAAAATCTAGATGTTTTCCCAGGAACTTGGTTTGGAGGCTTTTAAACATAATGACAGGTTTCTACACATCTGATATTTTGTTGACTAAAAATACCTCAATTTTGACCTATTCCCTATGATTCATGAGAAAGAAATATACATTTTCCTGAGAAAGGGTGCTTTTCTTTTAAGAAATGTTTTTCACAGAACATTTTTCTGGGTTTGAATGCTGAAAAGCTATAGGATAAATATTCAGAGTCCCTGAATACCTGTCATGAAAACAAAGATGTGTCATTGCTGTATTTTAAATTTTCCCCAATACCACTGGGAGCTTTTCACTTTTCTTTAATGCAAATTCTAGAAATTCTTTCTCACAAAGGCATTGGGCAGGATTTTATGTCCCGCGGGCAGGCAAGCACCCGATCCGATCGGGCTTAAAATAATGCGCAATAGTTTGGTCGGATGGCACACGCAAGAGTCAGCAGCGTACCCACTGACAATTAAGAGGCCTATTAAGGCCATTGATCAATTAATTTAAACCTATTTATCGCTGCCTGTCCAACCTCATGGTTAGCAAAACAAAAACAGAATTACCTGGAAAAACTCAGCAGGTCTGGCAGCTTCAGCGGAGAAGAAAAGAGTTGACGTTTCGAGTCCTCATGACTCTTCAACAGAACTGGGTGAATCCAAGGACAGGGGTGAAGTATAAGCTGGTTTAAGGTGGGGGGACGAGGGGGAGAGAAGTGGTGGGGGAGTGGTGTGGTTGTAGGGACAAGCAAGCAGTGATAGGAGCAGATAATCAAAAGATGTCACAGACAAAAGAACAAAAGAACACATAGGTGTTGAAGTTGGTGATATTATCTAAACGAATGTGCTAATTAAAAATGGATGGTAGGCCACTCAAGGTATAGCTCTAGTGGGTGTGGGGGGCATAAAAGATTTAAAAATAATGGAAATAGGTGGGAAAAGAAAAATCTATATAAATTATTGGAAAAAACAAAAGGAAGGGGGAAGAAACAGAAAGGGGGTGGGGATGGAGGAGGGAGTTCAAGTCTAAAGTTGTTAAATTCAATATTCAGTCCGGAAGGCTGTAAAGTGCCTAGTCAGAAGATGTGCCTCATCTCCTGACTAGGCATTTTACAGCCTTCCGGACTGAATACTGAATTCAACAACTTTAGATCTTGAACTCCCTCCTCCATCCCCACCCCCTTTCTGTTTCTTCCCCCTTTCCTTTTGTTTTTTCCAATAATTTATACAGATTTTTCTTTTCCCACCTATTTCCATTATTTTTAAATATTTTATGCCCCCCACCCCCACTAGAGCTGTATCTTGAGTGCCCTACCATCCATTCTTAATTAGCACATTCATTTAGATAATATCACCAACTTCAACACCTGTGTTCTTCTCTTTTGTCTGTGACATCTTTTGATTATCTGCTCCTATCACTGCTTGCTTGACCCTACAACCACACCCCCCCAACCTTAAACCAACTTATATTTCACCCGTCTCCTTGGATTCACCTAGTTCTGTTGAAGGGTCATGAGGACTCGAAACGTCAACTCTTTTCTTCTCCGCCGATGCTGCCAGACCTGCTGAGTTTTTCCAGGTAATCCTGTTTTTGTTTTGGATTTCCAGCATCCGCAGTTTTTTGTTTTTATCTCATGGTTGGCAGATGGGCGAATCGGCCAGGCGACTTTTGGGATGAGGTTTCCAACATTAATCTAAAAAAAAATATTTTTGACATTTTTCTAACATTTATGTTCATGTCAATGAGTCCAAGTGGGGACATGTTTTGCACATTTTCATAATCTTTATTTTTGATGTTAATATTTTTCAGCTTCCTGAGGCAGCTCCCTGCCTTCAGGGAGCTTTCAGTGTGCGCCACCCCGCGCATGTGCAGACTTTTACGCTCAACTCCTCCTGCCACCACCCCAGCAGTGTTGAGCTTTTCAGTGCACTTTTCACACTGGCTGGCTGTTAAATGGCCAGCCAGCATGAAACTGTGGTCGGGGGCCGCTCACTGGTGGCAGATTGTTTCCTAGCTGCTCCCTGGCCCGCCCGCCACGCTTGCCCGAAAATCCTGCCCATTGAATTGAAGGTTTTACAGCTTGATGTCTCAGGTTGTACTCATGGTTCCGCTCACAATAGAGATCTGAGACCATGCTGAGAAGAATTGTGTGCAGCTTGTGTGATCTGAACACACGTGCTCCCTTCAGCATTTATTATTTGGAAACTCTCAATTTCTTCAATAGCTTTTGTTTTTCTCCTTGCAATAGAACTAGGCGATATAAGGAATGAAAATGGAAAATATTGGAAAGCTGCAGCATTTCCATCAGGATCTAAAAGATAGGTTAAAATGTTGTATAGTGATCCATCAGAGACCTGACACAAATAAACATTCAAAACTCAAATGAACACCAGAGTATCAGCACACATTGGTGTATTTCTACCATTTCCAGACAAAGCTGACTGATCCAATTACCTGAGTACTGCATAAACGAGGGAAGGTCCAGCCATTAAGGTCATGTCAAAACAATAGTGCGTGGTGATGGCAATTGCACCGCTGAAGGGAATAAACTGCTGAAGACATGACAAGAGTGCAGTCCCCGCATGTGTCATGTCAGTGTCTGTGACATCACTGACAGCAATGACCAGGGAGCTACCTGCATCAAAGATGGCACAGGTCAAATAAAGACAAAAAAAAACACACATGACCATTTTTGCTTCCTCCCGCTTGCTACTCTCTTTGCTACTCCCTCCCACCTTCCGCTTTCTCCTGCTCCCTCCCACACTCTTAACTCGCTGCACCCCCCTCTCTCTTCACTGCTCCTTCCTTCTTCCTCCCAACTCTCTTGAGATATGAAACAATTTCCACTGGAGCAGAGAAAGCTAACGGGAGATTGAATAAAAGCTTTGAGATAATGAAATATTAAAGGAGTAAATGGTGAAAAATGATTTTCTCTGCTTTGGGAGTCAGTGGTAAGGAACTCTTCCATGTAAAATTGTCATTAAAAGGCAAGAGAGAAAATAAGAGAAATGTCTTTACATAGGAAATTGTTGGAACGCTTTTCCAAAGGGATAGTTGGGCTGAGATCATTGCATCTTTCATGGGAAAATTTGATAAACATTTTTAGCAGAGAAATGGAAAGGGAGAATAGGACCATTAGACTTGTTTTCAATAGCTCAAGCAAAAAGCTGGCACAGCACTCAAAGAATGGATGCCATTTTCTTTGCCACATATCTCTATGGATGATCTTAAATCATCGTATCAACTGACATTAACAACTCAGTTTCCCTTGAATGGTTAGGCTTGATCCTTGTATGAAGGGTGGAGTTAAACGGATCTGGAAGCGTAAGTTTCCACATCCTCTCAGAAATGCTTCCCAGTCAGTCATGGAATAGGTAGTATTAATGAAGATGACTGCATGTCACTCTTTCCAATCCTGACTGAGGAACAGGATATGGATCACAGGAAAATTAACTTGGATTGGAGGGGAAACAGGGAGAGAAGAACATGAAAATTATAAAATAATAAGCATTTGCTGAGTTTGCAGACAGACAGAATTCTGTATGATTAGCTATTTGAAATTAATGTTTCCCACAGTGACTCAACATACATATGAACATATGAACAAGGAGCAGGAGTAGGCCATTCAACCCCTCAAGCCTGCTCCACCATTTAATAAGATCATGGCTGATCTGATAGTAACCTCAAATAACTTAAAGCTGCAACTGAGTTACAAATGTTTAACATATTTCAGTAAACCACTTGATATTCATATGGACATTTGAATGGTTGCTTCGAAATCAATTCTTAAAAAATTACTAATGCTTTCAGTGTTGCTCTACACTATTTAAACAGGATGAATTATCATGGTCTATTTCTCACAAAATGCACATTAGGCTTTTATTTCACAACATGTATTAAGATAAGTTGATAGCTCATTATGCAACACAAGCTGATGAGCATTTATACACTTGCATACAGTCACAGCTCATCACTTAATCCTTTGGATCTCACTGGAAGTAAAGCGTACAGACTGCAAATAACTTCATTTTTCGGAACGTAACCTTGCCGGTTAATATCTAAACAGATCAGAAGTAAAATGCTATTTTACTAAATACTATTTTTTTCAAAGGAAGGAAATATTTCTTGTTATTTTGCACTGCTTGTTACAGCTGTAAAATGTTCTGATTTATATTAAAAGCAAACATTCACTTTAATATTAGGTCCATTAATTCGATAATTCTATTGTGTATCATCCTTTGCTTCTTGCCATTACTTAAACCTGTATAATAATCATCTTATGAGGAACTATGCAAATTTTAACTTTCCTTCTTGGGCTAATTCAAAACAAATTTCCCAGTATGAAGATATATAAATTATTCTAACGATCAAGAACAGGAGGATCACTGCTTGTGTCCTTCTGACCTTCCCTGTTTCTGGTGTTTGTAGAAAATCTCTTCTTTCGAATGCTGGTACAGCAACCAACCAGCTGTGGGGCAAGCAAGCACCTCTGTCTCTTGAACAAATGGTTAACCTCAGGTTAAAAATAAGTAAATTCTATTCACTTAACTGTAATGTAGAATAGTTAAAGTAAATACTGCTCCATTCTAAAATGTGTAGACAATACTTTTAGTCCCCCTGTCTTCTAAACTTCCAATGTTCTTGTTGCATTACCATGATGTCAAAGTCAGCATAAACAGGGCTTAACACTAGCAGATTTAACAAAATCATATTGTCTCACTCTAATTGTCGAGTAACCTTGGGGAAGTAGCACCCTGTGCCTTGCCTCTGAGAAGATGCCAAGTGTACAGCTGTGCTCACCTATGAGCTGACAAGTTGCCCAATAAGTACTTCTGCAGCTGTCATCCGCCATCCAGCAAGTAGAGCAAATTAATTAATTATTATCCTTTATTTTTAAATCTCAAGATGAGAAACATTCAAAATGACCCATTTTATCATCAAGTACACATTAAGCTGTTACTTATCAAATAATTATCTACTGCAGGGATTCCTGCAGTATCAATGATCTTCCCTCCAATAAAAGGTCAGAAGTGGGGATGTCTGTGTTTACAGTGTTCAGTACTATTGCAACTCCTCAGATACTGGCCGGGATTTTCTGGCCCCATCGCGGGCGGGGCCAACCGCGGGTGATGCGGCGCCCTAGCCAGAAGCCCACTGACTTGCAGCAGGACTGCAAGGTTGAGGTGGCAGGCAGGTGCGGAAAATCTGGACCACTGCAACAGTCCATGTCCACATGCAGCAAGACCTGAACAACACTCAGGCTTGGGCTGACAAGTGGCAAGGAATATTTGTGCCAAACAAGCGTGCCAAAGATCTCCAACAAGAGAGAATCTAACCACCTCTCTTTGACATTCAAAAGCATTACTATTGCTGAATCCCCTCCCATCAACATTGTGAGGGTTACCATTGACCAATATTTTAACTGGACCAGCCATAAAATACTGTGGCTATAAGAGCGGGTCAGAAGCCAGGGATTCTGCTGCAAGTAAGTGTCAGAATTGTGTAACTCACTCCCTAACAGCAGTCTGGGTGTACCTATGCACTGCAGAAGTTCAACAGACATACAAAAGAGTAGGTTTTGACAAGAAGCAGATGCCATTCTCCAATTGTTAATATAGACCATGTTTTCCAACTGGCCACTTGGCCAGGAGCATGGACTATCAGGGGCAAACCCAATCGATTATGACTCGTACCCACAAACACTTGCTTTCCTGCAGGGGTTATAATCAGGAGTAGGAAGCATTTGCTGATTTACTTCCCCAACCTCCATATCCCAACCCCCCAGCCTAACCAAGGCCCAGACATCAATTGTGGAATCCCAATGCAGTCCCAAGATTTATTAATTCATGATCAACTTTCATGGCCTGTATGGTTCAGGACTATGCTCTCAATGTCTAATTATTGTTTTTTATTCTAAATTAAATCTTGGTGGTATCTTTATAAAATTTTCCATGAACATACTGCATATCCTGTAGCATGTGGGGAGTTGTGGATACTTCACATGGTCTAGAGCAGGAAGTGTCACCAGCTGCAGAAGCTTGAGCTCCAAGTTTCAGAACTTGAAGGGTGGCTGGAATCACTGTGGTGCATCTGTGACAATGAGGACTATGTGGATAGCACATTTAAAGAGGTGGTCACACCACAGTTTAGGAACGTGCCAGCAGAAAGGGGATGAGTGGCTACCAGAAAGTCTAGGAGAGTCAGGCAGATAGTGCAGGAGGTCCCACTCATGAACTGATTTTCCATTTTGGATGCCAGTGAGGGGGATAGTACCTCAGAGGCATTCAGCAAGAGCAAAGTTCGGGGCACCACGGGTGGCTTAGCAGCATGGGCGGGAAGGAAGAAAATTGGAAGAGGAATAATGGTAGGGGATTCAATAGTTAGGGAACAGACAGGCATGTTGGTATGTTGTCTCTCTGGTGCCAAGATCAAGGATATCACAGAGCAGCTGCAGGACATTTTTAAGGGAGAGGGTGAACAGCCAGAGATCGTGGTTCACTTTGGTACCAACGGCATAGGTAGAAAGAGGGATGAGGTCTTGAAAGCAGATCTCAGGGAGATAAGTAAGCATTAAAAGGCAGAACCTCAGAGGTGGTAATCTCCAGCTTACCAGCCCTGCCACAAACTAATGAGAATCAAAATAGGAAGTTAGAGCTGATGAGCATGTGGCTGGAGCGATGATGTCAGAGGGAGAGATTCCGAATCCTGGGGCACTGGAACTGGTTCTCGGGGAGGTGGGACCTGTACAAGCCAGGTGGTTTGCACCTCAATGGGGCTGGCACCAATATCCTTGCTGGGGGGGGTTTGCTAGTGCTTTCGGGGAGGGTTTAAACTGGCAGGGGGATGGGAACCTGAGGGTAAACTCAGATGGAGCAAAATCAATGAGTGAGTCTGGAAAGCAGAGGAAACAAAAGATAGAAAATAAACAAAAGAGTTTGGCAGTACTCAAGGATATTTACTTCAATGCAAGGAGTGTAGCAGATAAAGCAGATGACCAGCGGGCACAGATAGAAACATGGTAGCATGATGTGATAGCTATTACAGAAATATGGCTTATAGAGGGACATGAATCGCAGCTCAACACTCCTGGTTACGGGGTTTTCAGATGAGATAGAGAGAAGATAAAAAGGGAGGGGGAGTAGCAATTTTTGTCAGGGAAGCAAATACAGCTGTGAGAAGGGATGATATGTTAGAAGGATCATCAATTGAGGCCATTCAGATTGACCTTGAGAAGAAAAAAGGGCCAGTCATACAATTGGGAGTGTACTATAGAGTCCCAAACAGTCAGAGGGAGGTAGAAGAGCAAAAACGTAGGCAAATCTCTTAAGAAATGCAAAAACAATAGGGCAGCAATAGTAAGGGATTTTAAGTACTGCAATATTAACGGGGATAGTTTTAGTGTGAAAGGAAAGGAGGGAACAAGATTCTTAAGGCAATTCAGGAGAACTTTTTTGGTCAGAATGTAGTAAATCCAAGAGAGAGTGTGGTTCTGGTCTCAGTTTTAGGAAATGAAGCTAGGCAGGTGGGAGGAGTGCAGTGGAAGAGCATTTTAGTGGTAGTGATCATAATTCAATTAGTTTTATCATAATTATGAAAAAGAACAAAGATAGAACAGGAGTATAAGTTCTAAATTAGGGCATGGCCAATTTTACTAAGCTGAGGAGTGATTTAGCAAAAGTGGACAGGAAACAACTACTTAAAGGTAAATCAGTGTCAAAGCACTGGGAGACATTCAGAACAGAGATTCAGGAGTTTCAAAACAAACATGTTCCCACAAAGAAAAAGGGTGGGATGGCCAAATCTAGAGCCCCCTGCATATCAAGGAGCTTACAGGGTAAGATAAGGCAGAAAAGGAAAGCTTATGTCAGACACCGAGAACTCAATACTACAGAAAGCCAAGTATAGAAAGTGGAGGGGTGATAACAAAAATGAAATTAGGAAAGCAAAAGGAGGGCATGAAAGAATATTGGCAAGCAAAATCAAGGAGGACCCAGAAATGTTTTATCAGTACATTAAGAGTAAGAAGATAATTAAGGAGACAGTATGGCCCATAAAAGACCAAAAAGTTAACCTCTGTGTGGAGGCAGAGAATGTGGGTATGGCTCTTAATGAACACTTTGCGTCTGTCTTCACAAAAGAGGGGGATGATGTAGACATTGTAGTTAAGGGGGAGGAGTGTGAAGTATTGGATGTGATAAACATAGAGAGAGAGAAGTATTAAGGGGATTAGCATCCTTTAAAGTGGATAAATCATCAGGGCTGAAAGAAATGTGTCCCATGGCTGTTAAAAGTAGCTAGGGAGGAAATAGCAGAGGGTCTGGCCATCATTTTCCAATCCTCACTGGATATAGGTGTGGTGACAGAGGACTAGAGGCCTGCTAACGTTGCATCTTTGTTTAAAAAGGGAGCAAGCGGTAGACCGAATAATTACAGGCCATTCAGTCTGATCTCAGTGGTGGGCAAATTATTAGAATGAATTCTGAGGGACAGGATAAACTGTCACTTGAAAAGGCAGGGATTTAATCAAAAATTGATTGGATTTTTTATGGAGATAACAAAGAAGATTGATGAAGCTAGCACAGTTGATGTTGCCTACATGGATTTTAGCAAGGCTTTTGACAAGGTCCCACATGTCAGAGTGGTTAAAAAATAAAAGCCCATGGGATCCAGGGGAATGTAACAAGCTGAATACAAAATTGGCTCAGCGGCAGGAAACAAAAGGCTTTATCCAGTGGGGTTCCACAGGGCTCAGAACTAGATCCCCTGCTTTTTGAGGTATATATGAATGATTTGCATGGAAATGTAGGGGGAATTATCAATAAGTTTGCAGATGACACAAAAATTGGCCATGTGGTTGATAGTGAGGTGGATTGCTATACACATCACTGGACTGCTCAGGTGGGCAGAAAAGTGGCAAATGGATTTTAACCCAGAGATGTGTGTGCTGATGCGTTAGGTGAGGTTAAACAAGGCAAAGGAATACACAATAAATGGGAGGATACTGAGAGGTGTAGAGGAAGTGAGGGAGTGAATGTCCACAGATCCAATGGTGTCAAGAAGGCATTTTTTCCCGACGGCTACTATGCTTAGTGCAAATCTGGGGTGATTCCATCCTATGTCTTGATCTTTAGAACTAAGGTTATCTCTCACTACAGTACTAATGCCATCTTAAATTAACAGAGCTACCCCATCACTTTTTCCCAGCTTCCTGAATTTACTTTGAAAATTCAGGTCTCAGTGTTGGTTTCCTTGTAGTCACATCTCTGTAATGGCTATCAGGTCATACATATGAATTTCTATTTGAGCTGACAATTCATCTGTTTTATTTTAACTGCTGCAGGTGTTCAGAAACAGAATCCTTAATTCAGTTTTTTTTTAACTGCTTTTGTAAACTCTGGCTCTATTTGCTGGTACATTCTGAAGTTTGCAATCACTGTCCCCTCTTGCCATATGCTGATTATCATTATCTTTATTGCTACCTTGATCTATTGCCTTGTTATTTCCCTTCAATTTACTCAATCTTCCCCTACATGATTGCTTCACCCATCTAGTTAGTTTAAAGCCCTCTGAATTGCCCTAGTTATACAACTCAGTAGAACACTCACACCAGCATGGTTTAAGTGTAAACTGTCCTAATATTACAATTCCCACTTTCCCCAGTATTGGTGCCAGTGCCCCATGAATCGAAACCCATTTCTCTCAAACAATCTTTGAGCCACACATCTCTCTAATCTTATTTACCCTACACCAATTTGCACGTGGCTCAGGTAATAATCCAGAGATTATTACCTTTGATGTTCTCCTTTATAATTTAGTGCCTAATTCTTCATACTTTCTATGCAGAACTTCTTTCCTGGTTTTACCTATGCCATTGGTACCAGCATGGACCATAACTATTGGATCCTCCCCCTCCCACTGCAAGTTCCTCTCCAGCCCTCAGCAAATATCATGAACCCTGGCACTGGGCAGGAAATATAGTTGTTTCCTCACACTATCAACTGCAGAGAGCAGTATCTATTCCTCTGACTATACTGTCTTCTATCACTACCACATTCCTCTTTACTGCCCCCACTTGAATGGCATCCTTCACCATTGTGCCATGGTCAGTCAACTCATCCATCTTTCAGTCCTTCTCCCCATCCACACAGGTAGCAAGCACCTCATACCTGCTGGGCAAAGTTAAGGCCTGTGGCTCCTCCATCACTACATGCTGGCTCCCCTTACCTGCCTGATCCACACTCACATCCTCCTGTCCCTGACCACTGACCAACTCAAAAGCTCTGCCTAACCCAAGAGGAGTGGCTGCTTCCTGGAACAAAGTGCTCAGGTAACTCTTCCCCTCCCTGATGCCCCACAATGTCCACAACTCAGACTCCAACTCAGCAGCTCTGAGCCGAAGTTGCCTAAGCTGCAGACATTTTCTGCAGATATGATTGTCCGGAATTGTAATGCATTCCGCAGATTTCCCACATGTTGCCTCACAGCACACCACCAGCTCTGCCACTTCCGTCCAGCCTTATTTATTTAATTAGTCAATTACTTAATAACCACCCCCACTAGGGCTATCTGTTACTTGCTCATCCTGCTTTCTACCCTTAATGTCACCATTAGCACATTCCTCAGCTAATATCATCACTGTCAACACTCTTTTGTCCTTTTGTCTATGACATCTTTGGCAATATCTTCTTTGCCTCCACCTATTACTGGCCCTCTATCCAGCTCTACCTGTCCCACCCCCCCCCCCCAATCAGCTTATATTCCACCTCATTCCTATATTTCTCAGTTCTGATGAAGAGTCATACGGACTCAAAATGTTAACTGTATTCCTCTCTGCAGATGCTGTCAGACTTGGTGAGTTTTTCCAGGTATTTTTGTTTTTGTTTCAGGTTTCCAGCATCTGCAGTATTTTGCTTTTAACTTAATAACTTACATAGATAAAGCATTGGAAGCTGCACTCACCTAGCTTGGAAACAAGGAAGGAAACTCACCAACAACTGGATGCTAAAAAAAGAAGAAAGAACACCTCTTTCCTGCTGTGCATCAAATTCCCACCTGAACCTAATTCCCAAATTCTCACTCAGTCTATGTCTTACTCTAGCATAGTCTGGTGTCAGCGTGTCCCTTTTGATGAGGGAAACTCTTTTCACCCAGAGGGTTGAGGGGTTCTGGAACCTCATCACCTGAAAGGGTAGTATAGGGAGAAATCCTCAACTAATTTAAAAGGTGTCTGGATACGCACCTGAAGTGCTGTAACATGCAGGGTTATGGAGCAAATGCTGGAAAGTGGGATTAGGTTAGGTGGGTCGCTTTTCTGCTGTCGCAGGCATTATGGGCCAAATGGCCTCTTTCTGTGCTGTAAACTTTTTATGATTCTAACAGCATTATTTCTCAATTTGCATGTAACTACTGAGAAACTTAAAGCCACTGTTTAGCTAAATGCTGATGTTTGTACTCTTTTCTGGAGTTCCTGGCCATTGCTGCCAAGGTAATAAATGTGACCAATGAACAAAGTCCTTATGGCTGCCAGATCCAAGTTTTATTTTTAGGCTTATCCAGTGAAGAATTTTGCGAGGAGGAGGATGGTGTGGTGGAGTTGAGATTTATAAGCTGATTGATGAACTTGGATGGAATTCAATTTCCGCATATGTCTGCCAAGAGAACCTCGGACCATACAAAATCAAAAAAAAACTAGTTTAGCAGTTTTGTGGCTGCTTGACAATGTTCCAGAATTATGATCAGATGTTGCACAGCTGCTGTGCACTGTAACAAAGCATTGTTAACACTGATAGCTGGTCAGGACATCTCAGCAAACAACAGACTTCCTGTACCATTCAGTTAAATTTGCTATTAACAGAATTAAAACACTCCCTCCCAAAATAAAAATCTAAAGCATCTAACATGTCCTGTCACCTGCTCCATAGACAAAGAATTGTGTAGCTGGCAACCCCTGTATGTAAGTGACCAAATGGAATACAAGGTAAATTACAAGCTCTCCAAACTCAAACAGATGGCCATGACTGAATGTACAGAGGTTGCCAGCTACACAATTCTTTGTCTATGGAGCAGGTGACATACTGCCATGCTGCTTAACAATCGTTTTTCTTATGTGACATTTTAGCAGAACAAATGTATTGAGTTATTTTAGGATCCATTGTTCTCATAATTGGCATTTCACCAACATTTACCAAAACTAAAGTAACAGTTTAAAAGCTACAAGCACAAATGTTCTAAACAATTTACATGGAAGTGCAGACTGGATTTCCGCACATCACTTGACATTTTTTATCGGTCAAGTTTTGGCAGTGCTTAACATACAAATGTACAAATTAGGAGTAGGAGTAGGCCACTCGGCCCCTCAAGCCTGCTCCACCATTTAATAAGATCATGGCTGATCTGACTGCAACCTAAACTCCACACTCCCACCTACCCCCTATAAATTTCACCCCTTGCTTATAAAGGATCTATCTACCACTACCTTAAAAATATTAGAAGACTCTGCTTCCTTTTGAGAAAGAGAGTTCCAAAGACTCACAGCCTTCTGAGAGAAAAGATTTCTCCTCATCTCTGTCTCAAATGGACAACCCCTTATTTATAAACAGTGACTAAGGTTAGATGGGGGGAATAATTGCTCTGAGAGACAGCCAACAGCTGGCAGGATCAGCCCTGTGCCACTGACGAGATTTGGTATGCAAATACATCAATTTGCTCATAACTTTGGAGAAGCATATAACCATAGGCACACCACATAGAACTAACCAGGCTTTGGAAAGGCTTCACCTACAGTGATTGCACAGCGTTATTGAGAATTTGAAATAGAAACAAAAACTGCTGGAAATACTCAGCAAGACAGGTAGCGTATGTGGAGAGAAACAGATGTAACATTTCAGGTTGGTGACCTTTCCTCAGTATAGAAGGAAAATAGAAATGTTGAGTTTTTAAGCCAATGGAAGGGCTAGAAGAACAAAATGGAAGGTCTGTGATAGGGTGGAAGCAGGGGAGATTAACTAACAAAACATTTCATGATGCAAAAGCCATCATTACTATACCCTTAGGATTGTGCAGTAAAGAAACAAAGGTTGTGTCCAGCTGAGCTTATACAGCAGACATCTGAATGCTACATGAAGGGATAAAGAAAGAAACAAGTCAGCAAAAAACCACATAGAACAAGATGGAGGCAGAGGTTATGATCGAAAGTTGATTAATTCAATATTGCGTCCAGAAGGCTTTGGTGTTGAGACAAAAAATGAGGTGCTATTCCTCAAGCTTGCATTGAGCTTCATTGGAACGTTGTTGCAGGTGAAGGACAGAAAGGTCCATGTGGAAGCAAAGTGGAGAATTAAAATGACAAATGACAGGAAGCTCGGGGTCATACTTGCGAACTGAATGGAGGTGTTCTGCAAAGCAATCACCCAGTCTACGTTTGGTTGCCCCAGTGTAGAGGAGACCACATTTTCAACAGTGAATACAGTATACTGATTAGAAAGGACAAGCAAATCAGTGTTTCGCTTGGAAGGAGTGTTTAGGGCCTTGAATGGTAAGAAGGGAGGAGGTGAAAGGACATGTGTTGCATCTCCTGTGTTTGGATGGAAAGGTTCTTCAAGGAAGAGAGGAGGCGTTGAGGGATGATTGAGGAGTGGACAAGGGTGTCACAGAGGAGCTATCCCTTCAGAATGCTGAACGGGGAGGTCAGGGGAAGATATATTTAGTGGTGCCATCACGCTGCAGGGGTGGCAGAGGATGATCCATTGAATAGAGAGGCTGGTGTGGTGAAAGGTGGGGGAGCAGAACAGGTAAGAGAAGTGCATGAAATGGATCAGACATGGTGAAGGGCCCTGGATGGGAAACCTCGGTTGAGGAAAAAGAAAGACAAAAGAAAGCACTGATGTGGAAGGTTGTATCATCAGAATGGATGTTAAAGAGACGGAGAAACTGCATGAATGAAATGAAGTGCTTCTTGAGAATTTGCCTTGTAGTCTCAAAAAATACAAAAAAAGCAGAAGTCCTTCTCCCTGGCCTTTCATGAAATCAGACTTGTCCCCACACCTATGATCTGAACCCCCATCACTACAATCCAATCGCTCCTTCCCCAACCCGAGCCATGATCTCCCAGCAACCCAGCCTTTCCAATATCTCCTCCGGTCCATTTTTCCATCTCTCCCTCCTTCCTCTGTGCTCCATAACTCCAGCACCTCTGATCCTCTCTATCCTAGTACAGTTACAACACTGGCATCTACCCGGCAATGTTGAAAATTGCCCAGGTATGTCCTGTCCACAAAAAGCAGGACAAATCCAATCTAGCCAATTACCACCCCATCAGCCTCCTCTTGATCATCAGCAAAGTGGTGGTAGATGTCGTCGACAGTGCTTTCAAGCAGCACTTGCACAGCAATAACCTGTTCACTGATGTTTAGTTTGGGTTCTGCAGGGCCTGATCTTATTATAGTCTTGGTCCAAACATGGACAGAAGAGCTGAACTCAAGAGGGGAGATGAGAGTAACTGCTCTTGGCATTAAGGCATCATTTGACCTAGTGTGGTATCGAGGAGCTCAGGCAAAATTGAAGTCATTGGGAATTGGGGGAAAACTCTCCACTGGTTAGAGTCACACATAGCAGAAATTAAGAAGGTTGTAGTTGTTGGAGGCCAATCATCTCAGTCCCAGGGCATCACTCAGGGTAATATCCTGGGTCCAGCCATCTTCAGCTGATTCATCAATAATCTTCCCTCCATCATAAGGTTAAAAGTGGGCATGTGCAATCTTCAATGAACAATGTTCAGTGCCATATGCAACTCCTTAGATACCAAATACAATGAGACCTGGACAACTTTCGGGCTTGGGCTGAGAAGTGGCAAGTAACATTCATGTCACACAAGTTCCAGACAACGACCATCTTCAATAAGAAACAATCTAACAATTTCACCTTGACATTCAATGGCTTTACCATCACTGAATCCCCTACTATCAACATCCTGGAGATTACCATTGACCGGAAGCTGAAGTGGACCAGCCATATAAATACCGTGGCTACAAGAGCAGCACAGAGACTTAGGCAAGTCACCCACCTCCTGATTCTAAAAAGGCACAAAATCAAGAGTATGATGGAATACTCTCCACCTGCCTGGATGAGTGCAGCCCCAACAACACTCAAGAAGCTCGACACCATTCAGGACAAAGTAACCTGCTTGATCAGCACTTCATCCACCAATTTAAACATTCAATCCCTCCACCACAGTGGCAGCTTGAAGCACTGCAGCAACTCACCATGGCTCCTTTGAGAGCAACATCCAAGCTCGCAACCTCCATCATCTAGAAGGGGAAGGGGAGCAGACGCATAGGAACACTACCACCTGCAAGTTTTCTCCAAGCTACGCACCATCCTGACTTGCAATTATATCACCACTGTCGCTGCATCAAAATCCTGGAACCCCCTTCCTTTCAGCAATGTGTGAGTACCCAATCAGATGGACTGCAACAGTTCATGAAAGTGGTTCTCCACCACCTTCCCAAGGGCGCTTAGGGATGGGCAACAAATGCTGGCCTTGCCAGCAATGCTCACATCCTATGAAGAAAGAATGTTAGAAACCTTTCTGATATCCCACCCACACCTCGATTCTTCCAACCTCCACGCCCTGACACCTGTCAAATCTTCTGATCGCTCCCTGCCCTCTGGTCTCCAATCTCCCTGCATCCTGATTTTTCTAATTTCTCCCTCCTTCCTCTCTGCTCCCTGGCAATTGGCCTACATACTCGACAAGTGGCCTACTTCTCACTCTGGCAGGCTGTAGTTGGGAAACGAAGGCCAAAAGACGTCAATCAGGTCCCGCCGTAGAATTTGGTGGAGCCTGAGGAAAACTGCTCCTCCACCACTCATCCCCATTAATATTAGGACCTGAGTTGCTATCCACATGCAATAAACATTTTCAATTCCTTACTTCTAATTGAGTGCACAGGATAATGATTTCACTGGGTACAGCAGCTTATACTCAACATAGTGATCACAAACGTTCATTTATCTTCAGCATTTACTCCAACCACTACCAGAAAATTTATTTGCTGTTATTGAGACCCTGCTATAAATAAATGGGCTGCCATATTTGAATACATAACAACAACGCCAAAGTTTTGCCAGTAAATTATTGGCTGTGAAATGCTACAGTATCTTCTGAGAATGGGAAACACACAACATCAATTCAGATTTTTTCTTTCTTGTTTTTCAATCTTTCGGACAAAGAATGGAAAAGCTATCTAGCGAGATGAGGCCAGAGGTAAGAGGCCAAGGATGAGGCCAGCAAGCTGGTTTACTTTGCATACAATAGTTGAATGAACAGAGTATAGTCTTCTACTGAAATATGATTGTATTCCATATCACTCCTCATAACTTTCAAGAATTTGAATTTTTTTGAATTTGAAGCTTTTGGAAATTTTGCTCTTTAAT
Organism: Carcharodon carcharias; assembly: GCF_017639515.1. Classification (NCBI taxonomy): domain Eukaryota; kingdom Metazoa; phylum Chordata; class Chondrichthyes; order Lamniformes; family Lamnidae; genus Carcharodon; species Carcharodon carcharias. The sequence goes on along the minus strand of NC_054488.1, from coordinate 32,875,241 downwards.
ATAGGCTACCTCATTGTACAAATCAGCAGTAGTGGGCTGACTGCATTAACTTCTGAAAGTGAGACTGCTCCGAGTCCATTAATCACAGAATCATATAGTGGTTACAACACTGAAGGAGGCCATTTGGCCCATCGTGTCTTTGCTGGCTCTCCGAAGGAGCAGTTCACCTGGTGCCACTCCCCTATCTTTTCGATGTTCCAGATTTGAATCTGCTGTACACTGTCCAAGGAATCCTTTTCCCTGTTGACAGCCAGCAAGTCAAAAGTTTTAATCCTGAGCCTCCCATCAGCCCTGCGTGTGGAGGATTGAGTCATGGAGTTGACAATCAGAAGTACCACTTAGAATAAGAAATTAACTTATGGTATGATTTATTTCGGAGCCCAGCTCGTTTTGTTACCCCGTCAAGTCCCCTCAGAATCTTAAGTTTCAATAAGATGACCTCTCATTCTTCTAAACTACAATGAGTTATGGGACAAACATGCTCACCCTTTCCTCAAGACGACCTCTTCATCCCAGGAATCTGCCTCATGAGGCTTCTTCAAACTGCTTTCAATGCATTTTATATGCCTCCTTAACTAAGGAGACCAATATTGTACGCAATACTCTAGGTGTGGTCTCACCAATGCCCTGTACAGTTTACTAAAACTTCCCTACTTCTATGCTCTATCCCCTTTGCAATAAAGGCCAACATTCTATTTGCCTTCCAAATTACTCGCTGTACCTGCATGCTAACTTTTTGTGATTCAAGTACAAAGACATCCAGATTCCTTTGTACTTCACCATTCTGCAGTCTATCTCCATTTATATAATATTCTCCTTTTCAATTCTTCCTGCCAAAGAGAACAAGCTCCCAATTTCCCACACTATACTCCAAATGCCAAATTTTTGCCCTTTCACTTAACCTACCTACATCACTTTGCAAACTCTTTGCGTCCTCCTCACAATTTGTTTTCCTTCCTATCTTTGTAGCAAATTTGGCTACAATACAGCCAAATTATTAACATAGCTTATAAACAGTTGAGCACTGATCCCTGTGGCACTTCACTAGATACAGTTTGCTAAGTTGAAAATGACCCATTTATCCCAACTCTGTTTCCTGTCAGTTAGCCAATCCTCTATCCATATTACCCCCAACATCATGAGCTCTTATCTTGAGTAGTAGCCTTTCATGTGGCACCTTACTAAATACCTTTTGGAAATCCAAATATACCAAATCTACTGGCTCCTCTTTATCAACCCCCCTTGTTACATCCTTAAAGAACTTGAATAAATTTGTCAAACATGATTTCCCTTTCACAAAACCATGCTAACTCTGCCTGATTGCATTATGATTTTCTAAATGCCCTGCTCCTCCCTCTTTAATAACAAATTCTAGCATTGTCCTGATGACATTTGTTAGGCTAACTGGCCTATAGTTTCCTGCTTTCTGGCTCCCTCCTTTCTTGAAGAGAGATGTTAAATTTGTGGTTTTCCAATCCGCTGGGACAATTCAAGGATCTAGAGAATTGTGGAAGATTACAATCAATCTCCATCTCTGCAATTACGTCTTTTAAGACGGTAGGATGCAGGTCATCAGATCCAGGGGAATTGTCAACCTTTAGTCCCATTAGTTTTCCCAGTACTTATTCTCTAGCGATTGTGATTGATTTAAGTTCCTCCGTACCTTTTGCCTCTTGATTTTCTAAGTCTCTGCCATTTCCTCGTTTCCCATTAGTAATTCCTCATCTCAAAGACTGTGCCATCCTAAAATTGCCATACTTGCCCACGCTAACAATGGCTGAAGTGATTAGGGCTAATTCATTCAGGAGTAAACAAGTTATTAATGGCATAATAAGTGATAATTACTTTTGAATGACCTCTCTGACCTTGAAAAATTATTTTATAAATGCAATGTTTCATTTTTTCAGAAGGATATTACTGTTGGAGATATTTTAAAAGAAATCAAACATTTTTCTTTTATGTTTTTTCTGTTTCTTTTATCATTCTCCCTTAATCCTATCTGCCTTTCCCAAACTTTATTTTCTTTCTTTGTGTAATTTATATCTAATTTGTATTTCCTGTTTATACTTCCTCATTTGAACTCTGTGTACCTCAGGGAGGATTTTTCAGTCTGATTCATTGAAGATCTTTGCTGTTTCTTGCCCTTTGCACAGATGTCACAATCCCCTGTAGAGAGTACCACACTGGAAAGCACAGGATTAGGGGAACTTTATGTTGAGAAACTCTCAAAAACATTGTCCCAACAAGGCCAATAGTGAGCATCATTCCTTCACCATTGACAGCAAGATCCAGATCCATGAAAGCTATTGGGTAACTTTCATGTTTCAAGGTTTTTCCCTATTAGCTGACTGAGGATTAATTGTTAATTTATATTGCTATGGAGTTAAACTTAGTTCACAACCGGTTAACTCACAAAAATGTTTCAGACAAATTTATCTATATTACTGAGTTGGTGCCATTGCTCTGATATTGGATCTTCTCATCAATGGTGGCCTTTTGAGAGAGATAGCTACCAAGTTATGGGGAGTGCCAAACATATTCCAGAGTCTCTCCTTCAACATTATGGGAGGTGTAATATTTGGCTGACCAGGTGTGGGTTGATGGTGAAAAGCCACTTCGGCATCGACTATTTGACAATAAAGACTTCCACAAGTCAACAAAGTAATAGTTTACAGAGCAATACCCTGCTCCTATACTTCCGTTGGACCTGGACTGTGTATCAGATTGTGAATAAGAGCACTGGAGAAATTCTATCAGAAAAGTTTCCACCACATCCTCCAGATTCAGTGGGAGGGTCAAACAAATGTGAGTGTTTTTACAGTCTAATCACTGAGTATCCCTTAAAGTCAAGCATGGATGGACAATGAATAATGCAAGGAGCATCCCAGTCTTTGACCCTTTGTTTACGACTACCTTATTGAAAGGAAGAAGCCTTTCTCTGTCTCACAAATCTGGCCACATGGTTGCTCCTGATGATGTCAATGTGAGATGGACCTCAATATGTCACCTTCAATGTCACTGGTTGGCAATGTCATTGATACTTGTGCTGCACAAGCACACACCGTGACATCTAAGAGTGTATGTACATGCAATCAAAAAATGCTTAATTTTGATATGTACAATGTAAAGCGTATAATCACAGTGAGCCCCATTAGTGCTCTAGGCAAGATGGTGCCCTCCTCACACATTCCTATGACATGCCGCCCATGTTGCCTCGGAGGTGGTGGAGGCAGGCTGCTCACTTCTCTGTCTAAATGGCAATGCGGAGAATGGTGGCCAGCCTTGTCGCGCAGTCACCCACTGGAGACCTTCAGACAGTGGCCTCTGCATTTCTGCATGAGGAGCCCTGGTCACAGGCACCTGTGGTGCAGACAAGGGCTCTGGTATAGCAGCTGGGGAAGGTGGAAGAAGATGATGACGCTGAGAAGCTCTTGGTACCTTCACCATCCTGAGTGACATCCACAACCCTGGAGATAGGGTTGATGGAGCTGGCTGCTGGCGCACAGCAGTCATCCATTCCAGCAACCGCTGTTCTAACCGTGTGACTGTCTTGTTCAGGGTATGCAGCTCCTCATGTATTCCATGGATGCCAGCACTCAAACTCTGAGCAGGCTGCTCCAAGTTACTGAGTGAGTTTTGTAACCTTCCCTGGCCGAGGCACTGCTCTTGATTCCACTCAGTGTGCTGCTGCATATGTCTCTTCATGAAAGCGGCCAATCAATCATGGTTGGAGCTCATGCGATTGAGCCCCAGGGACAATGTGGAGCTCATTACCACCATGGACTCCTCCACTCTCAGTGCGTGAGATTGCATAGCCCTAGGGAACTCCGCCAGATGTCCACGCATCTGCATATAATCATCCAAATACAGTTCCCCAAAGGGTGACTCTTGAAGCTCCAAGTTCCTGCCTATTGGAGCATTTCCTCACTCTTCCAAGGGGGACCGTGCACAGATGTTTCTGACACCTGGTGCAGTGCCCTTCAACCTGTGTCATCCACTCTACACTTACGCTACGACCCTCTAATGTACTGGCATCTGATTGGCAGACTATGGGCTAGCCTGCTCAGAGTTTGAGTGCTGGCATTCATGGAATACATGAGGAGCTGCATACCCTGAACAAGACAGTCACATGGTTAGAACAGCCTGATGTGATGCTGCCTCCTCAGAAATCTTTTCCTTCTCTTGATGCCTGAGGGATGACTTGGCCTGGCAGGGGATGGTGACAGATCAGAGCACAGAGCTGGTTCCTGTGTGAGACACAAAAGGAGTTATTTAGATGTAGACCTTCACATTGTGAAAGCACTCCCTGTTGCACAGCACGGCCTTTAACCATGCCCATGCTGCCCTTATGATCCAAACCCATCCTTTTCACTCCTTCTCATGCCAACATCCCTTGTGCGAAGTGAACTGACAGCATGACCTCTGCCATTATCACCATGTTCCAAAGTACATTTACCACTGTCTTTTTCACCTGTTATGGGTGATTCACCAAAACCAAAAGCCAACTGGACAGGCATCCTTCTGGACACGGCTACTTCCATAGCTGCCTGCTTGACTAAATGAATTTTTCACCATGTTGAGCCACCCCCAGTCTCAGCATCTCCCTGGCAATTTGGGCCCTACAAAGATAACATGAATCCACAACTCTTTCTCTGGTACATCGATGATTACTTCGGTGCTGCTTCATGCTCTTGTTGTGACTTGGAAAAATGTATTAATTTTGCTTCCAATCTCCACCCCTCCATCATTTTCACGTGGTCCATCTCTGACACTTCCCTTCCCTTACTTGACCTCTCTGTCTCAATCTCTGGTGATAGACTGTCCACAATATCCAGTACAAGCCTACTGACTCCCACAGCTACCTCGACTACAGCTCTTCACACCCCGCTTCCTGTAAGGACTCCATCCCATTCTCTCAGTTCCTTCGCCTCCATCGCATCTGTTCCAATGATGCTACCTTCAAAAACAGTTCCTCTGATATGTCCTCCTTCTTCCTTAACCGAGGTTTTCCACCCACGGTCGTTGACAGGGCCCTCAACCGTGTCCAGCCCATCTCCTGCGCATCCGCCCTCACGCCTTCTCCTCCCTCCCAGAAACATGATAGGGTCCCCCTTGTCCTCATTTATCACCCCACCAGCCTCCGCATTCAAAGGATCATCCTCTGCCATTTCCGCCAACTCCAGCATGATGCCACCACCAAACACATCTTCCCTTCACCACCCCCCCCCACCCTGTCAGCATTCCGTAGGGATCATTCCCTCTGGGACACCCTGGTCCACTCCTCCATCACCCCCTACTCCTCAACCCCCACCTATGGCACCACCCCATGCCCACGCAAAAGATGTAACACCTGCCCCTTCACTTCCTCTCTCCTCACCGTCCAAGGGCCCAAACACTTCTTTCAAGTGAAGCAGCATTTCGCTTGCATTTCCCCCAACTTAGTCTACTGCATTCGTTGCTCCCAATGTGATCTCCTCTACATTGGAGAGACCAAACGTAAACTGGGCAACTGCTTTGCAGAACACCTGCGGTCTGTCCGCAAGAATGACCCAAACCTCCCTGTCGCTTGCCATTTTAACACTCCACCCTGCTTTCTTGCCCACATGTCTGTCCTTGGCTTGCTGCATTGTTCCAGTGAAGCCCAACGCAAACTGGAGGAACATCACTTCATCTTCCGACTAGGCACTTTACAGCCTTCTGGATTGAATATTGAATTCAACAACTTTAGGTCCTGAACTCCCTCCTCCATCCCCACCCCCTTTCTGTTTCTTCCCCCTTCCTTTTGTTTTTTCCAATAAATTATATAGATTTTTCTTTTCTCACTTATTTCCATTATTTTTAAATAGTTTTAAATCTTTTATGCTCCCCCCACCCCCACTCTAGCTATACCTTGAGTGTCCTACCATCCATTTTTAATTAGCACATTCGTTTAGATATATATCACCAACTGCAACACCTACGTGTTCTTTTGTTCTGTTGTCTGTGACATCTTTTGATGATCTGCTTCTATCACTGCTTGTTTGTCCCTACAACAACACCCCCCCTCCACTTCTCTCCCCCCACCCAACTGCCCCCCACACACACCTTAAACCAGCTTATATTTCACCCCTTCCTTGGATTCACCTAGTTCTGCTGAAGGGTCATGAGGACTCGAAATGTCAACTCTTTTCTTCTCCGCCGATGCTGCCAGACCTGCTGAGTTTTTCCAGGTAATTCTGTTGTTGTTTTGTTTTTATTTTTGTTTTTATATTTTATGATTTAATGTTAGCCTGATATATAGTGCATGCAGGGAGAATTCTCTTTCATGTCTCTGTGCATCACAGTCCTTATTCACATCTGTACTGCATGCACTTACATGAGGAGATTGGATATACAAGCTCCAATGCTAGAGGTATGTGCCAGGTTTGGCTGCAGCATGCAGATGTGACCCCTCACTTCGGCCTTTGTGTGGATGTTCCTTTTGCGGATAACCTCGCCAGAATACAGCAAGTCGTGGAACCTTTTCAGGCACTTAATCCAGCATCTTCTGTGTTCATCCGTTGTGCTTACAGCAGTATATATTTTGATCCTGTCTTTATTGTCTTTGTTGTGGCCTGAGGGTTGTATTGAGCAGCAGGGCAAAGAATTTGCCTTCTCTTCAGTGTCTCCTCCACCAAAATCTGCAGGTCCTGGTCACTGAACCTTGGTGCTGCAGGACCAAGCCCTTCAGCAGTGTCTCCTCCATGTGACATTCTGGTAAAAGGAGAAGGGACATAAGCCATGCATCTTACAATGCTCTCAATCACATCTGTGTGCTTAAATGCACTAACCATTTTCTCCATATCTGAGGGGTGCGGGAGGAGATGGTTCCACACAAATGCACGGATTCTATGGATGTTGCAGCTGTCACTCCCAGATAGTGTGCTGTGCTCCTGACCACAAAGTACCCTACTGGCTTAGTCCCTCTTAGTCACACTGTTGAACCATGACAGCTGTGCGGGACCTGGTCAAGGATCAACTGTATAGGCCCTTCCTGATAGATGGGTGGCAAGGGGGAAGCTGAATGAGCCAAGGACCTTGTTCACCATCCATCTACTGAGACATAATATTTAACTACATTACCGAAGATTAACATTAGCAGGTAGTGGCAAGATTCTGCCATCCCCCTGGCTGTGCCTTGTGAAGCCACTCGATGTTTTAAGTGGTTCAGTACACTCCTTCAATTCAATACGAATATGCAGCAACAATGAGAATTTTTTTCCTACAGAAAGCCCATGATGGGCTATCTGTTCCAGGGTCAACAACCAACTGGACAACATTTAAGGAGCTTACACGCCATGAGTGGTCAGTGACATCTCCTCTGGTGCACAGACACTGAATCATCAATTTCCCCCTTGCACACAAAATTGCCCTTTTTTATATCCAACTGAGTTGCCCAACCCACACTGGTCCTGCCTCCTCACTACTTCCAGGATCACCTGCCACAAGACCCATCACACCCCATCCCCCCACCAGACCATAAATTGAAAATTCTGGGCGCTTTTACAGACTTTGGGTTCTTGGAGCCAGGAAATCTCCCCCGACTCTGCATTCCTCACATGGGAGTGAAAATTCAGGCTTGAGAGTTTAGTTAGGTAAGTATGTTAAATGTTACCTGTCAAAACAGGTAGAAGGATTAAAGATCCTGATTGAATGGCAGAGACTCAAGCGGCTGAATGGCCTATTACTGTTCCTATTTTCTTATGGTCCTCAACCCTTTCCGACTCCTTTTTTATTTTAGTATGAGACACACGAGTTTTTGATTACTATTACTGTAAGAAAATAAATGTTTCCCTTTATATCCATGTGTCATGGTTTTGCCTATAAATCTGGAAAATAATCAACTTAGCTCACAGTAAAATTAGTTTGCTAAGTAAAAGTAAATAAACATTTTTGTGTTATACTAACAACCAGCAGGACCGATTGAATTCTCTTACCAGCTGCTCCTATTTGGAAGTGCTATTATTTTTATTCTTGAGTGTCAAGTAATTTACTTAAGTCAAAGATGTGCTTTCATTAGTGGTGCACCACATCACATTAATGTTCCTAAATCAAGCAAGATTTATGATCTGTTTGTTCTGCTGTCTTTTATGAGAAAAATAAATTGGTTCTTCTGTGACCAAGATCTATGCACTAACTGTTGGACAATTTGCTATACTTATAAAGATCACTGGGTTACATTAATATTCTATAATCAATCATAAGAGATTAGAATAAATGTTTCCTTCTCTTACAGTAAATATTTAAATTTTGTCCTGTTAGCCTGTGAATAAATCATGTAATCAATTCTATGATTATCAATCGTTCACAATCGTTACAAAGGTGTTGCTTGTTTATGGTAACCTTTTATTCTGAAATTATAAATTATTTACTGGTGAACAAATTTAAATAGCATTTTAAATCTATTTTAGTAATGGGAGGCTAATCAATTGCAAAATCAAATTTAAAACGTAATGCTCCATGAGAAATTTTAAGTCAATACATTTTGTCTTCCCACTCAGTGCTGGTTAATAGACTAGAAAAATTTGTACAATTATTGCTTTTGTCAAGCAAGCCTCTTAAAATATCACTGTGTATTTGGTTTAGAATTTGACTAACTGATATTGTCAGCTGCAGAAGGAAGCAAACTTGTTATATCTGTCTAGCACTTTTGTTTTGACAGCATTTAGGCCTGTGGAGTCCTGAAAACATATGTACAAATGTCAATCAATTCAATTCAATATTAACTCAAAATGAGCAGTACCCACTACTGACCTAATCAGCCTCTCATGATAGTAACAAGGATTGAATGGAAAGAAAAGGAATATTTTGCAATGGAAAATAAGTAATACCTATCAACTCAATATAGTTTAGAAAAGGCAGAATTTATCTTTGTCTATAAGCTAAATTATTTGAATATTTTAAATGAAATAAAAGCACTACCACAATAGGTGATATGTTTTTATTAGTGTGTTGAAATACCTTTCTCCTTTCGTACCGTGGAACAACGTGAAGTATACATCAAGATCTTGAAAAAGGTCATTCTGCTGGCTACTGGCTCACGGAACTAAGGCGTTCTAAATTAATATCCTGGGTTACAATAAAAAAACCTAGCTATCATTTAATCTGTGGAATAATTTGACTAGAATAATCCATTTGATTTTTATTAAATATGTTTCCAAAAAGCGGAAGAGAGAAATTACTTGTGACAAAAGGGTCTCATTGAAAATTGCTCTTCAAAGGACACTAGGAAAACAATAACTTTTATCCAGAAAAACCGAAGACACAGCTGATAAAATATTCTGTGGACCACCTACAAAAACAAGTGTTGGGAAATATTCCAGCCCTGATACAATAGATGAAGTTTGGCAGAATTATTATAATAATTTTATTCCGTACTAACCTTCTATGTTATCCCACTGCTGAATTAATCAGTAGATTCAGTTTTAAGCGTGATAGTGAATCACATTAAGTTGTTCTTTGATGTGGCAGATGGTATTTCCATTGTGATGGTAATTAGTAATTAAATAATTTATAAAAGGAAAGCTTTTGTGCTCATTGCCACCATACTTGTAGACTAATATATGTGCATCTTAAAATCATTCACTTGCTGCTATGGCAACTTTCAATATTACTGGGAGGGATTGGAAATAATTACATGGTTACAAACGTTTAAACTTATCCTAATCTTTATTCCACATCAAATGGAAAAAGGAAAACAAAACTAAAAACACTTTCTGATCAAGTGTTTGCTCTCGGGTATATTAAGATATTTGGAATAAGGTTAACTGGTTCAATGTTACCTCAAAGTGGCATCTAATTTCCACAAGACACACAATTCATTTTCATGAAGTGTTTGTTACAATTTGGCCCTCTTTCTAATTTTTTTAAACTCTTGTTTAATGTAAAAATTAAGTTTTGAAGATAAGCCCATACTTCATTTGAATCAAAATCCAAGCTTACGTACAAAAATATTTGAGATAGCATTACCAGAGGCTAAGCAATGACCCCTTGTGCTGTTGTATTATTCACAGAAAATCAGCCATTCTGCACATCGTCTGCTCCACGTCTCTCAGAACCAATGAAATATAACCACTACAATGTACAAATGTGCATTCTCTTAAAATAAGGATGTACAGCAGCAAGACTGACTCAACTAATAAAATTAACTTGACATCATCTGTTCCAAAATAATCAAAGTTCCAAACTTTAATTACTTACTTCCAATAACTTTTGACAGATTCCATAAACTTACATACGAAGTGAGCCTCATAGAGTTCAATACAAAACCATATAGTAGCACATTAAAGTAGGAAACTGAAGAAATTGGATGCTCATCTGATTATGCATCACATTTTGTTTTAACATCAAAGCTAGAAAGGTAGAAAACAAGATGTTATTGAAAGAGAAATCCAATTGTGCATATAGCACCACTTCCAGCACTCCACTGATATCATTGAAGAATGCCATGCAATTAGTGGCTCATGGCACTGCTTGCACCTGGGGAAATGAGATAAGTTCGCAAAGCACCACCAGAAACAGCATTATGCAAATAAATTTCGTCCCCCATTGTGCAGAATTTTACAGTCCCCTGCAGATTAGTTTGCAGTTGGGGAGTGCTGGTAAAATTCCACAGGTGTCTTTCCCGCTGCCTATCTACCCATTCCCGGCCTGGCGGTGATTTAACAGATGACAGATGAGGCCTTGGGTGGCCTCACCAGTTGAAACCCTTAAGTGGCCAAATTATGGCCACTTAAGGGCCACTTCCCATCAAGGTGCAATTTTTCGGTCGGTGGGAGGAGGTCAGTGACAGGCGGTAAGCTGTCAAATGGGAAAGCTGGGGTTTCATCTTCACACGCCCCAAAGGTCTGACCCCCGGATGCCTCCTCCCACCCTCACCTCCAACACTCCTACTGGCCTGTGCATCCCGCCTCAACTCCCTTCATCCTTGTCCCCTCCCTGAGGCCTCCTCACCTGGCCCTAACAAAAAACACCAACTTATCTGTCATCCAGCTCCTGGTTCATCTTATCTGTGCCTGAATGCAGTCTGAGCAGTGGATGCTGTTCCCAGTGGCTCTGCTGGCACATCGTTCCCAGATGGGGGCAGAAGTCTTGCGCTGAGACATTTAATGCTCCTCTGAATGCAGGGCAACTCACCAGAGCAGGTTTCACAGCAACTTTTTCAGCAGCGAGACAGAAGATCACCAGCCCTAAAATCCTGCCCATTATTTTCAAATGTGTATTGTTGGCAGGGACAAAATGAATCCACAAAGTAACTTCAACAAACAACATCTAGTCAACAAAATTTGTCTAGATTGGATTCAATGATACTTGTATTTTGCCAATTTAAGTAATCTAAAAGAAAACAATCGTTTACTGGAATCTCATACCACGTATTTCTCTACTATATTCTTAACATGCAGAAGAAAAGACAGAGGGTGGATTGTCCCAGATTTACACAAAGTGTGATAATAAGAAAAGACATTTTACCTGCCAGGCGCAATGGCGGGTTGTTGCGCTGTATTGTCCCATTCCTGGTCTCATTAATAATGCATTCACAGGGAACGCTCCGGATCGCTGGTGGGCGGGCTCGGATTTGCCCACCCACAGGCGGCCTCGGTGATTGCTCACTCCAGGCGCCATAATTAAAGTGCACCAGAGCATGCCTACTTCATGTCTACAGACCAGGATTGCTCCAGGCAAAGGATGGCTGGCAAAGCAAAGAAGATGGCAGCCCTCAAATTTAATTATGCCTCTCTGGGCATCTGCTGGGTCTGCGTCCGCTATGGCCTCTACGTCCACTCTGGCTGCATGAGTTGCACCAGAGTCACCAATCCGACCTGAGAGGCGGTGGCAGCACCATCAGAACACAGGGGAGGTCAGCCATCTAGTGCAGGAAGAGGACGAATGTTCTCATCCATTCTACCAGCTAAGTCAACCACCTCATCACTCTGAACTCACACACTGACAAACCCATCACACATCTACAGGAATCTCATACCTTGAGGGACAACACCACTAACTCTCACACACACACCCTCACATCTCCATCAGGCTCATATCGTCTGGAGCTCATGTCCTCATTCCGTCCATGACTCTGCTCACCATGCAAACAATCCACGCAGTGCCATGCATTCTGCTCACACTCACTCCACCTGTTTTCATGCTGGAGAAGCTGGCTCACAATAGCAGGGAGAGGTCCCAAACTGGGGTGGAGTGGCCTACAATAGGCCCCTCACTCATTTTGAGGAGCATGTCATTGTGCTTACTGCTGAGGGTGTGGACCGTGCCTCTAGAGATGGTGAGACCGGCAGCGAACACCCAACTGAGGATCCTGCACCTCATCATTCTCTCTCAATGCTACTGAGAGTGCTCTCCCTCCTGCTTTTGGCTCTGCTGCCATGCACTAATTATCTCCACTTTAGTTCACAGGGAGCTCTGCCAAGCGACTGACACCCTCAGCCAGCCAGTCCCTCAGCTCCATCCAAATCCTCACCTCTAGCCAAGAGGACACCTCCTCCATTGGAGAGCTGGAAATAAGCAGCCAGGAAGACCTGTCACAATGCTTACCCACAATCTTTATCAGCACAGAGAGAAACCTCAATGGGACCTAGATGTAGAGCAGGCTCAGGTTCGCAATCTGGTAGTCACTGTGCGGACACATGTCTGAAGCAGGAGGACTTGGAGGATTGCTAGGGAAGAGGCATCTGTGAGGTCCGAGTCAGATGATGAGCTTATGGATTTGGTCTTCCAACTCCTCATGGAAAGTCAAGCACTAGGTAGGGGAACATCATGCAGCGCTGTTGGAAGCCCTCAATAGAGTGGTACACGAGTCAGAAGAGTGCATCCACCTGCTCTCTGAAGTAGTGCCCAAATGTGCGTGTATGGAGGTCTCCATGGGAAGGATAGCCGACACCATGGACACCCTGGTCCATCAGACCCCTCTCTTGCATGTTCACCTGGACATCCTCCACCTGTAACTCCCTCCTCCACCCTTACTCCCTCCTCTCTCGGACTCCTTCACCCCTCCGAGCTCCCCCCTCCCCCGGACTCCTTCCCTGCTCCGAACTCCCCTCCTCCCCCCCGACTCCTTCCCACTCCAAACTCCCTCCCGACTCCTTCCTCGTTCTGAATTCCCACCAACCCCCTCACCTCCTTCCCCCACCTCTGAACTCCTTCCCTTGGACCTACCTCCCCACTTTCCACATTCTCCCCTGTTACACCCTCCTCCCCCCATACTCCCTCCTCCCCATCCCATCCTCACCTCCAACACCTTTGTTACCCCCGCTCAACCTCATACCCGATACCTTGTCCCCCCCCAACCTCACTCCTGGCACTTTTGTCCACCGCCCACCCCCGCTCCCCCAGCTCATCCCCCTCCCCATCCACCTTCCTCTCCCACATACCCCACCAACCGGTACACCTTCTTCTCCCACTCACAGCTGGATCTTCCTCCACCCCCTCCCCGCCACTGATCATCTGCAGCAGCCCATGGCCAAGATAGTGATGTTCCGAAGCAGGCCAGAGCATCAACGAAGACCTCCCACCTTCTGACAGCTGCTTAATGCATAGCCATATCCATGAGAATCCACCCTACATGCGACGTACATGTTCTTCCAGGGTCTGGTGGCTGTAGGACTCTAGCATCTTCTGCTCCTTGGATGTCCGTGACCTGAGCAAGACCCTAATGGTAAGTCCCAACTTCTGCGCATCACACTTGTCAAGACATGTTCTGGGCCGGCGTGTTTTCCTGCCAGTGCAACAGTAAATCTGGTATTGGGGGATGATTCAGGTTAGGTCTTACTTTGCATCCCATTTGCAGGATGCAAAGCAGGTTCACACCAGCCTCCAGCGAGATTGGCGCTCTGACATGGCGGACACCATCGGATGATTCCGCTGTGCTTTCACGCCAGCATGAAACCAATTTTTGGCCTTTTTGCCATATTGTTCCCCACCACGCTCCACCCCCATGACTCCTGATGCCTACGGGGCCAGAAAATTCCGCTAGAGTAAATCTCATTCAGCAAATTTTGCATTGATAACTGTGGATACCAATTCACAAGACAAAATGATAATGTCTAAAAACTATTATGACTTGACCCATCAGATTTTCTGAAAGAATCTGCAACATCAATTTGTATAAAAAGAATAAGAAATTATTTAGATTTGAACTTAGTCAGACTCTTATTCTGTCACAGTCTTAAACAATGTGGTTAGAACTTTCCAAGGCTCTGTGCCACTGGTGTGGTCTTGGATACAGCAGGAGATTGATTGCCAAATTGTCAGTCTATTGCTCATGATTTTACATCCATTTATGTGCCTGGTAAAGTGCTGCTATATCTGAGGTTCTGTCAGTGGTCTGAAGATTTTTGAAAGTTCCGCTCTTTGTTTATTCGGTATTTAATAATAAATGCTGTCAAATAATCTCTTGAGTGAGTATTCGCACATTACATTCGGATCAAAAACAGCTGAAAGCAAGCTTTATATAGCTGCCCTTTGAGACTGAGGATAATAAAACTGTTTTCATAATAAATCAGATTTGCTTCCCTACTTTCACCTAAAGCATTGCACTTTTTCCCTCAGACATCTGAAGTACTATTTCATTATGATTAAGCAGTTAAGTTTTGATTACTGTGGATGACAGTTCTTCCATATATTTGAATAGAATTTTGCACTTGCTTTTACTATTGATGAATTAATTTATGTGGATCTAACTGTCAAGTACAAACTGTTGGTATTTCTGCTTTTCAATCAAATGCTAGTTTTAAACTGGTAGCTTTTTATTCAGGTTTGATATACAACAGTGCAACCTGAAAGTGTCTGGGAAATTTGGAACCGTTATCTTGAGGATGCAATATGTTTCTCTGCAGTATTAGATTATAAAGACCCAGTGGCATCAGTCATGAAGAACTGTCAATTTACATAAGTAGCCTGAGAAATATTCAACCCTCCTCCTCCCAAAAAATCCAAAAACCTCCCATCAACTAATTTCCAAAAAAATCTAAATGAAAGGAAATACATCATTCAACAGCTCTAGTCTCTAAAGTGCTGGTGGGAGCAGCAGGGCGAAGGTGAGTGCAACCCTCAAAATACAATATCACTATATTTGAAATTTCAGTCACATATGAACAGAAGTTAGGCTCTTTCCTGGATGAAGTGAGCTTGATCCTTGAACTGCTCTCAAACAGCCATCAAAACACTGGCATAGGCAGAGGTTGGAGAATGATAGAAAAAAAACAAGGAATCTTATTGGATGGCAATTTGATTTTAACCATTAATATACTGCCTAGTCTATTCATTCCAATACATTGGGGTATAAATCAGGAAAATCTTCTTAGTACATTGAACAGTCTGAATTGATTGAATAATACAGGATTGGGTGGATAGGATCACGTACTCTTAAGTAAATTCCCACTATCCACGCACCCACCCCCCCCACCCCCCCACCACCACCAACCGTCAAACACAATTTTCTATCCACAATTAATGGACAGAAATTCAAGCAATATCCCTTGGGATTTTTTTTGGAAAGGTAAGATTTGCTTATACAATGATGTTACTTACACTTTAATCTTCTATGCATTGCCTTCCAACTTGAGTGCAAAGAAAAACTGGATTATTTAATTCAAGGAGTAATTAGGTTCTGTTGTAAGTTTGCATATTGTCTCATGAAGAGGTCTAGAGGCTTAGTTTGTTGAACAATAACTGTTTATTAATAATACACAACTATATACATATAGGATACAGTTCTGAGTAGGTGCTACTTGCATGCCACCTTCTACCAGACTCACCCATCCCCCTACTACTCCCATGTGACTTTCTGCATCATATTAAGGGCAGTCCTGTTTCCCTAGTCCCATAATAACCCCGATAGTCCCGAATATCCTAATACTACAGATTCCATAATCCCCCCCCAATTCATTTGCAGTATTATACCCAGTGTCAAATCTTGTATTCCAAGTAAGCTAGGCCCAACCACTCAGCAGGTCTGACAGCATCTGCGGAGAGGAATACAGTTAACTTTTTGAGTCTGTATGACTCTTCAACATACGGACTCGAAACGTTAACTGCATTCCTCTCCGCAAATGCTGTCAGACCTGCTGAGTTTTTCCAGCTATTTTTGTTTTTGTTTCAGGTTTCCAGCATCCGCAGTATTTTGCTTTTAGGCCCAACTACTGCTGGCTTATGTCAATCAGTACAGCTGGACAACAAAGTGTGTTACACCATCGTGGAATCTTAGCACGTAAAACTTCCATTTTACCCATAGATATTAGTAAACTTATTTGTTGTTGGCATCACACTTTGTAGAATATGTAACACATCTTTCTGGCTTTGAAAAGAACGTGTACAAATTTGGAAGCAAGACACAGAAAGGTTTTATAGGGCATACAACATAGATTAACATTAATAACAACATTTACTTTTAATCTGTCTATAAAATTGAATAATTTCATATTATAATTCTTAGCCAGCTTTATTAAAAGCTGCTCTAAATATCTTGGCCACATTTGTACCGAAATGCTTTACTAAACACCTTAGAACTGTTGGCACCTCAAGGGCCTAATTCTTTTTCAATGTAATCGGGTTTAATACCCTTAGGTAAAAAGTTATCGTTGAAAATTTATGAGCTTTGTGAAATATTTTATAGCATTATACTGAGCACAAACTTAATTTCAGTCTTTGTTAGTTTATGCAAAGTATCGCTGAATTAATTTTTAATGATAAACATAAGCCTAATGTCATGTGAGATACTAAGCAGCAGTACTAATGGCTGGATTTTACCAGCCCTCTGGAGACAGGCTGGGAGGCAGGTAAAATAGCAGTGCAAGGTATCAGGAGGGGAGCCTGACGTCTTTCCAATGCCACCAGATATTACAAGCGGTACGAAACTCAACGGCATGGCCACCCACCAGGCAGCCAATTACACCAAATGTGTTCAACTAAAGCCACTTTACCCCCCGCCACCATTATTTTAACAGCATTGGGAGGTGCCATCAATGCATGGCGAGAATGTCAGGTGAACCAGCAGGATCCCAGAGGCATTCTCTGTCATGTTATTATAATGATATGAGTCCTTGATCTTATTTGTTGTATAAGAGGCAAGGCGTCAATCACTCATAAGGGATTGGGTAAAAACATTGTGGGTTCATTTATTGAGACTGGTGTCATGAAAATGGACACAATGGTTGAGTGAGAGCTACCCACAACTTCACCAACTAACCACGGACATATTCAACTTTTTAAAGAAGACCTGTGTTTTAAAAAAATACAAGTAAAGACACTGATCAAAAGATGGCTGATATTGTAAAGCGACCACTTCCTGGAAAGTTCCTATATGGATTGTACTGCAGACCTGTTCTGAGATGTTACAGGAATTTTGCACCAGGGTGGGCGGAGGATGTCAAAGGCCTCTTCAAACAGAGACGCTTGAAAAGAAAGTAGAAAAAATGCAAAGTGCTAGACTTTTAATCCACTGTAATTGTGTGAAGACAATGGAAACTTCCATCCAGCCAGCTACACTCCACCAGACATTCAAAAGCCCTGTGGAGTACAAGATAACCCCATCTCCTGTTAATCTATATCTCAAAATGTATCAAGAGGTTACTGAGATGAAAGATCAAAATGGAATTGGATGCAAAGCATGCCAATTGAATTCCCTTCTGGGCATACATAGAGTTTAAAAACTGGCTCTGAAAAACAGAGCAGGAGAAAGAAGCAGGCAGGAAGGAAGAAAAGGGCAGTCACCCCTGCAGGGGCAAGCAGGCCATCTCTCTCTCTCTCCCTGGAAACAATCAAAGGGTGCCTTCTTCAACAGAATGCAAAACTGAACAAGGCCAACTCCAGGAGTTCTACCAAAATCATCTAACTTAACGGCTGCAACCTTCACAAGCTACATGTCATGAACAAGCCAAGGACTTACTCGTATAATCTTTTAACTTTTATTTGGACTTAACTTTCTTATTTCGTGTGTGTGTGTGTGTGTTTGTCAGGTATTTTATTATTTTTTCCTTGCATTTAGTAACTAATAAACTTACTCTATCTTTGACTTAAGAAAACCTGGTTTGATTGGCTCTTTGTTAAAAAGTAAATACATTTGGACTGGAAAAGATATCCACGGAGAAAAGAATTTTAAACAAACCTTTGTTGCGACCAATTGAGGGGGTTGAATAAAAGGGGGAACTGGCTCATTCCTCCTCACCCAGTCATAACACTAGTCACATGAGAACAGTCTTATATTGTTGTAAAACTTGGAGACAGTAGGAACTATGTCTGCTTTGTTGCTTAAAGCAAAAGTAAAAATAAGACTGGATCACATGACACATTCCCCTTCCAATGATGTCACACTGTAACCCATTATAAGCATATTACAACACTCTCTTTTATGGTCACTCCATGGCACACAGAGGGATCCCCTGGCACCAATGGCCACCCCCACATCTCGGTGCTGCCGCTGGAAGGCAGATCCCCACCCCAATTGCCAGGGCCTACCTATCTGGCCACAACACAGTAAATAAATCACCTACCTTGTCTTCAAGGAGCCTCTATAGAGACACCCTCTCCTTCATCCTGCAGACACAGCAGTGGCTACCCTACTGTGGTGCTGCTAAGGCTGCCAAGCTGCCAGCCCTCTGATTGGGTTGGCAGCTTTGAGAGATGGGCCACTGTCCTCAGTCAGAATGCTGACTAGGGTCTGGCCTCCTGCCTACGTAGGCTCATGTTCTACGTTTGGAACCTGTGGTAGGATTACTTACCTGCCGGGAAAATCCATCCCTAAGCCTCCATTAAGATTAATATGAATGTCAGGGAAAAAGAGGGAATGTGTCAGGACAAATACTTCACTCCAGCTCAGGGAAGCACTTGTACTATACATAGGTGACATTTTCATTTCCCTTCCTGGACGTCTTTATGAGGAAATCTCCTCAAATACTGTTGCTTCATATTACACTGCACAACATAATAGAGACCAGAAACTCTGGCCGGGATTTTCTGGTCTGAGAGGGGAAAATTTAGAGAGCCGCCAAAAGTCAACTGGCTCTTTGTAGGGCCAGAAAATCCCGCCCTCTGAGTAACTTGGAATTTTTTCCACTTACACACAAACCACTTATGATCTGAGAATAGAAATTTAATCTTTGAAAGTTTGCTGATCCTTTACACTAAACTAATTTTCCATTATATTAATTCTTTTAACCCTTAAGTAAATAGTAGCTCATAGTGAGTATAGAAATAGGAGCATACAGTAGATGAATTTGTGGCTGGAGTTATAGTGCAAGAGGAAAAGCTTTAGATTCCTGGAACATTGGGATCAGTTCTGGGAATGATGGGACATATACAGGCTAGACAGGTTGCACCTCAACAGAGCCAGGAGCAAAATCCTTCTGGGGAAATTTGCTAGGACTGTTGGGAATGGGAAGCAGGAAGCAACAATAGAGAGAGAAAAAACAAGGTGTACAAATAATTGGGAGAGACTGATAGCACCAGAGTGAGAAATAGTAAAGTGCTAAGTGGGGTCAGACTAAGAGGGAGTGCAATAAGGTCTAACTTAGGTCTTCCATCCTACCACAGATCTTCTTTTTGTCTTTGTTCGAAATCTATTACATCCCTAACTTCTCCCAATTCTGATGAAAGGTCCTTGACCCGAAATTAACTCTGTTTCTCTCTCCGTAGATGCCACGTGACTTGCTGAGTGTTTTGAGCATTTTCTGTTTTTAATGCATTTGACAGATGTCAGGTTAATAATAGGAGTGAGAATCTGGCTGGATATACAAAGTTTGAAGGAGGCATGAAAAAAGAAATAAAAGGAGCAAAGTGGAAGAATGAGAAGAGACTGGTGGCTAACATAAAAGGGAACCTAAAAATCCCTTACAGGTACATAAATAATAAAATGGTGGTAAAAAGAAGTATGGGGCCAATTAAGGATCAAAAAAGAAGGTTTATGCATGGAGGCAGAGGGCTAAGGTACTAAAAGAGTACTTTGCATCTGCCTTTACCAAGGAAGAAGAAGAAGATGCTGTCAAAATAACAACGGAAGAGGAGATAGTTAAGACACTGCATGAGTTAAAAAAATGATTAAAAATTGTAGATGCCAAAGAACTAGAGAAGTGTAAATGTTACACCCTTGTTTGAAAAAGAATAGAAGGATAAGACCAGCAACTACAGGCTGGTCAGTTTCACCTCAGTGGTGGAAAAGCTTTTTCAAATGATAATCTGGTACAAAATTAAGTCACTTGGGCAAATATGGATTAATTAAGGAACGGACACAGTTTTGATAAGGGAAAATTCTCTTTAACTAGTTGGATTGAGTTTTTTCATGAGGTAACAGAAAGATGTGGTGACACTAAAGCAATTGATGTGGTGTACATGGACTTCCAAAAGGCTTTTGATAAAGTGGCAATTAACAGGCTTGTTAGCAAAGATGGAATAAAAAGGACATGGATACAAAGTTAGCCAAGTGATAGGAAACAGATAATAACAGTAAACTAATAACAGTAAACAGTTGTTTTTCGGACTGGAGTAAGGTATATAGTTGAGCTCCCCAGCGATTGGTAAAAGGACCACTGCTTCTCTTGATATTTTGATGACCTAGACTTGGTTGTGCAGGGCACAATTTCAAAATTTGCAGATGACACAAAACTTGGAATGATTGTGAACCATGAGGGCAATAAAGATAGACCCCAAGGATTCATAAAAACAGTCTGACATAATTGGTGGACACATGGCAGATGAAATTTAATGCAGAGAAATGTGGAGTGATATATTTTGGCAGGAAGAATGAGGAGGTGCAATATAAAATGAGGGGTACAATTGTTAAGAGGAGAGGGACATGGGGGTTTATGTGCACAAATCATTGAAGGTGGCATGGCAGCTTGAGAAAGCGGTTTATAAGGCATAATGGATTCTGGGCTTTATAAATAAAGGCATCTAAGACTGTTGGATCGTATCAATCAGCATATCACTTCAACTGTTTGCAACGGGCAAGGTACAGGCCGTACTCAACCAGCTCATGCTTGCAAAACACAAAACACAGTGTCCAACATTAGATGTGATTGGACAACATTTTCTGAAGAATCCTGAGTGTGCTAAGAATTATGCTGACAACAACTTTAAGATTATCAGTCAGGCTGGCAGTTTGGCACATTTATGCGTACTAGAGGATACTGTTATGATCCTTGGGCAGACCCCAGGTAGTTGGTGGGGGGAAGGTCCGGTTACTGGGGAGGTAGGTGTAAGGGGGACGGAAGGTGTAAGGGAAGGACTTCTAAAGGGAGATGAAGTGCGGAGAGGGGAAAGAGTCCAGTGGGAGGAAGGAGTGTGGAGAGCGGAAGGAGTACATGGGGAGGAAGGAGTGTGGAGAGGGAAAGGTGTCCGGGGGAGGGAGGGGTCTTGGAGGAGGAAGGAGTGCATGGTGGGTGGAGAGTAAGGGTGGAAGAAGTAAGGGTGGAGGAAAGAGTGCAGAGAGGAGAAAGAGTAAGGGTGGAGGAAGAAGCTAGGATGGAGGAAGCAGTGCAGAGAGGGGAGGGAGTAAGAGTGGAGAGAGAAGTTAGGGTGAAGGAAGGAGTAAGGCTGGAGGCAGAAGTAAGGCTGATGGAAGAAGTAAGGGTGTCTTAAGGAGTTGAAGGGGGAAGAGCTAAGGGGGGTAGGACTAAGCAGGGGGGTGCAGAGTTCAGTGGCAGGGGGTTGGAAGGAGTTCTGGGGGGAAGATGTTTCAAGTCAGAAAGGAGTCCTGACAGGGAAGGAGTCTGGGCAGGGGAAGGAGACCAGGGGGGGATGGCCTGGTGAATGTACAAGGGAGAGCTCAGAGTCATGAATCCATGACTGCCTCCTGGGGAGCGAACTGAGGGTGGGCGTGATACGAGGGAATGGTGAAAATGATCAAGGGCAGAGTGAGGCGGTAGGGTGGGAGGGTGAGGGTTGAATGTTATCAATAGAAGGGACGGCCGGGGAGGTTGCTGGGGACTCGGAAGCAGACACAGACCCTGGGGGTGCGAAGGAGGAGGTCGGGGTGGTTAATGTGGAAGGGAGTAGGATTTTCGGGAAGGAAAGGGATGTGTACGTTCATCTGAACATTCCCAAAAGAAAAGGGTTATGGCTGGTAGGTCATGGAAGGGAGGTGGAAGGTAATGCCGTGGGTGGGGGGGTTCGACAGTGATGGAGGGGAAAGGAAATAGGTGCCTGGGAGGGAAACGGATGGGGGAGAAAAGAAAAACTGTATTACTAACATGCTTGCCAAATCGAATGTGAAATGAGAGTCATGGTGGGCAAGATCAAGTGCTACATGGGAGTGTGATCAGTGGATGGGCAGAGATGCAGGTCGACTCAGATGGACAACGGAAAGCGAACCCCAGCAGGCAGGATTGAAAATGCTCAGGGCATTGAGATGAATGTGATGTGGGAAGGATCCGCCTGCGTGGGAGAGTGCCTGCACAAGGCTCCAAAAGGCACTGCCACGCACACATTTCTCCGTCCAGAATCACTTGTGGGCCAGTTGCATGCAGCTGAACTGCTAGTAGAGGGGGGTGGGGGTGGGGTGCAGTGGGAGGACTTGCGAAGCCTGTCAATGAAGCTGAAAGACACCATTACACATTATTCAATGAAAGTGAATATATTTCTCGGTTGTAAAGTGACAAAATGTGTTCACCCATGCAACCAAGCATGATCAGAATTTCTTAACTTTTAAACACTTTAGACTTCTAGTTGCTGCCCTGACATCTGCAGCAGGGGTGGAGACAGCCTGTGCAATGGTTGGCCCCATTGCTGCTGATGCCTTCGCTGTGGGTCCTCTGGAGAGCTGAGGCCTTGTGGGCCCCGGCCTGCTTTGGCTGTCTTCCTGTGGGCCAGCTGCTCCCTCTGCAGTGACAGAGGACAAGGTTGAGGGGATCATAGGCAAAAGGACTTGTGGGGCAGAATAGCCTCTGAGATTCCCGAGTGGATGACATAGGTTGTCCAGTTGCTGCTCCTCCTTCCTTCAGGTGCCCAAGGACCCCAGCCTGACTCCTTGAGGGGAAGGAGCAGTTAGGAGGACATCAAGTTGTTCCGTATCCTTCTTGCATCATGACTGCAGGAACTCACCCATGGCTTCCACAATGGGGTGCAGGTCTGCGCGCATCTCCGCATTCTGCTGGACCAGAGTCTCCATGGTGTCCGCCATACTCCCCATGGACACCTCCATACACAGACATGTGGGCACCACTTCATCAGAGAACAATTCGCGTGCCAGTCTGTCGAGGGCTTCCAACAGCTCTGCATGATGTCTCCCGCCTTCTGCTCACTCTGCAAGAAGAGTTGGAAGGCCAAACCCAGAGGCTCATCATCTGACTTGGACTCACAGATGCCTCTTCCTCAGCAATCTTTCGAGTGCTGGGGAGCTCGGCTGAACCTGTCTCCTCCTGCTGCGAACATGTGACTGTGCAGTGACTACCAAATTGTGAGCCCAAGCTTCCTCTAGATCCAGGTCCCACAGAGATGTGTGTCTCTCCGCCATGGAGGGTGTGGCTAAGCGCTGTGACGGGTCTTCCAGGCTGCTTATTTCCAGCTCTTCAATGGAGGAGGTGTCGCCTTCACTGGAGGTGAGGACCTGGATGGAACTGAGGGTGTTGGTCATTGGCAGAACTCCCTGTGAACCAAAGTAGAGATAATTAGTGCATGGCAGCAGATTCAAAAGCAGGAGAGTGAGCACTCTCAGTTGAGCTGAGGGGGGGATGACGTGGTGCAGAATCCTCTGGTGCAGGATCCTCACAACGGTGTTCACCGCCAACCTCGCCGTCACCACAGGCACAGTCCACATCCTCAATAGCCAGTGCGATGGCATGCTCCTTAAAGTGAGTGAGAGGCCAAATGTGGGCAACTCCACTCCCGGTCTGGGACCTCTCCCTGCTGTTGCGAACCAGCTTCTCCTGCATGAAAACAGATGGAGAAAGTGTGTGCAGGACACATGGCACTGTATGGGATGTTTGTAGGATAAATGGAGATATGGACTGGATGAGGACGCAAGCTCCAGAGGATATGAACCATGATAGGGATGTGAGGGTGTGTCTGAGAGTTAGTGGTATTGTCCCTTGAAGTGTGTGGATGTTTGACGGGTTTGTGAGTGTGTGAATTGAGAGTGATGAGAAGAGTAACTTACCCTGGCAGAACGGATGAGACTATTCATCCTGTTGCAGCACAGGATGACTGTCCTCTTTTGCAGGGCATTGGCGCTGACCACAGCTGCCATCACCTCCCATGCTGGATTGGTGATGCTGCTGCCCATCCTGCTGCCAGAGCAGGAGTAGAGGACATCACGGCAGGCCTCCACTGCGTCCAAAAGGCCCTCAAGGGGCACGTCATTAAACTGGGAGGGGGGAGGGCTGCAGTCTTTTTGCCTTTTGGGGCCATGTTTTCCGTGCAGCATTCGTGAGCTGGAAGCACTGAGAGGTGTGCGCTTGGCTGCACTTTAAATGTGCTGCCTGGGTGACGAGGCAGCGAGGTGATGGCGTGGTGGAGCAGCCATCAAAACAGCGTGTTTCCCGGTAATGCATAATTGATGCGGTGGGATTGGGACGATACAGTGTGAGAAGCCGCCATTGCAGCAGGCGGGTAAAATGTAGTTTTCCCCACCAGCTACCGCAAGTGTGGGACAATTCTGCCCAAAGTCTGCTAACTGGTGCCCTTTTCATACTTCTTAACTTAACTGGGACCACTCCTAGTCTCTGTCATTGTCCCTTCCCATGGGGACATTTCCTGGCTGACTAAAAAATTACTCCAACTGACTGTTCAAGAAGTGCTGTTCACTGATCCTTGAACTGATCTGGTGATCTATCAAGAGTGTCCTGCCCTTGTTACTAGGCAGGAACAAATATAACAAGCATTAGAACATCCTGTACTTTAAATGTTACAATCTCCACAGGTTGTTAACTTATACAGCACACAGAATGAATGGGCTTCATAACACTACAGGCAGGATTTTTCAGTCGGCGTAGAGGAGCGGGCCTGACATGCTGACGTGTAAAATAACACGCGATGACATTGGGTGTGTGCCCCGACATCATCGCGCAGTCCCGCGATATTTTGTTCAGTGGGCATGCACCGGAGTCGCTGCGCACCTGCCAATATGTAAACGGCCTATAAAGGCCATTGAGAAAGTAATTCATGTCATTAGTAATGAAAAGGCCAAGTGGCCTCCACGAGTGGGATGAGGTTTCCTAAAGCTTTTATTAAATAAATTAAAAAATTTCCCGAAATATAAAAACATGTCCCATCTCATGTGCCTCAGGAAGATTGAAGCACTCTTTCGCGCGCATATGTGAGAGAGCGCAGGCCCCAACTCTCCCTCCTCCCCCTGCCTGTACATGTAGCACTGAGCACTACGGTATCCGTATTACACTGGGCAGGCCTTAATTGGCCTGCCCACATAAAATGGCAGCACAGAACCGATCGCGGGTAGCCCCTGCCCACTCCCGCTGAGCCCGTCCGTCACCTGAAAAATTCAGGCCTACATATATTAATACACCGAACCCTGTTCTTTACAAACAGAAAGAACATGTACACACTTTCTGCCTGTTTCAACTGAAGAGAGTCAACTAGCCTGCTTTGAATTTAAATAAAGCTTGGTGGTTAACTGTCAGTCATCAGTTAACTAGTGCATTTTTCCTGGCAATGCCTCTACCAATCAGTGTCCACTTGCCAACCAAACAGCACTCTCTTCTCATGAAGTATAAATTGTTGTTCCCTTTACATTTGGTATTCTTGTGAATGTCCGGCTAAGTGCAAGATGAAAAGCTTGAACGTGTCTTTTTTCAGCAATAAAAAAATCTTTCACAGCGCACTGTCAATTCATGCTTGCATTTGTTATAGTGTGGATGAAATTTGCACCACAATTTGTTTTATATCATGCTTTCCACTACAATTTATCATAATAGCAACTTATAAAGTGCCTTTAACGTAATGAAAGATTACAAGGTGCTTCACAGGAGCATTGTAAAACAAATTATGACACTGAGCCACATAAGGAGGTGTTAGGTCAGATGGCTTAAAGCTTGGTCAAAGAGGTAGGTTTTAAGAAATGTTTTAAAGAAGGAAAACAAAGTTGAGAGGTGGAGAGGTTAGGGAAGTTACTCCAGAACCTATGGCTTAGGCAACTGAAAGCACAGTCACCAATGGTGGAGCAATTGAAGTAATCGGCAAAAGAAGCAAAAGTGTCATGAGGAAAATCTTTTTCACGCAGCGAGCAGTTCAGATCTGGAATGCACTGCCTGAGATGTAGTGGAGGCAGGTTCATACAAAGCATTAAAAAGAGTTAAGGAAGTGGAAAGAAGAAAAAAACGCGCAAGGTTACGGGGAGTAGGTGAGGGAATGGTAATAGGTTCATTGCTCAGTCAGAGAGCCAGTGCAGGCACAATGGGCAAGTGGCCTCTTTCTGCACTGTAACATTCCTGTGATTCTGTGATTTCATGAACTAAAATCCAGGATACTCAAGAGATCAGAATTAGATGAGCACAGATATCTCGGGGCATTGTGAAGTTTCTGAGATTACAGAAGTAGAGAAAGGCAAGGCCATGGAGGGATTTGAAAACAAGGATAGGAATTTTAAATTCAAGACCACCATCAGTACTTGTACTAAAATTGCTGAACTCAATAGTTTCTTATACAAATCTTTCACCCTGTTGACAAGCTAAAGTAGGAAACAAGTTGACAACGTTCAAACTTTTCCTCTATTGTTTTTGACTGGAGTGGACATCGGATATTGTCCTCAAGTCCAGCAAAACACAAAATGTAACACACAAAAATAATTTAACCATAAAAATCTACTCCCTTGTTCCAAGGTACTTCAATTAGCTGCTAGATTGCTACTAAATGTTAGTTTGAATAAATCAGCAAAACTAATTCAGACAATGCTTGAGTGGATTTAGAGGAGAAATTAATACAGAAAGCTATTTCAAATCTTGGGCAGTAGTTTTGATTTTGTGTGATAGTGAATCAACAGCCCATTTTTATATCTCTCTCCTGATCTTATTTCTACTGAAGTCCAGATTGATCAAATGGTAAATGGACTCCAATTTTCTTGTCACCCATTTAACAGTATCGCACAAGTCAAAATCTAGCCCCTGGTGATTCTGATAAACTATTTTTAAAAGTAGCTGTTTATTACAGTCTTCAATAGCCAAGGTATGTATTTGGCACAAAGCTGCTTCAACATGTAGGACATGAAGTTTAAATTAGACTCCTACCTTGTTTGGCCTAAAAAATATAAAATTTACATAAGCCCTCAACAACAAATAGTCTCTGAAAGTAATAATAAAGAGCTATTCCAAATACCTCTGGGGCAGTTAATAAGGATGACAACAGTGAAGAAACTGCATGCTGAATTTTGCCAATTAAGGCCCGTCCAGCATGATGGGGGGATTCCCTAAAAGTGAGAGTGCACACAAAAGAGTGCACATCTCCCTGAGGCTAAGTGCAGCCTCAGGGAGATCGCTTCCGCTTTGAACAATATTAAAAATAGAAAAAAAAAATCCCTAACATGTCCTCCTCATGTGACAATGTCTCATGAGATGGGACATGGTCATAATTTACAGATTAACTTTATTAAAATTTTTAACACCCTGCATGAAACATCATCCCGCTTGTGGATGAGGTTTCATGTTTTCTCTATTTGCCGCCAGGGTTCCTGGCCTGCCCACCAACCTTAAGGATGGACGGACAGGTCCTTTAATTGATTAAATGATCCTGTCAATGGTCTCAAATGGCCATTAACAGGTCGGCAGGCTCGCAGCTGATTTTGCCTTCCTGAAAATTTAAATTGTGCCCAACGCCATCCCACGTCATTTTACACGCGGCGAGCGGGCCTCGCCCCCCTGCTCGCCAATGGCAAAATTCTGTCCTGTGTACCATATGAAAGAGGTGGAATGTCAGTTGGATTTTTAGACTATGTAATGGCCATAACCTTGAATGTAATTTCATATTTAGCTAAAATGCACTCATGATAATGACTGTGGAATGTCATGTCCACTTCCAGAATCAATTATAGAATCCCGACTGTGTACATTATAATTTTAGAAGAATTTACACCATTATGATTCTCAAAATATGCAAGTATAATATTGATGTCGGCTTTTATGCTAATGTGTCAGTGAATCTATCATTGCCATTTTCTTGTGTACCTTTTACCTTAAGTGCTTGTTTTATAATCTCTATTCCATCCAAAGCTAGGCCAATAAATTTAAATGAATTTCTGATGCATTCAGCACACAATGCATGACCCTAGGCTCTTAAACCAGGTAAGCCCACTCCAGCTTAGCTGTTGTCTGGTATAGGAGCAGATACAAAAGAAGGGCAGTTTTGTCCTGAGAGTGTAAAATACACCACCGGTTGAGATGACTGGAGGTGAGTGTTATTGAAAATTACAACTCACAAATTAACATGAGACAGGATTTTTACCTCGTCGGGCAGGAGCAGTGGGCGGGCCCAGGAGCAGTCATGAAACCGACCGCTAACCATGATCGGGCCCAGACATCGATCTCACACTGGCTGGCCATTAATTGGCTGCCAGTTAACAGCCAGCCAGTGTGAAACGCGAACTGTAACGCTGAGCGCTGCTGGGGTGGGTGGGGGGGATGGAGCGGCGGGAGGAAGGCGAACATGGAAGTTTGCGCGTACACGCGGGCATGCGTAATGAAAGCTCCCTAAGGCACAGAGCTGCCTCAGGAAGCTGAAGATTTTTAAACTCACAAATAAAGAATTTACAAATGTTAAAAACACGTTTCCTCATGTGACTCTGTCACATAAGCAGGTACGTATTATAAATTATATTTCAACATTCTTATTTTATTTTTAATTCCTGTTAGAAACCTCATCCATCCAACCTGTGGATGAGGTTTCATAAAAATTCCAAAGGCCGCCTAGCCAATTTGCCTGCCCACCAACCGTAAAGTTGGATGGGCAGCAAAAAATTGCATTCAATTAATACTTTAATGGCCTTAATAGGCTTGTTGATTGTCAGCGGGTGTGCTGCCGACTCCCACGCGTGTCCACCGACTGAAATATTGCACGAGTCCAAGATGACATCAGGACGCTCGCCCGACATCATATGCGACCAGCGTAATATGGCCCATATTACGCTCGAGCAGGTCTGGCGCGCACCCGCCTGCTCAATGAAAAACCCTGCCCATGAAGTATCTGGGTTAGTTTTCCAATGAAAGAAAATAGACCCTGTAAAGTTACACTGATGTCTTGTCATTACTTTTAATTCACCGGTAACCCTTACAAGAGACATGTTTTTGGCTTGAAAAGTACAATTGCAGTAGGCTTGAAAATGTTGCAAATATACTGAATAAAATGAAAAAGAAATTTGAATTTCCTGAGGACGGTATGCCACCTAGATGTGCTAGAAAATGGAACATTGCAGGGTGAAATTGGTCTTTGCCAGTTGTGCAAAACACTGAATTGGCAGCACGTTTATACATCATCCTGTTTCTTTGTCCACTGAAGTCAGTGGAAACAATAATTGAGCGCATTGTAAATTGTTGCTGTTTCACCATAAGAGTCCTTTGCACTACTGGCAAAGATCAATTTCAACCCACCCTCCAAACAGTTTCCACAAAGTTTATACCCCTCAGTAATTTTAAATTTACCACTGCTGAAAACTGCACTTTTCTGTATTTTAGGTTTAAGCTTTGCATTGTCAATAAAGTCTTTATCCTTTACATCTCTGTCCTTTGCTCTTAGTTTAATTTGACTCATAGAATGGTACAGCATAGGAAACCATTCAGCCCATTGAGTCTGTGCCAACTCTTTTGAAGAGCAATCTAATTAGTGCCACTATCCGGCTCTTGCCCCATATCCCTGCAACCTTTCCCCTTCAAGTATTTATCCAATTCTCTTTGGAAGGCTTGTCACCCCCTCTTCACATCCCACCCAATTTTACAACCCACCTTCTCCCACCTATCACCAGCTCCTGGGGAGGTGTGGGCCTTTATTTTTATCTCATCCAATATCCGGGCAGCCTCTTCTTTTACCATAGCTTTGGCAAAGCCCTCTTCCAGTGCTTTTAGTAGTTTTCCATGGAACTCTTTGGAACAAAACATGTAGCAGTGGTTCATGTATGTATAAGGACTTCTCTGCAAAATAAGAAAGCAAATATCGAACACAAAGAGAAAGTTTACAGAAGTTAAGCTAGATCAGCTGCTTGCAGATATGAATGTGTCACAAGTGTGTACACATTTCCCTGAGATCAAAGTACGGGAGATTTAAGCCACATAGTTCAGATACGGCTAGCAGCATAGAAGGTGGATATATCCAGGAGTAATGGATCCCAGGAACGGCAGATAATACATCTACGGATGACATTTCATCACTCTGATATCACAAAAGATCTACACCATCTTCCCAATGTCAGGTGCTGATTGCAACTGTAAATTAGCAGTAGTTAATGCTATCCTGTACTGAGGTACACCTGTAGCAGCAAATGGACAGAATCACGCTTGTAAACAGTTTGTTTGACCTTTAGCATCAGAAAGATAAATGTCATGTTCCACGGTGTTGCCATACTGCTATCTATCAGCATTGACAAGGTGATGTTGGAGGTTGTTGATAGATTCACATATATAGATGCCACAATCGCCAGCAATCTGTCACTTGACGCTGAAACCAACACACACATCGCAAAAGCTGCAGCTGTTATCTCCAAGCTGAGTAAGAAAGTATGGAACAGCAACCTACACCAAACTGTGAGTCTACAAAGGCTGCATCCTTGGCGCACTCATCTACAGTGGTGAGACCTGGACAACATTTGCTAGGGACCAGAAAAAGCTGAAGAGTTTCCACCTTCACTGTCTCAGACATATCCTCGGCATTTCTTGGCAGGACAAAGCCCCCAGCTCAGAGGTCCTGGAACATGTTAATTCCATTAGCATACAGTCATTGCTAAGCCAATTATGTCGATGGCCATATACTCAAAGGTCTTCTGTCACTGGGTCATGACCTCCAAGGCATCCATATCTAGGTTACAAGGACACCTGCAGGGTGTGATATAAAGATGGAAGGCATTGCCGATGGCTGTGACCTATGGAGGCAGACCGTTTAGAAGGGCATTGGATGTGGCAAGCAAAAACGAAAAGCTCAGCTGACTAAGAAGAGGACCTGGAGAAAACAGAGGCCAAAGAATCATGCACCTTCTCAGATAACTGTCGTCCCTCTACAGCAAATGTGGCAGAAACTCCCATGTCATAGTGGGGCTCCTGAGCTACCTACATTGGGCAATGCTTAACACAGAGTTGACCACCATGTTGCAAACCATAGTCTTCTGGGATGGAAGGCTGTCACCATCAACAATGCTGGATTGCTGTGACATAACTGAACTGCCTTTGTAGCCTTTCTTTTTATTTATTTTGTCAATTAGCCTGACGAAGTATTTGATTTCTCCTGAAGTGCTGCTATGACTCTGAGGTTAGTAAACAATTATTAGTTTATGTTTTTGTTTTCTAAATTCTCTGATAATTGACAAAACATTCATTCAGCTTATTCAGATCCTGATGGTTGGCTGATAATGCAAATGCCAATTTAATACAAACTGTTTAATGTAAGACAGTTTAGAGAACCAAATATGGGCTGCTAGGAGTAAAGCTGAGATGAGTACTTGACAAGAAGTTAAGTTGAAAGGTTAGGGGTTTGTCTGGTACCTTTGATGAATATTCTTGTCAGGGTATTATTGATCCCAATCTTCTGGCAGCAGATGAAAGAACCATAAAAGTTGCTGAATAGTTGCAAAACACCAACTAGTTCATAAATGCTCCCCTAATCAGTCTAATCCACACCTCCCCCAAGTCCTATAATAACTCACCCTCAGAGCAATTAGGGATGGACAATAAATATAGCATTGCCTGCAGCACCCACATTACAAAAACAATGAAAAACACTACAGGCTAAACCAAAAAGTGAAAACCCAAGGGGCAAATATTAAGTTCCAAAATTTGTTTTTTTCAGCATTTCCAACTTGATGGAGGCTGTGGGCCTTTTAATCATTAACTTAGAACCTGGCATCTTTTAGTGGCTTTCAAATCTCTAGAACAACTGCTTGAAAGACTTATCTAATCCCCTGAAAACTCTTAACATTTAATTTTATGAATCCATTATTCTTTCAATCTTAAGTAGATAACTTTCTCCTGGGGCTTTTAAACTGACAGTAATTAGTTTTTTTTCAAGTGGAAGATATTGGTAAAGATGCTTTGCAGATCAGATGTAGTCACCAGTGAAAAATAATCAAGAACACTTTGAAAATATTTCTAAAAGTTAAGAATGTTACAAAGTGGGATTGGAGCATTGCTGGCATTAATTAATGTAAGGTATAAAGATTTCAACTCTGAAATTTAACGTTAAGTTTTCAAACCAATACCTCAGAATCTTAAAAGACCTAAAGTAAATATCCACCTGGATTTTACTAATCAATCCCATTTGAAATATGTCTGACTTAGACCTGAGTGAAGTACAGGGCTGCCAAATTCTGCTAACGGATTCATTTAAAAAAATAGATTTAAGTTCTACGACCTAATCAAAATGCTTTTTAGCAATGTTTTCCCTTCATTGGATTAGATTTTTGTCTTTCCCAAACTAGGGCCTTGTACTTAGCACACTAAGAAGGTTTTATTCTGTGGGTCAGAGCTTCTGTGGAGTATCAATCATTGTTGGATTGCCGCTCTGTTCCTTTTCACTTACCTCAGTTGGGAGTTACAAATTTCTCGCCCGGACTTCTGACCTAGGCCTGGTGGAAAATGTGTAGCACAGCAGCTCCGGAGTCCTTCCAAGGCCAGTGCTTTACAGGGTAGCAGTATCGGGGACGTTAAACCTACATCTGCTTTTAACGGCACTAGCCGCCATAAACCAAGTAAATTAAAGGTCCCAGCCATTTTGAGAAGCCAGGAAAAAGGTAAGTGTGTAACATAAGTGGATGAGGGTTTACGGTGGTCAGGGTGGGGTAGTCAGGTGGGGAGGTAGTTGGCGGTGGGGAGTATAGTTGGGGGGTGGGGGTGGGGGTGGGGGGGCTGGGGGGGGCGGGGTGGTGGTGGGAGGCTGTCAGGTGGCCAGATGGTGGGTCACGAGGTGGGTCGTGAGGTGGTTGGGACAAGGGGGGCTGCTGGTCAGGACGAGAGGGGTTGCTGGTCGGGACGGTACTCTGGGTAGTGGGAATTTGGGGCAGGGGGGGGTTGCGGGGGTCAATGGTATAGTTACACAGGAGTTAGAAGTGGTCTTAATCCTTCTAACTTTTTCTGGGTGACTACTCTGCTAAGAGAGTCAGAGCCATCCAAAGTCTCTCATTTAAATCAGAGTATTGGATGGTTCCAGGTGTAGGATAATTGCTCATCAGAAGTTTAAACTCCCCGGGCAATTCCTGTGCAGTCCTTGTATTATTGGGACTTCCAGGGGTGCCTCAGCGCATCTTCTGGGTATCTCCAGGTTAGGACCCCCACCCTGGGGAACAGAAGTTCTGGGCCGATGTCTTTACATCAACTCTTACACACCTACATCGCATCATTATACAGCATTACTTGCCTGAGTTTGGCAGCTGTAAATTGCAAAACACAGTTGACTAAACGCAAGTCATATTGTATGCTGTGAATTGCATGCTGGCTGCTAACACACTGCTCAGCATAAGCATGTTTATGCCATCATGTGGAAGATATTAGTTTTTACTTTTGGGCAACATCATAACATTAGACAGCCCCAAGGTTAAATTTGTAAAATGCAGAGCAGACCTAACTACTTGAGTTTTATTTAAATCGGCTTCACACCAGTCTGGAGTGACAATGCTCATGATGCTTAGCCAAAATACTGAAAGTGCACGTTGAAGTGAGTACCTTATTCCTAATTGGCTTTTGTATATTCTAGAGTTAGACCAGGACCTGATTCCAGCACTATGCTGCCACTGTCACATCAATATGTACTGACAAGTGGGGAACCGTATAATTACATCCTCACGTGCATTCACCCTGACTCATTTACTTTCAGTGGAAGAAGCTTTTAAAGATACTACTGTCAGAGTTTTACAATGCAATCAATAAATACTCATTGAATAGAGCTTCTTTCTGCCTTGAGGCCAGTTTGCTTATGCACAGGACATGAACTCCCCTTTTGTTATCGTGTTTGAACATAAAGTGGGTTACAAGTATTCTAACACCAGAAAAAAGATGTATGTATGCAACAAATCAATTGTTTATTATACCAGAAACAAACAGGGCAGTCATTCATTTATCCATCATTTAGCATCAAAGAAAAGTCAAACAATTGTTTTCCATATTCCCCAGTGAGTTCTTCGATGGCTGATGAGGTTGAATTGGAATGAGTGCAGAGTGAACAGTGGATCACACATACACTTGATTTCTCAGGTGTCAATATCTCAGCTGGTTTTTACATTCAACAACAAAAATATGTTCTTCTAAAGGTGCATTCCGATGTCAACGTCTTATCAATCACACTGTTAAGGTCTGTTAATGCCAATTACATTGTTAAGGGAAACAGATGATGGGTATTTGAACACACATACATAGGGGATAGCTGGGACACTGGGTGTGTATTGACACCAAACAAAGTCAATTAACTCTTCC
This sequence comes from Carcharodon carcharias, assembly GCF_017639515.1. NCBI lineage: Eukaryota > Metazoa > Chordata > Chondrichthyes > Lamniformes > Lamnidae > Carcharodon > Carcharodon carcharias. Next base: position 32,840,673 of record NC_054488.1, on the reverse strand, counting down.
AGCAAGGAAAGATTCTTTTAGTTTTTATTTCACCAACCTGCGTGGACCCTATTAACATTGGTAGCAGAGGATGGTTGGCCTAGAGGTAAAGATTGGAAACTAAGATACCTTTTCAGACAGAAGATTGTCATTGGATAAAAACAAAAAACTGCGGATGCTGGAAATCCAAAACAAAAACAGAATTACCTGGAAAAACTCAGCAGGTCTGGCAGCATCGGCGGAGAAGAAAAGAGTTGACGTTTCGAGTCCTCATGACCCTTCAACAGAACTGAGTGAATATTAGAAGAGGGGTGAAGAATAAGCTGGTTTAAGGTGGGATGGGGGTGAGGGGAGAGAAGTGGGGGGGTGGTGTGGTTGGAGGGACAAGCAAGCAGTGATAGGAGCAGATAATCAAAAGATGTCACAGACAAAGGAACAAAGAAGTGTTGAAGGTGGTGATATTATCTAAATGAATGTGCTAATTAAGAATGGATGGCAGGGCACTCAAGGTACAGCTCTAGTGGGGATGGGGTGGAAAGTGGAAAGACTAGCAGGGCATACAAGATATAAAAATAATGGAAATAGGTGAGAAAAGAAAAATCTATATAAATTAATGGAAAAAACAAAAGGAAGGGGGAAGAAACAGAAAGGGGGTGCGCATGGAGGAGGGAGTACAAGATCTAAAGTTGTTGAATCCAATATTCAGTCCGGAAGGCTGTAAAGTGCCTAGTCGGAAGATGAGGTGCTGTTCCTCCAGTTTGTGTTGGCCTTCACTGGAACAATGCAGCAAGCCAAGGACAGACATGTGGGCAAGAGAGCAGGGTGGAGTGTTAAAATGGCAAGCGACAGGGAGGTTTGGGTCATTCTTGCGGACTGACCACAGGTGTTCTGCAAAGCCAACGCCCAGTTTACGTTTGGTCTCTCCAATGTAGAGGAGACCGCATTGGGAGCAACGAATGCAGTAGGCTAAGTTGGGGGAAATGCAAGTGAAATGCTGCTTCACTTGAAAAGAGTGTTTGGGCTCTTGGACGGTGAGGAGAGAGGAAGTGAAGGGGCAGGTGTTGCATCTTTTGCCTGGGCATGGGGAGGTGCCATAGGTAGGGGTTGAGGAGTAGGGGGTGATGAAGGAGTGGAACAGGGTGTCCCGGAGGGAACGATCCCTACGGAATGCCGCCAGGTGGGGTGAAGGGAAGATGTGTTTGGTGGTGGCATCATGCTGGAGTTGGCGGAAATGGCGGAGGATGATCCTTTGAATGTGGAGACTGGTCATTGGAGCTGTTTTGGAGACGAATGGCTAAAACCAAGTGTAAAGTAACAGGGTGTGATTTCCAAACTTTGTTCTGTGAAGGTGAGCTTTATGAGCAATGGAAGAATGAAGTGGGTATGTGGACACTGGTCCTTACCAAAGAAAAAGAAATGTATGGCCTTGGCACTTCTACTTTCCACCAGAGGTAGGATCAGGCGTATAAAGTATTTTCACAGCTAGAGGCTCATCAATTGGAAACTGAGGAAGGTTTGGATAAACTCTTTAATTTTATGGACAAAATATATAAGAAAATTTTATAAATGCATATGCGCCATGGTCAGCCTTTGATAAATTTAGAAGGGTGGAAGGTTAGTCCATAGAAGAATATATCATGAAATTTAACAGGTTCTATAACAGATTGCAGAAATTATATTTGGAGATCCCTAATTCAGTGCTTGTTTTCAAATTATTGAATTATGCTAAAATATTGAACATGTATAGACTTCTGGTCTTGACTGGAGTTAGATTCTCAAAAAGAGATACACTTTTGGAACCAATGTCTGAAGCTTTAAAAATCTTTCTGGGAAAACATTCACTTCCAGCCAATTTCAATGGGACCTTCAGTGGTAACACAAAAGATGGAGGATTCAATGCTGGCAGCATTTAAAGACCATTCAGATATGAGGCTCAAGAATCAATATGAAAGAAGAACCACTAACAAAATAAATGATGATAGAAACCCTTTTCGTAGCTCTAACATGCCTCTAAGAGGCAGGAATTGGGTAACTATGGTAGGAGAATGAACTCCAGGAATAACTGAGAAATGGTGAACAGGTGCTTCAGATGTGACTCGAAACATCGTTATGCGATGAATTGTCCTAAATGGAATAATAGGATTTTTGAAATGATACATGACAAGGAAGGATTGGAAGGGGAGGATGATGATACTGAGTCAGAAGGAATTGTGTTGGTCACCAAGAGCAATAGTCAGGTAATGAGTGTTCTAGATGTAGACTCATTCAATTGTGCTCTATTAAATAGTGGGTGCACATCCACAGTATGTGAAGTTGATTGGTTCAGGTGTTACCTAGATTCTGTAAATAGTAAAGACCGAAGTAAGGTTAAAGAATATGAAAGTTCCACTTACTTCAGGTTCAGGGATGATAACATTAAAGTCACTAAACAGAGTGGTGATTCCATGTAAAACAGCCGGGGAAAACCATTTTATCAGCACAGATGTAGTATCCAATGAAATTCCTTACTGTTGAGTAAACCATCTATGAAAAGGCTCAAATGAAATTAGATATGGAACACGAAAAGGCAATTGTTTTTGGGAAATCTGTAGATATAGAGTTTACACAATATGGACATTATTGTATCCCCTTAACAAGACCTAACATTTCCAATCATGATGTCAAAGAAGTGTTGATGATATCGGGGGTAGGAGTTAAAAGGAATAAAGGTAAATTGTTTTAAAACTACATTGGCAGTTTGCCCATCAATCTTGTCATAGGTTAAAATTCTACTAAAGGATGCAAGGGTAATGGATGATGAATATACTAAACTTACACAAGGGATCAGTGAGAAATGCAATATGTTTAAAAACATAGGAGGACACCATCAGAGTCTCCCATTAGCAAGAGACTTTAATAAAATTGTAGCAATGGACTTGAAGGTATGGGATAAGGACAAAAACATTTTTCTCTTAAACTTCATAGATATAGCAACTAGATTCAGTCGGTCAACAGTAATATTTAGTAAAGACAAAAAGGTAATTGTGGACAAGATAATGGAAAATGGATCAGAATTAGACTGGGAGCACTGGTTAAATTCCTAAGTGACAATGGGGGAGATTTGCCAATGCTGAATTTAAAAATATGCGTGACAATGTGAACATCATAGTAATGAACACGGCAGCGGAAAGTCCCTTTTAGTAATGGGGTTTGTGAAAGAAATCATGCAGTAATTGATGAGAAGCTTCACAAAATCTTAGCTGACCAACTGAGGTGTAAACTGGCATCTGCCCTGGTGTGGGCAGCCCATGCGAAGAATTAATTCACTTCAAATGGTTGGGGGCCACAGTCCCTATCAATTAGTTTATGGGAGAAATCTAAAAACACCTTCGGTGATGTGGGATGATCCCCCAGCCTTGGAAGGAACTACAATTAGTTTGATTTTTTCTGAGCACTTGAATGCCCTACATGCAGGGAAAAAGGCATTTGTCAAAGCTGAGGTTTCAGAGAAAATTTGGGAAGCCTTACTGCACCGCATAAAGCCATCAGAAATAAAGTTTCATTCAGGGGACGTGGTATATTACAAAGGAGAAGGACAAAGAATGGAAAGGTCCAATCAAAGTTATAGGCAGTGAAGGAAAAACAGTAATTTTATAACATAGCAAACAAACTTAGGGTACATTCCTTGAGGCGAATTGGCACTGGTTATACATTTACAGAATATGAACAGGTAACAGAAAGTGAAGAGGCACCATGCACTTCACATACATGTATGTTGAACAATTAAAAGGAGCATATTATGGCAGGTAAAGGAACAACTGAATATGAACAAAGTGATACTGAAGCGCAGGATGAGGCTATTTATCCCAAAGGACAACTACCCAAAGTTGGCACTAGATTAACATAGATGCCAATAAAGAGCTGTGAATGGAGGGATGCCACCATTATAAGGAGAGCAGGGAAGCCACCAGAAAATGCAAACATTGGCCTAATGTGCCAGATGAGGCTCAGAAGGTAAGAACCATGGATTGGCAAAATGAAGTAGAGACGTGGAAGACCAAAAAACAGTCTGAGTTCTGAAAGTGAACCAGGAAGTGATCATGGCCTGGGTAAAGATCACAGACTTGCAAAAGGGACTCTGATTGGAAGAGGAAGAGATTGTGTAGTAGTAGACCAGAAAGAGATAGGAGGGTTAGTAGAGGTCATAGCTTGACAAGAACAAGGACCATTGAACAGGCTAGAAATGCGACTAGAAGTAGAAACCCTTATGATCGACGAGTTTTAGTGGCTAGTAACAAATTAGAAGATAAGTTGATGAAAGGGCGCCAAACAAAAAGAGTTGGAAAGTTGGAAAGAATTTGGTCTATACACTGAAATACTAGACAGGGGACAGCCAGCCTTATCATACAGGTCGATATACACAGAAAAGGTACTTCCTGATGGCACATGTAAGGCTAAAGCTAGGCTAGTGGTTCAAAGTTTTGAAGAAATACTTGGTGATCAAGATGTCAGAATGGATTCCGCTACTGCAGGAAAAGTGAGCTTGAAGATTTTCTTAGCTCTTTTAGCAACATATTCCTGGGAATCTAAATTGATGTATATAAAAGCTACATTTTTGCAAGGTGAGAAACTTCAAAAGGAACTGTTTTTGAAACCACCTAAAGAAGCTGGCAATATAGAGGAGAAATTGTGACAATTAAATAAGTGTGCTAATGGTTTGAATGATGCGTCAAGTATTTCTCAGTTAGGTCCTTCCTGCTGAAAACAGATTGTATTCAGCTAAAGGCAGACCCAACAATGTTTTATTGGTACCACAAGGAAAAACTAGCAAGTAGCTTTATGATGCACGTCAATGATTTTTTGTGGGGACGTTCTGCAGAATTTGAGTAATGGGTGATAGATAAAATAAAGAAGCAATTTAAGGTTGGAAGTCAGGATTCAGGGGCCTTTAAATATCTAAAACAAAAACAAAAATACCTGGAAAAACTCAGCAGGTCTGGCAGCATCTGCAGATAGCACAGTTAACGTTTCGAGTCCGAATGACCCTTCAACAGAACTAAGTAAAAATAGAAGAGAGGTTAAATGTAAGCTGGTTTAAGGGGGCGGGGGGGGGGGGACAAGAGGGGCTGGATAGAGGGCCAATGATAGGTGGAGATAACCAAAAGATGTCACAGACAAAAGGACAAAGAGGTGTTGAAGGTGGTGATATTATCGAAAGGAATGTGCTAATTAAGGGTAGAAAGCAGGACAAGCAAGGTACAGATAGCCCTAGTGGGGGTGGGGTGGGGAGAAGAGATTGAAATAGGCTAAAAGGTAGAGATAAAACAATAGATGGAAATACACTTAAAAATAATGGAAGTAGGCGGGAAAAGAAAAATCTATATAAATTATTGGAAAAAAAACAAAAAGGAGGGGGAAAAATTGGAAAGGAGGTGGGGATGGAGGAGAGAGTTCCTGATCTAAAATTGTTGAACTCAAAATTCAGTCCGGAAGGCTGTAAAGTGCCTAGTCAGAATTTGAGGTGCTGTTCCTCCAGTTTGCGTTGAGCTTCACTGGAACAATGTAGCAAGCCAAGGATGGACATGTGGGCATGAGAGCAGGGTGGAGTGTTGAAATGGCAAGCGACAGGGAAGTCTGGGTAATGCTTGCGGACAGACTGAAGATATTCTGCAAAGCGGTCACCCAGTCTCCGTTTGGTCTCACCAATGTAGAGGAGACCGCATTGGGAGTAACAAATGCAGCTGACTAAATTGAGGGAAGTGCAAGTGAAATGCTGCTTCACTTGAAAGGAGTGTTTGGGCCCTTGGACTGTGAGGAGAAAGGAAGTAGAGGGGCAGGTGTTGCACCTTCTGCGGTTGCATGGCAAGGTGCTGTGTGAGGGGATTGAGGTGTAGGGGGTGATGGAGGAGCGGACCAGGGTGTCCCGGAGGAAACAATCCCTACGGAATGCTGCCGGGGGTGGTGAAGGGAAGATGTGTTTGGTGGTGGCATCATGCTGGAGTTGGCGGAAATGGCAGAGGATGATCCTTTGAATGCGGAGGCTGGTGGGGTGATAAGTGAGGACAAGGGGGACCCTATCATGTTTCTGGGAGGGAGAAGAAGGTGTGAGGGTAGGTGTGCGGGAGATGGGCCAGACATGGTTGAGGGCCCTGTCAACCACCGTGGGTGGAAAACCTCGGTTAAGGAAGAAGGAAGACATGTCAGAGGAACTGTTTTTGAAAGTGGCATCATCAGAACAGATGCGACGGAGGTGAAGGAATTGAGAGAATGGGATGGAGTCCTTACAGGAAGCGGGGTGTGAGGAGCTGTAGTCGAGGTAGCTGTGGGAGTCGGTAGGCTTGTAATAGATATTGGTGGACAGTCTATCACCAGAAATTGAGACAGAGAGGTCAAGGAAGGGGAGGGAAGTGTCAGAGATGGACAATGTGAAAATAATGGAGGGGTGGAAATTGGAAGCAAAATTAATACATTTATCCAGGTCCATATGAGAGCATGAAGCAGCACCGTAGTAATCATCGATGTACCGGAGAAAGAGTTGTGGGAGGGGGCCGGAGTAGGACTGGAACAAGGAATGTTCCACATACCCCATAAAGAGACAGGCATAGCTGGGGCCATGCGGATACTCATAGCCATACCTTTTATTTGGAGGAAGTGAGAGGAGTTGAAGGAGAAATTGTTCTCAGTGTGAGAACAACTTCAGCCAGATGCAGGAGAGTAGTAGTGGATGGGGATTGTTCGGGCCTCTGTTCGAGGAAGATGTGGAGAGCCATCAGACCATCCCGGTGGGGGATGGAGGTGTAGAGGGATTGGACGTCCATGGTGAAGAGGAGGCGGTTGGGGCCAAGGAATTGGAAATTGTTGATATGATGTAGGGTGTCAGAGGAATCTCGGATGTAGGTGGGAAGGGACTGGACAAGGGGAGAGAGAAGGGAGTCAATATAGCAAGAAATGAGTTCCGTGGGGCAGGAACAGGCTGACGTGATCAGTCTGCCAGGACAGTCCTGTTTGTGGATTTTGGGTAGGAGGTAGAAACGGGCTGACCGAGGTTGGGAGACTATCAGGTTGGAAGCTGTGGAAGGAAGATCTCTAGAGATGAGGTCAGTAACAGTCCTGGAAACAATGGCTTGATGTTCAGTGGTGGGGTCATGGTCCAGAAAGAGGTAGGAGGAAGTGTCTGCGAGTTGACGCTCAGCCTCTGCGAGGTAGAAGTCAGTGCGCCAGACAACAACAGCACCACCCTTGTCAGCGGGTTTGATGTCAGGGTAGGACCTGAGGCAACGGAGTGCAGCAAGATCAGAGAGAGACAGGTTAGAGTGGGTGAGAGGAGCAGAGAAATTGAGACAACTAATGTCACGTCGACAGTTCTCAATGAAAAGATCAAGAGAAGGTAAGAATCCAGAGGGAGGAGTCCAGGTGGAGGGAGAATATTGCAGGTGGGTAAAAGGATCTGTTGAACGGGGAGAGCACCCCTGACTGAAGAAGTGAGCCTGGAGATGAAGGCGGCGGAAGAAGAGGTCAGCAACGTGCCGAGCCCGAAATTCATTGAGATGAGGGCGTAAGGGTATGAAACTAAATCCTTTGCTGAGCACTGAACGTTCAGCGTCGGAGAAGGGAAGGTCAGGGGGTATGGTGAATACACGGCTGGGGCTGGGATTGGAAGACGGGCTGGGGACAGAGGGACAGGCAGGGATGGAGGGTCCTGGATGTGTGTTGGTGTCAATGAGTTGTTGGAGTTTGCGTTCCTTTGCACCTGAAAGAAAGAGACAAAGTTTCTTGTTGAGGCATCAGATGAGACGAAGAATAAAATGAAACTGGGGGCACACGAAGCTTTGAAAAAGGGTACGGCGGTGCTGCTGGAGGGAGAGGTCAAGTGTGATCATATGGCGGCACATGGCACTGAGGGTGGATCTCAGGATGCAACGGGAACAGCAGTCCGAGAAACGTTTTATGTCCCGGAAATACCTGTAATCCTGGGTGGGTTCAAAACATGAGGGGTGGAATTTCAGTTGAAATCCACGTGGGGTAAGTCAAAGACGGAGACAGTCACTGAGAAAGGAGATATGGCTGTGAAAGCGAGTTTTAGTAAACACCTTGTCAAACACCAGGAGAGAAATGGAAAGCAATGAAGGTGAAGAAGGCAAAGAGAGATAGGAAAATCCTGACGGAGAGAAGAACAAAACTTCTTCAAGGTAGGCATTCCTTGAAGAGAAGTGGCAGTCAATTAAACACTAAGATAAAAGCAAAAAACTGCGGATGCTGGAAATCCAAAACAAAAACAAAAATACCTGGAAAAACTCAGCAGTTCTGGCAGCATCTGTGGAGAGGAGCACAGTTAACGTTTCATGTCCAAATGACCCTTCAACAGAACTAAGTAAAAATAGAAGAGAGGCGAAATATAAGCTGGTTTAAGGTGGGGGGGCGGGGGCACAAGAAGAGCTGGATAGAGGGCCAGTGATAGGTGGAGATAGACAAAAGATGTCACTGACAAAAGGACAAAGAGGTGTTGAAGGTGGTGATATTATCTAAGGGAATGTGCTAATTAAGGGTAGAAACATCCACTAAATATCTATTCATTTTATTCATTCATGAGATGTGGGTGTCACTGACTTGGCCAGCATTTACTGCACATCCTTAATTGCCCTTGAGAAGATGGTGGTGAGCAGCCTTCTTGAACTGCTGCAGTCCATGTGATGTAGGTACACACACAGTGCTGTTAGGGAGGGAGTTCCAGGATTTTGACCCAGCGACAATGAAGGAATGGCGATATATTTCCCAGTCAGAATGATGAGTGGCTTGGAGGGGAGCTTCCAGGTGGTGCGGTTTTTAAATTCATTCAGGGGATGTAGGCTTCGCTAGGCCAACATTTATTGCCCATCCCTAATTGCCCTTGAGAAGGTAGTGGTGAGCTGCCTTCTTGAACTGCGGCAGTCTATGTGGTGTAGCTAAACCCACAGTGCTGTTAGGAAGTGAGTTCCAGGATTTTAATCCAGTGACAGTGAAGGAACAGTGATATATTTCCAAGTCAGGATGGTGAGTGCTTTGGAGGAGAACTTTCAGGTGGTGGTATTCCCATTTATCTGCTGCCCTTGTCCTTCTAGATAGTAGTGGTCATGGGTTTGGAAGGTGCTGTCTCAGGAGCCTTGGTGAGTTGCTGCACTATATCTTGTAGATCATACACACTGCTGCTACTGTGCATCGGTGGAGCAGAGAGTGAATGTTTGTGGTTGTGCTGCTAATCAAGCCAGCTGCTTTGTCCTGGATGGTGTCAAGCTTCTTGAGTGTTGTGGGAGCTGCACTCATCCAGGCAAGTGTAGAGTATTCCAACACACTCCTGACTTATGCCTTGTAGATGGTGGACAGGCCTTGGGGAGTCAGGAGGCGAGTTACCCATCGCAGGATTCCTAGCCACTGACCAGCTCTTGTAGCCACAGTATTTATATGGCTAGTCCAGTTCAGTTTCTGGCCAATGGTAACTGCCCAGGATGTTGATAGTGGGGGATTCAGTGATGGTAATGCCATTGAACGTTAAGGGGTTAGCTTCTCTCTTGTTGGAGATGGTCATTGCCCGGCATTTGTGTGACACAAATGTTACTTGCCACCTGTTAGCCCAAGCCTGGATATTGTCCAGATCTTGCTGCATTTGGAGATGGACTGCTTTAGTATCTGAGGAGTTGCGAATGGTGCTGAACATTGTGCAATCATCAGTGAACATCCCCACTTCTGACCTTATGATAGAAGGAAAGTCATTGATGAAGCAGCTGGAGATTGCTGGGCCTAGGGACACTACCCTGAGGAATTCCCGCAGTGATGTCCTGGAACTGAGATGACTGACCTCCAGCAACCACAACCAAATTCCTTTGTTCTAGGTATGACTCCAACAATAGAGTTTTCTCTCTGATTCTCATTGACTCCAGTTTTGCTCGGGCTCCTTGATGCCACACTCAGTCAAATGAGGCCTTGATGTCATGGGCAGTCACACTCAGCTCACCTCTGGAGTTCAGCTCTTTTGTTCATGTTTGAATCAAGGCTGTAATGAGGTCAGAGGCTGAGTGATCCTGAAGTGGCAAGTGCCACTTGATAGCACTTTTGATGATCCTTTCAATCACTTTGCTGATAATTGAGAGTAAACTGATGGGGCAGTAATTGGCCGGGTTGGATTTGTCCTTTTTATTTTGTATAGGACATACCTGGCAATTTTCCAAATTGCTGGGTAAATGCCAGTGTTGGGGCTATGCTGGAACAACTTAGCTAGGGGCACAGCAAGTTCTAGAGCACAAGTCTTCAGAGCTATTGCCAGAGTGTTGTAAGGTCTCATAGCATCCAGTGCCTTCAGCCATTTCTTGATATTTCTTGGAGTGAATTGAATTGGCTGAAGACTGGCATTTGTGATGCTGGGGACCTCTGGAGGAGGTCGAGATGGAACATCCACTCATCACTTCTGATTGGAGATTGTGACAAACTTTTGCACTGATGTGCTGGGCTCCCCCATCATTGAGGATGAGGATAATTGTAAGCCTCCTCCTTCAGTGAGTTAAAAGCAAAAAACTGTGGATGCTGGAAATCCAAAACAAAAATAAAAATAAAAATACCTGGAAAAACTCAGCAGGTCTGGCAGCATCTGCGGAGAGGAACACAGTTAACATTTCGAGTTCATATGACTCTTCAACAGGACTAAGTAAAAATAGAAGAGACGTGAAATATAAGCTGGTTTGGGGGGGTGGGGGGTTGGACAAGTAGAGCTGGATAGAGGGCCAGTGATAGGTGGAGATAGAAAAAAGGACAAAGAGGTGGTGATATTATCTAAGGAATGTGATAATTAAGGGTAGAAAGCAGGACAAGCAAGGTACAGATAGCCCTAGTGGGGGTGGGGTGAAGGAATTGAAATAGGCTATAAGGTAGAGATAAAACAATGGATGGAAATACATTTAAAGATAATGGAAATAGGTGGGAAAAGAAAATTCTAAATAAATTATTGGAAAAAAGGGGGGATCGGAAAGGGGGTGGGAATGGAGGAGAGAGTTCATGATCTAAAATTGCTGAACTCAATATTCAGTCCAGAAGGCTGTGAAGTGCCTAGTCGGAAGATGAGGTGCTGTTCCTCCAGTTTGCATTGAGCTTCACTGGACCAATGCAGCTGACCAAGGACAGAGATGTGGGCATGAAAGCAGGGTGGAGTGTTAAAATGGCAAGCGACAAGGAGGTCTGGGTCATGCTTGCAGACAGACTGAAGGTGTTCTGCAAAGCGGTCACCCAGTCTGCGTTTGGTCTCTCCAACATAGAGGAAACAGTAGACTAAATTGAGAGAAGTGCAAGTGAAATGCTGCTTCACTTGAAGGGAGTGTTTGGGCCCTTGGACGGTGAGGAGAGGGGAAGTGAAGGGGCAGGTGTTGCATCTTCTGCGGTTGCATGGGAAGGTGCCGTGGGAGGGGATTGTGGTGTAGGGGGTGTTGGAGGAGTGGACCAGGGTGTCCCAGAGGGAACGATCCCTGAGGAATGCCGCCGGGGGGGTGAAGAGAAGATGTGTTTGGTGGTAGCATCATGCTGGAGTTGGTAGAAATGGCAGAGGATGATCCTTTGAATGCGGAGGCTGGTGGGGTGATAAGTGAGGACAAGGGGGACCCTATCATGTTTCTGGGAGGGAGAGAAAGTGTGTGGGCGGATGCATGGGAGATGGGCCAGACAAGGTTGAGGGCCCTGTCAAACACCGTGGGTGGAAAACCGCGGTTAAGGAAGAAGGAAGACATGTCAAAGGAACTTTTTTTGAAAGTGGCATCATCAGAACAGATGCGACGGAGGCGAAGGAACTGAGAGAATAGGATGGAGTCCTTACAGGAAGCGGGGTGTGAGGAGCTGTAGTCGAGGTAGCTGTGGGAGTCGGTAGGCTTGTAATGAGTTCAGTGAGTTGTTTAATTGTCCAAATTAGGGTTAGACATTAAGCAGAATATGTCAGGAGTGATCTTGAATCAGCAATCTTACTTAGAAATTTCAAATGCATTCCAATAAATCGGGCCAGGTCCTCACAGGAAGAGGATCTTGCATCCTAGGAAGAAATAGACCAATTATTAAGTTTGATTGGACATTTCAACTGGTTGTGCACTCAGTCTAGACCTGATGTCAACTAAAAGATATTGGAACTTATTACTATGATGAAACAAGCTATGGTTGAGGGAGTTCTGAAAGCAAATAAAACATTAAAGAAATTAAATTTAGAGAAATATGAACTCGAGTTTCCAGCCTTGGATGATTCAGAAAATGTGTTTTAGTCATTTTAAGCAATACTTCACCTGCCAGTCTTCCAGATTGGATATTCTAGCACAGCAGGGTTTATCATATTCTTGGTGGGAAAGAATAATAAATGTTGTCCTTAGCCTGGGAAGTGAAGAAAATAAGATAGCTAAAAGCACCTTAGCTGCTAAAACATTGGCATTAGCATTAAGCAATGGATATGGGTGTACTTATCTAATATACTGAAGGAAATCCTCTGCAAGGGGCATCTGAGAAAGGTTTGCCCATAAAATGCTATGTGGATAACCGTCCTCTTTGTAACAATGTTCATTCAACAAAGGGTGTCACTGGAGACAGATTGAAGATTGACCTTGCTAGCACAAAGGAAATGTTGGAAAGAAGAGGTTTCCAAAACAAAATGGGTGAACCTAAATCTACAATAACATTTGTCTTGTAGTAAGGAACAGGTATGTAGAGTTCAGAATACTTTAAACCTATACAGCAGTATTCTTTTTTATTTTATAATGAGGTAAAAATATGTGACATTTTTGAATAAAATGTGAAGAATTTCACTCGTATAGAGTGATAATTGAGATTTGAAAGGAACCATCCCCCACTGACAGGATATGGTCAAATAAATTAAAAGAAAGACATGAATTCTTTCATTAGTTTAAGTGAATAAGGAAAGCTTTGAAAGGAATAGCTTCATGAAAGGACAGCTCAAGGATAATATAAATGAAAAAGCTGTAGATAGTGAGTTCTAAGGCAGGGAACACAGTAGAATGCCAAGAGAAGCAGCTGCTATAGCAATTCTTTTGATGGATTTGATAGCTGAAATGATTTTGACAACAGTACCTTGCCTTTGGCAAAGAAAGATTGAGGTATTTGGTCGCACCTGAAGTGCCGTCAATGGCATGCTTCAAAATGCGAGAAATTTAAAAGGGCAAAATGGTTGTGTTTTTCCAATGAGTTCTGTAAAGTGAATCTGTCTGAGTGTAAAAAATAATGCCAATTATAGAAAAAATATTTTTAGCTTCAATGTCTGGGCTCAGAAATTTTATAAACAATAAATAAACATAATCATACATCTGGAAGGAACATAAATGCAATTTTGTGCAATTGCAAAAAATCTCAAATATTTGTGATCGGTATTTATGAGAATTTGCTTCTGAACAGGTTTACTATATATGTATTTATATATATATGTATATAGGGGCAGAGATTATATCCTTGCAAGTGAAAGGGTGTTACATTTGGAGAAACATGGAAAGGAGTTTGTCAGAAGATGTATTTTAGATTGCAAAAGAACATTTTCCTTACCCATGACAAGTAAATAGATAGATTTGTTGATCTTCACAGACCACAGCTTTGTTCCTCTCACATGACACAGTTATATAAATACATATGGGCAACATTTTTCCCCTGTCAGAGGGGAAGTGCGGGAGTGGGCGCAGGTGGGCAGGATCTGATCGGCTCCCTCGGTTGGGGGTGCGCTACCATTTTACATGGGCAGGCCAATTAAGACCCGCCTAGTGTGACGTCTGCCAGGAAACGCTATGCACTTCCTGTGTGGGCGGGGGGGAATTCCCTCCGCTGGGAGTGCGCTCTTTCGCGCATGCGTGCAGAAGAGCACGCAAAACTCCCTAAGGCAAAGTGCTGCCTCAGGGGGATCGGCTCACATTTTAATCTTTAAATAAAGCTGAGAAAAAAATTTCTCTGCCATGTCCCCTCATGTGACACTGTCATGAGTTAGGACATGTCCATAACTTTTATTTTAAAATATTGTGAGATTTTTAAATCCTCATGAGACCTCATCCCGCCCATCGATTAGGTTTCATGCTTTTCCAGAAGCCCGCCAGGGCTCCCGGCCTGCCTGTCAACTTTAAGGTTGGGTGGGCAGGTCCATTAATCACTTCAACTACTTAGTTAATGGCCTTAATAGGCTGTTGACAAGTCGGCAGGCATGCAGCCAAGTTGGCTGTACGCCCGCCGGCCTGAGTGTGAATGACACACCTGTCGTCACCCCGTGCCATTTTACGCATCAGTGAGCAGGGCCTGGCCCTGCTCGCCGACCAGAAGATACAGACCATAAGCACATTAATTTCAATGTTTACCACCAGACTGTAACCTTAATTTTACTGTTGATCCGTTGAGGACTTGTTTTGTAGGAAGACCAAGAAAGATCTAAAATAATATTAAACAAACTTGCATTGTTTTACTTTGTTAAACACCTCTGCAACAGAACTCAATACTGACAAAAGATTCTGCTATAAGACTACAGATCCTACATGCAAGACTTTTATTCAGAAACTCCTTCCAAACTTAAATATTGGTATAGTCCTTTTAGAATTTACCACTTAATAGTATTTTTGAGTTATTCCTGCTGCACATAAATGAAAGAACTGACATTATTAATTATTTACACGTTACAAAACGTTAATATTTCAAATTGCAAAAGTTTCTTGTCTCAGTTATCATACAATACATACTGGACAGAAGAGTTGTTGCAGAGTCTCAACATAAGTTCTGGAAAGCTCGTGAGTCAGCATGATTTTTTTTAAGGAAGTTTCGAGGTTGGGGACATTGTATACATTGATTTACTTAGATATCACAGCTACTTAATAAGAGGTGGATTATCAGAAAGCTTTTGAATTGGATATAGAATTTCTTCTATTCTCATAGACAGGTCATTAGGAATTGTAATGGTTCTGGGTGGATTCAGACCGGTTGAAATTTTCCCTGGGTTCGGAGGCACTTTTCAATGTGCAATGGCCACACTTTTTTTTGAAGTAAATCTGACTTTTCCCTGCTATCCTGATGTCATGCCATTTTCCTCTGGCCTTTTTGCAGCTCAGGAATGCCTAGTATCCAAACGCACACCCACTCCAGCTGAGGTCCACATTTTAAATGGGGGCAAAAATTGGATTTCCATTTTCTTCTGGTGATGCAGGGTTTTGGAAGCCCAGTAAAAGCACACCAGGTCCGAGAGTTTGTGAAGAAAATTGAAAGCCTGCTGAGGAGTTGAGAACATTCTGAATTGTAAAGTGTTTGCACAAATTCAAACATCTTAGTTGCTGTATTATAATGTAGATGTGTTTTTAATGCATTCATTATAGGGGTCCCTATGATTCATCATAGGGATCTATCCTTTAAAGGTAAATTGACCCATTGACCAGCCTTGTGTATTTGCTCACATGCATTGGAGTGCTTTCCCAATGGAGAAATCTCCATATTGCAGTGAAAAATGTTACAAAATGCGCTGTTGGCCTTTGTAGAGATTTTCTATCTAATTGCTTCACCTTCTCATCTTGTACTCTTCCATTCCCACCAATGTACTCTATTTTTTTTTGTGGTGCATGGGCAATTTGATTAAGTGCGCAGGCCCTTTAAATTCTTTTGCATGGCCGCACATCCATAGTAGCTTAAATGGGCCAATTTGTGATTGGCCTGCAGGGAAATTTTTAGGTTTAGGTTTAGGAATGAAGAAGCTTGAATTTGAACAAGCAAAGGAACTGAAAAAAACATGAACTATGGGGCAAAAGAAAAAACATTAGAATTGAAAAAGCTGGAGGCAGCAGAAAAAGAAAGGGAAAAAGAGATTATTTCAAAAGAAATGGAAAGGCGAAAACTTGATCTGCAGAAGGAAAAGTTAGCAATGGGGGAGAGAGAGAAGGAAAGAGATAAAGAGTACCAGCTTAAAAAGCTGGACTTTAAAAAAGAGACCTCAGATGCTGAGGAAAGTTCTTAAAAATCTATTAATCTGAAACACAGTGGGAAGATGTTTAAATTTGTGCAAGCTCTTCTGAAGTTGGAAGAAAGGGATGTGGAGGCATTCTTTATTTCATTTGAGAAGATAGCTAAACAGATGAAGTGGCCACAAGAAAACTGGACATTGCTCTTATAATCTAGGTTAATGGGTAGAGCACACGAGGTTTATGCTTCACTGTCAGAAGGAATGTCAATGGATTATGATGTGGTAAAAAAGGATATTTCGAGTGCATATGAGTTTGTTCCGAAGCATACAGGCAGAAATTTACGAAAACAGCCTGGGCAAACTTATACTAAGTTTGAGAGAGTAAAACAAAGTAATTTTGACTGGTGTATACAGGCATTAAAGATGGAGACAACATATGTGGCTCTTAGAGAACTAATTCCTTTGGAAGAGTTTAAAGATTCAATTCCTTCGGTAGTGAGAACTCATGTGAAGAAACAGAAGGTTAAAACAGTAAGACATGCAGCAGAAATAACTGATGATTATGAGTTAGTTCATAGATCTAAACCTTTTTTCGTCACCTTTTTAAATCAGAAGAACAAAATGAGAAGGTGAAAGGAAGGTGGGTAGTCAGGGAAGAGAAAGAGTAGGTGGAAATTCCCAGGACGTTTTTTCACAGAATAAAAAGAAAGGTGCAGAGGGTAGAAGTGACTCGAAAATTGAGATGTTTTCATTGTAATAAAGTTGGGTACACAAAATCAGTGTGTTGGAAATGATATGGAAAATCTGTTGGAATTATTGGGATGCAGAAAAGTTCTGGAAGTAAAAGTACTGTGGGTTCTGAAGTTTAGGCACAGGAAAAGCCAGTGGTTTGTGTTCAGGTAAAACAGGAAGAATCAGTGATAAGTAAAGAAGTGGGAATGTGTTCACAATTTACCCAAGGGAGTTCTGAGGAGCAGGTTGCAGAAATGTTTAAAGAATGTGTATGTGAAGGGGAAGTCTTTCCATATGTGCAGGTTAGAGTAGGTAAAGATATTAAAATTTTAAGAGTCACAGGGGCTACTCAATCCTTAATGTTGTGGGGTAGTGAAATGTGTTGTTCAGAGGGAGTATTGCAGGAACAGGTGATAATAAGTGGGGTTCATGGAGATGCTAAACCCATTCCATTGTGGAAAGTAAATTTAAAGAATAAGCAGAAAACAGGTGAGGTGATTGTTATGGTGGAAAATTTGCCCATTGCTGGAGTTCACTTTATTTTAGGTAATGATATAGCTGGGTCATGGATGTGGATGATGCCTATGGTAGTTGAGAAGCCTGTAGAGGCATTTTCAACAAAAGTGTTGCAGAAAGAGCATCCTGGATTGTTTCCAGGTTGTGTGGTAACAAGGATGAAACAGGAAGAAGAGGAAGTTAAAAGGCAGGGGAAAAGTGTTAAAGTTCAATTAGCTGACACTGTCTTTGATAAGATTGTTCCGGAAGAAAGAATGCTGGAGAATTTAGCTCAAGGATGTTGGTAGAGTTACAGAAAAAGGATCAACAAATAAAATAGTTATATCAGACAGCTTACTCAGAAACAGAGGCAGAATGTATTCCAGAATGTTATTACCTTAATGGTAATGTGTTGATGAGAAAGTGGCAGCCATATCAGTTTTCAGCAGATGGATGGAAGTACGTAACATTGTTATACCATTTGGAAATAAAAATGAGATACTGAGAATAGCTCATGAAATTCCAATGGGGGGACATTTAGGAATTGGAAAGGCACAGGGGAAAATACCTGGATTGCATAGAGATGTAGTTAAATTCTGTAGATCATGTTGCACATGTCAGGGGATAGGGAAACCACAAGCAGTAATTAATCTGGCACTTTTAAAATTCTAATTCATGCATTTGAAGAATCTTTTACTATGATCATGATTGATTGTGCAGGACCCCTTCTTAAAACTAAATGGGGAAATCAGTACTTACTGACAAAAATAGATGTGTCTACAAGGTTACCTGAAGGGATACCTTTGAGAAATATTACAACAAAGAGAATTGTGAAAGAGTTGGCTAAATATTCCAAAAGATATGGTTTACCTAAAGAAGTACAATCAGATCATGGTTCAATTTTTATGTCACAGCTGTTTAAGGAAGTAATGAACAGTTTGGGGATAAAACAATTTAAGTCAACAGTTTACCATCCAGAATCACAAGGGGCTTTGGAAAGATGGCATCAAACTTTAAAAACTATGATGAGGGTGCATAGTCAGGATTATAGACATTAAAGGGGTAGGGGAATTCCATTCTTGTTGTTTGCTATCAAAGATGCTCCTAATGCATCAACTGGATTTAGTCCTTTTGAATTAATCTATGGTCATGAGGTAAGGGAATCACTGAAATTGATTAATGAGAAATTGGTGGATCTAAATTCAGAAACTACTCTCCTAGATTATGTATCAAACTTCAGGGAAAGATTAGACAGAGCATGTGAGTTAGCTAGGGAACATTTAAAGAAATTACAGCAAGCGATAAAAGTGAAGGCAGATATGAAAGCCACAGTTTATCGTTTTTTTGCTGGGGAAAAAGTTAGTTTTGTTACCAGTACAGGGTGATTCATTAAAGGCAAGGTTTAGTGGGCTTTACAGGATTGAAAAGAAGCTGAGTGAAGTAAATTATTTAATAAATACTCCAGATAGAAGACAGAAGCAGAGGATGTGTCATGTAAATATGCTTATAAAGTACTTTGACAGGGAAGAGGACCAAAAGCACGTATTAGTGGTGGTAGAAAAGGAGAAAGAGGTAGAAATGAAGGATTCTGAAATTGATTTTCCTCTAATCAAATTGGATAATGAGGGGTACTTGAAAATTTAAATGTAATATTGAGTTACCTTCCAGACAAGTGTCAAAGAGATTTGGAGAAGCTGTTGCAGTCACACAAAGCTATTTGTGGGAATAAGCTAAGGAAGACAAATTTAGCTACACCTGATGTGCGTGTAGAGGGTTCATCTTCAATACGGCAACATCCTTACAGATTAAATCCAGCAAAGTTATCACAATTACAGAAAGAAATTGAATTCATGCTTCAAAATGACTTCACTGAGTCTAGTCGCAGTAATTGGAGTTCACCTATTGTGATGGTACTGAAACAGGATGGAACACAAAGACTGTGTGTGGACTATCGAAAGGTGAATGCAGTGAGAAAAGCCGATTTAAATCCTATACCACGGTTAGAAAATTGCATTGAGAAAGCGGGACAATTAAAGTTTATCACAAAGATTGACTTGAGAGAATATTGGCAAGTACCGTTATCGAAAGGACCAACGGAGATATCGGCTTTTGTGATGTCAGCTGGACTATATCAGATTAAAGTCATGTGATTTGGTATGAAGAATGGACCTACAACATTTCAAAGACTGACAAACAAAGTAATTGCAACACTGAGCAATTGTGCTGTTATACTGACGACTTGATAGTTTTCAGTTAAATGTGGGAGGAGCATTTACAACATCTGGAAGGGTTATTTAGTCGTCTACAAGGGGCTAATTTGGTGATGAACTTGGCTAAAAGTGAATTTGCAAAAGCGCAAGTCACAAACCTGGGCCATGCCATTGGACGTGATAAGGTGGCTCAGAGATGTGAAAGTCAAAGCTTATATGGATTTCCCTGTGCCTACAGCAAAATGAGAAGTTTTGAGATTTCTGGGCATGAGCGGGTTTTTTCTCGAAATTTTAGCTGTGTGGTTGCTCCACTGGCCAAACTATTAAAAAAGAACAAGAAGTTTCAATGGACACAGGAGTGTCAGGTGGCATCTGACAGTTTAAAAACTGTACTGACTATGACAGCAGTTTTGGCAATACCCAATTATTTCAAGCAATTTAAGTTGGCCATTGATGCAAGCAATATAGGCATTGGGGCTGTACTGTTGCAAGAAAATGAAACTGGAATTGAGAAACCGATCGGGTATTTTTCACAGAATTTGAATGTACAACAGAGAAGATATTCAACGATCGAAAAGGAAACTCTGGGTCTGGTGTTAGCGCTGCAGCATTTCGAGATTTATGTTGCAAACAATTTGTATAAAACAATTGTTTATACAGACCACAATTCTTTAAAGTTTCTGGACAAATTTTAAGACTGAAGTGCAAGGCTGTTCATACGGAGTTTATTACTGTAACCATTTAATCTACAGATTATATACGTGGCTGGGTGAGGAAATCTAAATGTAGGTGCATTGTCGAGAGTTTAAAGCTCAAAGGACAATTGGGCATTTAAAACCTGGACAATGAACTGAAATGATTTCTGTTAATACCAAGCATTTGTATATATATTTAGTTATGGTAATGCATGCATCTGGTAATGTAATAGTGTGAGTATACAGGTAAGTATAGGAGGTAATATAAGATGGGTTAAGAAAATGAAGCCATCTTTTAAAATTATGACGGTTCATTTTCTCGTAAGGGGGGTGTCACGAAAGTGTTATAATTCTCTTAATATTATTGCGATTTATTGTATAAGTAGGTTAATAGTGGGGGTTGGATAGTTTCACTCGGTCTGTGGGATTTAATTGAATTGGAGACAGCAGGTTGGAGGCTTTGATTCATCAAAAAAATCTAGGTTTGAAATGCTAAATATGTAAACATGGCTGAAGTCTTAGAATGCAAGGTGAGGAAATTTTGCATTTTTAGATAAATCAGGACAGACTGAATTTCAAAGAGGTGGTAGGATGTTTACATCTAGCCAGAGAAGCTATGTCAAGCAGTGTATTTATTTTTCCCCAAGGTTACTGACAATATTAGCACCATGAAAAGATTTATATTATGAGAGGTAAAGTTCCAAAGACATATGGGAATAATGGAAGTTACTTTAAAAGGGAGAAATATGTATAAAGAAGAATGGGCTATGTGTCAAAGAAGGCATTGTAAGATCTACCAGAAGTGTGAGAAGCCTCCAGTATTTGTGCATTAAGCCTAATGTCTATAGAAACCGAAGCTGGGAAAAGCCACTTTGAATTCTACTGTCCAGGATACTGTATTGACTTCAAAACATATACAGAATTACCTGGAAAAACTCAGCAGATCTGGCAGCATCGGCGGAGAAGAAAAGAGTTGACGTTTCGAGTCCTCATGACCCTTCAACAGAACTGAGTGAATATTAGAAGAGGGGTGAAATATAAGCTGGTTTAGGTGGGGGGAGGGGGGGTGCGAGAGAAGGAGGGAAGGGGGGGCAGGTGGTGTGGTTGTAGGGACAAGCAAGCAGTGATAGGAGCAGATAATCAAAAGATGTCACAGACAAAGGAACAAAGAAGTGTTGAAGGTGGTGATATTATCTAAACGAATGTGCTAATTAAGAATGGATGGCAGGGCACTCAAGGTACAGCTCTAGAGGGGGTGGGGTGTAAAGACTAACAAGGCATACAAGATTTAAAAATAATGGAAATAGGTGGGAAACAAAAAATCTATATAAATTATTGAAAAAAACAAAAGGAAGGGGGAAGAAACGGAAAGGGGGTGGAGATGGAGGAGGGAGTTCAAGATCTAAAGTTGTTGAATTCAATATTCAGTCTGGAAGGCTGTAAAGTGCCTAGTCGGAAGATGAGGTGCTGTTCCTCCAGTTTGTGTTGACCTTCACTGGAACAATGCAGCAAGCCAAGGACAGACATGTGGGCAAGAGAGCAGGGTGGAGTGTTAAAATGGCAAGCGACAGGGAGGATGAGTCTTTCTTGCGGACAGACCGCAGGTGTTCTGTAAAGCCGTCACCCAGTTTACGTTTGGTCTCTCCAATGTAGAGAAGACCACATTGGGAGCAACGAATGCAGTAGACTAAGTTGGGCGAAATGCAAGTGAAGTGCTGCTTCACTTGAAAGGAGTGTTTGGGCCCTTGGACAGTGAGGAGAGGGGAACTGAAGGGGCAGGTGTTGCAACTTTTGCGTGGGCATGGGGAGGTACCACAGGTAGGGGTTGAGGAGTAGGGGGTGATGGAGGAGCGGAACAGGTTGTCCCGGAGGGAACGATCCCTACGGAATGCCGCTGGGGGGGGGGGGGGGTGAAGGGAAGATGTGTTTGGTGGTGGCATCATGCTGGAGTTGGTGGAAATGGCGGAGGATGATCCTTTGAATGCGGAGCCTGGTGGGGTGATAAGTGAGGACAAGGGGGACCCTATCATGTTTCAGGGAGGGAGGAGAAGGCGTGAGGGCGGATGCGCAGGTGATGGGCCGGACACGGTTGAGGGCCCTGTCAACGACCGTGGGTTGAAAACCTTGGTTAAGGAAAAAGGAGGACATGTCAGAAGAACTGTTTTTGAAGGTAGCATCATCAGAACAGATGCGACGGAGGCGAAGGAACTGAGAGAATGGGATGAAGTCCTTAGAGGAAGCGGGGTGTGAGGAGCTGTAGTCGAGGTAGGTGTGGGAGTCGGTAGGCTTGTAATGGATATTGGTGGACATTCTATCACCAGAAATTGAGACAAAGAGGTCAAGGAAGGGAAGGGAAGTGTCAGAGATGGACCATGTGATAATGATGGAGGGGTTGAGATTGGAAGCAACATTAATAAATTTTTCCAAGTCCCGACAAGAGCATGAAGCAGCACCGAAGTAATCATCGATGTACCGAAGAGTTGTGGGAGGGGGCCAGTGTAGGACTGGAACAAGGAATGTTCCACATACCCCATAAAGAGACAGGCATAGCTGGGGTCCATGCGAGTACCCATAGCGACATCTTTTATTTGGAGGAAGTGAGAGGAGTTAAAGGAGAAATTGTTCAGTGTGAGAACAAGTTCAGCCAGATGGAGGAGGAGAGTAGTGGTGAATGGGGACTGTTCGGGCCTCTGTTCGAGCAAGAAGCTAAGGGCCCTCAGACCATCCTGGAGGGGAAAGAGGTGTAGAGGGATTGGACGTCCATGGTGAAGAGGAAGCGGTTGGGGCCAGGGAACTGGAAATTGTTGATGTGACGTAAAGTGTCAGAGGAATCACGGATGTAGGTGGGAAGGGACTGGACAAGGGGAGAGAGAAGGAAGTTAAGATAACGAGAAATGAGGTCCGTGGGGCAGGAACAGGCTGACACGATTGGTCTACCGGGACAGTTCTGTTTGTGGATTTTGGGTAGGAGGTAGAAGCGGGCTGTCCGAGGTTGGGCAACTATCAGGTTGGAAGCTGTGGGAGGAAGATCTCCAGAGGAGATGAGGTCAGTGACAGTCCTGGAAACAATGGCTTGATGTTCAGTGGTGGGGTCATGGTCCAGGGAGAGGTAGGAGGAAGTGTCTGCGAGTTGACGCTCAGCGTACGCGAGGTAGAGGTCAGTGTGCCAGACAACAACAGCACCACCCTTGTCAGCGGGTTTGATGACAATGTTGGGGTTGGACCTGAGAGAACAGAGTGCAGTAAGTTCAGAGAGAGACAGATTAGAATGGGTGAGAGGAGCAGAGAAATTGAGACGACTAATGTCACGCCAACAGTTCTCAATGAAAAGATCAAGAGAAGGTAAGAATCCAGGGGGAGGGGTCCAGGTGGAGGGAGAATATTGGAGGTGGTCCAATGGCCCAAACGCTCCTTTCAAGTGAAGCTGCATTTCACTTGCATTTCCCCTAACTCAGTCTACTGCATCCGTTGCTCCCAATGCGGTCTCCTCTACATTGGAGAGACCAAACGTAAACTGGGTGACCGCTTTGCAGAACACCTGTGGTCAGTCCGCAAGAAAGACCCAAACCTCCCTGTCGCTTGCCATTTTAACACTCCACCCTGCTCTCTTGCCCACATGTCTGTCCTTGGCTTGCTGCATTGTTCCAGTGAAGCCCAACGCAAACTGGAGGAACAGCACCTCATCTTCCGACTAGGCACGTTACAGCCTTCTGGATTGAATATTGAATTCAACAACTTTAGATCTTGAACTCCCTCCTCCATCCCCACCCCCTTTCTGTTTCTTCCCCCTTCCTTTTGTTTTTTCCAATAATTTATATAGATTTTTTTTCCCACCTATTTCCATTATTTTTATATCTTGTATGCCCTGCTAGTCTTTCCACCCCACCCCCTCTAGAGCTGTACCTTGAGTGCCCTGCCATCCATTCTTAATTAGCACATTTGTTTAGATAATATCACCACCTTCAACACTTCTTTGATCCTTTGTTTTTGACATCTTTTGACTATCTGCTCCTATCACTGCTTGCTTGTCCCTACAACCACACCACCCCACCCCCCCACCTTAAACCAGCTTATATTTCACCCCTCTTCTAATATTCACTCAGTTCTGTTGAAGGGTCATGAGGACTCGAAACGTCAACTCTTTTCTTCTCCGCCGATGCTGCCAGACCTGCTGAGTTTTTCCAGGTAATTCTGTTTTTGCTTTGGATTTCCAGCATCCGCAGTTTTTTGTTTTTATTATTATTGTATTGACTTGCCTGGATCTGTTTACTTTGCAAACCCCCTGCCCTCTGTGTCTGCAATGCCACATCCAGTGGGAAGTTAACGTGTCTCCACCACCTAAGCAAAAAGGGCATCAGTGACTGCCTTGATGCAGCTGTGTGCGGCTGACTGGGACATGCTGGAAAGTGCCAACATCATAAAATTCAGAGCCACAATGATCTTGAGAGCCACTGGAAGAACATGAGAATTGGCTGACTGTGGTGCGAGACCTTGTTGTATCATGGCACATAGGTCGGTGACCAATTCCCAGGTTAACCAGAGCCGCCACCTGCATTGGTTCTCAGTCATATTGAGATATGACCTCCACTGTCAGCAGACCCTTACCTCAGGGTAAGACCTGGTTATCCTCCTCCTCCCTCATACACACTGCACCGTCTTCAGCCCCTGGCCTTGTCCCCTCTCTGGCCTCGCATTTCTCACCCTTGCATGCCTCTATAGCAGAGAGTTGGCATAATCGGTCTTTTTCTAGTTGGCAGGGTGTGACAAGTGGTGTGCCACAGGGATCAGTGCTGGGGCCTCAAATTTTTACAATATATATAAATGACTTTGATAAAGAGACCAAAGGAATGGTTGCTAAATTTACTGATGACACAAAGATAGGTAGGAAAGTAAATTATGAAGAAGACATAAGGCGGATACAAAGGGACATGGACAGGTTAAATAAGTGGGCAAAGACCTGACAAATGGTGTACAATATGGGAAAATATGTAATTGTTCATTTTGGCACGAAAAATAAAAAAGCTTATTATCTAAATGGTAAGAAATTGCAGAACTCTGAGATTCAGAGGGATCTGGGTGTCCTGGAGCGTGATTCAAAAAGGTTAGTACACAGGCACAGCAAGTAATTAGGAAAGCTAATAGAATTATATCATTTATTGTGAGGGGAATTGATTACAAAAGTACGGAGGTTATGCTTCAGTTGTACAGGGCACTGGTGAGACCACACCTTGAGTATTGAGTACACAACTGGTCTCCTTATTTAGGAAATATGTAAATACATTAGAAGCAGTTCAGAGAAGGTTTACTAGACTAATACCAGGAATGAGCAAATTGTCTTATGAGGAAAGGTTGGGCAGGTTAGACTTGTACCCACTGGAATTTAGAGGAGCAAGTGGCAACTTGACTGAAACTTTTAAGATCCTGAGGGGTGTTAACAGGATGAATGTGGAGAGGATATTTCCTCTTGTGGGAGAATCTAGCATTAGGGTTCACTTAAATTTTTGCTCTGAGTGTAGTGAGTCTTTGGAACTCTCTTCCTCAAAAGGCAGTGGAAGGAGAGTCTTTGAATGTTTTTAAGGCAGAGCTAGATAGATTCTTGATTAACAAGGGGGTGAAAGGTTATTGGGGATAGGCAGGAATGTGGGGTTGAGGTTACAATCAGATCAGCCATGATCTTATTGAATGGCAGAGCAGGTTCGAGGGGCCAAGTGGCCTACTCCTGCTCCTAATTCCTATGTTCGAATGAATGTGTGAAGGTGCCATCCCCATTTCATAGCTTCTTTGCCACAATGCGCACTCTTTTTTCTCTGGCACACTCTTCTTCCTCCTACCTGGGTGCCCCAGTTACAAAGGGCAAATATTTCTGCCCTTCCAAGGTCACAGGCTCCACCCTCCGACTCCCTTAGATGTCAGCCACATGCCTGTGTATAATTTGTGGAAGATATGTGGTACTTGGTGGAACTCTTTAAAGCTCTCCAAAAGGGTGCCTGACCCCTCCAAAGAACTCCAATGAGTCTAAACTTTTTCCTCAAATACGTAAAGCCCACATGTCACCTTTCAGAAACCTGGGTGATGAAATTTGCTTCTAATTGAAGGCAGTTGCACCTTTAAATGTGCCCTCATCAAAAGAGCTGGGATGTAAAGGGGTAAAAGTTATCAGTAGATGCATTGTGCTCTATAGACCCCACTTATAGTACTGCATTTAGTCAGGGCACCACATCTCAAGAAGGATATATTGGCTTTGGAGGGGGTCACAGTGCAAATTCACCAGATTGATACTGGGGTGAAAAGGGTTAAATTATGAATACAGGTTGCATAAACAAGGTTTGTTTTCTCTTCGATATAGAAGATTGAGATCTAATCAAGGTGTTTAAGATAATCAAATGAATTAAAACAGCAGATAGAGAGAAACTATTTCCTCTGATGAGGTAGTCCAGAACAATGGGTAAACGTTAAAATTGGAGCTAGGCCTTAGTTGTTGTCGGAGCACTTATTCGCTCAAGATAATAGAAATCTGGAACTCCCAAAAAGCTGCTGAAGCTAGGTCAAATAAACATTTCAAAACTGGGATTGCTCGGTTTTTAAGGGTACAGAACCAAGGCAGGTAGATGAGTTATGATGCTGATCAGGTGTGTTGTAATTATCGACCGAACAACCTTTAAGGGCTAAATTACTGATTCCTGTTCCTATGTTCCTAATATGAATATCACTGCACAATCACAGTGACAGCTTATATTCGTAAAGCACATTTAACATAGTAAAACATTCCAAGATGCTTCACAGGAGCATTATCAAACAAAACTTAACACCAGGCCAAATTAGGAGATGTTAGGTCAAATGACCAAAAGCTTGGTCAAAGAGGCAGGTCTTAAAGGAGGAAACAGAGGTGGGGAGGCGGAGGTGTACTGAAGGAATTCCAGAGCACATGGGGCTTTGACAACTGAAGGCACAGCTGGCAATGATGAACTGATTAAAATTAATGATGCTCAAGCAACTAGAAATGGAGGTGTGCAGAGGTCATGGAGAGTTGTAGGGCTCGGGCTAGAGGAGATCACAGACGTAGGAATGGAAGGGGTGTCAAGGCCCTGGAGGGATTTGAAAATAATGATGAAAATTTTAACATTGAAGCATTTGAGGACCAGAAGCCAATGTAAGCTAGTGAGCAACGAGTGATGGCTAAACAGGGTGTTGTGCAAGTTGGGACACAAACAACAGAGTTATAGATGAGCTGTAGTTTCCAGAGGGTAGAAAAAGAGGCGGGGTGGTGGAATTCACAGAGCGAACATATTGTTGCCATTGAAATGGGCCTTGATTATTTCAATTAAAAAATAGAAAATGCTGGAAATACTCGGCAGGTTTGGCAACATCTGTGGCGAAAGAAACAGTTAACATTTCAGGTCTGTGGCCTTTTCATCAGAAAAGATCTCAGCATTTCCAGCATTTTCTGTTTTTATTTCAGATTCTCAACATCTTCAGGGGCAGAATTTTCTGCCTGTCTGGCAGGCAGAGCTGAAGCGGACACGGGCAAGTGCAGACCCGATTGGCACCCACGATCGGGTCCGCAATGCCAGTTTACGCGGGCGGGCCAACTAAGGCCCGCCCAGCATACTTGCTGACTCCCGTGGATGGCGGGAGTGTGCGGGTTGGCGGTGGGCTTGCACACACCGCTGGGTCCAATGGCGACCTGGCAGTCTGTTTAAAAGAAGGCCTGGCAGCCTCCTGTAGGCTGCTCACAATGGCCACTTCAAGGTCACACCGAAGGGGTTCTGCTGAGCAGGGCACGCTGGAGGGAAGGGCAGAGGAGCAGGCCAAGCTGCAGGGTCTGCCACAGGAGCAGGGCAGGCTGCAGGGTAGGCCAGCAGGGGGCCAATGCGCCCCTCACTTTTCAGATGAATGCCTTGCTGCCCTTCTCGAGGAGGTAGCAGCATGGTGGAAGGTGTTGGTCCCCCAGGGTGGAAGGAGGAGGCCCCCCCCACATGATCAAACATGACTGGGAGGAGGTGCCGGAGGTGGTGACCTCCCATGATGTGGTGCAGCGCACCTGAATCCAGTGCCGTAAGCGCTTTAACGATTTGCTGTGCTCTGGCAGGGTGAGTACCATGTTGGCATTGAGCATTTAACCCAGCAGATAGCCTTAGCATTTGAGCCCCGCCCCAAGTCTTACTGTCGTGACTGAATTGAATCATGTTGGGCATTTCTTCTACGCTGAATGGGCAAGCAAATAGTGCCCATGCTTACATCAGCCTGAGTGGTTCATGAGGAGATGAGTTCTCCCCTGCACCATGTGTTGCTCTTAGTCGCACATGACTAGTCTGGGGCAACCTGCAGGAGATGCAGCTAGGCGCATACTCAGAACTCCACCACATGTGACGAGATGGTGGAAGGGGAGCCTCAAGATGTCATGGCCAAGAACCATCTGCTCTTGACACTGCACGTTGTTGCACCTCTTTGCTATGGGAGCAACGACCGTGTGTTTCCTAAAGTGACATATGCAAAATGTGTTCAAGGTGGCTGTTTCGGGGGGGTCGGGGGCGGGGGGCGGGGCGGGAATGGGAGCAGGCATACTATCTTTGTGTGACTGATCAGCAGTAGCTGGGAGAGGAGGCACTGGAGGCCTTATATGGGCCACTGTGGTTGGGGTGCAGCAAGCGCGCGCAGAGTCCATATGCAAATTGCCGCAATGAATGGTCTTCTTGGTTTTTCAGGAGAAAACTGCTCATAATGCGTCAGAGTATTCAAGGACTGGAGGCGGCCAGGCTCACCTCATGACGTTAAGCTGCTTCGAACAGGAGGCCCTGGAGCTAGACAGATGCCATGCACCCAGGTTAACTGGTCAGTGAGGCTGGGCTGGCATGGCCAGGTATTTGAGGCCAACAGTGAGATCCACAATGTCCTCCTAACATCCATAGCGTTGATGATTGTTTAATTTGTTATTGTTGCAACATTGCTCGGTCATAGAGTGATAGAGTCAGAGGTGTGGAGCATAGAAAAAGACTCTTCGAGGATGCATGCGTCAAACGCGTTCCTAAGTCTACTAATCCCATTTCCCAGCACTATGCCCATGGCCTTGTATGCTACGGCATCGCAACTGCACATCCAAATACTTATTACATATTAGGAGGGTTTCTGCGTCCACCACCCTTTCAGGCGGTGCATTCCAGATTCCCAACACCCTCTGTGTGCAAAAGTTGCTCATCACATCCCGTTAACCTCATGCCCCTTACTTTAAATCCATGCCACCTGGTTACTGATCCCTCCGCCAAAGGGAAAAGCTCCTTTCTGTCGACCCTATCCATGCCCCTCGTAAGTTTCAACATCTCAATCATGTCACCCCTCAATGTCCCCTGCTCCAGTCTATGTTATCTCTCCTCAATTCAAACTCTCCAGCTCAGCCAGCAACCTGGTCAACGACCTCTGCACTCTCTCCACTCCAATCACATCCCTCCCATGAAGTACATATCACAACTGCATGCAGAACTATTGCTAGGCAGCGTTTTCTGCACTTGGAACATTACCTCCCTGCTCCTATTTTCAATGCCTCGGCTAATAAAGGCAAGTATGGCTTTTGCCTTCTTAAGCACCTTATGTACCTGTCCCGCTACCTTAAGGGACCTGTCAACATGCACACCAAGGTCCCTCTGATCCTCCTTACTTTCCACAGTCCGACCGTTCATCGTGTATTCCCATGCCTTGTTTGTCCTGCCCAAGTGCATGACCTCACACTTATCCACAATACATTCTATTTGGTATTCGTCAGCCCATCTGACCAGCCCATCTATATCCACCTGTAATGTAAGGTCATCCTCCTCACTATTTGCCATCCCACCAATGTTCATGTCCATTGGTTCTGGAAAGTTGAGCACATAATGAGCCAGGGAGAAAGGGATGAAGTGTGTCACTGTGTGCACGGTAACTGATCCACTGTCCTTGTTGTTCATTTCAGCATCATCAGAGCACGGCCACCAGAGGAACCTGCAGATGCCCCCTCTCACACCTGAGGGACCCAAGTCTCACCTACGTCAAATCATTTCTGCGAGGCAGGCACCAGCACAGATACTAGCAGCTCGGTGGGCATTAGAACATCGGCTAGTATCCCGGGGCACAGGAGAGGGGGCACTTCACAATCGCTGGAGGAGCTGGCAGAGACAGAGTGCCAATGGCGCCAGCAGTCAGAGGACTGCAGGGGGCCAAGCACATGCTCAGTCAGTGCGTGATGATGACCTCTGGAGTTGTCCATAATGCAGCAACTGGAGGAAATGTAGCCGGGTGTGCAGGAGCATCTGAGAGTGTTGCATGAGACTATGTTTCACTTGGTATCCGTGGTGTGGATGAGTCCACATGGAGCCTCATGGCAGAAAGTCATGCTTCCTCCATGAAGAGAGTGGCAACTCTCGTGCATAGGCACCTCCAGGAGAACAATCAGGTCTTCCTGGGGTTACACTCGGACCTGCAAGCCCTCACAGCGGCATTGGCCACAACTGGTCAGTGCCAGTGTGGGAAATGGTGGGGGCTTCAAGCTTCCCAGCTCGTTGCCCACCCATCCACAGTGAGCAGGTGACCGAGGTGACCTCACGTTGGCGCAGCAACTGCCTGTCATATCTGTGGGCTCCTCTCACAGTGCTCCAGATGAAGGCGCCAGCTGCTCCGCCCCTCTCCCAGTGACCGCTTCATCAAGTGAGGCTGCGACAACTGGGGAGATGCCAGCTGTGCAACTGGCAGATCCCTCCCAGGTGGGCCCAGCACAGGCTCCACAGATCAGAGGATGACCGCTAAGGTCATCGAGACCAACAGGACAGCAGAGTCAGCAGGCTGTCTCAGATACCACTCCGAGCGATGGGGCAGCATCAAGACATAGCACCCGTAAATGAAAGCATAAGGCATCTTAGGCACATCACGGGGTTTCTCACTGGCGCTTTTGTGTTGGCCCGAGATTCGTAATTAATTTTTTTTCTTGTTTAACATTTTGCTTTGCATTTGTGAGAACATCTGATGTTTAAAATAAAAATCAAATGTGTTACCATGGATGAGGGTGGCTTCTTTGTTCTGCATTTGTATGTTTAAGATAAATGTCATGAGTATTTCTTTGGACATTCAAGTTTATGTCTAAAGCCCTTAGTTCCTGTTAATGACCTGGCAGATTTAGCACTTAGGTGCCGAGTATGGAAGCGCCAGGCAAGGCTGGTCCTGCTGATCCATTTGTATTGAGCTAGCTGAAGGTTTGTTGGATTAAAGCCTCCTGGGGGTCCCTGCCTCCTTGGTGTAGTCCTGGGTCAATGTTTAGTCCCTCAGCATTCCCCTGTGTTTCCTCATCCTCAGAATCATTGCTGGACTCATTGTGTGCAGTCACATCCATTGCGTCAATGTCTTCATCATCCACTGCATCCCCCCTTTCCAGCGCAAGATTGTGGAGAGCGCAGCAGCAATCACTATCACAGAGACATGATCTGGGGAGTACTGGAGTGCGCCCCGAGCGGTCCAGGCATCGGAAGCGCATCTTGGGAAGACCGATGGCTCTCTCCACCACAACCCTTGTGGTGCCCTGGCTCCTATCGTCCCGCTGCTCAGCTTCTGATACTGGATGGCGGAGAGGCGTCATGTGCCACCTCCTGAGGGGATAGCCCTTGTCACCCATCAGCCATCCATCAAGCCGAGCCGGAGCACTGAAGAGCCCCAGCACCTGGGAGTATCTGAGGATGTAGGCATGATGGGTGCTGCCTGGGTACCTTGCACAGACTTGTAGAATCAGCATCCTGTGATCACACATTATCTGCATGTTCGTGGAGTGGAAGCCCTTCCTGTTGACGAAGGCACCGGGCTCATCTGCTGGCACCTTGATGGCCACATGCGTACAGTCTATTGCACCCTGGACGCTGGGGAAGCCAGCAATGACCGCGAAGCCTCTGGCTCACTGTGCCTGGCTTGCCTATTTCAAGCGGATGCAAATAAAGGTCAATGCTCGCCTGAACAGAGCTTCAATGACCTGCTTGGCACAAGTGTGGACAGCTGATTGGGCAACTCTGCAAAGATCATCCACCAAGCCCTGGAAGGAGCCATAGGCAAAGAGGTTGAGGGCAACTGTGAACTTCAGAGCCACTGGCATGGGGTGTCCGCCCACACAGTTAGAAGAGATCACAGGGCCAATCCTCTGAGAGATGTAGTTGACTGTCTCCCTTGACAGTCCTTCTGCACTGCACCTCATTCATATTGAGGTAGCTGCTTCACTGCCTGTATACCCTGGCAGCAGGATATTGGCATCTTCTGTGGTTCTGCCCACCCTGGACTACCTCTTGGGTCCTGCAGCCCTTGTGCCTGCGCTTGTACTCCCAAAGGTGGCTCCCCTGGAGGCTGAATTTGCCTTACTGGCCTCCTCCTCATTCCAGCTATCCCTTCCTCCTCAGAGGAGCTGCCTCCAGTGGGCATGTCGGAAACCATACCCAGGCTAAGGGGAGGCCTCCAGAAAGTTGCAGGCCCAATAAAGATTACTGACTGCAGAGTGCTGAGCTGAAGGTTCAAAGTACACAGAAAGCTGCTGGAATTCGTTCTGAACTGCTGCAGATAACACAGGCAAGTTTAAAATGCTTTCTCGAATAAATATTCCACAAAGCAGATTGGCGACCCCACTGAGCCCTCTCATCCCGCCCATGGATGAGGTTCATAAAAAAGTCTCTCTCTTACCTGCCTGCCTGTTGCGCCCGTGCACCGGCCCGAAGATCACACGGGCGCCTAAAAATCACTGTCGATCGACAAATTAAGGACCTTAACTAGCCCGGTAATTAATGGCAGGCATGAAATATCGCAATGGCGCATGGTGATGTCGGCACTCTCACCCGACATCACCGTGAGTCATTTTACACACTGACATGAGGGGCCCGCCTCACACATGTCAAACAGAAAACTCTGCCCCAGTATTTTGCTTTTGGCTTGATTATTTCAGGCTGTTTTTATAATAATAACCTACGTTATAAGCTCAAAAATAACAAAAAACTTTAAAAATTAGTTTCGAGTTTGGCGAGAGATCACTGCCAATGCTAAGCAAATATGGATTTAATACTTACTACTATTTTGCCAACTACCATTCTTAGTAATCCATAATCCTGCTGGCAGAATTAAAACTAGTTCATGGTTACCAGAGTCCAGCAACTAAAGCTAAAAAGTAAACTAATGGAGAAAAAGTCACTCTGTATATTACATTATATAGTAAGAGATGAGCTACTCGCATCATCAAAGGCTTCACAAGGAACTTCTCCATGTCCATTCTGTCCATTGCCTTTTTAAAATTATAAATAATAGATTTAGTTAGCTAGCATCATGACTTTATGTTCTCAGGTGCAAAAGGATTCAATTTGCCACCTTAGAATAATTATTACCGTTGCTGTATTAAGGGTGATGTTCAATACAGGTTGCAACACTCACCAAAACTTTGCAGTATCACAGCAATAGGGAATATAATAGATTCAAGAAATCTGCATGTAAGATTCATGTAATCACTGTCATAGAAAATAAGGTATAATTGTTATATTCAAATTTTGTTTCCTTCTGCACCTTGTTCAATGACACACAGTTTCCATCAATCATACAATCCATACTTTTCACAGACTATGTTAGACAAATAGCACTAACCATTTGCCATTACCACAGGATTCAGTTAAACAGGTGCCCCCTTTTTAATGCATTAAGCACGGCAGGTATTTCAGGCAAACATGGAATCTTTATAACAGGTTTTTCTGTTTTTATAACTACAGAATTTTGTCCCTCACCTCCATTCTAGTTAGTCCTCCTTACTAACATCTGGTGGCTTGTGCCAAAAGTGGGAGAGCTGTCTCACAGAGTAGTCAAGCAACAGCCTGACATAGTCATACTCACAGAATCATAACTTACAGATAATGTTCAGACACCATCACTGGGTACGTCCTGTCCCACTGGCAAGACAGACCCAGCAGAGCTGACGGCACAGTGGTATACAGTCAGGAGGAAGCTGCCCTGGGAGTCCTCAATATTGACCCCAGACCCAAGGAAGTCTCTTGGCATCAGGTCAAACATGGGCATGGAAAGCTTCTGCTGATTACCATGTACTGTCCCCATCCCCCTCAGCTGATGAATCAGTACTCCAAGTTGAACAACGCTTGGAGAAAGCACTGAGGGTGGCAAGGGCACAGAATGTACTCTGGGTGGGGAACTTCAATGTCCATCACCAAAAGTGGCTCAGCAGCACCATTACTGACCAAGCTGATCAAGTTCTAAAGGACATAGCTGCTAGACTGGTTCTGCAACAGGTGGGGAGGGAATCAACAAGAGGTAAAAACATACTTGACCTCATCCTCAGCAACTGCCTACCGCAAATACATCTGTAGGAGTGACAACTACACAGTCCTTGTGGAGATGACGTCCCGTCTTCACACTGAGAATACCCTCCTGAGAATACCCTGAGAATGGCACTACAACTATATTAAATGGGATACATATCAAACAGGTCTAGCAACTCAAGACTGGGCTTCCATGTGGCGCTGTGGGCCAGCATATGCAGCAGAGTTGTACTTAACCGCGAGGCAGCATTTGACCCAATGTGGAATCAAGGAACCCCAGTAGAACTGGAGTCAATGGGAATCGGAGAGAAACTCTCCGCTGCTTGGAGTCATACCTATCACAAAGGAAAATGGTTGCGGTTGTTGGAGGTCAATCATCTCAGTTCCAGCACATCATTGCACAAGATCCACAGAGTAGTGCCCAAGGCTCAACCATCTTCAGCTGCTTCATTAATGACCCTCCCTCCATCTTATTGTCAGAACTGGGGACATTCACTGAGGAATGCACAATGTTCAGCACCATTTGCATCCCGAAATACTGAAGCAGTCCATGTCCAAATGCAGAAAAACCTGGACAATATCCAGGCTTGGCCTGACAAGTGGCAATTAACATTCATGTCACACAAGTGTCAGGCAATGACCATCTCCAACAAGAGTCTAACCATTACCCCTTGACATTCAATGGCATTACCATCGCTGAATCCCCCACTATCAAAATCCTGGGGGAACTTGGCTAGGCATATAGATACTGTGGCTATGAAAGCAGGTCAGAGGCTAGGGATCCTGTGGCGAGTAACTCATCTCCTGACTCCCCACCATCTACAAGCCACAAGTCAGGAGTGTAATAGAATACTCTCCACTTGCCTGGATTAGTGCAGCTCCCACTCAAGAAGCTTGACACCATCCAGGGCAAAGCAACCAGTTTGATTGGCACCCCATCCATAAATATTCACTCCCTCCACCACCGACGCACAGTAGCAGCAGTGTGTACCATCTACAAGATGCAACTCACCAAGGCTCCTTAGACAGCACCTTCCAAAACCACGACTGATTCCATCAAGAATGATAAGGGCAGCAGACACATAGGAACATCACCATTTGGAAGTTACCCTCCAAGCCACACACCATACTGACTTGGAAATATATCGCTGTTCCTTCACTGTCGCTGGGTCAAAATGCTGGAACTCCCTCCCTAATGGCACTGTGGGTGTACCTATACCACGTGGACTCCAGCGGTTCAAGAAGGCAGCTCATCACCACCTACTCAACGGCAATTAGGGATGGGCAATAAATGTTGGCCCAGCCAGCAATGCCCACATCCCATGAATGAATAAAAAGAAAGCCTATGTCTTGTCATCCAGCAGCTGCATGCTCTTTTCTCTTATTTTTCTTTCTTACTGACCCACTTCAATACTCTCCCATTCTATTGGTCAGTGCTACAGTCCCAAAAAGTCACTTTGCTGCCTCATGCCTACATGCTACTTGTTTTACCGTGCACTGCCCATACCACATTAAAACCAAAGCACCCATTGTAGGCAATGGGGTTGGAAATGTTTAAATCATATGTTTCCTTCTGCATCAATACTGCTGTTCTGCATTTTTCAACACAAGCGACATTTCATAAATAGTCCCCGCTCATGATGTGGCTATTGATCTGGCTATTTATTCAACAGCCATTGTGGCAATACTTCCAACTACCATCCCATTAACATTCTGCTCAAAGAGCTTGGTTGTTTCGAGGTCTAGTAGCTTCACATAAACATTCAACATTAAGTACAATGTGAGATATGGTTGAAGGATATTATTTTTCTTGAATTCATGTTATCAAAACTCAAATCAGAATTGTAATTGCTTTGATAGCAGAATCTGTGCTAATACCTTGAACTGCTATCGAGGTGCTTACCAGGAAGTGTTAATTCAAAATGTGCAGATTCTGATCATCATCAACATCATATCAACTTTCATGGGAAAAGTGTAACTAAGTCCCCATGAGAACATATAGATGGTTCAGTTGCTAAATACAGGACCCAGAGTTGAAATGAACCAGATAGTGTAAGATCTGGAGTTTGCATTAATTTAACTGTAAGACTTAGGTCAATTACAATTGCAGACTAAGTTGGCAGAGCTGATCTAAAAGGCACTGTCAGTTCAGGCTAGCTACAAACTACGCTGGGTACAAGTGTGTTTTCACAAGCTCCACATTCACATTTACTGTGGAACACCAGTCTACGACCTGCAGTTGACTGCAGCGCTCATCTCTTGACTGAACCTATCTTCTCTGTTCTCTCCTCAATGATGCGTGCTTTGGGGTCTTACAAGTTCTTACTTTGTACCCTTTTTCAGCCCTTTTCCAGTAGTGGTATTGTCACTGGACTAGTAATCTAGAGGCCCAGGGTAATGCTCTGAGGATCTGGGTTCGAATCATACTATGGCAGATGGTGAAATTTGAATTCAATTAAAAAGTTTGGAATTAAAATTCTAATGATGACCATGAAACCATCGTAAAAACCCAACTAGTTCACTCATGGAAATCTGCTGTCCTTGGCTAGTCGGCAATGCAGTTGACTCTCAGATGTCCTCTGAAATAGCTGAGCAATCCATTCAGTTCTCAATGGCAATGGCAATTAGGGATGGGCAATAAAAGCTGGCCTAGCCAATGACAGCCCCATCCCATGAATGAATTTTTAAAAAGTAAAACTCCTTTCCTAACTACTTGATTGGGTTGATATTTACCTCATTGTCCGTAGATCTCTGAAGGCGGAGGGGCATGTTAGTGGGGTGGTGAGAAAGGTATTTGGGACACTTGCCTTTATCAATCGAGGCATAGATTACAAATGTAGGGAGGTCATGTTGGAGTTGTATAGAACCTTGGTGAAGCCACAGCTGGAGTACTGTGTCACCACATTATAGGAAAGATGTGATTATACTGGAGGGGGTGCAGAGGAGATTCACCAGGATGTTACCTGGGATGAAACATTTAAGTTTTATGAAGAGGGGTTGGATAGACTTGGGTTGTTTTCATTGGAGCAGAGAAGACTGAGGGGTGACCTGATCGAGGTGTACAAGATCATGAGGGGCACGGACAGGGTGAATAGGGGACAGCTGTTCCCCTTAGTTGAAGGGTCAGTCACAAGGGGACACAAGTTCAAGGTGAGGGGCAGGAGGTTTGGGGGGATGTGAGGAAAAACTTTTTTACCTAGAGGGTGGTAAAGGTCTGGAATGCACTCCTGAGACGGTGGTGGAGGCGGGTTGCCTCACATCCTTTAAAAAGTACCTGGATGAGCATTTGGCACGTCATTACATTTAAGGCTATGGGCCAAGTGTTGGTAAATGGGATTAGGTAGGTAGGTCAGGGTGTTTCTCACGAGTCGGTGCAGACTCGGTGGGCCAAAGGGCCTCTTCAGCACTGTGAGATTCTGTGATTCATTGCTTTACTGAGGTTATACCTTGAACTGGCACATATTTCACAACCATATGATTCGTGTCTGTCGTTTGCTGCTCAAAGAACTCATGCTTCCTTCATACTGTTAACTCTAAGCAACTCATGCTTTTTGTCTTTCACAACTCTTAGGCAGAAAAGTCATGCCTCCTGCTGCTGTGGCTCTGGTGTCACTTACCTAACAATGGCAGCTTAAAAGGGTCAATATGCACAGAGTTTGTTTTTACAGCTCATTCCGGAATAGGGTATATTTACAGTCTTTTGCTGGACAAAAGGTCAGAAGTTTCCCTGAACCCAATCTCAGTTTAAAGCATTTCCAGTAGTTTTACATTAACTCAATTAACCATTTTATATCGCTTCTCAGCATTTCATATCACTTGTACAAAACTTGAGCTAACATTCAACTGAACTTATCCATCATGCTTTACATATAGAATACAATGTTAATAGATACACTTAAAGGTATCTGTTAAGTTCTAACAATAGTATATTTATAAAAATAAAACAAAATCCTTCATCAGGAACATGTCACATTCACTCCTCAGTCATCACTAAATCACAGTAGCACCACAATTAGCCTCATGACTAGGCAGAAAAGAAATCAGCCAGAGTTCTTACTCCCAACTGCTGTCCAATAATCATAGGTGGAAAATTGTCCAGGTGTGTACTGCCAATGAGATGATGATGAAAGTTGGCTTTGACATCACCTCTTTCTCAATCAAATAATAATTTCACAGAAACAAAACAGCCATTTAGGTAAGTGTTCGTGGAACCAGAGCTTCAGCAAGAGTCGGCACTTTCAGGTGGAGAGGGAAGAAAAGGTTACAAGGTACACAGCTGCTGAAGTAATCTACATAAAGATAATCCAAATCATTTACAAAGTTTGGATTCGGGAAATCCAGTGTGCCTTAAGCTGATAATGATCAAGAACTTTATTCCTGGTCAGACTTGCACCTCAACTCTGATCTGTGCTGATCTGTTTTGTTAACAAACTTATTTGGGGATTAGGCATAGCAAGACTATTCCTGCTTCTGAATAGATAATCAGATTGTCTTGGTTACCTGCTGTAGATTCAAAAGCCCTTTAAAATTATGCTTGTACAGATAAATTTGTAGCCCTGTTGCTACAACTGGGGAGGGACATATTAGGATTTGCCAATCAAGATGATCCTTGATTGATTGCAACAGAGATTTTTGTAATTTATAATAGTAAGAGGTTTTTTTGTAATTTATGAGATTGAAGGTATTAATTCAATGTCTGTGTTTAAACATTTACATGTTGAATGCAAATAAACCAGTCTGACAGGCTTTTTTGAATTTAAAACACAAAAGGGTTAGTCTTTATTGAGCTAAAAACCTATCCAGGTAAACATATAAAGATATTTAAAGAGGTAAACCCATGTGCTGACCTTCGCAACACACGCACGCACACACAAGCATGCAAAATAACAAGTTACACAGTAGGAGGTTCTTTTTCAGCCAAATTAAAATCCAATGCTAAAAGGTAAAAAATAGAGAGTTCACTGTTTATGAGTCCTTCACTGCTATCCTTGGCTGAAGCAGGTTTCTCATATGGTGGTCTTGAAACTCCAGTGGAGCTGAAGTTGATGTAAACTGCAATTTCTGGAGACAGTCTCTTTTTAATTATAATCCTTCTTTTCGAAAAGTTGATTATTTTGCACCTGAGGTTCCTTCCAATGAAAATTCTCTATGTCTGTGGAGAATTCTGAAATGTATCAGGGATAGGGCCTTGGAATTGAGAGAAAGGGGAGAGAGAAAGCTGGTGTTACTGCTCCCTTTGCAGATTTCATCCAAACTCCTGTTTAGCAATTTGAAATAAAAGACATTCAAAAATGGTTATTCTGGTCACATGACTTCTCTTCCATAGTAACTTCCGAAGGTAATTGATTAGCTCATGTCTGGACAGAACTTGGTTATTGTTTTATGGCTTAGATGATTAGATTCTGTACTGTCCCAGCTTTAACTCCTGAATGATCCATCCCCCATGTTGATGAGATAGGAAGAAAACCTTCTATATAGCCATTGTCCCAGTGGACTTTCTATAGGTAGCTTTCTAAAGGTAGCTTTATAGAAATGCAAATGGTGAGAGCCAGTTTCCATTCCTCTTTTGAAGCACTTCTTGACATCAGCAGGTGTGAAATTCCATGTGAGGTTGTCATGTCACGTGTTAATTGTAATTCACATTGGAAATTTCCAGACATTGACCAACTTGTAATTCCAGGTGAGCTACAGCAGCTATCTTAAGTCACTGTCTGTGCTTGCTCTTTAGAAGTGCTTTAAAGCACTTCAAGATATATTTGATCAGCTGATGAGATTAAAGATTAATATCACACATTCATAAGTCACATCATCGAGACACTGTGTATGGAACACAGGGTGTCATTATGGTTTTCTTCCCCAAACCTCCAAATTATCAACATAGAGCAGAAATAACACTTTGTATATCTCAGCCAGTTAGAATTCACTGCTACCTGCCTCCCTTGCAGCTTTGTTGATCTTCTTAGTTAATTTGCTCATATATTTTAACGTAATTTCCCTTGTGAATGTGTATTTGCTATGCCAGCTGACAAAGATAGTTACAACACCCAAACAAGATAATCCCAATAACCCCAAAAATGGGCACGGGAGTCATGAAAATTGCCTGATCAACCCACACCTGTACTTCGGATGCATATAGCATGCACACTTCATTTTGTTTACTAATTAACATGATTGCAGTGTGCAACTAGCATTAAATGCACTGATGAGTGTTTGTATACCTCAGCAGGGTGCCAAAGATTGTGTCAGGCCAGCAAAGCCAGCCAACATTTTGCAAAAGAGAAGGCGCACTGTGTCTGAAGAGGGTGGTGGAACTCATTCTGACATGAAAAAGGACATTAACATGGCAGAGAGTGGGCTCCAAGATTTTCTGTCACCACACTGATGGCCTTGGTCTAAGAAGTGCTGGGGAACAGAGAAGTTCTCTATTCCCAGGGGGCCAGGAGAGCCTCCTGACAAATAATCAGAAGATTGGGATCAAGTGGCTGTGGCAGTCAGTGCCAGGAGTCCAGTCTCGAGGAGCTGGATGCAGTGTCATATAAAGTTCAATGACCTCTCACAAGAATGGCCAAGATCAGTGAATGCTTCTTCAAAAGTCATATCCCATCACCTGCATCACTGGCCTCACACACTGCTCGTATATCACACCCCCATTA
This sequence comes from Carcharodon carcharias, assembly GCF_017639515.1. NCBI lineage: Eukaryota > Metazoa > Chordata > Chondrichthyes > Lamniformes > Lamnidae > Carcharodon > Carcharodon carcharias. The sequence continues at coordinate 32,799,708 of NC_054488.1, read as the reverse complement.
CACATGTACCAATAATTTCTATCAATCAGGACTCTTACCTAACATTCATAACTTCACTTCATCCTCACACACTTAGCACCACTGCAAACCTGAGAGCCACATCTGACAGCTTGCATATACTGCCAGCTATTCAACTATGACAGCCACATCACCCAAACAAATTGCATCACACTCACTGATACATTTACCTACCTCTTGCAGAACAAGGTAGCATAAAATCAGAGGCTAGCCAGTGGTGGATAGCCATGATTGCATATCCTAACTCCATCAAGCAGATGGTGCTCGCCATCATTAGGAGTGGCTATTGCTAAGGCCAGGGCCAGTGGTGGTGTTGAAAGCATAGAAGATGGGTGTCCTTATCCGTAATCCTCCATCTCACATGGCACCTCCCCCTCATCTCATCTCTTCTGATTTACAAGCTGCAGATGGTGAAAGCATGCATCTCTTATTTTCCACCTTTCCCATCACATATAGCCCTTCCCCTACGCCTGTTTTATTTTCAGATACACAAGAATTGCAAACTGGCCAGGCTGTACTGGAAGGGAAATAGACAGAAGATTAGGAAGACAGTGATGCTGAAGAAGCACCATTGCTCAATCTCACACTCGCTGCCACCAGCTCAGATATGGACACCATGTATAATTTAAAGGACAGCTTAGAGATGGAATCTGCATGTGGTGAGACACCAGGAACAAGGATAGGTGACAAGAGTCACACAGGTGCCCTCACACACGAGGGTGAGGTCACATTCTGCTGCAGAGTTCCCAGGTAAACACTTTGATGAGACAGGTTACAAAAGACAGTTGCTAGATATGCACAGTGAAATGCTTGGTGCTATGGCTGGCCTGCCAGAAACCCTGCAGTCAATGACACAATGCATGGAGGATTCAAGCACCAATTTTGAACAGGGATTTGTGCAGAGCTTGGTATTCATCCTTTCTAGCATAGAAATGATGACCAGAACCATTAGCACACTTGCGGACCCAACCATGATGCAATGCCTGACGTCGAAGCTTCTATTGTAGTACAGACAGAAATCATCCAATATCTGGGTGCTGCAGCAAGATCAGCCTGCTGCCACCATTGCTGTGCACATCAGGTCTGCAGGGTGCAGACGTCAGGTTTGTAGCAAACTGTCCTCCAAAAGATTGCCAGGATTACTGAGATGCTGCCATGGAGCATGAACTCACTGGCCTCTCTCAGGATGACAGCCTTTGTACTCTGCCATTGCCCTCACTGTTGCCTTTCAACCAACCAGTCCAAACCAGGCACCCAGAGCTGCATGAGATCATCCTGAAAGGTCACCCACCAGCCATGCTGTGGTCTCTGGATTGCACTGCATAGGAGCACTACATGGGCAAAGGAACACAAAAGATAGGTACTAACGGAATGCACAAGGTTGATTAGCTTGTTTGTATGCAATATAGCACGCTTCAATTTATATATTTGGTTTGGGAATGTTTACTTTATGCTGCCTTTTATATTTGAATTGTGGCTAAGCAGATGCTATGATGGCCTGTGAGAGGGATGCTAAGGTGTGGGACCATTGCTGAATGAGGAATTGAGATACTGATATCATGGTGAGGTGAGCTGTTAGCAAACAGCTTGGCCAGAAATGAGATGTCTAGGTTGTCTCCTTGTAATCTTTTCCTTCTCCTGCTGCTCAGCTGCCTACTGTATAGCTGGTGGCAAGGGTTGCATAAAAGATGCTGTTTGTTTTCATAATGTTACTTGCTCCCTGTTACTTGACCTGCTGCTCTCTCCCTTGCTCCCTCGATTGATAGTGCTGTTTATGAAACTCAAAAATCATAGACTACCCAACAATTCAATCTTTTAAATGATGACTTGCAATATTAGCACACAAATCAAATTTTATTTTAATATGGAACTACTCGTTTATAGATTTGTGTACTTTTTTCTCTGATTTCTGGAACGCTGCAGATCAAACCCATTCAGCTAATAGCACACATTTCCATTAGTGAATGTTTGTTTTAATTAGAATTCTATTTAAGTGCTTATTATTTTAATGCCTTGCTGGTTAAAGTTTGGTTAACTACCTGTTTAAAATACATAATACAATCATCCAGTAGATATGTAATTATAGTTATCTTCCTTCATGTCCATTTTACTCTTGGTACATTCAGGGTTTTTGGTTTTGAGCTAATAAGTAAAATTTGTCCTGTACCTTTGGAAAACTGCTTCCTTTATTTCTGTTTAAATGGTAGCAGAAATTAATTGTGTATGTTAGCAAAATAAAAATGGGATGCATTGTTTTATCAGGTCCCCAGAACAAATTGAAAATGGCTTTAAGAATGTTTTTCAAGCATATTATTCAGCAAAAAAATGATGCTTAGTATAAATTAGTATTAAAGAATTTAAACTGAAAACCTAAAAATTAAGCACAAGTGCAATATCACATTCATTTCCATGATGTTCACATCAACAGGATATTCACTAATTTGGGAAGAATCCACAAATCGGGTACAGTTTGTTAAGGGAATTCGGCTCTCCCCATTCTGAATTACAACGAAAATTCATCTTCTGAAAGCCCTTGTGTGGCCGGTGACCATGTATGGCTGTGACAGCTGGACCATCAAGAAGAGTGACGAGACTCGAAATAGCAGCATTTAAAATGAAAGGACTCAGGCGAATATTATGTGTGTGATGGACAGCACAAGCGGAAAAACGAGTCGGTGCTCAAGAAAGTTAGTGTTGAGAGGAATTTGTTTGAGGCCTTGGTATCAAGGAAGCTCACATATTTTGTGAGCAAACAGGTAAGTGTTTGGAAAAACGTGGTAATGCAAAGAAAAACACCTGGAAAATATGCACAAGGAAGACCCAGGATGGCATGGATGGCTAATATCAGAATGTGGACTGGCTTTTCTATGGGACTGCGAGGGCAGCAGAGAATGAAAGTCAGTGGAGAAAGACTGGTCATCGTGTGGCAAAGCGTCAGAACAAGGATAGATGAAAAGCAGAGCGACAGATACTCCTCATTATCATATGTTCTTAAATCAGACATGAAGATCCACCAATGTAGGAAAAATGGATACTCCAAGTGAATTAATTATATTAAATTTCACAATTTTTGCCAAGCTGGACAGTCTGCACCTGAACAGGACTGGGACAAATATTCTTGCAGGGAGATTTGCTAGCGCTGTTGACAAGGGTTTAAATTAGATTGGTAGGGGGCTGGGAACCTGGGGGCAGTTTTAGATTGGGGAAATTCAGAGTAGGGGACGGGAGACAGAAAATTAGCAAGTGACTCTGAAAGACAGAAGAAGCAAAGATTAAAAAGTGTACAGCACAGAAATTTGAAAGGTATATATATATAAATGCAAGGAGTATAGCAAATAAAGCCGAAGAGCTGAGGACACAGGTAGATACATGGCAACATGATATCATTGCTATAATCGAAGCTTGCCTTAAAGAGGGGCAACAATAGCAGCTCAACATCCCTAGATATAGAGTTTTCAGGCAGGATAGAGAGGAGGATAAAAGAGGTGGGGGTGCAGCATTATTGGCTAAGGAATCAATTACAGCTCTCAGAGAAAAGATATACTAAATGAGTCATCAAATGAGGCTGGGTTGAGCTCAGAAATAAAAAAAAAGGGGGCAGCCACATCCTAGGAGTGTACTATAGACCCCCAAATGGTGAGAAGGAGATAGGAGAGCAATTTTGTTGGCAAATATCTGAGTGCAAAAACAACAGAGCAATAATAATTGGGGACTTCAATTACCCAGATATCAGCTGGCATATGAACAGTGTGAAAGGCACAGAGGGCACAAAATTCTTGAACTGCATTCAAGAGAACTTTTTTAGCCAGCACACAACAAGCCCAATGAGAGGGAGTGCAATTCTGGATTTAGTCTTAGGAAATTAAACTGGGTAAGTGGATGAAGTAGCAGTGGAGGATCATTTTGGAGATAGTGACCATAATACAGTTGGATTTAGCGTCATTATGGAAAAGGACAAAGACAGAACAGAAGTAAAAGTTCTAAATTGGGGGATGGCAAATTTTATGAAGCTGAGAAGAAATCTGATGAAAGTGGACTGCATAAATTCTAGAGGGAAAAACAGCGACAAATCAGTGCTAGGCATTCAAAAGCAAGATACTACAGGTGCAGTGTAGACATGTCCCACAAAGAAAAAGGGTAGTACTGGTAAATCTAGAGCCCCCTGATTATCCAGAAGCATACATGGTAAGATAAAGCAGAAAAAGGGAGCTTATGACAGTCACAAAAACTTAGAAAGCCTAGAGGAATATATAAAGTACAGGGCCAAAGTATAAAAAGGAAATTAGGAAAGCAAAGAAAGGATATGAAAAAGTATTGGGAGGTAAAATCAAGGGAAAGCCAAAGATGTTTTATCAGTATATTAACAGCATGAGGGTAACTAAGGAAAGGGTAGGGCCTATCAGGGATATACAAAGTAACTTATGCATTGATGCACAAGGTGTGAGCAGGGTTCTTAATGAGAACTTTGTCTCTGTCTTCACAAAAGGATGATGCAGACATTCTAGTTAAAGAGGAGGATTGTGAAATATTAGATACAATAAGCATAGTAAGAGAAGAAATACTGGACAGTCTATCATCGCTGAGGGTGGATAAATCACCAGGGTCGGATGGATTGTATCCCAGGCTGTTAAAAAAAATGCCAGGGAGGGAATAACAGATGTTCTGAGGATTATTTTCCAATCCTCACTCGATGCAGGTGAACATTGTATCAATATTTAAAAAGGGTGCGAGGGGTAGGCCATTTAATTAGAGACTGGTCAGTCTGACTTCGGTGATGGGCAAATTATTGGAATCAATTCTAAGAGACAGGATAAACTGTCACTTAGAAAAGAACAAATTAATAGGGATAGTCAGCAGGTTTTGTTAGGGGAAAGTCATGCCTTACTGATTTAATCAAAATTTTTGAGGAACTCATAGGAGGGTTGATGAGGGTAGTGCACTGGATGTTATCTACTCGGATGTTAGTAAGGCATTTGACAAGGTTACACATGGCAGACTGGCTAGAAAAGTAAAAGTCCATGGGATGAAGATTGAATATGTGGCAAGTTGTATCCAAAATTGACTCAGTGACAGGAAACAAAGGGTTGATAGATGTTTTTGTGAATGGAAAGCAGTATCCAGTGGTGTTCCACAGGGTTCAGTGTTGGGCACCTGGCTGTTTGTCCTCTATATTAATTATTTTGATTTAAATATGGGAGGCATGATTGGGAAATTTGCACAAGACACAAAAGTTGGCCGTGTAATTGATAGCAAAGAGGACAGCTGTCGACTCCAGGATGATATCAATGGTTTGATTGAGTTGATGGGAAAATGGCAAATGGAATTCAGTCCAGAGAATTGCAAGGTAAAGCATTTGGGGAGGACAAACAAAGCAAGGAAATACAAAATAAACGGGAGGATATAGAAAGGGGTAGGGGAAGTGAGAGACCTTGGAGTGCACATCCATAGGTCCCTGAAGGTGTCAGGACACCTGCAGTGAATAAGGTGGTAAAGAAAGCACATGGAATGCTTTCACAGTATCACAAGATCTTTACAGTGCAGTAGGCCATTCAGCCAATCAAGTCTACACTGGCTCTCTAAAAGAGCATTCCACCTTGTCCCACTCCACAGTCGTATCCCCATTACCTTGCACATTCTCTCTTTTTAGGTAGCAATCAAATTCCTCTTCGAATACCTTGATCGAACCTCCCTCCACCAGTCTTTCAAGAAGTTTGTTCCAGACTCCAACCATCCTCTGGGTAAGGATATTTTTCCTCACATAATATTTACTCCATTTGCCAATAATGTTGAATCTGTGCCCCCTAGTTATTGATGTCCTCTTGAGTGGGAATAGTTTCTCACCATTTACCCTGCCCATACCCTCAGGGTCTTGATACCTCTATCAAGTCTCCTCTCAGCCTTCCTTTCTCAAAGGAAAACAGTCCCAACCTCTCCAATCTATCCTCAGAGCTACAGTTCTTCATCCCAGAATCAATCTTGTGAATCTCCACTGTACTCTCCCAATGCCTTCACATCTTTCCTCAAGTATGGTGCCCAGAACTGGATGCAGTACTCCAGACGAAGCCTAGCTAGTTGTCTAATACAAGTTCACCATGACCTCCTTACTCTTGTACTCAATGCCCCTATTAATAAAGCCTAGGATACTATATGCTTTATTAACTGCTCTCTCAACATGCCCTGCCATCGCCAATGCCATTGTATGTATACAACAAGGTTCCTCTCTTTCTGCACCTCCTTAAGAGGCTCTCCCTTTACTTTGTACTGTCTCACCATATCTTTCCTGCAAAAACAAATCACCTCACACTTCTCTTACGTTGAACTTCAGCTGCCAATTGTCTGCCCAGCCCACCAATATGTCCATGTCCTTTTGAAGTCCAAGACTATTCCCATCACAGTTGATGACATTTCCAATCTTTGCATCATCTGCAAATTTTGAAATCATGCCCTGTACACTACAGTCTAGGTCATTTATATATATCAGGAAGAGCAAGAGTCACAACACTGACGCCTCAGGGACTCCGCTACAAACTTTCTTCCAATCTGAAAAATAACCATTTATTACTACTCTCTGTTTCCTGTCACTCAGACAATTTCCTATCCAAGTGCCTACTTGCCCTTTTATTCCATGACCTAGAATTTTGCTCACCAGTCTATTGTGTGGCAATGTATCAAATGCCTTTTCAAAATCCATGTACACCATATCAACAACACGTCCCTTACGAACCTTTCTTTTTTTTATGCTTTCATTTGATGTGGGCATTGCTGGCTCAATGCCCTTGAGAAGTTGCTGCTGAGCTGCCTTCTTGAACCACTGCAGTCCATGTGGTGGATGTACACCCACAGTGCTGTTAGGGAAGGAGTTGCAGCAACAGTGAAGGAACAGAGATATATTTCCAAGTCAGGATGGTGCAAGGCTTGGAGGGGAAATTCCAGGTGGTAGTGTTCCCATGTGTCTGCTGCCCTTGTCCTTCTAGATGGTAGCGGTTGTGAGTTGGAAAGTGCTGTCTGAGGAGCTTTGGTGAGTTCCTGCAGTGCATCTTGTAAATGATACACACTGTTGCCACTGTGTGTCAGTGGTGGAAGGAGTGAATGTTTGTGGATGGTATGCCAGTTAAGTGGGCTCCTTTGTCCTCAAAGGTATCAAGCTTCTTGAATGTTGTTGGAGGTGCACTCATCTAGGCAAGTGGAAAGTATTCTTAACACACCTGACTTGTGCCTTGTAGATGGTGGACAGGCTTTGGTGAGCCAGGAGGTGGGTTACTCTCCAGAGTATTCCTAGCCTCTGACCTGCTCTTGTATCAACAGTATTTATATGGCTAGGCCAGTTCAACTTCTGGTCAACAGTAACCCCCAGGATTCAGCGATGGTAATGCCATTGAATGTCAAGGGCTGATGGTTAGATTCTCTCTTGTTGGAGATGGTCATTGCTTGGCACTTCTGTGCGTGAATGTTACTTGCCACTTATCAGCCCAAGCCTGTATATTTTCCAGTTTTTGCTTCATTTGGACATGGACTGTTTCAGTCTCTGAGGAGTCATGAATGGTGCTGAGTATTGTGCAATCATTAGCGAACGTCCCCAGTTCTGACCTTATGATGCAAGGGAGGTCATTGATGAAGATGATTGGGCCTAGAACACTACCCTGAGGAACTCCTGGAATGATGTCCTGGAACTGAAATGATTGACCTCCAACAACCACAACCATCTTCCTTTGTGTTACATATGACTCCAACCAGCAGAGAGATTTCCCCCAATACCTATTGACTCCAGTTTTGATAGGGCTCCTTGATGCCACACTCAGTCAAAAATGCTGCCTTGAAGTCAAGGGCAGTCATTCTCACCTCACCTCTGGAGTTCAGTTCTTTTATCCATGTTTGAACGAAGGCTGCAATAGGTCAGGAACTGAGTGTACCTGGCGAAACTCAAACTTTTCCAATGAGTTGTTTGATTGTCCACCACCATTCACAATTGAATGTGACAGATCTGCAGAGCTTAGATCTGATCTGTTGGCTGTGGCATCGCTTAGCTCTATCCCTTGCTGCTTATGCTGTTTGGCACGCATAGTCCTGTATTGATCGGGTTGACACCTCATTTTTAAGTGTGCCTGGCGCTGCTCCTGGCATGTCCTCCTGCTCGTTGAAACAGGGTTCATCCCCTGGCTTGGTGGCAATAGTAAAGTGAAGGATATGCCAGGCCATGAGGCTACAAATTGTGGTTGAGTACAATTCTGCTGCTGCTAATGGTGCAAAGTGCCTCATGGTTGCCCAGTCTTGAGTTGCTAGATCTGATCAAAATCTATCCTGTTCAGCATGGTGGTAGTGCCAAACAACACGATGGAGGGTATCCTTAATGTGAAGACAGGACTTCATCGCCACAAGGAATGTGCGGTAGTCACTCCTACCGATACTGTTATAGACAGATGCATCAGTGGCAGGCAAGTTGTTGAGGATGAGGTCAAGTATATTTTTCCCCTTTGTTGGTTCCATCTCTACTTGCCGCAGACACAGTCTAGCAGTTATGTCTTTTAGGATTCGGTACAACTGACCCACTCTTAATGTTGGACATTGAAGCCCCCCAACCAGAGTACATTCTGTGCCCTTGCCACCTTCGGTACTTCCTCCAAGCGGTGTTCAACATGGAGGAGTGCTGATTCATCAACTGAAGGGAGTGCGGTACATTGTAATCAGCAGGAGGTTTCCTTGCCCATGTTTGACCTGATGTCATGAGACTTCATGGGATCAGGAGTCGATGTTGGGGACTACCAAGGCAACTCCCTTCCGAGGGTTATTGGACAAGGTATTGATGACAAAAGCAGGGACGTAATGCTGCTATTGTATAAAACGCCAGTTAGGCCATACTGAAATTTTGTGTACAGTTCTGGTCGCCACATTGCAGGAAGGGCATAATTGCTCTGGAGAGGGTACAGAGAAGACTTACAAGAATGTTGCTAGGGCTTGAAGATTGCAGCTATTAGGAAAGATTAGATTGGTTGGGGTTGTTTTTGAGCATTGCTAAAAAAAAAGACATGTCTAAGCTTTTCATCTTGCACTCATCAGGACACTCGCAAGAATATTAAATATAAGGGGAAAAGAACAATTTTACTGTATGTGAAGAGAGTGCTGATTGGTTGGCAAGTGGCGTGGCCATGGAGAATGTACCACTGATGGTGACTGACAGTTAACTGCCAAGCATTCTTTGAACTTTAAACCAGACAGCCTGACCCTGATTGGTCAAGATATTGCCCTGAGGAATGAGTCAGCAAATGGCTGTCACTTATTTTGTTCAGATGAAACAGGCACAATGTATGCACGTTCTTCCTGTCTGCAAAGAACAGCGCCCTGTGTATTACATACGTAGCTTCCAGTACAGGCATATGCGCCACATTGCAAGCCTGACTGGCAATCTTAAACTGATTGACTGCGTAATTCTTAGCACACCGAGTATTTTTTAGCAAATGTTGTCCAATCGCGGAATCACATCTATTGGTGGACATTGTGTTTGAGTTTTGCAAACATGGGCTGGTTGGTTACGGTCTGTACCCTGCCCATTGCGAACAGCAACTTTTTTATAATTCATTCATGGAATATGGGCTTTGCTGGCTGGGCCAGCATTTATTGCCCATCCCCAGTTGCCCTTGAGAAGGTGATGGTGAGCTGTCTTCTTGAACCGCTGCAGTCTATGTGGTGTAAGTCACATCCACAGTGCTGTTAGGGTGAATGTTCCAAGATTTTGACCCATAGAACATGCTGGTTGACACGATCCACCAGGCTCTTGGATGTTTTCCTTAGAACAGAGGAGGCTGAGGGGTGATTTAATTGTGGCATATAAGATTATGAGGGACCTAGATAGAGTACGCAGGAAAGGCCCTAGTGGAGAGGTCAAGTACCGGGGGTGCAGATTTAAGGTGATCGTTAGAAGGATTAGAGAGCACATGAGAAAAAATGTTTTCACCAGAGGGTGGTGGGTGTCTAGAATTTGCTGCCTGGTTTGGTGTTGGGGGCAGGAACCTTAAACTCATTTAAAAGGTACCTAGATCAGCATCTGAAGTGCTGCAACCTGCAAGGCTATGGACCGGGTGCTGGAAGGTGGGTTAGAATGGACAGCTAGTTTTTTATTTTTTTATTTTTTTGGCTGGCTCAGACATGATGAACTGCATGGCCTCTTTCTATGTTGTAACTTTTCTATGGTTCTAAATGTTTTCAATCTAGTCCAGCACAATATAGCAAGCATAAGTCAAAAGAGTATAGAAAAGGCCTGGCTGATGAGCCTTTGCACCCAGATGGTGACTATATACCAAGTATAAGTTAATGATTATCAGCAACAGCTTCACAGCCTGCATTATTTATCTCTGATGTAAGATATCAGCAACTTTGTTCAGCACAGAACTCCCGAGAAAGACAAAATGAATCTGCTAAGTTCAGAAATTGCAGAAGTTAAGATATGATCTGAATTGCCAGACTCTAGAAGTTTTATTTGGATAAAAAAGTACATCATTATATTTGTATTTGACATTTTGACACTATACCCTGAAGGATTCTCAGCTTTCTGATGTGGCTGCTGCTGATTGATTTTAAGGAGGATTAAGTAAACGAAAGAAACAACTTACATTTATTTTGTGTCTTCTATGACTTCAGGGCGTCCCAAAGCACATCAGGACCAATGAAGTGCATTTGAAGTGTAGTCACGATTGTATTGCTTGAAGAACTGCATCCAATTTGTGCACAACAGGCTTCACAAATAGCAAAGCGATAATAAGCAGATAATCTGTTTTAGTGGCGTAGCTGAGGGATAAATGTTAGCCGGGGCCCGGGTTCTGAGACAACCATGTTCCAGACTTTGATTAATTCCTGATAAAAGACAGGCAACTCCTGCAATAAGACACAGAGACTTCCCAGATCTATAAATAGGAGCTGCGGGTCATAATTGAGGCTGTGCCCCCTGGCAGAAGAACTAAGTCATCAGTGCACACCATCAGAGAAGGGGCTCAACTAAAGTATTGCTGCAGGATCTGAAAGCGGATAGTTGCCATCTGGGTGCAAAGCCACACCAGCCAGTCCCTCATTATACTCTTTTGAGTAAACTAAATCCAAGTAAATAAAGTAACTAATTAACAACTGCTTAAAGGGGTTCAAGGGGTACTGTAGCTAAAAGAAAACTACAGAGAAAATTTATCAAATTAAAATAACATTCCTTGCCTGATGAGGCACTCCAATCCCTGCTATATCCACCGGTCACATAAGGCCTCAAGTGTACCGGCAGACATTGCGTGCTTCCTCTCCAAGGACATCTGGATGCAAATGTAATCACTGAAGAGGGGCAGTTAGTCGTGTCAAATGACCCTGTCAATGACCCCTGCTTGGACTTGTTAATGGCCTCCTTGGCCAGGCCTAGGAACAGGCTAACAAGGAGGTCATCCACCCTGCCCCCACTCCCCTCCAAACCAGGTGGCCAAGGATCAGGAGCGTGGAGCTGAGTTGAAACCAAAACTTGAGGAGCAGCCCCCTTAAATATTCAAAAAGGGGCCACAATCTCACACAACCTATATAAACATGGAACATGGACTTCTCAGGCTGCAGAAAATACAGGCAACCTGTAAATCATCTTAATATTCTATTGCACAGGACCGCTGCGTGCTACACACGCCATGCCAAATCCCTGATGGAACTCCCACATAGAGAGCTTCCCACCCAGGGCCCCCGACTCCACCGGACAGCAGGACGGAATACCATGGCATTTCCAAATGGCCAACGAGGGTGAGCAAGCGGAGGGTGTGCAGCAGCAGCCCAGACAGGAAACCAGTCCGTACAGAGTGGAATGGCATGGAGGAGATCTTCATGAGACGGGTCAAACTGTGGGGTGAGATTCCCTAAGGAGGTTTCGGGGCCTGGGACCAATGTGAAATTTCGTCCAAACAGGGGTTAGTTTGGACAGGACTCCACCATATGCTTGGGCTGCCTGGACAGTTCAAGTGCAGCAGGGGCCAAGCACCATGTTTTAAGACTCTGGATGGCTTTGGCCATGAAATGGACATCGACAGACGCATGACGTGCAGGTTCCTGTGGTATCACCTAGCCCACTCCTCCACTATCCAGCATGTCAACCCAACAGCCCAAGCCCTCTCTTCCACCAGCCACATGACTCTGTATTGGTGAAAATGAGGAATCCTGAGCAGCGGCCAGAGGTGTAGCACTGTCAGAGCACAACAGAGTGCCACTCTGGCACCTCCGACCAGGGCCGAGATATGGGGGGTAGCTGCTGACAGTTCCAAACACCAGCACTCCGGGGCTCAGGAGGCTCGGGCTCCGTGTTTTAAATGGAGTTCTCATCATCCTCACTGACCAGCCAGAGCTTAGGATCTAACAGATCAACTTAAAAAAAAATCAGAACTTAGCATTCTCTGTTAGGTCAATTTCACTTGTTGCTATGCTACTGCTGAGGAGGTTTGGGGATAGGAGGGCGTGGTAGCTGGGGAACAGGGCATTGGGGGAATAATGGGGGGGGTGGTTTGGGCGTGTTAGGGAGAGGGAAGTGGGGAGGAGGTTGGAAGGGTGTTGGGGTGGAGGGGGAGTAGCAATCATCATTTGGTTCCATAAATGTCACCTTTACAATGAACCAAATCACCAGATGTTTTCTGTAATTTTCTCAAAAGTATTGACAGATTTTGTTTTTAAAAAAGATGGAATTTCTTTTCTGAACGAGTGCAGAATAAAGACTTGAAGTGGAAGCCTTTTAGAATCAGCTTGTTCTTTTAAACACATTTTAAACTACAGCTGAGCAATCCCCAGTAGTTAATTATTTTTCAGACTACTGGGCCGTTTATTTACCATCCACTGGAGTCATTCTTTTGAATTTGCTCAGGCTATTAAACCAAGAAGTATGAATATGCGAACATTTCCAACACCTTCCGCTTTTTATAATTTCAATTTATACTCGGGCAACACTAGAAGAGAAAAGTTACAAAGATCCCAAACCGAATAACCACATGAACAAAAATCGTACCAAAGGACACAAAAAAAACGTAGATGTGATGTCATTGTCATTATTAATACAAATATAATACAAATGTCAATATAAGTCAAATGAGCAGCAGCGTTGAAAACAATTTTTGCGCTGACTGTTCTGTCTTCTCTCAAGGTGTGTCACGCTTTGCGAATATATAACCGTCCAAAATGAGCATCAAGGGTACAAATGTCAGCGATCGGGCACCTGAATGCAATTTACATTTTTAAAGCAATTAGGAAAACATTAATTACCAAAAAAAATATATTGACTATGGGGCCCCAAGTATAAAACAATTTGCATGTGTCCTGAAGGTGGCTGGAAGAGGATGCAGCTAATTAACCTCATGTTTAAACTAGTGTCCTTATATTATTTGTGCACTCTTTCCCCCGCCAACTTTACACTCTGGTCCAAAAGTTACATGCACTCTGGGATTGGCCAGAAAAAGTTTTTGTGAGCATCCTGATTGGTGAAGAAGTTTCACAGGGGCAAGACCAGTTGAGCAGGGCAAAGAAAATGAACCTCACTCCCCACTTTTCAGTGCTTCAAATTCAGGAAATTCCAGGGGAACTTTAATCAGAAGCATTTTGTTTTTTTTAATTTAAAAAAATAATTTACTGGACTGTTTAATGACAGAAGAAATAATAACAGTTCAATGGAACTCTTTCATTTTTCTTCCTAACGCTACCATCAAAGCAATGAGTGATTAACAGGAAAAACTTGTTTAGGCAAGGCCTTGCAACGAGAACAAAGATTTACTACTTTGTTTCATGGGTTCTGACTCCTGTATTAAGGCGGATAAACGGCACTCACTGTGAACGGTGGAGTGCGGATCATCTTTCATTACCATGGCGTAATGAAACAGGTAGTGTTACGTGACAGACCGACTATATGGCCAAGATCAGGCAGTTCTGAAGATCTGTTCAGCCATCTAAGTCCATTCCTGGAGCTTTTTTTGGTCACTTTAATAATGAGATGTTTCTATTAAGCATGTTTGTAAAAGCTTAACTTAGCCCAGCAATGATATGCTGTTAACTGTTGCATCTCTTAAACATTTTCCAGTACTGTACTTAAGAAAGGTCATGGACCCAAAGCCATTCTGTTTCTCTCTGCACAAATGCTTCCAGGCCTGCTGAGTATTTGCAGCATTTTGTGTTTTCTAAAAACATTCAGAATTGCAGCATCTATTTTGAACTTGTGTTATTTTTGCTGTTGGTTCTGATGTCATTAAGGGGGGAAAGTTAGCTCTAAGGGGAACAACACTTTGCACTGATCTGCCTGTACCAACGGACACAACGTGCTGCCTCTCCAGAGATATCCAGATACGGGCATAATCACAAACGAAGGGGAGGCAGTTAAGTCTAACGACCCATTCTGCCGCCTGTGCCTGGTCCTGTTACTGGCCACCTTGGCCAGGCCCTGGAACAGGCTAACAAGGAGGTCCTCCGCTTGCCTGCCTCCCTCCTACCACTTCCCAAAGATCAGGAGCATGGGGCTGCAGTACAAACAAAACTTGAGCAGGAGTCCCTTCAAAAAGTGGAACAGGGGCTGCAACCTCGCACAACCTATATAGACATGGAACACAGAGTCTTCAAGACCAAGTCCCTTTTTATAATCTTTTGAGTAAAAATCAATTAAACATTAATCAATAAACAAACTAACAAATTGACAGACCCTTAAAGGGGCACCATAACAAGAACCAAATCTTCAAAAGAAACTTAGCTAATATTTCGGTGGGAGATGATGCATTCCACCTCTATAGTACCCATCGGCCCAGAAGGCCTCAAGCATATCAGTAGACACTGCATACTATCTCTGCAAGAGCTCCTGAGCATGGACTTAACAATGGGAAAGGGGTAGGGAGTCAGGTTGAACAATCCCTCAAATACCCACGTCTGGACCTGTATTTTTCTTATTATTTCACGGGATGTTGGCGTTGCTGGCTAGGCCGGGATTTTTATTGCCTATTCCTAATTGCCCATGATAAGGTGGTGGCGATCCACGTTCTTGAACTGCTGCAGGCCATGTGGTGTAGGTATACCCACAGTGCTGTTAGGGAGGATTTTGACCCAGTCAGTGTGAGGGAACAGTGATATAGTTCCAATTCAGGAAGGTGTGTGGCTTGGAGGTGAACTTGAAGGTGGTGATGTTACCAGGCATCTGCTGCCCTTGTCCTTCTAGGTGGTAAAAGTCACAAGTTAGGAAGGTAGCCACTGTTGATAGCCATCTTGGATAGGCCCGGGAGAAGGCTTACAAGGAGATCCTCTGCTCTGCCCACACCCCCACCACCTGCACCAGGTGACCAAAGGTCAGGACTGTGGGGCTGAAATGCAAACGGAATGCAAGGAGCTGCCCCGTCAAAATCTGGGACAGGGGCTGTAACCTCACACAACCTACGTAAACATGGAACTTGGACTCCTCAATGCTAAAAAACTAAGTTATCTTTTATATGTGTTCAAGGGGGAGGAGGGGGCAAGAGGCTGCAGGGGGAAGAAGAGAAAGACCAGGGGTTGGGGGAGCACCGAGGGGAGATGCTGCCGGGCAGGGGTGGTGAGAAGCGGGCAGGAAGCTACCAATGGGGTGGGAAGAGACTGGGAAAGGAGGGAGGAGACCACTGGCTGGGGGAGAGAGAGATTGGAAATAGGCTGCCAGCAAGTGGGTGGAGGGTGTTGGGGGAAGAGGCTGTCAGGATGTGAGGGAGAAGTGGCTACGATAGGTGGGGGGAGGCTGGAATGGGGAGGGAGGCAGGCTGTGAGGAGCAGAGAACAATTTTAAACCTGCCTACAAAGGAATGCTCAGCTAACGGAGAGCCAGGAAAACTTGAAGCCACCGGGGTAATGAATTCCTTGCAAATTAATGTGGAGTCTCTAGCTTAAGGATGCATGAGTCCAGGAGCTACTGTGTGAGAGAAAAATGTAGTGGATGTTACTGTAATGAATACTATGTTAAATGGAGACTTTAATGCTGAACAGTTTTATTTCACAAGAAAGTTGTACATTGTTATGTTATCACCTCTTGAAGCATTTCACATACTGTGACTTACTGGAGGTGCAGTTTTCCAGTTAATGAAATCTTTTGGAAGTGTAATGAAGGCAATGTGCAGTAAATGATCAAATAATTTTGTGGAGTCTAGGACTAGGGAGCCCCTGGAAACCAAAAGTACTTCCCAAAAATAAAAGTAGCATTTGATAAAATCTCAAGAAGAGCCCCTGGAGAAAAATAAAATTCATCCCTGGCCAGGACACCAGGAAAACTCCTCTGCACATGGGACCTTTTACATCCACCTGAGATGCTAAAATCTCAGCCGAAAATGGCACCTCCATCAGTACTACACCGACATGCCAGTCTAGGTTTTGTCCTCAAAGCCCCTGGAATGGCACTGGACATCAGAAACTTCTGATTCAGCGAGCTGCCGCTGAATCATGGCTGACACTGTGAATCGTATGGAGTGGAATTGCCAGTACAACACTAAACACTAAATTAAAAATGCAGTTATTCAGTGAAATAACATATGGTTAAAGCACATAAACCCAAGGAAGGATACCTCTTTGAGCCAGTGTAACTGAAATAAAATTACAATTGGACTAATCAGGGATCAATAGCTTAGCAAGAAAGGGTCAGTGGCAGGGATCAAAAATCAGAATACTACAGATGCAGGAAATCTGAAATAAAAACAGAAAATGCTGGAGATAGGTTAGTTCAGCAGGGTAGGCAGAAACTGTGGAGAAAGAAATAGAGCTAATTTTTCAAATTGATGACCCTTCATCAGAACGAAGAAAAGTTAGAGACGAAATAGGTTTTGAGCAAAGAGTGGATGGGACAAGAACAAAAGAAAGAAGGGACTGTGATAGGCTAGGGGACAGGAGAGACTAAATGACAGAAAAGTTAGTCTCACAGAGCCAAAGGCAATGGAGGTGGGTCAAGAAAAGGATCAAAGAAACAATAGGTCTGTCTAGAGCAGAAGAGATGCTGTCTGAAAGCAAACATTAGAGAAAAGCCAAAACATGCAAAGAAAACAAAATAAAATGGGGAACAGGGTTTATAGTCTGAAATTGTTGCATCCAATGTTGAGTCCAGAAGCTGTAAAGTGCCTAACTGAAAGATGAGGTGCTGTACTTCAAGATTAGGATTCATCTTCACTGGAACAGACAAATGACAGAGATGTCAAAGTGAGAGCAAGGTGGAAGATGAAAATGACAGACCACGGGAAGCTCAGCATCATGCTTGCAGACTGAATGGAAGTGTTCTGCAAAGTGATCGCTCAATCTGCATTTGGTCTGCTCAGTGTAGAGGCGAACATATTGTGAGCAGCAAATACAGTAGAATAAACTGCAAGAAGTGCATGTAAGTCGCTGCTTCACCTGGAACAAATGTTTGGGGTCTTGGACGTTGAGGAGAGAGGAGGTAAAATAACAGGTGTTACATCTCCTGCATTTGCATGGTAAGGTGCCATGTGAAGGGGCACAGGGTATTGGGGTGATTGAGAAGTGGACCAGAGTATCACGAAGGGAAATGCCCCTTCAGAAAGTTGAAAGGGGTGTGGAAAGATGATGTATGGTGGTGGCATCATGCTGGAGGTGGTGGAAACAGTGGAAAATGATCTAGTGAATCTAAAGGCTGGTAGGGTAGAGGTGAGTGCAAGGGCAAGGGCAACCTTATCAAGGTTCTGGAGGGAGGGGAAGGGGTGGGAGCAGAAGTGCAGGAAGCATGGCAGACATGATTAAGGGCCCTGTCAACCATGGCGGGGGCTGGGGTGGAATGCTTATTGAGGAGAAAAGACGACTCAGAAAGGCTAATGTCATCTTCAGAGATGGAGATGGAGCAACTGAGAGGGTCATAACTGCCAGCTTTAACAAAAATCAGAGACTATGAGCAGACTGAATTGCACTGAAGTGTAGTGACGGATGTGGAAATCAGCCTTCTTCCCACTGACCACAAGGGCAAGTTTTTGTACCTTATTTTCAGCTTCCCACCTTATTAATTATGCAGGCATGGGAAACACACCCTATCCCTGGCAGACGGCCTCCGATTCACCCGCTACGCTGTTACCTCACCGCTTCCTCATTCCGCATGCCATATTTAAACTGCAGCCGTGTTTACAGTTCTCAATGCTTGCAGCTAAGGACTGCTCTGGTGAAGGCATGGCCCCAAATGTCAAGAAGAGTACAGCCCCCAGATTCAGTGGCAAGTCCCTGGAATGCCTTTTGGATGCCATGGAGGTTCACCATGACATCCTCTACCACCGCTCTGGCCACAAGAGGTCCAGAAATCCCATCACTCCAGCTTGGCAGTGGCAGAGGTGGTCAGTGCCAACGCTGCATAGAAGAGGTCGGCCATGCAGTGCAGCAAGAGGATGAATGATTCCATCCATGCTGCCAAAGTAATTCAACTATCTCATCGCCCTAAGTTCACACACTCACAAGCCCATCACAAATTCACTGGCATCTCACTCCCTGCTAGTTCAAGAGACATCATCATTCACTCTCTCACCCACACCCTCACATCTCTGTCTGGCCTTAACTCCTCTGGAGATTGCCTCCTCATCCCATCCAGCACATACAAATGCCTGGCATTCTTCTCATCCACCTTGGCATGCACCTCACTCACTCTCTCCATTTGTCTTTATGCAGGACAAGGTTGTGCAGAGTAAAAGGGAGAGGTCCCAGATGAGGGATGGAGTGCTGGACATCAAGGTGCTCACAGCCTTCAAAAATCAAGCTATTGAGCTGGCCGGAGAGGACGGGGACTGTTCCTGCAATGACAATGAGGTTGGCGGCAAACACCCACATGAGGAACCAGCAACGGATCATCCCTCACTCAACGCAACTGTGAGTACTCTTTCCTGTTTTTCACTCGGCTGCCATACACTAATTATCTCTATTTTCTTTCATAGGCATCTCTGCCAAACACCTGACACCCTCAGCCAGCCAGGCCCTCAGCTCCAGTTAAGAGGACATCTTGGATGAAAAATTAGAAATGAACAGCCTTGAAGACCCACAGTGCTCATCCACACCCTTCACCAGCTCAGAGGTAAACCCCTTGGTGGGACCTAGATCTAGAGCAGGATCAATATCACAATCTGGTCCACAGCAAGCAGAGGCAGGGATATCCAAGGTCGCGAGCACTCAGAGGACTAGCGAAGGCAAGGAATCTGCTGAGTCCAAGTCAGATGATGAGCCTCTGGACTCAATCCTCAGTCAGTTGGTGGAGCTGCAAAGACAAGCACGGGAACGTCAGGAAGGGATGCCCGCTGCACTCCTCGGATTGCAAGGCACAATGGAGGAGTCTTCAGGCTGAGGCGATAGCACCGTCATGCCAATGTACTGAGGTCAACACTAGTAGGATGGCAGCAGCCATAGAGACCTTGGTCCAGGATATTGGTCCTGCATAGCTGTAGCCATTAGTGGCCTCCAGTAATGTCAACACGAAAGGGTTGGGGGGCAGCTCAATCTCACTCCAGCTGCTCCTTCTCCTCTAGTCAGGCAGGGGCCCTCAGGCACCCACAAGGACAACCAGCAGCTGGACACCCAGGAACCATCCACGCAGATGATTCCAGGAATGTCCGGCTTATCTCAATACCCTCTTCCTGTGACCCCATCACCTCAAGCTCCACAGACCGAGAAGTATGCACCTGCCCCACAGCGGGACATTCAAATCAAGCCTCAGCCCTCCAGAGGACACCTGGCAAGGTCATCACAGACAATGGGGCATTGCAGTCAGCAGGCTGCCTCCACCTCCACTTTGGATGTCGGGGATGCACCCTGATGTAGCATTGGACTTAGGGAAGCCAAATACCATTAGGAACACAACGGTGGCTCGGGTATTTACAACATATATATAATGTATATAATTGCAAATAAAATACCATCCATTCCACACTCCCTTTTGCTTATGCCTCCTTTTCATGATGAGATGTGTTGCAGTCAGCATAGTCCCTTGCCCCACTTAGGTCAGCTGTTGCTATCATGGGCACCTCATCTATGAGGTCTGCTTCCAGTTCATCAGTGTTGGGCCGATTTCAAATCATTTCCAACATCAGTGGTGCCTTGTCCTTAATTTTAGATGTGCTTGTGGAAGGCACATCCTTCACATGCTTTGCAGAATCATGTCATGTTCACTGTGGAATGTGTACCAGAGGCAGGGGTGTTCTCCCATCTCATCTGCATGATTGAAGGTGTAGTGTTGAATGACAGATGTGTTAATGCATGGAGAAGGGTCAGATATCCCAGAACTCAATGTACATGTTAATTGCCAGGGCTTTCATGCTATGAGACCATACTCAAAGCTCATGTGCGCTCCTGTCTGGCAACTGCATTTGTGACTTTGACTGCACATCTAATAGGCTGACCAATAAGTGTGAGCTTATTGTCACCTCAAATCGACGAAACTCTAGCCCTCTCAGCATTACTATTATCCTGGCGTATGAACCTACAGCACTGAGCGTCTCTCATCATATACTTGTCTGTGTCATGGCCACAAGGCTCTCGTCTCAATGTATGGATGCAGCACTGTGCCTCTCCTCACATGAACACTGGCCGAGAACACTGATACTAATTCCAAATGGTTATATCGGGCAGGCAATCGTGCCTTTGAGCATGCTCCGGATGCGCACATTATTACTTCACACACTGTTGAGGGGAGCAATGGGATAGCGAAGATGTAGTGAAATGGAAGTGTGCTCTTCATTAGAAATGACACGTAACCTTGAGGGCTTTATGGTCTCTGAGCATTTTACAGTTCGCCAGGACTAGGGATAGCTATGAGGGCACAATGTCTGCGTTAAAGAGGAGGCATTTTAATGTCTGGCAGGCAGTTGGTTGAATATTGTCATCTTCAGGTGGTCCACATCCATAGTGGAGTGAGGATAAATGCAGGCAACCATCCTTGACGGAGTGTGCTGGATGTCAATGGGAAAGTGACACAGAGTACTGACTGATCTCTAAGCTGATTGAGACCTGTGGAACGTCCTTGGCCGATTTGGCCCAAATTTCATCTATCAGTTTCACCTTGAGGAGTGTTATCCCTTTGAAGGCTACCACCTACGAACCCACTCAGGATAGTGGAACAGCTCCTGCCTCTCAAGCTGCTGTCATGACTGGGATGCTGGAGATCTTCGGACATCTGATGCTGGTACCCCCTCCTCCAGTCTCTGCCTCATCTCAGCAAGGACACATGCTCCTGAGGCTTCATCATCTTTCAAAGAATCAGGGCAATGTGAACCTGATGTGGAACTACTCACTCTCATTTTGAAGCGCATTGTTGAAATGAGAGGAATAGCAAAGCTGCTGTTCATGTTGGCCCATGATGAAGGGCACTTGTCTAAGAGGACACTCACTGCAATTAGTCATCCTCCTCCTGGAGTCTGGTGGTTATGAGGCCCTCACATGCATGCCTGCCTCATTTGGCCAGTGCAATTGCCTCTTCATCTCGGTTCCCTCGACCTAATCACCCTCAACCCCTTCAATATCCTCCTCATCGGAGGAGACGTGCAGCTCTTCCATGTCAGCATCTGGAAAGTCCTCCTCCCTTCATGGGTGCCAGGTTGTGCAAGCCATGATGATCCATGAGACCCTCTGGGGACTGTACTGGAGTGCTCTGCCAGACCTGTTCAGGCATCGGAATTGCATCTTTAGGATCCCTATGGTATGTGGCCAGCTGAATGCACTTGGCTGGGAGCGGGGGGGGGTGGGGAGCGTGGGCACAAATTAATAAGGAAGCCAACTGAACTGTGCATTCCCACATGAGCAGAGAGGCACACCTGAGGCATGTTAGTAGTCTCTCAATGGCATTGCAGGGACTCACCAAAATGAAGCAATGATGCGCCTTCATGTGAGGCTAACCACGCCAAGTGGCACTAATCGATCTCCTTGGTTTTGCCCCTTGCTCGCAGCGTGGAAACTCCTCAGATCAATAAAGAATTTCAGCAGTTGGGCAACTGGACAAGCTTCAGAAGCATCTTTCAGTGGTGGCGCTGGATGGTTCACAGAACATAAGCCTCAGGCTCGAAATATCTCACAGCCTGACTAAAAACTGACACTCATGTATATTCCAGAGACTCTAATATTACAGTGCTGTGAATGAGACTGCCAGTGCTGTGCTGAAAGCAGCACATACAGGCACCTGGCCAAAGCAATCTCATAGCAATCCCTCATGTGAAGTGGGTTGGGGAAGGACCTTCACACACGCCCCACCACCCATCCTTTCAGGGGCGAGCACTTGCCAGCATGGGAACAAAGCCCGTGCACCCACATTCGCTGACGAGTCATTGATAGAAAGAGGACCTTTGCAGATTAATCATGACTCGTCTGAGAGGAAGCCATCAGGAGGATGAAGCCTGGATTTATTGCAGCCTGTATAATAGCATCCAGGCATGAGAGAAGGAGAAGACTGTCGGAGGAGGCTGGCTCTCCAAAGGGCAGAGCAAAACCCTCAAAACCAAGAGCAGCAGGGTCCACTCCGAACGCAGGGGATGAGGAGAGCAGAAATGTCATGCGTAGACACCTCGCAAGACTCAGGGTGAACAGAAATAACATGTCTTATCTGCAGATAAGCTAGAATCAGTGTCACCAATGCCTCTGGTGACTCACATTTGCCACATTCTCCAGGAATCGGCGCCACAGGGACTGGGAGGACATATATTGCCAGTGGCTCTAAAGTGAGAGGGGCACTCAACTTCTACGCCACCTGCTCCTTCCAGGGCTCCACTGGGGACTTCTCGAGCATCCACGCACAAGTGCATACTTGAGGTAACAGATGCCGTTTTCACCAAGGCCCACAATTTATATCAACTTCAACAGAGATCAAGTGAGCCAGGATGTCAGAGCACTGGGTTTTGCAGAGATTTCCAGGTTTCCACAGGTGCAGGGTGCCATCGACTGCACTCATGCTGCTGTCAAAGCTTCCTGACAACAGGCACTCCAATACATGACAGGAGAGGCTTCCACTCGCTCAATGTACAGTTGGTATGCAACCAAACAAACAAATCCTGCAGGTTTGCACCAGATACCCAGGAAGCACCCACAACTCATACATCTTCAGGGGCTTCAAAGGATTCAGGGCCAGCTCCTCAATGATAAATGTTACCCACAAAAGGACCTGACTGATGAGGCCCATTCAGTGGCCTCAAACTCCTGCAGAGAGAAAGTACTATGAGGCTCATGCTGCTACCCAGACATTGCTGGGTCACACCATAGGGATTCTAAAGCCATCTGCACAGCCCTCACAAGCAGGGTCTTTTCTAATTTACATTTTGTACTGTGCAATTCGCTGCAGGTTTGAATATGGTGGTGCTAAGCTCTCACTGTCAGGCTTCCTGTGTGTATGGAACTCCCCCAACCCACCCCCATCATCACCAAGCAAGTTAACGTCAAAGACCTCTCAGTCCTCCCCCTGTATCCCTTGGTCCCATTGTTTTTGTGGTAGATATCCATTTGTTAGCCCAAAGACATTGAGGTGGAGGTGCCTATGCCCAGTGTACACCTCAGCCTTCACCATCTTGAGGCCACTTGCATGGTTCAACATGTACCCCCATACACATCCTGGGATACCCCCCTTCCTCAGTACTGCCCTAGCCCTTTCTTCGTCTGAGGCCACTTCTCCCTTTTCCCCAAGCAAGCCCTAAACCTGCAGCCATTGAGAATCCACCCTGCCTTACTGCCGGTCTGGTAGATAGAGACTTGCCCATGTGCCTCCCTAAAAGTGATGTGGTGCTGCCTGTGAAGGTTGATGCTGATGACCTCGAGTACTGTCCAAACCAAGGTAGGCAAACGAACTTCAAAGTCACAAGCGAAGTGCAGGTTGCCAGGTGCATATCAGTTATGTACCATCATGAATACATAACCTCATGATCCAGCATGGGGAGATGGTTCCGACAAGCAGGACTTATGATGGGATGTTAATGTATTGAAATTAGCTTTCTAATGCAAGGTGGGGAAAACACAGCTTGCCATTGACTGGTGGAGTGGACAATTGCAAACTGGTTTTATGACGAGGTGAAACCAATTTTTGTGATCTCCTGTTATTCTCTGCTCCCGCACACCATGACGCCTCCCGCAAATGGGGCCAGAAAATCCCAGCCTGTGTTTAAGCTCATTTGTGGTTTAAAACAAGAAAAGAGAAAAAAGGAAATATGAAGCGCTGCTGGAAGCAAAAACACCATGTTGTATTTATATATTAGTGCAGTAAAACATCCTGAGACGCTTCACAGGTATGTTATAAAGCAACCTCTAACACCGAACCACCCAAAGAAATATTGGGAAGATGATCAAAACTTTGGTCAAAGAGGTCAATTTAAAGGAGGAAAGAATAGTAGTGAGGCAGAGAGGTTTAAGGAGGGAATTCCAGTGCTTAAGGCTTTGGAAGCTGAAAACATGGCCATCAATGGTGGAGTGATTAAAATTGGAATGCTCAAGAGGAAATAATTGAAGGAACAGAATTATCTTTTAAGGATTGTAGAACGGAGGAGATTACAGAAATAGAAAGGGGCAAGGCTTGGAGGGATTTGAAAAGGAGGAGGAGGAGGAGAATTTTAAAATAGATGCATCACTTAACTGAGCCAATGATTAGTGAGCACAGGGGAAAGAAAAACAAGTCAATGTTTGACTTTTCTTCCGAACGACAGACTTAAAGACACAAAGATAGATACACAAAGGTAGAGATAAAGCTTTACAGCATTGAGAAAAGAATGCAAGTCACATGCAAGGAAGGCACAGGAAATGCTCCCAGATCAATAACTAATCACTCCTTCTGCTTCCCAGAGTAAGGTTGAAAGATAATTTCTAATAAAACTGTTCTACTTGAATGCCAATAAAATTAGAAAATTCAAAAGTTGCTGTTAACTTCTGTCCTATTGTGGCCAGATGAATATTTTCAATCAGAAAATTGAAAAAAAAACAGAATTAACGGAGTGTTAGATGCAGAAATCAGAGTTTGAACTTGATTAGTACCCAGGAAGCTTTCTGATTGTATGAACTGAAATATACCTCTTACAATATCTCTCCCTCGCTGAGCACAATTAAAGGAAAATAATGGACATAAATAAACAAAGAAACAAACAAACAAACAACTGAAGGAAAAAGTGCAAGTTGATTATATTTGTCTTAATTAGGTCACCCAGCTCTCAGTTAAAGGAGTTTTCAAATTCTGAAATACTTTTGCCTGGTCTTACAAAACAATTTAAAATGACAGAATTAAATGCTGCATTTAACCTATTAAAATATTTTCTCCTGTATCAAATTACCATTTACAATATGCAATCTGTCAGCATGCATTTTTCACCCAGCAGAAAGATTAGGAACATCCACTGGGAATTCAATACTAATTCCAGTAGAATTGTGATATAAAAGTAGATGTGTAGTGTTAGCTCTGCTATCTCTCATCTGCGGCACAGCTAAGGTTCATCAGCATCTGAATATCTTTTACAGTGAGCATGAGTAGTGTTGAGAAAGGGTCCAAATCCTAATATAAAAACAAAAAAACTGCGGATGCTGGAAATCCAAAACAAAAACAAAAACAGAATTACCTGGAAAAACTCAGCAGGTCTGGCAGCATCGGCGGAGAAGAAAAGAGTTGACGTTTCGAGTCCTCATGACCCTTCGACAGAACTTGAGTTCGAGTCCAAGAAAGAGTTGAAATATAAGCTGGTTTAAGGTGTGTGTGTGGGGGGCGGAGAGAGAGAGAGAGAGAGAGGTGGAGTGGGGATGTGGTTGTAGGGACAAACAAGCAGTGATGGAAGCAGATCATCAAAAGATGTCAACAACAATAGTACAAAAGAACACATAGGTGTTAAAGTTAAAGTTGGTGATATTATCTAAACGCATGTGCTAATTAAGAATGGATGGTAGGGCACTCAAGGTATAGCTCTAGTGGGGGTGGGGAGAGCATAAAAGATGTAAAAAAAAAAAAAAATTTTTTTTTTTATATATAATGGAAATAGGTGGGAAAAGGAAAATCTATATAATTTACTGGAAAAAAAAGAAAAGGAAGGGGGAAACAGAAAGGGGGAGGGAGCTCACGACCTAAAGTTGTTGAATTCAATATTCAGTCCGGATGGCTGTAAAGTGCCTAGTCGGAAGATGAGGTGTTGTTCCTCCAGTTTGCGTTGGGCTTCACAAATCCAAATCCTAATAGTCTAATTATGTGTTTGTTTAGCCGCATTGCTCTGAAAGTACAAGGCACTAATTTCCTCCAGTGCCTTTTTTCTCTGATCTGCCACACGGAGTATCATATAACATTAGGTAGGTGTTCTCAATTACTTTTTCAAATGTCTCCAAGAAACCAGGTATGGGTGGTGGTTCTTCCAATCCTTATTCTTTTCTTCTTGGAAAAAACTTGTGGCTCGGTTTTGGCATCCACCCCAAGGAGGTCATAACCCTCCATAACCATTCACCCAGTATCCACCATGGGAAGACCTCAGGAGCTACGTGGAGATGAAAAAAATCTAATAACAATCTAATAAAGCTCTCATTCCTCCACATTTGATAGTGAAAAAACTCCCATCCATAGAAGTCCATTCAGCACTTTTAAATGTCTTCAAGTGGTTAATCTTTTATTATACAAACAAACCTCACAAAGCCAATCCTTTAATAGACTCTGAACTGTCAAACTGCAAACTCAGAACCCCCTGCTGAAAGATAATTTCTGTTTATGAATTTTGGATGAGTTTTAGAATAACATCATATCAACCCTTGGGGAAATGTCATCAAACTGCTCCGCTGAAACTGGATGACTAGATGCTACCTTTTCTAACCTGCCTGTCCATCAAAGCAGTCCAGCAGAGGGCTTTTTTAACTTCTCACTAGTAGCTGTAGCCAAGCTTGAGGAACAGTGCATTTGAAAAAATGTAAATAGTGACAGTTGTTATACGGACCTAATCTGCCTTCATACATCTACTCCATCAATTCATGACTCCCACACTGTAAGTTAGCCAAAATGGGGCTTGTTTGAGCTCACTCAGTTCAAATGGCCCTACTGAGTTTGGGTTTCCCTCCTGACAAAAATTGGATGTTGGAAATTGGGGCAGGTCTTCCGCATCTGAATCCCGCCTGCCATTTTAAAAAGTCCATGGAGTCTTTCTGAATCTGTAAAAAAATCCAGCCCTTGGAGACTCAGTTGTTTTTGTAAAATTATAACCTAGTTATAGTAAAATATTGAGCACATCACTCTGTGTAGTTCCTAAGGGACAAAGCAGTTATGTTTCATACCTCAATTGGTGTCAATTGACACCAATACCACTAATCACGAAGTGGCTAATTCCTATCTATTCAATGGCTGACTTATTTTTCCAATGGTAATTATAAAGTCTAGTCCAGCTACTTAAAGTCTATGATTCCCAAAGCATTTGCACAAAATTTAGTTAGTTAGCAATCAGGAGCATGTCATAAAGGGAGGTAACATACAGCACAGTTGGATATGGAATTTTTCAAATATTATTTGACCCTGTCAAGTTCTCACCTGCTTCAAGATAAGCTGCATTGCTGAATTTTTTATCAGTTACTTTCTCCATCTCATCAAATTGCCCTATGGGACTAAAAGAAGCACGGTGTGCCCAAGCAAGGTGAAGTCGTGCAGGAGAAGATAGCACACATCACAAGAGAGATCGAGGCAGGGAACTAGAGCTGGCCCTCCAGCCATCTTGATATTGAAACTTGTAGATGAAGAGACTTTGATCATCAGTGGAGTCTTGGCATGTTTAACCACCAGAGATGGAGCCTCCCACCTCCCTGGTGACAGAATTTGCAGGCAGCCGCATGGCACACAATAGTCAAGTGGACTTGATGTCAAACAGCAAGTGAATTACGATCACGTGCATAATGATTCAAACCTTCTTACCTTAGTGATTTTAAGTCATAACCTAAGTCTCCTAAAGAGCAGTCAAGTGTCCCATAGGAAGTGGTGCAGGAGAGCAATGACTCCTCGGAGCAGGTCAGTCAGGGGGTGCATCATCACAGGATCATGCACCAACTAACACTTACATTTCAGTAGAACCTATAAGGAAAGTAGTTGGGATAAGAAGAATGTTGCCATGAGAAAAATGATGAAAGGAGACAATGAAGTGGGGATTCTGCTCAAAGCTACCCCTCTTCTCACCAGTGCGAAAACCTACTCTGGGCAAATAGAAATGGGCAATAGGTCATTCACATTCCAAGAATTCCATTTTTTTTAAACATCCTTGGGCCAAGTCTTCTATGGAGCGGCAATCACCAGCGGATTGCCAGGGTGCTTCTTTTACATCAAGACGGAGCTCCACATTTCTGGAACAGACTTCTAAACAAGGCCTCTTCAGAAATGCAGAACGTACTTGCTCTGGGATTCTTTCTTCATAGTGCAGGGATTGTTGGGAGAAGGCAAGCCACACGCTCTAGCACTAGCTGTTGTATTTTGATAAATCTTCATTCATTAACACAATGAAAAGTATTGGGACATCTAAAAAGCTTTTCAGCGCATTAGTGAATGAATATGAATGAGGTAGGGTGGCACACTGGGTAGGGAGGTAGTTGTTAGAATGGGTAGGGTGGCAGGGTGGGTAGGGTAGTGAGCTCAGGACAGATCGGGTTGTGGGTCAGTTGTATAGTTACCCACGAGTTAGACATGGTTGTTTTGGTCTAACATTTCCCAGGTAGCTATCCAGTAAGTCGGAAACATCCAAAGTCCCCGGCTCGGGGTTGGAGACTTTTTTTGAGAGTCCCAAGGAAATGCGGAATTTCCCATCGGAAATTGAAATTTCCCAGGAAATTCCCACAGCGTGCTTGTGTTGGGGTTTCCAAGGGCTCCCACAGCACATCCTCTGGGGTACATCCAGTCTCTGACCATCCAGAGACCAGAAGATACGGCCCCAAGTGCATTCTTTAAGAAAGAAACAGTTCTAATGCTTTTCATGACACTGCAAGTAGCTACTATATTCTGCTCATCAGTGTGCGTTTTTGCAAACATGCAGTTTAATAATAATGTAATCTATAATCCTCCATATTTTCGTTAGTTCAATATTGCCAGAGAAATTGTTCTTTCAGGATTAAATTTGAATAATTATTTAATCCTTATACTGATTTCCTTATATTGTGCTTCTTTAATTTCATAGGAAACATACAATGCCACTCAATTATCTTAGGTAAAACATACTCAAAAATTAGTTATATAATGAAGGCTGATTCTCAATAAACACTGAAATCCAAATTACAGATGAGCTGAATTACAAAATCAAGAGAGAACTCATTGTGGCCCAGCAGTTGAAGAGAAGATGATCACTGCATAATACAAGTAAACATTTACTGTAATTTGACCTCTTGTCCCTTGACCCGCCTGTTGGCTCCCCAGAGTGCCTCTTGTCCTGTATTACGAGGGGCCATGGGGTGATGAGGGGCATGTGGTGGCATGAATGGAGCCTGGGGAGTGTGAGAGGGGTGAGGGCCGGGAGGGGGGGCTTGTTTTTATTATAACTGGGACAAAGTCTCATTACACCAAGGTGGGCTTCTGCACCCACCCACCCCAGTGTCTGTCTCCAAGCTTTGCCCCAGGTTGGCTGGCCAAAATCCAGCCCGCACCCACCCCCTACAATGAAAATCTGTCTGGCAGTTGCTTTCTCCTAAGGTGGGCAGGCTAAGTGGGGAATTTTCCTGACTCAAGGATGAAAATCCAGCTGAATAATTCAGGACAAAATTAGCAGTCACTTGGACAAATTTGGGTTAATCAAGGGAAGAAAGCATGGGTTTGTTAATGGAAAATTGTTTAACTAACTTGCTTGAGTTTTTGATGAGGTAACAGAGAGAGGGTTGACAAGGGTATTGCTGAACCAGAGGGCACAGATTTAATGTAATCGGCAAAAGAAGCAATGGCAGCATGAGGAAAATCTTTTTTCATGCAGTGAGTGGTTAATATCTGTGATGCACTGTCTGAAACTAGATTGGAGGTATGTTCAATCAAGGCTTTGTAAAGGGAATTGGATCCTGATCTGGAAAGTAAAAATTTATTAGGCTATGGGGGAAAGGCAGGGGAGTGGCACTAGATAAATTGCTGTTTCAGAGGGCCAGCACAGACATGACAGACCAAATGGTCTCCTCCTGGGCTATAACCATTCAATGATTCTACCAATGGTACACTCTACTATAGCACATAGAACAGTGGTATTCACTTGCATTTGTCTGTCCTGCAGCCCGTTCACCAATGCCAACCCTCCCAATTACCTCGCTGATATCCCTGCTCGCTGACCCTCCCACTTACCAATTCACTCCCATTTGCTGATTCCTGTCCCAACCCTCCCACTCGCTCCCTCACTCATTTCTTCCCTCTCACTGCCCCTCCCCCGAGCCCTCATGCACAACAAGAATATGGGAGGTGGAAGTGGTGAATGAGAGGATGGGTCAGTGAGCAGAAAGGTGGGTCGGGCAGGGAAGCAACGAGCAGAACAACCGGTCGGGAGAGGGGACGTAGCATCAAGCAGGACTAGCAGGGTCACAGGAGGGAAATACAGAGCAGAAGGGTTGGCGAGGTGGGTCGAGGAAGGAAGGAGCAAGCGGGAGTGTGGGGATTGGGCAGTCTAATAGCTTCTTTTTATTTTGTTCAATTGAAAAGCATTTCCAGATTTACTCAAGACAGATAACCTGATGTACTTTTATTAATAAAGCTGAGAGTAGGTTTTTAATCACTGAAAATGAACACTTGATAAGAGTCTCTAGTCCTCCACCTGTGAGTAACCTGATTTAACATCACTGAAAATGGCTTCAAAACACTGTACCAAACCATTTAGTTAATTGGTGTACACTTCTCAAGTTTCTTAATAAACAATTTTTGATTTGGAAAAAAACTAAAAACGCGCTGAAAAATGATTGTGCACCTCAGAAAATGAGTGTAATTTGAAGAGCCTTCCGGAACCAGCACATTGGTCAGAATCTCACAATTCTGACCAATAATTAACATAAGTATTGTAAAGATTATCATTTATTGCCAAAACTTAAAAAAAAAGAACTGCCACAGCCAAAATCAGTCAGAAGACAAGGATGCAGAGTCTATGAGAAAAAGTAGAGAAGTTATGTTTAACATAGCCTTGGTTAGATCAGACTTGGCATACTGTGTACAGTTACTAGTGTGTTTATCTATTATATACCAAGACACCTTTTT
This sequence comes from Carcharodon carcharias, assembly GCF_017639515.1. Lineage (NCBI taxonomy): Eukaryota > Metazoa > Chordata > Chondrichthyes > Lamniformes > Lamnidae > Carcharodon > Carcharodon carcharias. The sequence goes on along the minus strand of NC_054488.1, from coordinate 32,768,582 downwards.
GAAGAAATAAATCACAATGAATCTCTAAGTATCTTTCAAACTTGCGGCCCGATTAAAATTTTCCAATATCCCAAGTGGCCCTCACTATTCTTCTAGTGAATACCACTGGCATAAACTACCAACTAACCAGCGGTCCTTATGAAGACCATTGCAGATCAACTGCAGATCAAAAATCACAGGGCTACAGTGAGGACAGAGGGAGCATGAATGCCCCCCAGACCAGTTTACAGCATACATTATTTTGAAATGTAGTCATCGCTATTATGCCTGTTCACCTTAATCTTCAGTTCTGAAGGACATTGTTCAAAATACGAACATGTTTCTCTCTTCAAATGCCAACTTCCCCAAAAGGTGTTTCCAGCATTCTTGGTTTTTGAGTGAAATTCAGTCAAATTAATGTTTTTTTGCTGCATTGGTACATTGGCTCAACATCTTTTAGTTTACAGTTCCCTTAATCAATTATGAAGAAGAAGCTATTTTCTATGCAACATTTTTGGAATCAGAAAATACATCAATGAGGATTTTAGCATGAAATTCAATTGTGAGACTGAACGACTGAATTTAGGACAATGTGATGACATTTCTGCTTGGTATTCAGCTAAGCGTCATAAATAGAGTGCCAAATTTAAGTTATGTTCCCTAGAGTCTTCAGTCATAAGGCAAACTGAACTGCCTTTACAATTAATGACTTATTTTTCAAACCTTGGACTTTCAGTGCCTGACAGACAAAGAAGGGTAGTGTATATAACAATCCCATCAAGGTCCATATTTTCATTTTCACTGGAGAAATTGTTTTAGGGAAAAAAGGCTAGATCTGCTTCACAGTTCTCATGCCATGCAATTTATCATTACTAATAATGGCTAAGTAGCAGACTTATTTAACATTTTTTGTATTTATCGTGGTAAAGGAATGGAGGGTGTTCACCTGAGATTTGTCTGTTGGGTTAACAACCACCTCATGAATTTTCAGTTAACCCATTGCAGTAGACCAGTATTCTTATCCAGTTTGCAAGGAACAGGATAACATTTCTTAAAGCACCTTTGTCCTAGAAGACAGTCAACACTATCATGCAGTGCCATTGTTCTCTCATTAAACGAAAAAATAAGACGAGAATCTTTTGAATTTATTTCAGCCTTAGCAAGTTTAAATCTATTCCAACACAAATAAAAATAAAGAGTAAAATCAAAAAACAAAACAATTCCCTCAGGTTAGCCTCTTCCATCTACGTTATTCATACATTCAGCAGATCCAGACCTCCCCACAGTTATTGTGAATAATACACTTCAACCATCCCAAATGCCATTGATAGGAAACATACAGCAAAAGTTCATACAACGTTGTAAATTCATTAATATAGTCGGCTCCTTAAACTCCTCTAAACTTCTGACCTCCCCACCTCAGACCCGCTCGCACCCACGGTCAAAGTGTCCCTTATTTTATTCCTCCAGAGTTAGCCAGCCTGATTTCTCTACATTCAAGAGAAAGCAAATGGGATGGAGAAAGAGGAGTTAAAAATACATACACAGGACAAAACTCAATTTGCTACATATGCAGCGAAAACACTTAATAATATAGACAGGATTAGTTACGAAATGACTATCTTTTCAATGTCACATTTGACAAGATATTAGTTTTCTGCTTCAGCACTTCTGGTAATAAAGAACTTTATGGCTCTGTGCCATTGGAAAGCAGATTGCTCTGAACCAGGGAAGAATATTGAACACATACTAGAATGGTGCACTATAAAAAAGTAATAGTATGTTACTTGTTAACTGAGCCAAGATTACATTTAAAAGTAATCGTGTTTACTCAGGATGTCCCAAAGCACTTTACAGCCAATTAATTGCTTTTGAAGTGTAATCACTGTTCTTATATATGAAAAATGCAGCTAATTGCATACAACAAATTCCGACAAACAGCAGCGTGATAATGACCAGATAGTCTATTTTTGTGATGTTGATTGAGGGGTAAATAATGGCTAGGACACTCAGTAAAACTCCCCTACTCTACTTTGAAATAGTGCTATTGGATTCACCTGAGAAGGCAGAATGGATCTCATACAAAAATACATACATACAGTTCGGCAATCCATCTGTACTCCACCAGAGGCCACGATTTTCCGACCCCATTGGCATCGGGCATCATGGAAGATGGGGGAACAATATGGCAAGAAGGCCAAAAATCTGTTTTACGCCATAGTGAAACCAGTATGTGATTGTCCACTCCACTCATCAATGGTGTTTCCCGCCGCCGTACATCAAGAACATCATTTTAAAAGAATTGCATCTAATTATAAGCCCTGCTCACCGGAAATTATCCCCCCCACTTCAAATTTACTGCCCATGTCGGCATGACTTCAGAACGGCACGTTTCACGACTGACTTTAAAAAGCTTGCACCTGGCAAGCTGAACTTTATGGGGAACTCCGAAACGAGTGCACATAGCGATTGCATCGCCCATAGGACATCAAGGAAGAAGTGCTGCACATTCGTGGGGGACATGGGCTAGTCACCTTCTCCTGGCTGGCTTCAGTGCCATGCCAGGCCAAGGCCTCCAGTGCAGGTCAGACTGGTGGACGGGGTGGTCATGGCAGCACAGTCAGAAGGAGATACTCAAGCACACGCCAGGGGTTGGGGGGGAGGGAAGCTGCCATGCACTTGGAAAAGCTGGTCAAAAAAGCGACCATTCTTACACAGATGAGACTGTTCAGCTGCAGCTCCATTGACATGCTTGGAGTCAAGCCTCTGAAGCCTTTCTGCCCAGACAAACAACACAAAAGCATGAAAGTGTCACCAAATGCTCCAGAACTTTTTCTTCCCTCAGGCATAGACCGCAAATTAATGTGCATTTTAAGGGGCAGCGGAGCAATTGGCCAACTGGGCAAATTGTACAATCCCGTTGTGAAAGGTGGCCATGGAGCAGTCACTGGTGGAGGCACTCACAGCCCCACCAGTATACGGTTCAAGCTAACAGTGCAACCTTGCAATTCAGGTTAGGACAATGCCTGTGCCTGAGCTAAGAGCACAGCAATGCAGTCCAATGGCCGAAGCTATCAGTCAAATAGAGTGGGGTAGAGGTGGGTGGGGTTTCGGACAGCCAACGAGCGCACTACACACAGGCCATCCAAGTGGTGGCCAGCATACTCTTGCATGCGTGAAGGGGCCTTCTGACTTAACCAAGAGAGGTTCTTAGTACACCCATGCATGTCTCTCTTTGATCCTACAGGAGAAGGGCACAAGGATCATGGAGCAATATGCCTCATGGCCTACAGACATCACAGAAGAAGAGAGCAGCGGATGCACCTGGCTCAGCAAAGGGAGAAGCACCTCCCTCAAGATGAAGGGGTGGCAGGACTTGCTACACTCGCAGCTGAAGATCCACAGATGAGCTGTCACTCGTAGACACCTTGCTAGACCTAGGGTCTATAGATGGTGTCAGTCACTCCTGCAGACAAGAGAACCAGTGTCACCGAAGACTGCACTTGTCTAAAGGAATTGGTCGGTCACATATGCACCTGGTCCAGGATTTGGCACCACAGTGACATGGAAGGTGTGAAAGTGATTGTGGAGCTAAATTTTTACACAAATGGGTCCTCCCAGGACTCCACAGATGACTTGTGTGGGATCTCACAAGCCTCCATGTACCAGTGTATCCAGGAGATCATGGACGCCAGCTTTGCACAGGCACAGAATTTTTTGCATTTCATCTGAGATCAGGAAAGCCAGGAAGCAAAAGCGCTGGGATTTGCACAGATCTCAGGTTTCCACCAGGTGCAGGGTGCCATTGACTTCACTCACATGGTGCTTAGATCTCTGTGGCAACAAGCAATCAACAACGTCAACCACAAGGGCTTCCACTCGCTGAATGTTCAGCTGGTGGACGACCACCACAGACAGTCTGCAGGTCTGCACGTGATTCCCAGGACCATCCACAACTCCTACATCCTTAGAAGGTCTCAGATCCCTGACATTTTCAAGGGACCAGAAAGGCTGCACAATTGGCTCCTCAGGAGGAGAGATACCAACAGAGGAAGAGGCTGATGATGCCTGTGCAGCAACCTCAGACTGCAGCAGAGTGATGGCACAATGAGGCTCATGCTGCGACCTGGACATTGGTGGGCATTTTGAAAATGAGGATCCGGTGTCCTCACAGGGCTGGTGGAGTACTGCAATAGTCCCCAGAAGGTGTCACGCATCTTTGTTGCTTGCTGCATGTCCCACAACCTGGCGCTGTAATGGTGGGAGGGAGGACCTGGCTGAGGACGAGATGGAGGAGCTGCACGTATCCTCCAATGAGGAGGATGTTGAAGGGAATGATGATGATGAGGTCCTCGAAGGCAAGGGTGCTGGCAATGAGGCCACTGCACTAGCCAATCGAGGCAGGCATGCTCAAGAGGCCCTCATAGCCACAAGATTCATGGAGAATGATGACAAGATGCAGCTAGGACAGTCCTGACATCCTTACCTTGCATCTGTGAACATTTGAGTCCTGTGTGGCTGATGGCAGTGCACATACATTCAGTACTCAAGCTCATGTCATGGAGACACAGCGGAGGCCCTAATATTCGCTAGATTCCAGGAGGATGATGACGACCTGCAGTGAGGACAGCAGTGCAACGTTACAGACCAAGGTCTCCATGGCATCTGCCATACTACCAGTGTTGACCTTGGTGCATTGGCATGCCAGCGCTATCACCTCAGACTGAAGGCAGGTGGACCCCTCCACTGTGTCTTGCAAACTGAGTGCAGCAGTCATCCCTTCCTGATATTCCCGAGCTTGCCTATTTAGCTCTGGCAACTGAGGTATGGTGGGGTCCAGAGACTCATCATCTGACTCAGACTCAGCCTATTTCTGGCCTCCAGTAGTCCTCCGACTGCCGGAAACCTGGGAAGTCCTTGCCACCACCTGCTGTGGATCAGACAGTACGAAGTGCTCATCAGGTTGTGACCCCGAGGCTACTCGAGAACTAGGTCCCTCTGAAGTGTGTGTATCTGCACTGGAGGAGGGTGTATGTGAGCGTTAGGGTGTCAGATTCTTCTTCAGAAGTGTCTTTGGGGCTTGAGTCGAGGACTTAGCTCATGGACCCTATGGCTGCTTCCCAGATGTGCCTATGAGAGCATAGAAACACAATTAGTGCATGGCAGGGGACTGCAGAACAGGGGAACTGACTCATAGTATGGTTGTCTGATGGATGATGCACTGCTGGGTCCTCATTTGGTTGAGCACTGCCGACCTTACTGTCTGGACAGTCCAGATCGTCGCCAGCCAGCTGGATGATTATTTTCAAATTCTGTGAGGGCCTGGATTTCAGGCATTCCTCCAGCAGCTTGCAACCTCTCCTTTTTGTTGTGTGCCAGCTTGTCCTGCATGAATAAGGATAGAGAGAGCGTGTAAGCAGGGCACCTTCCAGGCCAGATGATAAGGATGAATGGCATGTGTGGGTGGTGAGTGGTGCCATGTACAAGATGAGGACACGATCCACAGGGCAGATGAATGTATGTATGTGAGAGTGAATGGTGATGTCCCTTGAACTGGCAGTGAGAGATCCCTGTGGATGTGTGATGGGTTTGTGAATGTGCGAATTGAGAGTGACTTACCCTGGCAGAACAGAGATCATTCATCCTCTTTCAGCACTGGCTGGCTGACCCCTTTTGCAGGGCATTGGCGCTCTGCTACCACCGCCACTCATGCTGGATTGTTGACCTTGCTTGCTGGTCTTCACCCAGAGCAGGGGTAGAGGACTTCAGTGAGCCTCCGCTGAATCAAGTCAGTGTCCAAAGGAGGCTTTGCTATATTTGGGCGCAGCACGTTTCCTCCCTCTGGCAGCTATGATTTTGCAGCAGCTTCCTATTCCTTAGAGAATGCTAGCTTTATACAGAGGGTGCCCTTTAAATAAGGCACCTGGATTACTGAAGGCCTGAGGTGACGGCAGGGTGGGCGAATCAGAAGCCAGTGATCTGGCGTGTTTCCCGGGAATGCATTATTAATGAGGCATTACCCCGTAGGAATGGGATGATACAGTGCGAAAACCCGCTATTGCGACAGGCAGGCAGGCAGGTAGGTAAAATGACCTTTTTCCCACCCACTGCTGAACTTTGTGCAAATCTGGGACAACTCCGCCCACTTTCTGCAAAAATGGGACAATTCTGTCTGGAGTTTCAGTCTTGCTTTTGGTGCTCAAGTCCTGGAGTGGGACTTTAACCCACAACTCTTCTGAGAGCTACCATCTGAGTCAGGGCTGACACTTAGCATTTGAAATGTGAGTCATAACAGATGGCAATAAACATACAAAAGTCAATAAATAACTTAAAAATTTCATTCTGAAAGAACACTTTCTCTGGCAATATTAAACTAAGCAAATATAAAGGATTTTAAATTACATGTTTACCAAAAAATAACACTGATGAACAGAATTCAGTAACCATTTGCAATGAGCAGTAGACCATCATCCCTTCTAACCTGCCATTCCAACTTCAGACAAAATTACAATGAAAAATTTGGAAATTAAATTCAATTAATATGAAAAATGTTGAAGCTGAAAACATATCACAAAACCCTTTTTTGCTGGCTGGAGCTTATCCAATTCCATGTTCCCCACCTTTGCTTGTTCCATGTGTTTAACTACATTGCCATCCTTCACAGAAACTCAGAACTGCTACAACACAGTCAGAGGCCATTCGGCTCGCCGTATCTGCATCAGCTCTCCATTGGAGCAACTTACCCACTGCCAGTCCCTTGCCTTCCCCAATACCACACTCCTGCATGTTCATCATTTTCAAATAACAATCCAGTTCTTTCTTTCTTGAAACCCTCTACTGAACCTGCCTCCAGTCCACACTCTCAAGCAGTGCATTCCAGATCCTACCCACTCACAGTGTAAAAGAGTTTTTCCTCATGTTGCCATTCCTTCTTTTGCCAATTACCTTAAATCTGTGCCCTCTTGTTCTCGGTCCTGCCACCAATGAGAATAGCTTTTCCCTATCCACTCTGTTCAGGCCCCTCATGATTTTGAATACCTCTATCAAATCTCCTCTCAACCTTCTCTTCTCCAAGGAAACCAGTCCCAACTTCTCCAATGTAACTGAAGTGCTTCATCCCTAGGAACATCTCATGAATCTTTTCTGCACTCTCTCTAATGCCTTCACATCTTTCTTAAAGCATGGCACCCAGAACTGGAGGTGATGCTCCAGTGGAGGCCGAACCAATGTTCTGTACAAGTTTAATCTAACTTCCTTGCTTTTATACTCTCTGCCCCCATTAATAAATCCTAAATTGCTGTATGCCTTATTAATCGACCACATTCTCAACCTGTCCTGCCAACTTCGATGATTTATGCACCTTTACAACCATATCCCTCTGCTCCTGCACCCCCATTAGGATTGCGTCATTTATTTTATATTGTTTCTCCATGTTCTTCCTACCAAAATGAAACATTTCACACTTCCACACTTCTCTGCATTAAATTTCATCTGTCACTTGTCCATCTATACTGTGGGATTGGAATCCCCTGCAACTGGACCATATATAATGTGGTGGAAGAACCCCAAAACCCCCACAGACACAAGTACTGTGAATGAAAGCCCAGTCTCAAAACAAAACACACTGAAGCAGGTTACATTGTGGGGCAGGGGTTAATTTCAGACATTCCAACATCTCAACAGAACTGATACTATTAGAAGGACTGAATTTAAGACACCATCACAGCAGTGAACACAGGATAACCAACATCATGTAATCTAATTAAGAAATGAAGGAGGCTATTGTCACAACCAAATGGCCTCAGACAACATCCATTCACTCTTGTCATAGAAGGAGAGAAACCTTTCACATAAAGATCAGCTTCGGAGCCAGGGATACCTCACCTTGGTGTGATTCATTGTTTTCATTTGTGAAAACAACATCAGCACTGAGTAGATTTGTCTGGAACAGACTTGAAAGGATCAGAGAAGGTGCTAAGCACTAACCATCCAGAGATTGGTCTCAGGAAATGTGTTCATGATTTTTCGATAAGGATCATCATAAAAAGGAGAAGAGCGAAGGGATTTGGCACGGCAGTCAAGGAGGGGGGTCAAGAAGGGTCAACTTGGCTTGCGGACCTACAGTTCTCACCAGAAGGACCAACACGGTTGATCATCAGCCAAATGTGAGAGGTACTGGGGCTGAGAGGTTAGAGTAACTTAAGGTTAACTACCAAATCCAGGGGGGTTGGGTCTGAACTAAGTACGGTTAGGGCAGAAACATAGTGTTTTGCCTGTGGTTTCTCCAGCAAAAGGTTTTTCCTAATAAGTCGTGGTGACTTTGTGTGTCTTGGTTGGGAGCAGAGGTCAAATTGTGGAGGGATTTAAAATTGGACGAACCAATCAAGATGTTGTGTCATTTAAACCATCTTAAGAGTTTTGTATTAGGGTGTTAGGACGTTTATTTCTAATAAGCAGCAAGTTTGTAGTTGAGCCGACCAATGTCTTTGCAATTTTGTTCCCTATAAAATCCTAAAGTCCAAGAACCATTGCAAGAGGGGAATGGAAACTGCTCACAATACCACTAAAATATTCTTTTGAAGTTCTACACTATCCTATTCACAGCTCACATTTCCAAAATTCTGCATCATCCACAAATTTGAAATTGCGCTCCATACATAGAGGTTAAGGCCATTAATATATGTCAGGAAGAGCAAGAGTCCCAACACTAACCCTTGGGGAACTCCACTACAAACCTTCCTCTAGCCTAAAAAACATTCATTAACCACTATTTTCTGTTTCCTGCCACTCAACCAATTTCATACACATGTTGCTTCTGTCCCTTTTATTCCATAAGCCCTAACTTGCCCATAAGTCTGTTGTGTGCCACTTTATCAAATGCCTTCTGGAAGTCCATGTACACCATATTGACAGTGTTGCCCTCATCAACCTCTGTTATCTCTTCAAAAAAGCTTAATTTGAAACTATGATCCTTTGTTGTGCTATTTCCTCCACAGTGGAAAAAATCAATGGAATTTTAATACTTGTACATTCTTTGCTTTGCTTTTCAAAAGAGGGATGTTTCAAAGTAGTTTCACATTTCCTCATACTTCTCACTCTTAACTGTGGGGTTAATCTCCATCCAATATCTTAATATTCTTTTTAATAGAAGCAGACCAAAAGTACATATCCTATTCTAGAGCTGGTCTTCACAATTTTAAATTTACCTCTCTTAGCTTCTAAGTTACATCCCTATCTAAACATCCAAATATTCTGTTTTCCTTACAAATAGTGGGAAAACTATTTTGACTTTTTAAGTGGCCTGTCCATCAAAACACCAAGGTCTTCTTCCTGTGATGATACTGCAAGAAAATTTAATTTAGTATATAATCAACATAATTCCCTCTACTGAATCACATATCTCAATATTTGATAACATTTATCTGCTACTTCTTTTCCCATAGGCAATCTATCCATCTCCATTTAGCTTTATGCATACTGATCTTTTACCACTGCTCTCAGTTTTGTGTCCTCTGCAAATTTACACACAATGAGTACAACTCCACTCACCATATCATTGTAAAAGTAATAGCGCTCTTGATAGAAACTTCTGTGGCACACCATTATCAACAGATGTAAACCAGGCCCCCCTTTGCCTCAGGCAACAAATCTATCAACAAGTCATTTTCTAACCTAATCCAATAACTTGCCATCTATCCAATAGGTCCAAATCTTAAGTGGCTACCTACGGTAGGGGATAATGTCAAATCCATTATATATGTACTCCAGAACAGGAAACTTCAGCGTGCTGTTCATTTTTGCCATTGATGCAATGATACTTTCAAACTTTAGCTTTCATTGATATCACTGATTCCAAATCTGATTCTGTAGGACTGCTTCATAATTGACCTTTGACAAATGAAGAAATGGTAGTATTTTTCTCATTCTTTGCTCATGTTCATGAAGCCATTTTGCGTCTTCAGAACGGCACTTAGCATAAGCAAATACCTTGCAAAGCAGCACTGTCTACTTACATCTACCTTTTTTCTCTATAATTTGCAGAAGGAGAAAGAACAAGTAAAACGATAAATATATATCATCAAACCACACAGAAATACCCACAACTTTGCATTAACAGCAATAAAAAGCCATGGGTAAATTATGGCATATCAATGATTAACAATCCCGATACAAACAAGTTCTAACATGGAGAACATCTTTAACAATTTTTCAAAAGAAAAGCAGGAGTAGTTTTTAATTATTGAAAATTTAAGCTCCTGGTGAGGCACTTAACTCCAAACGATTTCAAATCCTCCCGAGGACAGCAGTAGATATCTGTCATAAATAATGTAACGTTCATGTGAACAAAGGATACCAACTGCTAGAAAAACTCAGCAGGTCTGACAGCAACTGTGGAGAGAAGGACAGAGTTAATGTTTCGAGTTCGTATGACTCTTCTTCAGAACTAAAGAGAAGTAAAAATGTGGTGAAATATATACTGTTTAAGTGGGGGGATGGGACAGGTGAAGCTGGATAGAAGGCCAATGATAAATGGAGGCAAAGGAGAGATTGCAAAAGATGTCATAAACAAAAGGTCGAAGGAGTGTTGATGGTGGTGATACTGGCTAAAAAAGGTGCTAATGGTGACGTTAAGAGTAGAAAGCAAAATGAGCAAGTGACAGATGGCCCCAGTAGGGATGGGGGGAGGGGACGATGTGAGAAAAAAGATCAAAAAGGCTAAAAGGTGGGGATAAAACAATGAATGGAAATAAATTATAAAAAAATAATAGAAATAGGTGGGGGGGAAACAACTTCAGCCCTTTTTTCAAATATTTATTTTTAAATTTTTATATATATTTTTCCCGACCTATTTCTATTATATTTTTAAATTTTCTTGCAGTGAAAATTGCAGTTATTCGTTATTCCATGTTTTGTATATTGTTCACTTCAAGCAACAGAAATTTTTAGCTTTTTTCCTCATTTCTTCAACTGCAACCAAAAGAGTGAGACAATTTGGGCTGATGATTTTTGATCTTCTCCTGCATCATCATTTAGAGTTGATAAATCTTGTTTATTAAGAGGTGAGACAAGCCTGATTCAGCCCTTCACTTACATCCTAACATTTTCAATTAGAATTACACACACTATTTTGGGGCCGCAGCCACAACTAGCCAAATTTTTACACTGTGGAGGATTTTAAATATTATTGGGGATCTGGATTTGGCCAAGTGATTCCAAAGAGTAGATTTGAAGAATAAATTTCTGTAGATATGCAGTCATTTCATGAGCTTTCAGTCAAAAGGTAGTGAACAGCTGATTTCTATACAGGTAAATTTTGTCATACAGCTGTTCTGTTTAGCGAGTATTTAGTAACTGCAAGGATATTCTAATTACTTTGAAGTTAAGGCACAGTCATATAATTTTTTTTATGAATCAGAGCAGTAGAACTAAAACTGGAGTTTACTACAGTAGGCACGTACTGTACAATTATACTTAGATGATTCTTTCAGAAAGATTGTGTAAATGTAGTACCCCAAAAATAAGATGTAATGCTCATGTTCTGATTTTTGTAATATTAGCTCCTTAGTGTGAACAACCTTCCTCTCATGAGGCCTTTATTTTACTGAAGCATATACTTGTTAAAATACATTTCATATGATAGCTATTCTTTAATATGCTATGAACCAATCTGTCATATGGAAAGAATGAAATTTTCACATTTATGCTTTCAGAGGAGAGCAAGTGATTTGTAAATTTTTAACTGATGGAAGGAAATAAAATTGAAATACACATGCAAGTACATACTTATTATGCAAATATTTTGTTTCCAGATCAGTTATGACAGATGTCAGATACAAATTACAATAATACTCTCCTCAAACTTTCAGGAGAGAAATTGCCAGCCTGAGTGACAATATGCAAAACAGTGTGTACTATCGCTGAGTGTGGGTCACTGCTGCAACCTGACCTATGTCTGATTTTAAGGTGTTTGTGCTGAATCTAATCTTAAGATAGTAAAAAGTATCCTTTTGCAACCTGCACTTGCTATTGTGCAGTCAATTTTAACCTGCCAAAATGAGCATTAACAGGGTGCTAGAGTCTTAAAATTGAATCAGTAATCTTACTACCTGTTAACTTTAAAATTTGGCCCACAGTGACTTACACAGTCGGGCAGACAAAAAAAAAATCACATGCATCAGGCGGTAGTCCAATTTAATTTGCAAATCATACTGTTATAATATACATGGGACTCGGATTGCCTTCTTAGAATAGAAACTGGTTGGAGCGCGTGTCTATCTATACTCTGATCAGTTCCAAGGGCGATAGGACCAAATTGCCCATTGACAGGTAAGAGTTGATTTGTTTTTGTGGAGTCAAGAGAAGCAGGTGCCTTAGGCTAACATTATCATTGGGTTCATGGGGGGAATTTTCTGCCTGTCAGGCGCGACAGTTGGCTCTGCGCTGACACCACCACATAACAAAATGTGCCTGGGAGGAAGTGCAAAAGGGTCAGCGCACACGATGTGATGTGACGCACCTGGGTTCAGAGCCACAAGCACTTCAATGACCTGCTGCGATCGGGAAGGGTGAGTACCGTGTTGGCATGGGTCACTTAGTACAGCAGTTAAGTTGGCCCCCATTCCCCCACCAAATCAATGTAGTTGCATTGAATCATTCACAGCATGTGGCCTTCACTGGGTGGGCCAATATTTATTGCCCATGCCTAGTTCACCCTGAGAGGGTGGTGCCGAGCTGGCTTCTGTATCCATTGTATGTGGTACACTTACACCCACAGCACTGTTTTGGGGGCAACCTCAAGGAACTGTACCTAGGCGCAGTGCTGAAACACCGAAAGATTTCAAAGTCAGGATGCTGATTGACTGAGAGGGGAGCTTCCAGGTGGTGGGGCACCCATCCATCTGCTGCCCTTGTCGTTCTATGTGATAGTGTGTCCTTGCTTTGTAAGGTCTTAGTGTCATTGGCAAATGTGATGGAGGTCAAGGGGGTCAGCCCTGCTGCCTGGTGTGATTGTGTGATGCTCCAGGGTCACAATTCACATGAGCCCGGCAATGTTTCACTCAGGTGGGGATGGCAGGGATGCAATGGCAATCCAGGTACAGGGTGGACTAATCAATCAATGCTCCTCTCTCCACTTCAGGAGAAGACCACACACACAATAACTCTGAGTGGATGCGGACTGACGGAGGGCAGGTACAGTTGGTGATTCTCACCAGATGCAAGCAGGAGGCTATCGAGCTGGAGAGGCCATGCGCCCAGGTCAACCGGTAACAGTGAGGTTGGGGTGCCGGTGAAGGTAAGAGTGCCGTGCACTGCAGGTCACAATGTCTGTCCTTACAACCATTCCACTATTGACTGTTTAATGAATTCAGCATGCAACATGGATTTTCCATTAATCATGGAAGGAGGAGCGCATCCTGATCCGGGGGCCAGGCACGCACATTAACAGTGTCTTGACTTCAACTAATCAAATGTCCTCGTTCTTCCTTTCAGCCTCACCGGAACAGGCCTGGAACGAGGAGGCAGAGGGCTGCCACTAACACCTGAGGGCCCTGACGACTTACAAGCACCAGCGTCATACCATCTCAGCCAGGCAGGAACCAGCACAGATACTAGCACCTCGGTAGGGATTAGATCATCCGCTAGTGTGCCAGCGCACAGCAGTGAGGGCACTTCACATTCGCTTTGAGGTGCAGGGAGACAGAGAGTACCCATGGAGCCAGCAGTCAGAGGACTGCCCTTGAAAAGGTCTTACAAAGGCCTGATGGACTGAATGAGTCGCTGTCGGAGGACTGGAAGGGACCAGGAACGTGCTCAGTCGGTGGCTGATGATGTGTCTCCCGAGTTGTCCCTGTGGCAGCAGATGCTGGAAGTCCAGCAGGATCTGCAGGAGGATCTGGCAGAGATACATGAGGAAATGCACGTCATGGTCTCCGTGATGGAGGAGTCCATGCGGGGCATCAACGATGTATTGACACTCATGGCCGAGCACAATGCTTCCTCCATGGAGAGAGTGGCAACTCTCATGGAGAGGCTCCTCCAGGAGAACAATCAGGGTTTCCTATGGAAGCATTTGGACCTGCAAGCCCTCACAGTGGCATTGACCTTAGATGGTCAGTGTCAGTGTGAGAGATGGATTGGGCACCCAGTATCCCAGCTAGGTGCTCATCCATCAATGATGAGCAGGGAGGTCTAAAGCGACATCACGTTGGCGCACCAGCTGCCTCTCATTTCTGCGGACTCCTCTCAGGGCGCTCCAGATGCAGCCAGCAGCTCCTGCGCCCCTCTGCCAGTGACCGCGGGATCCAATGAGACTGCGGCGACTGGGGAGATGCCAGGCGGGGCCATCACAGGCTCCACAGGCCAGAGGACACCCGCCAAGGTCATCAAGGCCAACAGGACAGCAAAGTGAGCAGGCTGTCTCGAATACCAGTGCCAGCGAGGGGGGGAGCACCTAGATGTAGCACCCGAAAACATAAGTGTAAGGCACCTTAGGCACACCAGGGGCTTCTCACTGGTGATTTTCTGTTGCCCCAGTATTAGTTGATTATTAGTTGGTGTGCAACTCAATACCTGTGAATGAAGTTTATTTTTTGTTCTGTTTTGTGAAATCATTAAATGCTTTAGTTGTGAACAAGGCTCAGGACGTTTCCTTACTTCTGCAGGCGTACAGGAACCCGTTATATTATGAGTGACTTGTTGTCTTTTGAGCTTTATTGACAAAGCACATAGTTAATGTTCCTAACCAGGCAAATGTTGCTCTCAGGTATCAAGTATGGAGCCTGCAGCCCTGGTATGTGTTGAAGGGCCATCTGTGGTGGGCAAGCTGAAGGTTCTTGGATTAAAGCCTCCCGGGCATCCCTGCCTCCTTGGAGGTTTCCCCGGTCAGCGTCTATACCCTCAGTGATAAAAACAAAAAACTGCGGATGCTGGAGATCCAAAACAAAAAACAGAATTACCTGGAAAAACTCAGCAGGTCTGGCAGCATCGGCGGAGAAGAAAAGAGTTGACGTTTCGAGTCCTCATGGACCTTCGACAAAACTAAGTAGAAATAGGAAAGGAGTGAAATATAAGCTGGCTTAAGGTGTGTGTGTGTGTGTGTGTGTGTGTGTGTGTGGGGGGGGGGGGGGGGGGGGGGGGGGGTTGGGGGATGGGGGGGTGGGTTGGGTTTGAGGAGAGAAGTGGAGGGGGATGTGGTTGTAGGGACAAGCAAGCAGTGATAGAAGCAGATCATCAAAAGATGTCACAAACAACAGAACAAAAGAATACATAGGTGCTGAAGTTGGTGATATATATCTGAACGAATGTGCTAATTAAGAATGGATGATAGGGCACTCAAGGTATAGCTCTAGTGGGGGTGGGGGGAGCATAAAAGATTTAAAAATATTTTAAAATAATGGAAATAGGTGGGAAAAAGAAAAATCTATATAATTTAATGGAAACAAAAAACAAAAGGAAGGGGGAAGAAACAGAAAGGGGGTGGGGATGGAGGAGGGAGGTCAAGACCTAAAATTGTTGAATTCAATATTCAGTCCAGAAGACTGTAAAGTGCCTAGTCGGAAGATGAGGTGTTGTTCCTTCAGTTTGCGTTGGGCTTCACTGGAACAATGCAGCAAGTCAAGGACAGATGTGGGCAAGAGAGCAGGGTGGAGTGTTGAAATGACAAGCGACAGGGAGGTTTGGGTCATTCTTGCGGACAGACCGCAGGTGTTCTGCAAAGCGGTCGCCCAGTTTACGTTTTTAGAGGAGACCGCATTGGGAGCAACGAATGCAGTAGACTAAGTTGGGGGAAATGCAAGTGAAATGTTGCTTCCCTTGAAAGGAGTATTTGGGCCCTTGCACACACACACCTTAAACCAGCTTATATTTCACTCCTTTCCTATTTCCACTCAGTTCTGTCAAAGGGTCATGAGGACTCGAAAAGTCAACTCTTCTTCTCCGCCGATGCTGCCAGACCTGCTGAGTTTTTCCAGGTAATTCTGTTTTTGTTTTGGATTTCCAGCATCCGCAGTTTTTTGCTTTTATCTTAGTGTTTAATTGACTGCCACAGCACTTCAAGAAATGCCTACCTCCTTGAAGAAGTTCTGTTCGTCTCCGCAACAAGATTTCCGTATCTCTCTTTTGCCTTGCTCACCTTCATTGCTTTCCATTTCTCTCCTGGTGTTTGACAAGGTGTTTACTAAAACCCGCTTTCACAGCCATATCTCCTTTCTCAGTGACTGTCTCCGTCTCCGAATTACCCCACGTGGATATCAACTGAAATTCCACCCCTCATGTTTTAAACCCACCCAGGATTACAGGTATTTCCGGGACATAAAACGTTTCTCGGACTGCTGTTCCCGTCGCATCCTGAGATCAACACTCAGTACCATGCGCTGCCATATGAACACACTCGACCTCTCCCTCCAGCAGCACCGCCGTACCCTTTTTCAAAGCTGCATGTGCCCCCAGTTTCATTTTATTCTTCGTCTCATCTGATGCCTCAACTAGAAACTTTTTCTCTTTCTCTCAAGTGCTAAGGAACGCAAGCTCCAACAACTCATCGACACCAACACCCATCTAGGACCCTCCACCCTTGCCTGTCCCTCCGACCCACCCCATCTTCTAATCCCAGCCCCAGCCGTGTATTCACTATACCCCCTGACCTTCCCCTCTCCGATGCTGAACATTCAGTGCTCAGCAAAGGACTTAGTTTCATACCCCTACACCTTCACCTTAATGAATTTCGGGCTCGGCACGATGCTGAACTCTTCTTCCGCCGTCTTCGTCTCCGGGCTCACTTCTTTGGGCAGGAGTCCCCTCCCCGTTCAACGGATCATTTCACCCACCTCCAATATTCTCCCTCCACTTGGACCACTCCCTCTGGATTCTTACCTTCTCTTGATCTTTTCATTGAGAACTGTCGGCGCGACATTAGTCATCTCAATTTCTCTGTTCCTCTCACCCATTCTAATCTCTCTCTCTCTGAACTTACTGCACTCCATTCTCTCAGGTCCAACCCTGACATCGTCATCAAACCCGCTGACAAGGGTGGTGCTGTTGTTGTCTGGCGCACTGACCTCTACCTCGCGGACGCTGAGCGTCAACTCGCAGACACTTCCTCCTACCTCTCCCTGGACCATGACCCCACCACTGAACATCAAGCCATTGTTTCCAGGACTGTCACTGACCTCATCTCCTCTGGAGATCTTCTTCCCACAGCTTCCAACCTGATAGTTGCCCAACCTCGGACACCCGCTTCTACCTGCTACCCAAAATCCACAAACAGAACTGTCCTGGTAGACCGATCGTATCAGCTTGCTCGTGCCCCACAGAACTCATTTCTCGTTATCTTGACTCCCTTCTCTCTCCCCTTGTCCAGTCCCTTCCCACCTACATCCGTGATCCCTCTGACACCTTACGTCACATCAACAATTTCCAGTTCCCTGGCCCCAACCGCTTCCTCTTCACCATGGACGTCCAATCCCTCTACACCTCCATCCTGCACCAGGATGGTCTGAGGGCCTTTAGCTTCTTCCTCGAACAGAGGCCCAAACAATCCCCATCCACCACTACTCTCCTCCGTCTGGCTGAACTTGTTCTCACACTGAACAATTTCTCCTTTAACTCCTCTCACTTCCTCCAAATAAAAGGTGTGGCTATAGGTACCTGCATGGGCCCCAGCTATGCCTGTCTCTTTATGGGGTATGTGGAACATTCCTTGTTCCAGTCCTACTCCGGCCCCCTTCCACAACTCTTTCTCCGGTACATCGATGATTACTTAGGTGCTGCTTCATGCTCTCATGGGGACTTGGAAAAATTTATTAATTTTGCTTCCAATCTCCACCCCTCCATCATTTTCACGTGGTCCATCTCTGACACTTCCCTTCCCTTCCTTGACCTCGCTGTCTCAATCTCTGGTGATAGACTGTCCACCAATATCCATTACAAGCCTACCGACTCCTACAGCTACCTTGACTACAGCTCCTCACACCCCGCTTCCTGTAGGGACTCCATCCCATTCTCTCAGTTCCTTCGCCTCTGTCGCATCTGTTCTGATGATGCTACCTTCAAAAACAGTTCCTCTGACATGACCTTCTTCTTCCTTAACCGAGGTTTTCCACCCACGGTCGTTGACAGGGCCCTCAACTGTGTCCGGCCCATCTCCTGCGCATCTGCCCTCACGCCTTCTCCTCCCTCCCAGAAACATGATAGGGTCCCCCTTGTCATCACTTATCACCGCACCAGCCTCCGCATTCAAAGGATCATCCTCCGCCATTTCCGCCAACTCCAGCATGATGCCACTACCAAACACATCTTCCCTTCAACCCCCTGTCGGCATTCCGTAGGGATCGTTCCCTCTGGGACACCCTGGTCCACTCCTCCATCACCCCCTACTCCTCAACTCCCACCTATGGCACCACCCCATGCCCACGCAAATGTTGTAACACCTGCCCCTTCACTTCCTTTCTCCTCACCGTCCAAGGGCCCAAACACTCCTTTCAAGTGAAGCAACATTTCACTTGCATTTCCCCCAACTTAGTCTACTGCATTCCTTGCTCCCAATGCGGTCTCCTCTACATTGGAGAGACCAAACGTAAACTGGGCGACCGCTTTGCAGAACACCTGCGGTCTGTCCGCAAGAATGACCCAAACCTCCCTGTCGCTTGCCATTTCAACATTCCACCCTGCTCTCTTGCCCACATGTCTGTCCTTGACTTGCTGCATTGTTCCAGTGAAGTCCAACGCAAACTGGAGGAACAACACCTCATCTTCCGACTAGGCACTTTACAGCCTTCCGGACTGAATATTGAATTCAACAACTTTAGGTCTTGACCTCCCTCCTCCATCCCCACCCCCTTTCTGTTTCTTCCCCCTTCCTTTTGTTTTTTTTTTCCATTAAATTATATAGATTTTTCTTTTTCCCACCTATTTCCATTATTTTAAAATATTTTTAAATCTTTTATGCTCCCCCCACCCCCACTAGAGCTATACCTTGAGTGCCCTATCATCCATTCTTAATTAGCACATTCGTTTAGATATATATCACCAACTTCAGCACCTATGTATTCTTTTGTTCTGTTGTTTGTGACATCTTTTGATGATCTGTTTCTATCACTGCTTGCTTGTCCCTACAACCACATCCCCCTCCACTTCTCTCCTCACACCCAACCCACCCCCCCATCCCCCACCACCCCCCCCCACACACACACACACACACACCTTAAGCCAGCTTATATTTCACTCCTTTCCTATTTCTACTTAGTTCTGTCGAAGGGTCATGAGGACTCGAAACGTCAACGCTTTTCTTCTCCGCCGATGCTGCCAGACCTGCTGAGTTTTTCCAGGTAATTCTGTTTTTGTTCTATCCCCGCAGTGTCCTCCTGACCATGCTCCTGACCGTGAATGATGATTACTCCAGAGTCCTGACTAGGAGCCTATTATTCCTGTACAAGCAGCTGTGAAGAGGTTTGAGGTTCTCCTGTTCACACAAGCAAGTAGCAATAAGTTTAAAAATTAAATGTCTAACAAAGACCACTTACAAGCCCACTCACCCCTCTTATCCAGCCCGTGAATGAGGTTTTTAAAAATGTGGCCTACCGACCTGCCTGTTGCGCCCATATGACGCTCTGAAGATCACACAGGTTCCAAAAAATCTCCATCTATTAATGCCTCAAGGGCCTTAAATGGCCTGTTAATTAATGGTGGGCGTGCATCGAAGCTCATAGCGCCCGCCCATCAAAATATCACGATGGCACATGGTGAGAACAGGACACCCCTGCACGCCAACATCAAAATTCAGGCCCATGAGTTGTGATTCTGCATACTTCTGATCATCTACACTTCCAAGTTCCAAATTGAATATCTGGGTCTGCTATATAGGTGTGAAAGTCCACCAGAAGCAATCAGTTCTAAAGTTCATGGCCGGAATTTTCTGGCCCCTCACACCAGCGAGATCTTCGGTCCCAAAGTCAATGAATGTTTGAATGGCTTGCCACATCTGGCGGAAAAATTCCAGCCCATGGATCACTGGATTAACCTGTGTTGCACTCCTATTTTGCTATTCTATCTTTATTCACTTAATGCATTACTGTGGGAAAACAGGTGTTCTAGCAAATAGTGCAGGATGTTTCACTTGTACCAAAGTTTCATTCGGTCCCTTGATGCTGTTGCTTTGCATCAACAAATACACATTTGAAAAGGCAATATCCCAACACATTTGACAAACTTAAAAACAAAAAATCATTGTGTAATAATTTTTATTCTGAGCTGTGGATCTTGAAACATGAAAATATTTAAAAATACCAGTAGATCGCCTATTGACAAAAGCAGCTGATGCCAGTGAGTCCTTCACAGGTTTGATTATAAATCTAATCCCTGTATATTCTCCCAATAGGAAGAGGTACTGCGACAATGGTTGCTTTTTACTTTGCTCCCATGATTATAGCTCAGTCACATTGCCATCCAATTGTTTGACCAATTGCTTAATGCAATATGCTAGATCAGTCAAAGCTCACACATGTCACTATTGGTCTTATTCTATAATCCCACCTTTAATGTGAGGAAGGAGAAAGCAATCAGGGTTGCAATACTACAAGTGCTATCATCAAGACATGTTCACTGCAAGCCTGGCATTCCTGGTAGGAAAGTGGGATTACAAACTTATTCCTTATGCTAAATCTACTGTCACTGGGTCAGTATCCTGGAACTCCCTACTGATCACACTTTTGGTGTACTTACACCAGATGGGCTGCAGCGTTCAAGAAAGCAGCTCATCGCCATCTTCTCAAGGGCATTTATGAAATGAGCAACAATGCTGGCCGAGTGAGCAACTAGCACATCCCACAAAAGAAAAAAGGTCAGCAAAACTACACCCAGTGGACCTGGGGTATCTCTGACAATAACTACCAGATTTGTGCATTTAATGTGCAAGCAACAGAAATTGTTGTCAGATTTTCCCCATTAACACAGTGACACTGTCAACCTCACCATTATTTTTAATTGCTAAATCCAGCCCAGTGTGTTCTCACCCAAGTTCTAACTGAAAATTTCACATAAAAATAAAGCAGGAAGAAAATGCATTTGGATTGTGATCTAGATTCCTCACTGTTTATCAAAGCATAAATGATATATTTTCATTCCAAGTAATTAACATTTGATAAAGGCAAAATACTACAGATGCTGGAAATCTGAAACAAAAACAAGAAGTGCTGGAAAAACTCAGCAGGTCTGATAGCATCGGTGGAGAGAAAGACAGAGTTAACGTTTGAGTTCTGAAGAGTCATGCGGAATCGAAATGTTAACTCTGCCTTTCTCTCCACTGATGCTGTCAGACCTGCTGAGCTTTTCTAGCACTTTTTGTTTTTGTTTCAATTAACGTTTGATTTGATGTTGGTTATAAAGCTTTAAACTTTTTAAAAACAAACCTTCACACCAACACTCTTCCTCCCCCACCCCCACCCCCCCTCCACTTCGGGGAACAGTGGGAGGTGGTAGAAGGATTCTGAGACTAATTATCAGCCCGTTGAACTACTCATGAGAATTCCTTCTGTGGCCAACTAGTCCCAGCGTGGGATGAAAATCTGGAGCTTCTGGCCTAGAAATAGGGTTGCTACCTCTGCGCCTCCTAATGATCGAATCAAATGTGACAGAACAAGAATGCATATCGGAAATGTTGAAAAACCCAGACAGTTGTCAAAACATAGAAAATATAACCAGCAAACACTTCCAGTGGAGTGGCAATTGAGTCAGATTGCCACTCTGCTTGACATTACTTACCTAGACATCCAGGTGATCCTATCTCACCCGACCTTCCAACTCAGGCCGAGAGAGATCTGTGCAGTGCAGCTCATGAGGCCTACAGTCGAGGGCAACTCTATCGCAGGTAAGTGACAGAGTTGCTTTTTCTACAGCATTAGCTGCTTTAAACTAGGTAAATTTAAAGGTCCAGCCCCAACTTTAAAGATCTTTGACAAGTCAAGGAGAAGGTAAGTGTATCAGGTAAGTGGGTAGGATGTGGGGATGCAGTGGTGTTGGGAATTGGCGGTGGGGGGGCGGTGGTAGTCAGAGGGTATGGGGGGGGGGGGCGCGGGGTGGGGTCCTGCAGGGTTGGGTGAGATAGTCACCTGGGTCGGGGAGGTGGGGCATGGGTCCCAAAAGCGATGGGAGTGAGTCAGTGCTATAGTTATCCAAAAGCTAGAAATGATTTTAATTCTCCTAACTTCGCCGGGTAATTATTGCAATAACACAGTTGGAGCCATCCAAAGTTTGCTATTTGAAATCACATTTTCAGATGGTTCCCAGTGTAGGGCAATTTTGCCCATCGGAACTTTGAACTTCCCAGGCAATTACCATGCAACCCTTCACTGGGAACTTTATCCTGAGACTGTGCCCACTTGTTTTAGATCCCCTGACCAGCGGGAACAATGCGAGGCTGGGATTTTCCGTGCCCACTGGTATCGGGCATGTGCGTAAGTGGATAATATGGTGAGAAGGCAAAAAAAAAACGGTTTCAAGACATCATGAAACCAGATTGTGATTGTCCACTCAGCCCAATGGCGGGCCGTATTCCCTGCCATCGGACATCGGGAACTTCATAGTGATATTTCTGCATATCAGTTATAAGGCTAGTCTGCCAGACTCACTCCACCCCCACCCCCACCCGCTGGATCGTACATCCATGTCGGCAGGAAAACATGCTGACCTGTTTCACAACAGCATATATAAGGCGTGCACTTGGTCGGCTGCACTTCGCTTGGGACTTCAACGTTTGTTTGACCATTTTGCTTCGGTCAGCACTCGCAGTCATCAACGCCAGGCTTCACAGACAGCACCACATCAGTTTTAGGGGGCTCATGGGCAGGTCTTTACCTACCATATCATATGTGGGTGGCTTTTGAACAGCTGCAGGGCTAGGGCTTGCTTAGGGAAAGGGGAGAAGTGGCCACAGGGAAGGGGGGTGGAGGGGGGTGAGGGCTGTACTGGGGAAGGAGGGTATCCCAGGGTGTGTGTGGGGCACATATTGACCCGTGCAAGTGGCTTCAAGATGGTGAGGACTGAGGAGGCAGTCTCTCCAGAGGACATCTGAGGGTATGTGTGAAAGAATGGGGGGGGTGATGTTCCTTGAGCTGGCAGTGAGTGAGATGCCAGTGAATGTGTGATGGGCTTGAGTGTGTGAGTTTAGAGTGATGAGATCATTTCCATACCCTGGCTGCATGAATGAGATCATTCATCCTCTATCTGCATTAGATGACCAAACTCTTCTGCGCAGCATTGGCACTGATCACCACTGCCATCGCCTACCAAGCCAGAGTGGTAATGTTGCTGCCCCTCCTGCAGCCAAAGCAGGGGTAGAGGGCAGCACAACAGGCCTCCACGGCGTCCAAGAGACACTCAAGAGCTGCAGTCTTCTTGCCTTTTGGGGTCTTGTCCTCTTTGCTGCTGTCCTGGGCTGGAAGCACTGAGTGCAGCTGTACTTTAAATGTGGTGCCTGGTGTGATGAAGCGGTGAGGTGATAGCGTAGCAGGCGAATCGGCGCCCGGCCGCCATCTAAATGTTGTGTATCCCAGGAATGCATAATTAATGCAGTGGGTTTGGGATGATACAGCGTGAAAAGCACCATTGCAGCCGGCAGGTAAAACATTGCTCTTCCCACCCGCTACTGCACTTAATTCCACCCTCAGCATCCATAGGACTATAAGACATAGGAGCAGAAGTACGCCATTCGGCCCATCGAGTCTGCTCCACCATTCAATGAGATTATGACTGATCTGATAATCCTCAACTTCATTTTCGTGCCTTTTCCCCATAACCCTCGATTCCATTGCTGATTAAAAATCTGTCTACATCTGTTCATCTCAGCCTTGAATATACTTAATGACCCAGCCTCTACAGCTCTCTGTGGTAAAGAATTCCACAGATTGATTGCCAACAGAGAGAAGAAATTCTTCCTCATCTGTTTTAAGTGGGCGCCCCCTTACTCTGAGATTATGCGCTCTGGTCCTAGATTCTCCCACAAGGAGAAACAACCTCTCAGCATTTACCCTGTCAAGCCCCCTAAGAATCCTATATGTTTCAATAAGGTCGTCTCTCATTCTTCTAAACTACAATGAGTACAGGCCCAACTGACTCAACCTCTCCGCATAAGAAAATCCCTCCATCCCCAGGTTACAACCTAGTGAACCCTCTCTGTTCTGTCTCCAATGCCAGTATATCTTTCCTTAGATAACGGGACCAAAATTGTTCACAGTATTCTAGGTGTGGTCTAACTAGTGCATTGTATAGTTTTAGCAAGACTTCCCTATTTTTATACTCCATTCCCTTTGAATTAAAGGCCAGCATTCCATTTGCCTGACCTATTACCTGTTGAACTTGTATGCTAGCTTTTCGGGATTCATGCACGATGATCCCCAAATCCCTCTGTGCTGCAGCTTTCTTCAGTCTTTCTCCATTTAAATAATATTCAGCCCCTCTATTCTTCCTGCCAAAGTGCATAACCTCACACTTTCCCACATTATATTCCATCTGCCATGTTTATGCCCACTCAGTTAACCTGACTATATCTCTCTGTAGATTCCGTGTCATCCTCACCACTTGCCTTCCACCCTATTTTGGTGTCATTAGCAAACTTGGCGATGCTACATTCATTTCCCTCATCCAAGTCATGAATATATATTGTAAATAATTGTGGCCCGAGAACTAATCCCTATGGCAGTCCACTAGTTCAGGGTGCTATCCTGAAAATGCCACCCCATATCCCAACTCTGTCTTCTATTAGTTAGCCAGTCCTCTGTCCATGCTAATATACTACCCCCAAAACCATGGACTTTTATCTTAAGTAGCTTTATGTGGTACCTTATCAAAACTTTTGGAAATCCAAATACACTACATCTACTGGTCCCCCTTTATCTATCCTGCTTGTTACCGCCTCAAACAATTCTACTAAATTTGTCAGGCATGAATTCCCCTTCATAAAGCCATGCTGACTCTGCTTGATTAGATTATGCATTTCTAAATGCTCTGCTATTACATCCTTTATAATAGACTCTAACATTTTCCCAACGACAGATGTTAAGCTAACTGGCCTATAATTAGCTGTTTTTTGTCTCCCTCCCTTTTTGAATAAGGGTGTTACATTGGCAGTTTTCCAACCCTCTAGGACTTTTCCAGAATCTAAGGACTCTTGGAAGATTACTATCAGTACATCCACTCTCTGCAGCTATTTTCTTTAATATCCTAGGACGCAACCCATCAGATCCAGGTGACTTATTGGCCTTTATCCCCATTAGTTTCCCTAGCACTTTTTCTCCAGCGGTAGTTATTGTCCTTATTTCCTTCCCCACTTTTGCCCCATGATTATTTAGTATTTTTGGGAAGCTGTTAGTGTCTTCTACTGTGAAGACTGATGCAAAGTACTTATTCAACTCCTCTGCCATTTCCTGGTTCCTCATTATTATTTCCCCAGCCTCATTCTCTTTGGCCTCTCTTCCACTTTATACATTTAAAGAAGCTCTTACCATCCGTTTTTATTTACTTGTTGGTTTACCCTCAAAGTTTATTTTTTCCCTCTAGTTTTTTTTTTGGTGATGTTCTGTTGGCTTTAAAACTTTCTCAATCCTCGGGCTTACCACTGATCTTTGCTACATTGTATGTTTTTTCTTTGACTTTGGTACTACCCTTAACTTCCTTGGTTAACCATGGTTGGTTTATCCCCTTCCTACAATCCTTCTTCCTCACTGGGATATATCTTTTTTGTGAGTCATGAGCTATTTTCTTAAACATCTGCTATTGTTCATCAACCGTCTTTTCTGCTAAACTCCTTTCCCGGTCCACTCCAGCCAACTCTGTCCCCATTCTTTTGTAATTACCTTTATTTAAGTTTAGCACAGATATTTCCAAACTAAATTTCTTACTCTCAAACTGAATGCTAAATTCTACCATGTTATGGTCACTGTTTCCTAAAGGATCTTTTACTCTGAGATCATTTATTAAACCTGCCTCATTACACATTACCAGATCCAAAACAGCCTGATCCCTGGTTGGATCCGCAACATATTGTTCTAGGAAACTATCCTGAATACAATATGAATTCTTGCTCGTGCCTACCTCTGCCAATTTGATTTTCCCAATCTACATGAAGATTAAAGTCACCCATGATTAATATACTGCCTTTTTTACATGCCCTCATTGTTTCCAAATTTGTTCTCTGTCTGACAGCATAGCTACTGTTAGGGGGCCTATAGACTACTCCCACCAGTGTCTTCTTCCCCTTGTTATTTCTTACCTCCAGCCATACGGATTCTACATCTTCCGATCCAAGATCATTTCTTGCTATTGTACTTATTCCATCTCGTACTAACAAGGCTACCCCACCACCCTTTCCCTGCTGCCTTTCCTTTCGAGAAGTTACATACCCCTGAATATTTAGTTCCCAAATTTGATCTCCTTGTAACCATGTCTCCGTAATGGCTTTTAGATCATTCCCATTAATCTCTATTTGTGCCATTAATTCATTTATTTTCTTCCGAATACTATGTTCATTTAAGAGACATCAATTGTGCCGTTTTACCATCTTTTCCCCCTTTGGCCCTATTTGCTGCTGTTTTTCTTTATGTTTGTACACTCTGATCCTTCCTGTCACACTCTAGTTATCATTATCCAAGTAGCTGCCCTGCCGCCATATCCTTTTGCTTTGTAAGCCTACTTATCCCCTTTCCAGAAACCTCCCTCCCTCTCTATTTAGTTTAAAGCCCTCTCTACAGCCCTAGTTATTCGGTTCGCCAGAACACTGGTCCCAGTATGGTTCAAATGAAGCCCATTCCACTGGAACAGCTCCCTTCTACCCAAGTACTGATGCCAGTGCCCCATGAACTGAAATCCATTCCTCCCACACCAATATTTGAGCTATGCATTTAACTCCTTGACTTTATTTACCCTATGCCAGGTTGCCTATGGTTCAGGTAGTAATCCTAATTCTGCTTTTTAATTTAGCTCCTAGCTGTTCAAATTCTTTCAGCAGAACCTCCTTTTAGTCCTATCAACGTCATTGGTACCAACGTGGATGACGACAGCTGGATCCCTCCCCTCCCACTCCAAGTTCCTCTGCAGCCTTGAGGAGATGTCCTTAACCCTGGCACCAGGCAGGCAACACAGCCTTCGGGATTCATGCCCACGGCTGTAGAGAACAGTATCTATTCCCCTAATTATACTGTCCCCTACAGTATTACATTCCAATTTCCTCTCCCCACTTGAATGGCTCCCTATACCACAGTGTCGTGGTCAGTTCGTTCATCCTCCCTGCAGTCCTTGCTCTTGTCCACACAGCTTGCAAAAACCTCATAACTGTCGGACAATTTTTCAGAGGCTGAGGCTCCTTGAGCGCTACCTCCTGGGTCCCATACCTGCCTCACCTGCAGTCACACCCTCCTGTCCCTGATCACAGACCAAATTCAAATTATTTAACCTGTTGGGTGTGACCACCTCCTGGAGCAAAGTATCCAGATAACTTTCCCCCTCCCTGATGTGGTGCAATGTCTGCAGCTCAGATTCCAGCTTCTTAACTCAGATCCGAAGTTCCTCGAGCTGCAAACCCTTACTACAGATGTCCTCCTTTTAAGTCCCTTCAGAATTTTGTAGGTTAAATGACATCACCTTTCATTCTTCTAGACTTCAGAGAATATAAGCCCAATTTACTCAGCCTCTCATCATAAGACAAACCCCTCACCCCAGGGACCAATTTAGTGAATCCACAGCACATCCTCCAATGCAAGTATATCCTTTCTTAAATGTGGAGACCAAAACTACACACAGTATTCCAGGCGTGGTCTAACTAAAGCCCTGTACAATTGTAGCAAGCCTTCTTTATTCCTGTACTCCAATCCCCTTACTATAAAGGTCAATATGTCTTTTGCCTTGCTGATAGCTTGCTGCATCTACATGTTAACTTTGTGTTCCTTGGACAAGCACATCCAAGTCTCTCTGAACATCACCGCTTACAAGTTTCAAACCTTTTAAAAAATATTCTGTTTTTCTATTCTTACAACCAAAGTTTCACACTTCCCCAATTATACTCCATCTTCTGTCTTGTTACCCACTCACTTAGCCTCTCTATATCTCTTTGCAGTCTATGTGCTCCCCACAGCTTACCTTCCCACCTGCTTTGGTGTTATCAGCAAACTTTGATACATTATTCTCTGTCTCTTCATCTAGGTCATTAATATAGATTGTAAATAACTGAGGCCCCAGCACTGATTCTGGCACACTCAACTAATTCACTGCCCGCCAACTTGAAAAAAGCCTAGTTTATGCCCATTCTCTGCTTTCTATCCATTAATCAATCCTCTATCCCTGCAAATACATTATCCCCAACTCCATGAGTCCTCACTTGCCTATTAACCATTTGTGTGGTACCTTAGCAAATGCCTTTTGGAAATCCAGGCATACTACATCTATTGGTTGCCTTTATCTACCCTACTAGTTTCAGCCTCAAAACCTCCAAATTTACCCAACAGGATTTCCCTTTTGTAAAACCATGTTGACTTATTCTACTTATATTTTGCTTCTCTAAGTGTATTGGTAAGACTTTCTTAATACATTCCAGAATTTTCCCAACGAATTATGTTAGGCTAATTGGCCTGTAGTTCACTGTTTCCTCTCTCCTCTCTTTCTTGAAAAGCAGTGTAACATTTCCCAACTTCCAAACCAATGGGACCATTCCCAATCTAATGAATTTTGGAACATCATAGCCAGCCCATCCGCTATCTCTGCAGCTATCACATTTAGATCCCTAGGGGGTAGGCCATCAGGTCCCAGGGATTTGTCAGCTTTTAGTCCCTTAAGTTTTTTGGATACCTTTTCTCTGATATTAATTTCCTCACTTTTTTTAAAGTCCCTTGGTTACCGTTCACTTCTGGTATGAAACTTATGTCCTCTACTGTAAAGGCGGATACAAAATATTTGTTTGATGTCTCTGCCATTTCCACATTCCTCATGATAATTTTGCCTGCCTCTGTTTCTAAGTGACAAACATTTACTTTAGCTACTCTCTTCCTTTTTATATATTTCTAAAAGCCCTTATAGTCTGATTTTATATTTCTGGCTAGTTTACACTCAATTCTATTTTTGCCTTTTATCAATTTTTTGGTATATAAAACACTCCCAATCCTCAGGCCTGCAACACTGAAAGCCTCTTCTTTTAATCCAATACTATCCTCAACTTCCTCAGTGAGCCACAGATCAGTCTTTCTTGCTGAGGTTTTGTATTTCAATGGAATGCATTTCTGTTGAATATTTTGAAATGTTTCTCAAAATATTTCGCATTGTTTACTTACTTTTAGGCTATTTACCCAATTGACCTATACCACTTCTCCACTCACGGAGAATACTACTCACCATGATATTGTCACTGTACAATCCAGAGCTCCAGGGTAACGTGCTGGGGGTTCAGGATTAAACCATGCCATGGCAGATGGTGGAATTTGAATTTAATAAAAATCTGGAATTATAAGTCTAATGATGACCATTAGGTAAGGAAATCTGCCATCCTTACCTGGTCTGGCCTACATGTGACTCCAGACCCACAGTAATGTGGTTAAATCCCCTCTGAAATGGCCTAGCAAGCCACTGAGTTGTATCAAACCGCTACAAAGTCTCAAAAAAGGAATTAAACTGGACAGATCACCTGGCATCAACCGAGGCACCGAAACAACAACGGCAAACTCAGCACTGTTGACCCTGCAAAGCCCTTCTTACTAACGTTCGGGGATTAATACCAAGATTGGGAGATTGTTTCACAGACTAGTCAAGCAACAGCCTGACATTGTCTGTAAGATATGATTCCATGAGGGTGACTATGTCCCAGGTACCACCATCACCATCTCTGGGTATGCCCTGTCCCACTGGCAGGACAAACCCACCAGAGGTGGCGGTACAGAGGTATACAGTCGGGAGGGAGTTGCCCTGGGAGTCCTCAACATCAACTCCAGGCCCATGATGTCTCATGGCAATAGATCAAACATGGGCAAGGAAACCGCCTGCTGATTACCATGTTCCACCCTCCCTCAGCTGATGAATCAGTGCTCCTCCATATTGAACACCACTAGGAGGAAGCACGGAGGGTGGCAAGGGTGCAGGGTGGCCAAGGTAGGGGACTTCAATGTCCATCACCAAGAGTAGCTTGGTAGCACTACTACTGACCGAACCCTAAAGGAACCATCTGCTAGACTGGGACTGCAACAGGTAGTGAGGGAACCAACAAGAGGGAAAAACATACTTGACCTCATCCTCACCAACCTGCCTACTGCAAGTGCATCTGTCCATGGAAAGGAGTGACCACTGCACAGCCTTTGTGGAAACTGTTGTAACTTTGACGAATGTACCACAGGAGGCTCAAGTACAGGTTACCATCGTTTATTCAAGCAATTGAAAGGAGAGAACCACCTCAAAGCAGCTTGAGGTAGCACTAACAAATTACAAGTATACAGCTTATTTATACATCACTGATCACATACAAGATTCCAATCTTGTCAGCATATAGGTTTACATTAAAGAGATATCTCTGGTTCCAGGTACATACATCCCCCTTCACCCAGGCAGAGCCTTCTCCTCCTACCTAAGCTAGGACCATCTGTCCTCTCCTTATCTGTTGAAGAGCACACTTAATCTATCTTGTTTTCATCCTCCGTCTTCAGTCTGGCTCCCAGGGCCTTTCTGGTGATTGCAGGCCCTAAGGGTGTGCAAGGTTCATCTGGTAACCCTCGACTGTTAATGTACTTGACACTGGCTGCCTGGAGATTCTAAATAATTCCCTTTCAATAAATTCTTACTGTTTTCCCCCAAACAAAACAAAGTCCTGCCTTCACATTGAGGATATCCTCAATCGTGTGTTGTGGCATGACCACCATGCTAAATAGGTTAGGTTTCAAAACAGATCTAGCAACTCAAGACTGGGCATCCATGAGGCACTGTGCGCCATCAGCAGCAGCAGAATTATACTCAAACACAATCTGTAACCTCATAATCTGGCATATCCCCCACATTACCATTACCATCAAGCCAGGGATCAAACCTGGTTCAAAGAAGAGTGCAGGGGGGCATGCAGGAGCAGCACCAGGCATACCTAAAAATGAGATGTAAACCTGGTGAAGCTATAAAACAGGATTACTTGCATGCTAAACAGTACAAGTAGTAAGTGATAGACAGAGTAAGTGACCCTACAACCAACGGATCAGATTTAAGCTCTGCAGTCGTGCCACATCCAGTCGTAAATGGTGGTGGACAATTAAACATATCACTGGAGGAGGCGGCTCCACAAATATCCCAATACTCAATGATGGGGGAGCTCAGCACATCACCACAAAATACAAGGCTGAATTATTTGTTGCAATCTTCAGCTCGTGGTGCAGTGTGGATGATCCATTTCAGCCTCCTCTGGAGGTTCCCAGCATCACAGATGCCAATCTTCAGCCAATTCGACTCACTCCATGTAATATCAAGAAATGGCACAGGGTAGTTCAAAGGCAATGAGCCCTGACAATATTCCAGCAATAGTACTGAAGACTTGTGCTCCGGAACTTGCCACACCCCTAGCCAAGCTGTTCCAGTACAGCTACAACACTGGCATCTACCTGGCTATGTGGAAAATTGCCCAGGTTTGTCCTATACACAAAAAGGACAAATCCAACCCGGCCAATTACTGCCTGATCAGTCTACTCTCAATCATTAATAAAGTAATGGAAGGGGTCATCAACAGTGCTATTAACCGGCACTTGCTTAGCACTCACTGATGCCCAGTTTGTGTTCTGCCAGGGCTGCTCAGCTCCTAACCTCATTACAGTCTTGGTTCAAACATGGACAAAAAAAGAGATGAACTCCAGAGGTGAGTTGAGAATGACTGCCCTTGACATCAAGGTCACATTTGACCGAGCGTGGCTTCAACGAGCCAGAGCAAAAGTGGAGTCAATGGGGGAAAATACCCCACTGGTTGGAGTCATACATAGCAAAGGAAGATGGCTCTGGTTATTGGAAGTCAGTCATCTCAGCTCCAGGACATCACTGCAGGAATTCTTCAGGATAATGTTCTTTGCCCAACCATCTTCAGCTTCTTCATCAATGATATTCCTTCCATCATAAGGTCAGAAGTGGGGATTTTTGCTGATGATTGCACAATGTTCAGCACCATTCGCAACTCCTCAGATACTGTAGCAGTCCATATCCAAATGCAGCAAGACCTGGACAATATCCAGGCTTGGGCTGACAAGTGGCAAGTAACATTCGCACCACACAAATGCCAGGCAATGACCATCTCCAACAAGAGAGAATCTAACCATCGCCTCTTGATGTTCAATGGCATTTTGATCACCGAATTCCCCACTATCAACATCCTGGGGGTTACCATTGACCAGAAACTGAACTGGACTAGCCATATATATACTGTGGCTACAAGAGCAGGTCAGAGGCTAGGAATCCTGTGGCGATTAACTCAGCTCCTGATTCCCCAAGCCTGTCCACCATCTACAAGGCACAAATCAGGAGTGCAATGGAATATTCCGCACTCGCCTGGATGAGTGCAGCTCCCACAACACTCAAAGCTGGACACTATCCAGGTTAAAGTAACCCACTCGATTGTTTGAGGTGGTGCCATTCACTCGCTCCACCACTGACAAACAGTAGCTGCAGTGTGTACCATCTACAAGATGCACTACAGAAATTCACCAAGGCTCCTTAGAAAGCACCTTACAAACCCACGATCACTACCATCTAGAAGGACAAGGGCAGCAGACAGATGGGAATACCACCACCTGGATGTTTCCCTCCAAGTCCTCACCATCCTAACTTGGAAATATATCGCCATTCCTTCACTGTCACTGGGTCAAAATCCTGGAACTCCCTTCCTAACAGCACTCTGGCTGTACCTACACCACATGGACTGCAGTGGTTCAAAAAAGCAGCTCACCACCAGTGTGGGTCAGGTAAATTGGCTTGCTTCTGGAATCTCTTTTTGGTATAATTAACATGAGACATAAGTTTATAGGTTCAGCATCTGATAAAAGGCAGAGAAGTAAGGTTAATATTTAACAGTGGTCAAAGTTACCAACAACAACAACTTGTATTTATATAGCACCCTAAACACAGTAAAACATCCTAAGGCACTTCACAGGTACAATCATCAAAAAAAGTTTGACAGAAAGCCACAACAGAAGATATTGGGGTAGATTTCTAAAATCCTTGTCAGAGAGGTAGATTTTAAGGAGTTTCTTAAAGGAGGAAAAAGAGGAAGAGAAGTTTATGGAGGGAGCTCCAGAGCTTACAGCCCAGGTCAGAATTGGGTCAAAATCCTGGAACTCCCTGCCAAATAGCATTGTGGGTGTACCTACACTACATGGGCTAGAGCAGTTCAAGAAGGCGGCCCACCACCATCTTCTCAAGAGCATTTAGGGATGGGCATTAAAAATGCTAACCTAGCAAGTGATACCCATGTCCCATGAAAGAATAAAAAAAGGTAACAAAAGGCATGACCATCATGGGTGGAATGATTAAAATTAGGGATGCTCAAGTAGCCAGAATTGGATGATTACAGTGATCTCAGATGGTTGTGGGGCTGGAGCAGATTACAGAGATAGGGAGGGCAAGGCCATGGAGAGATTTAAAAACAAGGACGCAAATTTTAAAATCAAGGCGTTGCTTAAGTAGGAACCAATGTAAGCCATGAGCACAGGGATGATGGATGAATGGGCCTTGGTGTGACTTAGAACACAGGTAGCAGAGCTTTGGATAAGCTCAAGTTTACAGATGGTGGAGAGTGGGAGGCTGGCCAGAGGTGCATTGGAATGGTCAACTCTAGAGGTAACAAAGTCCTGGATGAAAGTTTCAAGAGTGGATGGGCTGAGGCAAAGACAGAATCAGATGACGTTGCAGAGGTGGAGCTGTTCCATAACAAACACGGTTATGTTCTTGTTTCTTTATGAGCATACTTTAAAAATAACACCAATCAAATTTTACTTTTGCTTCTCTTTTTCTTAGTTAAACAGATGAAGCCAAGGTTTTGCCAATATTTATCGGTAACAAGTGGCCTAATTTACAAAAGATCAAAAAGTAACATAGCCAACAGATGCTCTTGCATCAATAATTTCCCCATGGTTTGTGCTAATAGGAAGCAAAAAGGCAATCTGTTGAGTTGCTTCCTGTGCTCAACAATTCTCTGATTAAATAATTTAACAAAGGCACTTTAATAGTCTGTATCTGCTGAAATCCAAGGGAGCCATGAATTTGGTTCTGCTATTTCTTTAAAACTCATATTCCAAGATTTTAATATGATTTAGCTTTTCTTAAGTAACAAAGGAGATCCCTGTTAGAGAAACATTAATTATTTTGTTTACAAAATCTAAGAGAACTTGTACATTCCAATTAATTTAACGACCAGTGTTGTAAGATTTCACCCAATTTGTTAACTTCCTCTTCACAGAAGGTGACTGAAGTGTGTGTTTCAATTTGCTGGTATTGGTACATGATCTTAAGCAAGATCAAAATGATCTTTATTCAAAGAAAAATGGCTGCTCATATCAGTAATGGGTTTAGGCAAATCCCCCTTTACAATCTTCTGAAATAATAGCTGCATTTAGCAAATGGAGAGTAAATAGTAAGCCAGAGACAGTAAAAGCAGGATAGAAATAGCTTAATGGAATTAAGCAGAAAAATTTGGTAATGGACAAAAAAAAATGAAATAGGTAAATTAGGAAGAGAAATAAGGGACCAGAAATTCAGGTTCACCCACTTTGGGGTTCCAAGGGGAGGGAGGCACAAACACAAGGAACCCTACCTGTAACTGAATGTTGAGGCCCATGGCAGGGCTTGGGGTTTACTTCCATCAAGTCAACGAGCTACAAAGAGTATCAGGAAGAGTATCAATCCAGCAAAGCAGGATTGAGCAGATCCTTCCTCAAGTGAGGGAGGACAATGACAGGAAAGGGGGCATTGATCAGGGGTTTAAAGTCTGGGCACAGATGGGCACAGGAGATGCATCAATTTTGTCTGATAGTAAATATGAACACACTAACAAAACAAATCCTATGGTATAGGTCACAGCTACTGAGGGTCAACAAAATCAGGTCAATGTTTAAATACATGATTCAATGGACAAAATACATCCCACGGCACAAGAGTCAAACTCTGAATGAAAACAGCTTCAACTGTTCAATGTTAGTACCATTTAATACAAACTCCACTGATACCAAAGCATAGTAAGATACAAAGAATGAGTATATACAACATACACAATACCAGAAATATTGCTCTTTGGATGATATAAAGAAAGTCTATCCATTCATAGAAATCCAAAATTTTGTACGCAAAACGCCAGCTATTGCCTTAAGTCATGCACAACCCCACAATAATGTGTGACGTTAGAAAATAAGTGATTTGAAGTGATTTCAAGGTATTGCATGTTGATTTTTCAATGCATTGCCACCAACAACTCACCCATTTATTTATTAAATTGAAGCAGGTAATTAGCCCAGATTTCGCAGTAGAAATAACAGTGAGGCTATCAGTGCTCACCATTGTTAAGAGAGTCAGACAGCAACCTCTGGCATCCCCACATGCACAATTCTGACAAACAACCTCTCAGGCACTGAAAATTAACTTTATAGAAATGGCATTTCATTCCTTTAGATTGCAATTATTGTGGAGATTTTTTTTACTATTTTTGTTTCTTTTGCATCTCTCCTTCCTACTATTTCTTAGTTTTGTTTTCTGTACCTGATTTGTCATTGAAATAAATATTCTAACTTCCTAGTTCCTCGTTAAGACCCTGTGTAGCTCAGTGACAATTCTTGAATCTGATTGGTTAAGGAGATATACAGTTAGTTGTTCTGATCACTGATAGCTCAGATATTTTGTACAGGGCACTACATTGTTTTGGCAAGGCAGGCAGAATTTTATGCCCTCACCCAGGGCAAGTTTTGTGATAGGGGCATTTAATCAGGCAGGAGGGGACGTGGGGAACCCACCAGCTTTACACCTCCACCCCAATTGAGTCTATGGTGGGAAGACCTGAGGTCAGCCTTCCCTACCCACTGCCAATTAAAGCCACTTAAGGGTCTCATTCCACCAATGCTGGTACTGACCCAGTGGTAGGTGGGGGTTCACCATGCAGGGAGCATGCTTGGCCTAAATAGCCAAGTGGTTATGGTACTGGGTTTGTAACCCCAAGATCAAGAGTTCAAATCTCACAATGGCAAACTATGAAACAATGAATGTGTTTGAGTGAGTTAAAATCTTACCTTAAACACTGTCTAGTTGTTTGCATGCAATAAAATGCAGGGAGTTTGGCAAGCAAACCCTGGCATGTTTGCTTGCAGATTCCTGGGGCTTCCCTCATTCAAAGGCACTCAGTGCCTCACCAAATGACCCGGTATTGGGAAGGGGAGGGAGGCACTAATTGACACCCCCCTGCCCTTGTTGCCAACCACTATACTCACCCTATGACCACTACCCCATGACTCCCTTATGGCTATTACTCACCTGTGCCTGGGACCCTTCTCAATTCGAAGTCTCAGGTATGTGTAGTACCAACAGCAACCACACCCTCCCCAGTGATGCTGCTGAGCACAGAAGAGCTGACGGCCCCTGACTAGTTGACCTTTTTCAGTAGGCGAGACATTCTCCCAATGGGATCCTTAATCTCAGGCAGAAGACCCCCCCCCCCCACCCCCCACCCACTGGCCTGTCAAGTTTCTGAGTGGCACAAGATACGGCAGACCTTCCCAAAAACAAGTGAAGCAGGGCTTTTGTTGGTTCTCCAGCCAGCAGCCAAGATACCTGGAGCCTCCACAAGGTTCCGGCCTTCAAGTGCTGTCTATTGGCATGTGGATGGGTAATAAACAGAGAACACCATTTCTTCAGCACTAACCACAACATTTTAACCATAATGTCACAACTTACTTTACAAAAAATATGCCGTCTTCCCTCAATAGATATTGAGGCAGGAAACGACATCAAAACTTCTGAATGCATTGATCTAACACATAGACTGATCATGATTACATGCCACAAAACTGTGAATACATCAGTGAGCTGGCCACCTTAAGAAGTTTGGCTTTTGCAGCTGTAACTTTCTGTCACATACCTCTATTTATCAAGATCAGAAAGGCTTCTTGATACCAGATGTTAAGGGACTGAACAGACAGTCCTCTGATTAGTAGACATTAAATGGCAATTATCTATGCAGAACCTACACTCTGAATATTATTTACTAGACTGTACAATTCGAACAAACACTGACAAAAATGATCCTCCACTTTTTGAAAGGAAAAATTTCTATATAATTGTTCCAACATTTTTCCCCATTATCTTTAACCTTTGCTAAATATTATCTGGAACTTTTCTCAAAAGGGTGTAAATCTCTTCCATTGTTTAAACAACAGAGCTTCAGGAGACTGCTTCATATTGAGAAAACAAAAGCAGACATTATTAAAACTCAGAATTAACATTTAAGAAATCACTAAATCTAATCAAAATAATCCTTTCTCAAGCAGAGATAATTTTCCTCTAAGTGATATAACAGGGGAGCAGCTGAAACTAATATTGGCAGCTTTTGATTTCATCTCTCTTTACCAAATATATGAGTTAAAATATTATAAACACTAGTTTTGTATCATCTGAGAAACATAGAAAACAGGAGCACGAATAGGTCATTCAACCCTTCAAGCCTGCTCTGCCATTCAAAATGATCATGGCTGATCCTCTATCTCAACACTATAATTCTGCTTTCTCCCCATACCCCTTGACCCCTTTAGAGTCCAGAAATCTATTTCCTTCTCAAATATATTCAGTGACTTGGCCTCCACAGCCTTCTGTAAGAGAGAATTTCATAGGTTCACCAGCCTCTGAGTGAAGAAGTTTCTCATCTCAGTCCTCAATGGCCTATCCCGTATCTTGAGACCCCTTGTTCTAGACTCCTTAGCCAAAGGGAAACATCAACCCTGCATCTTGGTTGACACCAGTAGAAAAGGGGCAAGCTAAGTGCACAAGAGATATTATGAGGATTTTGAGGCTGGGGAAGAACCCAGGACTGCAACTGTTTGCATCTTCCTTGTAGGGTCCAGACAATCTATCCTGATCCTGGCACCACAGAGTTTGTTTGTCAACTTAAAGAGATTCAGTGGCTTCCCAACATGCTGACCTGGCCAGTGGCCATGACTGGTGCCCCACTCAGGAGTGGGTTATAATATCATCGGAGTCCCATCTACATCATGGGACTCTGATGTCTATATGAATGAATCTCCCACTGGAGTCTAAGGGGAGCCTAAGGTTCCACTCAAAGCAGAGGTGTTGAACTGGGGATTTAGTGGGGATGCAGTGGGAAGTGGAACAGCCTCATTTTAACTGCTTCCTAACTTATTTCCTGCCAACCATGGAACAATTCCTACAAAGTCTACCAGCAGAAAAACTATAATGTTCATGGCTGATTATCCGACTGACAATCAGAGCTGAATTTTACCAGCACGCAGGTGGCAGGAATGGAAGCAGGTGGAAGCCAGTAAGATAGTGGGGAACAACGCTGGGATGGACCCCCTCACTGTCCCACCGCCAGCGAAGTTTCCACAGAGGCGAGCAGTTGTTATGCATGAGCCCCCAATTACGAGCTGTTTTATGGGGCCGTTGGCAATTTACCAACTGCAGAGCAATCCCCTGCAGCATGGTCAGGTCACCAGCTTCATGAAGGCCAGTTCCATGCTGCAGCCCAGAGACATCCCTGCTCCACAGACAGGAAAGGCTGCCCATGCAACCCTAACAATCCCCCAGATGGTTATCAACAACATCCTGTGCAGCCTAACACCCTTGGCTCCCAAAATTTTAATTTTTACTTGCCTGTCCATTTTGAGGCACCCTCAAGGTCATTGACTTACCTCAGCTGGGCCCATCTTTCCCAGGGGCACTGGTGAAGCCTCAGAGCTGCTGACCCTCTGATTGGACAGGTAACACCAGAAACTCACCCGCTCTCATTAATTGGACAGTGAGCCATCAGGTGGCCAATTAGGAGGCTTCCTGTGCTAAAATTGCCAAGCTGGACCTGCTGCCAGAAAGTGCAGGCTTGGGACCTGCATTTTGGCCCAATACTCTTGAAGCCTACAGGAAAGTGCAATCCTTATTCTCTGAAGTCGTACAAAGAATGGCTACTTCTGTGAGTTACCCAAACATGAATCAACAACTTCAGAAGAGAGAAAAAAATGTATATCAATATATCATTCCTCAGGAACAATACAAAATGCAACATATAACTGAAGACATTGATGCCTCAAGTGACATTATATGTCCCTATTTGTTGGATTAGCAACAGTGTAAGGCTCACTAACAGGCTTTTCACATACTAGAGTATTAGTATTCAGCATTCTTGAATAAAGCCTCTTCATGGTACGGTCCCTGGTTCATTTCCCCAAATATCATTCATTCCCACAAAGGAAGCCTCACGGAGCAATCTCTTGAATGGAGCACATCAGGTCAAGTGCATGCCTTATATACCACCCAACAATTTTTAAAGTGGTGCTGCTCTGTTGCTTTCTTGAACTCTTATTCTAGCAGAAGGCACTTGAATGTTATAATTGTACTAATCCAGAAATACTTGCTTCAGAGGAGCATGGTGTAAATTAGAGGTCAAATTGTATTTAAAAAGTATCTCTTGGCAACTCCTGACTTAGAAGTTCTTGTTTTCCTTCTTCAGAGTACCATCT
Organism: Carcharodon carcharias; assembly: GCF_017639515.1. Classification (NCBI taxonomy): domain Eukaryota; kingdom Metazoa; phylum Chordata; class Chondrichthyes; order Lamniformes; family Lamnidae; genus Carcharodon; species Carcharodon carcharias. The sequence continues at coordinate 32,728,899 of NC_054488.1, read as the reverse complement.
GTTACCAATCATAAAAATTAAACTGGAAGATAGTGTCACATCTCAGGCTGAAAGAACAATGCTCAAAATCACAGCTTTAGCTGCAGGTGTCACATCATTTAATCCACCTTTTTGGCTAACTTCCGACAAGTGCTATCTGACCTTTGCTGACTTTCCTCAGTACGCAGCATGCGATACAGTACAACCCAAGCATCCGAATGCATTCAGTTATCATGATGACAAACGGCAACAAATTGACTGAACAGAAGAGCAACATTAACAACTTGGATTAATATAACAACTTTTATGCAGAAAGACAGACCAGGGAACCACACAGAAGCACAATTTTAAAAAAAAGATAAATGTGAAACTTTTGGTTACCTGTCCATATACGTCTTTCTGTTTGGTGACAATGCTTCTGAGAAGTGCCTTGAGACATTTTACTAAATTACAGGTGTTATATAAACGCACACTATTGTTGTGAGCCAAAGAAAATGAAATTAGGAAGAGTAACCAAATAAATAGGTTTCAATAAGAACTTAAAGGCATAAAGGGAAGGTAGCAAGACTTTGGGAAGGGAAGTATTCCAGACCACAGGGTCTAAAAGGGGGAGGGCAATCAAACACCAACAGAAGGATTCTCCTCTCGGTGATTTGGGGGCAGGGCTCGCTCGCTGAGGGGAAAATAATGCAGGATGACATTGGGAGGAACCCCCGACGTTATCTTAGTTCATTTAAATCTTCAGGAAGGCAGGCGGACAACGAAATCAATTAAGGCTATTGACAGGCTAATTAACCTTGTTAAAGACCCTGCCCGTCCAAGCTTAAGACTGGCGGGGAGGCCAGGAGCCCCAGCGGGTTCCAGATTATTCATGAAACTTCATCCACTGGCGGGATGAAGTTTCATGTCCGTTTTTTAAAAATGCAATAAACTTTATGTGTTTCTTATTAACATGTCCCATCTCGTGTGACATTGTCACATGAGGGGGACATGTTAATAATTTTTTAATTTTTCTATTTTTTGACTTTTCTTACCTGTCAGTAAACTCCCTGAGACAGCGCTTTGTCTCAGGGAGCAGTGTGCACTTTGACAGATGGGGATTCCCTTCCCCCAGCCCCACACAGGAAGCACATAGCGCTTCCTGTTGGGCAGACTGCTGGGCGGGCCTTAATTGGCCCGCCCACTCAAAATGGCGTCGGGCCCCGTTTCGACGGCAGGGGTTGGCTGCCCATCCACCGCCGAGCCGGTGAGGCCTGCTCACCCATCAAGGACTAAATTCTGCCCCAAATCTCTCTTAAATGGTTATGAGAACCAGATGTACATGTGGCTACACCTACAGAAATCTTCAACAAAATAAGTCCAAATTATTGTCGTAGGATCTCTTATATAGCAAGTGATTCCACCTGCTAGTGTATTTCATCTAACCAACTTTTGCCACGCTTAAATATCCAGAAAACCATGATTGATCAACAAAGCACAAACATTATTTATTCTGAAGTTTAGTCTTCCTGTCAAAAAAATCACATTGTTGTTCTGGCATCTGTAAAATCTGAGACAGAGTGACACAAAGCAAGACAACTTTTTTTTGCTGCACTTTTGACAAAGAACCACACCATAATGAGCCACACAAAAATGAATAACCACTGTTACAACAGTAACTGGGGTAGACAAGTGGGAAGATTATCAACATAAGGAAATAAAATATGCATTTTGAAATGTAACTAACAGTGAAAACAATTGACATCCAGTACTAAGCTATAGCAAGAAGCAGCAATGAGGAATATAGCTGCAAAACATTCAGTTTATCACCTAAATAAACCGTTCATTCTCTCATAACAGAAGCTAAATGGAAGATGAGGAACTAGCTGCAAACATCACCCACGATGCAATACACCAGGAGAAAGGATAGCGTGAAGTGCTCAGACAAATTGAAAGACAAGTGATGTACTTGGAATTTATAGTCTCACAGCTCCAAAGGATAAAAAAGGTATAATTCAACTTACAACTCTGGTGACCGGATGAAGGGTTTATCACAGCAACAGGCAAGCAGTTCATATTGCAAGAAGTAAAATTCACCTCAATTCGTTGATCTTGAAACTAAGAGGCCCAGTCTCTTTATCCAACTCTCCTCGTCTCTAACAAATTGTCTGAAGCATCCTGTGACACATCTCGGCTGCACTTTTTCATTCTCTGACTATGAATGTGCAAATCGGCCCTGTAAATCACAAGACAAGACCATTTTCTGTCAGCTTTCCAGGAAATGTGCTCCACAACAAAATCACCAACACATGGCCCAATTGAGAAGTGGAGATTAACACTGTTTAAGTTTGGTACCATATGAAATTTAAATCCATTGCCCTTTCATACCAAGTTTCCAAGGTGCTTGGGAATCTCTTAGGCATCATGGACATTTTTAAATTTACAGGTATAGGGGACTGAGGTTCTCCCTTACTGCTATCCAAGCATTAAAATTTCTTTCTTGAACAAGGCAGGGCCAAGCAATCTAAACAGAAACTGGCTGGCTAGTATCCAAAATGCAGCTGATGACCTCAGATCAGTGTTTGCAGTCTAAATGCACTCCTGTAGAGTTCACAAATTATAACTTCTATTCTCCTTATATATATCTGAGGCATTAGTTCACTGTTCAGTATTAAAGTTTAACTATTGTATTGATTTTCTGTTCCTTTTTACTTTTAATATACCTTGCTCATAGTTTATTGCTAAAATAATTTTTATGTGTTTATTCTTCCTCGGCCTGAAGTGAAGACGAGGGAGACACGAGGAGGCCCAGATTAATTCAATATATTATGGGAATAAAAATGTCTACTTGATCCAAGAATGATGCTCCATTTCCAGTTGGTGCACATCAACCAACATCCCTGTGCTCGCTGACACATAGACTGTTGGTCCAACAATAGTTTGATTTTACAATTCTCAACATTGTGTTCAAATCCTTTCACAGCCTCACACCTCCCTCTCTCTGTAACCTCCTCCAGCCCAACATTCTGAGAACTCTGTAGTCCTTCGCTTCTGGCTGCTTGCACATTTATGATTTTCATCGCTCCACCAGCTGTGACTTCAGATACCTAGCCTTAAATTCTTGAATTCCCTCCTTAAACATTTCCATCTCTCTCCTTCTTCAAGTCAGTGCTTGAAACCAAGCGTTTGGTTACTGATACAGATAGGTACGAGATAGAACTGACTCTCGAGCATCTTTTCCCTTAATGCCCATGATCAGTATAGTTTTGGAAAGAAAGATGTATGATCCTTAGCTCCCAGAATGTGCAGTCAATTTAAATAATAGCATCAAGTTTTTATAGTAAAAACAGTTGTTGCGGGCCTGGCAAAGGTGCCATTTTCACTACAAAAGGCTAGGTGGTTTCAATATCTGTTGTCATATATCAGGGATTATTGTAGGATTCCCTCAAAGAGTTAGATGTTCAGCTGATCGTGAAGGTAGTCATTTGTAGCTTATTCTTACCAGGACAATAAGCTTCTTTAAAGGTAGGCTTGGAATAGAAACTTCTTGTATTATCAGCGCTGCTCACCATGTTGTTTTACTGGTTTCCAGCTATGGTGTCTCAAATATGAGATCTTGAGACTTGTATGTTTGAACATGAACCATTTATTGTTAATCTTTAATTTTTTACAGATTCTAGTTAATGTCATGTGTGGTGCTGCTGTCTCCATGCAGGCTACTTCGAGTGTTCTTTTTAGATGTTCTCTCAGTCTCTCAGAATGCAGATTCTATGCATCATACCATGGGCAGTGCTATTCTCCAGTCACACATTAACCCATGCTCTGCGGAACACTTTACATTACATTGGCATGCAGGCACATACAACATCTCCCTTTCTTCTCAAAAGAAAACTTTCCTCCCTTCCAATGGAGTATAACTATTTATAATACAATCTTTATTTGCTATCCCTGCTCCCCCATCTCAAGTCTCTGGCTTTATGAATTAGGAAAGTCTTGAGATGTGACAGTTCTTCCGCATCTCAGTCTGTCATGTTTGAAGAATAGTAGAAACAGTAGTAGTAGTAGTCGTAGTACTCTGTGTTTCTGGTACTTGGTTATCTCCATTTAATTCATAGTTTGGGCTCCTCTGAGTTTCATTTCTCTTTATTAAAAACCCGTCTGCTTTTTTTGGACACTGTGGGTTTGTCCCATTCATTCCTAAAGTGTACTTGAATTTTCTTTTTCTGTGATGTCCACCATGTTCTTGCTGGATATATATGTTTCTCAAATGGAACCTTCATTTCCACTTGTTTGATAATCTCAACCAAACACTTGTTTGCTGCTTAACTTTCAAAGTGTTTTGCAAGCTCATGAATCTTTCCATTCTGCTCAATGGTTCTCAGTATGTCTGAGACATCCAATGCTTTTTCTTCTTCTTCTAGTTCCTTGCACTTCAGTGTCGGATTTACATTTTCCAATCTCATTTCTGTCTTTTCTTTCTGTCTGCAGCATAACTTCGTCCTTGTCCTTCATTTTGGTTTCACTGTTGGCCAGGTCTGTCTCCGGCGAAGTCTGAACTTGTTTCAGTTCTGTAATTGTACTACTCATAGCTTCATTATCTGTTCAGTTTGGAAAATTCTATGGTTTCCCCTTTCAATACCTCCTCATTTTCATTCAACTACTTCTTCAACCCTTTAGTCTGTTTCTTGTAGCTTTTGGCTTCCTCCTGGAATATTGGTTCTTCCGTTTGTTCAGAGTAACGTTAAATTCATTTTCCTTCCTTTCGGAATTTTCCAGAGGAATAAAGTTCAACCTGAGGGAGTTTTTTTTATTCATTCATGGGGTGTGGGTTTTGCTGACTGGGCCAGCATTTATTGCCCATCCCTACTAGCCCATCTTGTAGCATGTGAAGATTCTTCAAAAGATTTCCTTTTTCTTTGCAAAGCTTGCTTGCTTCATATTAAGTTTTCCTGTAATTAATCAAAATCTTCTCGAATTTCTTCTGCTGTGCTACCATTTTGCTGTTTAAGACAGTCGACATTTTGTTGGGCAGAATGTTTCACTTGGCGTGCAGGCCCACGCCTGACACACTTGAGTGTGAAATAGCACGTGACAATGTCAGGCAAATGTCCCGATGTCATTGCACATCACACAATATTTCCAGCGGCAGGCATACGCAAGCATCGACAGCGTGCCCACCGACAATTAAGAGGGCTATTAAGCACATTAATGGCTCAATTAACTGGGGTCTTTTGATGCCTATCCAAAGTTACGCTTGGCGGGCGGGCGAATCGGCTAGGCGGCCTTTACATTTTTCAGGAAACCTCATCCAAGGGCAGGATGAGATTTCCGTTATTAAATGTAAAACAATTATGCATAGAATTCTTATAATATCTATGCTCAGGTGGCTGCTTGTGTTGTATGGACATTTTTTTCTGGATTTAAAAATCTTTATTTGATACTATTGAAGTCTCCAGCTCCATGAGGCAGCTCTCTGCCTTCAGGGAGCTTTCTGTGAGCACTCCCCCACACCCGTGCTGACTTCAGCGCTCACCCTCCTCCTGTCCCCAACCCAGGTAGCCCTGATCATATCAGCACATGCTTCACGCTGGCTGACCGTTAAGTGGCCAGCCAACATTAAATCGGGGCCAGGGTGGTTGCCCATGGGCGGCAACCCATTTCCCAGCCACTCCTGGGGCGGCCGATCTTGCCCGTACACCAATCTCAAAATCCTGCTTGTCATGTTGCTGAATGGTTATGCATTCCTTTTGCATTTGATGTTGAAGGAAAATCAACTGCTCTTTCAACTGTTTAGTTTCTTGTTGACCTCTTGCTAACTCACTCTGGGCTTCAGTGCATCATTTCATTGTTACAGATAGTTCAAATGCAGTTTTTTCTGAAGTAATATTCAGTGTCCTTTTTAAATCATGTTTTTCCATGGCTACATATTGATTCTTCAAGGAGTCTTTCAGGCTCACAACTTCTTTGCATGCCTTTTCTACCTGCTGTTTTGCCTGGCTGTACATCTGGTTGAGCTTCCCCAACTCCCGCTTTGATTTTCCAACTGTAGAATAGAGGATCATCATTTCCTCCTGATACCTTTGTGTCGTCTCTGAAATTTGTTTGTTCAGATCTTCAACAGCTTGGTGCATTGAAGACATCAGTTTATTGTATGGTTTCAAAGGTATATACTCAGTTTGAATCTTGCACTTTAAATCTTCCAGTACAGCTCTAATGCAAACATTGTCCTGTAGCATTGCTTCATTCACTTTTTGCATGCTTTGCTTCTTTTGAATTACCTCATGTAGCTTTCCTTCATTCATAGCTATCTGCTCACTCCGCAGTTATCTGCTGTTGTACGTTGGGTTCTGCGTCAGAATTTTTTTAAAAAATTTTATTTTTAGGCCTTATGCTGCTTTGCTTTCTTCTGCACTAAACTCCTCATCTCATGCATTTCATTGCACTGACATGGTTGGCAATTATCTTGAGATTTACTTGAATATTATCTCCTTCGCTCTGGGGGTCTCCTGTCTCCCTCTCACTGGCGTCTTTCGTTGCACTTGCTCTGGGGTCTCTTGTTGCCCTCCGCACTTTATTGGCAGTTGCCCTATCTCTGAGTCTCTTGTAATTTTCTGTCCATGGCTGTTAATTTTTTTGTAGTTACAACTTTAAATGTTGTTGCCTCTTTAAGGCTGTCAGTGCAGTAACTGTTTTTCCCCACTCAGACCGTGAAACGGACAGCTGCAGACAGCCTCTGATTTTCCTTCATTTTTACAACCTTCAGGGTTCCCCAGCAATCGTGGCTCCTTTTTTTAAACTTTAAAAGTAGGACAAATGGATCAGAGATTATGACGGCTTTCCTATATAAATGGATCATCTTATTCATGGATCTATATCGAAACTTGATTAATTAAAGGAAAAAAGGCCTGCTTTTATGCATTGCCTTCCATGATCTCAGGATGCCCCAAAGCACTTCATAGCCAATTAAATACTTTTGAACCACAATCACTGTTGTAATGTCAGAAATTCAGCAGCAAATTCACAGTCAGCAAGCTCACAAACGGTAATGTGATAATGGCCAGATTATCCATTTTTGCGACATTGATTGAGAGGAGAATGAATGAGTGGCAATGTTGTTGGACCAGTAATCCAGAGATCTAGGCTAATGATCTGGGGACTTGGGTTCAAATCCCACCATGGCAGCTGGTGGAATTTGAATTTAGTTAATAAATCCGGAAGTGAAAGCTAATCTCAGTAAGAGTGACCATGCAACTATCATCATAAAATCTCATCTGGTTCACTACTGCCTTTTAGGGAAAGAAATCTGCCATTCTTACCTGGCCTCGCCAACATGTGACTCCAGACCCACAGCAATGTGGTTGACTCATAACTGCCCTCTGAAATGGCCTCGCAAGTCATTCAGTTCAAGGACAAATAGGGATGGGCAACTGATACTGGCCTTGCCATTGACACCCACATCTAAAAGAATAAAGAAAAATAAATAGTGGCCAGGACAAGTTAATATAACTCCCCTACTTGTGCATCCACTTGAGAGACCAGAGGGGACCTTCAACTCATCTGAAGGACAACACAACAATGCAGCACTCCCTCAATGTAGCAGTGGAGTTTCAGCCTAGAAATTTTGTGCTCTGGTCTCTGGAGTGGGTCTTGAACCCACAACCTACTGACTCATATCAAGGCAAGAATGCTGCCAATCAAACCACTGCTGATAGTTATAGACTGAAGAACATCAGAAAAGAGTTGGAAAGTGAAGAGTACTCAAGGCATGCAATATATGGTGATGTCCTGACAACTATACATTTCCTTTGATAGTAGCTGTGATTCTTCTAATCTCTTAGTTTATATTTATGTTATTCGGATTAGATTGGTTGTAGGGGAATATGTGCTCAATGCCTGATTTTCTCCAGCATTTACTGATGGGTACAGTACCATGCTCTACCTAGACCAGATATAGAATGTAAAAAGTCCATAAAAAGCACGTTTCATGGATATTTTCCCACAACTGAAGAATCAGTTCTGCAACATGCACATCTATGGATTGGTTTCTACTGATCATTCTCTGATAATCTGTAACCACAGCGACAAAAATAAGCAGAACTTGATAAATATTGGAGATAACTCCAATATGTGTACATGAACTTGAGTGAATGAGTATGAGAAAGTAAGTAAATGTGCAATGAAGCACCAAGCATAGTCAGGAGGCTACCTGATTTATCTGCTGATACGTTGTTGATATGTATGGCATTTGCATATCTTTTTCAATTGAGCACTAGATGACCCTAGTGGGAGTCAGCACATTGAAGTACAGTCTAAGGTCCCTGTTGTTTTGCTTTTGTTGTACATGATTATTGACAAATATCTGGAAATAAAAGCAGTTAGCTATTCCACACCAAGCTGTGTGGTGATTTGGACATAACAGCTGTCATATATTAATTAGACAACCTGCCTTTATATTGTTAGAAAAAAAACTATTTGTCTCTGATAGTGCACTGATCCCAGCAATAGAACTTAGCGGGAGGTTTTTCTAGATGGGACCCCCAATCTTTTGTTCCGAGTTGAACAATAGGCCCTGATTCTCAGTACAGGGTGATGAGGGGGTAGAATAAAGTTGATCAGAAAGGTCAGAGAATGAGAGAGAATAAAATTAATCAACCCTCCACACCCTGAGACTAAGATACAATCCTCTCGCACTCTGGAATCAGGGTTCATGTTCCTCTCCCTCAACTAAAAGGAGCTACTGAGTGAGGGACCAGGAGAGAATAAGTGAGAACAAGAGAATGGTTTCCAGTGTGAACTTGAGTGAATGAGCAGGAAGTGAATAGGAGCGCGAAAGAAGTAAGCAAGTGAATCAGCAAGAATGAGAAAAAAAGACTTGAATTTCTCTAGTGTTTTCAAAGTGCACTATAACCAATGAAGTACTTCTTGAAGTACAGTCACATGTTGTAATATAGGAAATACAACAGCCAATTTCTGCACAACAAGCTCCCACAAAATGCAGTGTGAAAAGGACCAGATGATCTGTTTTTGTGATGTTGATTGAAGTACAAATATTGAGGACACCAGGGATACCTCCCCTGTTCTTCTTCGAAAGAGTGTCATGGGACCTTTTATATCCTGAGAGGGCATACAGAACCTCAGTTTAACATCTCATCCAAAAGTTAGTACCTCCCACAGTGCAGCACTCCCTCAGTACTGTACTGGAATGTCAACTTTGATTTTTGTTCTGAAGTCCTGAAGTGCGACTTGAACTTTGTGGCTCAGAGGTGAGAGTGCTACAAACTGAGCCATAGCTCACACTAGTGAGATTGTGGGCGGAATCGCCTCAGATTTGCACCAAGTGCTGTAGCAGGTGGGAAAAAGGACGTCTTCCCTGCTGGAGGCAATGGCAATTTTTCACACCGTTTTGTCCTCATCGCACTTCATTAATTATGCATTCCCGGGAACACGCCATTTCCATGGTGGGTCTCATTCGCCAGCCACACCATCACCTCACCGCTTTATCATGCCGGCCGTTATATGAAGTGCAGCCATGCAAACACCTCAGTACTTCCAGACCAGGACTGCTGCAAAGAAGACATGGCCCTGAGAGGCAAGAAGCTGCAGCACCCCAGTTTAATGATACATCCCTCGAGCACCTTTTGGATGCAGTGGAGACCCTCCATGACATCCTCTACTCCCACTCTGGCCACAGGAGGGGCAGCAACATCACTAATCCAGCAAGGGAGGTGGTGGCAGCAGTGGTCAGCACCATCACCTGTAGAAGAGGACAGCCACCTAGTGCCGCAAGAGGATCAGTGGTCTCATCCATTCTGCCAGGGTAAGTCACTCTTACTAGCACCCTCATCACTCTCAACTCACACACTCTCAAACCCATCACACATTCACAGGGATCTCACGCTTCAAGGGACAACACCACTAACTCTCACACACACCCCTCACATCTCTATCGGGCTCATATCTTCTCGAGCTCGTGTTCTCATCCTGTCCATGGTCCGCTCACCACACAAACATTCTGTGCAGTGCCATGTGTTCTGCTCATGCTCTCTCCATCTGTATTCATGCAGGAGAAGCTGGCTCACATCAGCAGGGAAAGGTCACAGATGGGGACTGGAGTGGCCCACGTTAGGCTCCTCACTTACTTTAAACAGCATGCCATCGCGCTGACTGGTGAGGACATGGACCGTGCCCGTGGCAACAGCGAGGTTGGTGGCCAACACCAACTTCAGAATGGTGCACCACATCATCCCTCTTTCAACACAAATGCAAGTGCTCTCTCTCCTGCTTTTAGCCCTGCTGCCGTGCACTAATTAACTCTAGTTTGGTTCACAGGGAGCTCTGCCAAGTGACTTTTACCGTCAGCCAGCCAGTCCCTCAGCTCCATCCGCATCCACACCTCCAGCCAAGAGGACACCACCTCCATTGAAGAGCTGGAAATATGCAGCCTGGAAGACCCATCACAGTGCTTACCCACACCCTCTACCAGTGCAGAGACACACACCTTGGTGGAACCTAGATATAGAGCAGACTCGGGTTCACAAGCTGGTGGTCACCACAGCAGGAGGAGACAGGTTCAGCCAAGCTCCCTAGCACTTGGAAGACTGCTGGGGAGGAGGCATCTGTCAGGTCCGAGTCAGAAGACGAGCCTCTGGGTTTGGCCTTCCAACTCATCTTGGAGAGTCAGCAGAGGGCAGGGGAACATGACACAGAGCTGCTGGAAACCCTTAACAGAGTCGCATGCAAGTGGGAGGGGTGCATCCGCCCAATCTCTGATGAAGTGGTGCCCTCATGTGCGTATATGGAGCTTGCCACAGGAAGGACAGCTGACGCCATGGAGACCCTGGTCCAGCAGAATACTGAGATACATGCAGACCTTCACTCCATCACAGTAGCCATGGATAAGTTCCTGCAATGGCAATGTGAGAGAGAACCGGGTACTTCAACAACCCTCCAGGTGCTGCTTCCCATCAAGGAGTAAGGCTAGGGCCCTCGGGCAGCCGAAAGGAGGAGCAGCAGCAGCTGGACACCACTGGGACATCCAATCAGGTATTTCAGAGGCTATGGGTACCCGCATGGGCCCGACTTATGCCTGTCTCTTTATGGGGTATGTGGAACATTCCTTGTTCTAATCCTACTCAGTCCCCCTCCCACAACTCTTTCTCCGGTACATCAAGCTGCTTCGGTGCCACTTCATGCTCTCATCTGGACCTAGATAAATTTATTAATTTTGCTTCCAACTTCCACCCCTCCATCATTTTCACATGGCTCTTCACTAACACTTCCCTTCCCTTCCTTGACCTCTCTGTCTCAATTTCTGGTGATAGACTGTCCATTACAAGCCTACAGACTCCCACAGCTACCTCGACTACAGCTCCTCACACCCCGCTTCCTGTAAGGACTCCATCCCATTCTCTCAATTCCTTTGCCTCCGTCGCATCTGTTCTGACGATGCCACTTTTCAAAACGGTTCCTCTGGCATGTCTTCCTTCTTCCTTAACCGAGGTTTTCCACTGAGGTGGTTGGCAGGGCCCTCAACTGTGTCCGGCCCATCTCCCACACCCACCCTCACACCTTCCTCTCCCTCCCAGAACCATAATAGGGTCCCCCTTGTCCTCACTTATCACCCCACCAGCCTCCCCATTCAAAGGATCATCCTCCGCCATTTCCGCCAACACCAGCATGATGCCACTCCAAACACATCTTCCCTTCTCCCCCCCTTGGTGGCACTCTGTAGGGACTGTTCCCTCTGGGACACCCTGGTCCACTCCTCCATCACCCCATACACCTCAACCCATCCCACAGCACCTTCCCATGCAACCGCAGAAGGTGCAACACCTGCCCCCTTACTTTCCCCCCTCCTCACCATCCAAGGACCCAAACATTCCTTTCAGGTGAAACAGCACTTCACTTGCACTTCCCTCAATTTAGTCTACTGCATTCACTGCTCCCAATGCGGTTTCCTCTACATTGGAGAGACCAAACGCAGACTGGGTGACTGCTTTGCGGAACACGTTCGGTCTGTCCACAAGCATGACCCAGACCTCCCTGCTCTCATGCCCACATGTCCGTCCTTGGCCTGCTGCAATGCTCCAGTGAAGCTCAACGCAAACTGGGGGAACAGCATCTCATCTTCTGACTAGGCACTTTACAGCCCTCCGGACCTAATATATTGAGTACAACAACTGCAGATCATGAACTCTCTCCTCCATCCCCGCCCCCTTTCCGATCCCCCTTTTTCCAATAATTTATAATTTTTTAAATATATTTTTCTTTTCCCATCTATTTTTAAATGTATTTTAATCTATCATTTTATCTCCACCTTTTAGCCCATTTTGATCCCTTCCCCCCACCCCACCCCCACTAGAACCATCTGTCACTTGCTTGTCCTGCTTTCTACCCTTAATATCACCATTAGCACATTCCTTAGATAATATCACCACCGTCAACACCCCTTTGTCCTTTTGTCTATGACAGCTTTGGCAATCTCTTCTTTGCCTCCACCTATCACTGGCCCTCTATTCAGTTCTACTTGTCCCAACCCCTGTCAACCAGCTTATATTTCACCTCATTTCTATTTTTCCTTAGTTCTGATGAAGAGTCATACGGACTTGAAACTTTAAATGTATTCCTCGCCGCAGATGCTGTCAGACCTGCTGAGTTTTTCCAGCTATTTTTGTTTTTGTTTCAGATTTCCAGCATCCGCAGTATTTTGCTTTTATTTCAGAGGCTGTCCTCTCCCTCTGAGTCCCAATTGACTATGACCCCCGAAAATCGTCCTCTGTCACCGCAGGGAGAGCACCTGGCCCACGGAGGACAGCCAAAGCAAGCTGGTGCCCCCAATACCTCGGGTCTCCAGAGACCCACGCCAGAGCCATCAGAGACAACAGGGCCAACCATTGTACAGGCTGTTTGCACCTTATTGCAGATGTCAGGGCAACACCTAGAATTCTAAGGTGTTCAAACAGTTGGTTGCATGGGACATTTTGTCACTTTACAATCTGAAACTATATTTCACTGAATAATGTGCACTGGTGTCTTTCAGCTTCATTGGCTGACTTTGCGAGCTCTCCCCCTGCAACTCCCACCATACCAACCCCCCCTCCCCCCGACACTAGCAGTTCAACTGCACGCAGCTGGACCACAAGTGATTCTGGAGGGAGAAATGTGTGTGGCAGTGCCTTTCGGAGACTCGTGCAAGCATTCTCCCACGGAAGCAGATCCTTCCCGCATCATACTCGTCTCAATATCCTGAGCATTTTCAATGCTGCTTACTGGGATTCGCTTTCAGTTGTCAATCTGAGTTGACCTGCATCTCTGCCCACCCAATGATTACACTCCCATGCAGTACCTGATCTTGCACATCGCGACTCTCGTTTCAGTTTAGCAAGCATGGTAATGCTGCAGTTTTCCCTGAGGTCCTCTGTCCTTTCCCCTCCCCCAGTCAACCATTTCCTTTCCCCCATCACTGACAAACCCCCTTAGCATTACCTTCTGCCTCCCCACCGTCACCTACCAGCCAAAGCCTTTCCGTTGGGGGATGTCAAGGTGAATGTGCATGTTTTCTTCCCGAAAATCTTACTCCCATTGACATTAGCTTCCTGACCTCATCCTTCCCAACTATAGGGTCCATCTCTGCTGGTAAATCCGCACCAAGAACCCGCACTGCCCCTTCTACCAATATCGTTGCACGCCTCCCGCACCTCCCCCCAACCCCCACCCCTCTATTGGCTCATTCTGCCCTCGGTCATTTTTACCATGCCCTCCCCAGGAGGTAGTCATCGACTCTGCAGACCCCTCCCTTGCACATCCACCTTCCCCCCTTGGAACTCCTTCCCTGCCCCCAGACTACCTCGCCAGAACTCCTTCACCCCCACACACCCACTTCCCGGACTGTCCCTACTCCGTACTCCTTCCCGCCACTCCCTTAGTCCTTCCCCCTTCCTGATACCTTCCTCCACTATTACTCATTTCTCCCCCCAGACTCCTTCCCTTACACCTTCCTCACCCCCTTACATCTATCTCCCCAGTTGACGTCTTCCTCCCACATTACCCCTCCTCCCCCGCACTTCATTCCCCCTCCCAACCTCACCCCCGCTGACACCTTTGTTGCCCCATCCCAACCTCACCCCGTATTGACACCTACCTTCCCCCATCCCAACCTCACCCCCAGTGACAATTTTGCTCCCCCCTCCCAACCTCACTCCCCACCGACACTTTCATTTCCCCCCCAAACAACTTCATCCCCCTCTCCCCCAAAACACCTTCCTCCCCCAGTCAAACCCAGGCCTTCTTCTCCCACTCCCCGGTACATCTTCCTCTTTCCACTCCCTTGACGATAATCCGTTGTGAGCAGACCCTCAACAGTGACTTTCCACCTTGTGAGCTGCTTCACAGTGGAGCCATGTCCATAAGAATCCACCCAGCACGTGATTCATATTCCTGCAGCGTCCTATTGCTGTCGGGTTCCAGCATCTTCTGCACCTCAGATTTCCGCAATGCGAGCAAGGACCTGGCGGTAAGTCCCGGTTTCTGCATGTCACACTTGTCAGGACGTGTTCTGCCCCGGCATATTTTCCCGCTGGTGTATATTCCCCCAGTGCATTGAATAAAAATCCTGGCCTTCATCTTCATACACCTAGACACCTCTCACCATCCTTTCTCAAACTTCAGTGTTATATCCCCTCACCCATCTTACAATCTAAATGCCTTCACTGAAATTTATGGTAAAGTTTTTAGCTGTTTCAGCTCTACCCTTCGGAACTTGTACCTCTAAACCTCTTCCCTGATCTCTCCACTTTGAAAAACCTTTCACTACAACTCAGTACCTGTCCTACTTTTGTTCTGATTTTACATTCTTGATGTCCATTAGATTGCATTTTGATTTTAATCTTTCTTGATTGACCACTTCAATACAAAGTCCTGAAGATAATCATTGTTGAAAAGTGACAAACCTCGACAGTCAGTCAGAATAAGCTTTGAGTTTCTGTGCAAATGTCTAGCCTTATCTCAGTTTCGATCTTAATAATGGTCTTAGCACAGAAATAGTGATCACGAAAGTGCAGAGAGGAGAAACACGACACTTTTAAAATGCTTTTTTGCATGTCATGCCATGAGGTTTCTGGAATTATGAGATACAAATAGGCTACTTTATGTTTATAGAGGCAAAACATAAATCAAGGTAGAGGAAGTATCTGTTCAACAATAAAACATACATATGGAGAGAGTTACATTCTAATTAGTGATATGACTTATTTCAAGGCAAGTATCTACTGTTAAAGCATGGGTCCATATTTTCACAGGGTACTCCAAGAACAGGAACTAAATCTCCTTCTCAGTGTTCATTTCCAAGTGAAGCGCAAAGACTACACACCGATCAGTTCAGTCCAAGTACATTTCATAGTTCCTTTCATTTCAGCAAATGTATTTACAGGACATAGAAAAATACTCTTTGGTGTACTCTGATTAGGATCCACAACTGGAAACCTAAAGTGTGAATAGGGGTTCTGTGAAAACACAATTTCCAGTAGAAAAGTTAAATGCAGATGCAGATGCATCCTTTCCTTCCAAGATAAACATGAAATCATAGAAGGTTATGGCACAGAAAGAGGTCATTCAGTTTATTGTGTCAATGCCAGTGGAAACATAGCTATCCTTTCCAGCTCTTGGTCTATAGATTAATTACGGCACTTTAAGGGAATGTCCAAGTAATTTTTAAATGCAATGAAAGTTTCTGTCTTTCAGGCTGTAACTTCCAGACACCCACCACCTGGGTGAAAAGATCCCCCTTATTCTTCTACTAATTACTTTACATCTATCTGTGCCCCCTGGTTATTTACCTTTCCGCTAAGGGTATTAGGTCCTTTCCATCCATATCCCCTCAATTTTATACACCTCAATTTGATCTCCCGTCAGCCTTCTCTGTTCCAAAGAAAACAACTCCAGCCTTCCAAACTTTCCTCATTGCTAAATTTCTCCATTCCTGGCAACATCCTCCTCATAAGTCTCCTCTGGACCCTCATTAGTGCTTCCTGCAATGAAGTGGCATTCTACAGAGTACTCTGGGCTAACTAGTATTTTACATGATTTTAATCCTCCCTATTTTTTATTCATTCATGGGATGTGGGCATCGCTGGCTAAGACACCATTTGCTGCCCATCCCTAACTGTGCTTAAGAAAGTGGTGGTGAGCTGCCTTCTTGAACCGCTGCAGCACATCCATAACAGTTTGGTACAGCTAAGTTGTTTGCCAGGCTGTTTCCAAGAGTAGTTAAGGGTCAACCACATTGCTGTGGTCTGTAGTCACATATAGGCCAGACCATGAGGATGGCAGATTTCCCTCCCTGAAAGACATTAGTAAACAGCATGGGTTTTAATTACAAAAAAAATGATAGTTTCATGGTCATTATTATGGATACTAGCTTTCAATTGCAGATTTATTAATTAAATGCAAAGTTCATCAGCTGCCATGGTGGAATTTGAACCCCTGTCCCCAAAGCATTAGCCGGGTCCCAGGATTATTAGTCCAGTGACATTACGACTACACTACTGTCTTTCTGCTCTTATAAGTAATTCCTCAACCAATAAAGAAATGACTTTCGTGCCTTCTTAACCATCTTAACTATCAATCCTGTGACCTTCAGGGGTCTGTGAACATGCACTCCAAGATCCCCCCTCCACATTTCCCAGTTTCCTATAATTTATTGTGTATTCATTTGCCTTTGTGCTGTCTCCAAATTCATTGTCTCAAACTTCTCCAAACTGAATTTTGTTTGCCTCTTTTCTGCCCACTTGGCCAGTCCATTGATATCTTCCTTGCAGTTTACAGTTTGCTTCCTCAGTATTAATCAGGCAACTAGTTTTTGTCACACCATCATGCTCCCTGTGATGACAGTTTCTGCCTCTTGCACCCTTTTTAGGAGCAAGTTCCAATTCAAGTCCAAATCATTATTATATCACAAAAAAGTAAGACACCCATTACTGATACATGTGGACCCCCGCTGGAAAATACTTTCCAGTCACAAAAACACCCATCGACCATTGTCACTAACCTTTGCTTCTTGCACTTAGCTAATTTGAAATCCAATTTGCCACTTTCCCTTGAATAGGATGGGCTTTTACTTTTCAGATGATTCTGCCATATGGGGTATTGTCAAAAGCTTTGGAAAAATTAATGCAAGCCACATCTAGCTTCCCATTGCCTCCTCAAAAAATTTGAACAAGTTAGTCAGGCATGACCTTCGTTTAACAATTCCATGCTGACTGACACTGATTAATCCGTGCCTTTCTGAATGATGACTGATATTGTCCCCAGATTATTTTTCAATATTTTCCCCAATGCCAAGGCTATGCTGACTGGCCTGTAGCTTCACTACTTGTTACCTACACACAGATCTCACAGCGCCTACCAGCTACGGAATTCAAAACACCTAAATGGCTTAACATGTAAAACAACAAGATTTAAGAATGATCCAATCTCATCCATACAATGAACAAACCCTGATGACTGTTGAACTTTGAACCCTGATAAGGTAAGCCCCCTAATTTGATGATCAGAGTTATTCTATTCCGTTCTTTCTACCAATTTTTTGTATAATATATTCAAGTTGTAATAATTAGTTGTAAAACTTACCTCAATTCGGCCCTTGGCCAAGATGGAAGTAGAATTTTTAAAAAATAAACCTACTTGGTCTATCCCTTTCTCCACATTTAAACAACGGCACAATGTTAGCAGTTCTCCAGGATGACACCTCTGGCCATAAATATTGAAAAATGATGATCAGAGCCTCAGCTATTTCCTCCTTTGCTTCTCTTAAGAGGCTCAGACACATTTCATCTGGGCCTAGTAGTTTATCTCCTTTCAAAGGCACTAAACACCTTAACATTTCCCTTCTCACCATGTTTACCACATAGAATATTTTACAATCCTTCTCCTTAACAATGTCTGCATTGTCTCCATCTTCTGTGAAGGCAGATGCAAGCATTCATTAAGAACCATGCCCACGTCTTCTACCTCCACATACAGATCACCCTTTTGGTCTCTAATAGGCTGCACTCTTTCCTTTTGTTCCTTATATATTTATAAAACATATTTTTCCTTGATTTTACTTGGCAAAATCTTTTCATGTCCTTACTTTGTCCTCTTAATTTCACCCTTCTAAGTCCTCGAAGCCTTCTGCAGTATTGAGCTCTTGGTGCCTGGCACAAGACTCCCTTGTTTGCCTAATGCTACGCTACATCCTCTTTGACATCCAGGAATCTCCAGATTTTGGAGTCATACCTTTTTTCTTTCTGAGAAAGTATTTGATTTGACTTTCACGAGCTTCTCCTTGAATTGGAAACTATTTCCTATTCATTTTTGCTAAATCACATCTCAGCTTAGTAAAAATCAGCATTTTCCAATACAGCAGGTTGCTTTTTGGTCTATCTTTGTCCTTTCCGTAACTACATTAAATCTAATTGAATTATGATCACATGACCAAAATGTTCTCCCACTGATCCCCATTCCATCTATCCAGCTTCATTCCCTAAAACTAAGTCTATAATTGGTAACTGAGGATATAGGCCCTCCTGCTGTCTACCAGGGGGTCACGTAATGTTCTGTGGAGGCTCCGACAAGTGAGCCCTTTGCATGGGCAATCCGGGGCAGGGCTTCCTGATGGAATTCCTGGCCAAAGGTGTAGCACCTGAAAAGCTCTCTGTAATAAAGTTTAGCTGCTTCTTGTTGAAATCTGCCTGCTCCGTCAAGTCATTACATTTGGCGAGGAGGTTAAAATTAGCTCTGACTCTGTGCCTCACCCTGTTACTGTGTCGAATCGATCTATATGATGCGACAATGGAAGACTGGAGCTAGTATGTAGAGTGCCTTGGATTTTATCTCGTAGCTAACGAAATTACCACAGAGAAGCAGAAAGCCACATTCTTGAGCGCATGTGGCAGTATAACATACAACCTCATTCACAATCTGATGGCCCCAAGCATGCCCAATTCGAAGTCCTATAATGAATTAGTGGACCTCATGGGAACACACTAACAGCCAAAGCCATCCGTAATAATTCAGCATTTTAAATTTAATTCCAGAGTTAGGACCCTGGGAGAGCCCATCGCAACCTATGTAGCGAACCTCAAGCAGTTAATAGAACACTGTGACTTCAGGGACACATTAAGTGATATGCTGCGGGACTGATTACTTTGTGAAGTTAAGGACAACGCCATAAGGTACCATTTACTTGCCAAGGTCGACATCGACTTTATGCGCGCCCTAGAAATCTCCCTCGCCATGGAAAGTGCTGCTAGAGACTCGCAGGCTTTGCAACAAGTAGAACATGGCGCCATACTTCATGTTGCGCAGGAACCTACCGCCGACCATGGCGCGAAAACCAGACCCACAGCATCGAAGCAAGGTGCAATGTCCACTGTGGGAAACATGAAAAAACCTAGTAGGAACATTTCAGCAGCAACTTCAAGATTAAGTTGTTACAGATGCTGAGGTGACCACAGAACGGACATCTGTAAATTCAAAGAGGCAGAATGTCATTA
Source organism: Carcharodon carcharias (assembly GCF_017639515.1). Lineage (NCBI taxonomy): Eukaryota > Metazoa > Chordata > Chondrichthyes > Lamniformes > Lamnidae > Carcharodon > Carcharodon carcharias. The sequence continues at coordinate 32,709,409 of NC_054488.1, read as the reverse complement.
TTGCCATAAGAAAGGTCACGAGGTAAGGCAATACTGGGAAAGTTGAAGCAGCCTACAAAACAGCAAACCAACAGGATTGAATTAAAGAATACAGCAAAGACTGAAGCTGCTGACACCAACATTTACTCCCTGTATAACGTAACTGCTGTGAAAACCCAACCTATCACCGTGACAATCCAAGTCAATGAGAAGCCACTAATAATAGAGGTGGATACAGGTGCTTCAATTACAGTGGTGGTAAAGCACACTTTTAGGTATCTTAATGAAGGTAGACAGCCAATAAACCTGGAGTGAACAACCACTAAATTAAGGACATACACAGGAGAATCCATTCAGGTAAAGGACATTACCAAAGTACCAGCCCACCTGCCTGTAATAATTGTGAAAGGAGAAGGACCCAGGTCTTTTTAGGCCACGACTGACTACAGAAGATCAAGCTCAGCTGGTCTGAGATATTTCATCTCAAATCTGATGGAGTTCCAGAACTTCTAAGGAAATACAACATGGATTTTTGGGATGAACTAGGAACGTTATAAAGTCTGCAGGCCAAGATACATGTGGAGCCACAGGTGACACCTCCCTTCTTTAAGGCAAGACCTGTGCCTTATCCATTGAAAGAAAAGGCTGACAAGGAGCTGTGCCCGTTAGAAAAGCTGGACATTATCCAATGTGTTCAACTCTCGGAATGGCTGCACCCATAGTTCCAGTGGTTAAGACCAACCGCAGCATACGTATCTGTGGAGGCTTTAAAGTGACCGTAAATAAGGCAGCCAAGCTAGACAACTATCCTATCCCAAGGAGAGTTGACTTATATGCCAAACTGGCTGCAGGCAAGTCCTATACGAAATTGGATATGAGCCACGCTTACCAGCAACTAGAGCTGGAAAGCACATCAAGCACGTAACCATTAACACACACAAGGGTTTCTATCAGTACACCCGTCTACTCTTCGGGGTCTCGTCAGCATGCACTATCTTCCAGAGAACAATGGAAAGCCTTTTTGCAAAGACTCCCACGAGTAGTTGTCCTCATCACGGGGTCGAGACAGAACACTTGACCAACCTGGAGGAGGTGTTAAGGAGGTTAATGGAAGCCGGCGTACGTTAAAGAAGGAAAAGTGCACATTTCAGGCACCAGAAGTGACTTATCTAGGCCACAGGGTGGATACCATGGGACTGCACCCGGTACAAGACAAAGTTCAGGCAATAAAGGATGCGCCATCACCTTCCAATGTCACAGAACTCAAGTCTTTCCTGGGTATGATCCACTACTATAGCAACTTCTTGCCAAACTTATCAATGTGTTGGCACTATTGCACTAATGACAAAAAAGAACCATTGGTGGCTTTGGGAGTCACAACAGGAAGAAGCCTCCGTGAAAACAAAGGAATTATTGTATTTGTCGTGTCTATTGGTACACTACGACCAGTTGAAAGAGCTGATATTAACATGTGATGCCTCTCCCTACAGAGTGGGAGCTGTTTTATCCCATAAAATGGGAAATGGGCCTGAAAGGCCCATTGGTTGTGTCACAAGACCCTCTCCACAGCCGAGAAGGGCTATTCCCAAATAGAAAAGGAAGATATATTGGTGGTATTCGGGGTGAAAAAATTCCACCAGTACCTACATGGTCACCACTTCACCATTGTGTCAGACCATAAACCATTAATGGGTTTATTCAGTGAGAACAAGGCCAATAGCGTCAGCAAGGATACAACGATGAGCTCTGATATTATCTGCGTATAAGTATACTTTTATGTCCTGGCCTACATATTTCAAATGCAGATTCATTCAGTCGTCTCCCATTGCCAGACAGTATTGTGCACACGCCCGTTCTGCAGGAATTAACGCTATTATTGAATACCTTCGATTCTTCACCTGTGTGCACGAAACAAATTAGAAATTGGACAAAAGAGATCCAACATTATTGAAAGTCAGAGACTTTGTCCTAAAAGGATGGCCAAACTTGCCTGTGTCTGAAGAATTGAGACCATTCTATGTCAGACAGATGGAATTAAGCTCCCAAGGCAGGATTTTGTTGTGGAGGTCAAGAGTGGTGGTCCCGCCACAAGGCAGGGAGCTGCTCTTTACAGAACTCCAGAGTGCCCATCTGGGTATATTAAAAATGAAAATGCTTGTGTGAAGCTATTTATGGTGGCCAGGAATTGATGGAGATATTGAAAGCTTGGTCAAGCACTGTCTCCACGTCAGCAACAACAGAAATTGCCTGTTCTAGCTCCCCTGCATCTGTGGCAGTGGCCTGGTCGACCCTGCGTTCAACAACTTACCAATTACCTAGGACCATTCTTGGGTACCATGTTCTTGTTAATTGTCGATACACATTCCAAATGGATGGATGTAAATGAAGTCAAGACATCAATGTTAAACGCAGCTGTAGAGAAGCTATGTCACAGCTTCAGCATGCATTGCCTACCTGAAATTGTCATTTCAGACAATGGGACCGCTTTTACCAGCACAGAGTTTCAAGAATTTATGGATCTGAATGGAATCAGACATATTAAAACAGCCCCTTACTATCCCTCATCAAATGGCCTAGCCAAAAAGGCAGTCCAAACTTTTACATGTGGCATGAAAAAGCTATCAGAAGGCACTCTGGAATCTCAACTTTCCCACTTTCTTTGCAGTTTTCATACAACACTAAATTCAACTACGGGTTCAACACCATCTGAATTATTGATGAAATGCTGCCTACCATACATGGTCACACATGGTGTTTCCAAATTTAGAGGGGAAGATTGAATGTAATCAGAGTAATCAAAAATTTAACCACAGCATACGCTGCAAAGCTCGCACATTCACTGTTGTTGACACGGTATTCATGCAAAATTTCAGCAGTGGTCCCAGTTGGGCTCCTGGAACCACTGTCTCAGAGATTGGTCCATTATCTTTCCTAGTACAAATGGGAGATAGAATCATCCGTAAGCACGTAGATCATATTCTTGCCTGAGAGACATTCCGACAACCAACTATTCCACCTGTGATTAACGTCAAACCATGAATTCCAATGCCTTTGTAGAGTTGCCAAACACTGAACCACCACATTCTGATGATGTGTCTCATGCTGCAGTTCCAGATCCTGTTGAGGAACCTCAAGTGGTAGTGCTCTAGCCATATAAGGACCTCAGAGACTTGATCTTTAATCACCCAAAATTGTATATATATGCATTTACTGTTGAATGTTCAAATGTTTCCTGTTACTAGAAATCCTAAAAAACTAGAGGAGGAGGAAATGTGGTAACTGAGCCCGTCCTGCTGTCTATCAGGGTCATGTGATATTCTGTGGGGGCTTTGACCAGTGAGCCCTTTGCGTGGGCAATCCGGGGGTTAGGCCTTCCTGACAAGAGCTCTGGCCAAGCGTGTAGCACCTGAAAAGCTCTCTGTAATGAAGTTTAGCTGTTTCTGGTTAGTGGGGAGGTGGTGGCAGCATAGTGGTATTGTCACTGGACTGGTTATCCAAAGTCCAAGGGTAATGATTGAATTCAAATTCCACCAACTGCCTGGGATCAAATCCCACCACAGCAGATGGTGGAATTTGAATTCAATAAATATCTGGAATTAGAAGTCTAATGTTGACCATGAAACCATTGTCGTAAAAACATTTGGTTCACTAATGTCCTTTAGGAAGGAAATCTGTCAGCCTTCAACCACACCAATGTCCTTTGTATAAGGGCAATTAGGGATGAGCAATAAATAGCCAGTGATACCCACAAACAGAGCAGCCACCCTTGTCTGCTCTGTTGAGTTATTACAAATAACTGCCCTTACTCTTGTGTGGCTTGCTAAATACTGACGAAGTTCTCCTAAATACATTGTAAGATTTTGCACTATATATAACTCTTTCTTGTGGCATAGTGGGTAGCACTAGCCCCACTTGGAGTAGGGCTTGAACCCAGAAATTGTGTGTGTGTGTTGTGTGTGAGTTCAAGTCTCACTCCAATAGTTGATGGTTATGTTAGGTTCATAACATAGCCAAAAAGGTTGAATACTAACCTATAAATCAAGCTTGTCCAACATTTTCGCTGGGGGCAGGGTCACATTGGCATATTTTTCTCACTCATGGGGCCGATGAGAAAATTTTGCACACCCGATCAATCTCGCACTAATCCAGCCCCACACAGACAATCAATCACATACTCACTCCCCCGCGTGCTCACTGCCTCACTCCCACGCGCGCTCACTGCCTCACTCCCCCACACACTTTCACTTGCTCACTCCTCTCTCCCACCGCCCCCAAACACACACACACGCTCTCTCACTCCACCCCAACGGACCCGCCAAAACTTGGTCTTCCACGGGCCCAACGTGACTTCGCCGCCCCCACCCCACGACCCGACGTGATTTCGTCTTCGTCGTCGCCGTCCCCTACCCCAACGCGACTTCGCCCCTGCTCTGCCCACCCGGGCCGCCAAAATCTCGCCCCTCAGGAGCCCGACCTACCTGGCTCGCCAGGCTCCGGCCCCGATGTCCATTGGCTTCCCTCGGCTGGTAGACCCCGCCCCCCCACCCGCGACTGACCAATGGCGGAGTTTGCCGCTCCTCCAATCAGAGATGGATGCTTTCCCACACTTGCTGCCAGTGAGCCTATCAGCAGCAAAGGCGGGAAAGAATCAGCCTCTGATTGGAGGAGCATTTTCCTTGCAGACTCTCCACTGAAACTCGCCTGGTTGAGCGAAATTTTACAAATTGGCTCCAGGAAAGAGGGGTTTGGGATGTTGGACAAACCTGTTCGCACATATCATCAGTCTCTCACAGGTATAGTTGTTTCGTTAACTAATATTGAAATTTCCCTCTATTTTTCTCCCCATCTCTTACAAGGAAAACCTTGTAACCGGGAATGCTGAGCTTCCAGTCCTGGCTTGAAGTGATGATTCAGTAATAATGGTCTTACTCTTCCGAGTGCCTATCACTGAAATAAATGCAATTAAACATGGCCAAATTGTTGTCTATTTTCTAGCTGGTGTTTTCTCTGTCTAAAATCTAAAACTAGATGGCAATTGAAAATTATTCTCAATCGTGGTTCAAGCCTTAAGAGTATTTTGGAATGATTTTGACAGGCATTGCAATAAATTCATTGCTGCTAATTTGTTGTTACATGAATGGAACACAATAGATAGAAAAATAATATATCAAATAAAGCAGATTGCTGAGATGCAATAGTGTCCACACCTTCAAACTGTGGCACTCCAGGACACCAATGAATTTGTTCTGTTTTTTTATGAATAGTAGGCTGCAACTAACCATTGCTATTGATTTGATCTTTAAACATTGACCCAAATGACCAAATCCTCAATTGGTAGATCGAATTAGAATAACTATCAAAATCAGAGAGGTTGAACAAATAACTTGTATTTAAAAAATACATAGCCTGTCAAGACAAAAATATTCTATTCATGTCGCAACTACAAATGGGTTATTAATACAGAAAGTATGATGTACATCAATTACTAAAAAAACAGTCTAACAGTGATGGGATTATGTAAATACAACTGAACTCGGAAAAATACATAAATAATTTGCCAAAATGTTTTACATTTGGATCTAAACTGCTTTTGGCCTCGGACTTAAAAAAAATCTGTCGCCAGAGATTTAATCATTTACTCATTCATCTATGCATAATAGAGAATAGTTAATAACATATATAAATAAAAATTGCCTAATTCTTCAAGCATCACACAGGAAACTATGTACAAGTTGACAAAAAATATTCGTTTTTTGCTGGTTAAGAAACTTTGATATCACAGAGAAATATTGAAGTGTCTGTTATGATCAAAAGTCAGTTTTTGCTTCAATTTCTTGCAAAAACCTGGGTTCCAATCTAATGGGGTAAAAAGTGGCACACCTTGTGCCTGTCTTTCAGATGTAGAATGGGAGCAAAGCATACTAATTTAGCGGTGGGATAGCCAGCACTTAGCCTGGGCAATGGTCCCACTGCCAAATTTGTGAGGCCCTTTTATTGGAAGTCTTGGGCAGCACAAGCTGCTAATTTAATGCATCAAACACAAAAAAAATAACTAGGAACACTGTAAAAGGATTTTGTCTTACAATATTGCATTTAAACTCCTTTGCTATCAAACTAGAATTCTTTGGACTCTGTCCCCTCCCCCATCCTACTTGTTATCTTGCCTATAAATTAACACCACCAGCCTTCATCCTTACTAGTGATTCCACTCTGATTCTGATGAAGAGTCATACGGACTCGAAACATTAACTCTGTCTTCCTCTCCACAGATACTGTCAGGCCTGCTGAGTTTTTCCAGCAATTTTTGTTTTTTTTTCCGCTCATTTATAAGACACACTCTGAATGCAATAGCTGAATCATTCACTATATTTTGATTTTCTCCATTTCTTAAAGACCTCTTACAAATCTAAACCACTTCTTAACATTGTAGCCTTGTGACCTCACCTGTTAATCCTTCAGCTTCATTATCTTGAAACACATGTTGAACTTTTACATCTCCTCCATTGCCAAAGTTTGGATCTCTCTCACTCCTTCAGTTATTGTAACCTTTAATGCCTTCATTCTATTTACATGCTAGTCAGTGATTCTCTGAATTTTCCTCTTATTATTAGCTTCAAATACTAAATTTTACACATTCCTCCTCCACTTTCCTACTGTGTTGTAACTGTGTTTTACCATACAACTTTCTGCCCAACTCATATTTCCCCATGACCCTGTAAAGTGGAATTCATTCACTTACATTTTTTTTCTCCAACATTTTTGGGGTTTTATAATCCAAGTACCTATGCTTCCAGATTTACCCAATCATTCCCTTCATTCTTTTTGGCCTTTGTGGAATCCTGCACCCAAGATTTTGTCCTTCATCATTAATTCTCAATCTAAAGAAAAGTGTGCATGCACACACTTGAAAAACAAAGGCTGTGGGTTCAATTCCCTTTAAGAATACAAGTACTTCAGCAATGACCAGTTGTCTCATGTTAGACATGAGCTATGCAGCAGTTGTTCAGCTGGTGCAATTTGCAACGTTGTACATTAATTGTAGATCAGATAGTGGATATTGGATGGATGCCACTGCATTATTAAACAGCAATCTAACTAGTTTAGATGAATACCAAATTAAGATCAAAACTTAACCAATCTGTTAACAGCTGAATTTTAAGGTTGGATTACTGCCTAAAATTTTCACTTTAAATGCTCCTAGTGTACTGCCCTCCAAAGCTTATATTGACTTCCTCAGAGAGAACTCCTCCCTTAGCTCCTGCACCTAACTAATCCTTATCTTCGATAATTTCAATCCACACCTAAACTCACAAGCCACCTCTCTCTGATTTTTCTGCTGTCCTACCCTCATTCAATCACGGGCTGTTGACATAAATTCTATCACCTATGCCCACACCACCCATTTGGCCATGGCATCTGTCATAGTCCCCTCACTTCCAAACTCTTAACCACAGATAAGGTTATTTCTAACCAACACCCACCTTACCACCCAGATCAGACAATAAAATGAGGCACCGTCCCATGGGCACTGAGGGATGGAAGACCCATTTTGGCTAGCCAAGGGTATTAAGGAATATGGAGCCAAGGTGGGTGAATGGAGTTAGGATATGAAAGGAGGGGGAGAGAAAACAGTGAACTACAGGCCAGTTAGCCTAACATCAGTCGTTGGGAAAATGTTTGTATCTATCATTAAGGAAGTCTTAACAATGCTCGTAGAAAAGCATTATACAATTAGAACAAGTCAACGTGGCTTTATTAAAGGGAAATCCTGTTTGACAAATGTATTAAAGTTTTTTGAGGATGCAACTAGTCGGGAAGAAAAAGGGGAAGCAGTAGATGTAGCATACCTGGGTTTTCAAAAGCCATTCGATAAGGTGCCATACAAAAGGTTAATAGGCAGGATAAGGATTCGTGGAGTTGGGGGCTAATATATTAGCATGGGCACTTAAGTGGTCTTAATTTGGTATTCATCTAAACTAGTTAGATTGCTGTTTAATAATGCAGTGACAACCATCCAATATCCTCTATTTAATCTACAATTAATGTACAATGTTGCAAATTGCACCAGCCTTATAGAAATGTGTCTAATGTGAGACAACTGGAGGATTGGTTAATCGACAGGAAGCAGAAGGTGGGCATAAACAGAACATTATCAAGTTGGCAGGCAGCGAAAGGGCAAGTGCCACAAGTATCAGTGCTATTTACAATCTATATTAATAACTTAGACAAAAAGACAGAGAATAGTTTGCTGATGATACAAAGCTAGGAGGGAAGGTAAGCTGTGGGGAAGACACAGAAAGGTTGCAAAGAGATTAATTGAGGGGGCAATAAGATGCAGATGGAGTATAATGTAGGGAGGTGTGAAATTATTCACTTTGATCGTAAGAATGGAAAAGCAGAGTATTGTGTGCAGTTTTGGTCTCCACGGACAGAATTTTGCCCTTGGTTGGGGCAGGCTGGGGTGGTCGGGAAGCCAACCGCCGCCCACAATTGGCACTGCACTATGATTTCACACTGGCAGGCCAATTAAGGCCCGCCCAGCATGAAACGTGAGCAGCAGCGCCGAGTGCTTTCTGCAGTGAGTGTGGGGGGTGGTATTGCGAGCTGGCCGAGCACGAATTTCGCACTTGCGCATAAGTGAGCGCTGCATAATCTCCCCAAGGCACGGAGCTGCCTCAGGGAGATGAAGCGCTGTTAAAAAAAGGAAATGAAAAAAATAAAAGTGTAATAAAATGTGTCCCCTCGTGTGATTCTTGTCATATGAGCAAGGACATGCCATCGAATCAGTTTTGAAACTTTTATCTTTATTTGCTTTTGGAAACCTCATCCCATCCGTGGATGAGGTTTCCAAAAAAATGCAAAGGCCTTTTCGCCTGTCCACCAATGTTAGGTTGGATGGGCAGCGAAAAATTTAAGTTTATAGATTAACTAACGGCCTTAACAGGCCTTTTAATTGTCAGCAGGTACACTGCCGGCTCCAATGCGCACCCACCAGCCGAACTATTGCATGACTGCACATTGACACTGGCGCACTCAGCCGACATCAACGTGCGTCTTTTCACGCTCGAGCGGGTCGGTCGCACGCCCACCGAGCGAAAGTTTCTGCCCACATTTAAAAAAGAAATACTTGCGTTGGAGGCAGTACAGCAAAGGTTCACTAAATGTGTCCCTCAGATGAAGAGGTTGCCCTATGATCAGAGACTGAGTAAATAGGGCTTATATCCCCTGGAGTTTAGATGAATGAGAGGCGATCCCATTGAAACCTACAAAATTCTGAAGGGCCTTGATAGGGTGGATGCGAAGAGATTGTTTTCACTGGTCGGGGAAGTTAAAATATGGGGCCCAGTCTCACGTAAAGGGTCCGATCATTTAGGACTGAGATGAGAAGAAATTACTTCACTCAAAGGATTTTGAACCTTTGGTGTCTCTACCCCAAAGAGTTGTAGATTCTCCATTATTGAATACGTTTAAGCCTAGCATAGATACCTTTTGGTCTCTCAGAGAATTAAGGGATATGGGGAGTGGGCAGGAAAATAGAGTTGAAACCCAAGATCAACCATGATTGTATTGAATTATGGAGCAGGCTCAACGGGTCATATGGCCTACTCTTGCTCGTATTTCTTATGTACTTGTGTACAGATTAGCCATGATTTTACTGAATGGTGTTACAGGCTTGAGGGGGCTGAATAGCTAACTCTTGTTCCTATGTTTCTGAGGGGATTATGCAAGATGCCTGGATAGAGGTAGAAAAAGCTTCCAGCCAAAAAAAATTCAGCAACCTCTCAAGGACGATAAATGTAAGTAAAGGGACTTGTGCCAATACACATCCTCAATCACTGATAGATCCTTCACTCACCTTCTGATCTCTCATACTCTTTCAGCATCAGGACATTAGGGAAACTCATTAATGCACAAGAGAACTCTGCAAAAACTCAACCACCACCTTCGCTCTCCTGCCAGTTTCCTGACTTATTTAAGAGTCGCAACCATTTAGCTCAAGGATTCACTCATGGAATATTCACATTTATCTTTATCAAGGAAGAAGATACTCCCAAAATCATAGTGAAAAGAAGGTATTTGAGAGACTGGATGGGCTAAAAATTGATAAGGTATAAGAAAGTTTGGCTGTACTTAAAGTTGGTAAGACACCAGTACTCGATGGTGTGCATCCAAGGATACTGAGGGTAGTAAGGAAGGAAACTGGGGAGGTATTGGCCATAATCTTCCAGTTCGTCTTAGATACAGGGGTCACGCCAGAGGACTGGAGAACTGCAAATGTCACACCCTTGTTTGCAAAAGGATATAAGGTCAAATCAACAACCGCAGTCCAGTTAGTTTAATCTTGGTGGCAGGAAAGCTTTTAGAAACGATAGTCAGGGACAAAATTAACAGTCACTTGGACAATTGGCAATTAATCAAGGAAAGCTGGCATGGATTTGTTAAAAGCAAAGTGCATTTAACTAAATTGATTGAGTTTTTTGATGTGGGTAATGTTGTTGATGTGATCTACATGGACTTCCAGAAGGCATGTGATAAAGTGTCACCATAATAGACTTGCCAGCAAAGTTGAAGTCTTAAGAATATAAGGGATGGAGACAGCACGGATCTGAAGTTGGTTGAGTGACTGGAAACAGTTGTGTTAAACAGTTCTTCTTCGGACTGGAGGAAGGCATACAATGAGGCCCCCAGGGGTCGATGCTGGAACCACTGCTTTTCTTGATCTATATTAATGACCTTAGCTTGGATGTACAGGGCACAATTTCAAAATTTACATGTGACACAAAACTTGGAAGTATTGTGAATTGTGAGGAAGATAGTATTAGACTTAAATGGAACATAGACATACTGGTGGATCGGGCAAACACATGGCAGATGAAATTTAATGCAGAGAAATTTGAAGCGTTACACATTCATAGGTAGAATGAGGAGAGGTATTATTAAAAAGGATGCATTTCTAAAGGGATGCAGGAACAGAGAGACCTGGAGTGTATGTCTACAAATCATGGGGGAGGTGGTGGCATAATAGTATTTTCACTGGACTAGTATTCCAGGGACCCAGGGTAATGCTCAGGGAACCTGAGTTTAAATCCCACAATGACAGATGGTGAAATGTGAATTCAATAAAAATCTGGAATTAAAAGTCTAATGATGACCACGAAACCATTGCCGATTGTCATAAAAACCCATCTGGTTTAGTAATGTCCTTTAAGGAAGCAAATCTGCTGTCCTTATCTGGCCTGGCCTACATGTGATTCCAGACCCGCAGCAATGTGGTTCACTCTTAAATGCCCTCTGAACAAGGGCAATTAGGGATAGGCAATAAATGATGGCCTAGCCAGCGATGTCCACGTCCCATGAATGAATATAAAAAACTTGTTGAAGGTGGCAGATCAGGTTGAGACAATGTTTAAAAAGGTATATGGAATTCTGGGCTTTACAAATAGAGATATAGGGTGGAATTGTCCCAGATTTACACTAAGTGCGATAGTGCAATGCCGGCTTTTCATGCTGTATTGTCCCTAACATGCCACATTAATTATGCATTACCAGGATAAACGCCATTTCAATTTCAGGTGGGCTCCAATTCTCCTGCCACGCCATCACCTCGCTACTTGTCACATCAGGCACCACATTTAAAGTACAGCCGCACTCAGTGCTTCCTGCCCAGGACTGCAGCTAAGAAGACTTGGCCCAGAAAGGCAAGAAGACTACAGCCCTCAAGCCTTTTGTACGCCATAGAGGCCCGCTGTTATGTCTTTTGCCCCCTCACTGGTCGCAGGAGGGGCAGCACTCTGGCTTGATAGGTGATGGCAGTGGTGATCAGTGTCAATGTTGCACAGAAGAGGTTGGCCATCCAGTGCAGAAAGAGGATGAATGATCTCATCCATACATCCAGGGTATGGCAACCATCTCATCACTTTAAACTCACACATTCACTGGCATCTCACTCACTACCAGCTCAAGGGACATCACCACCCATTCTCACACACATTTGGCGTCATCTCCTCTGGAGACTGCCTCCTCAGCCCTCACCATCTTGAAACCATTTGCACCAATTAACATGTGCCCCCACACACACCCTGTGACACCCTACTTCCCCAGTACAACCCTCATCCTGCTGCCTCTTCCCTTGCCTGAGGCCACCTCCCCCTCCCCCTAACCCTGCAGCCATTGAAAAGCCACCCATATATGGCTGATCTGGTAGATGGAGACCTGCCTGTGAGCCCCCCTAAAAGTGATGTGCTTCTGTGAAGTCTGGCGCTGATGACTATGAATGCTGACAGAAGCAAGGTGGGGAAACAAACCTTTAAGTCCCTGACCAAAGTGCAGCCCACCAAGTGCATGCCTTATATATGCTGTTGTGACACACATGGGCGTGTTTTCCCACAGAAAATCTAGCAGCGTGGGATGAGTCCGGTGGCTGGCCTTATAATGATATGAATGATATGCTGATATATTACAACGAGGTTCCCGGCGTCTGATGGCAAGGAATGCAGCCCGCCATCGACAGGCTGAGTGGACGATCGCAACCTGGTTTCATATGTTGTGAAACCGATTTTTGGCCTTCTCACCACATTGTCTACTCACGCCCAACGCCAGTGGGCACAGAAAATCCCAGCCATAGAGTACAAAAGGGAGGAAGTTATGATGAAATAAAAACAGGAAATGCTGGATATATTCAGCAGGTATGGCAGTATCTGTGAAGAGAGAAACAGAGTGATGAGTCATCCAAAACTCTGCTGCCTTTGCCTTAACTCACAAGTCCGTTCCCCTATCACCTCTGTGCTCGCTGACCTACATTGGTCAAGCAAAGTCTTGATTTTAAAATTCTCATCCTTGTTTTCAAATCCCTCATCCCTCCCTATCTCAGTAATTTTCTCCAGCCCCACAACCCTCTGAAATATCTGTCCTCATCTAAATCTGGTCTCCTGAGTATTCTAAATTGTAATTGCTCCACCAATTGTGGCCATGCTCTGGAATACCTTCACTAAACCTCTCCGCCTCTCTACCTCACCTTCCTCCTTTAAGACACTCCTTAAAACCTACCCCTTTGAACAAGCTTTTGGTCATCTGACCTAGTATCTCCTCATGTGGCTTGGTGGCATACTATTGTTTTATAATGCTCCTCTGAAGCACCTCAGAATGTTTCATTACAATAGAGATGCTAATTAAATCTAAGTTGTTCTTATTAATTCTATTTAATTATATTTAAAATAGTTATGCAGCTGCCTCTGCTATCCACTCTTTCTCCCACAATTCTTGGCTATTTCAGTCCACCACCGACCCAACCTCAATACCCCTTCCATTCTGCACTTTCTCTCCCATCTTTTCTCAGTGCTCTCTTCCAAGAGTCCTACCTTCTTCTCCCTTGATCCCTTCCTCACTTGCCTGTAGCTCATTCAACTATTCCATTGGACTGTAAGTTTGCCATTATCTCTTTGTTCAAGCACCGTATGTTTCCATTTCAAAAGTTACTATCATCTCCCCTCCTTAAAAAAAACTACCCTCAGTCAATCCATCCTCTCTCGAAAGAGTTACCTTTACATCTCTAAGCTAATCCCCCTCTCCTCTCTAAGATCACCTCCCAGATCACTACTCATTTCTTTCAAAACTGTGTGTGTGCTTAAATCTCTTTAATGCAGTTTCTATCTTGCATTGCAACACCAAGTCTGCTTGAAGTCATGATTGATATCTCCTGAGACTGGATCTGCAGTATCCCATTCCTCTCTCTATGTCGTCCTCCAACTTTGTGTCCCCTCCTGTACTCTTCAGTCCTCCAAATTCAGGCCTGTGCACATTCCCCTTACTTTTGTCCCACCAGGCCAAAGAGCTTAACAAGGCATCAAGTTGTGATGTAGGACAACAAAATTTTATGGATCAGGGCGAATTATAAGAAAATTCACAATCCAAAATTTAACATAAACCAGCATTTCATAAATGTGATTCTGATTCAAAAGGACTTAAAAAATCAATGCCTGCCAGTCCAAGGTATTTGCAGACTGTTCATTTGCCTCAGTCTTATAGCTTTGCTTCATAATAAAAATGTAGAGAATAGGGAATAATGAGGAAAAGATGCTGTAATCACTCTGATCTCGTCGGGCTTAGAATAACCAATTGGGTGGAACCAAGACTCACACGGTGGGGGAAGGGTTAAAATTCAACTTGGCTAGGGTGTAAAGTGAGCGTAAATGGGTGAGCCCGCCTGATTCTCCATTAACTTCAATGATGAGGATAGTCTGGCAGAGTGCCAATCCACTTATGCCTGCGTAGTATCTTGACTAAGTTAAATTTTACCCTCATTCTTTTTATGTTGGTACCCACTAAGCAACACTTGGGTGTACTTTCATGATGGACAGTTAAGCCTCTGATTGCTCAGGAGCGCCAGACTGGTTTTAACTGGAGCTTTCTTGTTAAAATAATGTATCACAGTTTCCATTTACACGATAAACAGTAAACGACAATTTAATTGTATCTGTAGTACATTAGTTTATTTAATGTGAAGAAGCTGCTTATAAAAAGGGTCAGTGCAATGGTTTCAACATGTGGTAGTATTTGACCTGTCGTTACATTAAGCTTCTGATGCCTGCTGCACTTGCTCTCTGGTCATTAGGCTGGGCTTTAAAACCAGACTGTCATTGAGCAATATTCTAGAAGCTGGCAGATGTCAAAGACCTACCATCCATGTTTGCTGGCCACAGCAGATGCAAGAGCTGCATGGAGAGACAGAAATAAAAAGGAGCGACATAGAAGAATTTTGAGCCCTCAAAAAAATTCCAATATAAAAATAATCACACTAGAGTTAGTTATATCGTTACGGATTGTTAGCAAATGCACAGCAAGGTTCCAGTCTTATACTTTGGTTTTACTCATATGGAAATGGCCATTGAGGCTCTCAACAAACACCAGAATTAATGTGGATTTTCATCTGTTTGTTTTTAACTGTCAGTTACTATGAGGCGAAGGTTGAAATCTCCAAGACACCTCACAAGATATCTTTTATAGCTATAGTGTTATCTATAATTGGATACCCCATGGCACATATAAAGCTAAGTTGTGGCATGAAACGAGTCTTCTGCTATTTGTACAGTCCAGATTGGATATTAATTCTGACAGTTTTGCATTGAGGACTCTTACAAATGTTTGTATGTTTCTTTATATATTTCGGGTCCATAAGATCTATTCACCTTAGTTAATTTTTTAAAAAACTCTAAGGCATTTTACCTTATGAAGTTTAGTATTTCTGCCAGAGTTACAAAGCTGATATTCTATCCTATAGACTTGCTTAGAATCCTGGCTGCACCTCGAGGACTATGTAATTTAGCATTAGATGTAATCAGCCAGTCGTGCATTTCTGTAGGAAGCTTGGTGAGCTAAGAGTTAGCATCAGTATCAACAGGAATTTTAAAACAATATTGAATTCAACTAATACATGCAGAAACAGAGTCACTTGACTTAAACAAAAAATATATTTAGAACTTGTGTGGCAAGATTATTCTATTCACATCACATTCAGATATTCAACATTAATAGCTGATAATAACAGGTTATCATGCCACCAACCTGTTCACTTAAAGAACAGCCAGCTCAATATTACCAGCTGATGGAAAGTTGGCAAACTTGGAGAGATTAAAAATAGGAAAAAATGTACTCAAGAGTTTTATTTTCTAATAAAAGTATTTATATGAAAATAAGTCTCATAGACTGAGTAAGATAATTTTCTTATACAATTGCTGCTGTCTGTTTTTCATCATGAGCATTGAATGAGTTGAACTGTTGGGTTTCAGTATTGATAAGTGCAATACATTGGAAACAGCTGGGCTGTTCAAAGCTATTAACATAATCATTCTTAGTAATGCCAGTGTTTTTCTAATATTTGATTTTCCATTGAAGGTAGACAAACAAAATCTCTTCTCATTAGCTGATAGTGCAAGAACTAGGACAGAGATTTAAGGTTTTGAGCAAGAAAAGGGGAGATGTGAGGAAGAACTTTTGTTATGCAGCGAGTAGTAATGATATGGAACTCGCTGTCTATGAAGTTGTGGAAATAAGATGATGAACGGTTTCAAAAGGAAATCGGATGGGCACTTGAGAAAAATAAACTTGCAGGGCTACAGGTGTTGAGCAGGGGAATGGGACTGTTTGGATTGCTCTACAGAGAACCAGCGTGGAGTCAATTGGCTAATTGGCCATTTTCTGTGTCATAATGACTCTGAGAAGCATCTGTAAATGGTAGAATCCAAACTGGAAAATCTGAGGATAGAAGAGTTTTTCAATATCTGTGATTAATCAAGAATGAATAAGAGGGTTCAGATGTATTTTTTTTTGGCGCTAAGTTAAACTATGTACTTAAAATATCCTTAGTAAAGGAGAATGTCAGAAAGCAAACATCGGTTACCATATGTTTTCTAAATAAGGTCATTGTTGCAATGCGAGATTCTTTTGACTTCGGAGCTGCTCTGTAATATGGGTTTAAGTTATTCTCAGAGTCTTCAGTATACTTGTGTTTAATGGTGATTATGATCTTAATTTTAGTTTTATTTAGTCAATTTTTATTTGTACACACCTACTAACAAGTGCCTCCATAAGAAGCAAGAACCATTAATTTTAGAAGCTGGTTACTGGCAGCCTGAATGGGTGAGTTGATTTCCCTCCAGGAAGAGACAGCTGGAGGAAACTCCAATTTTAACTGCCGACCCTTATTTCAATTCTGCTGGTTAACTTCCTCCAGCACAGGTTTGAAGAGGGCACAGAATGGTTACCTGCAGGTGAGGAAGAGGTTTTGAGAGGGGAAGCAAGCCCAGACCTGGTCAGTCTCTGACTTTCCTTATCGGGCCCAGCTCCTCCTGGTCCCACAAAGGAAAATGTTGCACTTACCTGAGGGGCCTCTTCTGTTTAAAGGCCAGCTGCCAACCTACTTTGCCCAGGGAAAATTGTGCCAGCATTTATCCTACCTGAAGGTTTTCTCAGATTATCTACAATTACTTCCTTTGATTGCCTTTTTTAGACCATTATCCTTAATAAAAGCCATGTTCAAAAGACATGAATAAAATATAATTTTCAACCATAAATTTAATGTTCAGAGTTTATTTGGCAAAATGAATGGCTTCAGGGCAATTATCCTGGCATCATATTCCTGACATACAACATTATTTTTGAACATATTGAAGTGTATTTTAAAAGCAATATTAATTAAGGCTTGGCTCTAATTGACCTTGAGGACAATTTTAGCATATGTCCAAAAGTAGTTTTAAATCCTGATGCTTTCCCCATATCAGCCGAAGCCCTTCCACACCATTTTTGGATTTGGCCATAATATAATAAAATTGGCAAGCTGTCCAATGTTCAATGAGGTCTAGTGAGCAGCCAGCCAAACCAGGAACACAAAAATCCATGAGCTACAAGAGCAGGCCAAGTTGGAAGTCGGTGCTGAGAGAGAGGAAAAATGCTGCTTACCTAGCAGCCAGCATCTAGCCATAATATTTTAATGAAAAATGCCCCCCCAAAATTGGTCTAGGCCATTTTTTGGGGCAGCATCAAAGACCCTTGTTTGCCCTCTCACTGCCTGGTACAAATGGGCGGAGCATATATAGTCTGCTCATTGGCACTTAAAAGTTCCTAAAAGTTCTACAAGTATTGTAGGATCCACAATTCCACATGCAAGCAGCCTCTTGCCTGTTTCAGTAAAGAAAGCTGGGTGCTCCTTCACATCAGGTGGATCTTGGGCAGTAAAAGGATGCCTGTTGTTTCGTAGCCATTTGCAGCTATTAGCTCCCTCATTAACAGGGTGTCTAGCAGTTGAAAATCACCTCTAAGTATTATTGTTTCAAAAAAGTGATCAATTATTTCAATTCCTATTAATCTTCTTATGAGAATTTTTTTGCTTTAAATATATTTTTCTATTAAAACTAGATACTAAATTATAACTCTAAAGAATTGTCACTTTGGAAAAAAAAGCACCAGCTTATGCAACAAAGGAAACAAAATCACTGGAAGTGGAAATAAAGGGTCCTGACTTCTCAGTTTTACTGCAGTTACTCCTTAAAAATGTGATATTGTCTAGACAGTACGTGACTCATGAAACTCTGCATTACAATGCTGCAAACTTGCTTCAATAGGAACTATTTTACAAAGGAAACTCAGACCTGGCACATAAAGCTTGACTTTTTTCTTTATTCTTTCATAGGATGCGGGCATTGCTGGCAAGGCCAGTATTTGTTGCCCATCCCTAATTGCCCTCAAAATGAATGGTTTGCTAAGCTATTTCAGTGAGCAGTTAAGACTCAACAACATTGCTGTGAACATAGGAACAGGAGTAGGCCATTCAGCCCCTTGAACTTGCCCTGCCATTCAACTAGATCATGGCTAATCGTCTACCTCATTGCCACTTTCCCACACTATCCCTTTATCCTGTTAGGTCATTAATATGTAGAAATCTATTGATCTCTGTCTTGAACATACTCAATGACTGAGCTTCCACAGCCCTCTGGGATAGAGAATTCCAATGATTCAGTACCCTCTGAGTAAAGAAATTCCTCCTGACCCCAATCCGAAATGGCTTCCCTTTATTCTGAGACTATGCCCCTTGGTTCTAGACCCCCAAACCAGTGGAAACTTACTTTCTGCATTTATCTTGTCTAGCCCTTTAAGAATTTTGTACATTTCAATAAGTTCACCTCTAATTCTTCTAAACTCTAGAGAATACAGGCCCAGACTCCTTAATCTTTCCTCATAGGACAGTCCTGCCATCCTTCTGCTGAACCTCCGCTGCACTCCCTCTATGGCAAGCATACCCTTCCTTAGGTAAGAGGATGAAAACTATACACAATACTCCAACTGCCGTTTAACCAAAGTTTTATGCGAGTAAAGCAAGAAATCTTTACCCCTGTACTCAAATCCTCTTGCAATAAAGGCCATCATATTATTTGCCTTCCTAAATGCTTGCTGCATCTGCATTTCAGTGACTTATGAACAAGGGCACCCAAGTCCCTTTGGACATTAACACTTCCCAATCTGTCACTGTTTAAGAAATACTCTGCACCTCTATTCCTCCTACCAAAGTGGGTAAACTCACACTTATCCATATCCTTTTCCATCTGCCATATTCTTGCCCACTCGCTACGACTGACCAAATCCCCTTGAAGCCTCTTTTCATCATACCCACACACATTCCCACCTAGTTTTGTGTCATCCGCAAATTTGAAATATTACACTTCGTCCCCACACCCAAATCGTTGATGTTGATTGTGAACAGCTGAGGCCCAATTACTGATCCTTGTAGTACCCTTCTTGTAACAGCCTGCCAACTTGAGAATGAGTCGTTTATTCCTACTCTCTGTTGTCTGTCTGTTAACCAACCCTCAATACGTGCCAGTATATTACCCCCTATCCAATGTGACCTAATTCTGTTCACTAACCTCCTGTATGGGACCTTATCGAAAGTCTTCTGAAAATCCAAATACATGATATCCACTGGTTCCCCCTTATCTATTCTGCTGATAACATCCTCAAAAAACTTCAGCAGGTTTGTTAAACATGATTTCCCTTTGATAAATCCATGTTGATTCTGCCCAATCAGATTATTATTTTCCGTCCCTGTTAGCGTTGGGTGGCATGGTGAGTGTGAGTGGACAATATGGTGGGAAAGCCAAAAATTGGTTTCATGATGTCGTAAAACCAGGTCGCGCTCATCCACTCCGCCCGTCAACGGCAGGCCACCTTACCCACCACCATAAGCCAGGAACATCATTTTAATAAATATGTATATCATTATAAGCCCTGCTCGCCGGAAGCATCCCCCCCATGAAAAATGTACCGGACACACCAACGGGAAATCATGCCAGTGCAGAACGTGTCTTGGCAAGTGTGATGTGCAGAAGTCAGGACTTACGATCAGGGCCTTGCTCACATTGTTGACATCCGAGGAGCAGAAGATGCTGGAACCCTACAGCAATCGGGCCCTGAAGGAACACATGCTTTGCATGTTGGGTAAATTCTCATGGACATGGTTGCACCAGAAAGCAGCTTGTGGAAGGTCACCATTGAGGGTCTGCTTCGGGGCATCAGTATCTTGACCATGGTCTGCTTTGGATATTTGTTGAGGGGGTGGAGAGGGAAGTCCAGCTGTGAGCGAGAGAGGAAGGTGTACTGGGCGAGTGGGAAAAGAAGAACTAGATTTGACTTGGAGAGGAAGGTATACCAGAGGCGAGTGAGGTTGGGAAGGGGGAACGAAGGTATCAGGGGAGTAAGTTTGGGAGGGGGAACAATGGTGTCGGGGGGGAGGAAGTAAGGGCGGAGGAAGGAATAATGTTGGAAGAAGGAGTAAGGGAGGCATGTCCAGGTGTATGCACTAGGGAGGGGTCTGTGGAGCCGATGATTGCCTCCTGGGGAGTGAAATGAGTGTGGACAGGTTAGGAGGGAATGATGAGAATGAGAGAGGGCAGAATGAGCCGATAGGGTGGGAGAGTGAGGATGCAACAGTAGCGGTAGAAGGGATGGTGAGGGTGGTTAGTGGGGACTCGGTGGCAGACATGGGGATGGGAAGGAGGAGGTCATGAAGGTCAATGTGGATGGGGGTGGGATTCTTTGGAAGATGGGGGTTCGTGCACGTTCACCTGGACATCCCGGAGGAAAAAAGAGTCATAGAGTTTTACAGCACGGAAAGAGGCCCTTCAGCACCAGTCATCAAGTCCCTATCTACTCTAATCCCATTTTCCAACACTTGGCCCATAGCCTTGTATGCTATGGTGTTTCAAGTATTCATCTGAATACTTCGTAAATGTTGTGACGGTTCCTGTCTCTACCACCCTTTCAGGCAGTGAGTTCTAGATACCCCCACCCTCTGAGTGAAAGCATTTTTCCTCAAATCCCCTCTAAACCTCCTGCCGCTTACCTTAAATCTATGCCCCCTGGTTATTGACCCCTCCACTACGGGAAAAGGCTTCTTCCTATCTACCCTATTAATGCCCTCATAATTTTGTACACCTCAATCTGGTGCCCCTTCAGCCTTCTCTCCTCTAAGCAAAGCAATCCCAGCCTATCTAATTTTCTTTAATAGCTGAAATGCTCCAGCCCAGGCAACATCCTGGTGAATCTCCTCTGTACCCTCTCTAGTGCAATCACATCCTTCCTATAGTGTGGCGACCAGGACACACAGTACTCAAGATGCAGCCTAACTAACATTTTATACATCTCCATCATAACCTCCCTGCCCTTGTGTTCATTCAATGCCTTGACTAAGATAGGCAAGTATCCCATATGCCTCTTAACCACCTTTATCTACCTGTCCTGCTACCTTCAAGGATCTATTGATATGCACACCAAGGTCCCTCTGATCATCTGTACTTCCTAGGGTCCTACCATTCATCATGTACTCCCTTGCCTTGTTAGTCCTCCCAAAATGCATCACCTCACACTTTTCAAGATTAAATTATATTTGCCACTGTTCTGCCCATCTGACCAGCCTATCTACATTGTCCTGTAGTCTAAGGCTTTCCTCCTCACTATTTACCACACCACCAATTTTCATGTAATCTGCGAACTTACTGATAATACCTCTAACATTCATGTCTAGTGCATTAATGTACACTACAAACAGCAAGGGACCCAGCACCGAACCCTGTGGTACACCACTGGACACAGGCTTCCAGTCACAAAAATAACCTTCGAGCAACACCCTCTGCCTCCTGCCACTAAGCCAATTTTGAATCCAATTTGACAAATTGCCCTGGATCCCATGAGCTCTTACCTTCTTAACCAGTCTCCCATGTGAGACCTTGTCAAAAGCCTTACTGAAGTCCATGTCAACTACATCAACTGCACTACCCTCATCTACACACCTAGTCACCTCCTCGAAAGGTTCAATCAAATTTGTTAGACATGATCTACCCTGACAAAACCTTGCTGACTATCCTTGATTAATCCTTGCCTCTCTAAGTGGAGATTAATTCTGTCCCTCAGAATTTTTTCCAAAATCTTCCCTACCACCGATGTTATACTCACTATAATTCCCTGGTTTATCCCTACCCTCTTTTTGAATAAATGTACCACATTAGTTGTCCTCCAGTCCTCTGGCACCTCTCCTGTGGCCAGAGAGGATTTGAAAATTAATGCCAGGGCCCCTGCAATTTCCTCCTTTGCTTCCCACAGCAGCCTGGGGTATATTTCATCTGGGCCTGGGATTTATCCACTTTTGACCTTGCTAAAACCGCTAATACCTCTTCCCTCTCAATGTTCAAGTATAACACAGTTCCCTTCCCTGATTTCTCTACCTACATCTTCCTTCTCTATAGTGAATACAGATGCAAAGTATTCATTTAAAACCTCACCTACATCTTCCAGCTCCTCACACATATTGCCACTTTGGTCCTTAATGGGCCCTACTCTTTCCCTGATTATCCTCTTGCCCCTAATATACTTATAAAATGCCTTTGAATTTTTCTTCATTTTACCCACAAGTGTTTTTTCATGCCCCCTCTTCGCTCTCCTAATTTCTTTTTTAAGTAACCCCCGCCACCTTCTATACTTCTCCTTTTTTGAGCCCTCAGTATCCATTGTAAGTTTCCCTTTTTTCCTTTATCCAATCCTGTACATTCCTCGACATCCATGGTTCTCTGGATTTGTTTGTCCGCTCTTCACCTTTACGGAAACATGTTGGTCCTGCACTCTTACTATTTCATTTGTGAATTACTCCCACTGCAAATAGCTACTCCCAGTCCACTTTGGACAGATCCTGTCTTATCACATTAAAATCGGCACTCCCCAAATTCAGAACTTTTATTTCCAGTCCATCTTTGTCTTTTTCCATAACTACTTTAAATCTTACTAAGTTATGGTCAGTATCACCGAAATGCTCCTCCACTGACACTTCTACCACTTGCCCAGTTTCATTCCCTAAGATTAGGTCCAGCACCTCTCTTGTAGGACTTTCTACGTGTTGCCTTAAAAAGCTCCTCTGGATACATTTTAAGAATTTCGCCCCCTCTAAGCCTTTCACAGTTTGTCTATCCCAGTTAATATTGGGGAAGTTCAAATCTCTGACTATTATTACCCTATTATTTTTATACTTTTCTGAGATTTGCCCACCTATCTGCCCTTCTATCTCTCCCTGACTGTTTGGGGGTCTGTAGTACACTCCCCACAATGTAATTGCTCCCTTTTTGTTCTTAAGTTCCATCCATATGGCCTCATTTGAGGAATATTCTAAGACATCATCCCTCCTTATTGCAGTAATTGAGTCCTTATCAATATTGCGACCCCACCTCCTCTTTTACATTATACCCTCCCCCTCCCCAATCTCACCTGAAGATTCTATACCCCAGAATATTGAGCTGCCAGTCCTGCCCCTCCCTCATCCATGTCTCCATAATAGCAATGATATCATATCCCCATGTGTTAATCAACACCCTCAACTCATCTGCTTTACTTGCAAGACTCCTTGCATTAAAATAAATGCCATCCAGCCTTGCCATGCTCCTTTATGCCTTAACGCCTGTCTGTACCCCTTGCAATTGAGTCTCCAACCACTATTGCTCTTCCTCTTTTTCACCCCCCCCCCCCCCCCACCTCTGTGCAGCTGGGCTTTGGCTGCAGTGCCCAGAGGAACAGTCACTCTCACCGTTTTCCAACACAGAGAAACTGTTCTTGAGTGAGATGCACTCTGGGACTTTCCTGACTATCTGCCTGCCCCCCTTTCTTCTGACTGGTGGTCACCCATTCCTTCTCTGACTGCACTTCGTTAAGCAGCAGGCTGACCATGTCTACAAATGTGCTATCCACATAATCCTCAGTCTTGCGGATGCACTGCTGTGCCTACAGCTGCTGCTCAAGCTCCAAAACCCGGCGCTCAAGCTGTTCAAACCAGTGGCACTTCCTGCAGACGTCATCATCCAGACTGGCAAGAACATCTAAGACCTCACACATCCTGCAGTTCATGCAACACACGGGACTGAGCTCCCCTGCCATACCTTTAGTTAAAATACTTTTACCTTAAATTTAAGCCAAGTAGAAAATTATTTAAGTTTCTTTCTTTTTAAAAAAACCAGAACTCTAATCTTTCCTTAATGTAGCTTTAAAGTGGAGAAAAACAATTTACCCACTACCTACCCATCAGCTCTCTGCTTTGCACTGTCGTCACTTCTGTCAGCCTTTTTGAATTCTGGCTGGGTTTCTGTTGGGGTTACCTGCTGCTCTGACTGGCTCGATCTGGGCCTCGACCCTCAGGCTTTTATTGAGAAGCTCCATTGACACCATTCACCCCAGGTTCACCCTGCTCTGCTCCCGCTGCTGCTCTGACTGGCTCCCCGCAGCTGATCCGACTGGCTCTGGTTGGCAGGTGACAGGTTCTGGCTGGTAGGTGATGGTGGTGGGTGGTAGGCAAGGATGTCAACAGTGATGGGTGAAAGGACATGGGTGACTGGGGGAGGGAAAGAATGGGGGAGCTGAAGACATGCTTCACTACAACCATCTTGCAAAATTGAAAGTGAAAGGAACCTCATGTTGGGTGGAAACAGGTGCTGCATGGGAATCAGTGGGTGGGTCAGCTCGGATGGACAACTGAAAGAGAACCGCATCAGGCAGCATTGAAAATGCTCGGGACATTGAGATGAGTGTGATGGAGGAAAGATCCATGTGCATGGGAGAATGCTTGCACGAGGCTCCAAAAGGCCCTGCCATATACACACTTCTCCCTCCAGAATCACTAGTGGGCTAGCTGCATCCAGCTGAACTGCTGGTGGGGGTAATGCAAGAGGGAGGACTTGAGAAACCTTGCAAAGTCGCCATTACACATTATTCAGTGAAAGTGAATATATTTTCATGAGGCCTACCACTTCTTCTAGGTGTTGCCCTGACATCCACAGCAGGGATGGAGGCAGCCTGTGCAATGATTGGCCCTGTTGCCTCTGATGACTTTGGTGTGGGTCCTCTGGACAGCCGAGGCCTTGGGTGCACCAGCTTGCTTTGACTGCCCTCTGTGGGCCAGCTGCTCCCTCTGCAGTGACAGAGGACAAGGTTGAAGGGGTAACAGGCAAGGCGACTCAGAGTGAGTGGACATCCTCTGAGATTCCTGAGTGGATGACCCAGGGATGTCCAGCTGCCACTCCTCCTCCCTTCAGGTGTCCGAGGGTTCCCAGTCTGACTCTTTGAGGGAAGGAGCACCAGGAGGGATATCGAGGTGGCCCTTTTCCCTCTCACATTACCACTGCAGGAACTCAACCATGGCTACCGTAGTGGAGTGCAAGTCTGCACACATCTCTGTGTTCCGTTGGACCAGGGTCTCCAGAGAGGGATGATGTGATGCAGGATCCTCACATGGGTGTTCGCTGCCGACCTCACCATTGCCACAGACACAGCCAACGTCCTCACCAGTCAACGCAATGGCATGCTCCTCAAAGTGAGAGAGGGGCCTAATGTGGGCCACTTCACTACCGGATAGGTCACAGACCTCTCCCTGCTGATGTGAGCCAGCTTCTCCTGCATGAAAACAGATGGAGTGAATGTGAGCAGGATGCATGGCACTGCGTGAAATGCTTGTGCGGTGGGTGGAGCCATGGACAGGGTGAGGACGCGAGCTCAAGAGGATATGAGCTTGACAGAGATGTGAGGATGTATGTGAGAGTTAGTGGCGTTGCCGCTTAAGGTGTGAGATCTCTGTGGATATGTGATGGGTTTGTGAGTGTGTGCGTTGAGAGTGCTGAGAAGAGTGTCTTACCCTGGTGGAACAGATGAGACCATTCATCCTCTTTCTGCACTGGACGACTGTCCTCTTTTGCACTTGGTGCTGACCACCACTGCCATTGCTTCCCATGTTAGATTGGTGACCTTGCTTTCTGGCCTTCGCCCAGAGCGAGGGTAGAGGACGTCACAGCGAGACTCCACTGCGTCCAGTCGACGCTCAAGAGAGGTGTCACTAAATCTGGAGGCAGTGTATTTCTTCCCTTTGGCAGCCATCAGTTCACAGCAGTTTCCTATCCCTTGAAGAGTGCTAGCTCTTTGCAAGGGTGGCCTTTAAATATGGCACCCTGTTTATTGAGGAATGAGGTGATGGTGGGGTGCGCGAATCGGAGGACATCCTGCCAGCAATCTGGAGTGTTTCCCAGGAATGCATGATTAATGAGGCAGGATTGGGATGAGACGGCGTGCGCACAAAAGAGCGCACATCTCCCTGATGCTAAGTGCTGCCTCAGGGAGATCGCTGACTCTTTTAAAAATATGAAAAGTAGAAAAAAAATTCCCTAACATGTCCCCCTCATGTGACAATGTCACATGAGATGGAACATGTTCATAATTTACAGATTAACTTTATTAAATTTTTTAAAACCCTACATGAAACCTCATCCCGCCGGTGGATGAAGTTTCATGTTTTATCTAGTTGCCGCTGGGGCTTCTGGCCTGCCCAACAACCTTAAGGTTGGACGGGCAGGTCCATTAATTGTATAATTGATCCTGTCAATGGTCTCAATTGGCCATTGACAGATCGGCAGGGGCATAGCTGATTTTACTGCAGGCCCGCCTTCCTGAAAATTTAAATGGGCCAGGATAACGTCGGGGGTTCCGCCCAATGTCATCCTGCGTCAGTGAGCAGGCCCCGCTCCATGCTCGTCGACGGCAAAATTCTGCCCTATTAGTTAGTCTTTCTTCTGTCGATCTGGAATCACATGTTGACCAAACCAGGTAAGGACTGCAGATTTCCTTCCTTAAAGGTCATTAGCAAACCAGAGGGGTTTTTGCGGCTATCAATGATAGTTGTTATGGCCAGCAGATATCCCAGATTTTATTAATTGAATTTAAATTCCACTAGCTGCCATTTTAGGATTTGAACTTGTATCCCCAAAGCATTAGCCAGGGCCTCTGGATTACTAGTTTAGTAACATTACCACTGTGCCACTATGTCTGCTCCCTAACTGTCAATCACAAGTTCAAAATGTTTTCACCAATGGTGACCAAGACAGGTGTCATGCATGATATTCTGCAGAAAAAAGGAGTCCAATCAATATGGCATATGAGAAGCAAGTCTGATTGCAGCGTATGAGCAAGGCTAATATACCATAAGCAGTTGTTGGCATTCTGTAGTGGATCAGATGGTCAATCTGGCTAATGCCATTTAAGAGCAGATAATATGTGTTGTTGATGAAAGAGCAGGTGCTGACTTGCCTAGCATCTGAAATACTGGAATGTCAGGCATACTGATAGGAAAGAACAAGATAATGTATTCTATGGCACCTTGACCAGAATAGCAGAATTCTGTGCTTGAAGGGAAGTAAATTCTAAACCGATCTTTGGAAACAATGTCCCCGATTTAATTGCACTGCATGCTGGTAGTGGGGTCTCTTAGAGAGGGAAACCTAGAGCTAAATGCAGTGCTTCTGCCAGTGTGTGTTTTTTAACTCAACTACCTCATTATGATTTTATTTCAGGTTTCCTTATGTACTTTGGCAGCAAATGTGATGTGGACCTGCATATCTCAGACTCAATCCCAGTATTCACAGGGACAATTTGAAGGCTTTTGGTAATGGGAACCAAAAAAATGCAGTGCCAGGAATGACTCCAAAAGATCAAAGACTGCCCTTCGTTTTGGTTCCATCTCACTGGATATGCTGCTGGGGCTGGGTGGAATCGGAGAGAGACACTCTTCCCTATCAATGGGAGGATGAATTCTCCAGTGAAGACCACAAAGGCATGGTTGGATGTCACAAAGGAGGTCAGCAGCAGAAGCAAGGTGCCACACTCCTAAATTCAGTGCTAATCAGAAATGATGTGTCAGAAGCACATCAATTCACATGCTGCTCAGCGCGTGACCCCACTCATCAGTCTGCCTTAGCCTACCAATCACATCACTCCTCACACTCATTTGCCTTGCAGGTGCACTCTTCCTCTTTCTATGCACCTCCTCACATCCCCATCTATTCATCCACCACTTCTTTTCAAACCTCATCTTTATGCAACATCATTCAAGGAGGTTCTTGAGGATCTCTTTGCCTTTTTCCTCTTATAGATCCAAGCCTCAATGCACAGTGTTATGCAGAGCTCAGCAGACCACAACCATTCTAGAGACCCTAGCTAGTGTGTACAGAAGGGTACTTGAAGCACATCGTCAGCATGCCAATGACCTGTTCAATCACACATCTGATGGTGATAGAGGCAGTTGTAGAACTGGTTGGGTTTCAGCATTGGACTTTCTGACAAGTCCCATGAACCAAATTTGCAGTGAGTATCCATTGTCACCTCGCAGGCACTCCTCAAGTCTGTTCCCAGCTGCAAAAAGATCAGAGAGCTTAGACTACCACAGGTCGGAAGCACAAGACAGGAGCTCACCAATCTTGCAATCATCTGCATGAACATCTTTTTTGTGGTTGCACACTATCTGCACATTGAGGAAGTGGAAACCCTTGCAGTTGACGAATCCTCCTGGTTGTCCCAGGGGTTCCAAGCTTTCCACGTTTGTGCAGCTGATGGTGCGCTGCATCTGTGGGAAGCCAGCCAGGGCTTCAAAGCTGCGCGCCCCATCATCCATGGCTATGATAATGTAATTGCCAGCGCTGGAAAGAACCATCAGTTACCTGCTCTATACATTTATGCACGGCCAACTGGGAGATCCTGGATATGTCTGTGGAAAGCCCTGGAAGGATCTGGAGGCAAAAATGTTGAGGGCAGTTATGACTTTGACAGCCTCTGCTAATGTGTGGCCATCAAGTGCACCAGGTCGAATGGGCGGGCAACAGATCTTCTAGAAGGCTGCAGATGAAGTGACATTTTGAACCTCTTAAGACACTGGTGTTCATACATGTCAAGGAAACTGATCTTCTCACTATAGATCCAGTTTAATGAGGACATGGTTTCCTATGAGCTGCATCTCTCTGCTATGGAGCTACAGGTCTGTGAGCAGCTTGCTACTGAGCATGCTGTTGCTAATAATGTTGGGCCTACTTTGAGGTCTAATCTAGGGCAGCATAAGCAATATCCATCCTGATGTGATCGAGCAAAGCTCCAAAGTGTAGAAAGTAATCTCTAAACTGTACAAAGTAATCTCTCAGCAAAAGTACAGTGAAAAAACCCTTCTCCCACTGTGAATATTTATTGGCATATTTGTCTGAGATAGTATCAGCCCCTCAATTATTCTGCGTACTCACCTTGATTTCACTGGTAAGTTTCAGGAAAGCTAGGAAACTAATGGGGCTAATGTCAAATTGAAAAGTCAATATCATGCCTTTCAAGCGATTAGCATATGTAAATCGACAACCCACTTCTCCCAAGATTGTTGCGTGCAGGTAGCCTGATGCACTAGAGTCAAAAGGGGAAGTGGGCGGGTTGGAACCAGCCTCCCAACGCATTGTCAGTTTCATCAGTTTTAACCCCACATCCAAAATTAAATGTTCTTCCCCTTTAAGATTCAACCAATATCTCAGTGAGTGAGTGTATGTTTATAGAATAGGCTCCCAAGGAAGATGATGGAAACAGAAGTGTTAGCTAATTCAAATACAAATTAGATAGATTCCTTTCAACATATAATACACTGGGTTACTGTGTATGAGTAATTTGAGTCATGACGTATAGCAAATGTAGCATGCTTGGGAGGAACTTGCTTGGTGACTTTGAACCTACAATTTCCAAAGTTTTACCCCACTGATGGATTTTCCAAACTGATAGTGATCAATTTTGATGTTTAGTTAACAACTGCATTATTGTTGTTTT
The DNA here is from genome assembly GCF_017639515.1 of Carcharodon carcharias. NCBI lineage: Eukaryota > Metazoa > Chordata > Chondrichthyes > Lamniformes > Lamnidae > Carcharodon > Carcharodon carcharias. Next base: position 32,679,742 of record NC_054488.1, on the reverse strand, counting down.
ATGTGACTGCCAGGATAGTAGGAGAACCAGAAATACTTTATTCATCTCATAATTCCTTTTTTTCCAATTTGCAGATACCAACGAAGATTTCTGGTTTGGTAGGAATTCATTCTGAGGGAATTGTTCCTTCTCAGCCTTTGGTGATTGAGATTTGCCATTAGGCTGCATGGTTGCCTTTGGCAATGACAGTCTCTTCCTTCCCTTTGTTAATTTAAAAATATTTTCTTCCTGACGCACCTCCAATAATTTAACCAGCACCATTCATCCTATAGATTTTTGTACAAGTCTCTGCTTCTGTATGCCAACAGTGCACCTCCATGGCCAGAATCTTTGGGTTGGCGTGCGGGGGCGGGCCCCGTTCGCCGATGCATAAAATGACACGCGGTGACGTCAGGCATGCATCCCAACGTCACCATGCATCATTCCAATTTTCAGTTCGGTGTGTGTGCACCAGAGTCGGCTGCGTGCCCACCGACCTGTCAAAGGCCAATGAAGGCCATTTAAATATCAATTAAAATACTCAATGGAGCTGCCTGTCCAACCTTAAGGTTGGCGAGCGGGCAAAGAGCCAAGGCGGCCTTCGCATTTATCATGAAACCTCATCCACGAGCGGGATGAGGTTTCATGAAGTGTTTATAAATTGAATAAAAGTTTTTATTAAAGTTCATTGACATGTCCCAGCTCATGTGACACTGTCACATGAGGAGACATGTCTTAAAATGTTGTTTGTTAATTTAAATTATTGATAATGAAACTAATCTCACTGAGGCAGCTCTGTGAAAGAGCGCAGGCCCCAACTCAGCCTACTCATCCCACCTGCACAGGGAGCTCGCTCAGCGCTTCCGGGTGTATGTCATGCTAGGCGGGCTTTAATTGGCCCGCCTGCATAAAATGGCCGGCGATTGGCTGTGCACCCACCCGCTCCCGCTCAGCACCCCCCCCCCTCCCACTCCCCAGACGGGGAAAACATTCTCCCCCATGTATTCTTTTCAATGCTTTTTTGTTTTGCCTTTTAAGGCATAAATGTGGCGTTAAAACGGCCCTAATTAATTTCATGTTGTCAGCTGGGATTTTACAAAAATCAACAATGGTTATCATCAGACTTCTAATTCCAGATTTTTTTGAATTCAAATTTCACCATCTGCTGTGGTGGGGTTTGAACCCAGGTCGCCAAAGAATTACTCTAGGTCTACTAGATTACCAGTCCAGCAATAGTACCACTATGCCACTGCATCCTGCTACCCTCAGGGGTCTGTGGCCATTCACTCAAAGGTCCTTCGTTTACTCTACACCTCTCAGTGTCCTCCCATTTATTGTGTACTCCTTTGCCTCGTTTGACCTCCCCAAATGCATCACCTCACACATTTGCCATTTTTCTGTCCACCTGACTAGTCCATTAATATCTTTCCGTAGTCTACAGCTATCCTCCTCACTATTAACCATGCCGTCAATTTTTGTGTCATCTACAAACTTCTTGATCGTTCCCCCTACATTTGCGTTCAAATCATTAATATATGCCACAAAAAGCAGCGGACCTAGTACTGAGCCCTGCAGAACACCCCTGGAAGCAGCCTTCCAGTCACAAAACCTCTCATCGAACCATAGCACAGAAGGAGGTCATTCAGCCAAAAAAAGAGAAAAAAGAAACTAGTTGCTCATTTGTAATCCCACTTTCCAGCACCTCGTCCATAGCCTTGCAGGTTACAGCACTTTAGGTGCAGATCCCAGTACTTTTTAAATGAATTGAGAGTTTCTGCCTCCACGCCAAACCAGACAGCAAATTCCAGCCCCTGGGTGAAAAAGTTTTTCCTCACGTCCCCTCTAATCCTTCTACCTATCACCCAAAATCTATGCCCCCTGGTTGACCCCTCAGCTAGGGGGAACAGGTCTTTCCTGTCTACTGTATCTAAGCCCCTCATAATTTGGTAGACCTCAATGAGGTCATCCCTCAGCCTCCTCTGTTCTAAGGAAACAACTCTAGCCCATCCAAACTTTCCTCATAGCTGCAAATTTCTAGCCCTGGCAACATTCTTATATATCTGTACTCTCTGCAATTCAATTATGTCCTTCTTGTATTGTGGTGACCTGAACTGTACACAGAATTCCAGCTGTAGCCTAACTGGCGTTTTAGACAGTTCCAGCATTATATCCCTGATTTTGTATTCAATACCCCATTCAATAAAAGAAAGCATTCCATGTTCCTTTTTTAACATCTTATCCACCTGTCCTGCCACCTTCAAGGACCTGTGGACATGCACTGCAAGACATCTCACTTCCTCAATCTCTCCCAATATCCTTACATTTCTTGAATATTTCCTCACACTTTTCTGGATTGAATTCCATTTGCCACTTTTCCACCTACTCAACAAAACGATTGGTATCTTTCTGGAAGCAACAGCTACCCTCTTCACTGTCAACCATATGGCCAATTTTTGTGCCATCTATAAATTTCCCAATCATTCCGCCCACATTTAAATCCAAATCATTAATATATACAACAAACAGCAAGGACTCCAACACTGAACCCTGTAGAATGCCACTGGAAACCCTTTACCATTCAACCATTAACCTTTGTTTCCTGTCGCTGAGCCAATTTTAGATCCAACTCGCCACCTTCCCTTGTAATCCATAGGATCTCACTTTTCTGACCAGTCTTCCACACGGGACCTTGTCAAGTGCCTTACTAAAGTCCATGTAGACAACAGCCACTGTACTACCTTCATTAATCCTCCTTGTTATTTCCTCAAAAAATTCTATTTAGCTAGTAAGACACGATCTTCCCCTAATAAAACCGTGCTGACTGAAGAAGGTACTCCCTCCAATCCTGCAATTACCACATAGACCAGTTGAGTAGGAGAAGTTGCAATCCCTGATCACACAGCAACCACAGAGACTCAGGCTTCCTTTAACCGGTTTTATTCAAGCATATGCAAGGGAGCCAAAATCATTCCTAAGAATGAAGACCCAACTCCCTGATTGATTACATTTCATTACTTTTGTACTTTTTCTTATCATAATACATTTGAATACATCCAAGTGGTAACCGACCCACCAGTCTCATGCTAACTCTATCCTATTGAGTACATAAACATGTGATTTTGCTAACCAATTATTCTAAAGGCTGCATACATAATTATATTATCCAATCAAAATTAAAACACGTACGCAAAGACCTTGGTTCTCACAATTCAAGACTGTTTGTGTTTCATCAAAGCCCCCTCTTTGCCCCTTGGTTGTCTTCCCATATCTAAGCTAAAACTATCTGCCCTTTCCCTATGTGAGAAGGGAGTACACTTAATCTAATTTATGTCATACTTTTTGTCTCCAGTCTGACTCTTAAGGCTGTGCAATGTTCATCTGGTAATCTTCAACTCTTAACATGTTTAGCAGCCATGTCTGCCTGGAGATTTTAAGGATTTTTCAGTAAATTCTTACTGTATTCTCTTTTAGAATTTTTAATTCCCCCCTAACACTGACTATCCCTGATCAATCCGTGCCTTTCTAAGTGACATTTTATCCTGTCTCTCAGAACTGATTCCAATAATTTGCCCACCACCGAAGTCAGACTGACCGGCCTATAATTTTCTGGCCTATCCTTCACACACATCAACAGTTACCCTTTGTTTCCTGCCACTGAGACAATTTTGTACCGAGCTTACTACATTCCCCTGGAACCCATGGTTTTTTTTTTACTAGTCAGCCATGTGGGACCTTGTCAAAATCCTTGCTAAAACCAATGTAGACCACATCAACTGCACTCCCTCATCAATCCTCCTGTTAGTTCCTCAAAAAATCCAATCAATGTAGTCAAACACGACCTTCCCTTAACAAATCCATGCTCACTGTCTATGATTAAATCCCTGCCTTTCTAAGTAACAGTTTATCCTGCCCCTCAGGATTGATTCCAATAATTTGCCCACCATTGAGGTCAGACTGACTAGCCTGTAATTGTTTGAGCTACCCCTCCCTCCTTTTTTAAACAAAGGTACGTTAGCAGACCTCCAATCCTCGGGAAACCATACTTGTATCCAGTGAGGATTGGAAAGTGATGGTCAGACCCTCCACTATTTCCTCCCTAGCTTCTTTTAACAGCCTGGGGTAAATTTCATCCAGCCCTGGTGATTTATCCATTTTCAAGGATGCTTATCCCTTAATATATCCTTTCTCCCTATATTTATCACATCCTTAACTACAATGTCTGCATTGTCCCCATCTTTTGTGAAGACAGACACAAAGTGTTTATTAAGAACCCTTCCCACATCCTCCACCTCCACACATAGATTACCTTTTTGGTCTTTTATAGGCCGTACTCTTTCCTTAGTTATCCTCTAACTCTTAATGCACTGATAAAGCATCTTTAGGTTCACTATGATTTCACTTGCCAATATTCTTTCATTGCCCTCTCTTTGCTTTCCTAATTTTCTTTGTGATTTCACCCCTCCACTTTCCACACTCCTCTCAGTTTTCTGTAGTATTGAGTTCTCAATGGCTGACAAAAGCTTTCCTTTTCTGCCTTTTCTTACCCTGTAAGCTCCTTGACATCCAGGGGCTTTAGATTTGGCTGTCGCACCCTTTTTCTTTGTGGGATCATGTTTACTCTGAATCCCTTGAATCTCCCCTTTGAATGCCTCCCACTGCTCTGACACTGATTTACCTTCAAGTAGCTGTTTCCAGTCCATTTTTGCCAAATCACTCCTCATTTTAGTAAAATTGGCCTTGCCCCACTTTAGAACTTTAATTCCCATTCCATCTTTGTCCTTTTCCATAATTATGTTAAAATTAACTGAATTATGAGCATGATCACCAAAATGCTCTATTCCTTCCACCTGCCCAGCTTCATTTCCCAAAACTAAGTCCAGAACCACAATCTCTCTTGTTGGACTTGCTAAATACTGGCCAAAAGAAGTTCTCCTCAATGCACCTTAAGAATTCCATTCCCTCCATTCGTTTCATACTAAACTTGTCTCAGTTAATATTGGGATAGCTAAAATTCCCTACTATTTCTGCCTAATTGTTTTTGCACTTCTCAGATATTTGTCCACATATTTGCTTTTCTACCTCCCTCTGACTGTTTGGGGGTCTATAGTGTGTGAACGTCCCTTTTTTGTTCCTAAGCTCAATCCATATGGCCTTTGTAGTAATTATGGTTTTACTTAGTGTGTAATGTACCTTTAAAAATAATATTTGTTAGGCAAGATTTCATAATTTGTAGCAACCAAGAGGACAGTAACGCGGGCTACCTCAGGAGTCATTGTAGAGCTAGAGTTGGAGTAGAAAGCACATGTGTAGTAGCTGCTGACTATATCGTAAATAAACTTAATGTTTCCACCCGAGAAATGTCTGCAGCTCAACTCTATCATTAATAGTACAACTCAGCCACACTACAACAAACTGGCGATGAGGATAAAACAGGATTGAACAAAAGAAACCAAGTTAAAAAGAAATCGGAACTGTACTTCACCCAGTGATTGTAAGTAGCAAGCTCTGTTAGAATTGAAGAAGTTATCCCCTCTCAAAATGCCACAGTTTGGGAGAATTAATCCTTTTGAGCCTACCACAGGTGATTGGTCTCAATGCATAGAACGCATCACATTATTTTGTCAAGCAAACGAGATTACGGGGGAAGAGAAGAGGCAAATGATCCTCTTGAGTACTTGTGGGAGCAAAACCTACAGCTTGATTCGAAGTTTGATGGCACCCAGTGCCCAAGATTTGAAGAATTTCAAAGAATTGGTGGACCTCGTGAAGGATCACTTTCAACCAAAGCCCTCAGTCACGATGCAGAGGTTCAGGTTTAATTTGCGTAATAGAGCCCTGGATGAGGCAATTGCATGCTATGTGGCAAATTTGAAGCAGTTAATGGAACATGGCGAGTTTGGTATGACTCTGAATGACATGCTCAGAGATCGTTCAGTGTGTGGTGTGAAAGAGGACACCATTCAGAAAAGATTTAACGTTTCGCATTTGTATGACCCTTCTTCAGAGCTCTGAAGAAGGGTCATGTGGACTCGAAATATTAACTCTGTTTCTCGCTCCACAGATGCTGCTAGACCTGCTGAGTTTGTCCAGCACTTTCTGTTTTTATTTCAGATTTACAGCATCTGCAGTATTTTGCTTTTATTCAGAAAAGATTATTGTCCAAAGTGAACCTGGGTTTCAAGAAAGCGCTAGAGAAAGCGCTTGCCATGGAAAGTGCAATAAGAGATTGAAAAGTAATACAGGGTGCTCAAAATGGCGCCGTCCTCCGCACCATGTGGGAGACCTCAACCGAAAGAGGTGCAAAAAAATGAGACTTTGCTGAGAAGCGAGAAACAGTCCCCACTAGCCAAAGAATAAAGAGAAATAACTTGGCAGTAAAATCGAGGAACAATTTTAATAGAGGTGGAGACCATCAATCTTTTAGCAATTGCAGTTTAAAAACATGGAATGCTACTATTGTTGTTGAAATGGACATATGGTGAGGCAATGCAAGGAAAGATTCAAGCAGGCTTGTAAACAAAAGGAGAAGCCCAATGAAATCTACAGTGTAGATGAGCCTGAAATGACAAATTCAGACCTTTACTCATTGCTCAATCTGAAAGTTGGAAAGACAGAAGCAATATTTATCACTGTGAAAGTAAATGGCAAACCTGTTGGGATGGAAATGGACACAGGAGCTTCTACTACAGTAATTGGGGAACATGCTTACAGATATTTGAATAATGGTGAACATCAATTAAGTTTAGGAGAAACAGTTGCCAATCGAGAAACATATATGGGTGAAGACATTCAAGTAAAAGGCATAAACAGAGTAACTGTCCATCATGGAAGCCAACCAACAAAGCTACCAGTGTTAGTATTGAGAGGCAGAGGACCGAGCCTTCTAGGGCAAATTTGGCTAAGGGATATCAACCTTGATTGGCCACTGAGATTCCAAAAGGAAACTGGAAGCAATACTGTTTTGAAAAAGGAATGTGCAAGGACTCAACAATCTGAAGAAATGCAGGCTGTCTGAAGAGAAACAGAAAAAATCAGCACTTCTCTGAACAAACTGAAGAATGAATTGGCAGAGAAAACATAACAATGCTCATTTTTCCAGAAGGCAGCAAACAATTACAAAAAAGAGACAGAAGAGCTGAAGAATCAGCTGACTAAAGCCAAAGAGGCTTTGGAAGCAAAAGTCACAGAATTTTCCAAGAAACAGACAGATAATGAAATTTTGGGAGATTCAGTCACTGAGCTAAGACAAGTTGACTTTGCATCGGAGAGTAGTCTGGCCAACAGTGAAGTCAAAAAGAAGGCCAAGTTTAAAGTCTGCACTAGTATCATAAAGCTACTAATGTATATAATATTGCTGGAAATTATTGTTTTTTAAATAGAGTTTTAGTCTGTGGGTGTGTCTGAATTGGATTAAAGCCAGCTAGCCTGGGCACTTTGATGCATACTAGTTTTGAGATGTAAGAGAGGTAGAGTACATTTGCATTTTGTTGAATAGAGCATTCAAGAAGGTGAGTGAAATCTGGCACCTAGCTAGCAGAGACCAAGAAATGTTTATATTATTAATAAAATTGGCACTATGAAAGGGATTTTATTGTTAGAAGAGATGGAGCTCAAAGGAGCTTGTGATATAATGAGAATTTACATTCAAAGAAATGTGCTGGGTATAATAAACAACAGAGGCATGTAACATCAAAGTTGCTGTAAGCCTACAACTGTCTGCACATGAACCAAAGTGAAAGGAACCTCATTTTAAATATGTAAGGTAAAAATGCTTTGCCTGGTGTCTGCTTAAACTCTATGGGTTGCTGTTGCCTTCGTGGAGATTAGTTTTGGGAATTTGTTAAAAGTTATGATAGTAATTTGTAGCCATGTGTATATGCTTAACTTATGTAAATTAAAAAATGCCTCGTAATTTGATATAAAAACCTCTTGAGAACGGGTGGTTTTATGCTTAAATTCAGAGTTGCATCTCAAACATACCAAATAAAACTACAGGCTATGACAGCTGTTTAAAGTTTCCCTCTGGAATTTTTAAATAACTCAGCTTTACCAACTGCTGTGTCATGACAACTGGGGGCTCTGGCAGGATAAAAATATTTCTAATTCCTTCATTGGCTTGGACTTGGTGAATCTTAAGGTTACGCGTATGAGAAGCACTTTGAATTCAGGAGTTGGTGAGCTAGTTTAGAAGTGGTGAGATTGCAAGATGGGTTTGGCAATTGCTATGACTTGTTTGGGAGTAGATATATCTCTGATTGGGTTGGAGAAAATAACCAAAAGTAAGTTAACAGAGTTGGCAGATAAATTAAAATTGGGGTTACCTGAGAGGTCTAAAAAATCAGATATGATTAAAAGTATAGCACAGCATCTACAGTTGGAAGTGAAACCCGACACTAGTGAGTCACAGCTGGAGGTAGTGAGACTTCAGTTACAAATGAAGACGCTTGAATTTGAACAAGCTAAGGAACTGAAAAAGCTTGAATTAGAAGCAAAGGACAGAGAAATGGCTTTTAAAAGGGAATTAGAAATTAGAATTATGAAGATAGAGAAGGTGGAAAGAAAAGAAGAGAGAGACTTCCAGCTAAAAATGTTGGCAGTTAAGAAAGAGATACCAATAGGTGAGAAAGGACTTTACTCCTGAGTAGAATCTAGTGGGGATATGTTTAAATTCATACAAGTTCTTCCAAAGTTTGAGGAAAAAGATATTGAAGCATTCTTTATTTCATTTGAGAAGCTAGCTAAACAGATGAAATGATCACAGGAAACCCGGACGTTATTATTACGGTCTAAGTTGTTAGATAGGGTGCACGAGATATATGATTTGCAATCAGAAGAAATGTCGGAACTGTTAGAAGTTAGAATTTTGAAGATAGAGAAAGAGGGAAGAGAAAAAGAGAGAGACTTACAGCTGAAAATGTTGGCAGTTAAGAAAGAGATGCCAATAGGTGAGAAAGGATTTAACTCCCAAGTAGAACCCAGTGGGGAGATGTTTAAATTTGTACAAGCTCTTCCAAAGTTTGAGGGAAAAGATATTGAAGCATCCTTTATTTCATTTGAGAAGCTAGCTAAACAGATGAAATTATCACAGGAAAATTGGGCGTTATTGGTCTGAGTTGTTAGGTAGGGTGCATGAGATATATGAATTGCAATCAGAAAAAATGTTGGTGAATTATGATGTGATGAAAAAAGGCTATTTTGAGTGCATATGAGTTGGTTCCTGAAGCATACAGGCAGAAATTTAGGAATACTAGAAAACAGTCTGGGCAAACTTATATTGGGTTTGAAAGAGTAAAACAAAGTCATTTTCACCGGTGCATACAGGCGCTAAAAATAGAGATAACCAATGCAGCTCTTAGGGAAGTAATTCTTTTGGAAGAATTTAAAGATTGAATCCCTTTGTTAGTGAGAATTCGCATGGAGGAGCAGAGGGTTAATTCCGTAAGACAAGAGCAGAGATAACTGATGATTATGAGTTAGTTCATAGAGCTACACCTTTTTTTTGTCACCCTTTCAATTGGAAAAGGATAAAAGTGGGAAGGTGAAAGAAAGGTAGGTAGTCAGGGAAGAGAAAGAGTAGCTGGAGGTTCCCAGGAAGTTTTTTCTCAAAATAAAAAGGAAGGTGCTGAAGGCAGAACTGACATTTGAAATTTGAGTTGTTTTCATTGTAATAAAGTGGGGCACACAAAGTCAATGTGTGGGAGATTGCAAGAAAAATCTGTTGGAATTTATGGGGTATAGAAAAGCCCTGGAAGTAAAAGTACTATGGGTTCTGAGGTTCAGGCACAAGAGGAACCTTTGGTTTGTGTCCAGATGAAACAGGGAGAATCAATGATAGTTGAAGAAGCGAGAATGTGTTCAAGTTTATTCAAGACAATTCTGAGGAGCAGGTTGCAGAAATGTTAAGGACTTTGGGCAGAATTTTCTGCCTGTGGGGCAGGCGGGCCTGACCCAATCTCCGGCCAGCAGGGAACGAAGTGGGCCGCACTGCCATTTTACGTGGGTGGGCCAATTAAGGCCCGCCCAGCGTGACGTCTGGTGGGAAGTACTATGTGCTCCCTGTGCGGGCGGGCGAGGTGGGGGATCCCCTAAGCCGGTGGATGAGGTTTCATGTTTTCTCTATTTGCCGCAGGGCTCCTGGCCTGTCCGCCAACCTTAATGTTGGACGGGCAGGTCCTTTAATTGTTTAAACGATCCTGTCAATGGCCGCAATTGGCCATCGACAAGTCGGATGGCCCACAGCTGTTTTTGCTGGGCCCCCGCCTTCCTGAAAATTTAAATGGGGCAGGATGATGTTGGGAGTTATGCCCGACATCACCCCGCATCATTTTATATGTCAGTGAGCGGGTCCCGCCCCCTGCTCGCCGATGGCAAAATTCTGCCACTTGTGTGTGAAGGGAAAGTATTTCCATGTGTACAAAGGGTGGCAAAGGTAAAGATGTTAAAAATTTAAGAGACACAGGGGCTAGTCAATCCTTAATGTGGGATAGTGATATTTGTTGTTCAAAGGAATTATTGCAGGAACAGTTGGGTTTATAGAGATGCTATTCCATTGTGGAAGGTAAACTTAAAGAGCAAATGGAAGCCGGGTGAAGTTATAGGTGGAGCAGTGAAAAAATTGCCTATTGCATGGATTCAATTTATTCTGGTTAATGATATAGCTGGACCGCAAATGTTGTTGGATATGGTAGTTGAGCAGCCTGTAGAAGTGTTTTCAATAGAGGTGTTACAGAAGAAACATCCTTGATTGTTTCCTGATTGTGTTGTAATGAGATCAAAGGCTCATGGGGAAGAGCAAGAGAAATGAGATAGGCAGGCAGTTCAAAGGCAAGAAGAATGTGTTGAAATCCAATTAGCTAGCACTGTGTTTGATAACATTATTCAGGAGGAAGGAATACAGGACAGTTTAGCTGAAACGTTTAACTCAAAGAGGATCATGGAGTTATAGAAAATGATCTGCAATTAAAGCAGTTATATCAGAAAGCTTATTCAGAAACAGAAGCAAAATGTATTCCAGTATGTTATTTTCAAGGAGGTATTTTAATGAGAAAGTGGTGGCCAGATCATGTCTCAGCAAATGAAAGCTGGAGGGAGGTGCGTCAGATTGTTACTCCATTGGGGTATAGAAAGGACATTCTGAAGATTGCTCATGAAATTCCAATGGGGGACATTTAGGAATTAGGAAAACACTGGAAAACATATAAAGGCATTTTTTTGACCGAGATTGCATAGGGATGTAGTCAAATTCTGTGCAACTTGTTATACATGTCAAATAACAGGAAAAGCACAAGCAGTGATTAAGCCTTTAATCCCAATACCAGCACTTGAAGAACCTTGTATCAGGGTCATAATTAATTGTGTAGGACCCCTTCCTAAGACTAAAAGTGGAAATCAGTATTTACTGACAATAATGGATATGTCTATTAGGTTTCCTGAAGTGTTACCATTAAGAAATATTACAACTAAGAAGATTGTGGAGGAGTTAATTAAATTTTTTACAAGATATGGTTTACCTAAAGAAATATAATCAGATCAGGGGCCAAATTTCATGTCACAGCTGTTTAAGGAAGTAATGAATAATTTGGGGATAAAATAGTTTAAGTCAACAGCTTATCATCCAGACTCATAAGGAACTTTGGAATGTTGGCATCAAACTTTAAAAACTAAGATGAGAACATATTGGCAAGATTATGCACAGGATTGGTATACAGGAATTCCATTTTTCTTATTTGCTATTACAGACGCTTCTAATGCATCGACTGGTTTTAGCCCTTTTGAACTAGTTTGTGGTCATGAGGTATGGGGACCACTGAAATTGATTCATGAGAAATTGGTGGGTCAAAATTCAGAAACTATTCTCCTGGATTAATAATCAAATTTCAGGGAAAGATTGAACAAAGCATGTGAGTTGGCTAGGGAATATTTAAAGATATCACAGCAAATGATGAAAGTGAAAGCAGATAAGAAAGCTAAAACTTACAGTTTTGTTTCTAGAGAGAAACTACTAGTTTTGTTACCAGGTGATTCATTAAATGCAAGATGTCGTGGGCCTTACAGGATTGAAAAGAAACTGAGAGAGGTAAATTATTTAATGAATACTCCAGATAGAAGAAAGAAGCAGAAGGCGTCTCATATGCTTAAAAAGTACTTTGACAAGGAAGAGAAACAAAAAGAGGTATTAATTATGGTGGATGATGAGAAAGAGGTAGAAGTGCAGGATTCTGAAACTGATTTTCCTCTAATCAAATTGGATAATGAGGGGGTGCCTGAAAATTTAAATGAAATATTAAGTTACCTTCCAAGCAAGTGTCAAACTGATTTGGAAAAGCTATTGCAGTCACACAAACCTATTTGTGGAAATAAGTTGGTAAAGATACAGTTAGCTATGCATGATGTATGTATAGAAATTTCGTCTTCAATAAGGAAACATCCTTATAGATTAAATGTGGCAAAGTTGTCACAAGTACAAAAATAAATTGATTTCATGTTTCAAAATGATATAATTGAGTCCAGCTGTGTAACTGGAGTTCGCCTATTGTACTGATACCGAAATCGGATAGAACACAAGGACCATGTGTGGACTATCAAAAGGTGAATGTGGTTACAAAAGTGGATTCATATCCCAAACCACTGTTGGAAGATTGCACTGAGAAAATGGGACAATCGAAATTTATCACGTAGATTGACTTGCTAAAAGGTATTGGCAGGTACCGTTGTTGGAGAGAGCAAAGGAGATAAGAACATAAGAACTAGGAGCAGGAGTAGGCAATTCAGCCCCTCGAGCCTGCCCCACCATTCAATATGATCATGGCTGATCTCATTTCGGCCTCAATTCCAATTTCCCACCCTCTCGCCATAACCTTTCAATCCGTTGCTGATTAAAAATCTGTCTATCTCCTCCTTAAATTTATTCAGCATCCCGGCATCCGCTGCACTCTGAAATAGTGAATTCAACAGATTCACAACCCTTTGAGAAAAGTAATTCCTCCTCATCCCTGATTTAAATCTACCACCCCTTAGCCTAAAATTATGGCCTCTCATTCTAGAATGTCCCACAAGGGGAAACATCCACTCCACGTCTACTTTATCTATCCCCTTTGGCATCTTATACCTCAATTAGATCTCCTCTCATCCTTCTAAACTCTAGCGAGTATAGGCCTAAACTGCTCAACCTCTCCTCATAAGACAAGCTCCGCATCTCTGGAATCAATCTAGTGAACCTCCTCTCAACCGCCTCCAATGCAACTCCATCCTTCCTCAAGTAAGGGGACGAGAACTGTGCACAGTACTCCAGGTGCGGTCTCACCAATGCCTTGTACAGTTGCAACAACACTTCCCTATTTTTATACTCTACTCCTTTAGCAATAAATGCCAAAATTCCATTTGCCTTCCTTATTACCTGCTGTACTTGTATACTAGCTTTCAGCGATTCATGCACGAGGACACCCAGATACCTCTGCACTGAAGCATTCTGAAGTTTCTCTCCATTTAAATAATAACTCGCCTTTTCATTCTTCTAACCAAAATGGATAACCTCACACTTATCCACATTAAATTCCATCTGCCAAATTTTGGCCCATTCGCCTAACCTGTCCATATCCATTTGTAAATTTCTTATTTCTTCATTGCAATTTACTTTCCCACCTATTTTCGTGTCATCTGCAAATTTAGCTATAGTACCTTCTATCCCTGAATCCAAGTCATTTATATAGATTGTAAATAGTTGGGGCCCAAGGACCAAACACTGTGGCACCCCACTAGGTAGAGCTTGCCATCCAGAAAAAGACCCATTTATCCCGACTCTCTGCTTTCTGTTGGTTAGCCAATCCTCTATCCAAGCTAATGTATTGTCCCTAACTCCATGTAATCTTATCTTGTGTATTAATCTTTTGTGCGGCACCTTATCAAAAGCCTTCTGGAAGTCCAGATAGACTACATCTACAGGATCCCCATTATCCACTTTGCTTGTCACATCTTCAAAGAACTCTAACAAATTAGTCAAACACAATTTACTCCTCATAAAACCATGCTGACTCTGATGGATTGCATTTTGACTTTCCAAATGCCCCATTATTGCTTCCTTAATAATGGATTCTAACAATTTCCCAACGACAGAGGTTAAAATAATTGGTCTAATTTCCTACTTTCTGCCTCCCCCCTTTTTGAATAAGGGCATTACATTAGCATTTTTCCAATCCATTGGAACCTTTCCAGAATCCAGGGAATTTTGGAATATTATAGCCAATGCATCCACTGTCACTTCCTTTGAGACCCTGGGATGTGTGCCATCAGGTCCTGGAGACTTGTCACCCTTTAATCCCAATAGTTTGCTCAGTACTTTTTCTCTAGTGATGGTGATTATTGTAAGTTCCTCCTTCTCTATACCCTCTGCACTACCTGTTACTATTGGGGTGGTACTAGTGTCCTCTGTGAAAACTGAGTACTAGTGAAAACTGAGGCAAAATATTGATTAAGCATCTCTGCCATTTTTGCGTTCCCCACTATTATCTCCCCAGTCTCACCCTCCAAGGAACCAACATTCACTTTAGCTATTCTGTTTCCTTTTATATACTTGTAGAAGCTTTTGCTATCAGTTTTTACATTTTGCACTAGTTTTCTTTCATAATTTACCTTTGCTCTTTTTATTTTTTTTTAGTAACCTTTTGTTGATCTTTAAAAGTTTTCCAATCTTCCAGCCTGCCACTGACCTTTACAATTTACTATGCCTTAGTTTTTGCCTTTATGTTATCTTTAACTTCCTTGCTTAGTCATGGTTGCTTTTTCCCCCTCTTACCATCTTTCTTCCTCTTTGGAATATATTTTACTTGGGAGGAATTGAATATTTCCTTAAATATCTGCTACTGTTCATCAACTGTCCTACCTTGTAGTCCTCCTGCCCAGTCCACTAGGGCCAAATCTGCCCTTAGCTGAGATATCAGCTTTTGTAACGCCAAGTGGACTATATCAGTTTAACGTCATGCCAGTTGGTATGAAGAATGCACCTGCAATATTTAAAAGACTGACATACAAAGTAATTTTAGACCTAAGCAATTGTGTTGTTTATATTGATGATCTAATCGTTTTCAGTCAGACGTGGGAGGAACATTTACAGCATCTGGAAGAATTATTTACTCGACTACAAGAAGCTAATTTGGTGATGAACTTGGCTAAAAGTGAATTTGCAAATGCTCAAGTTACGTATCTAGGCCATACCATTGGAAATGGTAAGTTGGCTCTGAGAGATGCAAAAGTCAAGGCTTTTGTGGATTTCCCAGTGCCGACAACAAAACAAGAAGTTTTGAGATTTCTGGGCATGAGTGAGTTTTACTAGAAATTTGTACCAAATTTTAGCCAAGTGGTTGCTCCACAGACTGAACTATTAAAAAAGAACAAGAAGTTTCAATGGACACTGGAGTGTCAGAAATCATTCAAAAGCTTGAAAACTGTATTAAGTACGACACCAGTTTTGGCACTACCCAATTATGCTAACAGAGACCAAGCAATGTTTATATTACTAATAAAACAAGTACTATGAAAGGGGTTTTATTGTTAGAAGAGGTGGAGTTCAAAGGGACTGGTGATACAATGAGAATTTACATTCAAAGAGATGTGCTAGGTGGAACAGATAGCAGTTTTGCGTGTGCAGAGCAGAGGCATCAAGCAGCTGTAAGTCTATAACTGCACATGAACCAAAGTGAAAGGAACCTCATTTTGAATTTGTAAGGTGAAAATGCTTTGCCTGGTGTCTGCTTAAAGTCTATGTGTTGCTGTTACCTTAGTGGGGAATTAGTTTTGGGAATTTGTTAAAAAGTTATGATAGTAGTTATTTGTAGACATGTGTATATGTTTAACTTCTGTCAGTTAATAAATGTCTTATGTAAACCTCTTGAGAACTGGTGGTTTTATGCCTGAATTCAAAGTTGCATCTCAAACATACCAAATGAAAATATAGGTTATGACAGTTGTTAAAGTTTCCCTCTGGGATTTTCAAGTAACTCAGCTTTAACAACTGCTGTGTCATAACACTAAAAAAAAGAAGGCACGTAGAAAGAAGATACAGAAATACTAATCAGGCTTTAATTCTGGCAGCATACGGAGACACTTTTGTACATAGGCCTGGCAATCAAATCACACACGCTGTTGCCCTTAGTCATTTGCCTTTACAAGAAAATGATGAGCACCTCCCAGTTCCACAGGAACTTATTTTAGTGTTAAATTTCTTGGATTCCTCGCCAGAATGTGCTCAACAGATCAGAGATTGAACAAGCTAAACCCAGTTCTATCTCAAGCATGAGAATAAGTGCTACGTGGTTGGTCACAGGAGCCCTTTTCTTAACGTAATAAAACTGTACTTCAACAGAAGACATGAAATAACTAGCCAGGATGGTGTCTTATTGTGGGAAGCACGAATGATAGTTCCTCCAAAGGGAAAGGAACCACTTTTAATTGAACTACACAGGAATTCCCCATCCAGGAATTCCCAGAATGAAGACCATAACATACAGCTATCAATGGTAGCCTGGGATGGATGGCAAAATAGAGAGTTGGTAAAGCACTGTGTGCAAAGTCAGCAATGCAAAAGTTGCCAGTGACAGAGTCGTTACACCCATGAGAGTGCCCAGGTAGACCCTGGGTGCGGTTACGTATTGACTACATTGTACCCTTCCTGGAAACAATGTATGTACTCACTGTCAATGCCCATTCAAAATGGTTGGACATCTATGAATTGAAGTGACCAATGTCGGCTGCTACAATTCCATTCACAGACTACCAGAAGTAGTCATTTCCAATAATGGCATGGCATTTACGAGTGCTGAGTTTCAACAGTTTACCAGCCTCAATGATATCACTCATGTTAAAACTGCATTGTACCACCCTTCCTCAAATGGACTTGCAGAAAAGGCGGTTCAGACATTCAAGGCAGGCATGAAAAATCTAATTGGCAATTCCTTGGCAACCAAGTTAGCGCGCTTTCTTTTCATTACAGGACCACCCCTCATACAACAACAGGTGTCACACCTGTGGAGTCATTGTTGAAATGCCATTTCGGACAAGATTGAGCTTAATAATGTCGAATTTACAGGCGAAGGAGGAAAAGAGTCAAGGAAGCCAGAAAACTAGACATGGTTGGCAAGAGGAAATTTACCGTGGGAGAGCCAGTATACCTGAAGAACTTCGGAGAAGGACCAAAGTGGTTACCGGTTGAAATAAGTGGGGTGAGTGGACCTCTATCTTACCACATGGAGGTGGAAGGCCTGATCATCCGTAAACACGTGGACCATTTAAGGAACAGAGAGGCAAATCAACAAGATTTGCTTCCACCAGCGATCATGACCAGGTCTGTGTTTCCTGTTGAGGATACTGACATTTCTGACGTTCCTGTAAGAGTTGAGGATACAGAACTGCAAGTGCCCATGAAGCACCTGATGTTCAGGCAACTCTGGAAAAGGAGGTTCCTGACAAAGAATCTGAAGTTGTGGAACTACAACGTTCCACACATACCAGGAAACCACCTGAAAGACTGAACTTGTAAATTCCTTACCCAGTGTAAATATTATGCTGTCTTGAAAAATACGTACTTGTAAATATAATAAGCATAGCTGAGTTAAAGGGGAAGGAATGTAATAATTATGGTTTTATTTAGTGTATAATGTACCTTTAAGAATAATATTTGTAAGGCAAGATCACATGATCTGTAGCAACAAATAGGAGAGCAGCGTGGGCTACCTCAGGAGACCAGAGTAAAGGTAAAGTTGGAGTTGAAAGCATGCGTGTTGCTGCTAAGTACATTGTAAATAAACTTAATGTTTCCACCCAAGAAGTGTGTGCAGATAAACTCTATCACTAATAGGTACAACTCAGCCACCCTACAACAGCCTCAATTGATGATCCTTCTAACATATCATCCCTTCTCGGAGCTGTAATTGATTCTCTAACTAAAATTGCCATGCCCCCTTCCTCTTTAACCGCCTCTCTAGCTTGTCTGAAAACCCTGTAACCAAGAATATTGAACTGCGATTCCTGACCCTCTTTAACCTATGTTTCTGTAATAGCTAGAAATCACATTGTCACATTTCTAGCTGTGCCCTCTGCTCATCTGCTTTATTTGTTATACTCCTTACATTGAAGTAAATACCCTGGAGCACTGCAAAACTCACATGTTTATTTTCTTTCTTTTGTTTCTCCTGCCTTCCAGATTCACTCACTGATTTTCCGTCTTCCATTACCATTTCTTATTTTGCCCCATCTGAGTCTACCCTCAGGTTCCCATGCCCCTGCCAAGCTGGTTTAACCCCTCAAGCAAGGATGTTGGTCCTGGCTTCACTGAGGTGTAAACCGTCAGGCTTTATCAGGCCCCGCCTCCCCTAGAATCAGTCCCAATGCCCCAGGATTCAGAATCTCTCCCTCCTACACCATCACTCCAGCCACACATTCATCAGTTCTAACCTCCTGTTTCTATGTTCAATAGCACGTAGCACTGGTAGTAATCTGGAGATTACTACCTCTGAGGTCCTGCTTTTTAATGTCTTACCTATCTCCCTAAAATCTGCTTTCAGGATCTCATCCCTCTTTCCACTTATGTCAATTGGTACCAATGTGAACCATGACCTCTGGCTACTCACTCTCCTCCTTAAAAATGTCCTGCAGCCGCTCTGTGATAATCTTGACCCTGGCACCACTTGATTACTTTTCCATATGCTTTGATGCTTTCCATAACCAGCCTACTCAATGCAACACTGTTTTACTATTTTCCTTAAGTCCCAAGATTTAGGGACAGCATATTACATAGTTTGTAGCCAATTGGGCTTGCTATGAAAAATGGCCTTTTCTCATTTCACTTTCTTATATACCAAGCATCTTCATGGATGTGTATTGCAAACATATTTGCAAATGTAAGTGTGCAAAAATTAAAAGTGCATCACTTCCCTTGATATTAATATCCTTTATTTCAAAAGCAACTAAATCCCAACTATATAAATATTAAATAATTTTCATTACTGGCATGTTTCTTCTCCATTTTCTGAATGCTAATCTTCCTTTTAATATCACAACATTACCGACCGACCTTTATTCATTTACAGACAGGTTACTGCACTGCCAAAGCCCTTGGTCAAAAGGGTCACATGAATATTCAGACCATTGATTATTTTATCTGTAAATCTGTTTGCTCACATCGTAGGAGAGCACTGAAGATAATCTAACCCGTTCACAACCTCATGAAATTGCAACTCATCTTCAAACAATTCTAAAATCAAAAGTATTTTGCATCTTTAAATAAACTTAAGTAATTATCTATGAATAATATTAATTCTGCATCTCCAACCAAAAACAATAAGTATGTGAAAGCTTTAGGTTAATGCAACTTTCATGAGGAACTATTTGAACAGAGCTGTTAGGCATCCACTACAGACATATAATAGCAGGTAATCATCAAATGAAACTACCTTTACCTTAGCTCTTGTTTTTTCTCTGTGTCACAAAATGATAACCTTTCTAGATTACAGATGAAAGGCTTGTCAAAAATCTCTGTAGTACTTCAGCCCTACATGAATCACGGAAACTCTACTGTTATGCAAATTAAGAAGAGAACACTGTAATTTTGCTTATTACATTAAAGCAGTCTTTTGTTACAAATTAACATAAAAAAACAAGTACTGGTATTTGCATACCCAGAGATTATTTTCATTTGGGTTATCATAGAGAGAAACTATTTTTTGATTCCCAATAAAATGGAATAATATAGAAATGGTCAAAAGTACAACAGCACTGTATAAAGGATAGTTCTGCCATATTTGAAAACTTCTTCCCAAGTACCTTTCAGTATCAACCCCAGTACACTGTCATTGGCATCCTTCCATCTACGAAAGATGATGGATACACAGTGAACAAATCCATTTCAGATGGGGTGTCTTCATATGATGCATATTTGCTGATGGCTGAAGAGACCAATCCTTTAGAGGCAGGTTCTGCCACAAGTGCCACACATGAAGCTACCGAGTGTTGTTGTTGTTTTCGGTGTTGGCAACTTTTGCCAAGCCTCTGCAGCCACTGGTCATAATGTTGGTGCATGCCACCTCACAATTTCATTGCCATTTTCCTGTCATCAGCTAGTGACTCCCAGGTGCAATAATTAATGTCTAGGGCCTTCATGTCACATTTTCAAGCTTGACAGTATAAAATAATGAGCGTTTCCCTGACCACATCAGAAGAATCTACTTCTGAGAGCCAGGTGAGAAAAACTGCTCAAGGAATGAATGGTTCAAATAGAGCGATCAGTCTATGTTTATAAATGTGTTTCATTTGTTTATGGATGTAATTAATCACTTATGCTATCCATCTTATTCCCCATCCACATTATCCATTTCTGAGGAGTGATCATATTCAATTTACTTCCCAGAGTGATTAAACAACTCCTGAGCACAAACGTAACATTCATACTCAGCAGGATTTAAACTGGAGATGACTGGACAATTACAGTTCTCATCATGCTTCCAGACTACCTGTTTTATTATAAATGATGAGAGCTTTGGTTGTGATGTTCAGTTTTTGTATTTTAAGTATCTACAGTGCCATCTACAGCTGAACATCAACTAGATCATTAGTTGATGTTACACTGGATCTTGAGTTCTAAACAATTGCATTTGCTCCTTGGTGTAGCACAAAGGTCAGTACTAATACTTTTATAGAAATTACTAAGATCTTTGCGAATCTTTTTTTGCATTTTTGTGACTCGTATATGTGATCTAAATGTAAGTGTCCAAAAACTTAAAGATCATCTTTACCTACTATACACTTAACAAAGAAAGGACAGTTGAACTAAGTTGCAGAACCTTTCCACACATGTTTCACAACCTTAACAATCCATACTAGTCCTAAATTAAAAAGCATCAAGATCCTTTGACAATAATGTACACACTCTAGGAGTAGCTGATGTTCACTGACGAGTGTAATAGTGAACATGGAAACCTGTATAACATTAATTTAAGAACCATTATGCTTGCGAAACCTTGGAACAGACTTTTACAATTACCTATTCCCTAACCTTGTAATCATCACAGACTTTCAATGAGAAACATATTTAGGGATTTCTCCCAATTTCTATGCCGAAAACTAGTCATATCTGCATGCCTTTTCGTCTTAACAGAACAATACCATTTCAAAATCAATAGATTTATTACTTAATACTGGATTATCATTACAAACTCTCTTATTCATGTTTCAGAGCTGTGAGTACAAATCAACATGCATGATCTTTCAATATTAAAAAAATCATCATATTCAAATACCTCATAACTTAACCTATGTTCTTCTGTCCATTCTTGTTCATCCTGTAAATTCCACTTCAAATAATCTTCAGCATTTCAGCAGAGCCTTCATCTTTGTTGTTACCAGTGCATTAACCAGGAAATGGAGTGGCAGTTACATACTACATATTATAGTACAAATTTAATATCTCTGTGACAAATGACTTAGCTGAGTCCAAACCAAAGCTTTTCTATTCTTGTAGATATCTTAATTTCCCAAAGTCAAATATCTCCCTGCACAATATTTGACTTTTATTACAACTTAGACTGTTCTTAAATGCTTAGTGCTAAAATCTTGAACCAGCAGAATGTCAAACTAACACAAGACATTAAATTGTACTATGCATAGGACATGGTGATAGCATTTTATTTAAAAAGGGAATTAAACTTTGTAAAAGCGTGCACTGCAAGTAAACAAAAAGCCTCAAGAGAGCAATGATGCTCAATTAATAAACGTTTTTTCACACAATTGTATTACATTTGTGTGTCTCATAAGAAAATCAGTTTCTCTAACATTTCTATGACGATCTAATTCCTTCAGATAGCAATGTATTTTCTTTACTTGTTACTACTTTTCACATTTAATAACCTATAAACAGCTGAAAGCAGGCTACAACAAAAAACCTACACAGCCATCTTTTCTGTATATTTTGGTAAAAAGCCAAAACTGCAAATATACTTTTCACCTCTCTGCATACATCAATTCACCAGTCTCTTAATTATTTTCTTAATCTGAACAACTCATTATAATTGTCCAAAAAAGTATTAACTTTAAGCAGATCATAAAATGCTTTGTAGATTCACCACTGAACGGGGATTTTAGAAAGCTCCTGCTCCACAGAATTTAACTGACAATAGGGCTGCTAGACTTGCATTCCTCATTTACTGTCCAAGATCATTCAAAATCCCCATATGTAACTGCAAAAGCCTGTTGTTGTTAACCATGATACTTAACAAAAAATCATGTAATACACAATTCACGAGAAAATTTATTAAAATAAGATATAAAAGTAAAATGAGAGCAATAGAAATTGGGACGACAAAAATAACAGTGGAAGAAGACATGTTGTACTGAAGTAAAATGACTGCCTTAATGCCAAGATGTACTTGACCTTTGTTTGCAGGATATGGAGTCTGAACCATTAACTGTGCAATCAGTTGGACAATCAGTGCAGAAAGATGAAAATGAAAGAAAAAGCACTGCAATGCAGAAATCGGGGAAGTGCAAGATGGGATGCATATAAATCTTGCATTTTGACAACATTTTGCAGGAATATTTTGCATGCATCAAGGAAAAATTATGTTGTCACACGTTTAATAATCAAATATGGATTTTTTCTGCCTTTATGGGCCATTTAAAGAACAGCAAGACTAATGGTGCTTACCATTATTTATAGGCAAATGGCACAGCAATTTAGGGGCTGAATTTTACATCCAGTGGGCGAGTGCACGCCCGATCCGATTGAGAAGACATCGGACAAGCATCCTGACATCATCGCACATTCGCACGATATTTCGCTCAGTGGGCACGTGCAAAATCAGAAGCGCACCCGCTTTTTAAGAGGGCAATTCTGGCGCAACTGTCTCCAATTTTTGTGGCCCATCCAACCTTATGGTTGGCGGACAGGTGAAAAGGCCAGGCAGCCTTTGCGTTTTTCATCAAAGCTCATCCAAGGGCGGGATGAAATTTCCATTATGAAATCAAATATAAACAAATATCTGTGGACTGCACTTTTATCATCTATTTTTTCAGGTGATTGATTGTGATGCATGAACAGTTTTTGCAGCTTTTTGAACCTTTATTTTAGCATTTTCAGGTCTGCAGCTCCCTGAGGCAATTGTCTGCCTCAGGAAGCTTTCTCACAGCACTCATCCATGCCTGCGGAAGTGTCATCACCCGTCCTCTTCCCACCCCCACCCCAGCAGCACTAAGCTTTTCAGCACGTGTTTCACGCTGGCTGCCCATTAGCCATTCAGCACGTAACCGTGGCCAGGTGCCATCGCGGTCAGGGGCCCATTTCCCGACCGTTCCCAGGCCTGCTGATCGCACATGCCTGCCAAAGGTAAAATTCAGGCCCAGGTGTGGAGGAGATCTGCAGTTAAATAACAATATATAAAAGTTGCTGTCCAAGTTTCCCCACACACTAAGATAGCATCCCATCTTTAACCTCCCTTTGTCTTTAGGAAATTACTCATTAAAAATTTCTCATTAAACTCAACAAAGAAAGTTGCATTCTATCATTACAATGCAAGTATCCTTTTAATGATGTGCTAAGTGCTAATTACTGCCAATAAGACTTACTGGCACTAAAAAATATCTATTACATATATAAGGTCTCATTCTTTCAGGTTTTGAATGTTTTAAGGAGATTTTATCAGTGTCATTTTTCTCTTTTCCCTTGTATCTTTATTTTTTTCTCTCTTAATACAATCTTTCATTACCTCTGTGTTTTCAAACTGGAATGAAAATCAAATTCAGGACCTCAACCCCCACTCCCACCAATAATGGACTCTCCTCAGCCCTTCTTGTATTTATTTCCTTGTATTTAAATCTTGGTTAAGAAGAATTTGGTTAAGGAGGTCCCCTGTTAATTGCCCTGTTCACTGTGTTATGTTATCAGTTCACACTCTCAAGCAACTTTGTAGGCAAACATTATTGAACTGAATGGTGCAGGGGCAAGTCAGGCTATCAGAAGATGATGTTAGATATCCTACTCCACAAAATTTTGGCCCATTAAAACAAAGTTCAAAACTGAAGCTACACTTGCTTTATTAAATTTCAAGTGAGGAGAGTGGATGCAGCCAGTCAACGTAATATTACCTAATATTCTGAAAACCGATTTTTTTTTTTGGAATGCTGAATTGGTTTATTTGAAAATGCTAATATGTATGGATTGACAGAGAGAATTGCCAATTCTGGTCATGAGTAGGGCATTAAATCTAGCCTGGGATAAAGTATGCGATGGAAGAATCAATTTCATGCCATTATTAACTTGGCTACCAAGGAGTCAAAGCTACTTGCGTGTTTACTCTAAAATTAATGACTTTAGCTAAAAGAAGCCTACAGATCTGGTTGCCATCATTTTTTTGCCTTTCCTAGTAGATTGTGTGGCTGGAGGAGGAGGGAATGAGCACAAATGAGGAATGGTGTGTTGAAGTTACACCAGGGCAGTAATGAGCTCTATCCTTTGAGTTTGTATACATGTGCATATTTAACATCCAAGAAAGTCAAGAAAGTGTTTGCAACCATACTCGACGTGCAGAATGTCATTTTCATAGACAATCATAAGGAAAGCATGACACTTTCACTCAAAGGATGCATTGTTCAAGAAGATTTATTCCAAAAGCTAGGTTATCAAATCTTTATTGGCTGAATTCATTTTTGTTGTTTGGTATCTTGCTGTTCTTCTGTGGTTCAGTACATTATTTCATCGTTAAATAAATCTGACCAAGCAGAGATTATACACATTGTTCTGGTAGCTTATTTTTAGTCTTGGAGATGTTGGGAGAATTTGGCAGGCATCAAAAATAAGCCTGAAAACCATAAATGGTTTAGAAAAAAGACTGCAGGTTTCAATTCATAAGGGATTAGATCTGCTTTTGGAAGCTGCAAGCAAAAGTGACAAGAAGAAAAACCTAGATCCATAGAAGAAACAAAAACATGCTTTCTCAGTGAATTAGAGGAATGTTGGATAATGTAGCAAATTATACTTCCATATTATTATTCCTGAAATTAAGTTCACATCTGAGCAGAAAAAAAAACTTTATTGAAACTTATTGAGATCTTTCAATCAAAAAGATCATCTGGCTTGATTGGTTGGTAACTGCTGATTTTTTTAAGTATTTTCAGATTTATCATTCTACAATGGTTTATCCTGTTAGGAATTGTGGCAGCAGATGTGTCACATTTTAATTTGATTGCTTGAAAAATGTTCTCTGATTCAATCCATTTCTTCAGTTCTGTTTGTGATTTCAATGTTGAGTAATTATGCTCAATTTCAGACATTTTTTTCAGCTGCCAAAATAAACATGAAGATAGAAAAAGACCTTACAAAGTTAAAAAAACAAGTGATTTTGGTGTACTTGGCTACAATAGTTGTAAAGTATTACAGAAACCAAGTACTACAAATAATTTGTGGCACTTGGGGAAAACTGGCTATAATTAAAAGAGACAGCATAATGGGGTGTCAAAAGAAAAGTTCAGTAGACTCTTCTAAATAACTCTTTATAAAATGTCACCAAGTTAGCCATCAAGTTCAACTTACAACACTAAAACAGAATAGATTTTTTTTCCATACATGTGGATTCTTTCTATAACCTTCAAAAAGTTTAGACAATAGCAAAACATTCTTGCAAGTCAACCCTGAAACCAGCCATCAAAATTACAAACAGTGGAACATGCATGCATGCAATTGTTAAAAAGCACAATTCTCCTAATTCAAAATAGGGGCCACCACTCTCCAGTTTGAAGTCAGCTTAAGCATTACGAATGTACAGAAAATGTGGGACAAGGAAAGATCAACTGGACCATCCAGCCTATCTGTTCTGTCCAGTGAAGTGCCTAGTCATTACTTTAAAAATGTACTGTGCTCATGGGAGCTTCCGGAGCTGTCTTTCTTTTTAAATGGACACTAACCAGGTGGCTAAGGTGGCTGTCAAGTGTTGGATACTTTTTGCAAATTGAATACAGACTACATCAAGCTTCCGGAAAGTACCGAATTGAATCACAGTGAATGAGGGACTCCCCCTTGAATAGGCATACCAAGACAGCACCCCGCTGTGGAATTCAAGCTTGCCATTATTCGTAATTTACTTAATAGTTTACTCCAAACTCAGAATCATTGGGCTTCTAGACTGCATGGCTGGGATTTTCTAGTCCCACCAACGGCGGGCATTGTCGGGTACGGGCAGGAAAGGATCATTTGGACAGCAGTCAAAAGACAATTGACTTTTGGCTGCTCTCCAAATTTTCTCATTCCACCCGCAATGATGCCGTCACTAGTGGGACCAGAAAATCCCACCCTATGTCTCAAGGTTTGCAATTCAACAAAAGGAAAACAGCAGAAAACTTGTTATCCATAAGTAAATGTGAAAGCTGTCATCTATCTCCATTATATGGCAATGGCTTTCAGCTTTAAGCCATGCTGGGTGGACAGTAGCAGTTATCATGTGATCAAAACTGGTTTTTGACACCAAAATCCTTTATTATCCAAAGACCCAGAAAGACCTGGGCAGTCTGCAGAGAGCATTGCAAGTCACAGCAGCTGCAGGAAAAGACTGTGTCATTTTTGCCTTTAAGAACCTGGAGACTGTAAAATCTTTAAAAAGCCTTCCAGTCTGATTCCTAAATCCAAGTTCACCTGTAAAGAAATTGGAACACCTGATGTGAAAAGCACAAGTGCCTAGTTCTATGACCTACTGAACATTCATCTCTGAAAAAATCCTGCAGTAATCCTGATATCCAACTTCAAACCACAATTCAAGAGTGGAGAAGATTCATTTATTTACCAGACCCACGATGACTGTTTCCCTACAATGAGCCAGACACATAAACTATCCTTTTGTTTACAACTTGTAAACGTACAGTATTCTCTCTAACTATATTTTTCTTGAGTGTGTGTGTGAGTGCTGAGTGGGTGATGTAACATTTAGACTTCCAGGGTGAATTGGTGAATAAATAATCCTCTTTATTTAAACCCACAAAAGCTTGCTGCTGTTATTTAGATTGACCACACACTCTAATGGCTAAGAAACACAAATATCTTCCTCTCAAAAAACACACTGATTATGGACAGTAAGAGAAAGGGTACCTGGGTTTCAGTTCACTCCTATCCTGTCCGTCACATTATCTCACAAGTCGTTGCGCAAAATTTTATGCGAATGACTAGACACTCACTATGCACCCAGAGCCATATAATCTCTTGGTACAAACAAACAAAACATGCCAATTAAAGCAAAGATATTTTGATATGGGTGTTCTGTGGTGCCTGATGGTACGAAAGAGTTCCTGCCCTCTACAAAGCTATTATATTCTACTGTGCTCCTGGTGTTACTACTTGGCAAAGAACCTCTAATCTTATCAAACTATTGACTCACCATGAGAGCATCACAGGACAGTTGCTATTATTCAATAGACTTGGTATTATATAAATAGTGAGCAAGATGGTAGCAGACTTCAAGAGGGTATAGACAGACTGATGAAATGGTCCAACACGAGGCAGATGCAATTTAATGGGGATATGTGTGAAGTCATTATAATCTAAATGGCTCTTTGTTGAGGGGGATTTAAGAGCAAAGGGACATGGGCTGCACATTTGCAGATCCTTGAAGATGAGATTGCATTGATAAGGCAGTAAAAAAAAAAGATAAAGGATATTTGGTTTCGTAAATAGAAGCATTGAGTATAAAAACAAGGAAGTCATGTTAAACATCGATAAATCTCTGATTACACCTCAGCTGGAGTATTCTGTACAATTCTGGGTACCACAATTTAGGAAAGTTGTCAAGGGAAACTAAAAAGATCTTTTTCACACAGCGGATTATCATCTGAAACTCACTACCAGATAGGGTAGTGGAATCAGATTCCAAAGAAAATTGTAATAGGCAGGTAGACATGTACTTGTAGTAGACTAAGTTTCAGGGTTCTGAAGAAAAAGTGGTGTGAGACTAATTTGGACAACTCTTTACAGAAACCTGCAAGTACAATGAGTCAAACGGCCTCCTTCTGTGCTGTAAGTCTCTATGAATTCTAGTAACACGTCACTGTTGAGTAATGTAGGTGAAGGCTGTAGCACTAGTGACACGGAAACTGAAGCAGTGGAAGTAGTCAGAATCATTGAATTGACTTAGAAAGGGAATTTAAAACTTCCATTTAGACTGACTTTTTCCATCCTTGACCCTCCCTCTGCTATTTGTGTCCAGACTTGGTTCAAGACAATGCCAATGAATTAATTCAAGACCACTCCCTGATAGTATCTGAAATTACCTATTTATATAATGAACATCTGCCCTGAATGATCCATTCCTGGCGGCCTCACAACCATTCACACTGTGTCAGCTGAAGCTTTCGAATGGATTGTTAACCTTAACCTTGACATTGAACTATAACTGCTTCCCCAGCCATACAAATAAAAAAAACCTACTTATTTTAAGAATGGAAACCATCCTAATGTTACAGTCACAAACATCCCCAAGACATTTTGGAATATACCAATGACCGATTGCTGACCATAATTTTAATGGCTACCCCATTTCCCTACTGGAGGATCTAGCAAATTATGAAAGTGCGATGTGTGATAAGTATAAAAGGGGAATATTCTTCCATGTAGTTTAATGTATAAAGTTGCCTGCAAAAAACAAATAGTGTTTAGTTACAAGTGCTTTTAGCCATTTGTTACAGTAAAAGTTTTAAAATGTGAAATCTTGCCATGTCATTCTACAGCTAGTAACTAGAAGCTTAAATTTCTTTTTTAAAGTTATTGGTCTCTACGAAGATCGTAACAGGATTGTCTCGATTTTTCACTTTAGATTTCTAAACCTTCCTCCACCTGACCTCTGCTCCAACTTTTTTAGTTTACAAACCTATCCACAGCCTTACTTCTACAATTCACCCGGACACTGATCTCAATCTAGTTATAGTGGAGCCCACCTCAACAGAACAGCTCCCTCTTTCCCCAGTACTCGTGCCAGTGCCCCATGAATAAAACCCCTTCTTCCCACAGCCATGTATTTAATAATATCACTGGAACTGCAGGTGTTTGATGCTTTAATCAATATTCTGCATGCTTCTAGATTCTAGCTGCTGAAATTTCAAAGGAAAACATGACAAAATGTGGATTGAAACTAGAGATGGGTAAACTTGATAAGATTATGAGAGGTGGAGTAACCCATAACCACACTGGCTTGGATATATTGTAGAGAATACAAACTTACCTTGCATGCCTATCCCAAACACCACACTGCTAAAATGCATGATTAAGATGGTATCATGGGGCTGAACTTCCTCGCAGTAGCAAACAGTGTCGGATTGCCACTCCGTGCCCAATTACTTATGCCAAATATTTTCCGATCCTTTCTTGCCTGACCTTCCAACTCAGGCCAGGCAAGATCCAGGCAGTGCAGTATATCCTCAAGGCCCAGTGTCAAAGGGAGGGAGGTTTCAGGGGTGTGGATGAAGGTCCAGTGGGGAGGGAGTCAGAGGTCCAGTGTTGGGAGAGTTGGTTCGAGATCCGGGGGGGTTGAAGATCGGGGTGGGGCAGATGTCCATGGAAGGGTGTCGGGCTTTGGGTCAGGTTGGGTCTGTGGGGGTAGGGCATTGGACCTTGGGGGCAGAAGGCCTCAGGGGGTGGTATTACGGTGTCGAGTGGGGAGGGCCTCAGGGGAAAGGTGTCAGGCCTCAGGGAAGGGTGGGTATGAATCCCGTTGGGGGATAGTCAGGGGTAGGGAGTGACCCTTGAGGGGGTTGGGGGGAATCCCATGGTGCTTGATCTGTGCCTGTGCAATAGTCACCCAGAAGTTAGAAATGATTTTAATTCTTCTAATTTTTTCTATTTAACTATTGGTGTAACCCAGTCGGAACCATCTGAAGTTTATGATTTAAGTCTCATTTTCAGATCATTCCCAGTATAGGGCATTTGCCCTGGGGAAGTTTGCACTTCTGGGCAATTGCCATGCAAACCTGTGAACTTCTAAAGGGGCTTCCCCAGAGCATCTCCGGGATACCCCCGAATCCGATGCTGGGGAGCTCAGAAGTTACGGCCCAGTTGCATATGATCAGTGGCCTTTGCAGAATCAAGAGACACCAATGAAACTGAGTCTTTGAACTTATTGTGTAGGTTGGCAACATCAAAAGGCAACACACTTTACTCACTAAGTGTGTTCTTTATAAAATTAGCCCAGTTAAAGTGGACAGTTTGCCAAGCATTTTGCTCCGATTTCTTGACCTGTACTTGTAAAACTGACAACAACCAACTACAGTCTCAGAACTATATAGCAGTTATTTTAAGAACTAAGATAAGGACAGCACCAAACACCATCAACACATCACTTACTGCTTCTTACTACATCAAATACATGGCTGAAATAGAGGATTTAACTCGTTTAAGTATTTTCCAATATCCAGCGTCACATGACTCTTGCAATGTTGTTAGATTTAATAATGATGGCACCACATATGCCTTCACTGGCAGGAATGAGGGAGTAGTGGAATTAAAGTAGCAGCAAAGCACTTGCTGCATATTCCTGATGTTCTATGATCTATGTCCAGATCATTGGCATTTTGGTTGGGGCATTGAAATTCTCAGCCCAAGTGCTTACTGATAACAAGAGGGAGCCCTTAGCCCATGCAAACTTTGTCAATTGGTACTTGCCATTGAACAGCTTAACACCCTCTCCTTAAAAGGAATGCAGCAAATTGCTTCACAAAAAATTAAAACCAGTGCTGTTCCTGGTTCTTGTAGTATAAGGGTCTGGTATATAATGAGTATGGTACCGCCCACATAGTGGCATAAGAAAGGCGCATGACCCAGACCCAGGGGTCAGTGTGGGTTGAGCAGAGACAGATAAAGACCTAGGGGGTCAGTTGGCTAGATGACTGGTGAGTGATGTCAACAATGTGGGTTCAATTCCCACATTATCAACCTTGCCCCTTGTCTGAGGTGTGGTGACCCTCAGGTTAAACTCACCAGCAATCATCTCTCTCTAATGAAAAAGCAGCCTACGTCCCTCTGGGGCTACAGTGACTTTCACTTCAAAGACCTAAGGATGGCGATGGCTCTTAGACTTTCCCCTTTATTGTACATGTGTAAATAGTCCTTCTTGTTAATAAAGACTTACAGTTAACCTACTGGAGACTACGAAGACTTTTTTTAAGAGACACCGTTCTGTAATCAACACCCTCCCAACAGTTCCATGTATGCCTAAACCTCACAATCGCCTCCCACTTCCTTTAATTTAGCTGAATTCTGCAATAGGACTTCCATGTTGTCCACTCCTTTTATTCGGCAAACTACTCCAAATGTGCTGGCACCTCAATTTCACACAGTACTGGGTCCTGCCTGTAAAATGGTCAGGCATTGGACTGCTTCCATTAGGCTCACTCTGTCCACCTCCTGCCTGATGAAAAAAAGTCATACAAAAATCCAGCTCAAATTTTTGTCTTCACCTCCTGGGCAGTAATCTGGCATTGATTTCAACAGAATGAAAATCAGGAGGGTTCTACAGTGTCTGGTCAACAAAGTGCACCAGATTACCACACAGGCACTGAAGTCCAGTGGACAAGATAGTTGATTATGTTACCTATCGGCTGATTTTTTAAAAAGTAACCTAGTGAATCCAAAGTTATTAGAAATCTCCTTGTCTTTATTATGTGCATTGATTTTCTAAATTCAAAAACTGCCTTAGGGCTAATGTAGTTGTCATTAAGGATGCAGAGCAATAAATCATTTTTATAAATGATTTTGGGCAATGCTTTTTCACATAAAATGTCAATACTGAGCAAGCATTTATTCCAGAGTACACAGTGAGTCATGCCATTTCCTGAAGGGCAAGATAGCTAATGTTTATAGATAAAATTCAAATGACTTGATTTACAAGCTGGAGAACACAAGGGAAAAGCAATAAGCCAAAATTAATTAAACGCATCAACATGTTCCCAATTATCAAACAACCAGAAAAAACATACATGTTGGTCATTCAATTTGAGGCTTGAATATCCAAGGGAGTAGGGAATTTAGCATCATAGCAATCTGCCTAACTGTATTGTTCATTAGTTCCATGGCACAACAAACCACTGGGGTTCACCTGGGAAAGAGTAAAGAAATACTTCATCAATGGAAACCATTTGGAAGCAGGAAGCAACACATCTCATTAGCATGCAAGGAAATTTTAAAGTGTTCAGGTGGTGCACAATTGAAAATTGATGAAACCACAGATCAGGCTACATCATTTTGGAACAAGCTACACAAACAGAATGTTGACATCAGCTGAAACAATGAGTAGCTTCTATGTGAAGAAAAGATCTGTTTATTCTTTCATGGGATGTGGGCATCACTGGCAAGGCCAACATTTGTTGCCCTCCCTGATTGCCCTTGAGAAGGTGACATGGCAGAATTTTGTGATCCAAAGGATTGTTAAACATCTTAATCTTTGGGAGATGATGAAAGGCTGACCAAGGGGAGAGTGGCATGATGGCATGCGGTCAGCTCGACTCTGGGCTGGACTTCCCATGCTCCACAGTGTGAAAGTGATTGCAGAATTAGCCTCAAAGTGGAATCAGTCCTCTGCTCCAGGATTGGTATCAGGATAGCTGGCAGATGCAGAGTAACCTAAGAACTGGAGATAAAAGAAATGCAAGAAATACGGGTGGCTTTTCCGATAAACCTCTTAATTATACTGAAAGCATTGGGCACTCAGTAAGACTCCTTTGTCAATGGTGAGGACTATGATATATTTCTTTAATTTCCAATTCACAAGCCCCTCCTGGTCCTGCCAGTTTTCCTTGAAATTCTGGCGCTCCTTTTCTTAATACTGCCTCCTCTCCCACAGTGCTACTGTGTCTGGTGGTGATTCCACTGCCCTTATCCCAATAACCTAGAGAACTTGAGGTTTTCCTTCTACTAGCAGTGCTAATCATTGGTTGAGTCAGTGTGCTTGGCAGCTATGGACTTACAGGTTGGCTGCAACTTTGCTGGCTGCCACATTCCCCTTCCTGCCATTCTACCGCTGGCAGGCATAGTCTCACAATTCGGTTGCTGCTTTCCTGCTGCTTTTTCCTCTTTAGGTATTGGGGGGGCAGGTTTCTACTGGTGACCATTTGTCGGTCGATGAGATTTGAGGAAGAATTTCTGCCCACCCATTGATGCACTCTGACCCAGTACCAAATTCTGGGGTCAGGGGCATTTGTGTTCTGTTAACAGGTGTCTATAGCATTTACAGCTTAAGGTGCCTGCCTCAGGGAAATGGCCATGAGTTCTGAATGTTGTGCACCTGAATATTGCTTAAAAAGGAAAGCTTCTTCTTTTAGTAGGCTGATATCATGTCCAGACTATGATCTTTTAACTTGAAAAAGGATCAGCAAAATTAAGCACTGGTATGTTTATAGTTGTATTGATGTTTTTTAAGCTTGTGCTGCTTTAAAATGACTGCTGTTACACTTCTCTTAAGACAGAGATTCATAGCCCATTTGATAAATGAGAGTATGAAAGACCTGAACAGATGATTGTATGCATCTGAACACACCAAGAAAGAGAGAGAAAAAATTACATTTATGTGATGGCATTCATGATCACAGGACATTCCAAAGCACTTGACAGGCTAAGAAGCACTTTGGGAGCCCAGTCATTGGGTGGAATCATCCCAGATTTGCACTAAGTGCAGTAGCAGGTGGGTACAATGACGTTTTACCCACCATCCGCAATGGTGGGCTTTCATGCCATATCATCCTAAACCTGCCACATTATTTATGCAATCCAGAGAAACACACTGTTTCCATGGCGGGTGGGCTTTCATTCATCCGCCTGTCATCACCCCGCCACTTCATCACGCCAGGTGCCATATTTAAAGTCCAGCCACGCATACACATCTCAGTGCTTCTGGCCCACAACTGCTGCAGGGAAGATGTCCACAAAATGAATAAAGACTGCAGCCCCTAGGTTCAGCGACGCATCATTGGAACGCCTATTGGATACCTTGGAGACATGCTGGGATGTCCTCTACCCCCACTCTGGCTGCAGGATGGGCAAGGGCATGACCAACTAGGCATGGGAGGTGGTGGCAGTGGTGGTCAGCGCCAACTCCCTTCAAGTGCTGCAAGAGGATGAATGATCTCCTTGTCCCACCAGAGTAAGTCACTCTTCTCATCATTCCCAACTCACACATTCACAGGCCCATTACACATCCACAAGGCCGTCATTCACTGCCATTCACTTTCTCACACTCACCATAATCATCCTCAACCCGTCCGTGGGACCACTCACCACCCACACATGCCAGGCATACTTATCATCTGGCCTGACAGGTATCCTGCTTACACTTACTCCATCTCTATTCATGCAGGACAAGCTGGCACACAACAACACAGAGAGGTTGCAGACCGGTGGAGGAATGCCTGAAATCAAGGCCTTCATGGACTTTGAAAACAGAGCCATCCAGCTGGCCAGTGAGGATCTGAGTCATTCCTGTGTAAACAGTGAAGTCAGTGGTGCACTACCAAGTGAGGATCCAGAAGTGCAACATCCATCAGACAACCATGCTGTGAGCGATGTGTCCTGTTCCACAAGCCACTGCCATACACTAATTACCTCTCCTTGCTTTCGCAAGCACATCTGGGAAACAGCCGACGGAGCCCACGACCCAGGGCGTCTAATCAAGTCCCTGAAGAGAAATCTGGAGGCACCTTCCTTTAAGTCCGTCACAATGCTCACCCACACCCTCAACCAGTGCAAAGACACACACCTCGGTGGGACCTAGCTTTAGAGTAGCCCCGGGATCACAATCTGGTGAGCCCATCACAATGTCTAAACCACAGTAGGATGCAGCAGGGGCTTCCCTGGTGTCCATCACTCAGAGGACTGCTGGAGGCCAGAAATTTGCTGAGTCCAAGTCAGATGACGAGCCTCTGGACTTGATCATGTCACAGTTACTGAAGCTGAAAAGGCAAGCTCAGGAACATCAGGAAAGGACGTCCGCTGCACTCCTCGGATTGTAAGGCATGATGGAGGAATCTGTCTGCCTTCACTCTGAGGTGATAGCACCAGCATTGCAATGCACTCAGGTCAACACTGGTAGGATGCAGCTGCCATGGAGACCTTGGTCCAGGACTTTGCTCCTGCACTGCTGTGCAGGCTCAATTCCATCGCTGTTGCCATGGTTTGGCCTCCAACAGTGTGTACATGAGAGGGGTGCCGGGCAGCTTGACCTTACTCCAGCTAACCTTTCTCCACTATCATTTTCAGCATCTGTGACCAGTGACACTCTGCTCCTGAAGGGCACAGGTGCTGAAGGCGGACAAAGAATCAGATGCTTCTAAAGTTTCATGGCTGCATTTCTATGACATGACCTTGATCACAGAGGGCAAGCAAGCTGTCCTGTGCCAGACAGGAGTCAGGCATTCTCAGAGGCTATGTGAAGATCTGCATGTCGTCACCATCCTCCTGTAATCGATCAACTATTAGGGCCTCCGCTGCATCGCCATGACAGGAGCATTCTCATGGAGGGTAGTTGCGCTGCCGTAAGCCAGACTGAAGTCAAATATTCATAGATTTAATGTGAGGATCTATGGGGTCACCTCATCGCATGTTGTCATCATCCTCCACAAATCCAGCAGTTATGAGAGGCTCCCGAGCATGCCTGCCTCATCTGGCCAGTGCAAGGGCCTCATCCCCGTCGTCATCACCTTCAAGGACCTCCTCACCCTCATACCTGTCGGCATCCTCTTCATCGGAGGAGACCTCCAGCTTCTGCATCTCCTCCTCAGCCAGCTCATACCCCCATTGTAGTGCCAGGTTGTAAGGGGAGCAACAGACAACAATGATGCATGACACCCTCTGCAAACTGTATTGCAGGGCCCCACAAGATCAGTCCAGGCACTGGAACCACATCTTCAGCATCCCGATGGTCTGCTCCACCAAGTTGCAACCTGCAGCACGAGCGCCATTATACCGTCGCTCTGCTGCAGTTTGAGGCCACGACCCCTGCATGTTGCCCTTTTCCCTGAGGAGTCATCCCTGCAGCTGGAAGACTCCAGGGACCTGTGACCAACTAAGAAAGTAGGAGCCTGGAAACTGTGTGCACACCTGCAGGATGCATTTCTGGTGGTCACACACCAGCTGCACATTCAGTGAGTGGAACCCCTTGTGATTGATGTAGTTCATCGCGTGTTGTGATGGAGATCTGAGCGCCACGTGAGTGCAGCCGATCGCACCCTGTACCTGTGGGAAACCTGAGATCTGGGTGAATCTGATCACTCTTGCATCCTGGCTGTCCTTGGCCTGGACAAAATGCTCAAAGTTGTGTGCCCTCGCAAAGATGGCATCTGTGGGTGGAGGCTTGTGAGATCCCCGTGAAGCCCTAAAAGGAGCCACTGGCATACAAATTGAACACCCGGTCACTTTCATGGCAGCTGGAAGTGGATGCCCTCCATGTCCCCTTGGCGCCAAATACTGCAGCAACTGACATATGTGACCGACCAGTTCCCTAGACATGTGCAGCCTTTGGCAACACTGGTTCTTGGTCATCTGCAGAAATGAAAGGTGGCAACTATAAACCCTGGGTGTGGCAAAGTGCCAACAAGTGACAGCTCGCTGTGGCTCTTGAGCGGCATATGCAGGAGCCCCCGCCACCCTTTCTTTCTAAGATTGTTGCTCCTAGCCTCAGTTGCTATCTCCTCCGTCGTCTTTGCTCTCTGTAAGCCATCAGGCATACAGCTAGTCCACCAGGTTCCATGATCCTGATGTACTCCTCCTGCAGGATGAAAGAGAGAGACACGTGGTTAGCATGGGTGTACAAAGAAGCAGTCCTGATTAAGTGTGAAGGTCCCTTAACGCTTCCTGGAGTGTGTGGGCCACCACTTGGATGGCCAGAGATTAGTGTGCTGCATGGCTGCCTGAAACCCCACCCGCCCCACTCCACCCAACCGATTGGCAACAGCTTTTCCCATTGGACTGCATGATGTACTCTCAGCTCAGGCACAGGCATTCTCCTAACCTGCACTTCAAGACTGCACTCTTAGCTTGAACCATCAGGGAGACTGGTCCAAACCAGGATGTTGACATTGCAAGGAGCTGTGAGTGTCTCCAGCAGTGACT
Source organism: Carcharodon carcharias (assembly GCF_017639515.1). Lineage (NCBI taxonomy): Eukaryota > Metazoa > Chordata > Chondrichthyes > Lamniformes > Lamnidae > Carcharodon > Carcharodon carcharias. The sequence goes on along the minus strand of NC_054488.1, from coordinate 32,642,658 downwards.
GCTCCATGGCCAGCTTTAGCAAGGAGATTGGACGTGTGCTGTTATCCAACTGTTCTGCAGTCCACTAAAACGCTCATGACTTATGCGATCTGTGCCAGAGGGGGGGTAAAAAGCTTTGAAGCACTTAGTGGCACTCTGATGCCTCTGTGTTGCTTGTGTAGGCAGCGAAGCTAGAAGCCCGACGCCAATCATATCAATGTGGCTGCACCTGAACTGTCTCAGCTGCAGTGGAATGGTCACATTATACAGGTTTCCCTAATGCGTGACCACTTCCCTCACCCACCCCCACCCCGAATGCTTGTGCACTATATTCAGCAGCAGGGCTGCCCTTACCCACCCCACCACAAGTCAACTCAATAGCAGGTCTGCCCTTCACAATTTGCTTCAACCACAAGGCAACCCTTGCCTGCCCCCCTCCAGAAGTTGCCTCAAACGCAAGGCAGCCCTTGCCCCCCCCCCCACAAGTCACCTCAATGGTAGAGCTGCCCTTGACCCGCCCCCAACACTCCTCATGCTTGAAGTCCAACACGCGTTCATGGCGAGCGCTGCACATCGTTGCTGTGCACTCACCTCCAAGTTCCCCTCAAAGTGCAGCCCGCCAAGTGCAAGCCTTTTATGTGCTGTTGTGAAGTACATCGAAGTGCTTTCCCACCGATGTGGACAGACAATCCACTTGGCGGGGGTGACAATTCTGGCAGGCTTGCCAAATAATGATATGCAGATGTATTACAATGAGGTTCCCAATGTGCGATGGCGGGAAATGCAGACAATTGCGAACTTGTTTCACAGTGCTATGAAACCGATTGCGCCAAACTGTCCGCTCACGCCACCAAACATGCCTGACGCCGGCAGGCACGGAAAATCCTGTTCACTGTTGTAATTTAGAAAGATCAGAGTCTAATTGGTGCACAGCCAGATCCCACAAATGGCAATGTATGGCCAGATAATCTGTTTTTATGGGATATTGATTGAGAGTATGGTCAGAACATCCCTGCTCTCCTTTAAATAGTGCCATGGAATCATTTATATCAGCCGAGAGGACAGACATGCATCATCCAAAAGACCAATCTTGAAATCTTTCTAATGCAGCATATGCACTGCACTTGGCGGGCTGCACTTTGAGGGGAACTTGGAGGTGAGTGCACAGCAACGATGTGCAGCACTCGCCAGGATCGCATGTTGGATTTTGCATCCAGCAACTTCTACATCTGGAATGAAGCCTAGAAAATAAATAAAGGATGCAACATACTTCAAAGCAAGGAGTCAAGTGAATAAGGCAGATGTGCTGAGGGCACAAATGAACACTTGAAAGTATGATACCATAGCTATTACTGACACATGGGTTAATGATTGGCAGGAATACATTCCTGGTAACTGTTTTTTCAGATGAGATAGAGAGACTGATTAAAAAGGAAGTGGGGGTTGCAATATTAAAGAAAGAATTATGGCAATGAGGAGGGAGATGCAAGGAGGACTAAATGGGGCCGAAGAGGTTGAATTGAAGAACAAAGGAAGGGAAAATTACACAGCTGCAAGTGTACTATACAACCCCAAACAGAGAGAAATTGCAAAACGCATAGGGGATTTAATTTTATTCACTGGGGTAGAATTAGTGCAAAAGGCAAAGAGGTCATAGAATTCTTAAAATTCATTCAGAGAATTTCTTAGCCAGTGCACAGCAAGTCCAACAAGAGGAAGGGAAACTCTAACTTAGCTGAAGGGAATTATGCTGGGCAGGTGAAAGGATATCAACAGGATAGCATTTTGGTAGTAGGAAATTGTCTCCACAAAATAGGGGTCAATGCAAACATTGTGGTTAAGGAGGAGCACTATGGAATATTGGCTGGAATAAATATAGTGTGAGAAGAAACATTAAAGTGTTTAGTAACTTTCAGAGTGTTGTATATTTTATATCTCAGAGCTATGCAGAAATGACACTAGCTTCTATATGAGTAACAGGGTTTGTTCACTGCATTAAAATGATTGTTCCATGTTTGTAGGGCTCTTTGCAACTTCAACCATTTGTTTACTTTTTCTGAATCCACGTCAAGGCTTAGCAAATCAAGCACAGTGAGTATCAATAGTAAACAGACCCATATAATCAAACAATTGAACACTACAGAGAGTGGATACATCATCAGGCCCAGATGAATTTAAAAGATTTAAAAGATTATCAGGCCCAGATGAAATGTATCCCAGGCTGTTAAGAGAAGCAAAGGAGGAAATAGTGGAAGCTCTGATTACAGAGAATGAACTGCTACATTGTACCTTTGTTTCAAAAGAGAGAAAGGGATAGATTGAGTAATTACTAATCAGTCACCCTAATCTTAGTGGTTGGCAAATTATTGGAAAAAATTCTGTACGCCAGTATAAATCATCACTTAAAAAGGTACAGACTAATCAAGGACAGTCAGCATGGGTTTGTTCAAGGAAGGTCATGTTTAACTAGCTTGATTGAATTTTTTAGGAAGCAACAAGGAAGGTCAACACATTTGATGTAGCCTACATGGAATTTAGCTAGACATTTCACAAGGTCCCATATAGCAGACTAGTCAGAAAAGTTTTTGTGACCACAGTGGGCTTCTGCAGATCTCAGTACTAGGTTCCTGCTTTTCATGGTATATGTCAATGATTTAGACCTAACTTCAAGACTGAGTTAGATAGATTGTTGATCGACAAAGGAGTCAAGGGTTATGTGGCAGTCGGTCGGTCGGTGAGTGGGCTGGGGGAGGGGTGGGGGTAGAGACACACACAGGAAAGTGGAGTTGAGGTCACAATTATTTCAGCCATGATCTTATCGGATGGCAGGGTAGGCTCGAGGGGACCGAATGGTCTACTGTATCTGACATGATTAAAAAGTTTGCAGATGATACAAAACTGGCTGTGTGGTTGATAGTGACGAAGAAAGCTGTGGATTGCAAGGAAAATATCAATGGACAGGTCAGTTGGGCAGAAGAGTGGCAAATGTAATTGAATCCACAGAAGTTTGAGATAATGCTTTTGACGAGGGCAAATAAGGCAAGGAAATACAGTTACTGATAGGATACTGAGAAATGTAGATGAACAGGGGGAAGCTAGGGTTCATGTCCACCAATCCCTGAAGATGGCAGGACAGGCGGATATGGTGGTTATGAAGGCATATGGGATACTTTGCTTTATTAGCCGAGGCATAGAATATAAGAGCAGGGAGATTTTGCTAGAACTGTAAAAAACACTAGTGAGACAACTCAAGTACAGCATAGAGTTCTGGTTGTCACACTACAAGAAGGATGTGATCACAGTAGGGAGGGTGCCGAGGACATTTATAAGAATGTGGCCAGGAATAGAGAATTTCAACTTTCTAAGATATACAAGCATATGAATTAGGAGCAAGAGTAGGCCACTCGGCCCCTCGAGCTGCTCTGACATTCAATTAGATAATGACTGATTTAATTGTAACTTCAACCCCATATTCCTGCTTAACCCTGGCAACCTTTCACCTCCTTATTAATCAAGAATCTATCTTGTTCTGCCTTAAAAATATTCAAAGACACTGCTTCCATTGTCTTTTGAGGAAGAGAGTTCCAAAGACTCACTACCCTCTGAGAGAAAAAATTTCTCCTCATAGAACCATAGAAAAGTTACAGCACAGAAGGAGGCCATTCAGCCCATCTTGTCCATGCCAGCCCAGGGACACCCAGATGCCCTTTCTAATCCCACCTTCCTGTACCTGACCCATAGCCTTGCAGCTTACAGCACTTAAGGTGCAGATCCAGGTACTTTTTAAAAGAGTTTAGAGTTTCTGCCTCTACCACCAATTGGGCAGCGATTTCCAGACACCCACTACCCTCTGCGTAAAAAAGTTCTTCCTCATGTCCCCCCAACACCTTCTGCCACTTATCTTGAATCTATGTCCCCTGGTTCTAGAATTCTCCACCAAGGGAAACAATCTTATCCTGTCCACTCTATTCCCCTCATAATTTCATACACCTCAATCAAGTCACCTCTCAGCCTTCTTTGTTCTAAGGAAAACAACTCCAACCTATCCAATCTCTCCTTGTAGCTACACTTTTCTAACCCTGGCAATATTCTTGTAAACCTCCTCTGCACTCCCTCCAGAGCTATTACGTCCTTCCTGTAATGTGGTGACCTGAACTGCACACAATACTCCAGTTGTGGCCCCACCAGTGTTTTATACAATTCCAACATCATACCCTTACATTTATATTCTATACCTCTGCCAATGAAGGAGAGCATTCCATATGCTTTCTGTACAATCTTGTCTACTTGAACTGCTGCCTTTAGAGACCTGTGTACTTGTACACCAAGATCTCTCATTTCATCTACCATTCTTAGTATATTCCTATTTATTTTCTAATCCCTGTAACTGTTTGACCTCCCTAAATATATGCCCTCACACTTCTCTATCTTAAAATCCATCTTCCACTTTACCGCCCACTCCACCAACCCATCTATATTGTTTTGGAGATTATGGCTACCCTCTACACTATCCACTACTTGACCAATCTTTGTGTCATCTGCAAATTTCCCAATCGTGCCCCCCACGTGCAAATCGTTAATATATAACACAAACAGCAAGGGTCCCAACGCCGAGTCCTGTGGAACACCACTTGAGACAACTTTTCATTCGCAAGGGCATCCATCGACCATTACCCTTTGTTTCCTGTTACAAAACCAACCTTTTATCCAGTTTGCCACATTATCCTGAATTCTATGGGCTTTTACTTTCCTGACCAATCTGCCATGTGGGACCTTGTCAAAAATCTTGCTAAAATCCACGTGCACAACATCCACTGCACTACCTTCATCAACCCTTCTTGTCACCTCCTCAAAGAATTCAAACAAATTTGTGAGGCAAGACCTTCCTTTAACAAATCCACGTTAACCATCCCTGACTAGTCCATGCCTTTCCACATGACAGTTAATCCTATCTCTCAGGATTGATTCTACTAATTTGCTCACCACCAATATAAGACTAACTGGCCTATAATTGTTTGGCATTTCCTTTGATCCCTTTTTAAACAATGGAACTACGTTTGCATTTTTCCAGTTCTCCGGTACCTCCCTGTATCTAGTGAAGATTGGAAAATCATCCTCAGAGCATCTGCTATCTCCTCCCTGACTTCCTTCAGCAGCCTCAAAAACAATCCATCTGGCCCTGGTGACTTATCAACTTTCAAGCATTTCAACCCTTCGAGTACTTCCTCTCTCTTTATGACTATCCCATCCAATATCCCACAGTGTTCCTCCTGGACTACTATATCTACATCCTCCCTTTCCTTTGTAAACACGGAGACAAAATATTCATTCAAAACCCTTCCCATAGCCTCTGCATCTACACACAAGTTTCCATCTTCATCTCTGGTAGGTCCCACTTTTTCCTTAACTAACCTTTTAGCATTAATGTATTGATAAAACAATCGTCTCTGTCTTAACTGAGCAACCTCTTATTTTTAAACAGTGACCCCTAGTGCTAGATTCTCCCACAAGGAGAAACATCCTCTCCACATCCACCTGTCAAGACTCCTCAGGATCTTAAAAGTTTCAATCAAGTAACCTCTTACTCTTCTAAATTCCAGTGGATACAGGTCTAATTTGTCCAACCTTTCCTCATTAGACAACCTGCTCATTCTTGCTATTAGTCTAGTCTAGTATTAATCTTTGAACTGCTGATAACACATTTACACCTTTCCTTAAATAAGGAGGCCAGTACTGTACACAATACTCCAGATGTGGTCTCACCAATGCTCTATACAACTGAAGTATAACCTCCCTACTTTTGTAATCAATTACCTTCACAATAAATGATAAAATTCTATCAACTTTCCTAACTAGTTGCTGTACCTGCATAGTAACCTTTTGTGATTCATGCACTAGGACACCCAGGTCCCTCTGAATCTCAGACCTCTGCAATCTCTCATCATTTAGATAATAACCTTTTTTGTTCTTCCTGCCAACATGAACAATTTCACATCTGCCCACATTAAACTCCATTTTCCAGATCTTTAACAACTCACTTAACCTATCCATATTTTTGTAGCCTCCTTATGTCCTCTTCACAGTTTACTTTCCTACCTATCTTTGTGTCATCAGCAAATTTAGCAACCATTCCTTCAGTCCCTTTATCCAAGTCATTTCTATAAATTGTAAAAAGTTGAGGCCCCAACACTGATCCCTGTGGCACACCACTTGTCACATCCTGCCAACCAGAAAAAGACCTATTTATGCCAACTCTCTGCTTCCTGTTAGCTAGCCAATCTTCTATCCATGCCTACACCGTGAGCTTTTATTTTCTGCAGTAACCACAAAGATTGGATAGACTGGGGTTGGTTTTATCGCAACAAGAGGTGGCTGAAGGGAAATTCAACTGTGATGTATAAAATATGTGTAGATAGGAACGACCTAGTTGTCTTAGCAATGAGGACGAAAGCACAAATTCTGCCCACCATTTACAAGGCACAAGGCCGGAGTGTGAGGAAATACTCTCCACTTGCCTGGATGAATGCAGCTTCAACAGCACTCAAGCAGCTCAACACCATCCAGGGCAATGCAATCCGCTTTATCAGCAGCCCATTCACCAACTTAAAAATTCACTCCCTGCACACTGACACACAGTGGCAGCAGTGTATATACTATATATTTTTTATTCATTCATGGGACATGGGCACCACTGGCTGGCCAGCATTTATTGCCCATCCCTAATTTGGGGGTCAACCACAGTGCTGTGGGTCTGGAGTCACATATAGGCCCGACTAGGTAAGGACACAGATTTCCATTGGTGAACCAGATGGGTTTTTACAAAAATCAGCAATGGTTTCATCAGATCATCAGACACTATTGAATTCAAGTTTCACCATCTGCTGCGCTGGGATTGGAATCCAGGAACCCAGAACATTACCCTGGTTCTCTGGAACCCTAGACCAGTGACAATATCATTGTGCCACCGCCTCCTCTATATACAAGATGCACTGCAGCAACTTACCGGTGCACTTTCGACAGCACCTTCCAAACTCACAACCTCCACCACCTAGAAGGACCAGGGCAGCAGATGCATGGGAACACTGCCACCTGAAAGTTCTCTTCTAAGCCACACACCATCCTAACTTGTAACAATGGCCTGAATTTCACGCTTGTCGGGCACATGTGATCGACGGGCCTGGAAGCGGCCACAGTGTCCACTTAAACCCACGAACATTGGAATGACGTGATTTCATGCTGGCTAGCCAATTAAGGACCAGCCAGCGTGAAATGCGTCCAAACATTGGTACAGCGCTGCCGGTGGGGGTGGGAGCGTGGCGGACGCCAGGTGGAATAGTGACCTGGAAGGGTTAGGGCTAGGGTATAAATGAGCCCAGGCAGCTCCCTGAGGGCTGCCAGGAGTTGGGGAGGAACCTAACGAAGCTATAGACAAGAGTGTAAAAAATTTGGCATAAGTGATGGCCTCAACACCTGATGGGCATGGCAGGTGGGGTGCCAATGCTGGTGGGCACTCTGCCGCACAATTCTCAGCCAACTAACTGCACACTCTAGTTGAGGCAGTGAGTGCCTGGCGTGAAATACTTATGCCATGGGAATATGCCACTCCACCAGGTGAAGAAGGCCTGGACGGAGGTGACTGTCCAGGTGAGCAGGCATGATGTAGTACACTACACATGAGTCCAGTGCCGGAAATGGTTCAATGATCTTTTGCGCTCCGCATGGGTGAGTACCAACTTGATATGGAACTGAGTATATATGTCTTCGATGGTGGCCCTAAGTCATGGCGCTCAGGGATGTGAGATGCATAGCGCCAAATGATACATATCTCTGTGCCTGCCGAGGATGAGGGATTTTGCCGCTCACCTTGTGTGAGGAGTGCCAATCTGATGGGCACCTCAAGTTGGCTCTCCAAGGGGGTGGGTCGTGAAGCTGGAATGATGTTGCAAGTAGACGATGGACGAATGAATGGGCTTGCTTACGTTCAGGAGAAGACATAACATGCTGGAGCACACACGAAAGGATGGTAGGGTGCCCCAACACCCTGATCCTGTCCAGGTTTGAGATGGATGCCCTGGACATAGAATGTGACCGAGGAGCAAGGCCCTCAGGTCTCGGAGACGCAGGGGTCTCAGAGGACGGTAAGACTGCAACGGGCCGATGAGATACTGGGGGAATGTGCAAGAAGGGCAGGATTGTGGCATCTCCAATAAGAAGTTCAAATCCAGAGTACCCATTGCTTGGCCACTCATAGTGCCTCAGTGAGGCACGTATCCATTTTGGCAAGCAACTGTAATGCAGTTATTCATGATGTTGTTAACTGACATATTCTGTTTCAGCCTTAGAAGCATCATCCTCACTATGGGTGACTGACCTCGAGGGCCCCCCTTGACACCTGAGGAGAAATCACTGAGCAATGCACCCGCATCACATCCACTCTCTGCACCAAGCACCAGCACAGTTACAGGCAATAGCGGCTCCATTATGAGTGCGCTGTGGTGAGGGCACATCATACTCACATGAGGTGTTGACAGAGGCAGAGTGCCCCCAGGGAACCAACTGTCAGAGGACTGCTGGAGGCCAGGACCATGCCGAGTCCAAGACGGATGACCAGCCTCTGGAGTCGTCCATCAGGCAGCAGATGCTGGATGTCCAGCAGAATGCACGAGAAGATCTGGAGATCCCTGAGGGTCTGCGTGCCACAGTCTCTGTTGTAGAGAAGTCTATGTGGAGGTTGTCATCTGCGTAGAACCTGAGCACCAAGCACGCAGCCTCCTCCATTGAGAGATGGCAACTCTCATGGAGAGGCAGCTCCAGGAACAGAATCAGGAGTTCCTGGGGTCATGCTCGGATCTGCTGTCCCACATACCGGCTGCGATCTCAGGAGGTTGCTGCCAGTGTGAGAGTTGGTTGAGGCACCTAGTCTGTCTGCTGGGTGCCCGCCCATCAGTGGTGAGCAGGGAGATCCAGACATAACTCATGCTGTTAGATGAGCTGCCTGTTGTCTCTGTGGGCTCCTCTTACAGTGCTCCAGATAAGAGCAACAGCTCCTCAGCCCCTCTGCCAATGACCATGGCATCTGATGAGGCCACGACAATTGAGGATTGCCCAGCCATGTCACTGGCAGGCAGAGCCTGCTCAGACCCAACCAGCTTGAGGACGACCACCTAGGTCATCAGGGCAGAAATGACAGCAGAGTCAGCAATCTGTCTCCAATGCCGCTGCCAGCCTAGCACTCACAAGTGTAAGTTGAAGGCACCATGAGCACAGGATGGGATTTTCACGGTGACATGCATTCATTTTATCAGTGTTATGCATTGTTTTTGTGTGACAGCAGCAACCATATTATGTTTTGTTCCTTGTTTGCAGCTCTGGAAAAGATATAAAGCAAGATTTTGTTTTAATGCTTTGAGAGTGTCTCCTGTTTTCCATAGTTGCAGGTCTCCTCGGTGTCTTATGATAAACGGCAGGGGCAGCAAACTTTATCACAGAGGTTGTGAAGTGACATTAGGGTCATGGCCTTGCCTCCTCAGAATTGTGTGTGTGACGGAGGCAGCATTGTTACACTGAGATGGAAGCCAAGCCCTAGCAGCCTAGCTGAAGGAGCGTTGAATCAAAGCCTCCCTGGTACCCCTGCCTCCCTGAAGGTTCATCAAGTCTGCATCCTCGTCCTCACTCTGTACCTCCCCGGGCTCCTCATCAGATGCATCTGTAGTCTTCCTCTGAGATGTGTGGAGTTGACTCAGTATCCTCATCCTCCAGTGGGGTCCTCCCTTGCCAGTGCCACAGCAGACAAGACAGACGATAAGCGACACGTGCTCCAGAGGGTATTGCAGGAAACCCCCAGAATGGTTCAGGCAGCAGAACCTCATCTTCAGTGGGCCTGTTGTCCTATCAACCACTGTCCTGTGGAGGTATGACTCTGATTGTAACTCTCTTCCGCCTCTGTCCTAGGGTGCCGAAATGGCATCATGAGCCACCTATTCAACGGATACCCTTTGTCACCCTGCAACCAACCATCCAGCCGAACTGGAACCACAAACAGTCTTGGCACCTGGGTGTATTGCAGCATGTATGCATCATGGGAACTGTCAGTGTACCTTGCACAGACTTGTAGAATCTGGGTCCTGTGGTCACATACTATCTGCACATTCATGCAGTGGTAACCCTTCCTATTCAGAAAGGCACCTGGCTGACCCGCTGGCACCTTGATGGCCACATGAGTGCAGTCTATGGCACCCTGGATGTGGGGGAACCCAGCAATAGCTGCAAAGCCTCAGGCTTGTTCAGCCTGGCTGGCTTGCTTCGTCCGGTAATGAATGAATGTGAGGACCCAACTGAATAGAGTTACCAGCTTGACGCAACTGTGGACAGCTGATTGGGGCACTCCTCACAGATCCCCCACTGACCCCTGGAAAGATCCGGATGCATAAAGATTGAGGGCTACTGTGACCTTCAGAGACACTGACATTGGGTGCCAGCCCACACAGTTGCAGGCGATCTCGAGACCAATCATCTGAGGTAATGACGTCACGGTGTCTCTAGAGAGGTGAAGCCTCCTGTGGCATTGGACCTCAGACATGTTGAGATCTGGCAGCAGGATACTAGCGTCTTCTGTGGTTCTTTCTGCCTTGCTGTCCCTGCCTGCCCTACACCCACTGTGCCTGCACCTCTCCTCCCACAGGTCTCTCCCTGCAATGCTGTCTGCGGACACCTGGCCTCCTCTCCCTTCTGCCGCTCACTTCTTCCTCAGAGGAAGTCCCCCAGTGGAGTACACAATCCCCATCTACTGAAATGCACTGCCCTGTGCACTGAACACTGCATGAGGCAAATGTGCTCCAACAGAGTTGACAAAACAAAAGAGTCCTCAGAACAAGGCTAAGAAAGCAAATACTGCAGAAGAAACCAAAAGAAAAGGTCTGAAACTTCAATAATAAAGCCACAGCCAACTCTCACCTGAATTCCTAACAACTTACACAGCCAGTGCTCCAGCCCCTTATATCCTGCCCATGGATGAGAAAAGTGTAAAAACAGGATGGCCGGCTCCCTGTGTTGCTGGTGTACTGAATGGAAAACTGCACAGGCAGCATAAGATTCCAGTCAATTAGCCTTTTCATTGCCTGATTAATTGTCAGCATACACGCTGCGGACTCGCACGAGCGCACACAGACCACACTATTATCCAGGTGCGCGATGGCATTGGGACGTGCAACCAACATCATCACGCATGATTTAATGTTCTTCCAGATCAGCCACATGCCCAAAACTAACGTAAAATTCTGGCCTATATCTCAGTTCCTTCACTGTTGCTGGGTCAAAATCCTGGAACTCCCTTCCTAATGGTAGGTGTAGCTGTACGACATTGACTGCAGCAGTTCAAGAAGGTGGCTCACCACCACTTTTTCAAGAGCAATTAGGTATATGCAACAACTGTTGTCCTTGCCAGTGATGCCCACATTCCATGAAAGAATATTTTAAAAGCAACAAACCAACAGTGAAATGAGTTCAGAATCAGGTGACCTTATCAGGTCAATTAAGTTCTTTTACAGTGAGTTGCCAAGTAGCAATCCCCTATGGCTATAAAAATAACAAAGATTGTTTTTACAAGTTATCTTGCTAGTTTTGTAGAAACAAATATGGAAGCAAGCATGTATATCATTTCCCACCAGTGGATTGGGATGTTCAGTCTGCATTCACTAGCGATACAAGGAACAAATGAATATTCAGGCCGGGATTTTCCATGCCCGCTGACATCGGGCGTGTTCAGTGGCGAGAGCGGACAATATGGCGCGACCGGTTTCATGACAGCATGAAACCAGTTTGCAGTCATCCATTCAGCCCGCCGATGGGCCGCATTTCCCACCATTGGACGTCGGGAACCTCAAGTAATACATCAGCATATCATTATGAGGCCAGCCTGCCGGACTCAGCACACCCCCGGCTGAATCATCCATTTCCCGCTGACGTGTTTCACAGCAGCACATAAGCGATGTGCACCGTGGGCCGCAGTTCACTCAGGACTTCAAAGTTTGTTTGCCTATCTTGCTTCAGTCAGCACTCACAGTCAACGCCAGGCTTCACAGACAGCACCACATCACTTTTAGGGGGGGGCTCACGTGTAGGTCTCTACCTACCAGATCAACCATATTTGGGTGGCTTTTCAATGGCTGCATGGCAAGGTCTTGCTTGGGGAAGGGGGAGAAGTGGCCTCAGGCAAGGTAAGAGGCTGCAGGACAAGAAATGTACTGGGGAAGGAGGATACCCCAGGGTGTGTGTGGGGCCATATGTTGATCTGTGCAAGTGCGAGATGGTGATGCCTGAGGAGGCAGTCCTCAAAGGAGATGAGGCCAGATGGACATGTGAGAGAATGGGTGTTGATGTCCCTTGAGCTGGCAGTGAGTGAGATGCCAGTAAATGTGTGATCGGCTTGAGTGTGAGTTTAGAATGACGAGATGGTTACCATATCCTGGCTGCACGCATAAAATCATTCATCCTCTATCTCCATTGGATGGTCAGCCTCTTCTGTGCATCATTGGCACTGACCACCGCTGCCACTGCCTGCTATGCTGGATTGGTGATGCCACTGCCTGTCCTGCAGCCAGAGCAGGGTTGGAGGTCATCATGGCGGCCTCCACAGTGTCCACATGGCATTCCAGTGATACGTCATTAAATCTGGGGGTTGCATCTTTTCGCCTTTCATGGACATCTTCCCTGCAATATTCGTGAGCTGGAAGCACTGAGATGTGTGTGCGCGGTTGGACTTTAAATATGGCGCTTGGCGCGATGAAAAGGTGAAGTGATGACGGGCAGGCAAATGCGAGCCCACCCGCCATAGAAACAGCTTTCTCCTGAGAATGCATAAATAATGCGGCGGGTTTAGGATGATACGACGTAAAAATCCACCATCGCGCCGGCAGATAAAATGTCGTTTTACCCGCCTGTTACCGCTTTTAGTGCAAACCTGGGACAATTCTGCCCTCAGTTTCTGAAATACTGAAAGATTTTACAGGCTCTGAAATTGAAGCCTAAAACTGGCAACTTCCCCAGCAAAAGAGGTTTTTGCCACTATGGGGAACAGTTGGCCTGTGACCAACGCCTAGAGCTCAGTACTCAATTAGACTGTATCAATTCAAATAGAGCCACTCAACCTCAGGCAATTTGTTTTATCATGACCTTCAGATAATTCGCTACACTCCACTAACTAGAACAATGATATTTTAATCTGTAAAATTCTCCCATTCTTGTAAAACTAACTGAGGCAAAATCTGTACAAATCACTAGAAAAGTTGTTCGCAGTTCAATTCCCAAGATTTGGTCATGGAAATCGTGTCAGTTTTCTTCCTGTCTCTTTGCCTGCACTGGGTATCTACACTTGGTATATTCTTTTGGCATAAACATCAGAATTTGGATACGATATAACTACATAATTCATTACTAATATCAGTAACTATTTTTGTTATTTCTACATAATTCAATGGGATTTACAATAGGTAAAAGAGAAAGTGGCAGTGTTAGAAATTAGAAATATGCTTACTTTAAACATATATTTAGTAGCCAGCCTGAAATAGGCAATGGAATAGATTAGTACTATAAGTTTTGTTTTATTGGAAACTATTCAGAGTTTTGCTCCCTTGAAGCAAAGTTTTTAAGTGACGATAGCTGTAGTTAGCCCAAAAAGGGGCCATGGTCAAACAAGGCCTATGGCAGTAGTGGGAGAGCAACTGGACAACACTTAAAATAACACCCATACTACAAAACTGTGTTGGGCTTTTCATTTCACCTCGCCTGTTTAAGATGCTTGCTGAAATACCTAAGTTAATTAGTATGTGGGAGTGGAATAAAAGTTACTTTAGTGAGCAACTCGATAGTTCAATGGTCTGATGAGAAATTAGACCACAGCAAACTGGATGGCCATTATGAAAAGCTCATTAACAAGCCTTACAAACAGGTTTAGGCATGAATAACTGATCATAGAACAGATATAAAAATGAAGCTTCTGCAAGCTGGTTTTGAAGGCCGTAGGTGGAATGTTTCTCGGGAGGATACAACTAATCAGGGAGAATAGCATGAGATGAGATAAGGAAAGGTTGATGTAAGACCTGTTTGATCATGGGCAGCAGTATGTATGAAGGCTCAAGAAGTTAATGGCAGATAGATACCATTAAAGGTGGGTTTTCACTCTGTGATTTAGACAAACAACACGGACCAAGATCTTCCGGTCTCTGGAAATGCTGGGTACATTGCCACTGCCTGCAAAGCTTTCTGCACATTTTCAGGCAGGGTTTCTGATCTGGGTTGCAGCAGAAAAGGGCCAGCACTTCCTCTCCAGGGCAGGACCGTAGAGCATAGAGGAAGACGGACAAAGAGAGGACATGTCCCCTTTTCACAACAGTAACTGACGTATTCAGGTAAGTTTTTAAAGGTCCCAAGTTTTTCAATGAGTATGTTATTAATTAATGGGTTAGTGAGTGGGAGAGTGGGTGAGTTGATGGGAGGAGGTGGATAGGTGGTTGGGTCGGGGGAAAGTCAGGTCGGGTCGGGGGGGTTTGGATTGAGAGGAATAGTCGGCTTAGGTCAGGAAGGTAGTCAAGTCTAGGGGGACAGTGGGACAGAGAGTCAGGGCGTGTCAGTGGGGTAGTTGTTTCAGGTAAGATCGGTTTGGGGAGATGGTGGGTTAGAGAACCAGGTCAGGTCAGAAGGGTAGTCATGTAGTCGGGTTGGGTTAGAAGGGTAATTGGGTTGGATTGGGTGATAGTTGGGTCGGGGGTTTTTTCAGTTCAGGGGGATAATCAGAAATCAGAGGGGGTATTAATCGGCTCAGGTGAGGTGGGTAGTCAGCTCAGGGAGATGGTGGGATAGAGAGTTGGGTTAGGTCAGGTCAGCAATGGTGATTTGGGGGTTTGATTGTGGTTATCAGTTCAATTACGCTGGCTAATCACTAAGTTAGACCAGAGATTAAACTGTGTAACATTTCCAGGGTAAGGATCCTAGTAAATCTCGCATATCCAGCCCAAGTCTCTAACAATGAAATCAGTATAAGAGACTTTTGCTTTGTATCTAGGGCAGTGCAAATCAACCTATCAGAAGTTTAAACTTGTTTGTGTCAGGACTTCTATAATATCCCAATGAGCATCACAGAATTAAGTTCAAGTTTCATTTCTCTATATCCTGGAAGATTTGGGCCATAACGTTTTACTGGCTAGTTCAAAATAAAATAAATCTTTATCGGGCAATAAGGACGGTGTCATGTCTAAGAGATATGAAAGAGATCATAAACTATGTAAATCAAAACTTACTTTCTGCTTATTTAAAAATAGACTTTGTTAGACCAAAAACATTGCTGCTACAGGCTACATGACTTGCAAGTTGGCTACAGTTCTGTAAACTTCCGACAGTAATTACAGGACAAAGCTCAACCCTCATCCTTGTGGAATCTCACACCTATCATTGTGTGGACACGTTACAATCGATGAAACAAGGGAGCAGCAGATGTTCTGTCTCCCCAACTTGAACTTATCACAAAAGGAGAGCCATCAAATCTCATTATACCTGCGGAGACAATAATAACCATCATCTAGCTCCTAAGGTGAACAATGATTGTTAACCTGAAACTGACTCTTACATGGGCAACACCACATGACCTAAGCTTCTTTGGACTTTGGAAAGTTTTAATGTTACATTCCTGGACTCCCAGGGCAGTCTGTTGTTAACATCCAGCTGTCAACACCAAAGCAGAACTCCAGGCTGACAACAAAGCCTGCCTTAAGTCTAAACCTCCTGGAAGCCTGTTTCTCTGGAAGATTCCTGCCATAGCCTGTAAAGCGGACCAAGTCTCTGTATACCAGCCTCATCTTGTTGCAACATCACCAACTTTGAAGGAATTTGGCAACAACTGTTTTCAGCTAGCCAAACCAACCTGAACTTTAACTCCTACATGAAGGAATCCTCACTGGACTCTGACATTCATGTGAATTAATATCCATATCTTTGGGCGTTTTTTGTTTTAAGATATTCCTAGTCATTGAACTCTTTTCTTTCCTACCTCCTCCTTGTGTGCTTGTGTGTGCGTATGTAGCTGCTGCGATGACCAACCCCTGGGTTTGAATGTATGAATAAACAATGCTTATGATTTAACCCTAAAGAGAGTTTATTGCAAGTCACTTTAAAATTGACTTCACAAACAGAGGGTTTGGGGAAACAGCCTATTTCAAAAATTGAAATGCCTCTGTTTATGGATAGACAGCGAGAAAAATAAAGAAGTTCAATTTGCCTCTCTCCCCTGTCTGTAACACTTGTTAATAATCATCTAGGTCCACAACTGAAAAATGTATAAAGTAAGAGAATTTGGGAAGCCTCAGTGCAGTAGGTCATGGAGAGAAACTCCTCAGGGCAGATCCATGTGAACACACTGGGATAGTGGAGAAGTGATGAAGAAATGAGGCACCAAGAAGACAAAAGAAAGAAGAATGATAGAACTGTTCATGCTTGTCAGTCATCCTGCCCGACCTGGACCGGTAGTCTCTACTTGTCATGGTCATATGTTTTTGCTGTACCATTAATGTGTTATATTCCATTTTAAACTCTCATTAAACTCAACAAACCCACCATGTAGATTACAGTCAATCCTGAATAAAATATCAACAAATTGGAAAGATTAAAATCACTACAACTTCATGGATACAAAGGCTGAGCGACAGGAGGCAGAGACTAGTGAAGAACATTTGTTTTTCTGACTAGAGGAAAGTATATAGTGGGGTTCTCTAGGGGTCGGAACTTGGACTACTGATTTTTTTGATTTACATTAATGATCTAGATTTGAGTGTGCAGTCTACAACTTCAAAATTTGCAGATGACACAAAACTTGTAGGTATTGTGAACTGTGAAGAGGATAGTATAGACTTCAAGACAGGTTGGTGGAATGGGCGGACCTGTGACATATGAAATTAATGCAGAGAAATGTGAAGTGACACTTTTGTGTGGAGAATGAGGAGCAGCAATACAAAATAAATGATACAGTTCTTAAAAGGGTGCAGGAGCAGAGGGACCTGGGCAGATGTGCACAAGTCATTGAACGTGGCACAGCAGGTTGAGAAATTGATTAATAAGGCATATGGGATCCTGGGCTTTATAAATAGAGGAATAGAGTGCAAAAATAAGGAAGTTACATTTATAAATTCTAGTATCCTTCCTACTATTGATAAGTTACATGATCTTAGGTCCTCGGAGAACCTCAACTGGAGTATTTTGTGCAATTCTGGGCATGTGAAGGTGCAGATGGAGAAAAAAGATCCCTAGACAGTGTCTGAAGTGGAGCAGGGATAAAAGTGCATGGAATAAGGTGATCAGTTCATGAAAATCTTACATATCAAATTTGGAAAAATATGCAGTGTGATATTAGTTCCTCTTAAAGGCACTTTTATACTGGTGCTTGTTTATTTTATACCATGGAAGCTTGGTATTTGTGTGATGTTTATACTGTTAAGAGTTCTCTGGTCTTGGTGGCAGAATCATAAACCTATGAAAGAGGGCCCCACAAGACAGTTCTAAATAGAGATAGCACTAATCCCGGGAACCTAAGAACATGTAACTTATCGGTGGTAGGAAGGATACTAGAATCTTTGCTAAAAGAGGAGATAGTAAAACAAATCTAGAGTTGGAGAAAATGGTCAGCATGAATTTCTAAAAGGAAGATTATGTTTAATCAACCTAACTGAATTATCTGAAGAAGTAAAAGAAAAAAATATACAAGGGTAATGCAGTGGATTTGGCAACATTGACTTTCAAAAGATCTTCAGTAAGGTGCACATAAGAGATTCACGGCAATATTCAAGCTGTAAGGAGTCAGGGACCAGGTAGCAGAATGAATTGAAAGGTGGCTAAAAGAAAACAGAAAACAGCAGGTAGGAGTTAAAGAAAGGTTCTGAAGCTGGTCAAGATTGGGGACTGTTGTCCTTCAAAAATCCAGGGGACCACTGTTGTTTACCAGACACATAAATGATTTCGACTCAGGAATTGAAGGAATGAGTGTTCAAATTTGTAGATGACACTAAATTGGTTGTTATAGCTTAAAATGTGGGAGACACTACCAAAATATAAAATACTTAAACAGGTTTACAATTGAGTCGATGATAGCAAATGAAATTAGAATGTGTGATAGTTGATAGAGGAATCTGAAGACCATTTATTTTTAATTTTAATTTTTTAACGAGTTAACACTGACACTGGTTAACCTCAATCACCAAAGCAAAATTCTGAACTTGCTTACTTATGACTCTACTATATTATAAAGTGACCCTAGGCTAACATTGCCCTTAAAATCACCAGAGAAGAATACTAATTTCATCAGTCTGGACTGAGTTCTAACAAAGTTCCAAAGGTGCTCCAAACCACTGCATTGCCCAATACTTAATGATACTGCTTTCAATGACTGAAATGGTAATTTGAAAAAGCTAACAATTGGAGTAGGATGAATGGGTATTTAATGATAGTGCAATGATGTGTGAAATGTACTTATTGATGCATATAATGACTGTTAATAGAGTACAATAGCAATTGAATTTGATGGCTTCATTTATACCTCCTGAGAAATTGCTGCATGTGGAGTCATTCTGCGACAACTACTGTCTGTGTTTAAATCATTTTGCTCAGCACATCTTAATGTTAGTAATTCATACCTTTGATGGTTTCAATACAGTATCTTGTATGTCCTCATTCCCATTAATTTCAACTGACTTTACTCAAGGACAAAAGCAAAATAATGTGGATGCTGGAAGCCTGAAATAAAAATAGTTAATGCTGGAAATACTCATTGGGTCCGAGTGAGATCACAGACCAAAAACATGAACTTTTCTGTCTCCACAGGTGCTGTCTAACCTGCTGAGTATTTCCAGCATTATCTGTTTTTATTTACTCAAGAAGAGTTGTGTACATTTCTACTACAGTTACTTTATGGAGAGCAGTACCTGCTCTTAGAATCATGGACCTGGTCAGCACAGAACAGTTGGAATTATAGAATCTTAAAGCACAGAAAGAGGCCGTTCAGTCCATTTTGCCAGCTCTTTGATGGAGCTAAACAAATAGCCCCACTCCACTGCTCTTTCCCCATAACCCTGATTTTTTTTTTCCTTTTTAGGTCAAAATCCAATTTCCTTTTGCCAGACCTATTACATCTGCTTCCACAACCCTTTTAGGAACTGCATTCCAAACTTTAGCAAATCACTGCATAAAAAAATTCTTGTCATCTCCACTCAGGCTCATTTGCCAATTTTCTTAAATCAATGCCCTCTGTGTACTGATCATTCTACCATTTGAAACAATTAGCTTTAATAAAAAAAACGTTCTGTTCACTCAATGGGCTTCAATCCTCACATTCCAAAATTAGTGGCGATCGAAAAAGTAATGGAAAAAAATGTAATTACCGAACTTGTATTTTGAAACAGTTTCTTGAAATACAGGAAGAGTTACATCAGTTTTAGAATATAAAGTTAAAACACATACCAAAAATATTCCATAGACAAAGCCAAATGTAATTTACAAAATATTGCAACCTGTTGCACCTATAGAAGTGGATAAAATAGTACTTAACGCATAAACAGAAACATTAGTAAATATATGCATACGGCATTTATGCAAGAGATTCATTGACAACATAATCTTAACCAGCTTATTTAATGCTATGCACAAGAGTCAGTGGGTGGAAACATCCCAAATTTTCACTAAGTGTGGTAGCAGGTATGAAAGGCCACCCTTGTGGCTAGCGGATAAAACATCGTTTTACATGCTGGCCACAACGGCATCTCCCTTTGCTTCCACAGGCACATCTGGGAAACAACCGTCAGAGTCCACAGCCCAGGGCCTTCAATCTAGCCCCAAAGAAATGCCTGAAGAGGAATCTGGAGACCTCCTCTTGATGTCCTGTCACAGTGCTCACCCACACCCTGCACCAAAGCAGAGACACAAAACTCGGTGGGACCTAGCTTTACAGTGGCCTCAGGATCCTAATCTGGTGAGTACATCGCACTGTCAGAGCCGCAGCAGGCAATGACAGGGACTTGCCAGGTGACTGGCACTTGGAGGGCTGCTGGAGGCCAGAAATTTGCTGAGTCATGCCAACGCACTGAGACCAACACTGGTAGGAAGGCAGCCTATTAAGCAGGTTCAACTCTATCGCTGATGCCATTGTTGGCCTCCAACAGTGTGTACTTGAGAGGGATGCGACGCAGTTCGATCTCACTCCTCCTCAAGGAGTCAACCAGGTGCCCTTGGGCACCCATTGGGAGGGAGATCAGCAGGTGCACACCCCGGGGCCATCCATCCAGGTGGCTCCGGGAGTGCCTGGCCCATCTGAATCCCCGCTTTCTGTGATCTCCGCAGCTCCAGCTCCACAGGCTGAGGAGGGTGCCACTGCCACACAGCAGGACCCTGAAAGCAGTCCAGGGTCCTCCAGGTCTTGGCCCTCAAGAGGATGCCCACTAAGGTCATCACAGACAGCCATAGCAGTCAGCAGACTGCCACTATCTCCACTGTGGATGTCTGGGAGCACCAAGATGTAGTGGCAGGGTTAGGAAAGTTAAGAAGATGTAACTCATTGAGTCAACCAAATTAACAAAATTAACTAAATTGGGGACAAAATAAAAAGCAGTCCCTTAAAGGGAAACTGCAAAGACAAAGACAAAATTTAAAGGAAGCTTAGTTGCACAGCCTGGACACAGGTATTAATCACTTTTACATGCTGTTTACTATTGTCAATAAACTACCAAGAATGTCTCCCTGCCTATAGCTCCTTGTTCTGATGAGTAGTGTGTGTGTCACTCAGATGTGAAACCTTTCTGCACTAGATGAAGGCAGGTGTCTCAGTCCAGGGCCTCTTCCCTGTGCAGCCTTCAGACACATTACTGATTCCTGTACCTCAATGGTGCTTGTCGTTGCTGCCAGAATGTCGTGGACAGGCGTCACTGATTTCCGTCATTCTCTGTGTGCTCTCAGCATCTCTAAGGTGGGGCTGGCCCCCATCTCTTCAACATCTGTGACCAGTGATGTTGCGCACCTGAAGGGCTCAGGTGCTGAAGGTGGACAAAGGATCAGATACTTTGAACGTTTCATAGCTGCGTCTCTATAATATGACCCTGATCACAGGGTGCAAGCGAGCTGTCCTCAGCCAGACAGGACTCAGATATTCTCAGAGTCTATGTCAAGACCTATGGAGTGTCCTCGCTGCATGTCGTCATCATCCTCCTGCAATCAAGCAACTAAAAGGGCCTCTACAGCGTCTCCATGACAGGAGCATTATCACAGAGGGTATGTGCACTGCCATAAGCCAGACTGGAGTCAAACATTCATTGATGCATGTGAGGATCTATGGTGTCTCCTCACTGCATATCATCATCATCCTACACAAATCTAGCAGCTATGAGGGCCTCCTGAGTGGGCCTGCCTCTTCTGAATATTGCGAGGTCCTCATCATTGTCACCTTTGAGGACCTCCTCATCCTCATCCCCGTCGGCGTCCTTCTCATCCCCAGCTCCTCCATCTCCTCCTCAGCCAGCTCCGCTTCCCATTGCAGCAGCAGGTTGTAAAGGGCACAGCAGACAACGACAATGCATGACACCCTCTGTGGACGGTATTGCAGGGCTCCACCAGACTGGTCCAGACACCAGAACCTCATCTTCAGCATCCCGATGGTCTACTCCACCAAGTTTTGAGTTGCAGCATGACCCTCGGTGTACCTTCTCTCTGCTGCAGTCTGAGGCCACCACACTGGTGTCATCAGCCATGTCCTCTGGGTAGCCTTTGTCCCGGAGGAGCCACCCCTGTAGCTTCTGTGGACCCTGAAAGGCATCAGGGATCTGTGACAAACTAAGAATGTAGGAGTCGTAGTCACTTCCTGGAAACCGTGTGCAGATCTGTAGAATGCATTGGTGGCGGTCGCACACCAGCAGCAGAGTCAGTTGACATAGTTGGCTGCAAGTAGCGATGGAAATCTAAGCACCATGTGAGTGCAGTCGATGGTACCCTGCACCTGTAGGAAACCCGAGATCTGGACGAATCCAATTGCTATAGCATCCTGGCTGTCCTGGTCCCATGTGAAATGCACAAAGTGTGTGCTCTTGTGAAGTGGGCATTTGTGAGCTTATGTATGTGGAGCCTTGTCATATCTCACAAAGATCACCTGTGGACCCCAGAATTGAGCCATTAATATAAAAGTTGAGTGCCATGGTCACTTTCATGGCCACTGGCATTGGAAGCCCTCTATAGCCCCGTGGTGCCAAATCCTGCAGCAGCTGGCACATGTGACCGACCAGTTCCCTGGACATATGCAGTCTTCGGTGACACTGGTTCTTGGTCATCTGCAGGAATGAAAGGTGGTGTCTATAGACACAGGGTCTAGCTAGGTGCCGACCAGCGACAGCTCGCTGTGGCTCTGCGGCGGCGTGTGCGGGAACCCCAGTCACCCCTTCATCCTGAGGGTCCTGCTCCTCCCTCTGTGCAGCCAGGCAACTCTGTTGCTCTCTTCTCCATCTTCATTCTCTGTAGGCCGTGAGGCATACAGCAAGTTCACCAGGCCCCAACATCCTGATGTATTCCTCCTGCAGGATGAAAGAGAGAGACGCGTGTATTAGCATGGGTGTGCTAAGAATGTGTCTTGGTTCAGTCTGAAGGCCCCATAATGCATTCCTGAGTGTGCTGGCCACTACTTGAATGGCCAGAGATTAGTGCCCTGCATGACTGCCCAAAACCCCACACACCTCCGCCCCACTCCACCCAACCAATTGGCGGCAGCTTTGCCCACTGGACTGCATGCTGTGCTCTCAGCTCAGGCACATGCATTCTCCTAACCTGCACTGCAAGGCTGCACTGTTAGCTTGAACCTCGGGTAAGACTGGTCCAAACCGGGATGATGACATTGCAAGAGACTGTGAGTGCCTCCAGCAGTGACTGCTCTACAGCCAGCTTTGGTAAAGAGATTGTAGAATGTGCCCAGTCGTCCAACTGTTCTGCAGTCCACTAAAACACTCATGAGTTTGCAGTCTGTGCCCCAGGGGTGAAAAGCTCTGGAGCACTTGATGGCACTTTGATGCCTCTGCGTTGCTTGAGTAGGCAGATACGCTGAGGCCTGACTCCAATCATATCAGTGTGACTGTGTCTGAACTGTCACAGTTGCAGAGGAATGGTCACTTTATTCAAGGTTTCCCTAATGTGTGGCCGCTTCCCTCACCCGCATCCCCACCCCACCCCGCATGTGCTTGTGCTCTACCTTCAACCCCAGGGCAGCCCTTGTCTCCCCCCCATAACGTGCCTCAACCGCAGGGCAGCCCTTGTCTCCCCCCCCCAACAACGTGCCTCAACCGCAGGGAAGCCCTTGTCTCCCCCCCACAATGTGCCTCAACCGCAGGGCAGCCTTGTCTCCCTCCCACAACATGCCTCAACCGCAGGGCAGCCCATTTCTCCGCCCGTTCTCCCAACGCAGCTCAACCTTGAAGTCCAACAGGTGTCCTGGGCAAGCTGTCTGCAACATTACTGTGTACTCGCCTCCGAGTTCCCTCAAAGCCCGCCAATTGCACGCTTTATATATGCTGTTGTGAAACATGGCATGCAATCACACTGACTAGGGCTAATGATCAAGCAGGTGGGGGAGGGGGGGAACAATTCTGGCAGGCTGGGATGTATTACAATGAGGTTCCCAATGGCAGGAAATCCCAACATGGGCAGGTGGAGTGGACAATCGCAAGCTGGTTTCACGATGTTGTGAAAACAATTTTTGGCCTTCTTGCCATATTGTCCACTCACACCAGCAAATATGCCCGACGTCAGTGGGTATGGACAATTCTGCCCTGTGGCTTACACAAGCCTTACAACATCAACATTGAATGGTCAATTTTTACCAGATGTTTATTGTCAATGTGCTAAAGAATCCAAATAAAAATGCTATTCTATGGCCAAAGCCAAAACAAAATCCTGCACTTGCTCATTTATGGTATATTTCACATTGGGAAATTAGTTCCAGGTTAGCATTGCCCTTTATTGTTTAATCATCCTCCAGCCACCTCTCCAAACGTGATCAGAGCCCTAGAATTATTGAGGGAAGGAATTTAGCTCCAGACAACCAGTTTTAAAATAAAAGCAAAAAACTGCGGACGCTGGAAATCCAAAACAAAAACAAGGATACCTGGAAAAACTCAGCAGGTCTGACAGCATCTGCAGAGAGGAACACAGTTAACGTTTCAAGTCCGAATGACCCTTCAACAGAACCAAGTAAAAGTAGAAGAGAGGCGAAATATAAGCTGGTTTAAGGGGGTGGTGGGACAAGTTGAGCTGGATAGAGGGCCAGTGATAGGTGGAGATAACCAAAAGCCAACAGGACCGGACGATCCCACCCATAGTTTGTTCCAATAAGCTGCAATGAAAGGTCACAGGTCTGAAAAGTTTCTTTTTCCACAGAAGCTGCCAGACCTGCTGAGTATTTCCAGCAATTTCTGTTATTTAAGTTGCAAGATTGCTTTGTTTCAGGGAATGACAAACTTCTATTTAAGGGAATCAGTATGAACTGTACTTCAGGTATTTTATGATGCAAATGATCTTCAAAGGTATCATAATTATATATGACTGACCATGAAGAAGTAATGAAAAAGATAAGAATTTTGTGATTAGTCAAAAGTTCCATCATGCGTCACTTCCAGAATGAAGATAAACTAAATATACCTTGGTCTTTTCTCATGTAGCAATTTTTATGTTCCTAGATTATTTTGTTATGATTTCTGTAGTAATCTGTAAATAAAAATAACCAAATTTACCGAATGACCCCGAAGAAATTACCAGACTAGATTTCACTTTTTGTAACTTCTGCTTTAACATGAATCACAATCAATATATATTAAACAAATTAATAGGCAACTGGTACTTCACTCAAAGATGAATTTCACTTTAAATAGTCGATACCACGAAGATAAGCCTCACAAAATTACATGCACTCGCATCATCGCATCATCCCTGCACAAATACAACACCATCTGCAATCTCACGGTCTTTCCAACTTTCCAACAGCTCTGAAGAAGAGTCATACGGACTTGAAACATTAGCTCTATTTCTCTCTCCAGAGACGCTGTTAGATCTGCTGAGTTTTTCCAACATTTTCTGTTTTTTCTTTCCAACTTGGCCTTTGGTACATAGGATCCCTCATTTTGCTCACTCAATGGATTTAGTCCCCAGGTCACCTGCAACAGCAGCTTCACTCCATCTGGGCTCCCCGAAGATGGTGCTGACCCAAACAACACATCTAGCAGAACCTCCTTAGCCAGGTTCAGGACATTCTTAATGGCACAGATTCCCCAGAGACTCCATTATCACTAGCAGTAGAATTACCCAGTTCGCAATCTTTGCTCTAACCCTACCTTCAGCGTTCTGTCATTTTTAACTGTATTAGATACACACACCTCTTTGTATACGTGCCTTTTCTGTTGTACCCACTGCTGCTGAACTCTTTCTGGGTCAAAGGTCAATTCCTACAGAGTTGGTTAGAGACAAGTCTGGGGTACTTACAACTAAGTGGAGGCCTGCAAAAAGGCTTAGGGTAAAAATAGATGCTGAATTTATTTGAAGAGTGTGAATGAATGGGTTGATGTTACAGCTAATCTGGGGCTTGTTGCGGTGAAAGAATCTCTGCATCAATGTATTCACCACTGATGTTTGCACATGGATAATGGCCAAGATGTGAAAGAATAACCAGTGTTAGTGGCGTTGCTCAACAATAAGGAGTCAACATCTTTGGGAGAAGTGTTATTGGAAAAAGCCAGCAGGAAATTGTAAATGGAAAGAAAGGTTGCATCTTAAAGAAAAATGCAATAAAAAAAAATCAGGGCTCTTTTTGCATAAAAAGAGGATACCATAATATGAAACAAACAAATAGTGTGAAAGTTCATTGGAACCAATGCTATTCTCACTAAAAAGTTTAGTCTTCTTTCAAGTTGGAAGTTTTCTCAGTTTAATCTAGAGGGGATTTTACTTAATTACCTCCTCTGCTGAAGGTGGGCAATGGTAATGTTTTCACCCTTGTTTGCTAGTCTGTTTGTCTCTAAATATTATATCTCAAAAGCTAATGGACAGATTTCAAAGAAACTTGCTATGACCCAAGGTAGAGCTGATTAGTTTTTGATGAAGATGCAGATTCAGATTCAGATCCAGATCATGGAACATTTCAAAGGATCCATTAATGTTGGAAGAGAGGGTGAGTTGAATTTTTTAAAAGAATGTTGTGGGTTGTTTTATTTGAACGTTGTTCATCATTTTAGAATATTGTGAATTGTTTCAGCAGATATGGTGGAATTTGTCACAGCTGTCAAAATGTGAGCAGAGTTTTCAGAGCAGGTTGTTGGATGTGGATTCATGGAATCATAGAAAATAGGAGCAGGAGTATGTCATTCAGCCCTTTGAGCCCGCTCCACCATTCAACATGATCACGGCTGATCCTCTATCTCAATGCCGTACTCCTGCACTCTCCCCATACCTCGACACCTTTAGAGTCCAGAAATCTATTTCATTCTTAAATATATTCAGTGACTTAGCCTCCATAGCCTTCTGTGGTAGAGAATTCCATAGGTTCACCACCCTCTGAGTGAAGAAGTTTTTCTTCATCGCGGTCCTAAATGGTCTACCCCATATCCCGAGACTGTGGCCCCTTGTTCTAGACCTCCAGCCAGAGGAAATATCACCCCTCCATCCAGTCTGTCCATCCCTGTCAGAATTTTATGTTGTCAAGGAGATCTCTTCTCATTGTTCTAAACTCCAGTGAAAACAGACCTAGTCGGCCCAATCTCTCATCATACAACAATCCTGCCATCATAAGACCATAGGACGTAGGAGCAGAAGTAGGCCATTTGGCCCATCATGTCTGCTCCGCCATTCAATGAGATCATGACTGATCTGATAATCCTCAACTCCACTTTCCTGCCTTTTTCCCTTAACCCTTGATTCCCTTACTGATTAAAAATCTGTCTATCGCAGCCTTGAATATAGTTAACAACTCAGTCTCTCCACCCCTCTGCAGTAAAGAATTCCACAGATTCACTAGCCTCTGAGAGAAGGAATTCCTCCTCATCTCTGTTTTAAATGAGCGCCCCCTTACTCTGAGATTATGCCCTCTGGTCCTAGACTCCCACAAGGGGAAACAACTTCTCAGCCTCTAACCTGCCAAGCTCCCTATGTATCTTATATGTTTCAGTAAGGTTGCCTCTCATTTTTCTAAACTCCAATGAGTACAGGCCCAACGTTCTCAACCACTCCTCATAAGAAAATCCCTCCATCTCTGGGATCAACCTAGTGAACCTTCTCTGGACTGCCTTCAATGCCAGTACATCTTTCCTTAGATAAGGTGCCAAAACTGTTCACAGTATTCTAGGTGAGGTCTAACTAGTGCCATGTATAATTTTAGCAAGAATTCTCTATTTTTATACTCCGTTTCTTTTGAAATAAAGGCCAACATTTCATTTGCCTTCCCTATTACCTGCTGAACTTGTATGTTATCTTTTTGGGATTAATGCATGATGATCCCCAAATCCCTCTGTGCTGCAGCTTTCTTCAGTCTTTCTCCATTTAAATAATATTCAGCTCCTCTATTCTTCCTGACAAAGTGCATAACCTCACACTTTCCCACATTATATTCCATCTGCCACATTTCTGCTCACTCACTTAACCTGTCTATATCCCTCTATAGAATCTGTCATCCTCACGCCGTGCCTTCCCACCTATTTTTGTGTCATCCACAAACTTGGCAATAGTACATTAATTTCCCTCATCCAAGTCATTAATTTATATTGTAAATAATTGTGGCCCCAGCACTGATCCCTGTGGCAGTCCACTAATTACAGGTTGCCATCCTGAAAATGCCCCCCGTATCCCAACTCTGTCGTCTATTAGTTAGCCAGCCCTCTATCCATGCTAATATACTACCCCCAACACCATGGGGTCTTATCTTATTAAGTAGCCTTATGTATGGCACCTTATCGAATGCCTTTTGGAAATCCAAATATATTACATCTACTAGTTCCCCTTTATCTATCCTGCTTGTTAACTCCTCAGAGAATTCTAATAAACTTGCTGACTCTGCTTAATTAGATTATGTATTTCTAAATGCTCTGCTATTACATCCTTTACAATAGACTCCAACATTTTTCCAATGACAGATGTTAAGATAACTGAACTATAGTTACCTGTTTTCTGTCACCCTCCCTTTTTGAATAAGGTAACATTGGCAGATTTCCAATCCTCTGGGACTTTTCCAGAATCTAAGGACTCTTGGAAGATTACTATTAGTGCATCCATTCTCTGCAGCCATTTCCTTTAATATCCTAGGATGCAACCCATCAGGTGCAGGTGACTTATCGCAGGAATCAGTCTGGTGAACCTTCGCTGCACTCCCTCTACGGCAAGTATATCCTTTCTTAGGTAGGGAGACCTAAACAACATGCAGTACTCCAGGCGTAGTCTCACATAGGCCCTGTACAGCTGCATCCTTGCTCCTGTACTCAAGTCCTTTCACAATGAAGGCCAACATATCATTTGCTTTCTTAACTGTTTGCTGCATCTGCGTGCTTGCCTTCAGTGATTGGTGTACAAGGACACCCAGGTCCCTTTGTACATCAACATTTCCCAATCTATCACCATTTAAATAATACTCTGCCATTCTGTTTTTCCTACCGATGTCACGCCAACAGTTAGCAAAAGCTTTCTGAAAATCCAAATACAACACATCCACTGGTTCTCCCTTATCTATTCTGCTACTTATGTCCTCAAAGAACTCCAGCAGGTTTGTCAAACATAATTTCCCTTTCATAAATCCATGTTGACTTTGTCTAATCCCAGTGATATTTTCTAATTGTTCAGCTATTACATCCTTTATTAAAAACTCTCGCATTTTCCTTACTACTGATGTTAGGCTAACCAGTCTGTAATTCACTGTTTCCTCCCGACCTTTTTTTTAAATAGTGGGGTTACATTTGCCACCCTCCAATCTACCAGGACTGTTCCAGAATCTACAGAATTTTGAAAGATGACAACCAACGCATCCACTATTTCCATGGCCACCTCCTTTAGTACCCTGGGGTGTAGGTTATCGGGCCCTGGGGATTTACCGGCTTTCAGTTCCATTAATTTCCCCAGCACTATTGTTTTAGTAATACTAATTTCCTTCAATTCCTCATTCTCATTTGGCCCTTCGTTCCCAAGTATTTCTGGGAAGTTAATTGTGTCTTCCTCCATGAAGACGGAACCAAAGTAGTTGTTTAATTGCTCTGCCATATCGTTGTTTTCTATTATAAATTCTCCCATTTCAGACTGTAAGGGACCTACATTTGTCTTCACTAATTTTTTTTTATATACCAATGGAAGCTTTTACAGTCCACTTTTATGTTCCTTGCAAGTTTACTCTCATTCTATTTTTCTCTTCTTAATCAGTCTCTTGGTCCTCCTGAATTCTAAACTGCTCTGAATCATCAGGCTTGCTACTTATTCTAGCAACTTTACATGACTCCTCTTTGGATCTAATACTATCCTTAATTTCTTCTGTTAGCCATGGTTGGGCCACTTTTCCTGTTGCTTTTTTGTGCCAGGAAGGAATGTATACCTATTCCAATGTATACATAGTTTCCTTAAATATTAGCCATTGTCTATCCACTATCATGCCTTTTAGTGAAGTTCCCCAATTTATCTTGGCAAACTCTAGCCTCATACCTTCGTAGTTTCCTTTGTTAAGATTTAGGACCCGAGTTTCAGATCGGACTTTTACTTTCCATCCTAATGAAAATTTCTATTATGTTATTGTCACTGTTCCCTAAAGGACCCCACACAACAAGATTATTAATTAAACCCTTGCCATAGCACAATACCAAATCTAGGATAGCCTGTTCCCTCGTCGGTTCCTCGACATACTGGTCCAAAAAACCATCTCATACACACTCCGGGAAATCATTCGCCATGGTACTATTGCTAATTTTGTTTGCCCAGTCTATATGTAGATTAAAGTGACCCATGATTCGTGGACTGATTCCTGGGATGGCGGGACTGACATATGAGGAGAGATTGAGTCAGTTAGGATTATATTCGCTGGAGTTCAGAAGAATGATGGGGGATCTCATAGAAAGCTATAAAATTCTAACAGGACAAGGCAAGATAGATGCAGGAAGAATGTTCCCGATAGTAAGGGAGTCCAGAGCCAGGGGTCACAGTCTGAGGATACGGGGTAGACCATTTAGGACTGAGATGAGGAGAGATTTCTTCACCCAGAGAGTGGTGAGCCTGTGGAATTCGCTACCACAGAAAGTAGTTGAGGCCAAAACATTGTATGTTTTCAAGAAGGAGTTAGACATAGCTCTTGGGGCAAAAGGAATCAAAGGATATGGGGAGAAAGCGGGAGCAGCTATTGAGTTGGATGATCAGCCATGACCATGATGAAAGGCGGAGCAGGCTCGAAGGACCAAATGGCCTACTCCTGCTCCTATTTTCTATGTTTCTATGATTACTGTAGCACCTTTGTTACATACATCTCTAAATTCCTGTTTAATGCTGTCCTGTACCATATGACCACTATTTGGAGGCCTATTGTCTACTCACATTAATGTTTTGTGTCCTTTGTTGCTCCTTAACTCCACCCAGACTGATTCTGCATCTAGATTTTCTGAGCCAATATCCTCTCTCACTATTGTTCTGATTTCATCCTTAACTAACAATGTCACACCACCTCCTTTTCCTTTTAGCTTGTCTGTCCTAAATTAGAGTAACCTTGGATATTCAGTTTCCAGCTTTGGTCACCCTGCAAGCCATTTCTCTGTAATCGCAATCATTTCATATCCGCTTACATCTACTTGCGCTGTTAATTCATCTACCTTATTACAAATGCTCCGTGCATTCAGATACAGTGTATTGACTTGGTCGAGCTGCCCCGCCATGACTCACCCTTAAATTACTCCCTTTACTTCCTCTAGTTTAGAGATTATTATGGACAGAAGAAATACTTACCAAGGCCGCCACTCTTCTTACCAAGGAAAAGTAAGAAAATGAAAGGATCACCTCCTTCCCTCTTGACTGAACTCCCTCTCTTACCAAACTCCAATTGTAGCACTCTAATGCAGCCCAAAGCAGCACTCCAGTACAGACAAAAGCAGCACTTTAGACTTATCCTTTTAACATTTTTACACATCTTTTCCTTGTACTATGACCCTATTTTCTGCTAGTCCTTGTTTCTTCTGCCTTCCTCTTTTGCTTTCCACTTTTCTGTCTGTCATTCCTATCTTTGTTTCTCTCTCTTGTGTCTCCCCGCTCAGGTTCCCAGCCCCCTGCCAATCTAGTTTAAACCCTCCCCCCCAGTACTAGCAGGTACCCCTGCGAGGATATTAGCCCCGGTCCTACTTGGGTGCAACCCATCCAACTTGTACAGGTCCCACCTTTCCCAGAATCGGTCCTAATGCCTCAGGAATCTCAATCCCTCCTTCCCACACCATCTCCCCAGCCACCCATTAATCTGGCCTATTCTCCTATTCCTGATCTCGCTAGCATGTGACACTGGGTGTAATCCTGAGATTACAACCTTTGAGGTCTTGCTTTTAAATTTGTTTCCTAGTTCTCTATATTCTGCTTTTGGGACCTCATCCCTTTTAACCTATGTCATTGGTACCGATGTGGACCGCAACCTCTGGCTGTTCATCCTCTCCCTTCAGAATGTCCTGCAGCTGCTCAGTGACATCCTTGACCCTGGCACCTGGGAGGCAGTGTACCATCTTGATACCATGTCTGCAGCCACAGAAATACCTACATGTTCCCTTAACAATAGAATCCCCTATCACTATTGCTCTCTCACTCTTTATTAACCCTTCGTGCAGCTGGGTCACTTGTGGTACCACGGACTTGGCTCTTGCTGGAAGGCCCTGAGAAACCAGCTCCCCTTGCAGTATCTAAAACGGAAAATCTGATGGAGATGGAGATGGACCCATGGGTCTCCTGCACTACCTGTCTCGTGCTTTTACTCTGCCTGGCGGTCACCCATTCCCTTTCTGCTTGTGCACTCTTTACCTGCGGTGTGACCACCTCACTGTGCTATCCACGAAGATCTCATCCTTGCGGGTGCTCCACAGTGACTCCAGGCACAGCTCCATCTCCGAAACATGGATTTTGAGCAGCTGCAGCTGGAGACACGTCCTGCACACATGGTCACCCTGGACACTGGAAGTGTCCCTGACTTCCCACATCACACATGAGGAGCATTCCAATTGGCCCCTTTATCTTTCCAATTATTCCCTTTACCTTTGCTTCCTCTAGTTCAGAGAATATTAAGGACAGAAGAAATACTTACCTGGTCATACTTACCAAGGCCACCACTCTTCTTACTGAAGAAAGGTAGAAAATGAAAGGATCACCTCCTTCCTTCTTGATTGAACATCCTCTTTCACCAACCTCCAACTGAAGCACTTTAATGCAGCCCAAAGCAGTACTCCAGTGCAGACAAAAGCAGCACTGTAGGTGGTTTGCTTTTCTGCTATCTGAATCTAGCTTCTGAAAACCTGTTTAAGCCAGTCAACTAATTTACTGGCTGCAGCTGCAAACGGGGCCTGTATAACCCCAATTTTAAAGCTGGACTAAAACTCACCTTCTCTCAACCCAAAGAGCAACCTTTAGTTGCAAAAACAAAAAGTGCTGGAAAAACTCAGCAGGTCTCATAGCATCTGTGGAGGGAAAGAGAGAGTTAACATTTCGAGTCTGTATGACTCTTCTTCAGAACTAAAGAGATGTAAAAATGGTGAAATATATACTGCTTAAGGGGGTTGGGACAGGTGAAGTTGGATAGAAGGCCAGTGATAGGTGGAGACAAAGGAGAGATTGCAAAAGGTGTCATAAATAAAAGGTCAAAGGGGTGTTGATGGTGATGATACTGGTTAAAGGAAGTGCTAATGGCAACATTAAGAGTAGAAAGCAGAATGAGCAAGTGACAGATGGCCCTAGAGGGAGTGGGCTGGGGGGAGGGGAAGGTGTGGGGAAAAAAGATCGAAATGAGCTAAGAGGTGGGGATAAAATACTGAATAAAAATGGAAATAAATTTTTTAAATAATAAAAATAGGTGGGAAAAAATATATATAAATATTTAAAAATACATATTTGAAAAAAGGCGATTAAAAAGAGGTGAGGATGGAGGACAGAGTTCACGGTCTGAAGTTGTTGAACTCAATGTTAAGTCCAGAAGGCTGTAAAGTGTGTAATTGGAAGATGAGGTGCTGTTCCTCCAATTTGCATTGAGCTTTACTGGAACATTGCAGCAGGCCAAGGACAGACTGGTGGGCATGAGAGTAGGGTGGTGTGTTGAAATGGCAAACAACAGGAAGGTCTGGGCCATGCTTGCGGACAGAAGAAAGGTATTATGCAAAGTGGTCACCCAGTCTGCATTTGGTCTCTCCATTGTAGAGGAGACTGCACTGGGAGCAGCGAATGCAGTAGACCAAATTTAGGGAAGTGCAAGTGAAGTGCTGCTTCACTTGAAAGGAACGTTTGGGCCCTTGGACGGTGCGGAGGGGGGAAGTAAAGGGGCAGATGTTGCACCCTCTGGAATTGCATGGGAAGGTACTGTGGGAGGGGGTTGAGGTGTTGGGAGTGATGTGTTTGGTGGTGGCATCATGCTGGAGTTGGCAGAAATGGCGGAGGATGATCTTTTGAACGTGGAGGCTGATGGGGTGATAAGTGAGGACAAGGGAAACTCTATCATGGTTCTGGGAGGGAGAGAAAGGTGTGAGGGCAGAGGTGTGGGAGATGGGTCGGACACGGTTGAGGGCCCTATCAACCACCATGGGTGGAAAACCTCAGTTAAGGAAGAAGGAAGACATGTCAGAAGCACTGTTTTGGAAAATGGTATCTTCAGAACAAATGCAACGGAGCCGAAGGAACTGAGAGAATGGGATGGAGTCCTTACAGGAAGCAGGGGGTGAGGAGTTGTAGTCGAGGTAGCTGTTGGAGTCGATGGGTTTATAATGAATATTGGCGGACAGTCTATTACCAGAAATCGAGACAGAGGTCAAGGAAGGGAAGGGAAGTGTCAGTGATGGACCATGTGAAAGTGATGGAGGGGTTGAAATTGGAAGCAAAGTTAATAAATTTTTCCAGGCCCAGACAAGAGCACGAAGCGGAACTGAAACAGTCATCAATGTACCGGAGAACAAATTATGGGAAGGGCCCTGAATAGGAGTGGACAAGGAATGTTCCACATACTCCATAAAAGGACAGGCCCATGTGGGTACCCGTAGCCACACCTTTTATTTGGAGGAAGTGAGACGAGTTTAAGGAGAAATAGTTCAGTGAGAGAACAAGTTCAGCCAGATGGAGGAGAGTGGTGGTGAATGGGGATTGTTCGGGCCTCTGTTCAAGGAAAAATTGGAGAGCCCGCAGACCATGCTGGTGGGGGATGGAGGTGTAGGGGGATTGGACGTCCATGGTGATGAGGAGGCGGTTGGAGCCAGGGAACTAGAAATTGTTGATATGATATAGGGCATCAGAGGAATAACAGATGTAGGTGGGAAGAGATTGGACAAGTGGAGAGAGAACATAGTCAAGATAGGAAGAAATGGGGCAGGAACAGGTTGACAAGATCGGTCTACTGGGACAGTCCTGTTTGTGGATTTTGGGGAGGAGGTAGAAACAGGCTGTCCAAGGTTAGGAGGCTATGAGGTTGGAAGCTGTGGAGGGAAGATCTCCAGACCTAGCAACAGTCCTGGAAACAATGGCTTGATGTTTGGTGGTGGGGTCATGGTCCAAGGGGAGGTAGGAGGTAGTGTCTGCGAGTTGGCGCTTAGCCTCTGCGAGGTAGAGGTCAGTATGCCAGACAACAACAGCACCATATTGTCAACAAGTTTGATAACAAAGTCAGGGTTGGACCCTGAGAGAATGGAGTGCAACAAGTTCAGAAGGAGACAGGTTAGAGTGGGTGAGAGGGGCAGAAAAATTAGACGGCCAATGTCACGCCAACAGTTAGCAATGAAAAGATCAAAGGCAGGTAAGAGGCCAGAGGGAGGGCTCCAGGTGGAGGGAGAATACTGGAGACGGGTGAAAGGATCCATTGAACGGGGGAGGACTCCTGCCCAAAGAAGTGAGCACAGAGACAAAGGCGGCAGAAGAAGAGTTCAGCATCGTGCCGAACCTGGAACTCATTGAGTTGAGGGTGTAAGGGTATGAAACTGAGTCCTTTGCTGAGTATTGAATGTTCAGCCTCAGGGAGGGGAAGGTCAGATGGTATGGTGAGTACAAGGCAGGGGCTGGGATTATAAGACAGGATGGGGTCAGAGGGACGGGAAGATATGGAGAGTCCTGGATGGGCATTGGTATCAATGAGTTGTTGGAGCTTGCGTTCCTTAGCACCTGAAAGAAAGAGACAAAGCTTCTTGTTAAGGCATCAGATGAGATGAAGAATAAAATTAAACGGGGGGCAAGGACAGCTTTGAGATAGGGTGAGTCAGTGTTGCAATTAGTTGCTAAGTTAAAGAAAGATTAGACTTTAGATAGAAATGAACCCCTAAAAGTCCCTCTCTTACCAAAATCCAACTGAACTACTCCCATACAGCCCAAAGCAGCACTCCAGTACAGACAAAAACTGCACTGTAGATGGCTTGCTTTTATGCTGTCTGAACGATTAGCTGGAAAGCACATGAAGCAATGGTCAGAATGGTGTATTCACTCATGAGTAATGCAAGAAGCCTAACTATATCAGACAATATAGATTGGCAGCACAATGCTCAACAGAGAGAGCTGGTGGGTAGATAAGGAATGGAAGGAGATACAACAGTTCAGATAAAGGCAAAATACTGCAGATGCTGGAAATCTGAAACAAAAACAAAATTGCTGGAAAAACTCAGCAGGTCTGATAGAATCTGTGGAGAGGAAGACAGAGTTAACGTTTCGAGTCCATATGACTCTTCAGCAGAACTAAAGAAATAAAAATTAGATGAAATATAAGCTGTTTAGGGGGATGAAACAGGTGGAGCTGGATAGAGGACCAGTAATAGGTGGAGGCAAAGGAGAGATTGCCAAAGATGTCATAGACAAAAGGACTAAGGGATGTTGACAGTGGTGATATGAGCTAAAGGATGTGCTAATGGTAACATTAAGGGTGGAAAGCAGGATGAGCAAGTGACAGATGGCCTAGTGGGGGTGGGGTGGGGGGAAGGGATCGAAATAGGCTAAAAGATGGAGATAAAACAATGGATGGAAATAAATTTAAAAATAATAATAGAAATAAGTGGGAAAAGAAAAATATATTTTAAAAATATAATAATTATTGGAAAAAGGGGGGATCGGAAAGGGGGTGGGAATAGAGGAGGGAGTTCATGACCTGAAGTGGTTGAACTCAGTGTTAAGTCCAGAAGGCTGTGAAGTGCCTAATCAGAAGATGAGGTGCTGTTCCTCCAGTTTGCGTTGAGCTTCACTGGAACATTGCAGCAGGCCAAGGACGGACATGTGGGCATGAGAGTAGGGTGGTGTGTTGAAATGGCAAGCGACAGGAAGGTCTGGGTCATGCTTGCGGACAGACCGAAGGTGTTCAGCAAAGCGGTCACCCAGTCTGCGTCTGGTCTCTCCAATGTAGAGGAGACTGCATTGGGAGCAGCGAATGCAGTAGACTAAATTGAGGGAAATGCAAGTGAAGTGCTGCTTCAGCAGTTCAGATGTTGGGTTTTAGGGTGGAAAGCTGGAAATCTGCAGAGATTTTGGGTCTTAAATAGTGAGACAGCCAAACAAAGTTTTCTTTATCAGAAGTTAGCCTATTCCGGTCACTGACTTTGAAAGTGCATTTAAGTCTATGTTACAGGCACCATTTCCATAATTAATTGTTGTTTATGACATGAGGCGTGAGGGATATCGGTAAATCTCACTACAGAGATGGTACTCCAGTCAATCATGCATTTTGCGCACTACAGCA
Organism: Carcharodon carcharias; assembly: GCF_017639515.1. NCBI lineage: Eukaryota > Metazoa > Chordata > Chondrichthyes > Lamniformes > Lamnidae > Carcharodon > Carcharodon carcharias. Next base: position 32,605,748 of record NC_054488.1, on the reverse strand, counting down.
TGAGTATAAAAGTGGGTTTCCTTACTACATAATCACGCCAATCTTGTAAAATCATATTAACTCAGGGAATAAAAATATACTCAAGATCTTAAAGTTGATGAGAAGAACAACAATCCACAATATTTATAAAAACAAAAAAACTGCGGATGCTGGAAATCCAAAACAAAAACAGAATTACCTGGAAAAACTCAGCAGGTCTGGCAGCATCGGCGGAGAAGAAAAGAGTTGACGTTTCGAGTCCTCATGACCTGTCGACATCTGCCACTGGGATGAAGAGCTATCTTTGGAAACTGAAAGTATCTAATCAACTGATATTTGGGATTAACATGATGCAACTGGAAACTCATAGGAACTGACAGCCAAATATAAGATAGAGCCATGCTGAACAACATTCAGCACAAACTAACAAATATTGTGGATTACCTGGAAAAACTCAGCAGGTCTGGCAGCATCGGCGGAGAAGAAAAGAGTTGACGTTTCGAGTCCTCATGACCTGTCAACATCTGCCACTGGGATGAAGAGCTATCTTTGGAAACTGAAAGTATCTAATCAACTGATATTTGGGATTAACATGATGCAACTGGAAACTCATAGAAACTGACAGCCAAATATAAGATAGAGCCATGCTGAACAACATTCAGCACAAACTAACAAATATTGTGGATTACCTGGAAAAACTCAGCAGGTCTGGCAGCATCGGCGGAGAAGAAAAGAGTTGACGTTTCGAGTCCTCATGACCTGTCGACATCTGCCACTGGGATGAAGAGCTATCTTTGGAAACTGAAAGTATCTAATCAACTGATATTTGGGATTAACATGATGCAACTGGAAACTCATAGAAACTGCCAGCCAAATATAAGATAGAGCCATGCTGAACAACATTCAGCACAAACTAACAAATATTGTGGATTACCTGGAAAAACTCAGCAGGTCTGGCAGCATTGGCGGGGAAGAAAAGAGTTGACGTTCAAGGGTCATGAGGACTCGAAACGTCAACTCTTTTCTTCTCAGCCAATGCTGCCAGACCTGCTGAGTTTTTCCAGGTAATCCACAATATTTGTTAGTTTGTGCTGAATGTTGTTCAGCATGGCTCTATCTTATATTTGGCTGGCAGTTTCTATGAGTTTCCAGTTGCATCATGTTAATCCCAAATATCAGTTGATTAGATACTTTCAGTTTCCAAAGATAGCTCTTCATCCCAGTGGCAGATGGTTTTCTTTCAATGAGCCTGCCACTAAGGTAAATGAACTGGATTTAGCAAAATAAATGCCAGTAGATGGATTTCACATGCCAGGCTTCCAGCATCCAAACTAAAACAATGGAGGTATAAAAGTCACAAAGTGAGTCAACATTAGTACTTAACAAACATCAGGTCACTGATGCAAATGAGCATCTTGCTTTCCTGATACAAACACAATGAAGTGCTTATAATGGCAATAAAGTATTGCCATCACAGGCATTGGCTCACCAGGAAAATTGCCAGAGAAACATACTACATTATGAAGGAAACAAGTACATTACAACTTATTTATGAATGCATAAGTGACTTATTTAATTTTTATTAAGAAAGAGAAGCTGCATTTTTCTTTTAAAAAGGCACAGAGACCCATATAACTGGCAAGTGCCATACAACAGAACAAAATACACATCAATACATTAAAAAATTTACTCCTGTGCCCACATTTTGTCAATTGTTTCCAATCTAAATTTCTATGTCCATATTTATAATGGAAACTTCCTGTGTAAATTTATACACTCAAATTATTCCTATATAACTATAGGTTGTAGAGAATGTGGAGAACTAGAGCAATAGAGAGACGTTTCTATATAATTATATATAGAAATGAAATCTACATAAAATCATTAATAAAATATACGCATAGACATCTATTACTCTCAAATAAGTGTTAACAGTTTTTTTTTCCTACACAGTATGTAATTGTAGCCTTAACTTTCAAAATTAAAAAATGGGTGTCAAATCAAGATTTTGTTCTGTATAACATGAATTGAACTCAAAGGTGTATCTAGTAATCTGCAAGAATTGTTGAATGCCGAAGTGCATGTGACAGGGGAAATAGCGCAAGGGCTTACAGTCTGAAGTAATGTATCTACAGGCACTCTATTTTGTTAAGAAAACTGTCTAACATTTAAAAAGTGAATAACAGAAATTTTACAAAAGCTATTATTTTATATGAAGTCAGGAATGAATATGCTAGAACCATGAGCAGAAAGGTAGCCCAGACTGTGAGGAGAGCTGAGCTGCAAATTAAACTGACACTAAACAAGTTTGACTGGAAGAATTGAAAGACATAAGAAGACAAGTACTTAAGCAAATTGAAAGTGGTTCAGGTGTTTAAAAGATATTCTCATATTTCCAGATAACTAATGAATTCACATATTTAAGCCTTTACTGCTGCCAGCGATTTTCAGGTCCTTGGCCACAGCTGGCCAGGTGCTTTACTGCAGATGAAGGCTTGAAAAATCTACACTATATTACATACCTTCTCCAGAAATCTGTCATGATGTGTGACTCATATACAAGTAACCTAGCCTTCCCATTTACAGTATAGAGTAAAAACATTGATATCAATGTCTCAACAATTGCATTGTGTACAAAAAAAAACACAATGACTGTGCTTATTGTTCAAAATGTTAAAAGCTGTACCATTTGGAAAATGTCAGGGACAAATTATGCTTTAATATTCCAGTAATATAATCCTTCAATCTTTTTTTCTCTGTGACAATTACTCTGAAACCTGTTATTTTATTAACTTTGACACTTTGAGTGGTTTCAGATTTACTAGAAATAATCCCAAAAGCCATCACTCTGCAGATTTGAATACTCAATCCTGGATAGGCTCTTTTATTTTACAAGAAATGCTCCATTGTGTTGCGATAGAGTGATTTCCATGCTGTTTTTATAATGAGTTGGGAGCAGCTCTCAGTATTCCAGGCTCCCCTGTTAATCTGGAGTCTCAACCAGCATTAACAGAACTAAATCCCAATGGCAAAAATGAGACTCACATTTTCCTTGAGATACAAGACCATTAGTACATGGAACCTAGGCTTGCAGCCAATGAAGGAAGGCCCAAGTGCACTCCTGTATATACCAATTATTTAAGATTAAACTTGTGGCTCACTTAACTCAGCAACTAGAATAAGATCTTCTTTCTTTGTATTTTCCATTTAAAGGGACACTGTCTTCATGAAAAAGTACTTCAGGGTAAATATCAGCATAATCCAGTACATCATTTTGTTACAACAACATTAAACACAAGTGATTCAATGGATGGAATTTTCCGTGCCCACTGGCAGTTGGTGTAATAGCTGGCGTGGGCGGACAATATGGCGTGATCGATTTCACAACGGCAGGAGGGCAGGTTGCGAACGTCCGCTCAGCCCACCAATGGCAGGCCACATTTCCTGCCAACAGTCGTCGGGGAGCTCATTGTAATGTATCAGCATATCATTAAAGGCCATCCCACCAGGCTCTTGAACCCCCGCTAGATCATTCGTCCACGTCGGTGGGAAAGCAGGTTGACATGTTTCACAACAGCACACAAGCAACATGCACTTGCCTTCACTTTAGGGGAACTGGAGGTGAGTGAACAGCATCATTCTGCAGAGCTCACCAGGGTCGCCTGTTGCTTTGCAGGCTTCAGGGGTGCTGGGGGGCCGGGGTGAAGGGCTGCCATGCCATGCAATGACTGTTGTCGGGGGTGAGGAAGGGCGTCCGGGGGTAACTGCTGCCCAGCCTCGGAGGCGACTGTTGTCAAGGGGGCATGTCCGGGGGCAACTGTTGTCCTGACATTGGATCCCACGCACAAAAAAATCAAGGATCGAGGTGGGGGGCAGGGTAGGCGAATAAAGTGGCCCAACAGTCAGGTCACTTGTATAAACTGACCATCCTCTGCAACTGAGACAGTTCAGGTGCAGCCTCAGTGATATGATTGGCATCGGGCTCCTAGACTGCCCGCTCACGCAAACAACACAGAGGCACCAAAGTGCCCCTGAGTGTTACAGACCTTCCCCCCCTACCCCCCAGCACAGACTGCGCATCCGCGACCACTTTACTGGACCGGGGAGCATTTGGACTACACACTTTATACAATCTCCTCGCCAACACTCCAATACTGGCCATGGAGCAGTCACTGCTGGAGGCACTCACAGCCACTTGCAATCTCAGTATCCCGAATAGGAGCAGTCTCCCCCGTGTCACAGGCTGACAGGGCAGCCATGCAGTGCACTCATCTCTGGCCATCTGAGGGGTGGGCAGCACTCTCCGGGAAGCATTAAGGGGCGGTCACACAGGGCCACGAAAGGTGCAGAGTAAACCCATGCTAACCACGTCTCTCTCTCTCTCTCTCTCGCGCTCTCTCTTTCATGCCGCAGGAGGACCACATCGGAGCATGGAGCCTGCTGACCGAGCTGTATGCCTGATGGCCTACAGAGAGCGGAGAAGATGGAGGAGAGAGTGACTGAGGCTCCTGGCTGCATAAAGGCCAGAGGAGCAACCTCAGGAAGAAGGGGCTGCTGGGGCTCCCACATACACTGCCCTGGTTAGCCGGTGCCTAGCGATGCCCAGGGTCTATAGACGCTGCCTGTCATTTCTGCAGATGACTGAAAACCAGTGTCGCCAACAACTGCACATGTCTAGGGACCTGGTCACTCATAACTTCCACTTACTGCAGGACTTGGTGTCAAGGGGACATAGAGGGCATCCATTGCCAGGGGCTGTGAAAATGAACAGGGCACTCAATTTCTATGCCACTGGCTCCTTTCAAGGCTCCACAGGTGACCTCTGTGGGATATCACAAGCCACCACCCACAAATGCATCCATGAGGTCACAGATGCCATCTTCTCAAGTTGCACAAACTTTGTGCATTTTGGCCGGCACTGTGACAACCAGGATGCAAGGGCAATTGAATTCTCCTAATCTCGGGATTCCCACAGGTACAGGGTGTGATTGACTGCACCCATGTGGCGCTCAGGTCTCCATCGCTACACACGGTGGACTTCATCAACCGCAAGGGATTCCACTCACTGAACGTGCAGCTGGTATGCAACCAACAGAAATGCATCTGAGAGATGTGCACATGGTTTCTAGGGAGTGTACATGATGCATACATCTTCAGTCAGTCACAGATCCCTGGAGTCTTCCAAGATCCACAGAGGCTGCAGGGATGGCTCCTCGGGGGCAAGGGCTATCCGCAGAGGCCGTGGTTGATGACACCCCTGCAGTGGCATCAGACAGCAGCACAGTGACAGTGTAATGAGGTGCATGCTGCAACTTGCAACTTGGTCGAGCAGACTATCGGGATGCTGAAGATGAGATTCCGGTGCCTGGACCAGTCTGGTGAGCCCTGCAATACAGTCCACAGAGAGTATCACGCATCATCGTCGTCTGCTGTGCCCTTTACAACCTGGTGCTGCAATGGGGGTGTCGAGCTGGCTGAGGAGGAGATGGAGGAGCTGCGCATTTCCTCCAATGAGGGGGATGAGGCTGAGGAGGTCTTCAGAGGCGACAATGTTGGTGATGAGGCCGACGCACTGGCTAGACGAGGCAGGCACACTCGAGAGGCCTTCATAACTGCTAGATTTGTGGAGGATGATGATGACATGCAGTGAGGTGACCCCGTAGATCCTCACATTGCATCTGTGAATGTTTGACTCCAGTCTGGCTTACGGCAGCGTGACTACCCTCTGTGAGAATGCTCCTGTCATGGAGACGCAGTCGAGGCCCTAATAGTCACTCGATTGCAGGAGGATAGTGATGACATGCAGTGAGGACACTCCATAGGTCCTCACTTGGCCTTTAAGAATGTCTGACTCCTGTCTGGCTGAGGACAACTCGCTTGTGCTCCGTGATCAGGGTCATATCATAGAGATGTAACCATGACACTTTAGAAGCACCTGATGCTTTGTTTGGCTTCAGTACCTGGCCCCTTCAGGAGCACAGCATTACTGGTCACAGATGCTGAAGAGATAGAGGCCACCCCCTCCTTAAAGGTGCTGAGAGCACACAAAGAGAACGAGAGAACTTTGTGGTGCCTGCCCTTTACCTTCTGGCAGCAATGACAAACATCGCCGAGGTGCAGGCATCAGTAATGTTTCCAGGGAGTATGAGGCCAGACCATCACTTTGGTCTGAAGGCTGCACAGAGCAGTGGAAGAGGCCCTGGACTGAGACACCTGCCAAAAAGTTTTCACATCTCAGTGACAAGAACACTGCTCATCAGAACAAGGAGCTATAGGCAGGGAGACATTCTTGGGAATTTCCTGACAGTAGCGAGCAGTATGTACAAGTGATTAACACCCATGCCCAGGCTGTGCAACTAATTCTCCTTAACTTTCCTAACCCTGCTGCTACGTCTTGTTGTTCCCCAGACATCCACAGCGGAGGTGGTGGCAGCCTGCTGACTGTGATGATCTGTCTTTGATGATTTTGGCTGGTGTCCTCAGGAGGGCCAAGACTTGGAAGGCCTCGGCCTGCTTTTGGGTTCCTGCTATGTGGCAGTGACACTGTCCTCGGCCTGAGGAGCTGAAACTGCGGAGGTCACAGGAAGCGGGGATTCAGATGGGTCCGACACTCTCGGAGTCACCTGGATGGAGGGGCCGGAGTGTGCACTTGCCGATCCTCCTCCCTATGAGTGCCCGGGGGCCCCAGGCTGACTCCTTGAGGAGGAGAGGTAGCTGGAGTGAGATCAAGCTGTCCGGCATGCCTCTCACGTACACAATGTTGGAGTCCAACTGTGGCATCAGCGATGGAGTTGAGCCCATGCAGCAGTGCCGACCTGGTCGAAGGTCTCCATGGCCACCGCCACCCTACCAGTATTGACCTCAGTGCATTAGCATGCTGGGATCTGTGGTCTTTTTTTCTTTGCTGGTCATGTATTCCGTGCAGCAGTGGTGAGCTGGAAGCAATGAGCACTATGTTTGCAGCTGGACTTTAAATATAGCGCCCGGCATGATGCAGCAGCGGGGTGGTGGCCGGCGGGCTAATGAGAAACCGCCCACCACGAAAATGGTGTGTTTCCTGGGAATGCATAAATAATGAAGCGAGCTTGGGATGTTATGGCGTGAAAACCCGCCATCATAGCCGGTAGGTAAAACGTCATTTTATCTGCCCGCTACCGCACTTGGTGCAAATCTGGGAAAATTCCACCCAATGATTTGTTGCTATCTTTTATATCAGCCCACACCCCATGTGTGTTTATAAACAATGAGCAAAAAGTTTAACGTTTTTTAACACCTTGCACTTTGAAGGATTTTGTTTGAAAATTTTAAACACTTCACAGGTGAAAATCGGCAACCCTCTTACAAAGCAGATAAAATTATGCATTTTTTTCGTGAAGATTACAAATGGAAAAAGTCAATCTCATAATGTTGCTATCAGAGGGTGCCTAGACCATTCCAAAAGATTTATTTTCAAGTTGATAGAGTGTAACCATGCTGCACAAAACTCTCTTCAAGGATCAGAAACCGGAACCATGCACCAAGGGTAAGCTCCTAAACCACTGAGAAAAAACATTGAAATCATTTGTCACTTTTGGCTAGATAAGCTGCCACCCTTTGGCATACCTGCTTTCTGTATTTTCCATGCGATTACACTGACTGTTCTGGACAAGTAGCTGTTTCATGTACAAATTCTATTTTGAATGAAGAACAGGTTGTGCCTTCTTGACCCCAACCCTGATTTTCTCCTCTCCTCTCCTTATTATATTTCCCTTCAGGAAAAACTGTAAAGTGCCATGGGATGGCCGAAATAATCTGTAGTGCAACACTTTCTCTGACTTAAGGTCCATTTCTCAGTCAATTGAAAACCTGAATTAGAACAAAGGATAATTATGACAGCCAATTTCCTACAATTTACATTATTTCTCATGTAACAAAGTATCAGCAAAGGCTTGTTGTAGTATTTGGTAGTTATTCGTAATTATTTTCAAATAAAGTTGCTTAGTAGAAGAATATGGAACAGCAAAATAGATAATGGGTAATTTCCAGTTGCCTAATTTTCAAAATCCATTTTACATACTTTTGTAAAAATCTTTCCCCCTTTGTCACCACTTCCTTCTGGGGTGGAATGGGGAAATGGGGAGCGGGGTTGCAGGAGACGAAATTCAACTTGCAATAAATAGGTGCAAAGTTGCAGAGTGACTTCTCCTCATGCTGTTCTGTGCCTGTCTAATGCTCAAGGCAAATTTGGCTTTAAGCTCCTTTCAAACGACGGTGATAAACTGCAGGAAACAAATTGGCAACCCACTGAAGTTTGTCAGACAAACTCTGGGACTGGGGGGGTGGGGGGTGGGATGGGGGGGTGGGGGGGTGGTAGTAAGACAAGCACAGGGAGGGTACCAACATGCTGGCAGCGAGCTGGTGTTTTTTTTTATTGTGAGACCAGGTGGAGCACTCCTACATCTGTTAGGCCTCCAAAAATATCTCCAGTATAGAACAGCCAATTAGACAATCAATTGCTGGTACATACTTTGCCCATCACATGGAGGTGGGAATCAGCTTGCAAATGCTGAACTTAGTTTATTTTTGCAGGAAAAATAATTTTCGTGTGCCTTCCAGCAAGTCTGGAAGGTCCCAAGTGCAAAATTTATGCACACCCCCAAATCTGTGAGGGTCACCACAGCATAAGATAGAGGAAAACCATTTTTCCTAATACAAGCCATTTTCTCATGCTGCATGCTTCACAAACCTTTAAAAACCATTTCTCCTCATTCCAGGCATAACCACTTCCGCCAGCTCAGGAAGATGTGTGGGACTCAAGTGGAGAAACTTTCCTCCAGCATTTTTCTCAACTTTTAAAACTTCAAATCCTGCCTGCAAGCCAAGGGATTCTCTGCCAGGGAGGGAGGAGTACATGGAGTGATCTCTACAGGCCACACACTGCCATCAACAGATCTCTATTGCAGCCTCAGAGTCTTCAGCATTCAGGTACCCCTCTTCACAAATCTATATTTTGTCATGGGTGCAGCACTGGGCCACCCCAGTACATAGAAGCACAGGTGCAGTAGCAACCTGAAGTGCCTCATTCTCCACATGCACAAGTCCAAGGTAGGGAGAAACCAAGAGACTGAGCGCCTGCAAGAAGGAGGTGTCGAATGATGAGGCAGCACCCACTCAAAAGGGTATACAGGAACATAGCTGAGAGGCAATGTTGGAGGAGGCTGTGTTTGTCCCAAGAGGTAGTGGCTCAGCTTTGCATCATTCTGCAAGATGACCAGCAGCGAAAGGAATGCCAAGGACATGTCCTCCCAATGGACTTGAAGGTGGCTGTGACCCTAAATTTCCTCGCTACTGGCTCATTCCAATGTTCCGCAACTGACTTCTGTGGAATTTCAGTCAGCAGCACACACATGCATCCATCATGTCACCAATGCCCTTTTTGCCTACGTGGGGCAGTTTATCTCATTTAATACAGACACTTCATCGCAGGCACAGAGGGTGACAGGATTTGCTTTGGTTGCAGGCCTTCCCCAGGTGCAGGGCGTGGTCGGCTGCATGCATGTGGCAATAAGGGTATCCATGCCAAATTTGGAGAAGTACATGAACAAAAGGTGTAACCACCTCAAGTGTGCATCTACCCTTGCAGTTCCCATGATTTGTTCATCCTAAGGGGAAATGCTTAGCACAAAAGTTCTGTCTGACTCTGACCCCTCCACCCCGCCCCCCCCCCCCCCCCCAGGTGCATGGAAAGATACTTGGGGATAAGGGTTAGCCCTTGGAAATGTAGCTTCTCAAACTCCTCCACCAACCACAAACCCAACCTCAGAGAAGGTACAACAAGAGTCATTTTCACACAAAGTACTAACTGAACAGGTCGTTGACCTTCTAAAGATAAGAATCAGGCCTCAGCCACTCAGGAGGGGCACTACAGTATGCACCTCACTGAGTATCCTGAATCATTGTAACCTAATGCATGCTCCACAACTTGGCGCTGAAAAGAGGTTTGGATATTGGACCCAAAGGAGGCTGACAAAGGGAGCTTCTCCTCAGATAAGAGCTAACAGGAAGAGGAGAGTGAGGATGAAGGCTAAGAGGAAGGATCCCAGAGATGAGAGAGGTGACGTCATGGTCAAGGCAATAAGGAGTCCATGCAGGATGTCATTGTGACCAGAGACCTTCTGATACAACAGCACTTCACATGATGGAAACTTTCCATGAGTGCAAAGGTTGACCTGGAAAGCAGAGGACATTTGCGACACCAAGGGAAGAGCATTGGAAACATTCTGCGAGCAAACAGATATGAAAATTGATGAAGGCCAACTGGATGTAATGCTCAGATGGCGGGTGAGATATTAAAAGACTTTTGACTGGGTGGAAAGTCCAATATTCTGTAAATATATTGTAAATAGTTAACATTTTGCACAGATAAAGGTTCTTGTTTAACTTTATTCATGTCTGTCATCTTACTCTACACAGCAACTTATCTAAACACCACAGCAACCCAATTCGTGAATTAATCAAGACGGTGTCCTCCATTCTCAGACATTCCTACATAATGTTCCGCTTGTTGCCTCAGAGGAGGTGGAGGCAAGCTGCTCAATTCACTGGCTATATGGTTGTGAGGATCGTGGCTACCTGCCTCATCATGCAGGGACCCACTGGGGCCTTCCCTACAAATCCATTACCTGGATCTCTGAAGGGCCAGACATCCTTGCTTGCACATGGCTGATAGATGGTGCTTCTGGCTCAGTGGCCGAGCAATCAGAGGACAGTGAGATTCCCTCAAAATGAATGGATCCCTCAGCCTCCTGTTCTGATTGTTCAGCCCTCGGTGTGGTGTCCTGATGGCTGCATAGTCTAAGGGGTTGGGGTGTAGTTGCCATCCCCTCAGTGTTCAGTGACTATAGCTCCTCTCCCCATACTGCTCTAGATCTAGAGCCACTGCGCAGGAGATCTCACACCTCTAGCATGCACTGCACGTGCTGCCGAATGGAGATCATTGCGAGGTTGACCATTCTCTCATGATTGCTCAACATGCACTCTTCAATCTGAGACATGGCTGAGGGCATATCCATGACAGACTCCTCCATTCAGAGTTCTTGAGTCCACAATACCTCAGGGAACTCAGCCAGATGGCCACTTATCAGCCACTGCAAATCCAAATACTTAGTCCCAAAGGGATACTCAAGAAGCTCTGCCTCACAGAACATCCCGGCAATGGTACTGTGCTCGTCATTCAGTGCTCCCCACTCTTTCTTTGCTCTTAAACCACAAGAGTGTATGTGCGTTTGCGTGTGTCTCTGAGCTGGTACCTGCTGCCTTGGAAGGTGGTGATGGTGCACGCTCGGTCACATGTGCCTCATCCCTGTGTCCAAGTTTGGACTCCTCTTCAGGATGGGATAAAGCACAGCTCCAGGACTTATGAGAGAAACACCAGACAATCAAAGGATGATGTCTCCATTCCAATTGGACTTCCAAATCTATGCTTAAACTGGGTTGCCACCAGTCATCGCTCCCAAGGCATCCTTCATAATTTGGAGTCACCCATCACCATTGGAACTCAAGATGCCATCCAGAAAGCGCATCCCTTCCCCTTTCCTCCATCAGCCCTTGTCGCCACTGGCGATGTTCCATCAACCCCACAGCCATGTGCCCCTGGCAGGGGGATCTTGCCATCACTCACATGTTACGATGAAGGCACCTGTGCTATGGTTTTCACATCTGATCTCTTTCCAAGTTGGACTCCAGCCTCCAATCTTGGCCATCTCCCTGGTGCTGTGGGCTCTCTTCTGAAAAGAGGGGAAGGGTGATGTGTAGGTTCATTGAGGCATGGAACTTGGAGACATCCCCAGGATCTCTCAAATGTCTCTTCCTCAAAACCTTCTGTTCACATGTATATTATTTGCTTCTCCTTGGCCATAGACACATGCTTCTGCAGCACTGCTGAGAACTGGCTTAGAATAGTGAACACGTCAATATGTGTCGTTTTAACTTTGAGTATGCAGTCACTGGGCCAGCTCACACAAGGAAACAATGGCCTGAATTTTTAGCTCGGCGGGCAGGCGCCATCAGTGGACCTCAATCAGCCAATTAACAGCCAGCCAGCGTGAAGCACATGCTGAAAGGCTCAGCGCTGCTGGAGTGGGGGGTGGGAGGAGGGTGTGCGATGACGTCAACACGGACACGGGCGAGCGCTGAGAGAAAGCTGTCTGAAGGCAGAGAGCTGCCTCAGGGAGCTGCAGACCTGAAAATGTTCCAATTAAGTTTTTAAAAACCAGAAAAAAATGTCCGAGCATCACATTCAGGCACCTGAAAATATAGATGATAAAAATGCTGCCCACAGATTTTTACTTTTAATTTCATAACAGAAACTTCATCCCGCACTTGGATGAAGTTTCATGAAAAATGTAAAGGCTGCCAGGCTGTTTCAGCGATGAAACATAGCAGTCAATTGTGCTGTTAATGGGCTTAATTGCCCTCTTAATTGTTGGCAGGCGCACTTCTGACTTTTGTGTGCGTCCACCGAGGGAAATATAGCGCGAGTGCACGATAATGTCGGGATGTTCGCCCCAATGTTATCTCGCGTGATTTCATGCCGATTGGGTCGGGCACACGCCCACCCAATCAATGTAAAATTCAGCCCACTGTTTCAGCCAACATCAAACTACACAATTCTTACAGTGTAAGGCTCAGAGCTCACATCCAGTGGCGTGGCAGAACTGTCGCCAGGCAGATATTTGATTTTGGTGCCGTTTACTTCCCTTTTATTGGGTGGTGGACAGGAAGCACCGGCCTCCAGCCCCGAACTCTTCCGTCCTCAAGTGTGAGGCCGCACCCAAACTTGACTTGCAAGCTGCACATGGAACCCTCCCCTTGCTTGAAAACTCGAAAATTCCAGGCATAGTCAGTCATGAGTGAGGTCTGTGCTTTGGAAAAGGCCCAACTCACATTTCACAAGCCCGAGAGGAAAATCCAGCCCTTGAAGTCTACAATGGATCCCCAATTTTCAAATTTAAGTTGCATTATACCTGTTTCAGGTGGATGGGCTGTTCCCTATTTACAGGCCCACATGAATATGACATCAGGCAGATGTTCAGAGTATCAATGGGTTAGCTAAGGTGCCCATGATAGCATGGTTAGTATGGGATACCCATACACAAGGAAACTACACTGGCATTTTAAATTGTGTCGAATTATTCCCATCTATCTTTGGTCCAATGCCAGACGTAAGCATCCTGTTATGACCAGGTTAGATGGGGTGATATGACTCCTCTCTTGGGTTGGTTATAACAGAGCTTGAATTTTTTTCCAAAAAAAGTGACATTGCCAATTCAATATGTACTTAACTGTGTGTAGCTTGGTGTAAGAATTAAACCAACCGGGCTCCTTGAGTTAAGTACAGAGTTAATTTTATTACTAAAACTCACTCAGCTAAAGATACAGAAATTAACACAGATGTTTGAAATGTACAAATATGTCCAACTAATACAAGACTTAAGCAATTCCCACTAATGCAAGAAACACACACAATTTCCCCAGGGATGCACAAAAGCCATAAAACTTTACAGAATGTCAGATATTAAAAACTTGGTCAAGTCAAAAGGGTAAAGTCAGAAAAATTGCTCATGGATTTTCCGAATGGTTGTTTACAGCTAGAGAGTCACTTTCCATGGTGGCTGCGGTAGTTTTGCTTCTCACTGAAGCAGTCGCTCTGCATTTGTGGTTGGTTAATTCTCTTTTCACTGATGCCATTGGTGTTGTGTTGGAATCCTCCTTTCAGAACTATCAGTTTGCAGCAATGAGGTCTTCTGGTGGATTTTCAAACCACAAACAGGACTCAGCTTTATTGAGAGAGCTTTCAGAGAGGGGTGGTAAGTGGTGTTGCCTTGCTGTCTCTGTGGCTGTCTCTGCCTGTTAGTTCAAATCCAATATATTTTACACCCAAGAGCTGGATCACATGACCTCTCTCTGGTTTCAATCTGGGACTTATCCATTGTCTCTGAGAGCTCCATAGACTCTGTGTCTCCATAAAGTGGCATTTGGCCTTCACAAATGCAACTTAGTAGCTACTGTTTTTAGCACAAAATGTTCTTTTCAAAAAGTTTAATAAATATACAATATGTCTAGCAGATAACAAGACAAATTAATTTTCTACATTGCATATCTTCATAACACTATGTAGGAAGTTTCAGAAGGGATCATACTTACCCACAATTATTTCTAAAATGTTTTAAGTCAAGGGAAAAATCTGGAATACCAATATACTTGTAATAATTGTAAGTTAAACCTTTTCTTACTTTTGGGGATCATGTGACTGTACAGACAAATCAGCCCTAAGCGCAAGGAATCTTGGGGGCGAAGCTCTTCAGCCTTGGTCTTGGAACAAGCATATAGCCTCACCAGGAGCCTGTAAATAAAGTTTACTGTTTCTCACAAGAAACCAGCCGATGAGGATAAATACTGCTGACACAGCACCTTGCCTCGCGAATGTGACTATTTCGATTTTTTAAGGGAAGAAAGCAAAGAAGTGTACTCACCAACAATGCCTCTCTTTGGCAGAATTGACCCATAACGACTCATCCATTGAGGACTGGAGCCAATACATTGAGTGACTAGGTTTCCACTTAGTAGCTAATGAAATAACAGCAGAGGAGAAACAGAAGGCAATTCTCCTAAGTGTCTGCGGGAGCAAAACCTATAACCTAATCCGTAGTTTGATGGCTCCAAATGTGCCAAATTCCAGATCATACACCGACATAGTAGACCTTGTCAAAGGACATTTTCAGCCTAAACCTTCAGTGATCATGCAAAGATTCAAGTTTAACTCTCGAGTAAGGCCCCCCCGGTGAGCCGATCGCTAAGTTAAAACAGTTAATGGAGCACAGTGACTTCAGTGATACTTTAAATGACGTGTTGCAAGATCGCTTGGTTTGCGGCATAACAATGACACCATTCAGCACTGTTTGCTTACAGAAGTTGAGACAGACCTGAAGCATGCCATGGAGATAGCGCTAGCAATGGAGGGTGCTGAAAGGGATACACAGGCTTTGCAGAGTTTGCAACATTCAGACAGCAGGTCAAGCTAAATGAAGTGCACAATACAGATGAGTCAGAAGCTACCTTAGCTGACGTTTATTCGTTACACGATCTGAAGACCAGGAAAACTGAACCAATCACTGTTACACTTCAAGTAAATGGAAAGCCTCTGCTCATGGAGGTGGATACAGGAGCATCAACCACAGTGGCGGAAGAACACATCTTTAAACACCCAGCCATAGAGTTTGGAGAAAACAGCTGCTCAGTTAAAAGTATATACAGGAGAAGCAATACGGGCAAAAGGCATCACCTCAGTGCCTGTAGCATACAGACAACAGACAGGCCAGCTGCCAATAATTGTTGTAACAGGAGAAGAACCTAGCCTTATGGGCTGTGATTGGTTGGAAGAAATCAAACTATATTGGTCAGAAATTTTTCAGGTCAGGGCAAGAAGAGATCTAAATTGACAAGGGAATATGATGGTGTCTTTCAGAATGAAATAGAAGAACCGAAGGTCCTCCACAGGAAGCAAGGATCCCTCAAGTCAGAGTTGGTTCCACAGGAAAATCATGAAAAGAAGCAAAACGAATCCAGTGCCACTCAGAAACTGCTGAAGAAACAGTTGGAAGAAAAACCCAACAGTGGTCAATGTTCCAAGAGGAAGCCAAAAGATACAAACAAGAAACAAGAAGACCTGAAGAATCAGTTGATGAAGACAAAAGAGGCATTAAAAGGAAAAGTCATGGAACTTTCCAAGATGTGAATGGGTAGCTCAACCGAACTGAACCAAGTAAAGATTTCACCAGAGAGAAATTTGGCGGACTGTGAAATCAGAATGAAGGATGAGACAAAAGCCTGAGGCAAACACAAAAAGAAAAAACAGAAATCAAAGCTGAAAAGCCGTTAGGCTATGTGTCCAGAAACCTTTCAACAGCCAAGAAAGGTTACTCTCAAATTGAAAAAGAGAGCTTATCGATTATCTATCGTATTTGGAGTAAAGAAGTTCCATCAATAAAAAACAAAAAACTGCGGATGCTGGAAATCCAAAAAAAAAAACAGAATTACCTGGAAAAACTCAGCAGGTCTGGCAGCATCGGCGGAGAAGAAAAGAGTTGACGTTTCGAGTCCTCATGACCCTTCGACAGAACTAGGTGAATCCCAAGAAGGGGTGAAATATAAGCTGGTTTAAGGTGGTGGGGGGGTGGGGTTGGGTGGGGGGAGAGAAGTGGAGGGGGGTGGTGTGGTTGTAGGCAAAAGCAGTGATAGAAGCAGATCATCAAAAGATGTCACAGACAGCAGAACAAAAGAACACTTAGTTCTATGTGTTCTTTTGTTCTGCTGTCTGTGACACCGTTTGATGATCTGCTTCTATCACTGCTTTTGCCTACAACCACACCACCCCCCTCCACTTCTCTCCCCCCACCCAACCCCAACCCCCCCACCACCTTAAACCAGCTTATGTTTCACCCCTTCCTGGGATTCACCTAGTTCTGTCGAAGGGTCATGAGGACTCGAAACGTCAACTCTTTTCTTCTCCGCCGATGCTGCCAGACCTGCTGAGTTTTTCCAAGTTCCATCAATATTTGCACAGTCAACACTTCACCATAGTGTCAGATCACAAACCACTGTTAGGGTTGTTTAGTGAAGATAAGGCAATCCCACCGATAGTCTCTGCTACAACTCAAAGATAGGCTTTAATTTTGTCGGCATACGAGTACACTTTTATGCACTGTCTGCGTGTGCAAATAGCAAATGCAGATGCCTTCAGTCATCTCCCTTAGCCTGATAGTATTACACATGTTCCAGTACCTCAAGAGGTAGTACTTCTGTTGAATTTCATGGGCTCCTCTGTGTGAGACAAAGAATTGGACAAATCAGGATCTAATTTTAGCAAGAGGCCGTGAACAGGTATTGCAAGGATGGTCAAATGCACAGGTCTCTGAAGAATTAAAACCATTCTTTGCCCATAGATCTGGACTGAGTTGTCAAGATGGTGTCTTGTTATGGGGAGCAAGAGTCGTTATCTCTTTGCAAGGTAGAGAACCATTATTAGGAGAACTTCATTGTGTGCATCCTGGAATTTCGAAAATGAAGATGCTCTTTTCTTTAATTCATTCAGGATATGTGGGCTTCACTGGCTAAGCCAGCATTTATTGCCCATCCCTAATTGTCCTTGAGAAGCTGGTGGTAAGCTGCCATCTTGAACTGCTGCAGTCCATGTGGTGTAGGTACAGTGCTGTTAGGGAGGGAGTTCCAGGATTTTGACCCAACGACATTGAAGGAATGGCGATATATTTCTAAGTTAGGATGGCGAGTGACTTGGAATGGAACTTCCAGGTGGTGGCGTTCCCATCTATCTACTGCCTTTGTCCTTCTGATGGTAGTGTTGTGAATTTGGAAGGTGCTGTCTAAAGAGCCTTGGTGAATTCCTGCATACATCTTGTAGATGGTACACGCTGCTGCTATTGTGTGCCAGTGGTGGAGGGAGTGAATGTTTGTGGATGTGGTGCCAATCAGCGAGCTGCTTTGTCCTGGATGGTATTGAGCTTCTTGAGTGTTGTTGGAGCTGCACTCATCCAGGCAAGTGAGGAGTATTCCATCACAATTCTGCCTTCTGCCTTGTAGATGGTGGACAGGCTTTGGGGAGTCAGGAGGTGAGTTACTCACCGCAGGATTCCTAGCCTCTGACCTGCTTTTGTAGCCACAGTATTTATATAGCTAGTCCAGTTCAGTTTCTGGTCAATGGTAACCCCCAGGATGTTAATAGTGGGGTATTCAGTAATGGTAATGCCATTGAATGCTAAGGGGCGATGGTTAGATTTTCTCTTGTTGGAGATGGTCATTGTCTGACACTTGTGTGGCGCAATTTTTACTTGCCACTTGTCAACCCAAGCCTGGATATTGTCCAGGTCTTGCTGCATTTGGACTTAGACTGCTTCATTATCTGAGGAGCCACGAATGGTGCTGAACATTGAGCAATCATTAGTGAATATCCCGACTTCTGACCTTATGATGGAAGGAAGGTCATTGGTGAAGCAGCTAAAGATAGTTGGACCTAGGACACTACCCTGAGGAACTCCTGCAGCGATGTCCTGGAGCTGAGATGACTGACCTCCAACAGCCACAATCACACAAAGTTATATCTGATGGCCAGGCACAGACAGTGATATAGAAAAAATGGTGAAACACTATCTCCAGCAACAGCAGAAGTAGCCCTTTTCAGCTCCACTGCATCCATGGGAGTGGCCTGGTTGACCTTGGGTTAGGCTACATGTAGACATGTCGGTTCATTTCTAGGTACTTTGTTTCTTGTGATCATCGACACTTATTCAAAGTAGGTGGATGTGTTTGAAGTGAGATCACCTACGTCATTTGCAACCATTGAAAAACTGCGCCAGAGTTTCAGTGTTCATGGTTTACCTAAAGGTACTGTGTCAGATTATGGTACTGCTTTCACTAGCACTGAATTCCAAAGATTTGTGAATCTAAATGGGATTAAACACGTCAAAACAGCGCCGTATCACCTCTCGTTCAATGTGTTAGCAGAAAGAGCCATATGTTTCCTAACAACTTCCACTTCTACTTGATAAGATAACGGTCCCGTTTCAGAGACGTTTGTACCAGGGACACATCTCATTCCAATTGTGAAATTTCAGAAACTGCAGTTGTGAAACTGCAGAAAGAGCAGTACAAACCTTTAAAACAGGCATGAAGGAACAATCAGAGAGAATGTTAGAAACTCGAATTTCAAGATTTCTGTTCAGCTGTTGCACAACTCCTCATGCGACCACTGGTTTAACACCTTCAGAATTGTTAATGAAGAGCTAACTTCGTACAAGATTGAGTCTAGTATTCCCTAATTCGGAGGGGAAGGTGGAAAGAAACCAGGGTAGTCAGAATTTGAATTATGATGTTCATACTAAAAGTCAAGAGTTTGCTGTGGGAGAGACAGTTTTTGTACGAAATTTCACAACTGGACCGGGATGGGTCCCTGGTACAATCGTCTCTGAAACAGGATCGTTATCTTATCAAGTAGAAGTGGAAGACGGGATTGTTAGGAAACATGTGGATCCCTCCAACATGAGAGAAACCTTCAAACAACCAGTTAATCCACATGAAATCAAAGTCCAAACTTTGACCCCTGAGATGTTGGATCGACAAAGAATAGATATACCTGATGTCTCTGTTGAAGTATGCACTGTATATAATAGGGATTAAGATGTTTTTGTAAATAAGAGGATAAAACAAATTTAAAGGGGAGGAAGGTAGTAATTGTAAGTTATACCCTTTCTTACTGTTAAAGGGATCATGTGATTACAGACAAATCAGCCCTAAGCATGGGGAATCTTAGGGGCAGAGGTTTTTAGCCTTGGTCTTGGAACAAGCATATAGCCTAACCAGGAACCTGTAAATAAAGTTTACTGTTTCTTACAAGAAGCCAGCCCTGCATTCCAAGTTTATTACGATACTTAACAAAACACTCATTTGCCCCGCAGATAGCACAGTCTTAACAAAAAAGAGAAATAACAAGCATCTGTGTTCAATTCTCACAATGTCAGCCATGACTCAGTTGGAAGCACTCTTGCCTCTCAGGCAGAAAGTTGTGGATTCAAACTGCAATCCAGATACTTGAGTACAAAAATCTATGCTGATACTCCTGTGCAATACTGAGGGAATTCTACAATGTTGGAGGTGCTATGTTTCAGATACATCATTAAACTGAAGCCAATGTCTGCTCTCTGTAGTTGGCATAAAAGATCCTATGGCACTATTTTGAGGAAGAGCAGCGGAGTTATCCCTGTTGCCCTGATGGATATTTGTCCCATAATCAATATCACAATACAAATTATTTGATCATTATCATATTGCTGTTTATGGGAGCTTGCTAAGTGCAAATTGGCTGTGTGTTTCCTGCATTGCAACAGTGAGTGCACTTCAAAAGTCAACTCCAAATTACTTTACAACACTCCTTAACTCATTGACAACTGATACAGGTACACCATAGGAGATAACCTGAAATTTAAAATATATATGCTTGATCCAGGATTAACAGCTGATTCTGCTGCTTTCCTCTTTGTTATTCCACTAAAACAACACAGATTAAATGCATTGAAAAGAAAGATCAACAGGTTTTCAACAGGATCATTCTGAAGCCACAAATGAAACTCAATAAGCAATTAAGCTTTGAAGATTTTCTGGCTGTTAGGGCAAGATATTCTAATTGAGTTAGATGCCTGGATTAGACTGAAATTACGTTTTGCTCTTTTAGGATATTTGGCATAAGAACATCAATTCAAGAGAACTGATTATATTTAAGCACCTAAAAGCTTATGTTCCATTCTTTACTCAGATGTTGCTATAACACAGCAAGATTTATGACAGAAATGGAGAGTGCCACTTTCCTCTGCAAATATTTTAAAATGTATCTGATTGATTGGTGATTAGAGAAGTGTATGAAGCAAGATCATGCCAAGGGTCTTGTACTTTAAGAACCTGAAGAGATAACAATGTTTGGATACATAATTGTTCCATTAAGATTTTACTTAGGAAAGGCAATGTCAAGTGGTTTAAAGGTTGGGGCAATTAGCTCTTTCTTCAATGATTCATGTTCACTGTGTGTGATCAACAATAGGAAATTAATACCACTCTCTATTGTCTTCATAACTGTTTTTGCAGAGGGAAATTGTCCAGAGACAGAGAATCAGACAACCAATCAGAAATCAGCATTGAGGCATAAATGCCTCACTGTAATCTCCCTTTTAACAGGTTCTGCATTATGAGAACAGTGGGACTGTCCTTATTGCTGTTATCATATGTTAGAGAAGAGGAATGAAACCCTGTTATAACAAACTAATTATAGTGGAACAATTTCCAAAAGTCCTAAAGCACTTATTGGCTCCGTATGTAGCGAAACTATTTTGTTTTTTCCTTTTATTCCTCATGCCATGCAACATTTCAACTAGTTAGAAGGCATTGCATTTATTAGACAGAGCAGCTGATTATAACATTCAGGCATCTTAAAGTCCCTGAAAACAAGCAGATTATTTTCAATGTGTATTCATGATTATAGGTACAAACACAAAGGTTAATTTGTGCACAGCAAGATTCCACAAACAACAAAACAAATTATGAAGAAGAATTATACGGACTCGAAACATTAACTCTGGGTGGAATCGTCCCAGTTTTGCACTGAGTGTGGTAGCGGCGGGAGAAATGACGTTTTATCTGCAGGCAGTAATGGAAGTTTTTCACGAAATATAGTCCCAATCCTGGTGCATTAATTATGTATTCCCTGGAAATATGCCACATTGATGGTGGGCAGGCTGTCACTCACTGTTTCATCACGACGGGCACCATATTTAAAATGCAGCCATGCATACACCCCCCAGTGCTTCCAGCCCATAACTGCTGCAAAGAAGACATGGCTCCAAAAGGCAAGAACACGAGGATGTCTACCGCTGACCTCACTGTTGCCATAGGCACAGTCAGCACAATGGTGAGTGAGGTGCCTAATGTGGGCCACTTCATCCCCCGGTCTGGGACCTCTCCATGGCAGCAACCCCACCTCCAACCCCCTCCTCCCCCCCCACCAAGGCCCTGCAATTTAATGACACGCCCCTCGAGCACCTTTTGGACAACATGGAGGCCTGCCGTGATATCCTTTACCCCTGCTCTGGCTGCAGGTTGGGCAGCAGCATCATTAATCCAGCATGGGAGGCCGTGGCAGTGGTGGTCAGTCCCAATGCCCTGCAAAAGAGGTCAGCCATCCAGTGCCGCAACAGGATGAATGGTCTCATCCATTCCACCAGGGTAAGTCACTCTTCTCATCACTCAACTCACACACTCATAAACCCATCACACAGCCAAAGGGAATCTCAAACCTCAAGGGACAACACTACTAACTTTCACACACACCCCCACATATTCCTCAGGCTCATATCCTCTGGATCTTGCGTCCTCATCCCATCCATGTCTCCGCTCACCACACAAACAGCCCATGCATGCCATATGTTCTGCTCACACTCTTGCCATCTGCTTTCATGCAGGAGAAGCCTGCTCACATCAGCAGGGAGAGGGCCCAAGCCAGAGTTGAAGTGGTCCACATTAGGCACCTCACTCACCATTGTGTTTACTGGTGAGGATGTGGATTGTGTTTACAGTGATGGTGAGGTCGGCGGTAGACACCCTCGTGAGGATCCTCCACCACTTCATCCCTCTCTCAATGCAACTGTGACTGCTCTGTCTCCTGCTTTTAACTGTGCTGCAATGCACTAATTATCTCTATTTTGGTTCACAGGGCTCTGCCAAGCGACCAACATACTCAGCCAGCCAGTCCCTCAGCTCCATCCAAGTCCTCAATTTCAGCCAAGAGGACTCCTCCTCCATTAAAGAGCTGGAAGTAAGCAGCCTGGAAGACCTGTCACAGCACTTACCCACACCATCAACCAACTCAGAGAGACACACCTCGATGGGACCTAGATCTAGAGCAAGCTCGGGTTCACAATCTTGTGGTCACTACACGGTCACGTGCCCACAGCAAGAGGAGGCAGGTTCAGCTGAGCTCCCCAGCACTCGGAGGACTGCTGGGGAAGAAGCATTTGTCAGGTCTGAATCGGATGACGAATCTCTAGTTTTGACCTTCCAACTCACCCTGCAGAGTCAGCATAATGTGGAGGAACATCGCACAGAGCTGTTGGAAGCCCTCAACAGAGTGGCAGGAGAGTCGGAGGAGCACATCTGCCTGAATCCTGATTAAGTGATGCCCACATGTGCATATATGGAGACCCTGGTCCAGCGAAACATGGAGATGGGTGCAGACCTGCAGTCCACCACGGTAGCCATGGGTGGGTTCCTGCAGTAGCAATGCGAGAAGGGAAATAGGCATCTTGACGTCCTCCCAGGTGCTCCATCCCCTCAAGGAGTCTGGCCAGGATCCTCGGGCACCCGAAAGGAGGAGGAGTGGCAGCTGGACACCCTGGGTCATCCACTCAGGAAACTCAGAGGCTGTCCACTCCCTCTGAGTCCCCTTTGCCTGTGACCCCCCTCAACCTCGTCCTCTGTCACTGCAGACGGAGCAGCTGGCCCACAGGAGCACAGCCAAATTAAACTTGGGCCCCCAAGACCTCGGTTCTCCAGAGGACCCAAGCCCAGGGCATTAGAGGCTGTAGGACCAACCATTGCGCAGGCTGTCTCCATCCCTGCTGCAAATGTTAGGGCAGCAACTAACAAAAAGCGTTCAAAAGTTGAGAAATTCTGATCACAGTTGGTTGCATGGGTGAACACATTTTGTGACTTTATAATCTGAAAATATATTCGCTTTCACTGAATAATGTGTAATGGTGTCTTTCAACTTCATTTAAAGGTTCTGCAAGTCCTCCCACTACATTCTGGAGGGAGAAGTGCCTCAGTGGCAAGGCCTTTTGGAGCCTTGTGCAAGCACTCTCCCATGTATGCGGATCCTTCCTGTATCACACTTATCTCAATGTCCTGAGCATTTTCAATGCTGCTTGCTGGAGTTTACTTTCAGTTGTCCATCTGAGCTGACCTGCATCTCCGCCTACCCACTGATCACGCTCCCATGCAGCACCTGATCTTGCCCACCACAACTCTCGTTTCACTTTCGATTTAGCCAGCATGATAGTAATACAGTTTTTCCTTCGTTCCCCTGCCCTTGCCCCTCCCCCAGTCACCCATTTCCTTTCCCCTAACACTGTCGACCCCCCTGGCATAACCTTCTACCTCCCTCCATGACCTACCAGCCATAGCCCTTTCCTTTTGAGGATGTCCAGGTGAATGCGCACGTTCCCTTCCTTCCTGAAAATCCCACCCCAATCCACATTCACCTCCCCGGCCTCCTCCTTCCCACCCCCAGGGTCCGTATCTGCCTCCAAGTCCCCAGCAACCACCCTCGCCATTCCTTCTACCAATACCATCCCTCCCACCCTGCTGCCTCACTCTGCCCTTGGCCATTCTCATAATTCCATCATACCACGTACACACCCACCATCAGTTTGGTCCCCAGGAGACAGTCATGGACTCATCAGAGTCCTCCCTTGCGCATTCACCTGGACAATCCCCCTCTGGGCTCCTTCCCCCCTCCAGAACTCCTTTCCCCCATGGACTCTCCCTCCTTAGTCCTTAACTCTCCCCCCCTCCACCCACTCTGGCCTCCGCCCCTCACCCCCATCTCCCCAGTTGCCTTCTTCTCCCCCATTACCCCCTCCTCCCCCACCCCATAGTCCCTCCCCCCGACACCTTCATTCCCCCTCCCAACCTCACCCCCCGAAACCTTGCTCCCACTCTCTCAACTTCACCCCCTGGATACCTTCATTCCCCAATACCTTTGTTCCCCTCCTCCCACCAGCACCTTCCTCTCCCAGCTGATCCTAGACCTTCCTTTCCACCCCCTCGACCATCATCCGTTGTGGGCTCAACTGTGACTTTCCAACTTCCATGAGCTACTTCGCAGCAGAGCCATGTCCATGAGAATCCACCCGGCATGCAATGGACTTTCCTCCAGTGTGCCATTTCTGTCGGGCTTCAGCTCCTCGGATGTCTGTGCTGTGAGCAAAGTCTTGTCGGTAAGACCCAACTTCTGCATGTCACACTTGTCAAGACGAGTTCTGCATCCGTGTGTTTTCTCTCCGACGTGGGCGGACAATCTAGCATGGGGAGGATGATTCTGGTGAGCTGGCCTTATAATGATATGCAGGTGTATTACAATGAAGTTCCTGACGTCTGATGGCAGCCCACCATTAGCAGGCAGAGCGGAAGATTGCAAACTGGTTTCAATGACATTGTGAAACCGATTTTTGGCCTTCTCCTACTCACCCTGCCGAACACACCCGACGCCAGCAGGCATTGACTATTCTGCCCTCTATTTCTCTCTCCACAGATGCTGTGTTTTTCCAACATTTTTGTTTTTATTTATAACAAATGATGATCTATTTTTGGTGCTTTTGGTTGAAGGAGGTATTTTGGCCTGATCAATGGAATGAATTTTTAATCTTTAAATAGTGCTGTGAGATCTTTTATAACAAACTGAATAGGAACACAAGGTCTCATTATCAACACATCATCCAAAAGACGGGGCAATGCTGCACTGTCGGAAGTCTTGTGTCACAGATAAGACACGAACCAGGCTTCATTCACCTATTCAAGTCCACATAATTATTCAGTGCTAACCTTCCTGCAGAAATTATATTAGCTGCAGGCTGATTCATTTTTCAACAGTCAGAAGCTTTTCATTTCTATTAGAGAAACTGATTTCTGATAGCAGATGGAATGTAGAGCATTTGCTGAAATTCGATCTTATCAAAGGGGAACAGAAAGTCTAAATAGGTCACAATCAAAATGTTATATGATGGAAACTGATTCCATGGCTACAAGAAAATTTGGCTTCGGTATTTGCATACACAACAAAAGTGATTGCTTTTCAAATTTAATTCTTTGAATGATAACCTTTAATGTACCCTGAGAATGTGATAATGCATGATGTAAATTGAATAACAAATTAATTATTTCAGAATTTCATTCCTGCTGAAAGGCAGTTGCTTTTAATGTCTTTCACAACAAAAGACAGTGACTAGGAAAACAGAGTAGAATCGCTCGTGACAGCTTGGCACAATTGGTAACCATTCTTTCCTCATTCAGAGGTTGTCCTCCTGGTCTTTCTCAAGGACAAAAGCACTTAATCTAGTGTAGTAATGAGGAGGTTTGCAATATCCTGTAAACTGAGGCCCCATTGCCTACTTAAGTGATTCCGATATATTTTAAATGTAGGATAGCGGTATCTGAGGAGAAACAACAATTTTTCATGATGTCCTGGCCAACATTCATCCGTCAACCAGCATCAAGGAAAGAAGAGCAATTGGTCATTAATCTCATTGCTGTTTGTGGATCCTTGATGCATGCAAACCATTGACATCTTCATCTATCAGCATTTACTGCACTTTAAAAAATAAGTTAATGGGTCAGGAATGGCTCACACTGTTATAGAATCATAGAATGGTTACATCAAAGAAGGAGGTCATTGAGTCTTGTTGTGTCCAATGAGACTAGCTCCCTAAGAGCTAGTCAGCTAGTCCCACTACCCTGCCTTTGCGCCCTGGCCTTGAAAATTTATTCTCTTTAGATAATCATCCAATTCCCTTTTGAAATCCACAATTGAATCTGCCAGAATGACATTTACGGTTAGTGCATTCCAGATCCTAACCACTTGCTGCATAAAAACGTTTTCCTTCATGTCACCCCTGATTCTTTTGCCAATTAATTTTGATTGATGTCCTCTGCTTCCTAACCCTTCTGCTAATGGGAATAGTTTCCCATTTAGTCTGTCCAAGCTCCTCATGATTTTGAACACCTCCATCAAACATCCTCTCAAACGTCTCTCCTCTAAAGAGAACAGACACAACTTTGCCAATTTATCCACATAACTGAAGTTTCTCAGCCCCAGAATCATTTTTGTAAATCCTCCCTGCACCCTCTTCAATGCCTTCACAGTTTTCCTGAAGTGTGATATCCTGATTTGAACATAATACTACAGTTGAGACTGAACCATTGCTTTAAAAGGTTCTCTCTATTTATTTACCAAATTGGACAACACCTTAGATGAATACTGACAAACAACTTGGCATTGAAAATTAACTTTTACACTTATGGGGCCTCATTCCTTCAGATCCTAATTGTGTTTGGAGATTTTTTTTAATGTAATTTTTTTTCACTTCTTTGTCTATTATCATTCTCTCTTGACCCAGTCTTTCTTTTGCTTTCTATACCTGATTTGACACTGAATTCACTATTCTAACTTACATAACATATACAAGGTTCACTGCAGCAACTCATCAAGCCTTCTTCGACAGCACCTTCCAAAGCTATGACCTCTACTGCCTAGAAGAGCAAGGGCAACAGACACATGGGAACACCACCACTTATGAGTTCCCCTCCAAGCCACATAGCATCCTGACTTGGGACTATATAACCTTCCATCACTGCCCTGGTCAAAAACTTGGAACTCCTTCCTAACAGTACTGTAGGTGTAGTTACAACACATGGACTGCAGCGGTTCAAGAAGGCAGCTTACCACCAACTTCTCGAGGGTAATTAGGGATGGGCAACAAATTCTAGCCTTGCCAACTACACTCACAACGCATGAAATAATTTTTAAAATACTGGTATGGAGTCTGTGTTGTTAATAATAATACTTCAATCTGATTGGTTAGACAGTCATAGCACTGTATAGCCCATTCACAAAGGTCCCAGATGCTCTGTAGATTTGATTTCTAACTTGCAGTAAGTTTCAGTGTAAAAGGTCATAGAAATTAAATGAGCAAGGGCAGGTCTAATTGTGGCACAGGACTGATGGGCCAAATGGCATCCTTCTGTGACATAGGGTGGAGTTTTCCCTCTCGAGACAAAGTCCCATGATGGGGACGGGGAGTGATTCCCGCTGCAGAGACCACCGGGAACTCGCACCATAGCGCATGACCCCACCCTCATTAAATATGCACGTGGGGTTTTGCGAATGTAGGGGGAAGAAAGTAAATGAGAATTTATGGTAAGGGAGATTTCATTATAAGGGAATGAATTACTTAAATTGGAATCAAGAGGCAGGCCAGCACAAATCAGTAAATCAACAATTAAACAGTTAAACCAGACGAACCTTATACACTCTCAAACTTTGTACACCCTCAGGGTTTGCATTCACCAGCAAGGTCCTGGGAGTTAGACTGGAGTCAGAGGATGGCAATAACATAGATTAAGTGTGTTCTTCAACAGATAGGTGAAGGACAGATGGTCCCAGCTTAGATAGGAAGGCAGGTCTCTGCCTGGGTGAAGGTAGGGTCAGGTGATGCATGTACCTTTGTACCAGAGACTTGTCTGTTTAATGTAAACCTATATGTTGACAAGATCGGAATCTGGAGGATGTTCTTGTATGTGATTAATAATGTATAAATATGTAGAATACTTGTAGTTTAGCAGAGTGCTATCTCAAGCTGCATTGAGATGGTTCTCCCCTTGCAATTGCTCGAATAAACGAACATAACCTGTACCTGAGTCTCTTGTGGTCCATTCATCAAAGACACCACATCAGCGGCATTTCGCACAGAGAAGTGGGGTTGGATGGCTTGAGTCCCACCATTATACCCAGGCGTCAGTTTTAAAAGGTGTGCGGACATAACTGATCCACCATTGAAGAAAGATGATGGACCTCCTGAAGAAGGAAGATGGTCCTCCTGAAGAAAGCGATGGACCTCCAGGATCACACTGAAGCTGGAAGATGGACCTTCTCATAGACACTGAAGATCCACCTGATAGATGCTCCCCCCGCCCACTGCTGCGTGTTCCAGGGGCCATGGTTGCTGGAGACTTCCATCCAGACGCAGCCCTAGGCCTTCTTCAGGTAAGTGCTGATATGTATATGCCACGCTGGTCCAGACATGTTCTCGACCAGCATATTTTGCACTGGAAAGTGGGGGGGGGGGGGGGGGGGGGGGGGGTGTAGCACGGGAAAATTCCACCTTCTAACTTTCTAATGAATGGCAGGTGTTATTAAATCACTGGCTATGATAAATTCTGACTGAATTACGTTGATGTGCTTAGAGAAATTAATTAGATGTTGTAAACAAAAAGAAATAATTTGCATTTTTATAGAACCTTTCACATCCATAGAATGCTTCAAAGTGCTTTTAGCCAATGAATTACTTCAGATGTGCAAGTCTACAATTACTTGAGCATCCACTGTTTGTGATTCTGTTTAACCCAACTCCAATTCAGCCTCTATGGCACACATACAATTCTGATAAATTAACAATGAATTTACATTAATTTTGCAGAATTACCACTAAACTAACTTTAATCCATCATATTCCTTACTTCTTGGATTGAATTGTGACACATTCTTCCCCACTTTACTGCTATTTTATATCCATAATTAATTATTATTGTTAAAATTGTTGCAACCACCACAATCAACTTATTAGATTTCTTTCAGGATTAGTGTTGAGCCTGGGTTTTGAAAGGGAAAGTCTATTTTTCAATTAATAAAGAATTTTGTTTTTAAGCTAACATTCAAATTTTGTCTTAAAATCTTTTATGTTCTCCCCACCCCCACTAGAGCTATACCTTGAGTGCCCTACCATCCATTCTTAATTAGCACATTCATTTAGATAATATCACCAACTTTAACACCTATGTGTTCTATTGTTGTTGACATCTTTTGATGATCTGCTTCTATCACTGCTTGTTTGTCCCTACAACCACACTCCCCCTCCACTTCTCTCTCTCTCTCTCTCCACCCCCCGCACACACCTTAAACCAGCTTATATTTCAACTCTTTCTTGGACTCGAATTCAAGTTCTGTCGAAGGGTCATGAGGACTCGAAACGTTGACTCTTTTCTTCTCCGCCGATGCTGCCAGACCTGCTGAGTTTTTCCAGGTAATTCTGTTTTTGATTCAAATTTTGTCTATTGGTAGGAAAATAATGAGCTGAAATGTTCGAACTAATTAAAGAGAATTTAATTAAAATTTTTCATATCAATGGATAAGACCCAATTGTTTGTGTAAAATGACCTGCTGGGCGTCTGGAATACAACATACACCTCTGCACAAATTATACTGGCTACAGGCTGACTCATTCTCCAAGAGCCAGGAGCTTTTTATTTATTGTATAAAAAAAACAATTCAAGCATTGCAGAAGAAATGTAGAGCATTTATTGAAATGAGATCTCATCAGTGAAAATGAAAAAGCCTAACTAGGTCACAAGCAAAAAGTTAATAGCAGAAACTAACTTCAGAGGTTTCAAAACAGATGCTCATTAAGAACAGTCCACAGAAAGGTAGTTTAAAATTAAATTGGTCGATCCTCAAGTATCCAATCTCCCTCAATTCGGTTGTCTCACATGGCATTGCACACACCAGGGAGCAAAGACCAAATTTGGTCTTCAA
The DNA here is from genome assembly GCF_017639515.1 of Carcharodon carcharias. Lineage (NCBI taxonomy): Eukaryota > Metazoa > Chordata > Chondrichthyes > Lamniformes > Lamnidae > Carcharodon > Carcharodon carcharias. The sequence goes on along the minus strand of NC_054488.1, from coordinate 32,575,810 downwards.
GCAAAGGATGGTTAGGGGGCAGGGAGTAATTGAATCAGGGTGTGCAGATATAATTCACTACCAATTTTAACATCATATTTAGTTTCCTTAATTTTTAACATTTTTCAGTTGGTTATTTGTTTGGTTAAATGGCAAAGAACATAGCAATTCAGGAAGAGTTTCTTCGCATACAAGGTAAAGAGCTGAGAGGTGCAAAACCAAGGTAGCACAGAGATAAAAACAAAAAACTGCGGATGCTGGAAATCCAAAACAAAAACAGAATTACCTGGGAAAACTCAGCAGGTCTGGCAGCATCGACAGAGAAGAAAAGGGTTGACATTTCGAGTCCTCATGACCCTTCCACAGTTTTTCCAGGTAATTCTGTTTTTGCAAGGTAGCACAGTGTTGCCACTGATGGAAGGGATAATTTTAGCAGGCTAAGTATTACATAGCCAGTGCCCAGTATAAATGCAGACTCAGGAATTTATAATCAGTAAGACTGACAACAGGAAGCAAGATATTGTCAACAGGAACCGTGCAGATTTTCAAATTATTCATTATATATATTTTAAAAAGTAATATGTGCACACTCATTCTACTTTTCTTGTTCGTCAGAATTATTTTGTATTATGATCTGATATTCTTCTGTCATGTCTGCAAATTTTTCAAAGCATACAGTTTGTTTAGGTTTCTCTTATTTAACTTGCATGCCTCCAGAAGATAAATAGTATTGTGGTTCTATGAATTACACTGCTTATTTTTGCCCACCTACTTTCTGATGCTGCCTGCCTCTCCCTTCCACGAACGGATCTTTCAAGAGGCCCAGACTCACCACCAGTTTGCCTCACGAGTATATCCATTCTTAATGCTCATCCACAGGCCTAGTACCTGTGTCCATTCTGTCTGCACTACCCAACATCCCTGCTATTTGCTTTTGTACTTTAATTTGCTTTTTATGCTCGGCTGCTTCCACTTATGTTGCAGTCACCATTAGAGGTCTCAGATATCTCGCTAACCCACATTCCTCATCTCATCCTTCTTCTTTGTCAGTTTCCCAGAAATATGTTTTTTCTGAAGGATGCATTGTAATAATGGGCAGACTGGTGAAATGAAAAGACACATAGCAGATGAAAGTTAATGCAGAGAAAAATGAAGGAACACATTTTGGGAGGATGAATGAGAAGAGGCAGTATGAACTAAATGGAACAGAGGGACTTGGGATTCACATATAGAAACTTTTGAACATGGCAGGCAACGTTTATAAATCACAGAGATAAAAACAAAAAACTGCGGATGCTGGAAATCCAAAACAAACGTCAACTCTTTTCTTCTCTGCCGATGCTGCCAGACCTGCTGAGTTTTTCCAGGTAATTCTGTTTTTGTTTAAGATCTCTGGGGTACCTTCCAAGCTGCGGCAGGGGCACACAGCTTAGCAAGAACAAATACATTTAAAAACTGCATCTTAATATTAGTTCATGGTAGCTACATTAACCATCTATATCATTTCTGTTTACTCTCAAAATTCCCCAAGTCAAAAAGAGTTTAACATATGCTACTGTCAAGACCGTAATCTGCCAAAATTCAAATACAGTGTTTTCATAAACATGCTTACCGCTAGTCTCACCTAATTTTTTGAAACCATAAGGCAAACTGCTAGAGAGCATTTCTCTATTCTGGGAATGGTACAGTTATTGATAGCATTAATTAAGTCGAAATCTATCTTAAAAATATAAAACAGAAACAAAGATCTGTTCAATGTCATTTAATCAGTGCAAGTACATATTTTTAAATATGATCTGAATATTGAATATAATGATTTCTAGTTAACAAACAAAGACAACCCATCAGCTATAGAAAGCACTGCAGCAGCCACATTCTGGGAAAGCTGGGAAAGTGACCTTTAGACATATTATGCAGCTATTTGGCAAGTACTCATTTCTCGTTGCTCATATCAAATTTCATAATAACCATCTGACATACTTTTGACAATTAGTTAATTTCAAAAATTGAAACATTTAACTAAATGGGGATCAATTACAGAAATGCCACCATGCAAAAATTGCATCCAGCACTTACCTCCATACACCATCACCCCACTATCCCCTCCAGCTCTCCTTCAGATATCTCCATACCCCAGCTCTCCCTCTCCCTCCGATATCTCCCCAAATCCCTGCCATCAACACCACCCCACCCTTGACACTGTAAACCACACACCTCCCCACCACCCCCACCTCATGATCTCTACCCTGAGCTGCCACTTGAATTCCCAATCAGGATTTCAATCATGAAACAATATGCACTTGGATTTTAATAGTGTCTTGAAGTTGGCAAGCCAACCCAATCACATTTACAATGGGGAAGGAAGAGCAAAAATAAATTTTAAAAAATAAAGGAGCTTGGTAGGAGAGTCTGATAACACTTCACAAAACATTTATTTTAGGTAGGAAATTTATCTTGGTGATATGGCTAGAGAATAAAATGATCATATTCAGCTTAACGGAAAAAAATTGCATTTCCAAAACTGCAGGTGGCATATTAATATGTAAATGAGTACACCCAAATTCACCTCACCATGACTTCGGTAGAGCTGTTATTGTCTGCATTAAAATAATAGAGGAATTTCAGATGACTGCATAAGTATTTGGAAGTCATGGAGTTGTCCCAAGATATAATTTCAAAGCCTATAGAATCACATGTGTTAGATCAGCAATGACGGCTCAGAAACAGTGAAATATCGCAGCAAAACATTTAATTTTAAGCTACAAGTACAATATTCATAAATAGCTATGAACTTATGTGCACAGCAAACAAATTACAATGACTATGGAGGTGAAATGATTATATCAAAGTTAATGTATTCATTAGGACAATTGATAGCTCTTTGCTCAACACTTATTAATATAAATGTTATGCTAATCAAGTTAAGGGTCGAGACCGCTAGTACTATCTTCTAATTATTGAACTCAGTGTCAGCAGTAAGTGCACCCACATCAGATGCAGAAGTTTGCAATGACTTCCATCTGTCAAATGTTACATTTTAGCAAACCATTAAACATTTGATTGATAAAGCCTAACATTTCAAATGCACCCTCGCCACCCTGCTCCCCACCAACTTGATACCTCTACTAACCACAACATCCAACTTCATGATTTTTCAGTGTGAAATCAGTTAGCACAAATAAAGACGTTTTTCTTGACCAATATAGAACTCAATTCAGCTTAGTCTAAAGGAGAAAAAAATCTGTTTACGACTATAAGGAGACAGAGATTCCTCACACCCATCTAAACTGCAACTTACCTAGGTTCTGAGGTGAAAACTTTGCATTCTCTCTTGCAGCAGATAACCTTGAGTAGAATTATATTCATGGAACTGAGTGGTGCAGTAAATCGAGGGAGGATGGGTACTCAGTCTTCTTTTAGGAGGATACTAGCAGAGAAATGGAACATTACATCTGTCATTACATTCACGATTAAGGCAAGTGCAAAGATCATAAAATTAATCTTGTAATTAGGCCAATTATGATGAATTAACTTGGAAACATTTTGATAGCACCATTACTAAGATTAAAAGGACAACAAGATTAAATGCAAGTTGCATCCAACTTTAAATTTAATTAAGATTATACCTTCCAACAGTACAAGCAGGTGTTAGTTTGACTGTCATTTTTAATTGAACCCTTAAATTCTAAAAATAGAAAGCCAGTCAGTTCAAGATACTTTAATTTGCACACAAGTTTAAAATGTGTTGGCTTGAGAGAATTAAGCATTATCTTTTACTCTTGATCACTCTTCATTAGTCAAATGAATCATTGGATTTTTGTTTTCAGTCAAGGGTATTTTGCATTACTTTGGAGATTTACTATTGCATTATAATTGGTGGACTCTTGGTTGAGCGCTTGCTGCCTGGAAAAGAAAAATTGCCTGCAAACCTATATTTGCTTAGACAGGAGTTTCCAATTGCTGTTCAAAATAGATTGCAAGCGATTAACTGTCATTTGTTCCCCTTTGAAGTGGCTGTGTAATTTCAAAAGAATGACATGATCAGTTTAAGGGAGCAATTTGCCAAATTGGTCCTTATAATGATATATAAGCTATTATTGATGTTACTGGACTTCAGTAAGTGTCAGTAACTCATATCAAATAAAACTGTAAACGCTGAAATCAAATAAAACAGGAAATGCTCAGTGCTTCTATCAGTATCAATAAGGCAAGTTAACATTTCTGACAAAGGGTCTAAGTCAACAACAAAAACTTGTATTTATGTCGCACATTTAATGTAATAAAACTTCTCTAGTCACTTCACAGGACACCATAAAACAGAATATGAAACTAAGCCACGTAAAAAAGATACTAGGCCCAAAAATGTTGGTTTTAAGGAGTGTCTTAAAGAAGGAAAGCGAGGTACAGAGACAAAGAGTTTTGGGAGGGGTTGGAATTCTGAGCTTATATGGCCATTGCAGCTTAAGGTACAGCCACCAATGGTCAAACAATTAAGATCAGGAATGTTTAATGGGCCAGAATTAGAGGGACACAGAGATCTAAGGAGGTGGTTTTGGGGCTGAAGGAAATTACAGAGATAAAGAGGGTTGAGGCCATGGAGGAATTTGAAGACAAGATAGTGAATTTTAAAGTTGAGGCGTCACTTAACTGGGAGACAATATAGGTCAGTAAGAACAGGGGTGTGGGTGAACAAGACTTGGTGCCCACTAGGACACCAGCAACAGGGTTTTGGCCAGCCTCAAGTTGCTAGAGGTTAGATCTTGGGATGCTGGCTAGGAATGTGTTAGAATAGTTAAATCTAGAGGTAACAACGGCACAGATAAGTGTTTCAGCAGCAGATGAGCTGAGATGAGGATGGAGTCGGGCATTGTTGCAGAGGTAGAAATAGACAGTCTTAGGAATGGTGCGAATATGAGGTGGAAACTTGTCTTCAAGTCAGATATGATATCAAGGTTGCAAAAAGTCTGGATCAGCCTGAAACAGTTGCCAGGGAAAGGGATAGAGTCAGTGACTAAGAAGCAGAATTTGTGGTGGGGACCAAAGACAGTAGCATCAGTCTTCCCAATATTTAAGTTGGACGGAATTTCTACTCATTCATTACTGGATGGTAGACAAGCAGCCTGAGAATTCAGAAAATGGAAGAGTTAAGAGAGCTAGTGGTGTGGTTGAGCTGAATAGAGTCATCAGCGTTCATGTGAAAACTAGCTGTGTTTTTGGATGATGTCTCCAAGGTGCAGCATATATATGAGAAATAGGATTGAACCTTGGAGGACGCCAGAGGTAACGGTGCGGGAGTGGGAGGAAAAGCCATTACAAGTGATTCTTTGGCTATGATTATATAGCTAAGAATAGAACCAGGCAAGCGCTACCCCATCCAACAGTGGAGTAGAGTTGGAGGAGGATGGTGTCATTCAACCATGTTAAAAGCTGTAGCAGGTTGAGAAAGATGAGGAGAGATAGTTTACATTTGTCACAGTCACATAGGATGCCACTCATGTTTTAAAAGCCATCGCATAGATTTGGGAGATAACACGTTCAAGGACTTTGGAAAGGAATGGGAGTTTGGAGATGGGGCAGTAGTTTTAAAGGACGGAGTGATCAAGGACTTTTTTTGAGAAAAGGAATGATGACAGTAGATTTGAACGAGTGGCAGACAGTATCTCAGGAGAGAGAGCCATTTGCGATATTAGCTAACATGGGAGTCAAGAAGGGAATTTGGGTGGTCAGAAGTTTAGTAGAAATAAGATTGAGGGAGCAAGAGATGAGTCTCATGGTCAAGGTGAGCTCAGAGAGACCATCAGGGGAAATAGGAGAAAAACTAAAGTTACAGGTTAAGAGCCAGAATAGGGTGGAACTTTAGAGGAAGTATGGACTGGTGGGCTAGTGGAGGGGAGGGATCTGACAGAGGATGCTGATCACGTGGCCCCAATCTAGGTGACAAAGAAGTCCATGAGCTCCTCACATTTGTTGTTGGAGTTGAGAGTGGAGGATACAGGGGACTGGAGTTTAAGAAGACATTGTGCAGTAGAGAAAATGAGCCAGAGGTTAACTTTGCATCCCACAATGATTCTGGAATATTGAACAGTTTTGACGGATGAGAACAGGACCCAGTAGGGCTCTATGTGGTTCAGCCAGATCTGGCAGTGAATGGCTAAACCATATTTTTTCAAGCCTGCGTCCTTTGGACTTAATGGAGAGGAGATGAGGGCCATTCCAGGAGGATTGGCCAAAGTGAGAGAGAGTGATAGTTTTAATGGGGACTAAGGCATTGAAGATGGAAGTGAGCATGTGGTTGAACAGATCAGTAGCTGCAGAAATATTGTGTCAATTGGAGGGTCAACGGCTAGATATTTGGAATTTTAGGCCAGGATTTTCCAGTCATTGGGCGGCCTTGGCTGGGATGAGCAGGAGCGGCTGCGAATTGGACCACCACCTGAAATCAGGCCGTGACCGCCATTTCACGCTCGCTGGCCAATTAACAGCCAACCAGCATGAATCGTGCACTGCAGCGCTCAATGCTGCCTTTTTGGGGGTTGGGGAGAGGAGGGCAAGTGTGGAACTTCGCCCGTGCGCGTGGATCTGCGCAGTAAAAGCTCACTGAGGTACAGAGCTGCTTCAGAGAGCTGAACGTTTATTAAAATAAAAAATAAAGAATTTTAAAATGTTAACAACGTCTCCCCATGTGACTCTGTCGCATGAACAGGACATGTTACAACTTAATTCGAAATTTTTAAAAAAAATTTTAAATCACTGATCGAAACCTCATCCTGCCCGTGGATGAAGCTTGGCAAAAAATCCAAAGGCATTTTCACCTGCCTGACAATCATAAGGTTGGACGGGCAGCAAAAAATTTCATTTAATTAGCTCTTTAATGGCCTTAATAGGCCTGTTCATTGCCAGCGGGCAGGCTGCTGACTCCTACACGCACCTGCCAACCGAAATATCCTGCAATTGCACGATGACACTGGGACGGTCACCCGATGTCATCACGCTTCATTTTACATTCGTTCGGGTCGGGCGCGCACCTGCCCAATGAGCTCAATATTCTGCCCTTAAAGTGCATTCGCAAGTGAATTGGGAGTGAGATTTTTTCTAGGGGTGGAGACAGAAGGAAATAGTGTTGGGAGGGGGAACGTGGATGTGGGTAGACAACAAAGTGATCAGGCACGGCCTTATCTTTGATTAATATGATGGGTGTAGCGAGGCTACGTGAGATGGAAAGATTAAGGGGATGACAATGAATATAGTTTGGGGATTTTACAGGAAAAGAAAATTGCAGGAGGATAGGAGAGCAGCAAACTCAGAGAACGAGATGGAGGTTGAAATCATCTAGGAGAAACCACCCATTGTAGAGGCTGGGAAAGGAAAGCCGTGAAGATAATTCGGTGAGAAAATTGGCATGGTGCTTGGGCAGACAATAGAGAACAAGGATTTTAAATGATATGTAAACGGGTGGAACAAGATGAGATACTTAAAGGAGGAGAAAGTGCCAGAGGAGTAGATGGACAGACCAAGGTGTGATTTGAGATAAGAGCCACAACACCACTGTGACTGTCACTGGATCGAAGAAAGCGGTGGATGTTCTGAGCTTGGTCTTTGTATGTTGGACTCCAGGCATGGCACTTGGTTCTTAGACAGACTGTAGACATGGGGTGAATTTTCTGTGCCTACTGTCATTGGGCATGTTCAGTGGCGTGAGCAGACAATATGGTCAGAAGGCCAAAAGTTGGTTTCACAACGTTGTGAAACCTGTCTGCAATCACCCGCTCAACCTGTCGATGGTGGGCTGCATTTCCCTCCATCGGACATTGAGAACCTCTTTGTAATATATTTGCATTTCATTATAAGGCCAGCCTGCTGGAATCTTCCCCCCTTTCTGGATTGTCCACCCACATCAGCATGATTGCATGCTAACATGTTTCAGAATAGCTTATGCCGTGCACTTAGAGGGCTGCACTTTGAGGGGAACTTGGAAGTAAGCGCACAGTAACATTGCACAGCACTCATGAGTATGGCCTGTTGGACTTCAAGGTTGAGGCGACTTGACGGGGGGTCGGGGTGTGGCAAGGGCTGCCCTGCTGCTGAGGCAACTTGGAGGAGGGGGGGTGCGGATGTGGGCTATAAAGGTGCCTTGCAGTTGAGGCGACTTGTGGGGTCGGGGGGCAAGGGCTGCCCTGAAGTTGAAGATAGTGCACAAACATGTACGGGGTGGGGGGGACAGAAGAGGCCCCGCATTAGGGAAACCTTGTTTAAAGTGACCATTCCTCTGCAGCTGAGACAGCTCACTTGCAGTTCCATTGGCATCTGTAGAGTCGGGTCTCTAGCTTATGCCACTCAAGCAACGCAGAGGCATGAAAGTGCCACCAAATGCTCCAGAGCTTTTCACCCCTTGGGCACAGACTGCAAACTAATGAGTGTTTTAGTGAACTGCAAAACAATTGGACTACTGTGCACATTGTACAATCTCCTTGCTAAAGCTGGCCATGGAGCAGTCACAGGCGGAGGAGCTCACATCCCCTTGCAATGTCAGCATCCCGGTTTGGACCAGTCTTCCCCATTGTTCAAGATAACAGCACAGCCTTGCAGCAGGGTTAGGAGAATGCCTAAGCTGAGGGCACAGCATGCAGTCCAGTGGGCAAAGCACAGGTGGAGTGGGGCAAAGGAGGGTGGTGTTTCGGGCAGCCATGCAGTGCACTAATCTCTATGGGATGCATTAAGGGGCCTTCAGACTTAACCAAGAGAGGTTCATAGACCCAAGCTAGCATACGTGAATCTGTCTTTCATTCTATAGGAGGAGTAAATCAGGATCATGGAGCCTGGTGAATAAGCTGTATGCCTGATGGCATACAGAGAGCCAAGACGACGGAGAAGAGCATGATAGAGGCCCCTGGCTGTGCAGAAGGAGGAGCAGCAACCTCAGGAAGAAGGGGCAGCTGGGACACACGCTACTGGAGAGCCACAGCGAGCCATCTCTGGTCAGCGCCTAGCAAGACCCAGGATCTATAGATGCTGCCCTTATTCCTGCAGATGACTGAGAACCAGTGCCACCGAATGCCTAGGGAACTGATCGATCACATCTGCCAGCTACTGCAAGATTTGGCGCCACGGGGTCATGGAGGGCATCCACAGCCAGTGGCCGTGAAAGTGACTGCGGCACTCAATTTTTGCACCATTGGCTCCTGTTAGGGATCCATAGGTGATCTCTGTGGGATATCACAAGCCTCCACCCACAATGCATCCATGAGGTCACAGATGCCATCTTCACGAGGGCACACAACTTTGTTGTGTGAAAGCCAGGATGCGATTGGATTTGCCCAGATCTCGGGTTACCCACAGGTATAGGGTGTGATCAACTATGCTCATGTGGCGATCAGATCTCCGTCGCAACAAGCGGTCAATTATGGTTTGCTCAACCAAGCTGCGAGTTGCCGCATGAGCCTCATTATACCTTTGCTCTGCTGCAGTCAAACAAAGAAAAGTACAGCACAGGAACAGGCCCTTCGGCTCTCCAAGCCTGCGCCGATCATATTGCCTGTCAATCTAAAACATTTTGCACTTCCGCGGTCCGTATCCCTCTATTCCCATCCTATTCATGTATTTGTCAAGCTGCCTCTTAAACACCACTATCGTACCTGCTTCCACCACCTCCTCTGGCAGCAAATTCCAGACACTCACTACCCTCTGTGTAAAAAACTTGCCCCACACATCTCCTTTAAAGTTTTACCCTCTCACCTTAAATGTATGTCCCCTAGTAATTGACTCTTCCACCCTGGGAAAAAGCTTCTTACTACTTACTCTGTCCATGCCACTCATAATTTTGTAAACTTCTATCAAGTTGCCCCTCAATCTCTTTTGCTCTAGTGAGAACAATCCGAGTTTCTCCAATCTCTCCTCATAGCTAATAACCTCCAGACCAGGCAGCATCCTGGTAAACCTCCTCTGCACCCTCTCCAACACCTCCATATCCTTCTGGTAATGTGGCGACCAGAATTGCACACAATATTCCAGGTGTGGCCTAACCAAGGTTCGATACAGCTGCAGCATGACTTCCCAGCTTCCCAGTCATCAGCCAGGGGCTTCCATTAACTGAATATGCAGCTGGTATGTGACCATCACAAAGGCATCCTGCAGGTCTGCACATGGTTTCCAGGGAATGTCCACGATTCCTACATTCTCAGTCAACCACAGATCCTTGAAGTCTTTCAGAGTCCACAGGGGCTGCAGGGTTGGACCCTCAGGGATGATTTTTACCTGCAGAGGACATGGCTGATGACTGCAGCAGAGCAAAAGTATAACAAGGCTCATGCTGCAACTCGTAACTTCGTGGAGCAAACCATTGGGATGCTGAAAATGAGGTACTGGTGCCTGGACCAGTCTGGTGGAGTCCTGCAATATAGTCCACAGAAGGTGTGATGCATCATCGTCATGTGTTGTTCCCTTTACAACCTGGCTTTGCAACGGGGAGAGGAGCTGGCTGAGGAAGAGATGGAGGAGCTGGATGGCTCCTCCGATAAGGAGGATATCGACGGAGATGAGAGTGAGGAGGTCCTCGATGATGGAGCTGAGGCCCTAGCACAGGCGAGACGAGGCAGGCGCACTCAGAAAGCCCTCATAGCTGCTAGATTTGTAGAGGGTGATGACGAAATGTGGTGAGGAGACACCAAAGATCCTCACATTGCAATAATGAACGTTTGACTCTGGTCTGGCTTATGGCAGTGCACATACCCTCTGTGATAATGCTCCTGTCATGAAGACACAGTAGAGGCCCAAATAGCCGCTCAATTGCAGGAGGATGATGACAACATGCAATGAGGACAGTCCATAGATCTTCACAGCCTCTGTGAATGTCTGACTCCTGTCTGGCTGATGCGCTCTGTGATCAGGGTCATATCATGGAGATGTAGCCATGAAACTTTAAAAGCATCTGATACTCTGTCTGCCTTCAGCACGTAGGCACTTCAGGAGCAGAGTGTCACTGGTCACAGATGCTGACAAGACGGGGGCCAGCCACAGCTTAAAGGTGCTGAGAGCACACAGAGAGAATGACAGAATTCTGTGACGCCTGCCCACAACATTCTGGCAGCAATGATAAGCACCGTTGAGGTGCAGGTATCAGTAATGTGTCCAGGTGGTGTGAGGCAGGACCATCACTTTGCTCTGAAGGCTGCACAAAGCACAGGGAAGAGGCCCTAGACTGAGACACCTACCTTTATCTTGTGCAGGAACCAAGGTTTCACATCTGAATGACATGAATACTGCTCACCAGAACAAGGAGCCATAGGGAGAGAGAGCCATTGTGGAGAGTTTACTTACAATAGTGAATATTATGTGATTAACACCCGTGCCCAGGCTGTGCAACTACATTTTCTTAACCTTCCTAACCCTGCCACTACATCTTGGTGCTCCCCAGACATCCACAGCTGAGGTGGAGGCAGTCAGCTGACTGCTATGACCTGTCTGTGATGGGCAGCCTCTGGGGGCCTTTGGAGGCCCCAGCCTGATTTCAGGGTCCTGCTCTGTGTCAGTCGCACCCTCCTTGACCTGTGGAGCTGGAGCTGCTGGGGTCACAAGAAGAGGAGATTCGGATGGGCTGGACACTCCCGGGGTCACCTGGGTGGATGGTCCTGGGGTGTGTAACTGCTGATCCTCCTCCCTATAGGCACCCGAGGGCCCCTGGCTTACTCCTTGAGGAGAAGGAGAAGCTGAAGTGAGATCGAGGTGCCCCACACCCCTCTCGCGTATATATGTTTGGAGGCCAACTATGGCGTCAGTGATTGAGTTGAGCCTGTGCAGCAGTGCAGGAGAAACATCCTGGACCAAGGTCTCCATGGTGGCTGCTATCCTTTCAGTGTTGACCTCGGTGCATTGGCATGCCTGCGCCATCACCTCAGAGTGAAGGCGGATGGCCTCCTCCATTGTGCCTTCAATCTGAGGAGTGCAGTGGACATCCCTTCCTGATGTTCCTAAACTTGCCTTTGCAGCTCCAGCAACTGTGACATGACCAAGTCCAGAGGCTCATCATTTGACTCAGACTCGGCAAATTTCTGGCCTCCAGCACTGCTCCAAGTACCGGACATCTGGGAAGTCCCTGCTGTGGATCAGAAAGTGTGATGTGCTCACCAGATTGTAATCCCAAGGCTACTCTAAAGTTAGGTCCAACAGAGGGTGTGTCTCTACGCTGGTGGAGGGTGTCGGTGGGCGCTGTGTTGGGTCTTCAAGGAGGGTGCCTTCAGGGTCCTCTTCAGAGGTTGAAGGCCCTGGGACATGAACTATGTCAGCTGTTTCCCAAATGTGCCTGCGAAAGCAAGGAGAGATAATTAGTGCATGGCAGTGACCTGTGAAACAGGACACATCACTCACAGCATGGTTGTCTGATGGGTGTTAGACAGCTGGATCCTCATCACCGTCAGCACAGGAACAGTCCAGATCCTCGCCGGCCAGCTGGATTGCTGTTTTCAAAGCCCAAGAGGACCTTGATTTCAGGCATTCCTCCACCAGTCTGAGATCTCTCCTCTTGTTATGCGCCAGCTTGTCCTGAATGAATAGAGCTGGAGAGAGTGTAAGCAGTACGCCTGCCAGGCCAGATGATAAGTAACAGTAGTTCTGTTGAAGGATCATTCAGACTTGAAACGTTAACTGTGCTCCTCTCCACAGATGCTGCTAGACCTGCTGAGTTTTTCCAGGTATTTTTGTTTTTGTTTCAGATGATAAGTATGCCTGGCATGTATGAGTGGTGAGTGGTCCCATGGATGGGATGAGGACAATGAAGCTGTGTGTGAGAGAGATGTCCCTTGAACTGGCAGTGAGTAACGTGGATGTGTGATGCATTTAGGTGAGTGTGTGAATTGAGAGTGATGAGCAGAGTGACTTATCCTGGCAGAACAGAGGAGATCACTCATCCTTTTGCGGCACTGGTGGCTGTCCTTTTTTGCAGGGAATTGGCTCTGACCACCGCTGCCATTGCCTCCCAAACCAGATTGGTGATGTTGATGCCCATCCTGCGGCCAGAGCGGGAGTACAGGATGTCCAAAAGGCCCTTCTTACCACTACACATTCCACTCATCCAACTCCTACTCTTCCTCTCCCTAAGTCACATTTCTCAGGATTCAATCTCCTTCAGTAATCTTGGCCCTTAGGGGAGACGTCTTAGAAACATGAGGACTTTCTTCTGCATCGGGTAGGCCATCATCATCTACAGAATAGGACAACACTTTAATCAGCATTGCTGTCTAGGTTTCAGGATGACTGAGCTGCAAGAACTGGTAAAGATTCTGCCGCAGCTTCTGTGCAGACCTCCAGCTCTGAAGGGAGGATGACTTTCACCTGGGAATGAAAAATGGGTGCCAATTGACTTTCATCCTTAACAGTATGATCCTCAATGAACTCTAACCTGGACCCAGGCGAAACATTCTCTGTGGAAGATTCTTCAAGAACAACAGGAGATAAAGTAAGCAATACATCAGTAGATTCAGTGGAACTAAGATCTGATTGCTGCTCAGCCACTAAAAGTACAGCTGATTCTTCTAAAAAGACAATTGGATTGCTATCTGCAAAGAGAGAATGTGTAAGGTTACGGGAATAAGGCAGGGGAGTGGGACTAGGTGGAATGCTCTTTCAGAGAGCCAGTTGTCATGAAACTAACATTTTTTTGTTATATTTTTCTGGTTTATTGTGAAGTAGGTCCATGGGGGTAAATATAGTAAGGTCTGTGTGTGATTTGGAATTTGCCATTTGGAATTCTACTATCCAGGGTATTTTGTTAATTTGCTGAGTTTATTTTAAATCTAAAATCTATTTTGGACTGTTGCCTTAAAGGGAGTCAGGTTAATTAGGAATTTTAGAAGTTATTAAAGTAGTAAGTAATTTGTAGTCATACATATGTGCTTGAAATCTTTTATATTTTGTTAATAAATAATTTAATTTTTAAAATCTCTAAAGGTCTTGGTTGACTTATTACTTCCGAATTCAGTGCATACATCTCGTAATAAATACAAACTGCAAAACATCATGCACTGAACCGCCTACTTGATGACGGGGTTCCATGGTGGATTAAAAAACAGTATCTAAGGCTTTAACTATGGAGTCAAAATCCAGGATGGACTCCTGCATACCCTGCCTTAGGAGAATGTCATACGCTACTGGACCTATAGCATAAAGAAAGGAACTAACTTGAAAATTTGGCTCTTTTCCGTGAAGAGGAAATTCCATATCATTAACCATATGACAGGATCTGCTCAGAGCCCTCTTCAGTTACACACATTGAATGACCCCAACACTGCCCCTGTACTGAACCCAGTAATGCTGGCTGGGCACAACCTTCTCTTGGCTTAATGATAGCAACATTTCTCCCAAAGAAGGGAGCATTTCTGCTGTAGGAGAAAAGGTGTCACCAGAGAGAAATTTCTGGAATTCTAGTAAACAAACAACTATGAAAGAAAGGATTCAAATCAAAACAAATTACCCAGTAATGAAACTTCAAGGGCTTTATCAAAGCTACGTGGTGAAATGAATACTTTTGAATCTCCATGGTAACACTGACCCAATTGTTATTATTGCTATGGCCAGTTAAATCATTAATCTCACCCTCTCCTCCAACTTCATGAACCAAGTATTAATATTCTTCTGTAAAATTGTATAGCACTACTTAAAACGATATTTACTTTTCAGCTGCTTCTAACAGAATATATATACAGGGGATAGAACATGAAGAACATTTCTAAACAACAGAAAAATTTGCAGATGCTGCAAATTGAAAAAAAAAGCAGAAAAGTTTGGAAATACTCAGCAGGTCAGGCAGCATGAAAGGCCTGACAAAAAGTCATCACCCTGAAAAGTTCCCTTTCTTCCTCTTGCCACATATGCTGCCTGACCCGCTGAATATTTCCGGCATTTTCTGTTTTGGTTTCTAAACAATTCGGTTGGGTATAAAGTAGCCCTTGAATTGAATCTACAACACAAAAAACAAATCATTCAGCCAACTGGTCTATGTCGGTGTTTATATGCCACACAAGTCTGCTACGATTCCAATTACCTCTACACACCTTGCCGCCATATCCTCTGATTTACTTTTCCTATCTATAATATTCTTGGTTTCATTAAGAAATGTCTTACAGTGACTTCACCTTGCCATGAGGTCTACAAGAGAGAGCAAGATCATGTGATATTGCATCACTTCTGGTGATAATGTATACTGTCACATTAGCACATCCTACAGTTAGAATTAACCCCCTATACTACATCTCCTGCCAAGTCTCTAATTCTCCCCATTATACTACATCTTCCCTGATCTCTGACTTCAGTTTATTTTCTTCGTCAGATTTATGTGCATCTCTGATTTCATTTAATTGCTAAGTTGTTGCTAATTGAGTTGTGGCTGTTGTTGATACAAAGGTTTCTCATCAACCTTGTTCAGGCCTTGCCACAGGGATAGGGGATAAAGCATTTGCTCTGGTCTGCTCTTTTCCCATAACGTACTCTGTCTGCATCAAACCTCGTCATCCTCAGTCTGAATCATTGTACTCGTGGAGGCATTTTTGCTAACTCCTTAGAATTTAAGAACTTCACGAAGCGTTTGTGGTCTGTCTCTATCTTGAAGCGGAGACCAGGAACATCACCTGCAAACTTTCTGCAAGCCCATGTAGCAGCTAATGCTTCTTCCTCTATCACTGCATATCTCTGTTCAGTCTCTGTCAGTGAACAGCGTACAGAAGTACAGTGAAAGAGTACAGCTCCCAACCTTGTTGAAGATGCACCTGCAGCAATGATAGTGGGTAGTTCTGGGTCATGGTGAGCTAAAATATCAAATGATATCAGCATCTCTTTGATTTTCTCTAAAGACCTCTGTTGCACTTCCCCACTGCACATGTATTGTCCTGTCATAACAGCTGACATAGTGGCTCATTGACAACAGCTAGGTTGGGCAAGAACTTTCCAACTTAGTTTACCATATCCATGAATTTCTGGAGCACAGTCAAGTTGCAAGGAGCTGGAAACTCCTTGATTCTTCAGTTGTCTTCTGTGGATCAACTCTGACAGTAGATGCATCCACAATATGCACAAGGAACTTGACAGTCAGCTGCAAGAATTTGCATCTATTGAGTGTAAGTCCTGCTTCCTGTGGACGTTGTAGCAAAGCTTGCACTCTAGTGTCATGTTCTGTCTGAGTGGATCCATAGATCAGGACATTATCCATGTGACATGTGACTCCATCCAGTCCTTCAAAGATGTTTGACATTGTGTTTGGAAAGATTTGTGGCGCTGATGTGAGGCTGAAGGGTAATCTGTTGAAACAAAACCTCCTAATTGCAGTAATGGAAGTTGTGAGCAAATTAGCCTCTTTATCAAGGGGTTGTTGCCAAAAACCACTGTCTGCACCTAGCTTCATGAAGATTGAACTCTTTCCCAATTTTGCTGAGCTCTCATCCACAGAAAACATGAACTTCATGTTCAACTGCTTTGTTCAACTGTGTAGGATCTACACAAATTCTGATGGTTTTGGCACTGGGACCATACCTGAGCACCAGCTTGTTGGCTTTGTCACAGGTGAAATAATCCCTTGCTTCAACACAGAGTCAATTTCCTTCTACCTTTGGCAAGAGTGGAAGAGAACATTTTCTGGGTGCAAACAGACACACTGGCATTGTTTCAGGATGTAGAGTGAAGTGGTACGCTGTCTTCAGCTTTCCTAGCCCTGTGAACAGCTGTGGAAATACAGTTCTGTAGGTTTTAGGTTGATCTTGGCTTTCCAGTTCCTCTACTCTGCAAATCAGATGTAAATTGGTACAGGCTTTCCTGCTTAAGAGTGAACAACTTTGGTTCAGGATTACATGTAAGGTTTCTATGATTTTTTTCTCACAATATTGAAGAGTTACATTCAGTTGTCCTATGACCTTGAGCTCTGTACCTCTTGGCACATGTCGTTTTTTGTATTATGGCTGAAGAGAATTTTTCTCCATATGCGGTTCAGCATCAGAAAGAACCAAAACTGCTGCACCTGTGTCCAACTTAAAGTGTGTCTTATTTCCCTCTATTAGGATTATCAGTAGTAGTTTCTGCTTGGTTCCTGGACCCATCCAAGGAAAGACATCTAGGAAAATGGTGGCATAATGGTAGTGTCACTGGACTAATAATCCAAAGGCCCAGGCTAATGCTCTGGGGACAAAGGTTCAAATCCAACCATGGCAGCTGATAGAATTTAAATTTCATTAATAGATCTGGAATATAAAGTTAGTCTCAGTAATGGTCACCATGACAACTATCATCAGTTGTTGTAAAAATCCACCTCATTCACCAATTCCCATTAGGGAAGGAAATCTGCCATCCTTACCCAGTCTGGCCTACATGTGACTTCAGACCCACAGAAATGTGGTTTGCTCTTAATTGCCCTGTGCAATGGCCAAACAAGCCAATTTCAAGGGCAATTAGGAATGGGCAACAAATGCTGGCCTTGCCAGTGATGCCCACATCCCATGAAAGAATAAGGCAAAAATATCGATATATTATATTTCATGGATCTTGCTGCCTTTAGAAAGCTTCTCTTTTTACTTATTTTGAACAGTCTCCTTGCTGTGACACAAAACCTGAATGTGACCCTTCTTACTGCAAAAGTGGCATTCAGCTTCTTTGGCGTGACAATTTTCATTCCTGTGTTTCTCCTGCCACATGAATTACAGTTGATGGAAGCTCTTCCTGCCTCCCCTGCTTTTGTACGGCCACCTCTCTGCCTTTAACTCCACTGAGTCAACAATTTTTGAGATATGCTTCTGCCTGAGTCCCCAAATCACTGGTCAGTTTTGCTTCCTGACATCAGCTTATTTGCTCTGTTGAATTTGCCTTTGTTAAACTTAAATCATCTGTTGACTGCAAGTGGTCAGACAATGCTTCATCCAATACATCGACCACAATTCTGTCCCTGATTAGTTCATCTTTTATGCTGCCATGTTCACAGTTCTCTCCAAGTCTATACAGATCATTGATAAATGCATCAATACTTTCCCCTTGTCATTGAGTACACTTGTTAAATTTAAACTGCTTGACAATGCTATTCTTTAGCAGATTGAAGTGGGCATCAAGTGTTTTCATTACTTCATTTTATGTAGCTTTTTCTTTGTTGATGCCTTGCCTGACAACTACCCATCGCAAACAATAGCAAACTGACCTGCTCACTATTGGCTTCACAGTGAGGCCCAGTCCAGAGCGATACCTGGTAAGTCTTTGGTGCCAATTCAGCCATGCTTCTGCCCAGTTGAGATCTGTGGCCTGCTTGAAGCTTTCTGGTAATGGCAGAAACTTTTCTATGCTTGTTCTTTCACTCACTGCCACCATATAATACTCTTGGTCTTGTTGTACTAACACAGAATATTCAGAGTCTGCCAAGGTATGGAAAACATTAACTTTATGAAGAAATATTTACCGTGGGTTCATCTTGCCATGGGGTCTACAAGAGAGCAAGATGATGTGACATTGCATCACTTCCTGTGATGATTTATACTGTGCCTTATTAGAATTAACCCCTTTTACTACACCTGAAATATCAAGCCTCCCTGTAAATGCATCATTGTTATCTGCTTCAGCAACTCTGTGTGGCACTGAGTTCCATATTCTCATCATTTGGTTTAATACCACTGTATACCATTGTGTAATATTTTCACTAATATTGCAAATTTAATTAATGAAGTTTACAAAATAAGATTTTCTTCTCCTTTCAAACATTACACTTCCATCATTTAAAATAATTCAATTCATTGCTTTGCTATATTAATGACTTAGATGAAGAGGCAGAGACAGATGAAGGGATTAATGTAACTAAGTTTGCAGATGATACAAGGCTAGGTGGAAAGGTAAGCTGTGGAGAGGAAACAGAGAGGCTGCAAAGACATATAGACAAGTTAAGTGAATGGGCAACGAGATGGTAAATGGATTATTATGTAGGGAAGTGTGAAATTATTCACTTTGGTCAAAAGAATATAAGAGCTGGATATTTTTTAAATGGTGAGAAACTTGCAAGTGTTGGTGTTCAAAGAGACTTGGGTGTGTTTGTATAAGGAATGCAAAAAGTTAATGCACTGGTACAGCAAATTAGGAAGGCAAATGGCATGTTGGCCTTTATTGCAAGGGGATTGGAGTACAAGAATAAAGAAGTCTTACTACAGTTGTGCAGCGTTTTGACGGGACCATATCCGGAGTACTGTGTGTAGTTTTGGTCTCCACATTTAAGAAAAGATACACTTGCATTGGAAGTGGTACAGTGAAGGTTCATTAAATTAGTCCCTGTGATGAGGGGGACTGAGCAAATTGGGTCTATTTTCTCTGGAGTTTAGAAGAATGAGAGGCAATCTCAATGAAAGGTACAAGATTCTGAAGGGGTTTGATAGGATAGACCCTAAGGTTCCGCTAGTCAAGGAATCGAAATTACAGGGGCACAATCTCAGGATAAGGGTCCAATCATTTAGGACTGAGATGAGGGGAAATTACTTCACTCGAAGGGTTGTGACTCTGGAATTCTCTGCCCTAAGTGGTTTTGGATGCTCCATCGTTGAATACATCTAAGGCTGGGATAGACAGATATTTGGTTTCTCAGGTAATCAAGGGATATGGGGAATGGGCAGGAAAGTGGAGTTGAAGCCCAAGATCAGCTATGATTGTACTAAATGGTGGAGCAGGCTTGACAGGCCATATGGTCAACTCCTGCTCCTATTTCTTGTGAGCAACTTCAACTGTTCACATTAGGTTTTCTATAGTCAGTGAGAAACAGAATTAATGTTTAAGTAAGCATCACTCCCCAGTCAGCAAGACAATTACTATGGATATGCTTTGCCCATTATTGGACTGCACCAACATGTCAAGCTTGTGTATTACTGATCCTATTAAAAACTTTTAAGTTATTAATTGTTGTTAATAGGAAAACAATATCTCATCCCTTGCTGAACTCACATGATGGGGCAGAACCTGATTCCAGTGTCATATACTTTATATGTAAGGTAAATAGGATAATAGTTCATAAATGATGCACTATTTTTAAATTATATATAACCAAAGTTATTATTCTAACCTTAAATTCCCTTTACAAGGGTGTTTATTAGGTTCCTTTTAATTGATTTAATGGACAATGTAAATTGCTTTTAACTCTTAGAGTGACAATAAGCCCAGGGAAAAGCATCTAAAAACCTAAGAAGGAATAGGACCAGACATGACCTGACGAGCTGTCCCAACATTGAATTCAATCATGGCTGATCTTCTGCCTCAATTCCACTTTTCCATCTGCTCCCCATTTCCCTTGATTCCCTGAGAGACCAAAAATATATCTATCTGGGCCTTAAATATATTAAATGATGAAGCATACACAACCTTCTGGAGTCGAGAATTCCAAAGATTCACAACCCTCTGAGTGAAGAAATTTCTCCTCAACTCAGTCCTAAATGATCAGCCCCTTATCCTGAGTCTGTGCTCCCATGTTCTAGATATCCCAGCCAAGGGAAACAATGTCTCAGTACCTACCCTGTGAAGCCCCTTCAGGATCTTCATCTGCCACTGTAATGCTGAAGAAAAAAAAATCCTAAGTGTTACAGTTAAAAACTATGTAAACATCAAGAGTAGCTTCTCACTGGAATCTGAGCTTTAATCCATTACAATATTTTAAAATGCAATTTTACAAGAATCTGGCTTGAAAGGCCAGTTTTTAACCTAATTAAATAGCAAAGATCTGAAGATTTACCTAATCACGTCACAGATGCTGTTATCTCAAAGAGGAATACATTTTCCATGACAAACAGAATGGTGCTGCCTGACAAACTGCAACATTCTGAAGAATCATAATAACTCATTCCATATATCTTCCAGCCATTGGTAAAATGAGAAATCCAGATTCATTTGGGAATTGCTAAGTTTGCATTCATTTCTTTTGTTGTAGTTCTCTAGTAATTTAAAGTTAAATAGCTTTCTTACATTTATATTCACCATGCCTTTCTCCTTATCATTATAACTGCTACTGTTATCAGACCAAGACACTCCTTGGATATCTGCTATCCCTTTGTGAGGAGAGAACAAGGCAAAGTATGAGGAAATGACAATTGGTTGACAATTCCCAGGATCTCCTTTGTTTCCAATTGTGATTTATTATAGATGAGAGACCAAGACCTTGAGAGAGAGAAAAAAAAACGCTGGAGTAATGATCTGGTAACAATTATTTCTGAAAAAAAGTTTGTCTAAATGATATAACCTAACTTCTCAAAAGGGTGAAAGATTTTAGAGAATTTATAAATGTTTCTTCCTACCTCGTCAAACTATATTGAAGATTTTATTGGGGGGGTGGGGGAGGGGTGCAATAACTATGTAGTTAAAAAGATTCACGTAATAGTTTGGAAAATTATCATTTCAAGTGTTTTTGCTCTCTGAACCAATTTTGATAGTGAGATTTATGCTATCATTCCAAAAAGATGGTACTTCATAATTTCAATGTTATATCTTTGAATTATTGATATGACCCTATATCATGTCAATTTTACATTGCAGGGGTGTATTCCCGGACAATAGAACAGAGGACTAGATTGAGTTTATTGCAATTATCATGTAAATGGGTATGCAACTGGAAACAATTTGTAAGCGCCCAACATAGAACAGAACAAGTAATTTTTTTATATGAGCAATTATAATGCATTCTTAACTGGAACAAAAACAACTTACATTTACGAGGTGAGTGTGACAAGTTGTGGTGGCATGTGTGTTTAAAAGGTTTGGAGACAAAATGCTAACAGAGAGTAATGAGCAAGAACAGCCAATGGGGTTATTTGCTAAACCCCATTAAAGTACAGTCTGTTATTGATCCACACAGTATAAATGTTCCCAAGAAATAAATTGTGAGATGGTTGAAGGCCCCGTAACTGCCAAGAAGAATGTCAAAACTGAAAGGAATGGACAAATAAGACTGCAAAAAAAACTCAATGAAAATATTACAAAAACAAAATCTTCTTGAAGATTGTACTTGAAGAAGCCATTTTTGAGGAAATGGATAAAAAGCAGCAAAAATTAAAAAGTAGAAAAAATAACTTCTCAACATACATTGCAAAACACTGAAACCTCCTGAAAATGAGGTTTTCACATGCATTTGCAAGCGATGATTGAAGACTAATTTTAAGGTGCAAAATAGCCAAAAAGCTGCAATCAAGGCGAGGATTTTCCCCTCGGTGATTTGGGGGCAGGGCCCGCTCGCCGAGGGGAAAATGATAAATGATGCGGGATGACATCCCGGCCCCTTTAAATTTTTAGGAGGGAGGGCGGACACGAAATTAGCTGTCTGCCCACCAACCTGTCAATGGCCAATTGAGGCCATTGACAGGCTAGCTAAGATAATTAAAGACCTGCCCATCGAAGCTTAAGGCTGGTGGGCAGGCCAGGATCCCCAGCAGGCTCCAGATTATTCATGAAACTTCATCCATTGGCGGGATGAAGTTTCATGTCCGTTTTTTAAACATTTAATAAATTTTAAGTGTTTATTATTATCATGTCCCGTCTCATGTGACATTGTCACATGAGGGGGACATGTTAATAATTTTAATATTTTTCTATGTTTAGACTTTACTTACCTGTCACGAATCTCCCTGAGACAGAACTTTGCCCATGCGTGCGAAAGAGCGCACTTTAACAGATGGGGAATCCCTCCCCCCCCCCCCCCACACACACAGGAAATACATAGCGCTTCCTGTCGGGCAGGCTGCTGGGCGGGCCTTAATTGGCCCGCCCACTCAAAATGGTGGCGGCCCCGTTTCGGTGGCGGGGGTCAGCTGTCCGCCTGCCGCCAAGCCAGTGGGGTCCGCATGTCATCCAAGGGCAAAATTCTTCCTCAAAAAGGCAGGGAATAATTAGAAGTTTTAAAAATGTGCAAAGAGTACTGAACTTGTATATAGCAGGTTCAATGGAAACAGGCATCATTCGACCATTGTGGAGGATGAGCCATAACTTGGGCTGTTTAATCAGGTCCATTTTAGACCAAGGTCAAAAATCCCACCATAGCTAAAGTTTCCAAATCCATGAAAAGTAAATTGTTGGTGATTAAACTGGTGAAACAGTTTAATGACTTTAATGTTAATGCTTATAGAATTCAACCAAAACAAAATTTGAGCTCAAGCTGATCTCTGAGAAAATGATGCTGACATTCACATCGTCATTTTATGCTTAGTCTCATTGCTTGCTTTTTATCACTGCAGTGTTGCCATCTATGACTCCACTAAATTATTAAAGATTACGAGATGTCCAGTGTCCAGTTCCTGGAGGTCCAATGGGAAGGTGGTCACTTCCGATTCTTTTATGCCTTACTATTGGCTATATGATCAAGTCCTAGGCCAGGGGGCAATGCCCACTCACTGACGTGTAAAATGATGCGGGGATATGTCGGGCCTGTGTCTCGACGTCACCCTACGTCATTTAGATCTTCAGTTCGGTGGGCGTGCAGCCGAAACTGTCAGCGGCCTATTAAGACCATTAAAAAACTAATTAACCTGATTGATGGACCTGCCCGTCCAACCTTAGGGCTGGCGGGCAGGCCAGAAGCCCAGGCAGGCCTTGGAAAAAGCATGGGACCTCATCCACAGGCGGGATGAGGTTTCATGAGGGTTTTTAAAATTTTGACAAATGTTTCAATAGAAGTTATGGACATGTCCCAACTCATGTGACAGTGTCACATGAGGGGACATGGCAGGGAAATTTTTTTAGCACCTGAAATTCAACTTTTACATCGGAGCCAATCTCCCTGAGGCAGTACTTTGCCTCAGGGAGATCTGTGCGCTCACTCCCGCCGGAGGGAATCCACCCCACTCGCGCAGGGAGCACATAGCGCTTCCTGGCAGACGTCACGCTGGGCGGGCCTTAATTGGCTCGCCCACGTAAAATGGCGGTGCGTCTCCAATTAGGGGGCGCCAATCGGAGGCCCGCCTGCCCACACCTGCTCCCACACTTCTCCCCGCAATTGGGGAAAATGTTGGCCCTAGACTACTGCTTTGAGGTTCAGGCAAACTGATTCCTGGCAATATATTTGTACTTGTATTCCGCATGAGTCTAGTAAAAGGAATACAATTCAACAGTGGTTGCCAGAGATTAGGGGACACTGACACAGGATTCAGTTTGATTTAAAAGTTCAGCTCTGAATGAAACTAAATTATTGAACCTCCAAAACCAAACACCATGAATATTAATTTTATGATAAACTTCCTGATCTAAGGAGAATTTTCAAAATTAAACTTCTGCTACAGAACAGTGTGTCACCTGTGGGATTGCCCTTTAATTCAGAGAAACATGGCAGTAAAAAAGTCCAAAAATATGACATTTATTTCTTTGAGAGTCCGGTGTGTAATTTCATATATAAAAGAGAAAGCTGCAAGGACTGGAAATGTGAAATCACAAAGAAACTGTGTATCATCTGTGAAAAGATAGGTTATGATTGCCTGATTTTCATCCTCAAAGTGGGTAGGGGGAGTCAGAAAAATTCCAGGCTTGGTCAGTCTGCTTTGAGGGAAAGGCGCAAAAGCGGAATGTTCATTGGTGTGGGCCAGGTGTGGGCTGGAGTCAAGCCAGCCATAGAACCACAGAAAAGTTATGGTGCAGAAAGAGGCCATTTAGCCCATCATGTCTGCACTGGCCAAAAAGAGAGAAAAGAAACTGGACGCTTATTTTACTCCCACTTTCCAGCCCTTGGTCCATAGCCTTGCATGTAACAGCACTTCAGATGCAGATCCAGATACCTTTTAAATCAGTTGAGCGTTTCAGCCTCAACCACCAATTTAGGCAGTGAATCCCAGACACCCATCGCCCTCTCGGTGAAAAAGATTTTCCTCATGTCCCCTCAAATCCTTCCACAAATCACCTTAAACCTATTTCCCCTGGTAGTTGACCCTTCAACTAGGGGAAACAAGTCTTTCCCATCTACCCAATCTAGCCTCCTCATAATTCTGTACACCTCAATTAGGTCACCTCTTAGTCTCCTCTCTTCTAAGGAAAACAACCCCAGACTATCCAATGTCTCCTCATAGCTGCAATTTTCAACCCCTGGCAACATTCTTATAAATCTCCTCTGTACCATCTCCAAAGCAATTATGTTCTTCCTGTAATGTGGTGACCAGAACTATACACCAAATTCCAGCTGTGGCCTAACCAATATTTTATACAGTTCCATCATTACATCCCTGCTTTTGTACTGAATACCTCACCTAGTAAAGGAAAGCATTCCATGTGTTTCCTTGACCACCTTGTCCACCTCTCCTGCCACCTTCAAGAACCTGTGGGCATGCACCCCAAGGTCTCTCACTTCCTCAACCCCTCTCAATAACTTCCTGTTTATTGAGTATCCCTTTGCTTTGTTTGCTCTCCCCAAATGCATTACCTCACAGTTCTCTGGATTAATTTCCATTTGCTACTGCTCTGCCCACTCAAGCAAATCACTGATATCATTTGGAGTCGACAGCTATTCTCTTCACCATCAATTACACGGCCAATTTTTGTGTCAGTTGCAAATTTCCCAATCGTGCCTCTCACATTTAAGTCTAAATCATTAATATATATAACAAATAGCAGGGGCCCCAACACTGAGTCCTGTGGAATGCCACAGGAAACCGCTTTCCATTCGCAAAAACATCCATCGACCATTACCCTTTGTTTCCCATCACTGAGTCAATTTTGGATCCAACCTGCCACCTTCCCCTGTATCCCATGAGATCCCACTCCTGACCAGTCTGCCATGTGGGACCTTGTCAAATGCCTTACTGAAATCCATCCACTGCATTACCCTCATCAATCCTTCTTGTTACTTCCTCAAAAACTCTATTAAGTTAGTAAGGCACAATCTTCCCCTAACAAAACCACGCTGACTATCCCTAATCAATCCGTGCCTTTCTGAGTGACAGGTTATCCTGTCTCTCAGAATTGTTTCCAGTAATTTTCCCACCACTGAAATCAAAGTGACTGGTCTATAATTTTCTGGCCTATCCCTCACACACTTTTTAAATAATGGTACAACGTTCACAGACCTCCAATCCTCTGGGACCTCGCCTGTATCCAATGTGGATTGGAAAATGATCCTCAGAGCATCTGCTATTTTCTCCCCGGCTTCTGTCAATGGCCTGGGATACAATCCATCTGCTACTGGTGATTTATCCACCTTCAAGGATGTCAGTCCCTTCAATACATTCTCTCTCACTATGCTTATTGTATCTGATATTTCACACTCCTCCTCTTTAATGTCTGCATCACCCCTCTACTTAGTGAAGACAGAGACAAAGTACTCATTGAGAATCCTGCCCACATCTTCTGCATTAGCACACAAGTTACAATGTACATCTCTGATAGGCCCAACCTATTCCTGAGGTGTTCTCTTGCTCTTAAAACATCATAGGATTTTCTTTGGTTTTACTTGCCAAAATTTTTTCATATCCTCTCTTTCCTAATTTCCATTTTTTCCTTCACCCCTGTACTTCCTCTAGACTTTCTACAGTATTAAGTCTTTTGTGACTGTCATAAGCTTTCTTTTCTACTTTATTTTGGCCTATATACTTCTGGATAACCAGGCACCTCTAGATTTGGCAGTGCCACCCTTTTTCTTTGTGGGGACATGTCTACACTGTGCCTGTAGAATCTCACCTCTGAATGCCTCTCACTGATCTGGCACAGTTTTTCCTTCTAATATTAATTCCAGCTCACCTCTCATCTTTATAAAATTTGTCTTTCCCCAATTTAGAGCTTTTACTCCTGTTCTATCTTTCTCCTTTCCATTAATGATACTAAATCTAACTATAATACGGTCACTATCTCCAAAATGGTCCCCACTGCTACTTCATCCGCTTGCCCAGCTTAATTTAATAAGACTAAATCTAGAATTGTGCCCCCTCTCGTTGGGCTTGTGATGTGCTGGCTAAAAAAGTTCTCTTGAATGCAGTTCAAGAATTTTGTGCTCTTCGTACCCTTCACACTGTTCGTATCGCAATTGATATGAGGGTAGTTGTTTAGAAGGCCTGCCTTGGTGCCGTCAGCCTTTTTTCCAGTGAAGAGGACACAAAGGCCCTCCAGTCCTTATGCCACACACCCCATCACACTCCAAACACTCCTCATGCCCCATTTGTGCCACCTCAGGCTCCTACCCAACCCCCCCATGTCCCCTCATGCCTCCATGCCAAACTCTGCCCTTCCACCCATTCCATCAGGCCCTTCATGCCTGTATGCCAAGCTCTGTCCTTCCACCCACCGCCTATGTTTTTTTATGCCTCCTATGGTTCCTCTATCCCCCCTCAGGCTCCTCATGCCCCATAAGCAAACTATTCCCCCTTGACCCACCCCCTTAGGCACCTCATGCCACCTATGTCCCATACCCACCCTCTGTGGCCCCTCATGACCCCTATAACAAGCTATGGCAGTTCCATTTCCATTGACCCACTGAACACTTTCTAGAATTAAGGATCCCCATAGTATACAGTGGAATGTATTTAACAAAGCTTTGAAAAAACTGTAATCCATTGATAACTTTCTCCTATGCTTGAAAAAAAAGTCTATACTGTAAGCCAATAAAAGTGTCAATCATCCAGGCCTTTTGAAGTTTCAGAAACCACAAACAATGTTTTCCTCTGGAATGCAATGCTCTAATATTGTAATAGCTATCTGGGCTCTCAGCCAATCTTCATTATGTCCACTGGTTTGATTGACAGCTCAGGCTCCCTGATCTCTGCAGTCAGTTTCACAATGTTTGTTGACACAAGTTAGGTGATTTCAAGCCTTTGTGATTTGTGATTTTTGAAACTTCAAAGGACATGGATGATTGGCACTTTTATTAGCTTGCAGCACAGAATTCTTTTCCAAGCATAGGGGAAAGTTATCAATTGTTACTTTTTTTCAAAGCTTTTTTTTACACGTACAACTATGCACTATGGGTTAATTGATTCAAGAAAATGTAGTCTGTCAATGGCGTGGAAGTGCCACAGCTTGGCAGAGGGGGCATGAGGGGTTTGATGGCGTGTTTGGAAGAACAGAGGTCGGCATGGGGGCATGAGGGAACATAGGGGTGTGTGGAAGGTCACACTGGTATAGGGGGCATGAGGGGTCCTTTTGAACTTGCCTTTTAAAAGGTCCCCTCATGCAGACTCCTCTGGGGGACCATGAATGACAGATCTTTAAAAACCTGGCCTGACTCCATGAAGATTAGAAAGGAGTAGGACATGCCTATCTTTGCAATGGAGGCCAGGTCAGGAGTGCCAGATGCAGACTTTTGACAGGAACCATCTATCACCCTTTAAAGGCACACACAAAAATCAGATAGCCAGAATTGCCATTTTAAAATAAAAACAGAAAATTCGGGAAAAATTCAGCAGGTCTGACAGCATCTGTGGAGAGAGAAACAGAGCTAATGGTTTGAGTTCACAAACCAGGGAGATGGTGGCACGTGGTATTGTTTCTGGACTAGTAATCCAAAGACCAAGGGTAATGATCTGGGGACCTGCATTCTAATCCCACCATGACAGATGGTGAAATTTAATTCCAGATTTTAAAAGGAAACCCCAAAGTATTCTATAAGCACACCAATAGTAAAAAGGTGGTAAAAGGAGGAGTAGGGCCTATGAGGGACCAAAAAGGGGATTCACACATTGAGGCAAGGGGTGTTAAATTAATACTTTGAATTTATCTTTACCTGTGAGACAGATGCTGCCCAGGCCATGCTGACACAGGAAGAAACTCAGTCACTAGAAGGGTTTAAAATTGATGAAGAGGAGGTATTGGATAAGGCACCAGGACCAGAGGAGATGCGTCCAAGAATGTTGAAGGAAGTGAGAGTGGAAATTGCAGGGGCACTTGCAATAATCTTACAATGTTCCCTGGATTTGGGGGAGGTGCCGGAGGACTGGAGAATTTCAAACATTACACATTACACCCTTGTTCAAAAAAGGTTATAAAGATCTGTCCTGCAAATACAGACCAGTCAGTTTAACTTTGGTGGTGGGGAAATTTCTAGAAACAATTATTCATGATAGAATTAATAGTCACATGGAAAAATGTGGATTCATTCAGAAGAGTCAGCATGGATTTGGTAAAGGAAAATTGTGTCTCACTAACTTGCTGAAGTTTGTAAAGAGGTAACAGAGATGGTTGATGAGGGAAAGGCTGTTGATGTGGTGTATATGGACTTCCAAATGGCATTTGATACAGTGCCACGCAACAGACTTGGGAGGAAAGTTATAGGTCATGGAATAAAAGGGACAGTAGCAATGTGGATACAAAATTGGCTGAGTGATAGGAATGAGAGAGTGGATATTTTTCAAGCTGGAAGAAGGTTTGTATTGGAGTTCCCCAGGGGTCGGTATTGGGATCCCTGCTTTTCCTGATATGTATAAATGATTTAGATCTTGGTGTGCAGGAAACAATTTCAAAGTTTGCGGATGACACAAAACTATGAGGGAGATAATATAGAACTTCAAAGGATATTGACACATTGGTGGAGTGGGCAGATAGGTAGCAGATGAAGTTCAATGCATAGAAGTGTGAGGTGACACTCTTCAGTACAAAGAACATGGAGAGACAGTATAAAATAAAGGATACTATTCTAAAGGGTGCGCAGGAGCTGAGAGACCTGGGTGTATATGTACATAGGTCATTAAAGCTGGCAGGACAGGGTAGAGAGAGCTGTTTCTAAAGCGTAACTGTATTCTAGGCTTCATTAATAGGGGCATAGAGTACAAGAGCAGGGAGGTTATGATGAACCTAGTTAAGACACTGGTTAGACCTCAGCTGGAGTATTGTGCACACTTCTTGGCGCCATGCTATATGAAGGATCTGAACGCATTGGAGAAAGTGCAGAAGAGGTTTATGGGAATGGTTCCAGGGGCGATACATTTCAGTTATGAGGAAAGATTGGAGAAGTTGGGATTGTTTACCATGAAGAGGAGAGGGCTGAGGAGGTACTTGATAAAAGTTTTCAAAATAATGAGGAGCTTGGACAGAGTAGATAAGGAGAAACTGTTTCCACTCGTAAACGGATCGAGAACCAGAGGGGACAGTTTTAAAGTGTTTTGCAAAAGGAGCAAATGTGAGATGAGAAAAAGCTTTCTCACACAGTGAGTAGTTAGGGTTTGGAATGGACTGCCTGTAAGTGTGGTGGAGGCAGGTTCAATTAAGGCATTCAAGAGGGCATTGGATGATTATTTAAATAGAAACAATGTGCAGGGTTATGTGGAAAAGACAGGAGATTGGCTCTAAGTTAAAATGCTCAGAGAGCGGGTGCAGACTCAATAGGCCGAATGGCCTCCTACACCGTAACAATTCTGTGATTCTGTGAAGATCCCAATTTCTTACGGCTCCCCCTTTGAGAAGGTAATATCCTTATTGACTTCTCACAACTAATTTTTAGATAACATAGTTATTCCTAAAATACAAGCTGTTTCCCGAATTTCTTGATTACATAGAATTATCTGATTACTTGGTTTGGCATTCTCCACCTGCAGATTTTACAGTTCCCCCCTTGAGAGGGAAATATCCTTAGGGCGGGATTCTCTGGTCTTGTCCACTGCTGGGATCACCCGGTCCCACCAGTGGAACTTTGGCTGGCCTGCCGCATACCCCACAGTGGGTCCTGCCAGTGGCAGAGCCAGAAAATCCCAGCCTTATTCTTTTGCAGAAGTGCTGCTAATTTCTAGGCTCTTAGCTTAGAAGTACATATAATTAAAGCAATAGATTGTGCACAGACTTAAAAGATTCTCCAGCTCTCCATTCATATCTATCCATCTTGTGGCTAATTCTTAGTAAGTATTATTTCTCCTTAGCCTTCATTTGCCCCAATCCAAAATTCCTTTTACATTTACTTTAATTTGACTCCAGGATGGTAATGGTCAGAGGGAGTAACATTAATTGTCTTAAAGTCAGTTTCTCTATGGAGCATGTGTCAGTGCCTTGATCATTTAAAAATGTTTTCTTACTCTTCAGGCCATACTAACCATTTCATGTCAATCTATTTGTCAAGTAGCTGAGCTAGTCTGGGACCCGTTCTTCAGTGCAGCTGCACCATGTACTCTCGCATGTCAGTTACTTCACAAGTTACATATCATTTCTACACCCTTAGCCCAGTGTTCTAAATTCCTTCTTTAACCCTCTGTTGGAATTTCACATTCGGTAGTCATCTTTACACATTTCCCTATCTGTTGGATGTGGTCTCTGGTGATTCTTTTTTTACCAGATTTTCTATTCAGGCAGTATGCTTGGTGGGTAATCTCTCTGCCTTCTCCCACAAATCCTTGTTTTGCATTTGTGGAAGACTTGTCAGGTCTATCGGGATCGTGCTGTGTATTTTGTCAATCAACTTCATCATCCAGGATTTCTCTCCCTTTAAAAGGATGCACCATTCGATAATTCTTTCTGACTTTCTGGTAATCTTCTCAAAAGATCAAAGGAGGTCTTTGTCTCAAAATCACTGCTTATCTCCCCCTGTACGGCTCTAATGTCTCAGGTGGCGGCCAGATTATCAAATTCAGTTCTCTTCTAAAGGTCATAGGCAAAGACACAAATATCTCCAAAAGAAAGCTGTCACCTTATTCATCATCTACATTTCCTTTTCACTAGAATGTACATCAATACCAGATTTATATATTCCATTGAATTACACCCAAGCTGAGCTATTCCAATTCTCATTTTGTGTTGTGTCCTTTTTTTCTAACTCTATCTCTATTCTAAGTGGGACCAGCCCATTAATTGACATTGTATCTCTTCTAGAAGTTCTGGAGAAACTTTGTAGTCCAATAACATATTTTCATAATATCTCTAAAACAGAAATTAAACATGTCTTTAGTTTGAATTCTAGCTGTTCAGTTAACTCATGTGATTTTGATAAGTTCAAATTGGGTTGCTGCCAAACTGCAGGCTTATCTTTATATTTTGGGAGCAAACTGTATTGCTTTACAGTTGTATACTAGAACAGTTCCATTTTTTTTAAACAGGAACTCACAGCAGTAAAGTCAGGAAAATGTGGCATTTGAATTTTAAACATTTTAGCTTCTTCCTGTCAAACCCAACCCTTTGAATCTTTGATGTTTGTGAACAACACCCTGGCCTGAATTTTTCAGTTCGGCAGGCAGGCGCGATCAGCAGGCTCGAGATCAGCCGGGAAATGGACCACCAGCCGCGATCAGCCCCCAACCACAATTTCACATTGGCTGGCCAATTAACAGCCAGCCAGCGTGAAACGCGCATTGAAAATCCCAGTGCTGCCGGGGTGGGGCTGGGGGTGGTGGCAGGAAGAGGGCAAGTGATGACGTCAACACTGGCGCGGGCCAGCCCTGACGGAAAGCTCCCTGAAGGCAGAGCTGCCTCAGGGATCTGAAGACCTGAAACAGCAAAAATAAAGATTTCAAAAGATGAAAAAAGGTGTTCATGCATCATAATCAGTCACCTGAAAATTTAGCTTATGAAAATGCTGAGCACAGAAATTTATTTACATTTTATTTCAAATCACGGAGATCTCATCCTGCCCGTGGATGAGTTTTGTCGAAAAATGCAAAGACTGCCTGTCTGATTCGCCCATCAGCCAACTGTAAGGTTGGATGGGCTACGTAAAATGCCTTTAATGGGCTTAATTGCCCTCTTAATTGTTGGCGGGCACACGCCCGCTAACCGAAATATCGCATGAGGGCGGAATGACATTGGGATGCTCGCCCGACGTTATCCTGCGCAATTTCACATCCGATTGGGTCGGGCATGCACCCGCCCGATCAGCTTAAAGTTCTGCCCTCTTCTTTAACGGTAACTTGACTCAAATGTACGGTATACTCTCATGGGCCAATTGCTGCCAACTTCATAGAGTAAGGATCGTGGATGATAACGGTGCAGGAGTCTAACCTCTCGGTGAATACACTCGGGCTTTCAGTGGGCGCCTGTTGGATACTAACTAGGACCCTATGAGTGTCCCAGTCCATCTTTTGTTTTGATTCAAGGGAGTAGCTAGGATCTGTTTAAAATCATTGCTCTCTAACTCTGCTTTGGAAATTTCATGGTCCCTATTTAACTCTGAAAAGAAAGATTCATTTGGCTTCTCCAGAGCCACTTCAATTCTCACGAGTTCCAGTGTTTGGCCTAATTTTTCATGTTGTATAACATACTCTGTTGTGTATTTCCTGTTCGCAGCAGAACTGATTGAATGGGTCAAGTTACTGACCTGTTCTCTTAACTCCTCATACTTCATATTCCGCTGTAAGACAAACACACATTACACAGTAGACCAATTTATTCTGGAACTTTTTAAACTTCATCTTTCCTTTCTGAAGCTTATCAAGTCCCAGTGTCTCCCTCACTCCAGGCTCGCTTGTTTTCTTAGTCAAGCTCCCAATCCATCGTTCCCTAGTGTATTGTATTGTGACTCCTGGCTTCACTTAGTAACAATTCCATGCATTTAACTACAATTTAAAACTGTTATTTTTCAAATTCCAAACCAATCTCGACTATGGTGGATCCCATTTCTGAAACCAATTGTAAGATTTCTGGGCTCAGGCCCACAGATACCTAAATAGACAGTAAACTAGTCATAAGTAATTTTAAGATAGTTTATTGAGTTCATTAAGAAACAACAGTTTAGATATGATACATTAACTAATTAGACAGGAAATAAAGTATACGACCGTTAAAAGCTTGTGATAACAGCGTTCTGCTGTCTAGTCGAAGCAAACTCTTCCCTCGATCTCTTGAACTTCCTCCTCCTCCTCTGGTCCATCTCCCTGCTGAAGAAGGCAGCTGCTCAACGAGCACTGCCACCTCCAGCACCTCAGCAGCCCTGCAGCTGCACCTTAGCCCACTATCACAGTATGACAACAATCTACATACCCTGTTTGGGTATACAGTGTCAATCATCTATCTAACTATTCTGACCAGTGGATACAAGACAGGTACTCAAAACATCAGGGTGGTTTCCACCCGCCTTGTGTGTCAACCCACTCAAGGTCACCTTTTTAGTTTACATCTTGCTGAGGGTCACATCCAGGCCTTTTTTAAACAATTACTTAGATAAAGGGGTATGGCCCCGCCCCGGCGTGTCTCTCCCTGGCAGACACAGTGTGCTATTTAAACCTCTGTTCATTTCAGCGGGACTGTAATATCCCGCCAGGCAGGAGGGGCTGTGAGATCCTGGCCCAAGTCTTTCATTCTTGTAATTCTTATGCATTTACCTTATTGTTATGACCTTAATGCTATTCTAACATTATTGCTATTACAGTATTAACATTAACAACATTCTCACTACCCCTTCTCCCCTCTTCAAGTCCTTGAAGTTAGAGGTTCAGGCTCTCTGGAGGCCATAGAACGCTTCCACATCTCGTTCGGCGTTCTTTCAGGAAAGTGGCAGTCCCTGGTGGTTCTGGTTCTTGTTGTTGGCTTGGAGGTTGGACTGGCGTTAGGGAATAGCTCCATTTTTTCCTCCCATTGCTTGGCGTTAAATTACGCCTGCTTGGTCTGGCTGCTACATCGGTGCATAGTTGCTGTTACTTTTGATCGTTTCTTGCGGGCTGGATGAAAATGGTATTAGCCTGCTTGGTGGTACCTTTTCTTCTTTTTCTATTTGGGCTGTCAGGAAACTCTGAGGCTGAGGAAAAGCATTCCTTTGGCAAGAAAATGATTGAGTAGCATGCGCACTACTGTTTTTTGTTGTTGACAGTGCGAGACTACTACCAGATTCCAGCATTCAAAAGAAAAGAACAAAGAAAAGTACAGCACAGGAACAGGCCCTTCGGCCCTCCAAGCCTGCGCCGATCATATTACCTGTCAAACTAAAACATTTTGCACTTCTGGGGTTCTTATCCCTCTATTCCCATCCTATTCATGTATTTATCAAGCTGCCTCTTAAACACCACTATCGTACCTGCTTCCACCACCTCCTCTGGCAGTGAATTCCAGACACTCACTACCCTCTGCGTAAAAAACTTGCCCCGCACATCTCCTCTAAAGTTTTACCCTCTCACCTTAAATCTATGTCCCCTAGTAATTGACTCTTCCACCCTGGGAAAAAGCTTCTGACTATCTACTCAGTCCACGCCACTCATAATTTTGTAAACTTCTATCAAGTCGCCCCCTCAATCTCCATCGCTCTAATGAGAACAATCCGAATTTCTCCAAACTCTCCTCATAGCTAATAACCTCCAGACTAGGCAGCATCCTGGTAAACCTCCTCTGCACCCTCTCCAATGCCTCCATATCCTTCCGGTAATGTGATGGCCAGAATTGCACACAATATTCCAAGTGTGGCCTGACCAAGGTTCTATACAGCTGCAGCACGACTTCCCAGCTTTTATACTCAATACCCCTGCCGATGAAGGCAAGCATGCCATATCCTTCCTGACTACCTTATCCACCTGCTTTGCCACTTTCAGTGACCTGTGGACCTGTACACCCAGATTCCTCTGCCCATCAATGCACTTAAGGGTTCTGCCATTTACTGGATAATTCCTACCTGTATTAGACCTTCCAAAATGCATTACCTCGCATTTGTCAGGATTAAACTCCATCTGCCATTTCTCTGCCCAAGTCTCCAACCGATCTATGTCCCGTTTTATCCTTGACAATCCTCTTCACTATCTGCAACTCCTCCAACCTTAGTGTCATCTGCAAATTTACTAATTAGCCCAGTTACATTTTCCTCCAAATCATTTATGTATACTACAAACAGCAAAGGTCTCAGCACTGATCCCTGTGGAACACCACTAGTCATAGTCTCCATTCAGAAAAGCACCCTTCCACTGTTACCCTCCATCTTCTATGACCAATCCAATTCTGTATCCATTTTGCCAGCTCACCTTTGATCCCGTGCGACTTTACCTTCTGTATCAGTCTGCCATGAGGGACCTTTTCAAAGGCCTTACTGAAATCCATGTAGATAACATCCACTGCCCTTCCATTGTAGATCATCTTTGTCACTTCCTTGAAAAACTCGATCAAGTTAGTGAGACATGACCTCCTCTTCACAAAACCATGCTGCCTTTCACTAATACGCCCATTTGCTTCCAAATGGTAGTAAATCCTGTCACGAAGAATCTTCTCCAATGATTTCCCTACACGATGTAAGGCTTACCGGCCTGTAATTTCTTGGATTATCCCTGTTACCCTTCTTAAACAATGGAACAACTTTGGCCATTCTCCAGTCCTCTGGGACTTCACCCGTAGCCAGTGAGGATACAAAGATTTCTGTCAAGGCCCCAGCAATCTCCTCCCTTGCCTCCCTCAGTACTCTGGGGTAGATCCCATCTGGCCCTGGGGACTTATCCATCTTAATATTCTTCAAGATGCCTAACACCTCCTCTTTTTTGATCTCAACATGATCCAGGCTATCTACAAACTCTTCCATAGACAAATCGACTGCTAAGTCCTTCTCTTTGGTGAATACTGATGAGAAGTACTCATTTGGTATCTCTCCCATTTCTTCTGGCTCCACACACAGATTCCCACCTCTGTCCCTGAGTCGGCCTACCCTTTCCCTGGCTACCCTCTTACTTTTTACATATGTATAAAAGGCCTTGGGATTTTCCTTAATCCTGGTTGCCAATGACTTTTCATGACCCCTTTTAGCCCTCCTGACTCCTTGCTTGTGGTTGTGCCATGCTAGCTGGCTGGAAGTTGCAGGGTGTGTAAAGTGATTGTTGTGTCTACTGACTGTATCATCCTCATAGTTGGAGGCAGAGGCTTCTCAGACTGTTGATCATTCTCTGGTACCACTTCCACCAGAGCTGCCATGGTGATCTCATGGGCAGTTGGTTGGTCTGACCAAGGGGGACTTTCCAGGACCTGGAATGATAATGGATAAACCTGCTCCACAAAGGAAGAGAGATTTATGGTGAAATCAGAGACTGAATACTCTTTAGTGTTTGAGCACTCAGGACCATGCTATTCTGGCTGGCTTACAACAGTGGTTGTCTTGACATTTTCTGCTGTCTGGAGGAAATCGAGGTCTATGCAGGCATCCCTGCTCAGAAGAAAGAAAAACTGATTACGGACGATGTACATCAGCTCAAAGATTTGTTTGCTGCCATACCTCAGTGGTTCAAGGATCATGACAATGACTGCGAATCATAACTCCTCCAGCTCTATAAAGTGCAGCTTCTGTTTTCTGAAGTCAGAGGCCTCTGATCCATGGTTCTTCATCTGACATGACCATCATGCTGGCATCAGAATCTAATATAAAATTTGTTAGATGATCATTTATCAGGATTTCATCATTCCAAAATGAAGAACTGCATTCTCTGATCTCACCCAAGAAGCATGACTGTATGTCTTCTGGGTCTTCGGTCTCGACCTTGCGGATTATCTTTGGGCTATCTGTGTGGCGCTGGGGTTTTGATTTGCACAGTTTGATAAGTGTCCCTGTCTGTTGCAGTGGAAGCATTGGGCCATACCCAAGGGACACAGATCTTTCCTGTGAGAGCGCTTCACACCACAGCACTGGCAAGGTCACTCTGCTGGGCGGTTCAGGAATTGCTTTCCCTGACTTGGATTGTTCCAGCATTTCTGTGACCTGATAAGCTGGACTGAGGGCTGGTTTCTGACCCATGTTGTATTCTCAGCCCTTAGGATGGTCTTGTGTTGCTCACGTAGCTCAGATAGTCTAGCTAGCTGGATTGCCTTGTTTAGGGTAAGATCATCTTTAGCTTGTGGGAGGTCAGAGAGTGAATCATCTGCAGCACCCACCATGATTCTGTCGCGAATAAGCTCAGACCTTAAATCAACATATTCACACCCCTCTGCCATCTTGTAGGGATCATTTATGAAGAAATCAACAGGTTCCCCATGCAGTTGGACACTCTTATTAAATTTAGCTTTCTCCAATATTTTATTGGATCTCAAGTTGAAATAAACATCAAAGGATTTTAAATTATCATGAAATTTGGGGGAGGACTCATCAATAGCTTGTTGTGCATTGACGTCACCTGCAATTGGCCCAATCAAGTGAAGAAGTGTGTCTACTTGTTCTGCTGCTCATTTTTTATTTAGACCTGAAGCAGTGCTGTATCTTAGAAATCTTTTTCTCCAAAGACTCCAATTTTGTGACTGGTCTGAGCCATTGGTTAGTTCCAGTGGAGTTGAAAGTGTGGAATTGTGAACCAAATTGATGATTTTTAAAGTGTGGCTACAGCTTTAAGAGCTTACGGGCTTCCAAGATGACATCAACGTTCACTACCGAACAATGGATTTCGCTCCCTTGTCGGTTTTGGCAGGCTTCACAAAATGACGGCAGCGCACTTTGGGAAAAAGAAGATCCCACAATGGCTGCATGGGTCAGCTGTCTGCCAACTTAATTTACTCAGTGATGTTGTATTGAGATGTAAGGAAGCATTTAAAAAAACCTCTGGCTTGCTGTTCACGGAATCAGAAGTTTGTGAGGTACCCAAGAGTTGAGTGAATTAATTATTATTTTTTATTTCCTTTCCAAACTCGAGAGTCATGTGTTGATACTCGGAGTTGAAGGTTGGGATTAGCAAGAGATCTCATTCAGATGGTGCTTCTGACTGAATTAATAAAAAGGACTTCTCAGGACTGGTTGCCGTGGAGATTAAAATAATTTATCTCACCCCTGTAGGTTATGAACTTTGCTTGTTGAAGCTCGACTTCCAAGGGTGATTCAATGGAATCTCCTGCTGTAGTAAAACTTATACCTTTTTGCTTCCAGGCTCTTCTGTCTCTGGAGCTTTATCTGGTGAATTTTCTCAGCGTTTGTAGCTTCAGTTGAGAGTTTGATACAATTCAGAATCCATTGGAGAAGTCTTTTTTCTTAGTTTCTCAGTATTCTTGTAAGGACGTGTTCTAATCCAGAGCTGCCATCATGAAGAAGGGTTTGTAGTCTTCTGCATATTAACAACTCATAACTATATACACTTATACAGTAAAGAGTAGAGATATGGAACTGTCTCCATCCTAGGTCTTTGCACATCCCTGTCCATCATGAGACTGGCCCTAGTTCTGGGTTACCTGCTTTCTTATGTCACTGTGTGTGTGGTACTCCACTCAGTTCCACCTTAACCCTGTGTGTACCAGATCCTTCTACTACACCGTGCTACTTATTTTTCTTTGGATTCCCAGCACGGGGGCAGGCATAATGACTAGTAACATGGAAATTGGAAGCAGTGAAACCAGAGGTTCACTGCAAAAAGGCTGAGCCTGCCCGGGGGTTGAGGTCAATTAAAACAGGCAACAGGCCTGATTGGGACAATGACAGGAAAATTAGAAGCCTTCAGGCTTCCAGCTGCTGTGAGGAGAAGTGGCTATTAGTGGGTAAATATGGGAGGTTTGACAGACAGTAAGGAAGACTGTAAAAGACACAGGGATGAAGTTTTATGGAGATTCTTGCACTTGACCACAGTAACAGCAGTAGAACGACTTTGGAAACTGCAGAAAAACAGAGAAAACACCATTAACTGCTGTGACTTTGGCAGAAATCAGTGTTTCCAACACACTTCAGCAAAGTTACAGCAGCACAGCATCAGAAAGTATAAGGAAATTCAGAAGCAAAGAGATTGTACAGCATCAAATCACCAGGCTGATGCCAAGGATGAAAAAATATAATAATGTAGAGAGGCTTGAGATTTTGTGACCATTTCCACCTGAGTAGAGAAGGTTTATAAAAGATTTATTCAAGGCCTTAAAATTTTGAAGAGCTTTGACAGAGTTAAAATAGACAATTCCCTGTAGTTAGAGAATCATTGGCAAGGGAAGATCAATTTAAAATTTCCACTTGAAGAAGTGAGAAGAGAGGTTAGGAGAAAATTGTTTTATTTGCTGGAGCATTGAATGTGTTGTCAGAGAGAATGGTTGATGCACAGACTTCTTTTAAGGAAAAATTGGATAAATATTTGAAGCGGTGAAGATCAGTGTTAGGGCCCATGGTCTTCACAATTTTTATCAATGTTCTTCAATGCATCAATGCAATATCAATGTATCAGTGATGCATTGGGAATATCGTCTGCAAGTTCTCAGATGACACAAAATCTGTGCTGGTGCCAGTACCCTTGAATAGAGAAAAAAAGAAGACAATCTGATCCAGGTGTGATGGGAAAATGGGTCCACACTTGGCAGCGACAATTAATGTAGATACATGTATGTATACGCATATGGGTAGGGCTAATGTTAAGCATGTTTATGCCACATTAGGGTCAGAATTAATGTCCACTGAGAAAGAAGGAGGCCTCGATATTATACTTCATGCATCTCTGAAAGTTCATGGTCACAGCCAGGAGGATATTGTCAAAGCAAATAGGATTAGCATGCACAGCCACAATCCAATATATGATAATACAGACCAGCATTGTGTTCTTGTACAAGACCTTGATCAGGATCATCCAACATACTATATTCGCTCAAATAATGGGAGGTAACAGTCATGGAAGAGGTTCAGAGATGGGCCACTAGTTTAACATCCCTTAGATATCAATATAGGCTCAGGGGCCAGGGTCTTTTAACCCCAGAAAAGCAAAGACTATGGGGAGACTGGACTGAAGTAT
The DNA here is from genome assembly GCF_017639515.1 of Carcharodon carcharias. NCBI lineage: Eukaryota > Metazoa > Chordata > Chondrichthyes > Lamniformes > Lamnidae > Carcharodon > Carcharodon carcharias. The sequence continues at coordinate 32,535,353 of NC_054488.1, read as the reverse complement.
TTGAAATGTTGAAGGGGCAAGTCTGCATATATGTGGGCAGGTAACTTAAGTTAAATAAATTAGAAAGAACAAGAGGACATGAGTACAAGTTACGTAAATAGATGTGAGGAAATTTGACTTTTCCCAAAGGATTATTGACATTTGGAATGTTGCTGGCTGGTGCAGCAGGGTCAAGTTCACTGGAAACACTCAAAAGGGAGCCAGACAATTCCTGTATTTCAGGAGGAAGAAAAGATAGGTGAAATAATGGGTAAGGTATTTCGTACTCTGCTGGAACTTACTGATCACCTTCAGAGATCAGAGAGGAATTTCTCAGAATCCTTTACTTGCCTAAACTGACTAGGGGTTCTTTAAAAAAAATAATCTTTCCCAGAGAATTGCGCGATGGATGGGAAATATTGGGAATCGTGTTATCCAGTGTAACACAGCTGAATGGGACAGACTTGATGGACCAGCTGATTGTTATAACATCTTTTTTATATGTTTAGAGGATAGAAATTTATGGAAAGAGAACAGGGCACTGGAACAAAAGTTTACATTGCTCCTGCAGAGAACCAGCACAAAACAGATGGGCCAAGTGGCCCTCCAAAACCAAACTATACACACTGGGTTAGTCCCAAAATTAACAGTGAAATTTCACATAGTTCTAAAATGGACTTCTATCCAATTTACACAATGTTTTGATTCACTTTGAACATTCACAAAATACAAATATACCACAGTTATTGGCTTGGCTTGTTTAGAAGTGGCTTAATTTAAACATCTGTACTGCTTTTGTACCTGATGTAAATGGTGATCAGGAATTATCTTGAAGTTTTAAGTTGGTTATTTACAAGAGCCTGTGTGATGAACTCCTCATGCTTGCTGAGGGTAGGTATAATGACCAGTCACTTTTTAACTGACTTCTGCAGCAAGTTATGGTGCATGACGTTCCCACATGCCATGATTTTGTGGAGCAGAATCTGGAGCTTCAGATCACCAAAAGCACGTGGAAGAACATTTAGAACAAGATCCAGAATCCAGTTTCTGACAACTTTGAGCACATCTAAACCCAACTATAAACATTTGCCCTTGATCAAATCTACAGTGATCCAGCAAGGGTGCAACTGCTTCAGAATTCATCCCAGCATGGTTCAAGTACTTGTACTGAGTTATGGTTGGGTGTCCTAGTTACAAATATTGCATTATTTTCAGATGTATTCAAGATTTATTAGGTGTATCTTTTATGTTCATACATAATAAAAAGTTTCCCATCTCTAGCAAAAATACCATTTTGTGCTACATTCACCCCTATTTAACATTCCTTAAGCCATTAATTTCATTGAATTGAAATTCAATAGCAACTAGCTATTATTAAGTCTGAAATATCAGCCTTTTAACAATGTTTTTTACTCTCTTATTCCAGATGGACTGCTAAAGATGTTGCCGATTATAAACATCTGTTCCCTGGAAGAGATTTTTACCTTTCCTGTGCAATATCATTATTTTATCAGATGCTGTTCTGTCACATTTGCCAGAATTTTCCCATCCCGCCAGCAGCGGGTTTCGTGGCAGGCGGGAGCGGAGAATCCAGCAGCAGACAAAAATTTGTAAATCCATTGTCGTAAAAACAAGTCACAATTCTCCCAATGGTGTGTTCATGGTGGGTCAGTTATCCCGCCGACTAGTGGCGCATAAGAGGTGCAGAGTCACAGGGGGGCGATTTCGGCCTGAGTGAGACAGAGACCGAGTGAGTATATTTGGGAATTTGGTTCAAAATGAGAATTTGGTGAATAAGGGGAAAAGAGGTGCTTTTGGTAAGGTTCACTGCACTGCAACAAGTAAAGTGTGCTGAGTGGGGAGTTTGGTGAAGGGCGGAAAGGAGGTACTGTTTCTCCTCTACTTTTTATCAGCCTCCGGTATTTGATTTCCCCTTTGGTGCAGCAGAAGGAGCGGGTAAATCAGTAACTGGTGTTATTAGTTTTATCAGTATTGTAAGTACTGTATTGTTTTATCATTATTGTAAAGTTTACTGGCAGTGCCAAAACCTATTGCGAAGCATAAGTTTTATTAATTATAATTAATTAATTAACACATATTGGAGAAAGCAGGGCAGGTGATGTGCTGCGATTGCAGGATGTGGGAGCTACTGGATACAGGTGTGATCCAGGGTAAACACGTCGGCATTAAGTGTTTGCAGATGCAGAGCTGGCTAAAGTGAATTGGCAAATTAAGTTAAGGGACAGGTTAATAGAGATGCAGTGACAAACATTCAAGCGGATATTTCAGAATACACAGAATAGATACCTTCCAACAAGTAAGGAGAAGTCTAAGAGACAGACACACCATCCATGGTTAATGAGAAAGTTTAAAGATCGTATCAAACTTAAAGAAAAAGTATATAATTGTGCAAAGATGGGTGGAAGGCCAGAAGATTGGACAAAATATAAGGAATAGCAAAGGGTGACTGAAAGATTAATAAAGAAGGAAAATTAGAATACGAGAGAAAGCTAGCCAGAAACATAACAACAGATAGTAAGTTTCTATAAATATTTAACAAAGAAACAAGTTAACAAAGTGAGCACTGGTCCTATAGAAAGTGCTGCTGGCGAACTGATAATGGGAAAAAAAAAGGAAATGGCAGATGAATTGAACAGATATTTTATTTCAGTTTTCACTATAGAGGATACAAGTAATATCCCAGAAGCAGCTATAAATCAGGAAATGGAAGGGAGTGGGGAACTCAGGAAAATTACAATCACTAGGGAAGTGGTACTGAGTAAATTGTTGGAACTGAGGGCTAACAAGGGCCTGGGTCCTGATAGGCTTCATCCTAGGGTCTTAAAAAAGGTAGATAGCGAGATAGTGGATGCATTGGTTTTAATTTTCTGAAAGTCTCTAGATTCAGGAAAGGTTCCATTAGATCAGGAGATAGCATTATTCAAAAAGGGAGGGAGACAGAAAGCAGGAAACTGCAGGGTAGTTAGCTTAATACCTGTCCCAGGGAAAATATTAGAAGATATTACTAAAGAAGCTATAGCAGGGCACTTGGATAAGTTCAAGGTAATCAGGCAGAGTCAACATGGTTTTGTGAAAGGGAAATTGTGTTTAACCAATTTATTGGAGTTTGTTGAGGAAGTAACATGTGCTGTGAATAAAGGGGAACCAGTGGATGTACTGCACTTAGATTTCCAGAAGGTATTTGATAAAGTGCCACATCAAAGGTTATTGCGGAAAATAAAAGCTCATGGTACATGGGGTAACATATTGGCATGGATAGAAGATTGGCTGGCTAACAGGAAGCGGAGAGTAGGTAAGAATGGGTCTTTTTCAGGTTGGCAAGATGTAACAAGTGGTGAGCCACAGGGATCAGCGCTGCGACTTCAACTGTTTACAATTTATATAAATAACTAGAATGGATGGGATGTCTGCCAAATTTTCTAATGACACAAAGATTTGGAGGAAGGTAATGTATGGAGAGAACAGAAGGAGGCTACAAAAAGATGTAGATAAGTTAAGTCAGTGAGCAAAGATGTGGCAAATCGAGTATAATGTGGGAAAATGTGAAATTGTCCATTTTGGCAGGAAGAATAGAAGAGAGGCATATTATCTAAATGGCTGTGATTGTAGAGCTCTGAGATGCAGAGGGATCTGGGTGCCTTACTGCATGAATCACAAAAGGCTAGTATGCAGGTACAGAAAGTAATTAGGAAATTGAATACAAAAGTAGGGAGGTTATGCTTCAGTTATACAGAACATTAATGAGACCACATCTAGAGTACTGTGTACAGTATTAGTCACCTTATGTAAGGAAAGATGTAAACACATTAGAAGCAGTTCAAAGAAGGTTTACTAGTTTCATATCTGGAATGAGCGGGTTGTCTTATGAGGAAAGGTCGGGCAGGCTAGGCTTGTATCCACTGGAGTTTAGAAGTATAAAAGGTGACTTGATTGAAACATATAAGATCCTGAGGGGAATTAGCAGGGTGGATGTGGAGAGGATGTTTCCTGTTGTGGGAGAATCTAGAACTATGGGTCACTCTTTAAAAATAAGGGTTCACCCATTTAAAACGGAGATGAGACAAAACTTTTTTTCTCAGAGGTTCATGAGTCTTTGGAACTTTCTTCCTGAAAAAGGCGGTGGAAGCAGAGTCTTTGAATACTTTTAAGGCAGAGGTGGATAGATTCTTGTTATGCAAGCGGGTGATAGGTTATCGGGGGTAGGTGGGATGCAGATTTGAGGTTACTATCAGGTCAGACATGATCTTATTAAATGGCGTAGCAGGCTTGAGGGGCCAAATGGCCTACTCCTGCTCCTTGTTCAGCTGCTCGTTTGAACACCATTTGCATTCATTAGCATATCATGAATGATCATTAAAACAGCTGCTCACCAGAACTTTGTGAAGTCTTCCAATCTTCCGTCACGCCAGCCCGTCGAACACCTCAGTTCGCTGGTAACTTCGTGGTGAATGGAACGTACCTGCCATAGCATTGTGCCGGTCTTGTTGTGATGAACGTCACTCTGTTGGGGCTGTAGGGTTGGACTGCTCCTTCTCTTTGCTTCTATTGTCCCAAGCAACATCACTGTGCTGTGTACACATGCAGACCTCCACTTTCAGAGACTAGTAGTTCACCTGGGGGTAGGCTGTAAGGCGAGGGTCGGGTTGATGAACACAATGGAGGAAATGGGAAGGGAAGGCTGTAGGTTGGCAATGAGAGGGAAGAGTGAACACTATGGGGGCCTTTCTGGGGTTGTCCTCTAACTTTTTTTTGCGGCAGGAGTGAGCAGGAGTCTGCTTAGAAAGGAGGGAGAGATGACTCCACATGCATCTCCAGGAGGAGGGACATGGTCAAGCGGAGCCACAGCGTGAACAGGAGGGTCAGGAGGAGAGACCCAGACATTGGGGGTGACTCACCAGACCTATAGTTTATCGTCGACCTGTGTGTCATCTCTCAGTCCGCAACACTGATGCATAAAGAAGGTCACAGATGCCCTTTACAGAAAGGCCCATCATTCAGTCAGGTTTGCTGTGGACGAAGATAGCCAGGTGACGAGCTACACCAGCTTCGCCTCCATCTCAGGCTTCCCAAGACTGCAGGGTGCAATGTACTGCACCCATGTGGCTATACTGGCTCCAAGGCAGCAGGCCCTAATGTTTAAAAACCACAAGGGCTATCATTCCGTCAATGCACATACTGCACATTTGTGCACAGTACCCTGGGAGTTGCCATGACTTCTACATCCTGAGTCAGGTGCCTGAGATTTTCGAGGGGCCATTACATCTGCAGGAATGGCTGCGTGGGGATAAGGGGCACCCACTGAAGTACTAGCTGATGACACCAGTGCATCACCCTCAGAGTCATTCTGAGGAGAGGTACAATGCTGCTCACAGCTCCACACACTCCCTTATAGAGCAGATCATGGGGCTTCTGAAGTTGTGTTTCAGATGCTTGGACCGCTCAGGTGGTTCACTACAATACACTCCCAACAGAGCTTCCCACATCATCGCAGTGTGTTGCACCCTGCACCCTTCACAATCTGGCTATGCAAAGAGGTGACCCCTTGCCAGAGGATGACCTGGAGGAGGTAAAGATCTGGAGACCCAAAAACCTCAGGAGACTGCTGAGGGTAAGTATGAGTGCAATCACGCCGTGGAGGAAGGAAGGAAGACATGGGAGATGTGCCCATGATACATTAATTGCTGACAGGTTCCAGGAAGAGTAAAGTCAAGTGAGGGAATATGGCCATATCTCTCCTAGCCCTCAATGTCATTTCCCTTCAACTCAGGGGATGCCCACCTTGAGAATGAGTCTTGCATTCATACTTGCCTCACGGATCACAAGGCCATGATCTTTGCTTTGTTCTGTTGGGCCGTGAGTGAGTTCACCCTGGGAGCTGAGAGCCCACTTAGGAACAAGAGTGATGCGAAAGAAGACTTGAAGACTTCGCCGCCATCTAATGATACAAACATTGCTACAACTGAGATGTGGACATGCCTAGGGATCTTCTCCTCCAAGCAAGTCTTTTCTTCTGCCAATACCACTGAGGCAACCCAAATGCTGCTAGAATATCAATGCTGATGAGCTTCCCTCGCTCAATGGTGTTCTTCAAGAAAGAAGGGTTAAAAACGTTTACATCACACACTTCCAATAAAGGTTTAAACACATCTCCCTGACATTACACAAGGGGTGCAGATACTCGTTCAACTGAGGTTGACATCACAGGAATGTGGATCTCAGTGCGACATTACGAGTGGAAGGAAGGCTAAACCTTGAAATAAGAGGGTTTCAAAGTACAAAATCACAACACCTTCAGTTGACAAGAACATTTACATAACTGTCAAATGTATTAACAAAAGTGCAATTTCTTTACATGTCTATCACACCCGTGACCCAAAAGTGATATCAGTTTTTCTTAACTTTACTAACTCAAGCGCTACACCTGGGTGCAGCCCTGACATCTGCAGCAGAGGAAGAGACAATCTGCTGACTGCTACGTCCTGATGGCTGTGATGACCTTGGTGGACATCCTCCGGTGGCCCATGGCTGGAGGGCCCCGGCCCCATAAGGGTCACCTGATCAGGGGTAGAAGCGCCCTCTGCGGCCTGGGAAGCTGGAGTGAAAAAGGTCACAGGCAGAACGGCCTGTGAGTGGCAGCATACCCTTGTAGTGTCCTGAGGGGAAGTCCCGGGGTGTCTGGCTGAGACTCATCCTCCCTGTGGGTGCCCGAGGGCCCTGCCTGACTCCTGAAGCGCCCGGAGGGAGTTCAATGTGTTTCATCCCCATATCGCCTACATCCTGATGGTGCCTAGCAGGGTGTGTGGCCATGGAGTGCAGGGCCAAGTCCAAATCCGGCAGGACCTCCTGGACCAAGGTCTCCATGGCTGTTGCCAGCCTTCCCATGGTGACCTTTGAGGCACTCGCATGTCGGAGCTACGACATCAGACAGAAGGCGGACGGACTCCTCCATCATTTGCTCTAGTCTGCTGAGTGACTGCCGAATCTCTGCCTGATGTTCTGCCGCCTGTTGTTGCATCTCCAGCATAGATTTGGCGGCCACTTCCAGAGGCTCATCATCTGTCTCTTACCAAGTAGGTGCCTGGTCTCCAGGAGCCCTCGGAGTGCCGGGGACCTGGGCTGTCCCTGCCTTCGACTGCTGCATGGACGTGTCAGTGATGTGTTCCCCAGAAAGTGAGCCCAAGCCTAATCTACATATGTGTCCCACTGACATGTGTGTCTCTGAGTTTGTGGAAGGTGCACGTGAGTGCCATGATGTTTCTTCTGGAGCTTCCTCCTTGGATGAAGTCTGGGGGCTTGCACTCGTGGTGCTGGACTGGCTTGGGGGCCTCGATGTGCTGGTGTCTAGAAAATGGAGCAGAGAATTTTCTCCCTATTGGGGAGGTTGGACAGGAATAGGCACCCAGCCATTTTACATGGGCGTGCCAGTTAAGGCCCACCCAGTGTGACATGCATCCGGAAGCGGTGAGCGGGGATAGTAGCGAGCTGTGTGGGCTGGGGTGGTAGGCTGAGTCGGGGCTTGCGCTCTTTTGCGCATGCGGGCCAAAGAGCACAGAAATCTCCCCGAGGCACAAATCTGCCTCAGAGAGAATAGTTTGAATTTTAAAAATTTTAATAAAGAAAAAGAAAAATTTTTAAGACATGTCCACTCATGTGACAGTGTCACATGAGCTGGGACATGTCAATGAATATTATTAAAAATTTTTATTAAAACTTTAAAAGCCTTCACGAAACCTCATCCCGCCCTTGGCCGCCTGGGCTCATCGCCCGCCTGCCAACCTTAAGGTTGGACGAGCAGCTCAGTTAATTATTTTAATTGGTTTTTAATATGCCTTTAGCAGACCGGCGCGCGCGCAGCCAACTCCAGTGCGTGCCCGCCGAACTGAGGATCTGAATGACACATGGTGAGGTCGGGACGCCCGCCCAACATCACCACGCGTCATTTTACATGTCAGCGAGCAGGGCCCGACCCCGCTCGCCAACCCAAAGATCCTGACCAGAATTTCAGTTAATGAGCATGAGCTAGATAAGACTGCACGTGACTCACTGTTAATGTCAAGATTTGGCGAAGTGATGGAGCTGTGATTCGTACTGGGTTGGTGGGAGAGGCCGATCTCCCCTTCCCTATAGGAGTGATCCCTGTCCTCCCCAGCAAGCTCGGCTGCAACCTCTACAAACTCAGTGAGGACGATGATGTTGGCCATCCCTCCCCCGGTCTGCGCTGTCTCTTATCTGTTGTGTGCCAGCTTGCCCTGTACGAAGGAGAAACAAAGGGATATGATGAGAAGGGATGGAGAAGGGGTTGGGTGAGATGCATGTCCCATGTGTGTGGTAAGCCTTCCCCAGAAGGGCCAGAGGATGAAGTGTGAGCAACATGATAGCTACGATATTGGTGATGCGAAAGTCTCGGTGAGAGAACGAGTGTGTCCCCCACTAATGGTTGCGTGAGACCCCTGAAGAGAGTAGCTGTTTTAATGCATGATGCCATGATGAGAGTTTAATATTAGAGGGTGTTAAATGATGACTTACCCTGGTGGAGCAGATGAGATCTTTCATCCTCTTCCTGCACTGGGTGGCATTTTGGGTGCAGTTGCCAGTCATGCTGACCTGCTCCACGACAGCCTCCCAGGCTGGAGGGGTGAGGCTGCTCTGCTTCCTACAGCCATCCCTAGGATAGAGCACTTGCCTGTGCACTCGCACCCCTCTGATCAAGGCCTGGTGAGTGAAGTGGGGAGCCGCCTTCCTGTTCAGTTTCTCAGCCTTCCCCTTCTGGCTGTCAAACATCTCTGGTGGGCAGGAGAAATTGAGATTGTGTGTTGGACTGGCATTTAAACATGACACCCAGACCTTCGAACCCGCCAGCTGACGGTGGGTGGATGAATCAGCTCCTGACCTGTCAGTCATTCGGACTGATACATGCCTCTGCATAACTAGTGAGGCTCAGTACAGAATTGGGTGCGAGTTGCGACCATTACAGACAACGAGCTTGGCGCTGCCGAAACCGGCCACCACCGCACTTAGGGCTGAATTTTCTCTTTGGCATGCTGGGTTGGGCCTTACATGCCCACACCTGAAATGATGCGCGATGACATTGGGCACCATGTCATTCCGATCTTTCGATCGGCAGGCGTGCACCAGAGTCGGCTGCGCGCCCGCTGAACTGTCAAAGGCCTGTTAAGGCCATTAATAAACCTCTTAACCAAATTGACAGGGCTGCCCATCCAACTTTAAGGTTAGCGGGCAGGCGAAGAGCCCAAGCGGCCTTCACATTTTTTATGAAACCTGATCCATGGGCGGGATGAGGTTTCACGAACGGTTTATTAAATTAATAAATATTTTTCAAACATTTCATGAACATGACCCAGCTCATGTGACGCAGCTCTGTGCCTCAGGGAGATTCCTGCGCTCTTTCACACGCGTGCACAAGAAGAGCACAGACCCCGTCTCTCCCTCCTCCTCCCACCTGCACAGGTAGTCCTGGGTGCTGGGCGTGCGTCATGCTGGGCGAGCCTTAACTGGCCCGCCCACATAAAATGGCGGCATGGAGCCGACCGCGGGTGGTGATCGGCTCCGCACCTGCCTGCGCCCATTCCCAACCAGCCCGCCCGACAGGCAGAAGATTCTGCCCTTAGTTTCATTATGGGAAAATTCCACCCATTGTTTTGTCACACTCCAGCCAGCAGGGTAAACCTGAAAAAGAATCAAATGTACATTATTTAAAAAGGTCCTGGAGCCACCCCTTTATTTTTGTGATGCATCCTCTATACAACACACAAACTGGGAAAACAAAGGCAAATTTTACCAGAGCTGCTGTCCCACTTCACTCTCTGTATGTTCTGAGTTAAAAACATGTTTCTGTAAAAATGAACTCCAAAGGTTGCCACATGTAGAATTGTAGAGGAGAGTGAGCTAAATTTAACATATTTGTACAAAACTGGGTTTGGAGGCATAAATTAACTGACGTTCAGGCCATGACGCATAATGACACTTTTAAATAGTGATGATGTTTACACATTTTCAACTTAGAATATGTTTCAGCTGGACTTATATCACCCATGACAACCCCTTTAGTGTTTATAATGCTTTAATCTTCAGCTTGTGAGTGCTACTTCTTGGTGCCTCCCACCACCGTCCCCCCCCACCCTGCCCCACTGACTGTGATGTCCTGAGGGCCCGTCTGACCTTGGCGGACGTCCTCTGGCCGGAGAACCATGTGCAGGCATCGCCTGGGAGGGAATGTCCAGCTGGGCACTCCGCAGTCATTGCGGCCTCATCAGATGCCCCGGATACTGGCAGAGGGTTGGAGGAGCTTCTGCCTTTGTCTGGAGCATCCTGAGAGGAGCCCGCAGATGCAGCATGCAGCTGATCCGCCAGCATGAGGTTCATTTGACCCCAAGGAGATCCAGGTTGAGGTGCCAGATTAGCACATCTCACCCTTCTATACTCCCAAGGCAAGTGGGTACAACCCCCAGCCTTGGCTGGCACAGGGATATGTGCCATGTGGCACTCTGCATCTCACTCCCCAGAGCACCACCCTCCAAGACATCTATACTCAGTTCCATGGCAAGTCAGTACGTACCCTCGTGGAGCACAGAAGATCATTGAACCTTTTCCAGCACTGGATCCATTTGCAGCGCATCACATCATGCCCCCTCACCTGAGCAGCCACCTAACTCCAGGCCTTCTTCGTCTGGTGGGGTGGCTCCCTCTTGCCATCCCACTGCATCAGGATGCCATGCCAGGCACTTGCTGCCTCCATGAGTGGGCAGGCACTCAACAGAGAACCAGGGGCAGAGTGCCCACTGGCATTGGCCTCACACCTAGCACACCCAGTGGGTGCTGAAGCCATAACACCTGCTAAGTAGAAAATCTTATATTCTCTTGCTGGCAGCTCCCTGAGGCTCCTCCCAACTCGTGGCTGCCTTCAGGGAGCTGCCTGTGCTCTGGGTCCCCTCTGGGTCACCATTGGACCCGGTTCCCACTGTGCTCTCGCCCCCGCCAGCAGCGCTGACCCAATGTCCGGGCATGTTTCATGCTGGCTATGCCTTAATTGGCTTAGTTGCAATTGCAGGCAGGAGTGGATAACTGATCCACTTCCAAGCCTGCTGATTATGCGCGCACTGTCCAAAAGTCAGGCCATGACTCATAGCTCACAGCCCCTCAGAGGAGCCAAGAACCTATAACATCTTACAATATTTCTAAATATGTCGCAAATATTCATCGTTCAAACGGTTATGTGTCAAATAGAAGTTGACAAATTTCTCTGGATGAAAGGACTCCAAATCTGTGTCAGATAAATTTTAAAAGCCTAATCTTAGCGCTGAACTGAAAACTTATAAATGTTTCAATCTTAAAAAGTTTCTGATGCCTGAAGAATATGTTTGTTTAAACGTGGTTTCAAAGACTAAGGGCAGAATTTTCCAAGCCTGCTGGCAGGTGGTGTGATAGGTGGCGTGCGTGGAAAATATGGCAGAACTCGCTTCACGACGGCGTGAAGACAGGTCATGATCTTCTGCTCAGCCCGCAGGCCGTGTTTCCCGCCATCGGTCAGCGCAGAGCTAATTGTAATACGTTAGCTTAGAATTAAAAGGCCATCCCGCTAGGCTCTTGGAACCCCACCATATCGTCCGCCCACGTCGGCAGGAAAGCACGCCGATGTGTTTCACTACAGCACGTAGGCGATGTGCACTTGGCGGCCTTCACTTTGGGGGAACTGAGGTGAGTGAGCAGCAGCGTTCTCCACAGCTCGTCCATTGGTTACAGGCTTCAGGGGCGCCGGGGGGGGGAGGGGGAAACTGATGCCTGGCCCCGCAGCTACTGCTGAGGGGTGTGGGGTGTCTGGGGGCAAGTGCTGGCCAGCCTCGGAGGTGACTGCTGAGGGGGGGTGGTCAAGTGCTGCCCTGGCGCTGCACTCCACGCACAGGCAATTGAGGTGGGGGACAGGGTAAGTGAGGGAAATGGCCACGCCTTAGGGACACCTGTATAAACTGACCAAGCCTCTGCAAATAAGACAAATCAGACGCAGCCACAGTGATATGATTGGGACTGGGCTCCTAGCCTGCGTGCCCATGCAAGCATCATGGAGGCACCAAAGGACCACCAAGCGCTCCATACCTTACCCCTCCCCTCCCACCCCCCGGCACAGACTCCGAGTCCGCCACCACTTTACTGGACCACAGGGCAGTTGGGCTGCACACATTGTACAATCTCCTTGCCAACGTTGACCATTTAGCTGTCACTGCTGGAGGTGCTCACAGCCCCTTGCAATCTCAGGTTCCTGGTTTGGACCAGTCCCCCATGTCGCAGGTTGACAGGGCAGCCATGCAGTGCACTCATCTCTGGCCATCTGAGGGGTGACTAGCACTCTCCAGGAAGCATTAAAGGGCGGTCACACAGGGACAGGAAAGGTGCTAAGTACACCCATGATAACCACGTCTCTCATTCTCTTTCATGCTGCAGGAGGACCACGTCAGGATCATGGATCCAGGTGATCTAGCTGAATGCCTGATAGCCTACGGAGACCATAAAAAACGGAGGAGAGAGCGACTGATGGTCCTGGCCGTGCAAAGGCAGGAGTGGCAACCTTATGAAGAAGGAGCTGCTGGGGCTCCCGCACACACTGCCCAGGAGTGACAGTGAGCCATGGCTGCTCGGCGCCTAGTGACACCCAGGGTCTATAGATGCCGTCTGCCATTCCTGCAGATGACTGAGAACCAGTATCACCGACAACTGCGCATGTCTAGGGACCTTGTGGCTCACATCTGTCACTTACTGCAGGACTTAGTGCCAAAGGGACATGGAAGGCATCCATTGCCAGTGGCAGTGAAAGTGACAACGGCACTCAATTTCTATGCCAGTGGCTCCTTTCAGGGCTCCACAGGTGACCCCTGTGGGATATCACAAGCCTCCACCCACAAATGCATCTATGGGATCACAGATGCCATCTTCTCCATGGACACAACTTTGTGCATTTCGTCTGGGACTGGGCCAGCCAGGATACAAGGGCCATTGGATTCGCCCAGATCTCAGGATTCCCACAGGTGCAGGTTGTGATTGACTGCACGCATGTGGCGCTCAGGTTTCCGTCACTACACTCAGTGGACTTCATCAACCACAAGGAATTCCACTCACTGAATGTGCAGCTGGTATACGACTGCCAGAAACGCATCCTGCAGGTATGAGCACAGTTTCTAGAGAGTGTGCATGAAGCCTACACCCTGAGTCGCTCACAGATCCCTGCAGTTTTACAGGGTCTACAGAGGCTACAGGGATGGCTCCTTGGGACAATGGCTACCCGCAGAGGTTGTGGCTGATGGGACACGTGTGGCAGCCTCAGACTGCAGCAAACCCACAGTATAATGATGCTCATGCAGCAGCCCGCAACTTGGTGGAGCAGACCACCGGGATGCTGAAGATGTGGTTATGGTGCCTGTACTGGTCTGATGGAGCCCTGCAATACAGTCCACAGAGGATATCATGCATCGTCATTGTCTGCTGTGCCCTTTACACCCTGGCGCTGCAATGTGGTGAGGAGCTGGCTGAGAAGCAGATGAAGGAGCTGCATGTCTCCTCAGATAATGAAGACGCTGACAGGGATGAAGGTGAGGGGGTCCTCAGTGATGATGACAAAGGGAATGAGACTTCGCACTGGCTAGATGAGGCAGGCGCACTTGGGAGGCCCTCATAGCTGCCAGGTTTGTGGAGGATAATGATGACATGCAGTGAGGTGCCCCCATAGATCCTCACATCACAGTTGTGAACGTTTGACTCCAGTCTGGCTTATCTCAGCGTCAATACCCTCTGTCAGAATGCTCCTGTCATGGAGGTGTGTGGAGTGGAGGCCCTAACAGTCGCTCGATCACAGGAGGATGATGACAGCATGCATTGAGGACATTCCATAGATCTTCCCTGTCTGACTCCTGTCTGACCAAGGGAACTCGCTTGCTCTCCATGATCAGGGCCATCTCAGAGACGCAGCCATGAAACTTTAGATGCATCTGATGCTGTGTACGCCTCCAGCACCTGAGCCCTTCAGGAGCTGGAGCACAGCATCAGTGGTCACAGATGCCAAAGAGATGGGAGCCAGCCCCACCTTAAAGGTGCTGAGAGCTCACAGAGAGTATGAGAGAGCTCTGTGGTGCCTGCCCACTACATTCTGGTAGCAATGACCAGCACTGCCAAGGTTCAGGCATCAGTAATGTTTCCAGGGAGTGTGAGGTTGGACATCACTTTGGTCTGAAGGCTGCACAGAGCACTGGGGAGGGGCCCTGGGCTGAGACACCTGCCTTTTATCTTGTGCAGAAAGGTTTCACACCTGACTGACAAGAACAATGCTCATCAGAATAAAGAGCCATAGGCTCTTGGGAGTTTAATGACAATTTTTTTTTTGATTGATCCAAGTATAATTTTTTTTACTTCTACAGGTTTGAAAGTTTGGAGCCAGAAATGAACAACCAGGCTTCTCATATCGCAATGGTGAACCAGATAGCTCAGTTGATCCACAGCAGGCAACACCATGGCCAGGCTGTGCAACCAATTCTCCCCAATTGCGCCCAGCTGTGGCACATTGCTGCTGTAGTTGCTGGGAGAGTTGGTTGCTGCCTACTGTGGCTGTGTGCTGGAGCTCTTGCTGCTATTGAGGAGATGCAACTATTGAACTGTTTGCTGTTGTGTTGGTGTCTTTTTCCCCTATCTTACACTCAGAGGAAGAATACTGCTACAAGCTTGCTGCCTGAAAGGAGGAGGAGGAGGGAGAAAGATCAGTCGGAGAAAACTTTTTGTAGAGCCTGTATTCTATCCTGCTGCCGCACCCTGTTGCTACTGTTACTGTTGCTGGTATTTGGAACTCTGCAGGGGCCTGTGACCTTATTAGAAGCCTGGGACTGAGCTGCTGCTGATTGCCCATCTGCAAGGGGCAGGTGGGGAGGGCCTCCGCAGCTCGAGGCCTACTTCAGTGAGGGAGGAAGGAGAGGAGTGGACCAGGAAAGAGAAGATTTCGAGCGGTGCTACGAGAGGTGTGTACACAAGAGAGGAACTCTGTATTGGACTTGTATTTTGACAAGGGGAGGGAAAGGAAGAGGGACATCTGAGGGGTATGATTGTGCTTGTGAACTGGAAAGACCTTTGTGCGTTCACCCACCCCACCCCCACCCCTCCTCCTCCCCCAAGTGCAGTTAGCTCAGGCTGCCCGGTGAAGAAACCATTAGAGTGAGAGACTGTGTGCCAGCAGTCCCACTTGCCCTGGAGTGAAGACACTCTCCTTCCATCCCGTCTGAAGAAAACCAATCAAGGCATTTCCTCATTCTTCTCCCCACCCCCTGCCCCCTCCCTGTTCACCTGTGGCACTTGTCGGACCTTGTGCCTCACTGTCTATCTCTCCCTCTCGCCCTCTCTTTACCGGGGGCAGTGGGATTCAACCCCGCCAACACTCCCCCCCCCCCACCCCCCACTATCTGCTGCTTTCCTATTGCACTTACATTTTTTGGGGTGGGTATAGCCCTAGGAAGCCATGGCAACACCATCATCACCCATGACAGGGCCATCTAAGGTCACCTACACAGTTTCAGTGGCCGCCTTGGTTCCTGCTGCTGCTCCTGCAGCCCCATCACCCTGTAAACTTGTGACAGAACAACTCTGGGTAAAGAGCTATACTCACCTCGACATGACAATTGAGGCGTGCGTTAAGGCTATGGCTGGGGTCGTCGGCCCCTCAGCCATAGTCACCACCTCAAAGATGTACGGCAAGGCCATATTTTTCCTGAGGACTGAGCGGGCGGTGCACCTGGCATTGTGGGCGGGACTTTTCTGGCAGTGGACCCTCTGGATCATAATCTCGAATGTTCTGCCCTTTGATCCCAGTGAGCTCCTCCTCCCCCACCTCCATCAACTGGGGGAGGTTAGGTCGGGGGTTGCACCGATCCCGCTCGGCCTCAGGGATGCGGCCATCCAACACATGTACTCCTTCATTGTTGATGACATAAGACTTTCAGTCTGTAGTTCAATGGTTGAACACTTGCATTTCAATGTTTCTGCTGGTGATGTTCCCCTTTTCCTCTTGACAGGCGTTTTTCAGAGAGACCAGGTTCCGGAGATTTGAAGAAAAGCCAAATGATTGGTTTTCTTCAGACAGACAGAAGGAGTGTGTCTTCACCCCAGGGCAACTGGGACTTCCGGCGCCAGGTTTTTGTCCGCCTGGCCCGGGAGAAGTGCGTGGAGGGGGCCTTTACCTTAGAATTCCAGGGGGCCATCTACAGGGTCTTTTGGTCAGCAGATGGCATGCGGTACCACACCTGCAAGGAGGTGGGGCACGTTTGTAAGAATTGCCCCGCCTCCAAGGCCAGCAACATCCAGGTGGCCGCAGTTGGCACCCCCACTCTCCCCTGCCAACCCCCCACTACCGCTCCATCTCCCTCCTCGCAATGGGAGGTTCCACTGGCTGCCACCACTGTCTCGGCTGCCGAGGAGGCGGGGGGAGAGCACCCACACCGTAAGAAGGTGTGGAGGAAGACCCGCCACCTGGGGGCAGACCCCCAGATCCCCCAAGGCCACCCAACAATCCCCCATGAAGACACCGGCTCAGGGGGAAAGTCATCTACCAGCCCCGGCGATGTGTCTGCACATGCTCCCAGGCCCGTGTGCGCCTCAGCGCCATGTGCTGGACCCGGCGTCGTCCCCACACGGGTTCCTGGGTCCAGCGGTGGTGGGGCGCATGACCCCGAGTCAGTGGTCTTATTAAAAAGGGTGGACCTGCCCAAACCCCAGAGGGTAGACTGCCCGGGAGGGCTGGACGAGGTGGCGGGGCCCTCCCAGATGGAGGTGTCCCCAGCCCACAACCTACCCCGGAAGAGACGTCACCCCTCTGAGGGGGAGGACATTATGACGAGTGAGGTTGGATGGGTCCCCTCCCCCAGTGAAGAGGTGGTGGCGTCTCCACCTCACAAGTCCTCACTCTGCCCTCTTGGGGGGGGGGGGGCCCAAATCCTGGTACCCCTGTTCCCTTGCTGCCGTCCCCTGAGCAGGGCCCCTCAGGGGTCAGTGAGGGTACCACACTTGCGGTGGTGCCCCACCCAGATCCACCTTGTACCCTGAAGTGTCATCTGGCCCACAAGGGGACTGCAGCTGTCCCTTTTTAGCCTCTGCAACTGGCTCATTGGGTGGTGGTGACAAGGAGGGTCTCTCTGCTCCGTCTCAGCCTTTGGCACCAGATACTACTGTTCTGGGCCTGAAGCTTTTTCCCGATTCGCCTGGCAGCCTGGTGCCTGAGGCAGAACTGGTCTCTGAGCTGCCGGCCTCTGACCCAGAAACCCAAGAGGAGACCAGAGAGGACCCCTCTGGCCTTGATCTTGGGGGTGGGATTGAGGCAGATGCAGAGTCAGGTGGCGGTTCCAAACCAGCCCCCGCAGTCAACGCAGGGGAGGGGTTGGAACCCCGAGGCGATGACCCGGAGGAGGATGGGGTGTCGAAAGCGAGCACCACCGACAACCTAGGGTCATTGGAGCCAGGTGAGGCGATGGGGTCTTCGGTGCCCGCTGTCGACACCCCCCTCATCTCCATTGGGGAACTCCGGGATTTTCTGGCGAGCAATCGCGGTCGCCAAGACAGGGTGCAGTTGGCCATGGATCAGTGGCAATCATATCCTCTTGTGTTCTTGTGCACCTGTGAGGCACTAAAGGCCCCCAAGTTGGACCGGAACGCTAAGAGGAGGGTCCGTATGTTTCTCACTGGGCTCCTGAAGGAGAGGGAGACTTTAAAAAGTCCCCTCCTTTTATTTAGTCTCAGTGATGGTAGCACATACTTCTGACAATGAAGACTACCATAGCTAGCTTCAACACCCACGGCAGCAGGGAAGCACAGCGCAGGTTCCAGAACTTCTCAGTCCTCTGGGGTGGGAAGTATGCGGTGTGCTTCCTGCAGGAAACGCATACCGTTCCGGAAGACAAAGCTACGTGGCTCCTGGAGTGGCGAGGGGGGGTCTACATGAGTCACCAAGCCTCCAATTCTGGCGGGGTGGCTATCTTGTTGACCCCACATTTTCAGCCGGAGATCTTGGGGGTCAAGGAGCCAATGCCAGGTCGGTTGCTACACCTTACTGTGCGCAGCGCTTCACTTTGTGAATGTATGCACTCCCCTGGACGCGCAGCAGCAATCAACCTTCTTTGAGGAAGTGTCAACTCACCTCGGCTCCATCGATGCGGGCAAGTGCATCGTCCTCGGGGGAATTTTAACTGTACCCTCGAGGCCTGGGACCGTCACAGTATCCAACACCGCATGCTAGGTGTAAGTAAATTGTGGGACCTGGTCGGGTCCTTCGACTTGGTGGACGTCTGGCGACATCTCCATCCTGACTCCAGCATTTTCACTTTCGCGTTACCTAGAGTCGCGTCCAGACTCGACCACCTTTACATTTCTAAGGCGTACATGTCCTGCGTTCCATCAGCTTCTGTGTGGTGGGTGCCGTGCACGGATCACTGTTTGGTGTGGGGGGACCTCGGTCCATTCTGCGCTCGGACGGGGTCCGCGTACTGGCACTTTAACAACTGCTGCTGGA
This sequence comes from Carcharodon carcharias, assembly GCF_017639515.1. Classification (NCBI taxonomy): domain Eukaryota; kingdom Metazoa; phylum Chordata; class Chondrichthyes; order Lamniformes; family Lamnidae; genus Carcharodon; species Carcharodon carcharias. The sequence goes on along the minus strand of NC_054488.1, from coordinate 32,516,809 downwards.
GGACAGGCGGTTCCTGGACTTGTTCCATCGTTCTTGGTCCAGCTGGAGAAGGAAGCGGGGAGTCTTCCCCTCCTTGAGGCTATGGTGGGATATGGGCATGGCTCATGTCCACGTCTTCTGTCAGGAGTATGCGAGAGGGTTGACAAAGAGGCAGAAATCCAGGGTCGAGGAGTTGGAGAAGGAGGTGCTCGACCTGGAGGCACATCTCAGTCAGCCCGATGCAGAGCCGGCCCTGCGGCTGGTGTATGAAGAGAAGAGGGGTGCACTGCGGGACCTACAACTCAGATCCTGTGGCGCGTTCGTGAGGTCGCGGATCCAGTTCCTCAAGGACCCGGACTGCGGCTCCCCTTCTCCTACTCACTGGAAAAAAGGCACAGGGTCCGTCAGCAGCTCCTTACCCTGCTGGCTGACGACAGATCCCTTGTCTCGGTTCCGGGGTACATCAGGGCGATTGCCCGAGACTATTACACTGCCCTGTTCCCTCCGGATCCAGCCAGCGAGGATACTCGCAGAGTTTAGTGGGAGGACCTGCCGCAGGTCGGCCCGGAGGGTGCCGGAAAGCTTGACTCCCCTATAAGTCTGGGGGAGCTGACTGGCATCCTCAAAAGCCTCTCCAGGGGCTGGATGGGTTGACCGTGGAGTTCTTCAGCGCATTCTGGGACATCCTGGAGAATGACTACGCAGGGGTCCTGGGGGAGAGTATCGCAACCAGGGAGATGCCCCTTTCATAGCGCATGGCAATCATTGCCCTGCTGCCTAAGAAGGGGGATCTCCGCCTCCTTAAGAACTGGTGCCCAGTCTCCCTCCTCAGCACGGATTATAAAATCTTTGCCAGGGCAATGTCTTCTCGCCTTGGCACCGTGCTGGACCACATGATCCACCCTGACCAGTCCTATACCATCCTGGACCAAACCATCTTCGATAACATCCATCTGGCCTGGGACATGATCCACTTTTCCCAGAGGACTGGTCTGTCGAATGCCTTCCTGTCTCTTGATCAGGAGAAGGCGTTCATCAGGGCGGATCATGAATATTTATTTGGGACTCTGTGAGCATTCGGTTTTGGGACGCATTTCATCACCTGGATCTGACTCCTGTACACTGCCGCAGAGTGTTTAGTTAAGGTTAACGGGTCCCTGACAGTGCCCTTTCGCTTTGGGAGAGGGGTATGCCAAGGCTGCCCCTAGTCTGGCCAATTGTATTCTATCAGCGTGGAGCCTTTCCTGCGCATCTTGCGGAGGAGGTTGTCAGGATTGGTTCTGCATGGGCCGGGCATCGGGGTGGTCTTTTTGGCTTACGCCGATGATGTGCTCCTTATGTTTAGTGACCCGGCTGACCTGCAGAGGATGCATGAGTTCCAGGAGGTCTACTCTGCCACGTCTGCCAGGATCAACTGGGGCAAATGTTCTGGACTCCCGGTCAGTCAGTGGCAGATGGATCCCCTACCCAAGGAGCTCAGGCCTTTCACCTGGAGCGGGACCAGCCTCCTCTACCTGGGGGTCCACCTCTGCCCTGCTGAGAAATCCTGGCCAGCGAACTGGCAGGAGCTGGAGACCTAAATCACCACTCACCTGCGGCGCCGGACAGGACTGCTCCGAGTGCTGTATTACTGGGGTCGAGTTCTGGTCATAAACCAGCTGATTGCCGCCATGTTGTGGTATCGGCTGGTCATTTTGACCCCTCCCCTGGACTTTTCCACAAAAATACAGAGAATGCTCATCGACTTCTTCTGGGACAAAAGGCTACACTGGGTCGCTGCTGAGATTCTGAGTCTCCTGCTGAGGGAGGGCGGTCAGGTGCTGGTGTGCCTTTGCACACAGGTGGCAACTTTCAGCCTTCAAGCCCCCTCCGAGATGGTGTGTCCTGGCGACGTATGTCATCTGCCAGGTGCACGGCCTGAATTATGAGGTGCAGCGCCTGTTTATAGACCTGAAGGGCCTTCATGGCTCCTTGAAGGCGTTACCCATCTTTTACTGGGACCTGATCAAAATCTGGAACATTACTGCCTCGCGACGCAGCTCTCCGCTGTCAGAGAGCCGCTACTCAGGAATCTGCCCTTCCGTCCTTTTCAGTGGCTGGTGGAGAGGAGGGCTGTGGCTGCCGAGGTGACCGGGATCGGGGACGTGCTGGGGGCGGGGGAGTGGGCTGGATGCTTTCTCAGGAGTTGGTGCATCGCACGCCGATGGACCTCTGGCTCACGGCCAATGCCATTCAAGACCTTAGGACAGTCGTGCTCGGCCCCGACGTTATACTGGGTCTCGAAATGGCGCTGGTGCACAGTGATCTTCCATCAGAGTGTACTGCTGTTCAGACGGAATTCCACATTGGCCCCAAGCCCCGAACCCTCCCTCGGGAGTCGGTGCCCCGCAACCTGAGTCGCCTGGCGGAAATGCCTTCCGTGTCCTTTAGCACGGCACGGAGGGGTTTCCAATACGTGCTGCTGCTGTACACCCTTCATTTCCTTGTCCTCGCCCGCTCCCCGGACATGCCCTGGCGCGCCTTGTTGCCATCCAGCGGTAGAGGTCTCTCTTGGGGGGCCCTCTACGGAGGTGTCCTCCAGCTTTCCATCGGGGACCTGGGGTGGAGGGTGTTGCAAACAGCAGTCCCCTATAACCGTAGGATGTGTTGGTTCACGGACTCCCAAGATACCTGCATCTTTTGTGGTCTTGTGGAGTCCGTGGACCATGTTTATATAGGGTGTGGTAGGCTGCACTTCCTTTTTAGTTATTTAAGAAACCTTTTATTGATGTTTTGTTTGCACTTCAGTCCCACGCTCCTGATCTATGGACACCCAGTGCGGAGAGGGGCCGGGAGGGAGGAGGACCTCCTCATGAACCTGCTCCTAGGCCTAGCCAAGTTGGCCATCAACAGGTCCAAGCAGCGGGCGATCGAGGGGGTCGTCCCGCCCGACTGTCTGCCCCTTTAACTGTGGCTACATTCGCGGCCCTTGAGTGGAAGCACGCGGTGTTTGCCGGCACTGTCGAGGCCTTCTGTGCTCGGTAGGCACCACGGGAACTGGGGTGTTTTAACGACCCCTTTAATCACATTTTAATTTAATGTTGGTAAGTTTCCTTTAAATTTTGCCTTTGGTTTTTGCAGTTTCCCTCATTTATGGGGCTGCTTTTACTTTGTCTCTCATTTTCGTTAATTTATCTTAATTGGTTGGACTCCAAAAAGAAGTTAACTTTCCTTATCCTGCCGCTATGTCTTGGTGCTCCCCAGGCATCCACAGCGGAGGTGGAGGCAGCCTGCTGACTGTGACGCCTTGTCTATGATGACTTTGGCGGATGCCCTCTGGAGGGCTGAGACTTGGCAGGCCCTGGCCTGCTTTCCAGGTCCTGCTGTGTGGCAGTGGCACTCTCCTCGGCCTGTGAAGCTGGATCTGCGGAGGTCACAGGAAGAGGTGAGTTGGATGGGCTGGTCACTCCCAGAGTCACCTGGGTGGATCGCCCCAGAGCATGCACCTGCTGATCCTCCTCCCTACGGGTGCCCGAGGGCCCCTGGGTGACTCCATGAACAGAAGGGGTAGTTGGTGTGAGATCGGGATGTCCAGCACCCCTCTAGCATACATGCTGTTGGAGTCCAACTATGGTATCAGTGATGGAGTTAAGCCTGTGCAGCAGTGCAGAAGTGCCATCCTGGACCAAGGTCTCCATGACGGCCACCATCCTGCCGATGTTGACCTCGGTGCTTTGGCATGCCGGTGCTATCACCTCAGCCTGAAGATGGACAGACTCCTCCATCATGCCTTGCAATCTGTGGAGTGCAGTGGACATCCCTTCCTGATGTTCCCGAGCTTGCCTTTACAGCTCCAGCAACTGTGACGTGACCGAGTCCAGAGGCTCGTCATCTGACTCAAACTCAGCAACGTTCTGGCCTCCAGCAGTCCTCCCAGTGCCAGGGACTTGGGAAGCCCCTGCCTCCGCCTGCTGTGGATCAGGAAGTGGGATTTACTCACCAGATTGTGGTCCCGAGGTTACTTTAAAGCTAGGTCCCGCCGAGGTGAGTATCTCTGAGCTGGTAAAGGGTGTGGGTGAGCTCTGTGATGGGTCTCCAATGAAGGTATTTTCAGAGGTATCTTCAGGTGTTGATTGGAGGCCCTGGATCATGGGCTCTTTCAGCTGTTTCCCAGATGTGCCTGTGAAAGAAAGAAGAGATAATTAGTGCATGGCAGGGGACTGTGGAGCAGGACACATCACTCATGGCATGGTTATCTGATGGATGTTGCACTGCTGGATCATCACTTGGTAGAGCAGCACCGACCTCACCATCAGTACAGGACCAGTCCCGGTCATCGCCGGCCAGCTGGATGGCTCTGTTTTCAAATTCTGTGAGAACTTTGAATTCTGGCATCCCTCCACCTATCTGCGACCTTTCCCTCCTGTTGTGAGCCAGTTTGTCCTGCATGGATAGAGATGAGGAGAGTGTACCAGGACCCCTGCCAGGTCAGATGATAAGTATGCCTGGCCTGTGTGGGTGGGGAGTGGTCCCATGGATGGGATGAGGACAATGACCGTGAATGTGAAATAGTGAATGATGTCCTTGCACCGGCAGTGAGTGAGGGTCCTGTGGGTGTGTGATGGGTTTGGGAGTGAGAGTTGGGAGTGATGAAAAGAGTGACTTACCCTGGCGGAACGGCTGAGATCATTCATCCTTTTGCGGCACTGGGTGGCTGTCCTCATCTGAAGGGTGTTCGCATTGACCACCGCTGCCATCGCCTCCCAAGCCGGGTTGGTGACATTGCTACCCATACTGTGGCCAGAGTAGGGGTACAGGATATCCCAGCGGGCCTCCATGGCACCCAGCAGTTGCTTGAGGGACCTGCCATTGAAGCAGGGGCTGCAGTATTTTTGCCTTTGCCAGCCATGTCTCCCAGGCAGCGGTGGTGAGCTGGTGGTGATGAACGCTTTGCTAGTGGCTGCCTTTTAAAGATGGTGGCTGGCGTGATGCATCAGCGGGGTGATCGCGAGTGGACAAATGAGACCCCATCCACCATGGAAACGGCGTGTTTCGCAGGAGTGAATATATAATGAGGTGGCCTTGGGAAGATATGGCTTGAAAACCCGCCATTTTCATTGGCAGGTGGGACTCCATTTTACCAGCCCACTACCGTACTTGGGGCTGAATTTTCCCAGAATTACACTAAGACAATATTACAACAGATATGGATTCATGACTACAAATGAAGTGAGCTTGCTACTTCTGAAGCTGCAGATGAAGTCATACATGATAAAAATTCTAAATATAGTTTGTAAAATATTATAACCTGTTCATTTGCTCTAAACAGTTTGACAGAATTATTTTAAGAATCTCAATAAAATGCAATTGAAAGTAGAATACCTCTGTAGCAGAAACTTTATAAATCTCACATGGCACTCCTTTAAAACTAGGTACTAAAAAAAAGTTTTACTATGTAACATAAACCATTGCCATGTGCTTAGAGTCATGTGTTTCCTATTTTGACTTTATTGTCGCGGAATCTAGCATGTGACATTGGATTCTTACTCAGAAGGAGAATAACTTTAATTCTCCTCCATGTAACAAATATGGATTCAGTTCATGTGATCAAAACAGCTCACAAACCAAAAAGATTATCTCTCTGTAGAAAAAAAAAGTTTATTGCACAGCTTTAAAAGCTCTTATTTGACAACCAGATCCCCCTTTCTCGTTGCTTTTCTTCAAGAAATGATGTCAGCTGCCTGTGGTGAAAAATCATCACGTTAGTAATTGAATTTTCCCAGACGCAGCAACCTATTATTCAAGAAAATAAAGGATAGATTTTGTGAGCACAAAAAAAAAGTCACATAAGGACGAAGCACTTCTGCTAACATTTCAAAAGCATGGAATCGTATAAGATTACAGCACAAATCAGGCCATTCTGTTCTTCAAATCCTACTTTCCTGATCACTCCCATGTCGTTGCATGTTCTTTTTTCGAAACAATTTAACTACATTTTAAGAGGATTAATAGATTACATCAATGTATTTTTTTAAATGGAGAATTCCACATTCCAATTCTCTGTCTGTAAAGGTTTTTCCCCAGCCTCCCCATAAAATTCACCAATTGGACTAAGCTAGCACTATTTTCTCATAACCCCTCATGATCTCAAAAATGATCACCAGTCACTTGGAAAACTTTGTAATTCCAGTGAAAAAATGCCAATTTCTCTTCATAGCTGTAACCCCTTAACCTCTCCTCCTTTCACTGTTTTGTTTCATTTTCAAAGACAAGGATAAACATTTCCGTGGATTAACATAATTTTTTTGTTCTCAGGATGGAGACAATGCTAACAAGATCAATTTATTGCCTGCTCTAGTCGTCCTGAGCAAATGGTGGTGGGCCTCCTCTTTGAACTGCTCCAGTCCTTGCAGTGAAGGTGTTTGGTAGGAAATTTGAGGATATTGACCCTGCAACAATGAAGGGAAAGAGATATTTGTCCAAGTGAGGATGATGTGTAACTTGGAGAGGAACTTGAATGTGCTGCTGTTCCCATGATATTGCTACTCTTGTCTTCTAAGTGTTAAGGGAAGTGCTGGACAGTTAATCCTGATAAATTGACACTGCATCCTATTAATCTTCCAGAAACATTTAAAAAGCAGATTTTTAACCAAACCATCTGAAATATTGAAGGATGATAAATGCAGAAAGACTAAAAAGCATGAAGCCTCACTAAAATCAGGATTAGCAAATGCACAATAGTACCAGAATATCCTAACACAGAAATAATGAAATATATTAAAGGAAAGAAAAGATTGATTCCATTATTTCTGTTGATCTTTGTTCTCCCTTTTTTTGTACAAAGAGGAACTACCTAGGACGTCTTTGTCATCGGCCTGAATTTTCACTCTTATGTTGGGAGCGCAGAGTCAGGAAAGTTCCTGGCTCCGCAACCCAACTCTTGAAAAACTGCCCCTGATGTTCAGATTTTGAATGTGGGAGGGTGGGTGTTAACGGGAATCAGGCCTGTCATCCCAGAAACAGTCTGGAGGCAGCCAAGGTGGGATGTGTGAAAGGCCAGCCTTGGTGCTCCAGGACTTGTAAGGAAAAGAATAAAACAAAAAGCAGTCCTCTAACCATCACCTGTCGCACCACCTCACAGCCCCCCACAACTTTCCATGTACCATCCATATCAACCCATGTCACCTCATACCCCCACCCCCAACCTTTATAGGTGGTATGGCAACCGATGAACTCTACCCACCCCCCGGTCCTTTATAATGCCTTTGCCAACAAATTCCCCCCTCCCACCACATTTTGCCCTTACACCGTCCATGCTAACTTCCGCAATATCCACCATTGTTATGACCCAGCAGTTGGTAAAGCTGACTTATTTAAAAATCCCAGAGCGAAACGGTAAACAACTGTCATGGCCTATATTTTTGAGTGGTATGTTTGAGATTCAACTCTAAATTCAGGAATCAGACCATCAGCTCTTGAGAGGTTTTATATTAAACTAAATGAAACATTTTATTAATTTACACAAGTTAAATGTATACACATGACTACAAATTACAACTATCATAACTTCTAACAAATTCCCAAACTAATCTCCATTAAGGCAACAGCAACCCATAGACTTAACCAGCTGCCAGGCAAAGCATTTTCACATTATGAATTCAAAATGAGGTTTGTTTCACTTTGGTTCCTGTGGAGACAGTCGTAGGTTTACAGCTGCTTTGATCCTACATTGCCTCTGTCCTGCACACACACAACTGCTATTGGTTATATCCAGCACATCTCATTGAATGTAAATTCTCATTGTATCACCAGCCTCTTTGAACTCCACCTCTTCTAGCAATAAAGCCCCTTTCATAGTACAATTTTTAAAATAATATAAACATTGCTTGGTCTCTGCTAGCTAGGTGCTAGATTTCACCCCACTTCTTGAATGCTCTATTCAAAAAATGCAAATATATTCTACCTCTCTTGCATCTCAAAACCAGTATACATCAAAGCACACAGACCAGCTGGCTTTAATCCAATTAAGCACCTCCACAGACTAAACTTCTATTTTAAAAGAAAAATATTTTCCAATAATATTATATACATTAATAGCTTCGTGACATCCCCCTCCCTATCAAAAAATGAACTGTCTTCATTCTAAAAGACGGCTTCATTTTATTAACTCATCTCCCACTATCTCCTATACTTATTACACTATTATATACATTACCAGAAGCATGCATTAACATATATATATATATATATATATATATACATACAAGTCCTCGGTATCAACAGAAATCACTCCAGTTCAGTGTCTAGGTTTTCTTTTAAATGTCCCATTTTCCGTTAAGCTTCAAACTTTGATAATGCATCTGCAAGCAGATTTTCTCTTCCAGCAATATGTATAATCCGTAGATTAAATGGTTGTAACAATAGACTCCATTTGAAAAGCCTTGCACTTTGGTCTTGAAATTTGCCCAAAAACTTCAAAGGATTATGGTCTGTATAAACAATTGTTTCTAATGAATTGTTTGCAACATAAATTTCCAGATGCTGCAATGCTAACACCAAACTCAAAGTGTCTTTTTCGATCTTTGAATACCTTCCCTGTTGTACATTTAGCTTCCCTATCGCTTTTTTAATTCCAGTGTCGTCATCTTCTAACAGTACAGCCACAATGCTAATATCGCTTGCGTCAATGGCTAACTTGAATTGCTTGGCATAATTGGGTAGTGCCAACACTGGTGTCATACTTAATACAGTTTTCAAGCTATTGAATGACTTCTGACACTCCAGTGTCCATTGAAACTTCTTGTTCTTTTTTAATGGTTTAATGAGTGGGGCAACCACTTGGCTAAAATTTGGTACAAATTTCCAGTAAAACCCACTCATGACTAGAAATCTCAAAGCTTCTGATTTTGTTGCAGGCAGTGGGAAATCCGCAATAGCCTTGACTTTTGCATCTCTCAGAGCCACCTTACCATGTCCAAAGGTATGGCCTAGAAACGTAACTTGCACTTTGCAAATTCACTTTTAGCCAAGTTCATCACCAAATTAGCTTCTTGTATTCAAGTAAATAATTCTTCCGGATGCTGTAAATGTTCCTCCCACATCTGACTTAAATGATTAGATCATCAATATAAACAGTACAACTGCTTAGACCTGCAATTATTTTGTCAGTCTTTGAAATGTCGCAGGTGCATTCTTCATACAAAATGGCATGACTTTAAACTGAATATAGTCCACTTGGCATTACAAAAGCCGATATCTCCTTTGCTTCTTCCAATAATGGTACCTGCCAATATCCTTTTAGCAAGTTAATCTTTGTGATAAATTTTGATTCTACCACTTTCTCAATGCAATCTTCCAACCATGGTATGGGATATGAATCTGCTTTTGTCACCACATTCATCTTTTCATAGTCCATACACAGTCGTTATGTTCCATCCAGTTTCAGTACCAGGACAACAGGCAAACTCTAGTTACTGCAACTAGACTCAATGATATAATTTTGAAACATGAAATCAATTTATTTTTGTACTTGTGATAATTTTGCCAGATTTAATCTTTAAGGTTGTTGCCTTATTGAAGATGATATTTCTAAACAAACATCATGTATAGCTAAATTTGTCCTTCCTAGCTTATTTCCACAAATAGCTTTGCGACTACAATAGCTTTTCCAAATCACTTTGACACTTACTTGGAAGGTAACTCAATATTTCATTTAATTTTTCAAGCACACTCTTAATACCCAATTTGATTAGAGGAAAACCAATTTCAGAATCCTGCACTTCTACCTTTTCCTCATCATCCACCATCACTAATATCTCTTTTTGTTCCTCTTCCCTGTCAACGTACTTTTTAAGCTTATTTACATGCCACACCCTCTACTTCTTTCTTCGATCTGGAGTATTTATTAAGTAATTTACTTCACTCAACTTTTTTTCAATCCTGTAAGGCCCACTAAATCTTGCACTTAATTAATCACCTAATATTGGTAACAAAACTATTACTTTCTCTCCAGCAACAAAATTACAAGCTTTAGCTTTCTTATTTGCCTTCACTTTCATCACTTGCTGTGATATCTTTAAATGTCCCCTAGCCAATTCATATGCTCTGTTCAATCTTTTCCTAAAATTTGATACATAATCCAGGAGAGTAGTTTCTGAATTTTGATGCATCAATTGCTCACGGATCAATTTTAGTGGCCGCCTTACCTCATGACCATGAAATGGTTCAAAAGGGCTAAAACCAGTCAATGCATCAGGAGCATCTCTAAATTCTAAAAATGGAATTGCTGTGTCCCAATCCTGTGCATAATCCTGACAGTATGTTCTTAACATAGTTTTCAAAGTTTGATGCCATCTTTCCAAAGCCCCCTGTGACTCCAGATGATAAGCTATTGACTTAAACTGTTTTATCCTCAAACTGTTCATTACTCCCTTAAACAGCTGTGACATGAAATTTGACCCCTGATCTGGTTTGTACTTCTTACACCATACCTTGTAAAAACTTTAATTAACTCCTCCACAATCTTCTTAGTTGTAATATTCCGGAAAGGTATCACTTCAGGAAACCTGGTAGACACATCCATTATTGTCAATAAATATTGATTTCCACTTTTAGTCTTAGGGAGGGGTCCTACACAATCAATTATGACCCCGGTAAAAGGTTCTTCAAATGCTGGTATTGGGATTAAAGGTGCCGGCTTAATCACTGCTTGTGGTTTTCCTTATACTTGACATGTATAACAGGTTCTACAGAATTTGACTACATCCCTATGCAATCCTGGCCAAAAAATATACCTCTGTGTCTTTTCCTGTGTTTTCCTAATTCCTAAATGTCCCCCTTTGGAATTTCATGAGCAATCCTCAGAATCTCATTTCTATACCCTAATGAGATAACTATCTGATGCATTTTCCTTGAGCTTTAATTTGCTGAGACATAATCCAAACTCCATTTTCTCATCAAAATACCTTCCCAAACATAATAACATACAGGAATACATTTTGCTTCTGTTTCCGAATAAGCTTTCAGATGTAACTGTTTAATTTGCAAGTTATTTTTCTGTAATTCCACTAACTTTTTTGATTTAAACATTTAAGCTGAATTGTCCTGCATTCTTTCCTCTTGGACAATGCTATCAAATACAGTCCCAGCTAATTGGATTTCGATACCGTCTTCTTGCCTTTGAACTGCCTGCTTATCTCATTTGTCTTGTTTTTCCCTATGAGCCTTTGATCTAGTTACAACACAATCAGGAAACAATCCAGGATGTTTCTTCTATAACACCTCTGTTGAAAACATTTCACAGGCTGCTCAACTACTATAGGTATCACCCACATTTGCGATCGAGCTATATCATTACCCAGAATAAACTGAACCCCTGCAATTGGCAATTTTTCCACCACTCCAATTATAACTTCACCTGGCTTCCATTTGCTCTTTAAATTTACCTTCCACGTTGAATAGATTTAGCATCTCCATGAACCCCACTTATTATTACCTGCTCCTGCAATACTCCCTTTGAACAACAAATATCACTATCCCACAATATTCAGGATTGACTAGCCCCTGTGTCTCTTAAAATTTTAACATCTTTACCTACTCCACCCTGTGCACATGGAATGTTTTCCCTTCACACACAAAATATTTAAACATTTCTGCAACCTGCCCCTCAGAATTTTCTTGAGTAAACTGTGAACACATTCCCACTTCTTTACCTTTCATTGATTCTCCCTGTTTCAGCTTTACACAAGCTTCTCTGTGCCTGAACCTCAAAACACACAGTACTTTTACTTCCAGAGCTTTTCTCTACCCCAATAATTCCAACAGAGTTTTCCCGCAATCTCCAAAACACTGACTTTGTGTGCCCCACTTTATTACAATGAAAACACCTCAATTTTTGAATTTCCCTTCTACCTTTAGCACCTTCCTCTTTATTCTGAGCAAAAACTTCCTGGGAACTTCCAACTACTCCTCTTCCCTGACTAACTTCCTTTCACCTTCCCACTTTTTATCCTTTGTCAATTTGAAAGGGTGACAAAAAATGGTTTAGCTCTATGAACTAGCTCATAATCATCAGCTATCTCTGCTGCTTGCCTTACAGAATAAACCTTCTGTTCCTCCACATGATTTTTCACTACCAAAGGGATTGAATCTTTAAATTCTTCCAAAAGAATTACTTCCCTAAGAGCTGCATAGGTTGCTTCTATTTTTAATGCCCATATCCAACAGTCAAAATTACTTTGTTTTATTCTTTCAAACTCAATATAAGTTTGCCCAGGCTGTTTTCTCATATTCCTAAATTTCTGTCTGCATGCTTCAGGAACCAACTCATGAGCAATCAAAATAGACTTTTTCAGCACATCATAATTAATCGACATTTCTTCTGATAATGAAGCATGTACCTCATGTGCCCTACCTCACAATTTAACACGGTAATGATAATGTCTAGTTTTCCTGTGACCATTTCTTCTATTTAGCTAGCTTCTCAAGTGAAATAAAGAATGTTTCAATATCTTTTTCCTCAAACTTTGGAAGAGCTTGTACAAATTTAAACATATCCCCATTGGGTTCTATTCTAGAGATAAATCCTTTCTCACCTACTGGTGTAACTTTTTTAACTGCCAACATTTTCAGTTGGAATTTTCTCTCACTCTCTCTCTCTCTTTCTCTTTCATCCTCTATCTTCACAATTTCTAATTCCCTTTTAAAAGCCATTTATCTGGCCTTTGCTTCTAATTGAAGCTTTTTCATTTGCAACTGAAGTCTCACTACCTCCAGCTGTGACTCACTAGTGTCAGGTTTCACTTCCCACTGTAGCTGCTGTGCTATACTCTTAACTATATCTGATTTCCTAGCACCCTCAATTTAACTTATCTGCCAACTCTGTTAACTTATTTTAGGTTATTTTCTTCAACGCAATCAGAGATATATCTTCTATTCCCAGACGAGTCATAGCAATTGCCAAAGCCATCTTGCAGTCTCACCATTTCTAAGATATCTCACCAACTCCTGAATTCAAAGTGCTCCTCATACTCATAACCTTAAGATTCACCAATTCCAAACCAATCAAGGAATTAGAATTAGAATTTATCCTGCAAGAGCCCCCAGTCTTTATGACCCAGCAGTTGGTAATGCTGAGTTATTTAAAAATCCCAGAGGGAAACTTTAAACAACTGTCATAACCTATATATTTAAGTGGTATGTTTGAGATGCAGCTCTAAATTCAGGAATCAGACCACCAGTTCTTGAGAGGTTTTATATTAAACTAAGTGAAACATTTTATTAATTTACACAAGTTAAATAAATACACACAGCTACAAATTACTACTACCATAACTTTTAACAAATTACCAAACTAATCCCCATTAAGGCAACAGCAACCCATAGACTTAACCAGACACCAGGCAAAGCATTTTTGCTTTAGAATTCAAAATGAGGTTCTTCTCACTTTGGTTTCTGTGGTGACAGTTGTAGGCTTACAGCTGTTTTGATCTTACATTGCCTCTGCCTTGCACAAACAAAACTGCTATGGTTATATCCAGCACACCTCATTGAATGTATATTCTTATTGTATCACCAGTCTCTTTCAACTCCACCTCTTCTAACAATTAAAGCCCTTTCATAGTACCAATTTTATTAGTAATATAAACATTGCTTGGTCTCTGCTAGCTAGCTGCCAGATTTCACCCCACTTCTTGAATGCTCTATTCAAAAAATGCAAATGCACTCTATCTCTCTTACATCTCAAAACTAGTACACATCAAAGCACTCAGACTAGCTGGCTTTAATCCAATTAAGACACACCCACAGACATAACCTCTATTTCAAAAGAAAAATATCTCCCAAAAATATTGTATACATTAATAGCTTCATGACAACCATGGGCAGATCTTAAGAGTGAAATAGCAAGCACTATTTTTTCAAACTGCAGATAATTTGTTTTAATTTAAAGGGCAGGCAATTTAAATGCCTTTGCCATTTGACAGTTCCCTGGGGTTTTAAATGCCTTGACAACTTGACAGTTCTAATGCATTTATCCAGTTTTACACACATTCTTGTCTACTTTTAACAATCCTAAAGGAGATGGCCTTAGCCAAAAGGCTACCTCACCTCTCCAAAAGTGTACCTTAACTCTCCAAAGGACTGCAGTAAATTCAGATCTTCTCCTGAAAAGTGTAAAGCCCACTGGGCATGTTGTGGACATCTCAGGAATGCAAATTGGATCTGTTTGAAGACAACTGAACTTTTCCATGTTCACTGCCTTCATGAACCAGGAATGTGCAAACTACAACTTAGGAGTCCCTGTTTTCCCCTGGAAAAAATGGTGGATGCCAGGTTTGGGGGCAGGACTACTAGAATTGGGGGCCTGATGCTATTTTTGTGAATCCGAAGAACCTCTCCGTCCCAGCAAAATTTCAGGCCTTAGTTACGTATGAGATGGATGTGTTTCTACCACTGTTAACACATATAATTGTGCTTCTAATGTTCTGATGATTTTTAAAATTCATTCATGGGAAGTAGTCATCGCTGACAGGACCAGCATTTATTGCTCATCCCAAATTGCCCTTGAGAACTGAATGCCTTGCTAGGCCATTTCCGAGGGCATTTAAGAGTCAACAACATTGCTGTGGGCCTCAAATCACTTGTAGGCCAGACTAGGTAAGGACACCAGATTTCCTTCCCTAAAGGACATTAGTGAACCAGATGGATTTTTACGACAATGGAAAATGGGTTCATGGTCATCATTAGATTTTTAATTCCAGATTTTTTTTTATTGAATTCAAATTTCACTATCTCCCGTGGTGGGATTCAAACCCAGGACCCCAGAAATTACCCTGGGTATTTGGATTACTAATCCAGTGGCAATACCACTATGCCCCAGGTTGCTTTGAAGTGAAATCCTGTACTCATTTTTTTTTAAATGAATGGGTTGCTATACAATGCATTGCCTGTGATTGGGTGAAGCGGCTTTACTGCCATCTTTCCAATATATTTACCAATCCTTCCTCTTGACTATCTGCTGTGCTTATGACTAGTACTTTTGTTCAAAAACTCAACATTGAAGTTGGTTTCAAAATAATTTGCATCACTTTTCTCCAAGTGTTAATTACATTTGGTTAGCATTCCATAAGACCATAAGGCACAGGAGCAGAAGTAGGCCATTCAGCCCAACGAGTCTGCTCCGCCATTCAATGAGATCATGGCTGATCTGATAATCCTGAACTCCACTTTCTTGCCTTTTCCCCATAATCCTTGTTCCCTTACTGATTAAAAATCTATCTCAGCCTGGAATGCACTTAACGACCCAGTCTCCACAGCCCTCTGCGGTAAAGAATTCCACAGATTGACTACCATCTGTGTCCTCATCTTTGTTTTAAATGGGTGACCCCTTACACTGAGATTATGCCCTCTGGTCCTAGACTCTCCCACAAGGAGAAACAATCTCTCAGCATCAACCCTGTCAAACCCTTTAAAAATCTTATATGCTTCAATAAGGTCGCCTCTCATTTTTCTAAACTCCAATGAATACAAGCCGAACCTACTCAACCTGTCCTCATAAGAAAATCCCTCCATACCTAGGGTCAACCTAGTGAACCTTCTCTGGACTGCCTCCAATGCCCGCACATCTTTCCTTAGATAAGGGGACCAAAACTGTTCACAATATTCTAGGTGTGATCTAACTAGTGCCTTGTATATTTTAAGCAAGACTTCCCTATTTTTATCCTCCATTCCCTTTGAAATAAAGGCCAACATTCCATTTGCCTTCCCTATTACTGCTGAACTTGTATGTTAGCTTTTTGTCCTTCAATTCGAGACCTTAAATGGTGACTACCCATCACGATTGTCATCTTGGATCTCCACAGTTGATAAGACATTCAAAAGGAATTCTTCAAGCCCGTCAATCATTCCATTATTTCCCCCAAAAGAAATAAAGAGGTGAGTTGTTAAAGCTTAAAATGAATGAAGTGCATTTCTTTTATAACACTTTGAGTAGATAAAGTTAAGCAACTTCCAGATCTGCTAAACATAAGAAATTCCTGGGGGAGAATTTTCTCCACGTCGGGGGGGTGGGGAGGCTGAGCGGGAGTGGGTGTACAGCCTATCATTGCCCGCTGCCATTTTACGTGGATGTGCCAATTAGGGCCTGCCCATCATGATGCGCACCTGGAAGCGCTGAGCACTCCCTATGCGGGCGGGGGGAGGGAGAGAGAGTCAGGCCACAGAGCTGCTTCAGGGAGATTAATTTGATTATTATGAATTGAAATAAAGAAAAAAATTATTCAGATATGTCCCCTCGTGAGAGTGTCACATGAGCTGGGACATGTCAATGAATTTTAATAAAAATTTTTATTAAATTTATAAAGCCTTCATGAAACCCCATCCCTCCCGTGGATGAGGCTTCATGAGAAATGCAAAGACCGCCTGGGCTCTTTGCCTGCCCACCAAACTTAAGGTTGGACAGGCAGCCCAGGCAACCAGCTTAATTAGATTATTAATGGCCTTAATAGGCATTTGGCAGTTCGGCGGGCGTGCAGCCAACTCCGGTGCCTGCCCACCGAACTGAAAATCGGAATGACACGTGGTGACGTCGGGACGCATGCCCAATGTCACCGTGCGTAATTTTACACGCGGCAAGCGGGGTCCGCCCCCACATACCGACCAGAAGATTCAGGCTCTGGTTTTCTAAGCTTTATTGCAGTGCCAATAGAAATTTAAAGAAACCTTGTAATTTATCCCATTCAGGCACTACGGGGAGCACTTTCGACTTCGCTGCCTAGATGCAATGGGCAGGGGTTGGGGGAGGGGTTGTTGCAGCAATCAGCTCGATTTTCACTCCTTTGACATCAATTAAATGTAAGTGGGATGGGCTCTATAAAGGAGAACAAGGGTTATGGGGAACAAGCAACAAAGACAAAGATCCATTCCTAAATGTCTAAATTTCTAAATAGAAAGTTAAGATTAGTTTAAATTATACACTGTTAAGAAGCAGATGGACCTTGATTTAGGATTTATTGATGATGGCAGTACAAATTAGACAAGGCTGTAGTATTAGGGTGTTCAGGGTTGAAAGGGTTAATGTGTGGGCCTGATGAAGCAGTACTGCTCACATAATGATGTAAGAGAGAGAGATACATGAACAAGAATCAAGGAGGAGAAGGCTCATGGCTTAGACTGAATAACACTGTAGTCTTGTATATCTGTATACAGTTATGCTCACCCAATAAACCAGTTATCGTTCAGACATATCTATTTCTCTGACATCATTCCTTAGCTGGTCACAAACAACATAGCCTGGTCTCAGAGGTGGGCTCTTACAACAAGGTGGCAGTGGTGAAGGACCATGAAATCTCCAAAAATAATCTGTAAAAAAGTTTAAATGTCTGACCTGAAAAAAGGCACCAAAACTGAAGACTTCGGTAAAGCAATTGAAAATCTCCAAAAGAGGTCCATAGAAGGCATGGAGGCTGAGAGCCAGAGAGGAGACTAACTGTTCAGCTTACTAAGGGTTGCACCACAGCACGTGATGGTCTGTGAAAAATCCTGACCCAGCAGCAAAGTCAAAGAACCTATCGGTGATCAAGGAGGGGTGAGCAAACCTTGAAATAGGCTCAAAATATTCAAAGTAATGGCACAATAAGCATGCAGCACTGAGAAAATTACATTTCTAGCGACCGCAGGTTTCCATACACCCAGCAGTCTGCATCCGAGATTGGTGCCATTACACATGGAGACCACAAAACAGCGATTTTTAAAAATTTGGCTGCTTGAACATAATTCCCCAGTGGGAGAAAAGCAGTGAACAGAGCTTAATAGTAACTCATAGCTATTCATTTTTAACATTCTTCAAAGTTTAGGAAGGATTACCAAAAAGGGTCAGCAGCTGCAGAGGGTGTCAGTGAAATGCTGATCAGTGCAGGAAAACTCCATTACTGAAGTTTTAAAAATCAAGGCAAACCTCCTGGAAGCTTAAACAGCTATGGATTCCAAATTCACCTTGCCAAACCAATTTCGGCATATTGAAGGACCAGATCAAACACAGAATTAGGCACAATTGAGGAAGAGACTTTTAAGATTCCAAATTGCTTCCAGATTGGACCATAAGTCTGAGACTGAACAAGTCAACACATTATTGTACTCTATTGAAGCAATTGCAGATGATATAGCAAAACAAAGCATTAATGAAGCATCAGAAAAATTTGAAGAAGTCTTAAAGCCTTTGATACTTATTTTAATTTATGGGGTAACAATATATTCGAAAGATCCAATTTTAACAAAAGGGTCCAGAAACCAGGTGACTGATAGATGCCTTTATCAATGACCTCTATAGACTGAAGGTTCCAAATATGGTAATCTTAAAACAGCTGATACCCAACCGCATTGCAGTTGGTGTTACCTGTGACACCCTATCTGACTGACTGCAACCCAGAAAAGACTTAACTTTGGAGAAGGCAAAGTTAGTGATACAAACAGAGGTCCATAAACAAAACAGAGTCATGCTCAGAGGAGAGGACAAACCATGGCTCAAAAAACCTGCAATGATGGTACAATTTATTAAACATAAGAATGTCAAAGGCACTCCGGCAAGAAGACACCTCATGGAACAAAAGTCCAAGATGCCATTAAACCATGCCAGCGCTGTGGTGTCAAAAAGCCCAACAGGCATGAGCAGTGTCCTGCAAGGACTGCAGAATGCTTTCATTGTAAAGGGTTTAGGCACTTTTGGAAAGATGTTCAGAAATAAAACCTCTAGACACACAGAGGATAACAAGAGAACCTTCTCCCATAAGACCATTAATGAATTTGTGAAATCTCACCAAGGAGAGAAACTACAATGTTAACTGGGTGAGATCAAAGACCCCAGATACACATTCTGGAATGTGGATATTTGTGTCAATGGACATATCGCTAATTTCAAATTTGCTACAGGAGCAAGTGTAAGAATCTTGTCTGACATTGGCTAGTAATCCAATGGCTGCAAAGAACTGAAACCCAGTTCTGGCCTAGGGGGAACCTAGGTGAAAGCCATTGGCAAGTTGCAAGCAATGCTCCAGTTTTGGAACAAACAGGCCCTGGAAATATTATGTTATTCACAATCAAAAATTTTCTCTTCTGAGCCACAACAACTGTGTAGATCTCAACCTCGTCACGACAGTGGAAGATGTCAATCAATAGACAGTCATTGAGGATACCTAATCTAAGCCTCTCAAACTGTTCAACTGCACTGAAGATCTGGACTGGGACTTCAGCACTGATTTTTTGACATTCTTCACAGAGGCTGATAGTCCATCCTTTTTCCAGGTAGATATCCAGGAGACAAAGCTGTAAAGAACCAAGTGGACCAACAAGTACTTGCGTGTGACCATGATCCTTCATCACTTTGTGAAGGTGGAAGACAAAACTCAAGTAATCGAACATACTGGTACATCCGATGGTGGTGACCCCTTTCTGAGTTCCACCACACTTATCCATCCTGCAAAAGTGGTAGCCAAGGATGCAAGCAGTCAAAAACGTCCAGAACTAAAGACAGAACCTGACAATGTCTACCTCTTCCACATTGGAAGACCTTACTGCTACACCAGGGTTACTGGAATTCAAGGGAAAGCAAGATGTTGATCAAGTGCCTTTCTATCTTACCTAAACAATTATTCTCAGAGGCAGCTGTCCAAAATTACCCAAGAGTTTACAAACAAGAAGCCACAAGGAGTTGTCACTTCAGAAATAAAGAAAGGGGGACAAAAGCATCAAAAGGAACCAGGGTCGACTCAACTGAGAAGGATAGGGAAAACATGAAATACAAAGAGCGGGATAAACCCATGAAATCCAATCATGAGAGAGAAACAACAGATTGAAAGAGTTATAGCACCAAGGTGAGGAAAAAGTTGATCAAGTCTCGACCCAGATTAAAAAAATATCCATTGTACGTTTGGAAGAACTAGAAGTTGAGAGTCAAACTGACAATGCACTAGATACTGCAAATCTTGCCATTGACAACCAAGTCAAAACAAAGGAGTCCAAAGGCAGACTACAAATCTTCCAAGTCTAATAAGAACACGATCAAGGAGGGCCATGAAACCTCCAACTGCTTGAATCTATGAAGCCAGAGACTTGGGGAGATTTGGTGTAGTATGTGAATATAAATGTAAAATATATTTGGACAAGGACTTGCAGGGAGATGTAATCTCAGGGTGTTCAGGGTTGAAATGGTTAATATGTGGGATGGGAGAAACAGTACCACCCACATGATATAAAGGAGAGACACATGACCAAGAGTTGAGGAGAAGAAAACTCATGGCTTAGACTGAATAACATTGGTAGTCTTGTATATCTGTATTTAGTTATGTTCATCCAATAAACCAGAGGGAACAAGTGCAGGGACATATCTATGTCTCTACAATCGTTCCTTAGCCAGTCACAACCAATATACAACATGGTATCAGAAGTGGGATCTTACAACAAAGGCTGTAATGAAAAGTTAATGGAATCCTTAGTTTTGTAAACAAATGTATAAAATACAGAAGTCAAGATGTAATATTGAACTTAGTCAATCTTTAACAAATGTTCTAAACTAACAGTTTGCAAAGTATACCCAAATAGCAAAGCACCATGACTATCACTGACAATGAGTTCTGACTACTTTTGCTCTGAACCTCCAGGGAACACTGAAATATACCAAATACATTTCTGACAGAACAAAGTGCAACAAAGAAAATCTCATTAGGCTGGTTTCAAATCCACATCAAAATTAAATTATCTATCACTTAAATTTTATAACGCTCTATATCCTTTATTAAGAACTTCCATGCTCAGTAAAATGTACAACAGAACCAAAACTGTCTTCAAACTATTAAAATGTTCCATCAACCAAGAATTATAATTTTCCTGCTTTCTACATTTATTCATACATATTCATTAAAGCCGTATTATATTGCAGAACATATCCATTGGTTGTTAGTTGAGACATAGCAAAGTTTTCAAGGTTGACATATTAAAATTAAATAATTCATGTAATTTACAGCATCAAATACATTGCTAAATTCATAGAGTATTTTGTTGATTTAGTTGCTATCAGGGCCAGTAAATCATTTTGCACTTGGCCAAGTGCTGACATTACTGTTCCAATACTTTTTATCTGTAACATGATGATAGCAGAATGTAAAAAGCTGATGACAGAGCGAAGCAAAATTTGGCACATTGGCAAGTTATTATAAACTAATAGCTTTGAATAATTTGATGCTCTTCTCAAATCAACTTAAATGCTGTTTATATGAATATGCTAAAAACAATTATTTAAAGCTGATTTAATACAGTATTGGGAGGTTTCAATGTGTAATTACTATTTTGAATGCAAACGTGAAGGATTACATGGTAATAGTACGTTACCAAAATATAATGCAATTTTGGTTCGTTAGCTGTTGTAGCCTGAAAGAGTAGTCTAAAATCAAACCTATGAATTTTCATACTGTAACGTCAAGTTGATATGTTGCTCATGTCAGAAACAATGTCAAGGCTTAAAAATACTTTGAGTGTCATTTCATTAAAAGTTGGAAAATTATTCTTTGCAGCCACTTAAGCAGTCCTAATACAAAACAGCAGCCAAGATTTTTCACTCCTGCCCGCGGCAGGTGTCAAAATATCGCGAGATGCAAAAAATCAATTTTATATCGGGAAAGCAGGTTTACTAGACTAATACCAGGAATGGGTGGGTTGCCTTATGATGAAAGGCTGGATTGGTTAGGCTTGTATCCATGGAATTTATAAGAGTACGAGGCGACTAAATTGAAACCTTTAAGACCCTGAAGGGTTTTGACAGGCTGGGTGTGGAGAGGATGTTTCCTCTTGTGAGAGAATCCAGAACTGTGATCATCCGCTCCAGACTTCACTGGCAGAGTGTGTTTCCCACCGCACCATGATGAAGGCCATTTGAATACATTTAATGTCATAAATACACATTATAATGTCTGCCTGTCGGAATCACACCCCCACCCCCACGCTTGATCAATAGGCCACATCAGCGTCTAATTAGGCCAACAGTATGTAAGCGATGTGCACTGGCGACCAGCACTTTGCTTGTGACTTCAAAGTTTGTTCACCTACCTTGCATCGTGCAGTGCTCGCAGCACCTCAGACACAGCGCCTGGCCTCACAGGCAGCACCACATCACTTTCAGGGCGGTATCGTAGGCAAGGCTCTACCTTGCTAAGGCACTAAGGCTGTGTAAGAGGCCAAAGGACTAGGCATCCACCAGGGACGGGGTGAAAGCAGTCAGAGGCAAGGAAAGAGGCCGCTGGGCAATGTGGGGGGCAAGAGTGGCGAAGGTTCAACTTAGAAACATGACAAATGGGGGTTTGGTGCAGGGGAAGCATCCTCTAGGCCAGAATGAGGATGAGTCTCTTACAGAGGAACATACGAACTAGGCCGCTCGGCCCCTCGAGCCTGTTCCGCCATTCAGTAAAATCATGGCCGATCCGAATGTAACCTCAATCCCACTTTCCTGCAAACCCTCCCTGCTAACCAAAAATCTATTTAGCTCAGCCTTTGAAATATGCAAGGACTTTGCTTCCACCGCCTTTTGAGGAAGAGAGCTCCAAAGACTGACAACCGTCTGAGAGAAAAAACCTTCTCTTCCTTTCTATTTTAAATGGGTGACCCCTTAATTTTAAACAGTGACCCCTACTTCTGGATTCTCTCACAAGAGGAAACATCCTCTCCACACCCAGCCTGTCAAAACCCTTCAGGGTCTTAAAGGTTTCAATTTAGTCGCCTCGTACTCTTATAAATTCCATGGATACAAGCCTAACCAATCCAGCCTTTCATCATAAGGCAACCCACCCATTCCTGGTATTAGTCTAGTAAACCTTCTCTGAACTGCTAATGCATTTACATCTTCCTTTAAATTAGGAGACCAGTACTGTACACAATTCTTCAGATGCGGTCTCTCCAATAACCTGTACAACTGAAGCATAGCCTCCCTACTTTTGTAATTAATTCTCCTCACAATAAATGATAAAAACATAAGAAATAGGAACAGGAGTAGACCAGTCGGCCACTCAAGCCTTTTCTGCCATTCAATAAGATCATGGCTGATCTTCTTCTGTTTCGATTTCCACATTCCCATCTAACCCCGATAACCTTTGATTCCCTCACCTAACAAGAATCTATCTACCTCTGCCTTAAAAATATTCAATGACCCCGCCTCCACCACCTTCTGAGGGAGAGAATTCCAAAGTCACACAACCCTCTGAGGAAAAAAAAATCTCCTCATCTCTGTCCTAAAAGGGTGACCCCTAATTTTAAAATAGTGCCCCTAGTTCGGGACTCACCCACAAGAGGAAACATCCTTTCAATGTCTACCTTGTCAACGCCATTCAGGATTTTGTATACTTCAATCAAATCACCCCTCACTCTTCTAAACTCCGGTGGAAACAAGCCCCAGTCTGACCGACCTTTCCTCATAAGACAGCCCACTCATTCCAGGTATCAATCTAGTAAACCTCCTTTGAATCGCCTCCAATGCATTTGCATCCTTCCTTAAATAAGGAGACCAAAACTGCGCACAGTATTCAAGATGCAGACTCACCTATGCCCTGTATAATTGAAGCATAACATCCTTGCTTATATGTTCAATCCCTCTTGTAATAAAGGATAACATTCCATTAGCCTTCTTAATTACTTGCTGTACCTGCATACTGTCAATCAGCTAATCTTCTATCCTTGTCAATATGTTAACGATAACATTCTATCAGCTTTCCTAATTACCCCCTGCTGTAACTGCATACTAACCTTTTGTGATTCATGCACTAGGAGACCCAGATCCCTCTGAATCTCAGAGCTCTGCAATCTCTCACCATTTAGATAATAAGCTTCTTTTTTATTCTTCCTGCCAAAATGAACAATTTCACACTTGCCCAAATTATACTCCATTTGCCAGATCTTTGCCATTCACTTAAACTATCTTTGTCACTTTGTAGCATCCTTACGTCCTTTTCACAATTTACTTTCCTACCTATCTTTGTGTCATCAGCAAATTTAGCAACCATTCCTTCAGCCCCTTCATCCAAGTCATTTATATAATTCATAAAAAGTTGAGGTCCCAGTACTGATCCTGTGACACACCACTGGTCACATCCTACCAACCAGAAAAAGAGCCATTTATGCCAACTCTCTGCTTCCTGTTAGCTAACCTGTCTTCTATCCATGCCAATATGTTACCCCCTACACCATGAGCTTTTATTTTCTGCAATAACCTTTGATGTGGCACTTTATCAAATACCTTCTGGAAATCTAAGTACAGGACAGTACAGTAAGAGGTAGAAGGCTAAGAAGGGAGTTGAGAAATTTTTTCACCCAGAGGGTGGTGGGGGTCTGGAACTCACTGCCTGAAAGGATGGTTGAGTCAGAATCTCTCGTAACATTTAAGAAGTATTTAGATATTCACTTGCATTGCCTATGGGCAAAGCACAGGAAATGGGATTAGCTTAGTCAGATCTTTGCTGACCGGCGCAGACACGATGGACTGAATGGCCTCCTTCTGTGCTGTAAACATCGCTGAGTCTACATCCTCTGGTTTCTCTTTATCCACAGCACATGTGACTTCTTCAAAGAACTCCAATAAATTGGTTAAACGTGATTTCCCTTTTACAAAACCATGTTGACTCTGCCTGATTGCCTTGAATTTTTCTAAGTGCCCTGCTATAACACCTTTAATAATAACTTGTAACATTTTCCCTATGTCAGATGTTAGGCTAACTGGATTGTAGCTTCCTGCTTTGTGTCTCCCTCCCTTTCTGAATAAAGGAGTTATTTTGCTATTTTACAATCTGATGGAACTTTCCCTGAATTTAGGGAATTTTGGAAAATTAAAACCAGTGCATCAACTATCTCACTAGACACTTCTTTTAAGACCTTAGGGTGAAGTCCATCGGACTTGGGGATTTGTCAGCCCACAGCCCCAGCAGTTTCCTAATACCACTTCCCTGGTGATTATAATTTTCCTGAGTTCCTCCCTCCCTTCCATTTCCTGATTTATAGCTATTTCTGGGATGTTACTTGTGTCCTCTATAGTGAAGACCAAGGCAAAATACTTGTTTAATTCATCTGCCATCTCCTACTTTCCATTATTAATTCCCCAGATGCATTTTCTATAGGACCAACACTCACTCTGTTAACTTTTTTCTTATTTAAATATCTATAGAAACTCTTATGGAAATGTCTTCATATTGCTAGCTAGCTTTCTCTCATAATTTAATTTTTCCCTCCTTATTAATCTTTTTGTCATTTCTTTGCTGTTCTTTATATTTTTTCCAGTTCTTTGACCTGCCACCCATCTTTGCATTATTATATGCTTTTTCTTTAATTTTGATACTGTCCTTAACTTTTTTAGTTAACTACAGATGGTGGGCCCTCCCCTTGGAATGTTTCTTTCTCATTAGAATGTATCTATTCTGTGTTATCTGAAATTTCCCTTTTAATATCTGCCATTATACCTCTATTGACCTATCCCTTAACCTCATTTGCCAGTTCACTTTAGCTAGCTCTGCTTTCATGCCCTCATAATTGTTTATGTTTATTTATGTTTAAAATATTAGTTATGAACGCACTCGTTTCTCCCTCAAACTGAATGTAAAATTCAATCACATTATGATTGCTGATACTATGAGGTTATCAATTAATCTTATCTCACTGCTCAATACCAGGTCGAATCTTGCCTGCCCTCTGGTTGGCTCCAGAATGTGCTGTTTTAAGAAACTATCCCGAAAACATTCTATGAACTCCTCATCTTTGCTACTTTTGCCCATCTGATTTTTCGAGTCTATATGTAGATTAAAATCCCCCATGATTATTGATGTACCTTTCTGGCAAGCTCCCATTATTTCTTCTTTTATACTCTGTCCTACTGTGTAGTTACAATTAGGTGACCTGTACACCACTTCCACAAGTGACTTCTTGCCTTTATCATTCCTCATCTCAACCCAAACCACTTCTACATCCTGGTTTCCTGAATTAAGATCATCCCTCTCTAATGTGCTAATACCCTCATTAATTAACAGAGCCACACCTCCACCTTTTTCCTAACTTCCTGTCCTCCCTAAATGTCACATACCCTTCAATATTCAGGACCCAATCTATGTCATTCTGTTGTCATGTCTCTGTAATGGCTATCAGATCGTACTTATTTATTTCTATTTGTGCTATAGGTTCATCTCTTTTGTTTCAAATGCTATGTGCATTTAGACACAGAGCATTTAGTTATGTCCTTTTACTATTTTAGTAGCATCTAGCCTTATCTGGTGATTTACTCTTAGATTTGTACTCTCTGTCCCTTCCTATCACACTTGTTTATCATTTCCCATATTAATATCTTTCTCTCTTGTCTTCTCCCTACTCTTTGGTTTACCACATCCTCCCAAATTTGATCTCTTGCCCCCACTATTCAGTTTAAAACCCTCTCAACTTCCCTAACTATGCAGCTCACAAGGACAACAGTCCCAGAACTGTTCAGGTGTTGACTATCCCAACGGCACAGATCCCACTTTCCCCAATACTAGTATCAGCGCCCCATGAACCAGAACCCATTTCCCCCACACCAGTCTTTGAGCCACGCATTCATTTCTCTGATCTTATTTGTCCTATGCCAATTTGCACATGGCTCAGGTAATAATCTAGAAATTATTACCTTTGAGGTTTTGCTTCTTAATTTGGTGCCTAGCTCATCATACTGACTATGCAGAGCCTCCTTCCTCATCCTGCCTATGTCGTTGGTACCTACATGATGATGACCACTGTATCCTCCCCCTCCCACTGCAAGTTCCTCTCTAGCCCAGAGCAGATGTCCTGAACCCTGGCACTGGGCAGGCAACAAAACCGCCTGGACCCTCACTCTTTGCTACAGAGAACAATGTCAATCCCCCTTACTATACTGTCCCCTACCACCACTACAGACCTTTTAGCTCTCCCCATTTGCATGTCTTCCTGTACCATGGTGCCATGGTCAGTTTGCTCATCCACCCTGCAGTTCCTGCTCTCATCCAAACAAGCTGAGAGAACCTCAAACCTATTGGGCAATTGCAGAAGCTCACAGCCCTGCACTCCAGTCCTCTGGGTCCCCTTAACTGCTTCACATGCGGTCCTGTCCCTGGCCACTGAACAAACCAGAAGGCCCTATCCTAAGTGGTATGACTGCCTCCTGGGTATAAAGCAGTCAGGCAACTTTCCCCCTCCCTGATGTGTTGCAAAGTCTACAGCTCAGCCTCCAGCTCAATGACTCTGAGCCGAAGTTCCTCAAGCCACAAACACTTAAACTGCAGACGTGTTTGTCCTGGATAACAATGTCATCCAGGAGCTCCCATATGCTGCAGCTTTGACGCATCACCTGTCCTGCCAAACTTTATGGGCTGAATTTTCTGGCTGACGTGCGGGTGGCAGAGCCCACACGTCAGCGCCTAAAATGTCACGGACTGACGTCGTGCAAGCAGCATCGAGATATTTAGGTCAGCGAGCGCTATGAAGCCCGAAACATGCCCGCCATTAATTAAAGGCCTTTCTAAGGGCATTAAGTTGCCAATTAACAAGGATTTTGAGGAGCCCATGCAAACTTCGGGCTCGGTGCACGGGCCCAACGGGCAGGCGGGTAAGTGATTTTTTATCAAACCTCATCCACGGGCGGGATATGTGGGCTCAGAGGGGTTGTTCATGTTTTTTCTGAAGTATTTAATGCAGAAAGTGTTTTAAACTTGCCTGTGTGATTATTAGCAGCTCAGATCGATTTCCAATAACTTCCTCTGTATTTTGAAGCTTCAGTTCACAGTCTGCAGACAGGAATCTTTATCGGGCCTACAGCTTTCCAGAGGCCTCCGTTTAGCCTGGGTTATGGGTTCTGATATCTCCACTGGAAGCAGTTCCTCTGCGGAGGAAGGGAGGGATAGAATAAGGAGGAGGCCAGGAATGGACAATCAGCCTCCAGGGGAGCCACCTTTGGGAGACCAGGCGCAGGCACAAGGGGCACAGGGCCAAGAGGTTGTCCAAGCTGGAAGGGGCAGCAGAAGACTCCACTATCCTGCTGCCAGGGTTTACAGGCAGTGAAGCAGCTACCATAATATGTCTGAGGTACAATGCCAAAGGAGGCTCCAACTCTCAAGGGAGACCGTCAAATATATCTATCAGATGATTGGTCCTGAGATCCCCCCTAACTGTGTTGGTGAACGCCCCATGCCAGCGGCTCTGAAGCTCACAGTTGCCCTCAACTTCTATGCATCTGGCTCCTTCTAGAGCTCGGTGGGCGATCTTTGCGGTGTCTCCCAATCAGCTGTCCACACTTGTGTCAAGCAGGTTACAGACGCTCTGTTCAGATAGGCATTGACCTTCATCCTCTACCATTGGGACCAGGCAAGTCAGGCACAGTGAGCCAAAGGCTTCGCGGCCATTGCTAGCTTCCCCAGCGTCCAGGGTGCAATAGACTGTACACATGTGGCCATCAAGGCACCAGCAGGTGAGCCCGGTGCCTTCATCAACAGGAAGGGCTTCCACTCCATGAACGTGCAGATAGCGTGTGATCACAGGACGCTGATTCTACAAGTCCGTGCAAGGTACCCAGGCAGCTCTCACGACGCCTACATCCTCAGACACTCCCAGGTGCCAGCGCTCTTCAGTGCTGCAGCTCAGCTGGATGGTTGGCTGGTGGGTGACAAGGGCTATCCCCTCAGAAGGTGGCTCATGACGTCTCTTCGCCATCAAAGAACAGAAGCTGAGAATTGCTACAATAGGAGCCAGGGCACCACAAGGGCTGTGGTGGAGAGAGCCATCGGTCTTCTCAAGATGCGCTTCCGTTGTCTAGACCGCTCAGGGTGCGCAGTCCAGTACCCCCCAGATCACGACTCTGTGATAGAGGTAGCATGCTGCACTCTGCACAATCTTGTGCTGGAAAGGGGGGATGCAGTTGACGATGAAGACCTTGACACACTGGATGAGGCTGCACATGATGAATCCAGCAGTGGCTCAGAGGATGAGGAAGCATTGGGCAATGATGAGGGGCAGCACGCCGACCCGCTACTACACCAAGGAGGCAGGGACACCCGGGACACTTTAATCTAATGAACTTTCAGCTAGCTCCGCACACATCGATCAGCAGGACCAGCATTGCCTGGCACTTCCACACGTGGCACTTAGGTGCTACATCTTCTACCTCATCAGCTGCAACTAAGGGCTTAGTACAGAAACATCAATGTCCACTCAAACACTCATGAGATGTCTGAAACATACAAATGCAGCATAAAGGAAACACCCTCAGCCATGGTCAGAAAAGTGGACTTTATTCAGTCCAACATCAAACACAAACGTAGCTCAGATGTATATAACTATTTTTTTCCCTAATCTAAGGCCAACACAAAATCACCAGTGACACACCCATTGAGTGCCTAACGTGCCTTATGCTTTTGTTTACGGGTGCTACGTCTTGGTGTCGCCCCATCGCTCGGAGTGGCTTGTGAGACAGCCTGCTGACTCTGCTGTCCTGTTGGCCTCAATGACCTTGGATGGTGTCCTCTGGCCCGTGGAGCCCATGATGGCCCCGCGTGGGAGGGAGTGGCCAGTTCCAGAACTGGCACCTCCCCAGTCGTCGTAGCCTCAACGGATGCAACGGTCACTGGCAGAGGGGCGGAGGAGCTGCTGCCCTCATCCAGAGCGCCCTGAGAGGAGCTCACAGCGACGACAGGCAGCTGCTGCGCCAACCTGAGGTCACATTGGACCTCCCTGCTCCCTACAGATGCTTGGGCATCGAGTGGCGACCCTTGGTACCCAGAACATCTCCCACATTGGGAATGACCACCCATGGCCAGTACTGCTGTGAGGGCTTGCAGGTCAGAGCGTAACCCAATCAGAAGGTTCTCAATCCGATCGAAGGCCCCGCTCCATGAGATTTGCCAATCTCTCAATGGAGGAAGCCTGAAGCTCTGTCCTGAGGTTCATGCCTTCACTGACACTCTGCCTGGACTTCTCCACCATAAAGACCAACTGAAGCATAGCCTCATGCAACCCTGCCAGCTGCTCCCACAAATCCTGCCGCTTGTCCTGCAGCTGCTGCATTGGTGACATCTCTAGAGGCACATCATCAGTGCCCGACTCAGCATGTGCCTGGTCCCCTGCAGTTCACCAGCTCCTGTCACCATCGGCACTCTCTGTCCTTGCCATCTCCTCCACCGATTGTGAAGTGCCCTCTCCATTGTGCCCCGGGACACTAGCCAACGTTACATTCCCCACTGAAGAGTTTGTCGCTGCACTGGTGCCTGGCTGGCTGAAATGATGTGTCGCAAGTTGCACATCTTGGCCTTCAGGTGTGGAGGGGGGGCTCCGGACTTGTTGGCCACAGCCATGCGGTGGTGATGCTGAAATTAACAACAAGGACTGTGCATCACTTAGCGTTCAGTCAGTAACACCTTTCATCCCTTCCCCCCAGCCTCATAAGTCTCTCACCCTTCAAGAACCTAAGGAGATGAACATTGGTGGGGTGGAAAAGAGTCCAGAGAAGGCCCAAACATTAGACGCACATACAGACAGGCTGGTCAGATGGCCGAAGGAATGCCACATGCAATGTTATGTGGCATTAGAGTGGGAAGAGTGCAGAGGTACCTGACCTGGATGCATGCTGGCCTGGAGAGTTGGAGTAATGAGGAAACATTGCATACACTTCGACATTTGCTGTGGAGCACAGGAGATTGATACGTATTGACCTTCATACCGTTATGAGGGACATAGAACGGGTGGACAGAAGGCAACATTTCCCCTTGGCGCAGGGATGACTAACGTGGTGGTATTTATTTAAGTTGAGTGCCATGAGGTTGACAGGTGAGGTGCTGAGGACCTTTTGGACAGAGTAATGTGGGAGGCACTGGCTGAAAGGGTGATGGAGGTGCAAGCCCTCCTAAGATGCAAAACATCTTTGGATGTGCAGCAGCAATACTATGGCATGTTAGGCCATGAGTTCAGTGGTCACAAATGAGATAAGGCAACTTTGGAAGGTGCTAAAGATGCGCATCCTCAAGGTGCCAAGGGACCTTTGTGTATGACCCACACTTCAGAGTGTCTCAGTCTGTGAATGAGCAGTGTTGCAGCATTAACGATTGCAGCAACCATGGTTGGATGGTGGGCAGACAAAGTAAATGGGACTGTGGCACTCAAATACCTGGACGCTGCACCCCAGCCTCGCCGACACCTGCCGACCTGGCCGCCTGCCTCCTCCCCAGCTCCATGGCCTGCCCCTTGTAGGTGGTGAGGTGCTGCAGCATGGCATGCCCACCACCAATCCGCTGGCGCTCCCTGAGATTGTGTTAAGTCTTTGCCTGCAGAACAGAGATGAGGATTTATTGGGGCTGATCGCTCATGTACTCTGCAAGCGCATGCCGCACCCCAACCACAGTGGCTCATCTGAGGCCTGCAGCGGCTCCTGTCCACACTACTGGTGATCAGTCCCCAGAAGATAATATGGCTGGTCCCAACCCCCTCCCCCAACACCCACCTTGGACACATTCGGCGTCCATCACTTTGAATAACACACGGGTCTTAGCGCCCATGGCAAGGAGGCGCAACTAGGTGCGGCACCGAGGCCAGCAGATGGCTCTTGGCCACAACACCTTGAGGCAGCCCTTCCACCATCTCATCACCATCAATAAGATATGTGTTGGAGTTCTGAATATGTGTCTAGCTGCCTCCCCTGCAGGTTGCCCCCAGACTACTCAGATGCAACAAAAACCAACATATGCTGCAGGGAGAACCCATCTTCTCCACAACCACTAAAGCTGATGTAAGCATGGTCACTATCTGTTTGCCCACCCAGCGTGCACCAAATGCCCAATGCAGTAACAACAGCAAGACGTGTGGTGGGGGGGCCTCAAAGGCTAAGGCTACCTGCTGGGTCAAATGGCCAAGGCTGACATGGTACTCACCCTTCCAGAGCGCAACAAATCATTGAAGCGCTTGCGGCACTGCGTTCTGTTGCGCTGCA
The DNA here is from genome assembly GCF_017639515.1 of Carcharodon carcharias. Classification (NCBI taxonomy): domain Eukaryota; kingdom Metazoa; phylum Chordata; class Chondrichthyes; order Lamniformes; family Lamnidae; genus Carcharodon; species Carcharodon carcharias. Next base: position 32,484,861 of record NC_054488.1, on the reverse strand, counting down.
CAGCATCATGGGAGATTACAGCCTCCGCCACCTCCTGCCAGGCCTGCCTGGTGATGTGGGGGGCCCCCTCCTCCCATCCTCTGGATACAAAATATCCCAAAAAAGATGGTTGGACACCTCTTTGAGGAGGACAGGAAGGCAGGCATTTGAGAACCGAGGAGCACAGTGCCCCCCACCGCCCCCCCCCCCCCCCCCCCCCCCAAACCACCCGCTGGCCTATCCTGAAGTCTGCCCTCCTCCTCCTCCTCCTGTGCCCTGAAAGCAGCATGCCGCTCTCTGTCAGTGGCCTTGGTGCACTGCATCAACAAGGCTGCCTGGTCACTCTTTATACAGACAGCTGGTTCCCCATGGGAACCGGCGGTCTGAACATGCCCGCCGCCGCAACGATTTTCCCGATGAACACAGGAGTCGCTAACCCGCTGGGCGGACTTTAATTGGCCCTCCCGCGCAAAATGGCGGCGCAGCCCGTTTCGGCAGCAGCAATCGGCTGCCCGCCCGTCGCCAAGTCTCAAGGGCAAAATTCTGCCCTATGTGTTGTAAATAATTATTTAATTATATTAATCATCTATTTATGTTGCTTTCTTATATATTTTATTAACAAGCTGGGGCCAGAAGTGAGTTGGGGCCAGAATGGGAGGATCACAAGATGAAAAAGAGCTTCAGTTTACATAGCTGGCTCGCAAAGACTGTCCCTGTCCCAGTCAAGAGCGGGTGAGGGTGAGGGTATGTCAGTCCAGTGTCAGTAGTGCCCAGCATGATGTGCACAGGGAGTGATTCTAACACCATGTGCCTCACTCTAGGGGATTGGGGGAATGCGGTTTATGCATTATACTGGGCCGCAGATTGCACACTCACAGTCACTGGAGGTATCTACAACCTATAGATGGGGAAGAGGTAGTGTAGGGACATTGGCAGGTCTCGAGGTGGGGGAGAGCAGGAGGGGTGGGGGTGTGGTTTATATCTTACTGGTCAGGAGGCCTCAAAATGGGGATGGGTAAGGTCCACACAGAGCATAGGTACATCCACCTCCAAAGATTCAGAGGGCAACACAGGGATTTCCACCACAAACACAAAGGATTCAAGGATCGGAGGGGGAGGATTGTGAGTTGTTGAACATAGGGAAACCTGAAAATTGAACTCCTACAGGCTGATAGGAAGCATTTGAACATTCACACAGAAAAGATTCAAGCTGGTCTAGGAGTGAGACCTCAGTACCACCAGCTCCCAATATAAAGCGATGGCACAGTACAAAATTAAACTGAGGTGAGACTTTGCTGGTGAGGGCTCTCAGGGCCAATTGGAGGACTGGTGCTCTGCACTGGGTGGCCAGTTGAAGGGGCATCCAACTGGATTGTGTATTTCCAAATGAGGAGAGGTGCACAGCTGAGGCGTATTAGGAGCATTTCAGTGGCACTGTAGGGAATCAGGAGAGTTAAGCACATTCATGCAAGACAAATCTCCATTCCTGGCATTAATTGATCTCCTTGTATTAACCCCTTGTTCCAAATGTTGAAATTCCCCAGAGTGATAACACTCTGAGAGGTTAACGGGTGACTGGACGAGCTGCAGGTGCATGTTAAACGCAGGAGCTCAGAATACAGTCTCTGGCAGCTTCACAGATGAGAAGCCTCAGCCTCCCATCAAATAATCACACGTCCTTACTAAACATCTACCCTTATGTGTTTTACAAAGAGTTTAGTTTCAGAGTGCAGTGGATGAGGATCCCAGTGATAGGCTTGAAAGCAGCACATCCAACAGAGGGCGGTAGTGAGAAGTGACTGAGAAGCATTCTGGGAGAAGTCAGCGCAGTCACCGCAACTCAGAAGGGGATCAGGGAGGACCCACTGTCAAAGAACAAAATAGCCCCAAACATTACATTGCTGTAGTATTTCCATCCCTTTCTCCTCCTCAAACCAAAGTTAAAGAGAGAGGGCTAGGCTGTACCTTCAGGAGTGCACCACACCTGCGAGGGACACTCTTATGAAAGTGGATTTTTTAAAAAAGCAGCTGTTTGGTGAGTAAATCCTAATGAGTATTTTTTTTCAATCTATTAAAGTAATTCATTGCTTAATACTGAGGTAGGAGCTAAAAATATATGTATAGAGTAGTACTGTACAATTAGTATAATTAGTCAAGAAACAATGTTCCTAGCTAACATAAATAAGGCCCCAAGCTAGCGTATCTTTGAAGGGATTAACTAGCTTAATTGAGAAGAATGTCATGGCAGGAGAACTCAGACCCATGATATGCTCCTCCTGCAGGATGTGGGGAATGAGGGATGCTTCCAGCATCCCTGGTGACCATATGTGCTGAAGGTGTGTACAAATGCAGTTTCTAGCTAACCGGATTTCGGAGCTGGAGCTGCGGGTGGACTCATTGTGCAGCATCCGCGATGCTGAGCAAGTCGTGGATAGCACGTTTAGTGAGGTGGTCACACCGCAGGTGAAGATTACACAGGCAGAAAGGGAATGGGTGACCATCAGGAACAGTAAAAGACTCAGGAAGGTAGTGCAGGAGTCCCCTGTGGTCATCCCCCACTCTAACAGATATACCGCTTTGGATACTGTTGGGGAAGATGGCCTCTCAGGGGAAAGCAGCAACAGCCAAGTTCACAGCACCGTGGGTGGCTCTGTTGCTCAGAGGGGTGGGAGGAAGACAAGTGGCAGGGCTATCGTGATAGGGGATTCAATAGTTAGGGGTACAGACAGACACTTTTGTGGCCGCAAACGTGAATCAAGGATGGTATGTTGCCTCCCTGGCGCCAGAGTCCAGGATGTCACGGAGTGGCTGCCACAACATTCTGGGAGGGAAGGTAAGCAGCCAGTGGTCATGTGACACATTGGTACCAACGACATAGGTAAACTAAGGGATGAGGACCTGCAAGCTCAGTACAGGAAGTTAGGAGATAAATTAAAATGCAGGACCTCAAATGTAGTAATCTCAGGATTACTCCCAGTTCCACATGCTAGTGAGAGCAGGAATAAGAGGATAGAGCAAATGAACACGTGGCTGGAGAGATGGTGTAGCCGGGAGGGATTCAGATTGTTGAGGCACTGGGACCGGTTCTGGGGAAGTTGGGACCTGTACAAACCGGACAGGCTGCACCCAGGTAGATCTGCGACCAGTGTCCTTGTGGGGGCTTTTGCTAGTTCTGTTGGGAGTATTTAAATTAGTGTGGCAGGGGGATGGGATCCCAGGAGTAGGATCAGATAGGTCAGATTCAGATCAGAAAAATGGAGGTAGAACATTAGCTGGGACCAGTGTCCTTGCGGGGGCTTTTGCTAGTTCTGTTGGGAGTATTTAAATTAGTGTGGCAGGGGGATGGGATCCCAGGAGTAGGATCAGATAGGTCAGATTCAGATCAGAAAAATGGAGGTAGAACATTAGCTGGGACCAGTGTCCTTGCGGGGGCTTTTGCTAGTTCTGTTGGGAGTATTGAAATTAGTGTGGCAGGGGGATGGGATCCCAGGAGTAGGATCAGATAGGTCAGATTCAGATCAGAAAAATGGAGGTAGAACATTAGCTAGGGACGTTGTGATAGACATGGAGTTAGAGGAGAAGCAAAGCTTACAAAGTGTCCAGCAAGGGAAATTGATGGGGTTAAACTGTTTATACTTCAATGCAAGGAGTATTACAAACAAGGTAGATGAGTTAAGGGCACAGGTAGACACATGGCAGCAGGATGTCATTGCTATAATAGAGACCTGGCTAAAGGAGGGACAAAACTGTCAACTGAATATCCCTGGTTAAAGAGTCTTCAGACATGATTGAGTAGGAGATAAAAAAGGAGCGGGGGGGGGGGGGGCGGTGGTGTGTGTGTGTGTGTGTGTGTGTGTGTGTGTGGTAGCACTAATGATTAAAGAATCAATTCCAGTTGTGAGAAAGGATGATATACTAAATGGGTCAACAAACGAGGCTTTACGAAGTGAGCTTAGAAATAAAAACGGGGCAGTCACACTACTGGGAGTATACTACTGACCCCCAAATAGTGAAAGGGAGAAAGAAGAACAAATATGTAGGCAAATTTCTGCTTGTAAGAACAAGAGGGCAATAATAGTAGGAGACTTCAACTATCCTAATATCAACTGGGATTCAAACAATAGAAGGGGCACCGAGGGAGAAAAATTCATGCAGTGTGTCCAGGAAAATCTTTTCAAACAATTAGTGACAAACCCAATGAGAGGAGATGCAATTCTAGAGCTAGTCTTGGGGAACGAAGAAGGGTAAGTGGGTGAAGTGACAGTTGGCGACCATATCAGGGACAGTGATCACAATTCAGTTAGATTTAGCATTAACATGGAAAAGGACAGAGATAAGGCAGGAGTAAAAGTCTTGAACCGGGGGAAAGCAAATTTTTCAGAAATGAGAAGGGACTTGGCTGAGGTGGACTGGACAGCACTGCTGGAGGATAAAACAGTGGAAAACTAGTGGGAAGAGCTAAAAAGCGAGATCCTAATTGTACAAAGTCCCCTACAAAAATAAGAGTGGTACTGCCAAATCTAGACCTCCCTGGTTGTCTAGAGAAATACAAGGGAAGATCAAACACAAAAAGAAAGCGTACGATAGGCACAAAGAACTAAGCACTGCAGATAGCCTAGACGAGTGTAGGAAGTGCAGGGACGAAGTGAAAAATGAAATAAGGAAATCAAAGAGAGGGCATGAAAAAAGATTAGCAAGTAAAGTTAAAGATAACCCAAAGATGTTTTACCAATATATTAATGCTAAAAGGTTAGTTAAGGAAAAAGTGGGACCTATCAGAGATGAGGATGGAAACTTATGTATTGATGCAGAGGCTGTGGGAAGGGTTTTGAATAAATATTTTGTCTCCTTGTTTACAAAGGAAAGGGAGGATGTAGATACAGTAGTCCAGGAGGAACACTGCAAGATATTAGATGGGATAGTCATAAAGAAAGAGGATGTACTCGAAGGGTTGAAATCCTTGAAAGTTGATAAGTCACCAGGGCCAGATGGATTGTTTCCGAGGCTGCTGAAGGAAGTCAGGGAGGAGATAGCAGATGCTCTGAGGATGGTTTTCCAATCTTCACTAGATACAGGGGAGGTACCAGAGGACTGGAGAAATGCAAACGTAGTTCCATTGTTTAAAAAGGGATCAAAGGAAATGCCAAACAATTATAGGCCAATCAGCTTTCATCAGTGGTGAGGAACTTAGTAGAATCAATCCTGAAAGATAGGATTAACTGTCATGTGAAAAGGCATAGACTAGTCAGGGATGGTCAGCATGGATTTGTTAAAGGAAGGTTTTGCCTCACAAAGTTGATTAATTCTTTGAGGAAGTGACAAGAAGGGTTGATGAAAGTAATGCAGTGGATGTTGTGTACATGGATTTTAGCAAGGCATTTGACAAGGTCCCACATGGCAGATTGGTCAGGAAAGCAAAAGCCCATGGGATTGAGGGTAATGTGGTAAGCTAGATAAAAGGTTGGCTTTTTAACAAGAAACAAAGGGTAATGGTCGATGGATGCCCTTGCGAATGGAAAGTTGTCTCAAGTGGTGCTCCACAGGGCTCAGTGTTGGGACCCTTGCTGTTTGTGTTATATATTAATGATTTGGACGTGAACATGGGGGCACAATTGGGAAATTTGCAGATGACACAAAGATTGGCCGAGTAGTGGATAGTGTAGAGAATAGCCAGAATCTCCAAAACGATATAGATGGGTTGGTGGAGTGAGCAATAAAGTGGCAGATGGATTTTAACATAGAGAAGTGTGAGGTCATACATTTAAGGAGGTCAAACAGTTACAGGGATTACACAATAAATGGGGATATACTAAGAGGGGTAGATGGATTGAGAGATCTTGGGGTACAAGTACACAGGTCCCTGAAGGCAGCAGTTCAAGTAGACAAGGTTGTAAAGAAGGCATATGGAATGCTCTCCTTCACTGGCAGAGGCATAGGATATAAAAGTAAGGATATAATGTTGGAATTGTATAAAACACTGGTGAGGTCACAACTGGAGTATTGTGTGCAGCTCTGGTCACCACATTACAGGAAGGACGTAATAGCTATGAAGAGAGTGCAGAGGAGGTTTACAAGAATGTTGCCAGGGTTAGAAAAGTGTAGCTACGAGGAGAGATTGGATAGGTTGGGGTTATTTTGCTTAGAACAAAGAAGGCTGAGAGGTGACTTGATTGAGGTGTACAAAATTATGAGGGGAATAGATAGAGTGGACGGGATAAAATTGTTTGCCTTGGTGGAGAATTCTAGAACCAGGGGACATAGATTCAAGATAAGTGGCAGAAGGTGTAGGGGGAACATGATGAAAAACTTTTTTACGCAGAGGGTAGTGGGTGTCTGGAATTTGCTGCCCAAGTTGGTGGTAGAGGCAGAAACTCTAAACTCTTTTAAAAAGTACCTGGATCTGCACCTTAAGTGCTGTAAGCTGCAGGGCTATGGGCCGGGTGCAGGAAGGTGGGATTAGAAAGGGAACCTGGGTGTCCTCAGGCTGGCATGGACAAGATGGGCTGAATGGCCTCCTTCTGTGCTGTAACTTTTCTGTGGTTCTATCCAAGTGTCTAGCCAAAGCAATCTCATAGCAGTCGCTGCTGTAAAGTGGGGTGAGGGGGACCACCTTGAAAAACACTTTGCGTTGCCCAGGATTTCAATGGCAAATAGAGCTGACACTGGAACAAAGCCCTTGAATCCATAGTCACTCACTAGTCATCGACAGAAACAGGACCTTTGGAGGGTTATGCTTACATGCGTCTTTTTCTCATTTCTGCTACAGAGAGGAGACCTTCAGCAAGATGGACAATGGATTTACTGCTGCCTGCATCATTGCACACAGGCACAAGAGAAGGCAGAGAAGATTGCGATGGAGGCCCAATCTTGCCAAAGGGTGGAGCTTCACTCTCATGAGCAAGGGGCAGCAAGATCCCCTCTGACATAGAGGATGAGGCCCACAAAAATGTCATGCATAGGCGGCTTTCAAGACTGAGGGTGTTTAGAAGATGCATGTCTTTTCCGCAGATCACTGACAGGCAGTGTTACCAATGCCTCTGCATGTCTAGGGATGTGGTGACGTAAATTTGCCACATCTTGTAGGATTTGACCCCACGGGACTGGGAGGACATCCACTGCCAGTTGCTGTGAAAGTCATCGCCGTTCTTAACTTCCACTTGGCTGGCTCCTTCCAGGACTCTACTGGGGACCTCTTTGGGATCTCTCAAGCTTTCATGCACATATGCATATAAGAGGTAACTGATGCCCTTTCTTGCTAAGGCCCCACAATTACGTTCATTTCAATATACATCAAGCAAGCCAGGACACCAGAGCAGTGGGCTTTGCTGTGATTTCCAGTTTCCCACAAGTGCAGGGTATCATCAACTGTACTCATGTGGCAACAGGCACTCCAATAAATAAACAGAAAAGGCTTCCACTTGCTCAATGTCCAGCTGGTCTGCGACCACAAGAAACACAAGAATGTGGGAAAATGAGAAATTGGCCATTTTTGCGGAAAGCATAAAGAGAAGCATATTATCCAAATGATGCGAGATTGTAGAGCTCTGAGGTGCAGTGGGATCTAGATGTCCTACTGCATGAATCATAAAAAGCTAGTATGCAAGTACAGCAAGTAATTAGGAAAGCTAATAGAATGTTCTCATTTATTGCGAGGGGAATTGAATACAAAAGTAGGAGGTTATGCTTCAGTTGTACTGGGCACTAATGAGACCACATCTGGAGTACTGTGTACAGTTTTGGTCACCTTATTTAAGGAAGGATGTAAATACATTGGAAGCAGTTCAGAGAAGGTTTACCAGACTCATACCTAGAATGGGTGGGTTGTCTTATGAGGAAAGGTTGGACAGACTAGGCTTGTATCCGCTGGAGTTTGGAAGAGTAAGAGGTGACTTGATTGAAACGTATAAGATCCTAAGGGGTCTTGACAGGGTGGATATGGAGAGGATGTTTCCTCTTGTGGAAAAATCTAGAACTATGGGTCACTATTTAAAAATAAGATGTCAACATTTAAAACAGAGATGAGGCAAATTTTTTTCACTCAGAGGGTCATGAGTCTTTGGAACTCTTTTCCTGAAAAGATGGTGGAAGCAGAGTCTTTGATATTTTTAAGGCATGAGTGGGCAGTATCTTGTTAAGCAAGGGAATGGTAGGTTATCGAGGGATGCAGATTTCAGGTTACTATCAGATCAGCCATGACCTTCTTAAATGGCGGAGCAGGCTCGAGGGGCTGAATGGCCTACTCCTGCTCCTTGTTCATTTGTTCATATGACATCACCATTCACTGTCTCACACACACCTTCATTGTTCTCATTCCATCAATGGGACCACTCACCACTCACACATGTGAGGATTACTTGCAAGGATTACTGACAAGCATCCTGCTTATACTCTCGCCATCTGTCTTCATACAAGACAAACTGGCACACAAGAAAAGGAAGAGGTCACAGTCTGGTGGAGGTATGCCTGAAATCAAGGTCCTCACGAACTTTGAAAATAGAACCATCCAGCTGCCTGGCGTGGATCTGGAACGTTCCTGTGCTATCGGTGAGGTTGGCACTGCTCTATCAAGTGAGGATCCAGCAGTGCAACGTCCATCAGAGAACCATGCCATGAGTGACGTGTTCTGTTCCACAGTCCCCTGCCATGCACTAATTATCTCTTCTTTCTTTCGCAGGCACATCTGGGAAGCAGCTGAAGGAGCCCATGACCCAGGGCCTCCAATCAACCCCCGAAGATACCTCAGCAGAGGAATCTGAAGGCACCTTCATTGGAGACCATCACAGTGCTCACCCAGACCCTCTACCAGCGGAAGACACACACCTCAGTGGGACCTAGCTTTAGAGTAGCCCCAGGATCACAATCTGGTGAGCACCTTGCATTGTCTGATCCACAGCAGGTGGAGGCAGGGACTTCCCAGGTGTCCAGCACTCGGAAGACTGCTGGAGGCCAGAAATTTGCTGAGTCCAAGTCAGATGAGTAGCCTCTGGACTCAGTCATGTCACAGTTGCTGAAGCTGCAAAGACAAGCTCAGGAACATCAGGAAGGGATGTCCACTGCACTCCTCAGATTGCAAGGCACAATGGAGGAGTCCATTCACCTTCACTCTGAGGTGATAGCGTCGGCATGCCAATATACCCAGGTCAACACTGATAGAATGACAGCCACCATGGAAACCATGGTCCAGGACATCGGTCCTGTACTACTGCGCGGGTTGAACTCCATCGTTGACGTCATAGTTGGCTTCCGACAGTGTCAATGTGAGAGGGATGCAGGGCAGCTTGATCCCACTCCAGCTATCCCTTCTCCTCAAGGAGTCAGCCAGGGGCCCTTGGGCACCTATAGAGAGGAGGATCAGCAGGCGCACACCCCAGGGCCATCCACCCAGGTGACTCCGGGAGTGTCCGGCCCATCCAAATCCCTTCTTCTTGTGACCCCAGCAGCTCGAGCTCCACAGTTTGAGGAGGCAGCAACTGTGGGAAAAGCTCAAGATCGGAGGGTCGAGTGGGACAACAATAATATGGCTGCGAGGGGCAGAGCTCTGGCACATTGAGCTGGGAAGGTAGTCAGGCTTGTGGGTGAGCTTAGCAGACATAGATTGGGCAACGCACATGGCAGACAGGAGCACATGAGGCCTCTAAGTTTCGGCTCATAGATTGAAAACCCTCACCTTTCAATAATGCTGAGGAGCCGGCTGAACACCTCAGCCTCAATCTCACACAGCCAAGATCTAACATTAAATGGTCCAGCAAAGCATGAGAAAGAATTCTCCTGCACAAGCACACATTACATTAAAGACGAGGTATAACTGATGCTGGAAACGATCTGAGAAGAGGCACACAGTGGGTCAGTAAGAAGCATACAACATTGACCAAAGGCAATGAAAGCAACATCTGCAAAAATTGGGGGGGAGGGACCATGCTGTCACGTGATTGAAACAAAATGGCTCATCATAACGAGAAGGCATACACAAGCGGATATGAGAAACGGGTGTGATTCTATTTACATTTCTGAACACTAAAAAATGTGTGTAACACCCATGCCACTGATGTGATCCCAATATTCTATTCTTCCTAGCCCTACCATTATTACTACCCAGCATCCACAGTGGAAGTGGTGGCAGTCTGCTAACTGGTGCGCCTTGTTGTCTGTGATGACTTTGGTGGGCATGCTTTGGAGGGCTAAGGCTTGGAGGGCCCTGGCCTGCTTTGGGTCTCCTGCTGTGGGGCAAACACACCCTCCTTGGCCTGTGAAACTGGAGGTGATGGAGTCACAGGAAGAAGGGATTTGGATCGGCTGGAAACTCCCGGAGTCACCTGGGTGGATGGCACTGGCGTGTCCAGCTACTGGTCCTCATCCCAACAGGTGCCCCGTGGCTGACTGGTTGAGGAGAGGAGGCAGCTGAAGTGAGATCAAGTTGCCCCGCCCCCTCTTGCGAAGCCACTGATGGATGACACCAATGCCTACAAATGCAGCTCCTGTTGCAGTGCAGGACCTATGTCCTGGACCAAGATCTACATGGCAACTAGGTTGACCTTGGTGTGTTGGCATGCCAGACTTGTCACCTTAGACTGAACGCAGGCGTGCTCCTCCATCTTACGTTAATATCTGAGGAACATAGCTGACAGCCCTTCTTGATGGTCCCATGATTGTTGCTGCAGCTCCACCAACTGAAATAGGACCAAATCCGGAGACTCATCATCTGACTTAGGCTCTGCAGAATCATGGTCTCCAGTAGTCCTCCAAGTCGTGGGCAGGCTTGGATGTCCCTGCTTCTGCCTGCTGTGGACCAGAGTCTGTTCTGTGCCCACCAGATTGTGACTCCAAGGCTGTTCTAGAACTAGATTCCACTGAGGTGTGTGTTTCTGCGCTGATGGAGGGTGAGGGTGAGCATTGTGATGGGTCTTCAATGGTGCTGTCCTCAGGTTCCTCATCTGAGGTGTCATTGCAGCTTGAGCTGAGGACCTGACTGGTTGAGGGCCTCAGGTGTTTGGCAAAGATGCCTATGAAAGAGATAGTTAGTGCATAGCAGGCAACTCTGAAACAGGATAATGCACTCAGAGTATTGTCCTCTGAGAAATGAGCTGGTGCAGGGTCCTCACTTGGATGTTTGCCACTGACCTCACCATCGCCGCAGATACAGTCCATGTTCTCTCCGGCCAGTGTGATGGCTTGGTTCTTGTAGGCAGCAAGGACCTTAATCTCGGCCACTCCACCCCCATTCTGGGACTTCTCCATCCGATTGTGTGCAAGCTTGTCCTGCATTAAGACAGATGGAAAGAGTGTGAGCAAGATGCATGCCAGGGCAGATGATAAGGATATTTGCCATGTGTGAGTGGTGAGTGGAACCATGGATAGAATGAGGACATGAGCTCCAGAGGATATGAGCCCTGATGAAGATGTGAGGGTGTGTGTGAGTGGTGATGTCTCATTGAACCAGCAGTGTGTGAGATCCCAGTGAATGTCTGATGAGCTGGTGAGTGTGTGAGTTGAGAATGATGGGGCAGAATTTTACGCTCGACTTGCAGGCGCACACCCAATACGCTCGAACTGTAAAATAGTGCGCAATGACGGCAGGTGAGCATCCTGGCATCATCACACACTTGCGCAATATTTCGGTCAGTGGGCGCGTGTGGGTAACAGAGCCATGCCCGCCATTAATTAAGAAGCTGCTTAAGGCCATCAAAAGCAATCGATGCCAATTTTTCATTGCTTATGTGATTTCGCGATTGTACCACAGGCAAAATGGGCAGGCGGCCAGTTGACATTTTCAAAAACCTCATCCATGGGTGGGATAAAAGGGGTCAGAAGTATTGCTAGTGTCAGTAGTGGGGAGTTTGGGACATAGATTGCTGCTGGTAACTTGTTGGTACTTGACAACTTGATCTCTGTTCGGGGCTTCATTTTTAGCATTTCTAGGCTTCATTTCAGGACTCTTTGCTGTCTCCAAGGACCCCAGAGGACTCAGACCGTGTGGACCCTTCCAGGTATCAGACAGCCTTCCATTACTCTGGTAATGGGGATTGTGGTCTCCGCTGGTGGCACCTCCTCTGAGGAGGAAGAGAGGGGCAAAAGGGAGAGGAGGCCAGGAGTACACATTCAGCTCTGCCTCTCAAGGGAGAACGTGACCTCCACTTGTCAGATGATTGGGCCTGAGATCAGCTCCGACTCTGTGGGTGGACACCCCATGCCAGTAGCTCTGAAGGTCACAGCGGCCCGCAACATCTATGTCTCCGGCTCTTTCCAGGGGTCAGTGGGGGATCTGTGTGGAGTCTCCCCATCAGCTGTCTGCAGTTGCATCAAACTGGAGACAGATGCTCTGCTCAGGCAGGTACTGATCTTTATTCTTTACCATAAGAAAGAGGCCAGTCAGGCTGAGTGAGCCAGAGGTTTTTCAGTGATTGCTGGGTTCCCCTGTCCAGGGTGCAATCAACTGCGCACATGTGACCATCAAGGTGCTTAAGGGTCAGCTGGGTGCCTTCGTCAACAGGAAGCGATTCCACTCCATGAACATGCAGATAGTGCATGACCACAGGATGCAGATTCTGCAAGTCTGTGCACAGTACCCTGGCAGCTCCCCCTGGGCCTGGCCAAGCTGGCCATTAACAGGTCCAGGCAGTGAGTGATCGAGGTGGTCATCCAGCCTGACTGTCTGCCCCTCTCCTGCGGCTTCGTTTGCGGCTGTGCGTCCCTGGAGAGGGAGCACGTGGTGTCTGCTGGCACCATTGAGGCCTTCCGTGCTTGGGGACTGGGGTGTTTTATCGACCCCCTTAATCACATTTTGGTTAAATGTTTGTAAATTTCCTTTTAATTTTGTCTTTTTTTTTGTAGTTTCCCTATAATTTGTCCCCTGATTTGTTAATTTAGTTTAATTGGTTTGGACTCGAAAGAGTTACCCTGGCAGCTCCCAGGACAAATATATCCTGAGACACTCCCAGGTGCCAAGGCTCTTCAGTGCTCCAGCCCGATTGCATGGATGGCTGCTGGGTGACAAGGGCTATCCATTGAAGAGATGGCTCATGGCGCCTCTCCGCAACCCAAGAACAGAGGCAGAGCAGTGTTACATTATGAGCCATGCCTCCACAAGGGCAGCAATGGAGAGGACCATAGGTCTTCTCAAGATGCACTCCTGATGCCTGGACCATTCAGGGGGTGCACTCCAATACCCCCCAGAGCGGGTGTCACTGAACGTGGTTGCATGCTGCACTCTCCACAATCTGGCACTGGCAAGGGGGGGATCCACTGGAGGAAGAGGACCTTGACACAGCTGCACAGGCCACAGATGACGAGTCCAGTAGTGAGTCAGAAGAGGAGCATGACAAGGAGAATGCTGAGGATGTGGAAGCAGACCTCAGTAACCTCGAGGGAGGCAGGGATACCAGTGAGCCAACGCTCCCTCAGCTAGGCTGCCAAAGATCAATTTCAACCTCTTGCCAGGGCTGCTGCCTCCATCTCGGATGTCTGAAATGACCCTTTCATTTGCACCCAAAGTCCACTCAATGCCTGTGCAATAAAGTATTCAGCCACTCGCGTCCGGCATTTTTTCTGGTACCCTGCACCAGAAAGGAAAAATGTGAAACATACACAGGCCATCAGAACCAAAGCAAATTTAATGCTATCGTCACATTGAAATCATTATGACATTACAATTACAATTACTGCCGTTGATGTCCACACCAGCAGACATATAAACTAAACACAAATGAAAAGAAAATCACCCGTGAACTGTCCCTCTTGTGCTCATAGTGCCTTAAACTTAGGTTTATGAGTGCTACATCTTGGTGCCCCCCACCCTGCCCCCGACTCCTCGCTGGAACCGGCACTGGAGACAGCCTCCTGCTGACTCTGCTGTCTTGTTGGCCTTGATGCCCTTGGCAGTCATCCTCTGGCCAGTGGAGTCTGTGCTCACCCTGCCTGGGAGGGAGCGGCCAGTGCCAGGGCTGGCATCTCCCCAGTCACCGCAGCCTCATCAGATGTGACAGTGGCTGGCAGAGGGGCAGAGGAGCTGATGCCATCATCCAAGCTGCCCTAAGAGGAGCCCGCAGAGACCACAAGCAGCTCGTGTGGTCTCTCTGGACCTCCCTGCTTACCATTGATGGACAGGCACCTAGCTGGGATACTGGATGCCTCATCCATCTCCCACATTGACACTGACCACTTGAGGTCACTTCCTGTGTGAGGACTTGCAGGTCTAAGCACAATCCAGGGACCCCTGATTCTGTCCCTGGAGCTGCCTCTCATCGGAGGAGGCAGTGCCCTCCTTTCAGCCGCCTCCTCCAGGACGGCCACAAGGCACTCATCCGAAAAGCAGGAGGCCGAGTGCCCACCCAACCTACCCTCCCTCCTGATGTCTCCAGCTGCACTTGACTTCATCAAGACAATGCAGAGAAGACGTCCTTCCCCGGCAGCTTCTCTGGGGCTGCCTGGGCTGTTTTTAAACCGGCCAATAAGCCCGCACCCCCGCTCGACCCTTCCCAACCAGTGAAGAGCCGCGTTTCACACTGGGCGGGCCTTAATTTCCCCTCCAGCGTGAACTTGCAGCCGGGGGCCAATTGCGGGTTGGCAGGCCACTCCCAGTCCCGCCAACCTCAAAATTCTGTCCATGAAGTGATTGATTTATCCTGGTGGCACTGATGAGATCATTCATTCTCCTTCTGCACGGGATGGCTGACTTCCTCTGTGCAGTGTTGGCACTGGCCACCATCGATACCACCTTCCAAACTGGAGCGGTGATGTTGGTGGACCTCTCCTGGCCAGAATGGGGTTGGAGGACATCACAGCAGGCCTCCACAGTGTCAGCAAGTGGCCCAGTGAGGCGTCACTGAACCTGGGAGATGTTGTCTTCTTGGCTTTCAGGGTCACGTCTTCAGTGGAGCAGTCCTGGGCTGCATGTATTGAAAACGCTGTGTGTGGGTACTCTTTAAATATGGCGCCCAGAGTGAGGAACTGGTGAGCTCATGACAGGGCGGGCGAATCAGAGGCTGCCCACCTACGATCCCACATGTTTCCCATGTGTACATACTTAATGAGGTGAGAAGCGGACACTAAGGCCTGAAAACCTGCCATTGCGACTGGCGGGAAAACGCCAATTTTCATGCACGCCACTGCATGGAGGGGCAACTCCCACCCAGCATTTCAAATTACCTCTACCTCTACATTAGATAGCAGCTTTTAAGGGGAAATATGATGCATAAAGTCGAGTTAGAAGTAGGATAACCATATTTTTTGAATTGAATCCAGAGACATAGGGTAGGAGTACAACGAAGTAGCTAGTCTGGACAATGTAGGTTATGAAGTTTCATGAGGAAATTTTTTTAACAGTCTATATTTTAACTGTTGTACATATACACTACAATTGCAAAAATAGTTATTGCAAATGTGACATTACATTATTGAAACACAGGCAAACCCCATTTATAAATGATACAATAACACAGTTTAGGCAAATCAGTATTTAAGAATTACTGTCTATAAGGCCTAGTTTGTATTGGCTTAACTTTGTAACAAAAACAAAAACAAATTGCTAGCAGAACTTGTTTAAGTGGTATCTTTGTATTCTTCTATAGATGCTCTGCTTCCACTGGAAATGCAAAATACTGACTGGCATATTGAACATAATACAGACATTTATTTTCCAGTTGACTATTTGAAAACCCTATTGAAGGGGGCTGATAAAGCAGCAATTATGCTTCTTTGACAATGCCATTTTCACTTTACACCACATCTAGAATACTCCATGTCAGTCAATGTCGTCACTATGGCAACTGCAGTAATGCTATTCCTTCCATGTTATAGCTAATAATAATAACATTAGCAACATTCTGGATATTCCTCTCCAATGCATTTATTATTATAATTATTTAGGCATTTAGCAAGGCATCTTATACTACATGCTCTGTGCTGTATCTGCTTATATGGCAACAAGAGAAACTAGGAATTCAGATATTTGGCGATGAGTTTCATGAACTGGGCGTACAGTACTTTATCAAGGGAACTGTTCCTTGATAACAGCCATTTACAGTCGCCCTGGTGAGAAAGCAGGGCATAACTCAGCTAGGACCTGCCAACATAATTCAGCTCCCACTTCATAGTCGATTCTGCTATTATTTTAAATTTAATGCTAATTTTATATTAACCATAGTTAAGTAGCATAATTTACAACAAGTTGAGAAACAGAGCTGATTGGAACAATGGAGCTTCACCATAGCACCAGCTGAGTAGCTGGAGATTTAAAACTAAGGGGATGCAGGACAACAACTGGTAGGAGGGTGTAATTACAGCATGGTAAGTTTACACAGCAGATTCCATTATTATTGTGTAATAATTTAAAATGGAAGTGCATGCAAACACAAGATAATTTTGTATTTATCCCTGAAAAGTAAACATAACTCTAAATTAGAGGGAAATACATTAATGATAATGACCTCTCAACTTCAAAAACATTAGGTATGTTTTATTCAGTCATGATAGACCAATTCCTATTCTGAGTCTCCTTAAAAATGCAACATTTACTCTGCAATTTAAAAAAGCTAAAATAGGCTAATATCTTATTAAATTAGTATTGCTGGAGCACCCATCCAAACTCAGGGCGAAATTGTCCCAGATTTGCACTAAATGTGGTAGTAGGCATGAAAAATGACGTTTTACCCACCAGCCGCAATGGCAGGTATTCACACCGTATCATTCGCTTCCGCCTCATTAATTATACAGCCACAGGAAACATGCCACCTCACTGGCAGGTGGCCTCTGAATCGCCCACCACGCCATTATCTCACAGTGTCCTCACTCCAGGTACCATATCTAAACTGCAGTCGCGCACACAGTTCTCAATACTTGCAGCCCAGGACTGCTCCAATGAAAGCCAAGAAGAGTTCAGTGACCCATCACTCCTTTTGGAGGCTTGCCATGATGTCCTCCACCCCTGGTCTGGCTGCAGGAGGGCCAACAAACTCACTACTCCAGCTTGGGAGGTGGTGGCAGTGGTGGTCAGTGCCAACACTGCACAGAACAGGTTAGCCATCTAGTGCAGAAAGAGGATGAATGATCTCATCAATGCTGCCAGGGTAAGTCAATCATCCCACCACTCTCAGCTCACATACTCAAGCCAACCACACATTCATCTCACTCTGTCAGTTCAAGGGATATCACCACTCACTCTCACACACACTCACATCTCCATCTGGCCTCATCTCCTCTGGAGACTGCCTCCTCAGCCTTCATCATCTTGAGGCCACTTGTACAGA
Organism: Carcharodon carcharias; assembly: GCF_017639515.1. NCBI lineage: Eukaryota > Metazoa > Chordata > Chondrichthyes > Lamniformes > Lamnidae > Carcharodon > Carcharodon carcharias. Next base: position 32,467,642 of record NC_054488.1, on the reverse strand, counting down.
TCAACATGTGCCTCCACAAACACCCTGGGTTACCACCCTTCCCCAGTACAGCCTTCGCCCTGCAGCCTCTTCCCTTGCCTGAGGCCACTTCTCTCCCTTCTCCAAGCAAACCCTAGTCCTGCAGCCATTGAAAAGCCACCTCTGGTAGTTAGAGACCTGCCCGTGAGTCCCCTAAAAGTGATGTGGTGCTGCCTGCGAAGCCTGGCACTGATGACCACAAGTGCTACCCAAAGCAAGGCAGGCAAACAAACCTCAAAGTCCCGAGCGAAGTGCAGCTCGCCATTTGCATGTCACTTAGGTACAGTTGTGAAACACATCAGCATGATTGATGCCAGGATGATCCAGCGTTGGGGGGGTGATTCCAGTGGGCAGGACTTATAATGAGATGTTAAAATATTGAAATTAGGTTCCCGACATGTGGCAGCATTGACGGAAGGGGCAGACAATCATAAACTGCGTTCACGATATTTTCATGGCGGTGTAAAACTGATTTTTGGCCTTCTCGCCATGTTGTTTCCTCCCCCCACCCCCTGTCCACCATGATGCCAACGGAGCGAGATAATTCCAGCCTCAAGCATCTCTGGTTCACACACTTTTATATTGTTTGCAACCACAAGGCATTTGCACTTATTGTAGTAACTTCTGGTTGCACTTTGTTACAGTAAATTGTGCATTAATTTACTTAAACCAACAGTGTGCAACATGTGCCTCTGACTTCAAATTTATTCTTTAAGTTTGTTAGGAAGTTTGATTCTACAGTGATTTTGCACTCATTATCCTTCAGAACAATAATCATAGACAAAACATTTGTAATAAGATCTACCCACTTTAGTTTTGATCCACTTTCTATATTCAGACTGCAAGCCTCTTGAGAGATTCAGAATTCTTAATCAGTCCAATGCAATACAGCTTGTTGACATTAATTCAAAAAGAAACAAACCGCAATTGATGAAAATCTAAAATTAAAACAGTACATGATAGAAAACTTTCCTGTTTCAAAAGTCTTAGACCGGCCATGTGTCTCCAGCACTCTTATTTTCAGTATTGTTGATTATTTTGAAATAGCAATAGGATGTGCAGTACAAATGATTCATTTGTGTAAATAAAAATGATTTAGGGTGAATCATTCTTCTAGTGAGGGGAGCATGATAAGAATGTTTCATAATTCTAATATTACATTAAGTTCTGTTTCAGGAATTTTTCGCCTTTGTCCAATTTGAATAAATATTTTGGGATCATTATGCTGTCGGTGCTGGGCCCAGTTATACAGATTCCGATGCAGTTGGAGAAAAGCAGTACGCCACATGACTTTAGGATAATTATATATTATGATTAGATGAGAAATGCGATCAAATTAGAGATATAGTTGTGATCTGGAACGACGGCTATTTCCCAACCATCCGAACTTACCTTAAAGGGGCAATGTTATCTTGGAAATGTGTTTGACAGACCCTGTCATGGGTCGAGGAAAGAGGGAGGCAATGCATCATTTTTTTGCATATTGCATTATGATTTTGTGAGAAAACAAAGAAAGCTATGCCAAATAATTTTTCATCCAGGTGTGATCTTGCTATCCTTTTTGCTCTGGAAAAATTTTATCCAAAAGCAGATTGTAGAGCACTTATGAATATCATTCTCACTGCTGAGATTCTCCTTCTCTACTTTGTGATGGGGCATCAGTAAATTATTTTACAGTGCTAAATAGACAAATAAAAATTAAGCAATGAGCTAGTTGCTCATGTTTTTAGATGGATTGGATTCCACAACCCCCCCCCACACCACCCCCCCACCCCCCCCACCCCCCCTCCAGCTCCCCACTGCTGCTGGTGGGAAATTGAATGTTTTCGTGATCTGATTGATTGTAGGGACTACACAATCAATTACAACATCATACATCCATAGGGAGATAAGACTTTTAATGATCTAGTTAGGTTGCCTTATGTTTACAGTACAGTGAAAATGCTCATCATTGATGAGAAGAAAAATCTATCTGGCTCTGGGTAATGATCTTTCATGGCTTATAAAATTGACATTTTCTGACTGGAAGAGCTTTAACACACCTGCTTAGCAAGATCTGGTTTGCAACTAGTTGTGAATGAACACACTCTTTTGATGCACAATATTTTTTATCCTCTTCTTTATTAGAAGGTTGTGAGTTCAAGTATCATTCCAGAGCTGGAGCTCCTCATCTAGGTTGACAGTTTGGTGTAATGTTGAGTGCTGAATTTTCAAAGGTGCTCTCGTTGAAATGGAATTTATACAAAGGCTTTACCTATCCAGTATTCAGGTGCAGATTAAATATCCAATAGCACTATTCAATGAAGAGTAGGGAATTGCTCCACTATTGGGTCCAGCCTTACTTGCTCAATAAACAGATTATCTAGTTATTCATCTCATTTTCTGTTTGTGAAACCTTGCTGTGTGTTGCAGCTACCCCTATAATAACAGTAATAACATTTCAAAAAATTGATTCATTGGATGCAGAATACTTTGGGATGTGCTCAGTGACATGATAAAGTGTTACACAAGTCCAAGCAAATTCCTTTTATCTCTATATGCAGACATTTTACCCATACTGAGAATCCTGGCAATTGTTTCAGGAATGAATTACAACAAATCATTCACAAAGTCAAGACACATCTGGAACTTATTGTCATAAGTGTTATAAGTATAAAAATATAAGTTTTGACTAAAAGAAAGCATAAAAATTAGGCGCTCTACTTTGGAAAACTCATAAGTAAAATGTTCGCAAGGATGACCACTCAAATGAATTTGAACTTCAAAATTTTATGGATAAATCTACTGTTATTTCTCTCAGTTTTGCCTGGTTAGACAGTTAGAGGGTAGATGGATCATCCTGCAGACTGGAAGTGAAACAGTCACTACAACGATGTGTCCAGCAGACAGTTCCACAAATCAGACACACATTTGAGATCATGAGGAAAATGGAGATTTCATGAGGAAATGGTCATGAAATATACTGAAGTGCTAGAACATTCATTAGACAATGGAACTGGATGGAATGTATTCAAGAAATTTGGTAACATTTTATAATATACATTAATACAGAAGCAACCAGATGATTGGAAAATAGTTGGTGCTACTGCAGTTATGAAAAATGGTTAGAAACATACTCCATAAACCTGTCAACTTGGCGCCTGCAGTGCAGCAAAAAGATTGGAGTCTGTCATAAGGTAAGCAATTTAATGGTATTTCATTTGACTATAAGCAGTGATCCCAAGCCAAGTTGAGCTTGTGCAGGGGGAAACCATGCCAAACAGATTCATTGGATTTTTTTGATAATCCAACAAAAACAATGGATTAGGAGGAAATGGTAGACGCTGGATCTTTGGTTTTGTGGGAGGCATGTAATACATTAGGGTAAATTTCAGCTGTTGGTGAAGAATGGGAGAACTGCAGGCAGAGCATGGCCAATGCTCAGATTTACTTGCTGACTGAAGGCCGTACCAGTTTTAGGGCTGTGTTATATTCCTATTCCACCGGTGAGCTGGGGAATCCAATTAATGTTCCACTCCAGCTTATGGGAAACAAGCCAACTCTCCAGTTGAACAAACTGACAAGCAGAGCTAGGGGTGGGGGAGGCAGTTCTATGGGCAGCTCAGACCGGGTGGCAGTGGCCATTTCGTTTTGTGGTCCAGGAGGCACTCCAAATGAAATAAGAGAAGTTTGCTGAGTCATTTTCTGAATTGGCCTCCCACTTTTCTTTCAAGGATCATTACTTAAGCCACTCAGCACCTGGCACATGCTCTGCACGCTTGAACAGCAAAACCCCATTGAGGGTCTTGTGTATACTATAGGAACCCAATTTGCATTCTTTCATTACAGTTCCTGCCTAATTCAAGCAGTTAATTGGACTAATCTATTAAAGGTTCAGGGCAAAATAGAAGTGGTACCAGAGTGGAAACAGGGCTGTACCGCTCTGTTCTTGCTGGGCAGACTGAATTAAAAGTAACCCAATTGTCTCACCAGTGCTGCTGAAATGGAAAATTAAAATCCATTGGCATGTGAGATAGGCTGCCACTTTGCCATTGCCCATTTTGCATCACTGCCCTCAAAATGAATTTATAACCTATAAGATTGCAGTTCATTCTCAGTTCTGTAGGAAAGCAAAAGGCTCAGAGGAAAGGCAAAAACAAAGACCTGGAAAAGCTAGAAAGAATTCAGAGGGTAAGAAAGATGCTTTGAAGAGTGAAGAAAATTGACAAAGTGAAAAACAGAATACAAGAACAAGAAGTGATTAGTTAAACTTATTCTGGAATAATAGGGGTATCAAGCAGTGGATGTGCCATCTGCTTCACCTTTCTGATGACGGCTATGGAAGTGCATGTGGAACACATTAAGAGCAAGAGGAAGGTCCTCTTTCACTCCCGAGTGTGTCAAATGTCCAGTCAAATTAGTTAGCAGAAATGGAGACAACTTGGGCCTTGAATTCAGACAGGTGCATAGAAGAAAGTCTCCCATTGATACACTGTCATACAGTCTTACATTTCCCAGCACCCAGCAGTGAAATTGGCATATCCATGTGGTACAGTGAGTTAGACTGATTTGTATGGCACAATTCTCATAGCAGAAGCAGGAGGTGGGAAGAACAAACCATGAAACAGTTCATTGGTGGTACAATCAGGTCCCCACTTATGTTGACAAGGACAGAAATGCAGACTTTAGAGACCAGTCTTTAAAAACAAAATATCTTTGGTGCACCAGAAGTTGGTAAATGTATTGTACTGCCTGTGAGGTAGCAATGTCCTTGACTACAACAGGTAATCTTGTGTGAGCTGCAGCAATTGACTGATGAGGCAACACAGCATGAGGCAACACAGCTCTGACAGTCTCACTTGAAAAGGGCAGCTTCCTTATACTGTATCAGTGCTGTTGTGGACCATATGGGATGATAAATGTTCTTGGGAGCACACAGTCTTCTATTTGTTCTCCCTGCTGCTCTCCTTGTTTCTTTCACATATTTTCTGATCCTCCTCATTTCTTCAGTGTGGATTTATTAGAAAGACACCCACAAGAAAAATGCATTGCCAGAAGCTCTAAGCATTCAGAATGCTAACAACCACTCCAAGCACTTTAAAATCATTTAACTACCAAAAACCATTATTGAGTATGTCAGTTTGTAGCTCATACATACATTAAGCAGGTGACTTATGTCCTGTTGGCTAATGCAGACACTTTTCCAATTGGCACCAGGAAACAGCAAGACAATCAAAATTCTCTCCCAAATCTTTACAACATTTTAGCTGAGAACAGATGAGTATGCCTTTGAAGACCTCTGGAAATGGTTAACATTTAATGTGAACTGCACATGGTTTGTGAGCAGGTTGAGGAACTGGCATGAACAATGTGGGTTTAAAACAAAAATAGTATTGGGCTGTTAACCGCATCATTTGACCCTTTTTATATATCTGTATATGCACACATGGCTGTTTTTGGCCAGAATACTGCTGCGTAAATCAAAGTCTGGCTGAACGTTAGAACGGCAGAATGGCCAGAGCTTCCAGCAGGTCACAGGAGTAATTTTCATTGCACAACTGACTCCTTTGCAGGTGCAGATGGAAGAGAAATGAGACAAAAGAAAATGGCCCAATATCATCACAGTTCATAGCAACAATATTTCAACAAATTTAAAAGTTAGTGTCTTCACTGACATTCAAAACGTAATTCAGTCAGGTCATGATCCAAAGATAAGGGGAAGATTGTGAGGTATAGTTACAAAAATAAATGGGAAAAATAGTGCTCTGAAAAAAAACAACTGATAGATGGACCCAACAAAATGTCAAAGAAATCAGCATACTCCTAAGATCACAGCAGTCAACACTCCTAAGAAAACAATTTTGGCAATGTGTAAACTTACGACACACTATCAAGAAAACAGGAGTTTGCATATTCAGAATAAATAGGATTTCACTGCACATGCAAGATGCCATTTTCTTATGGGAGCAAAGGTACAAAGATGAAATGAGTGCTCCGAATATTCAGCTTATTTTGTAATTCACTAATCCCCTATTTGCATTCATGAGCCGGAGATGGAATCCAGCTCTTGGCATTTATCTGAACCTCTGCTGAATTGGCTAAGTGCAGATTTTATTATGCAAGATGATTTCATATCTGCACTATACCTTCTCAGGACCACTCAAAGATACCACAGCAGGTGATGAAGGTGAAGGCAGATAATAGAGCCACATCTCATAGTTTTGTTGCTGGGGAAAAAGTGTTAATTTTATTGCCAGTATTGAGTGAGCCATTAAAGGCAAGGTTTAGTGGGCCTTACAAGATTAAAAAGAAACTGAGTGAAGTAAATTATTTGATAAATACTCCAGATAGAAAAATAAGCAGAGGATGTGTCATGTAAGTATGCTTAAAAAGGACTTTGACAGGGAAAATGACCAAAAGGAGGTATTAGTGGGGGTAGTTAAGGAGAAAGAGGTAGAAATAAAGGATTCTGAAATTGATTTTCCTCTAATCAAATTGGATAATGAAGGGGTAATATTGTGTTACCTTGCAGATAAGTGTCAAAGTGATTTGGAGAATCTATTGCAGTCACACAAAGCTATTTGTGGGAATAAGCTAAGGAAGACAAATTTAGCTACACATGATGTAAATGTGGGTGATTCAGTGTTGATAAGGCAACATCCTTATCGATTAAATCCAGCAAACTTATCACAAGTACAGAAAGAAATCAAATTCATGCTTTGAAATGACATCACTGAGTTTAATTGCAGTAACTAGAGTTCGCCTATTGTGATGGTGCCATAACCAGATGGAACACAAAGACTGTGTGTGGATTATCAAAAAGTAAATGCAATGACAAAAGCAGATTTATATCCTATTCCATCATTGGAAGATTGCATTAAGAAAATGGGGCAATCAAAGTTTGTCACAAAGATTGACTTGCTGAAACAATATTGCCAAGTACCGTTATCAGAGAGAGCGAAGGAGATATCGGCTTTTGTGATGTCAGATGGACTATATCAGTTTAAGGTCATGCCATTTGGTATGAAAAATGTGCCAGGAAGTTTTTAAACACTGACAAACAAAGTAATTGCAGGGCTGAGCGACTGTGCCATTTATGGTGACGACCTGATAGTTTTCAGTCAAATGTGGGAGAAACATTTACAACATCTGAAAGAACTGTTTGATTGACTGCAAGAAGCTAATTTGGTTGTAAGCCTCGCTAAGAATGAGTTTGCAAAAGCGCAGGTTACATATCTAGGCCATACCTTTGGACATGGTAAGGAGGCCCCAAGAGATGTGAAAGCAAAATCCATCATGAATTTCCCTGTGCCTACAACAAAACAAGACGTTCTGAGATTTATGGGCATGAGTGGATTTTAGCGGAAATTTATACCAAATTTTAGCAGTTTATTTGCTCCATTGACTGAACTATTAAAAAAAAGAACAAGAAGTTTCAATGGATACTGGAGTGTCAGAATGCACTTGACAGTTTAAAAACTGTATTGACTATGACACCAGTTTTGGCAGCATCTAATTATGTCCAGTTTAAGTTGGCAGTTGGTGCAAGTGATGCAGGTATTGGTGCTGCATTGTTACAAGAAGATGAAACTGGAATTGAGAAACCGATAGGGTATTTTTCACAAAAGCTGAACATACATCAGAGAGAATATTCAACCATCGAAAATGAGACTGTGGGTCTGATGTCAGCTTTGCAGCACTTCAAAGTTTATGTTGCAAACAATTTGTTAGAAACAATTGTTTATACAGACCACAATCCTTTAAAATTTCTAGACAAATTTCAAGACTGAAGTGCAAGATTATTTAGATAGAGTTTATTACTGCAACTGTTTAATTTACAGATTATGGCTGGACGAGAAAATCTAATTGTAAATGCATTGTTGAGAGTTTAAAGAAACTGGATATTGAAAAGTGGACACTGGACTGAAATGACCTCTGTTGATATAAAAGATTTGTATATATTGTCATGTTAATGCATGCAGTTGAGGTAATAGTTTGGGTACATAGATAAATATAGCAAGTAATGTAAGATGGGTTGAGAAATGAAGCCATCTTTTAAAATTATGATGGTTCATTTTTCCATATGGATGGAGATGTCATGAAACTAACATTTTTTTTCATTATGCTATTGTAGTTCATTGTAAAGTAGGTTTATGGGTGCGAGTGTAGATGGTTCTGACTGTGTGATTTAAGTTAATTAGAGTCAGATAGACTGCAAGCTTGAAATTATCAAAATAAACTAGGGGTAAAAGGCATTTGAAATGCTAATGAGTAAACATGGATGAGGTTTTAGCATGTAGTTTGTGAAGGAAATTAACATTTTTAGGTAAGTGAAGAAGTTGTTTAGGTTTCAAAGGGATGGTGGGATGTTTACAACTAACAACATAAGCAAGGCCAAGCAGTATGTTTATTTTTCCCCAAAGGTACCGACCATATTGGCAACATGAAAGATTTTTATATTATGGGAAAAGTAAATTTCCAATGACGTTTAGAACAATGGAATTTACAGATTAAAGATAGAGAAACATATATGAAGAAGGGTGGAAGGTTATTTTGGGGGGCCAGGTAATATCTATGAGGACCATATAAAATAGCCTTAGAGAAACTTCCAGCCACTTTAGCAGAAGACTGCTGTGTCCAGTAACCAAAGATGGAGGAAAGCCTTTGGAATTCTGCTGTTGAGTGGGTGCTGTGGTAAAGTTGCTGGCCTGTGTATTTAAATTTAAAATCTATTTTTGGATGTTGCCCTAAAGGGGATGTGTAGTTGGGAATCAAGTTAATTAGGGATTTTGGGATTTCTTATGATATTAAGTAACTGTAACCTTATGTATGTGCTTGAAATCTTTTTTGTCAATAAATGTTTTAATTTAGTTTTTAAAATCTCTAAAAGTGTTAGCAGACTCACTACTTCTGAATTCAGTGTGCAAATCTTGTCGTAATAAATACAAATTGCAAAATCATTGTGGATTTGGTCTGCCTGGCACACATCACCTCCCATATCATAACACTGCTATAGAAGTGTTGTTTTCTTAATTCCTATTGTTTCATATTCCTCATCATCTGAGCATTCTTTGAATGCTGTAATCAATTTAGCATCAATCACCACTCAAAACAAAGCATTTCATATCCTATTAATTGTGAAAAGTTTTACCCTAATTTCCCTTCCACATTACAAGGTTTGAATTCAATTTTTTCACTGAGAATTATGCTATAATTAGAGGTCAAACTGTAATATGTTAATTGCCACTTTTGAGTTCTGCTTATTTTCATCTTGCCCTTCAATGTATTTTCATGACAGAATGAGTCATTTTAATATAATCTCTGATATGCAGATATAGTTTCTCTATAGCAAAAAATGTTAATCCTTCTAATCTTCACCACCAAGGCAATGCATAATTTGAGTTGAATAAATGTGTGATTTATCCAAAGTATTCTTTCTCAAAGATAGCAGTAAAATACAGGAGTCAAACATATAGCTTTATGGAGAAAAGCAAAATGTCAGGCACTTAAGGAAAATACAAATGAGGAAAGAAATAATATAAAATGCAAAACGAGGGACAACTGGGCTATATAATTTATTACAATTTATGCTAGTAGCTCTGCATTATTTATTTCTAGCTATATTAATAGATCCAGCAATCACTAGCAATAATGTTGGAAACACCTCACATCTGAAGCAATTATTTCAATTTTCATGTTCTAGCAAGTTCGCAATGAAAAATTATTAGAATCAGAGAAGGTAGACAGGAACTGTCAGTGACATGATTACAGTTGTCAAATATTTGATATGTCCTTCTTACAATTCATATTCTGGGCTCAGGAGACATAAAGAAACATTGCCATTGTACAGGTTGAACCTCGCACTTTCTAACCATTGTATCAGTGCCTTGGCCCATATCACCATCACTTTTAAAATTATGGAAAAAGTCCTTGGGAGCAGTTAATGCCTTTTTCATATCCCTGCTGCTGCAGAAAGAGTAAGAAGCATTGAAAAAATGATATAACTTCATGCAAGATGGTCTTCTATCGCACTCCATCTGTACTCACAGACAGAGAAAGATGTTTTGTGCCTGCATGAGAGGGTCTGAAGCACTGTTATAATATAAACTTGATGCCGAATTCTCACTGATAAATCCCAATACCTAACCCATTTCTCATGAGACCTAATTAAATATATGGCCAGATGCTGAAGCATCAACATCCTGGCTCCATTACAAAACTTGAAGTAAGCACTGCAACCAGAAGACTATCATGAAGCAGACCCTCCCAAGTCCAACTAAGCCGAACATTGTAAACTCATGCCAGGAAGTACAATGGTGCACAAGAAGGCACACATTGAAAATTAGCTTGCATGTGTTCTCCAATTTTTGTCATGGACAGCTTTGTGCACGTAGTGGGGTGTTCTGCAGTTAGACTATGCAATCCTGCCAGCATGATAGGTGTAGCATTTTTTGTTTTAAAAAGTAAAATCAGAAAATGCTGGAGATATTCAGCAGTCAGAGACCATCTGTAGAGCGAGAAACAGAGCTGACATTTCAGGTTCATGATATTTGAACAGAAGTCACTAAAGTTAGAGATGCAACAGGTTTTCAGAAAATACAAAGACAGGGAAAGGGGAGGGGAAAGAACAAAAGGAAGGGTCTGTGCGAGTATGGAAGGAAGGAAATATGGCTGTGATTCCGGCTGCTGCAGTATTTTCCTTTGTTTTAGAGTTTTCTTCACTGCCTCTTCTCTTCCGAGAATGCTGCCACAATCTTTGTTTCTCTTCCCTCGCTCACCTTCATCGACTTAAGTTTGGGGCAGAATCGCCCCAGATTTGCACAAAGTGCGATAGCGGGCAGGAAAAAACGTTTTACCCACCGGCCACAATGGCGACATTTCACACTGTATTGTCCCAACCCAGCCTCATTAATCATACATTTCTGGGAAACAAGCAGTTTCGCTGATGGGTGGCCACAAAATTGACCATCACACTGTTACCTCACCATCTCCTCACACTGGGCGCCATATTTAGAAACAGCTGCACGCACACCTCTCAGTGCTTCCAGCCTTCCAGCTCAGGACTGCTGCACAGAAGACATGGCCCCAAAAGAAAAGAAGACTTCAGCCCCCTGATTCAGTGGCGTGTCCCTAGAATGCCTTTTGGAAGCCACGGAGGCCCGCCGTGATGTCCTCTACCATCACTCTGCAGGAGGGGCAGTAACATCACCAGTCCAGCTTGGGAGGTGGTGGCAGCAGTGGTCAGCGGCGATGCCCTGCAAAAGAAGACAGCCATCCTGTGCTGAAAGAGGGTGATTGATCTCCTTTTTTCATTTTTCTCATCAATCTCAACTCACAAACCCATCACACATCCACAGGGCCGTCACTCATTGCCAGTTTAAGAGACATCACCATTCACTCTCTCACACACACCTTCATTGTCCTCATCCCGTCCATGGGACCACTCACCACCCACACATGTCAGACATACTTATCATCTGGCCTGGTAGGCATCCTGCATATACTTTCTCCATTTGTATTCATACAGGACAAGCTGGCACACAACAAAAGGGAGAGGTCACAGGATGGTGGAGAAATGCCTGAAATCAAGGTCCTCACAGACTTGGAATATAGGGTCATCCAGCTGGCTGGGGAAGATCTGAACTGTTCCTGTGCTGACTGTGAGGTCGGTGCTGCTCTACCAAGTGAGGGTCGAACAGTGCAACATCCATCAGACAACCCGCTGTGAGTAATGTGCCCTGTTTCACAGGCCACTGCCATGCACCAATTATCTCTCCTTGCTTTCACAAGCACATTTGGGAAAAAGCCAAGGGAGAACATGACCCAGGTCCTCAACCCAAGCCCCAAAGACATCCCAGATAGGAATCTGCTGAAAGACTCATTGAAGACCCGTCACAGCACTCACGCACACCCTCCACCCACGCAGAGACACACACTTCGTTAGAAGCAATTTTTAGAGTAGCCTCCTGCTCATATTCTGGTAAGCACATCGCACTGTCTGATCCACAGACATGGCTTGGACTTCCTAGGTTTCCGGCACTCGGAGGACTGCTGGAGGCCAGAAATCTGCTGATTCCGAGTCAGATGATGAGCCTCTGGGCTTGGTCATACCTCAGTTGCTGGAGCTGCAAAGGCAAGCAAATGTGACATGAGAAAAAACTTTTTCACACAACAACTGGTTTGGGTCTCGAATGCACTGCCTGGAAGTGTGGTGGGGACGGGTTCAATCAAGGCATTCAAGAGGGCATTAGATGATTATTTGAATGGAAATAATCTGCAGGGGTACGGAGAAAAGGCAGGGCAATGGCACTACAATGTGCAGATACAATGGATCGAATGGCCTCCTTCTGTGCCATTAAAATTCTGTGATTCTGAACATCAGAAAGGGATGTCCGCTGCACACCTCAGATTGCAAGGCACAATGGAGAAGTCCGTCCGCCTTCAGTCTGAGGTGATAGTGCCGGAATGCCAACACACCGAGATCAACACAGATAGGATGGCAGCAGCCATCAAGACCTTAGTCCAGGACATCGGTACTACACTGCTACACGGGCTGAACTCCATTGCTGACGTCAGAGCTGGCCTCCAAAAGTGCATACCCACTGTGGTAAGGCTCCTGTCATGGAGATGCAGTGGATGCCCATTGTCCCTGCGTTTCAGGGCACACCCAGAGGGGTGTGAAGCAGCTTGATCTCACTCCAGCTGCTCCTGCTCCTCAAGGAGTCAGCCAAGAGTCCTCGAGCACCCATAGGGAGGAGGAGAATCAGCAAGTGCACACCCCGGGGCCATCCACTCAGTGACTCCAGGAGTGTCCGGCCAATCTGAATCCCCTCTTCCTGTGACCCCAGCAAATCCAGCTCCACAGGTTGAGGACGGTGCACCTGCCTCACAGCAGGATGCTGAAAGCAGGCCAGGGACCTCCAGGTCTCAGCCCTCCAAGGACGCCCTTCAAGGTCATCACAGACAGGGCATTGTAGTCAACAGGCTGCCTCCACCTCTATTGTGGATGTCAGGGCAGCACCAAGACATGGTGGCAGGGTTAGAAAGGCTAAGAAGATGTAGTTGCACAGTCTGGGTGTTAATCAATTGTGCATATTGTTCACTTTGTTAATAAACCCAAAAATGCCTCCTTGCCTACGGTTCCTTGCCTACGGTTCCTTGCCTATGGCTCCTTGTTATGATGAGCAGTGTTCACGTCACTCACATGTGAAATCTTGGATCCTTCACAAGATAAAGGCAGATGTCTCAATCCAGTGCCTCTTCCCTGTGTTTTGTGCAACTTTCCCAGCACACTATTGGTGCATATTCATTGTCACTGGTCACATCATTCATGCCTGCACCTCCATGGGGCTTATCATTGCTGCCAGAATGTCCTGGGTCATTAGCACAGAGTTCCATTGTTCTCTCTGGGTGCTCCCAGCAACTTTGAGGTGCAACTGCCCCCCACAGCAACCCCACCCGCCCCCCCCCACACCCCTACCCCCCCCCCCCCCCCCCCCCCCCCCCACTATCTTATCAGCATCTGTGTCCGGTGACAGTGTGATCCTAAAGGATTCAGCTCATGAAAGATGCTGTAGGGTCAGGGGCAGTTAAAGTTTCCCTACTGCATCACCATGGTATGACCCTGTTCACAGAGCACAAGCGAGCTGCCATCAACCAGACAGGAGTCAAACATTCACATTAGCTATGTGAGGATCTATGGAGTGTCCCCGCTGCATATCGTCATCATCCTCCTGAAACGCAGGGACAATGGGCATCCACTGCATCTCCATGACAGGAGCCTTACCACAGTGGGTATGCACGCTGCCATCAGCCAGACTGGAGTCAAACATTCACAGATGCAATGTGAGGATCTATGGTGTCTCTTTACTGCATGTTGTTATCATCCTCCATGAATCTAGCAGCTAAGAGGGCAGCCTGAGCACGCCTGCCTCACCTGGCCAGTGCAATGGCCTCATGCCATCATCCTCACTTTCAAGGGCCTCCTCACCCTCTTCCCCATCGACGTCCTTCTCATTGGAGGAGAATTGCAGCTCCTCCATCTCCTCCTCGGCCAACTCCTCCCCCTGTTGCAGTGCAGGTTGCAGGCTGTGTAGGGTGCAGCAGGCGACGACGATGCCTGACACTCTCTGAAGACTATATTCCAGGACACCACCAGACTGGTCTGGGCTGGAATCTCATTTTCAAGATTCCAATGGTTTGCTCCACCAAGTTGCGAGCTGCAGCATGAGCCTCATTATACCTTCTCTCTGCTGCAGTCTGAGGCCGCCGCACGGGTGTCATCAGCCACACCCTCTGTGGGTAGCCCTTGTCCTCAAGGAGCCAACCGTGCAGCCTCTGTGGACCCTGGAAGACCTCAGGGATCTGAGACCTACAGAGAATATAAGAGTCATGGACACTCCCTGGGAACTTTGCATGGACCTACAGGATGCATTTGTGGTGATCGTACACCAGATGAACATTCAGTGAGTGGAAGCCCTTGCAGTTGACATAGTTGACTGTTTGTTGCCACAGAGATCTGAGTGCCATGTGAGTGCAGTCGATGGCACCCGGCACCTTGGGAAACCCAAGATCTGGGCAAATCCAATCGCTCTTGCATCCTGGCTTTCTTGGTCCTGGGCGAAATGCAGAAAGTTGTATGCCCTTGTAATGGTGGCATCCGTGACCTCATGGATGCATCTGTGGATGCCCCAGTCATTTTTACAGCCACTGGCAGTGAACACCCTCCATGTCCCCATGGTGTCAAATCCTGCAGCAGCTGGCAGATGTGGACAACCAGTTTCCTAGACACGCACAGTTTTCAGCAACACTGGTTCTTGGTCATCTGCAGGAATGAAAGGCGGCGTCTATAGACCCTGGGTCTAGCTAGGCACCAAACAGCGACGGCTCGCTCTGGCTCTTCAGTGGCATGTGCAGGAGACCCAACTGCCTCTTCTTCCTGAGGGTGCTGCTCTTCCCTCTGCCTAGCCAGGTGCCTCTGTTGCTCTATTCTCTTTAGTCTCCACTCTCTATAAGCCATGAGGCATACAGTTAGGTCACCAGGTTCCATGCTCCTGATGTACTCCTCCTGCAGATGAAAAAGAGGGACACGTGGTTAGCATGGGTGTGCTAAGAACTTCTCTTGGTTAAGTCTGAAGGCCCGTGAATGCATCCCAGAGAGTGCTGGCCACCACTTGGATGGCCAGAGATTATTTCACTGCATGGCTGCCCAAAACCCCCCCCACCTCCGCCCCACTCCACCTGACCGATTGGCGGCAGCTTTGCCCACTGGACTGCATGCTGTGCTCTCAGCTCAGGAGCAGGCATTCTCCTAACCCACACTGCAAAGCTGCACTGTTAGCTTGAACCATGGGGGTGACTGGTCCAAACCGGGATGATGACATTGCAAGCAGCTGTGAGTGCCTCCACCAGTGACTGCCCCATGGCCAGCTTTAGCAAGGAGATTGTACAACGTGCCCAGTCATCCAATTGTTCTGCAGTCCACTAAAATGCTCATTAGTTTGCAGTCTGTGCCCGAGGGGTGAAAAACTCTGGAGCACTTGGTGGCACTTTCAGGCTCTGTGTTGCTTGAGTGGGTCGGTAAGCTAGAGGCCCAACTCCAAGCATGTCAAAAACAAAAACAGAATTACCTGGAAAAACTCAGCAGGTCTGGCAGTATCGGCGGAGAAGAAAAGAGTTGACTTTTCGAGTCCTCATGACCCTTCGACAGAACTTGAGTTCGAGTCCAAGAAAGAGTTGAAATATAAGCTGGTTTAAGGTGTGTGTGTGGGGGGCGGAGAGATAGAGAGAGAGAGTGGTGGGGGGGTGGTGGTGTGGTTGTAGGGACAAACAAGCAGTGATAGAAGCAGATCATCAACAGATGTCAACGACAATAGTACAATAGAACACATAGGTGTTAAAGTTAAAGTTGGTGATATTATCTAAACAAATGTGCTAATTAAGAATGGATGGTAGGGCACTCAAGGTATAGCTCTAGTGGGGGTTTTTTTTTAATAATGGAAATAGGTGGGAAAAGGAAAATCTTTATAATTTATTGGAAAAAAAAGGAAGGGGGAAACAGAAAAGGGGTGGGGATGGGGGAGGGAGCTCACGACCTAAAGTTGTTGAATTCAATATTCAGTCCGGAAGGCTGTAAAGTCCCTAGTCGGAAGATGAGGTGTTGTTCCTCCAGTTTGCGTTGGGCTTCACTGGAACAATGCAGCAAGCCAAGGACAGACATGTGGGCAAAAGAGCAGGGTGGAGTGTTAAAATGGCAATCGACAGGGAGGTTTGGGTCATTCTTGCGGACAGACCGCAGGTGTTCTGCAAAGCGGTCGCCCAGTTTACGTTTGATCTCTCCAGTGTAGAGGAGACCACATTGGGAGCAACGAATGCAGTAGACTAAGTTGGGGGAAATGCAAGTGAAATGCTGCTTCACTTGAAAGGAGTGTTTGGGTCCTTGGATGGTGAGGAGAGAGGAAGTGAAGGGGCAGGTGTTGCATCTTTTGCGTGGGCATGGGGTGGTGCCATAGGAGGGAGTTGAGGAGTAGGGGGTGATGGAGGAGTGGACCAGGGTGTCCCGGAGGGAGCGATCCCTATGGAATGCCGATAAGGGGGGTGAAGGGAAGATGTGTTTGGTGGTGGCATCATGCTGGAGTTGGCGGAAATGGCGGAGGATGATCCTTTGAATGCGGAGGCTGGTGGGGTGATAAGTGAGGACAAGGGGGACCCTATCATGTTTCTGGGAGGGAGGAGAAGGCGTGAGGGCGGATGCGCGGGAGATGGGCCGGACACGGTTGAGGGCCCTGTCAACGACCGTGGGTGGAAAACCTCGGTTAAGGAAGAAGGAGGACATGTCAGAGGAACTGTTTTTGAATGTAGCATCATCGGAACAGATGCGACGGAGGCACACACACACCTTAAACCAGCTTATATTTCAACTCTTTCTTGGACTCGAACTCAAGTTCTGTCGAAGGGTCATGAGGACTCGAAACGTCAACTCTTTTCTTCTCCGCCGATGCTGCCAGACCTGCTGAGTTTTTCCAGGTAATTCTGTTTTTGTTTTGGATTTCCAGCATCCGCAGTTTTTTTGTTTTTATAAGCCAGGAAAATGTAACTTGCCTGTGCCCATGCCTGAATGCCGCCGCCTCAACCTTGAGGTCAAACAGGTGACCCTTGCGAGTGCTGCACACTGTGCACTCACCTTTGAGGTCCCTCAAAGTGTGGCTTGCCTGATGCACACCTTATAAATGCTGTTGTAAAACACGTTGGCGTGATTGTGCTTGGATTATCCAGTATGGGGGGGGATGATTCCGGCGAGCTGGGCTTACGTGCAGATGTATTGCAATGAGGTTCCTGATGTGCAGCATCGGGAACTGCGGCCCACCCTTAACAGGTGGAGCTAACTGGTTTCATGACATCGTGAAACAGATTTTTGACCTTCCCGCCGTATTGTCTGCTCATGCCTGCCATGACGCTGGGCACCAACAAGCACGGGTAATTCTGCCCTGGCTTTCACAACCACATTGCTTTCCTTCTACCTTATCAATGACCTTCCTTTTTATACTTATCTAGCCTCTTCCCCTGCCGCTGTACTTGCTTTAAGCATGGGGCATCTTTAATTGTGTTTAGTTCTGATGAGAGATTAACGATTTAAAACATTAACTCTTTCTCTGTCCACAGATGCTGCCAGACTTGCTGAGTAATTCCAATGACTTCTGATTTTAATTCCAGAATTCCAGTCTCTGCAGTATTTTGCTTTTGGTGCAGAATTTTTAACTCCCAATCTTTCCCAGTTTGTGTTTCTCTCCCAATCTTCCCCAGTTTGTGTTTCTCTCCCAATCTTTCCCAGTTTGTGAGCTGAATCCTTCTCTCTCACTCTCTCCATTGCACTATTCTGAAGAGCAGATGTGTTCTCCCTGATGTGCTGGCCAATATTTATCCCTCAATCAATATCACCAAACAGTCTATCTGGTCATTTATCCATTTACCGTTCAGAGGATACTGCTCTGCACAAATTGGCTGCCGTTTCTATATTACACAATGACTACACTTCAAAAAAGTATTTCATTGGCTAAAAGTACTTGGTGATTTTTCAAGGTTGTAAAGACCATTATATAAATGCAAGTTCTTTTTCTAATACTTAAGCATTAAAACCAAAGATTACATACTGACTGTAACAAAAGCAGAAAGTAAATGATTCCCACAACTTGGTTGCTGTTATTCAACAATTCCAATAAAACACATGCACAGGTACTTCCTGTTCACAGGAGCGCAGGTACATACTAATATCTAGTTCTTGTGACATGCTTTCTTTCCTATAAATGGAAGCACAAACTCACAAAAGTGATTGGTAATATGATACAGCCAGTATCTCCACAGTACCACCCCTAGTACAGCCATTTAACGTAGGCCTGAAGTTCCTTACATTGAAGTAAAATTATCTTCATAAACCAGTCATTTGCACACCCTGGGCGGAATGGTCCCAGGTTTGCACTAAGGGTGATAGTGGGTGGGAAAGACGACGTTTTACCCACCGGCCACAATGGCAGCTTTTCATGCCGTACCATCCCAAACCTGCCGCAATAATTATGTGTTCCTGGGATACACTCCACTTCGATGGCAGGCAGGCTCTGATTCATCTGCCATGCTATTACCTCGCCTCTTCATCACCGCAGCATCGAGCGCCTTTTGGGTGCCGTGGAGGCCCGCTGCGATATTCTCTACCCCCACTGTGGCCGCAGGAGGGGTAGCAACATTACCACTCCGGTTTGGTAGGTGGTGGCAATGATGATCAGTTCCAATGCTACACAGAAGAGGTTGGCCATCCGTTGCCGATGGAGGATGAATGATCTCATTCGTGCAGCCAGGGTATGCAACAATTTCATCACTCTAAACTCACACACTCAAACCCATCACACGTTCACTGGCATCTCACTCACTGCCAGCTCAAGAGACATCAACACCCATTCTCTCACACATACCCTCACATGTCCATCTGGCCTCATCTCCTCTGGAAACTGCCTCCTCAGCTCTCACCATCTTGAAGCCACTTGCACAGATCAACATGTGCCTCCACACACACCCTGGGTTACCCTCCTTCTGCATACAGCCCTTGTCCTGCAGCCTCTTCTCTTGCCTGACGCCACCTTTCCCCCTTCGCCAAGCAAGCCCTATCCCTGCAGCTTTTGAAAGGCCACTCACATGTGGCTATTCTGGTAGGTAGAGACCTGCCCATGAGCCCCCCTAAAAGTGATGTGGTGCTGCCTGTGAAGCCTGGTGCTGAAGACTGGGAGTGCTGTCCAAAGCAAGGTAACCAAACAAACATTGAAACCTGTTGTGAAACATGTCGGCGTGTTTTCCCACCGACGTGGGCAGATGATCCATCGGGAAGGGGGCGATTCCGGCAGGCTGGCCTAATAATGATATGCAAATGTCTTAAAATGAGCTTCCCGATGTCTGATGGCAGGAAAAATGAACCGCCATCGGTGGGCTGAGCAGACGATCGCAAACTTTCGTGCCATCATAAAACCGATTGCGCCATATTGTCCTCTCACGCCACCACCGAACATGTCTGAGGAAAATTCCGGTCCCTGTAATTTTTCACTTTGTATTAAGCGTATACCCAAATGCAACAGTCAAGTACGAAAACCACAAACAAAATCATGAAAACACTATCATATTAGAAATGATGTAGCAATTTTTAAATATTTAACCATTTTCAACTCACCCTTTTGAAAATTAATTTGCATTTCTGCACTGCCTTATCTAGGCATCCAGGTATGTTCCAAAATGCTTCACATAGTGTTTTTGATGGTCACTGTTGTTATTTGAGCAAATATGACATCCATGTCCTAGCAATGATATGAATAACTTTTCAGCCAGCAGAGCTCAATGGCTTTCTTCAAACAGTACCATGTAATCTTTAATATGCACCTGGACCATGAAGCAGGCTTAAGCTATTCCTGGTATGAAACCTTCACATTTACTCACTAAAAGGACATTATGTACTTGTTCTGATATTCTTAAATCTATGGGCTTGGAAATATCAGTACCAATAAGAAAACTTTGTAATGCTAAAACATTAAAGCCAAAATTGGATGAGTAGAATCAGCTTGGGAGTCAAGATTCACATTTTTAAAGCTTTAATCTCAAATGCAACCAACACTTCCCCATTTTCAGGGGTTAAAATCCTCCCATTATTATACAATATTGTTTTCACTGTTTGTTCATTCCAACACAAATTCACACTTTTAAAATCTCCACTTTTGCAAAAAGACAACCAAGCTGATCCCGCCAGTGACCATGATATAGATTGCACCACACAAAGTCTCACTAGGCCTATACAAGAATGGAAAATGTGTGTTCAAGGACTGGGCCCAAATTATCAAGAGGGGTTATCCAGATTAACCATTATCTAGCCAATTGTAAATGCATTTGTTATAATTGTGCTAATTTCACTGCATATATGGATCTTCCCTCCATGGTGACTGCAACTGTTTAATAAATCAGTCCAGGGTCAGCTTCTCAGAAACATAGGAATTGGCAACGAATGTGGTTTTAACAGTGTTGCCCACTTCTGGGGAATAAATATTTAAAAATCTGTATCTTTAAATGCATTTTTGCCAGGACATGACAAGGTGAAGCATGTGAATGAACTGCTGTGGTAATGATGTCAGCTCCCAGATCTAATATCGACAGGAGGCTCACATATTTACTGCCAAACTGACACTGAAGAAAGCAAAACAATCATTCAGCGGCCAGAGGAGTTAACATGAATAGAATGTGATGCATAAAGATTCACAATTGCAGAAGGGATCTGACATCTTGTTCTATTATTAAGGTTATCAAAACTCCAGAAAAGCTTCAATGTTTATGTACGGTTCATTCACCTATTTGGATAATAATCCTGTGATGACTTTCAATGCTCATTTCCAAACTTGCTTAAGAGGCAAAAGCAAATGATCCCATGTTTATAATACAATTCTTAAAAACTGATTTATAGAGCCCATAGTAATGATGGTAGTTACAATTCAACACTGCTCACTGGTTGCAGATCCAGGACATCAACTTTAGTTAACATTTTAGGCAAATAAAATATGCTTGCTCCTGGATGACAAAGGCAGGTAGTTGCTCTTGGGGTTCTAGTATTCCTGGTTAGGTTATAAGCATTTGTAGCTAATGTGCCAATATCAGCTTATGTGGGTTTTTTTGCTTTTTTTTCAACTTTTAACATAAACAGCATTTTTTTTTAGATTCTTAATGCTGTTTCTTAAACATCCAAACATTTATACTGTTGGAAGTCCTTCAAGATTTGTTTAATTTAGCCCTACACAGAAAAATAAATCAGCATATTAGTGTCACAGTAAAATGTTTATATAGCCAGGGCACAGTACATTTACCAATTAACTTGACTTTGACATGTCTTAAACTGAACAAGATTAATTAAACAAAAATGTGCAGATTCAGTTCATAAAAACTTTTTTGTTTTCTCCATGATTTCTGCAAGAAAGCATTCTGTCACAATCCAAACCAATGTAACAGTTGATCATTCAGGGTTTAAAAGGAGTGAAATCTCAAACGATGAGTCGAATCTTCCGTGGATTGGCAATCACTGTCGGACTGCCACCCTGCTCCAAATCACCGACCTTAAACTGGAGCTCCACATTCCTCAGCTGGACCTACGATCCAGGCCTGTTGAGAAATTTGTGGCATAGCTTCTCCTGGAGTCCTTCCCTCATAGCGCAGGAGCGTCGCATCCCCTTTTTACGGCTCCTTCTGCCGTATACCGGTAAGTTTAAATGTCCCTTTGTTTAAATGTCACTTTGAGAAGCTACAGAGCGAAGGTAAGTGGTTGAAGGGTCGGATGTGACGGAGGAGAGTTCACGTGGTCATTGGGTGGAGGGGTAGTTGGGTGGTCAAGGGTTATTGGGAGTGTGTAGCTTGGTGGTTTAGTGGCTGGGTGGGGAGTGGGAGGGGGGTGGTAGGGGGAGGTGGGGGGTTGTCAGGGGGTTCAGTATTATAGATACCCAGGAGTTAGAACTGGTTCTAATGCTTCTAATCTTTTCTGGGTAAATATTGCTAAGTAAGTCAGTACCATCCAAAGACTCTGACTTTAAATCAGAATTTCAGAGGCTTTCAGGTGCAGGATAATTGCCCAACGGAAGTCAAAACTTCCCGGGTAATTCCTGTGCAATTCTTACGCAGGTACTTCCAAGAGGTCCCCCAGCGCATCTTCCAAGGTACCTCTGGGGTTACGATTCTCTGGAGAATGGAAGATCTGGGCCAATGTTTCATCACGCATAAAAAGGTCTTACAAGTCCAGAGATTATGATTGGCTCCATTAAACATGATCTGTTAAATTAACGACATTTAAACATTCAATTGATTAATTGAAGACTTTATCAGAAAGCCAGTCCACTCAATAAGAAAAATCAATTTTTTTTCCCCAAAGCTACCACTCGGAAAAGAGGAGCAAATCTGCTTAACTGCATTGCTTAATTTATTCATGCTCTAAAGATTATTCAAGTAGATAACAGACAATAGACTGAATAATGGAATTCCACTCTGCTACGGGTTAAATAAGATCAATTGTATGTGATTATTTCTAGAGGCCTACCCGGGAAATATTAGAAGGAAAAAAACACGGCCTGAATTTTTCACACGTCGGACATGCATGCTCGGCAGGTTTGAGAGCAGATGGGGAATGGGCCCCTGACCGTGATCAGCACCCAACTGCAATTTCACGCTGGCTGGCCAATTAGCAGCCAGCCAGTATGAAACACGCGCTGAGAATGGCTCGGCACTGCTGGTGGGGGCGGGAAGAGGGCGGGCACCAATATTGCCGCTGGTGCTGGTGAACGCTTCCAGTGAACTCCCTTAAGACAAACAGCTGCCCCAGAATAAACAAAACAACAAAAATGCTGCAAAATATGTCAGTGCAGCACCATCAAGCACCTGAAAGCATGCCTCATTAAAAAAAAGTCCCTAGATATCTCTTTTTATTTTATTTCCCACTGAGATTTCATCCAGCCCTGGATTGAGGTTCGAACAAAAACGTAAAGGCCAATTGGCTCATCTGCCAACCATAAAAATGGGTGGGGCAGGAAAAATTTTTTGCAATGGCCTCCTTAATGAGCTGAATTGCCGGCGGGGACATTCTGACTGCCACGTGCGTCCGAGTGAGATATTGTGCACATGCGCGATGACATCATCTCGTGCTATTTCACGGCCGGGTGGGTTGGGGGCGCGTGACGTAAAATTCCGGTCCATGCCTAACCCCTCGGTAACTATACAATTAGTCCCCCTGACACCACCACCCCCCCCACCCCAGCCCCCACCTCTCCCCCTGGCCCCCACGCAAACTCCGAACCCTCTGATTCCCCCACTGACCCAACCTAACCCAAGTTCACCACCCTACTCACCTTGCCACCTTACCCATCGGGCCACAGTACATACCTGCCACCCTACCCAGTTGCTGCCCTACCCACTTACCTCACTGACACTCGTTCCCTAACATACTGAAAAGTTATTTAAGCTTTTCATTGTGTTAGTGAATGAGGACTTACTAAAATCCAACTGCTGTAATGAGGGGGCACGGCCTGGCTTCCCCCAATAATCCTGCACTATGAAGGAGGACTCCGAGAACAGGTTCACTCCACATTTCTAAAGAGGCCCAATTTGGAAGTCTGGGCCAAAAACGCAAAACTCCATCTTAGTATAAATAAAAAGGAGTAGAATGGCAATCAAACGGTGATTGCCATTCCTCAGAAGATTCAGCAGATTAACTTTTCATTAGAACTAGAAACGTTAGAGATGTCATGAACTTTCACTTTTGTCCCTTCCTCGCCTTTCCCTTCCCCTGCCTCTGTACCAGCTTAAAACCTGTTAAACATCGCTAACTTTGCCCTGTTCTGATGAAAAGTCATCGAAGTAAAATGTTAACCCTGTTTTTCTCTCCACAGATGATTTCTGGCCTGCTGTTATGGCACAGCCGATGGTAAATGTTGAGTTGTTCAAATCCCAGAGGGAAAGTTGAGACAACTGCCACAACTATTTTTGCAATTTGTATGTTTCAAAATAAGGTCTTTGAATTTAGTAGCAACTGAGCCTTACTGGTTTTTACAAAACTAGATTAAACATTTATTAATAAGAAAAATGATTTTAAGCACATACATATGACTACAAATCACTACTATAATAACTTCTAAATCCCCTAATTAATCTGACTCCCACTTATACCTCTGGTAAGGCAACAGTAAAACATATTGATTTTAAAAGACCCAGCAAAGTAGTATAATACCCTGGACAGTCAAATTCAAACTGAGACTTTTCTCAGCTTCGATTCCTTGTAGACAGTGAGTTGAGGCTTAGAGGCTGAAGGCTTTTCACACTTGCTGGATCTTAGACTACTGCCTTTACACACAGCCTTCTTTCCTTTATACATATTTTCCAATATGTCTTTGGACTTTACCTCTCTACTAATGATTTCTATCATAGTACCAATTTTGCCAGTAATCTTTGGGAAAAATAACTGTTAAAACTGTTAAAAATAAACTGTTTCTTAACTCCTCCTGGCTAGGTGTACTATTTCACTCTCTCTTTTGACTTCAAGCTAGTCTGGTTTATGTAAAAATGCAAATGTCCTTTTGCACCTTACATTGTAATCTTCCACCTGTTTACCTATTTAACATTTCAAACCAGCCTATCTTCTGATATATCAAAGCAGCCAGACCAGCTGCCTTTAATTCAATTAAGTCTCCCCCACCACCACCACCCTACCACCACCCCCCCCCTCCTCCCCCCCCCCCCCCACAACCACACACACAGACATAGGCACATCCCACTATTACTCCATTTTACAATAAACTCCAATAACATTATGGACATTACTATATATTCCTGACACCTGCTGAGTATCTCCAGTGTTTTCAGTTTGATTTTAGCATTTCAGTATCTGCAATATTTCATTTTTGTATCGAAGATCTTTGATGTCTGTTCTGGTATTTGTTGGGAGCTTTTTGATGCCTGTAATCTTCAAGCGATTGCATCACCTAGATCAATTTAAGAGCATTATTGAGCTGGGTCCATGAAATAATCCAAAATGCAGATTATATGCATCTGTACATTACCCTTTTAATGTGAGTGTGAACCAAGTTGCATCTACAGTGTTGATTATGTGCAAAGCACGCTTTTGAATTTTCAAATAATAGCTGACATTTGGATGTATCTAGCCAAGTTTAAAATGCGTGTCCAGTTTACTACAGATAAAGGATAATTTATACTAGGTAAATAAGCAGATATGTACATATGTACATGGTGCACCATATAATGAATTTCCTATCATAATAGGATGTGAGATTAGAGCTTTATTTCAATTCATTTGGCTTAATGTCAGTTGTGTAAATATTGCAATGTTTTCCTCCAACATTGTTCTTTCCCTAGATGCATTGTTCCTTCTTTTTTCTGCTGTCCAGTCACAATGGCACATCTGAGAAATACTAGGTCTGGGGAGCAATAGGTTCCTCACTCACCCGGATTAATCAACATTCATTACTAAAGTATCAGTTCAGTTTAAATCACACATAACATAAATTTCAACAATGTGAAAAGGCTCGAGTTTTTTTTTGGTTCCTTACTCTGTACCAAGGCTATAGGATAATGGAGCAGAGTAAAATAGCAAAATATGCTGGGAAACTTTCATCTGTCCCTTTTAAATAAATGCAGTTTCTCTGACAGTTGTAGATTGGATTAACAAGGTGGCTGGGAACTTCAATGGCCATTTGAAATAAACCATAGATTAGATTAGGTTATGAAATGCACTTTACTCTGTGGCATCATACACATAACCTGCTGTGCTTCCGGGTGCTACTGATCTATTGATCTTTCAATATTGATTTATAATTTTATATGCTACTTCTAAATGAAATATTTGTAAAATAAAATAAAATTTTAATGTTGCATGAAAACGTGCAAGCATTTTTCTGTAAACTTTTCATGCTGGATATCATAGTATATAATTTGAGATAATTAAAGAAATCATGCTTAATAACATTCCATGTCCTTTATTTTGCAGCCTCTACTCCTAATGACCTTGCCAAAATTGGGAACTTGCCATGCAGTGCATCACAGAAATGAATCTGTATTGTACCACTACTGCTTTAGCTCTGTGATAGCATCTGAGTCAGAAGGCCGAGGGTTCAAGTCTTCCCTGTAAGACTTGACTACATAATCTAGATTGACATCCTAATGTAGTACTGCAAGAGTACTGCACTGTTTGAGGTGTTGTCCTTCGGCTGAGACATTAAACAGAGACCCTATCTACTCTTTCGGGTGATTTAAAAGATCCCATGGCACTATTCAAAGATGAGCAGGGGCATTCTTTGGATGTGCTGACCAATATCAATCATCATTAAACCATGAAATAGTCATGTAATTCATTCTGCTTGTGGGGAAAATCAGTGCAGAAATTAGCTGCCACCTTTCTCAACATTACAACAATGACTACACTTCAAAATGTTTAATTGTCTGTAAACCAGATTGGAACATCCTGAAGTTGTGGAAGATGCTATATAAATGAAATGGATTTCTTTTTCATTTCCTGACTACCCATAGGAATATCTTGCAATCATTTTTCATTTAAAAAAATCATCTTCACTCTCATTTTGTATCTGGTCATAACTAAATTCATAAGTGGTGCAAATATTATAGTATTCAATTGTTTGGCATTTGATTATGTATGCCTGTTGACTCTTCTCTATTCTGTGTGCTGTTTGTCAAGCCTAGGTGTGGTCACTGAGGAACAAAAACTAAACTAAAGCAAGAAGCTGTAATCATGAGAGCAGGCATTTTAAAAGCATTCTAAATAAAGCTTTTGCAAAATTAGAACACATTTCCAAGGTATAAAACACAACAACTGGTGACAAAGATGGTGAACAGTTTAAATTTATTGGCTCTAGCACCTAGTCCCTTTCTTCACTGGGATATCCACCTGCGCGTTGGATTGATGAATTTCGGAGTTCAAGATCTACTTATTCGCTAAAGTGATGGACAATCCAGATGTAGCAATGACCTGCAAGAAGGCAATACTTCTACATTGTCTCAGAGCAGAAGGCCAGCGAATATGTGAGCAGCTCACAGAAGACACGTCTACATTTGATGTGCCGGTAAGTGCTCTGAAAAATACTTAGGGCCAAAGAAAAATGTGATGATTGAATGATGTACATTCCACCAGAGATGCCAGAGAACCCATCACTGTCAGATACCCTCAAAAATGTGGGGGTACCCATCAGTTCATAACACCATGACCAACTCAAAGGAAAAACTGTAACTCATGCATAAAGTGGATCCTCTTCACAAAGATGTGCAGGTCGTTTAAGAAGACAGCTTCATCAGTTCAACACATAGGGGAGTCTCTTCCTGAGAGTGAGGTATGGCACATGTTTAACACCATGGATGATAAAGCAAAAGATCATTTTAAGGTTCACACAGTTGAGCTTGCTGAAATTTATCACTTCTCATTGGCGATGGCACAAAAGTATTTATATTGAACAACACTTTACTATCATCATTTTTTGCAATTTTCTCTCCTGCGACAGACACTCTTAAAGCTTACAATGACACTTATTGTGGTTTTGTGAGTGGTAACAGTTGTAGTATGCTACAAAACCATCAGTTTCACATTCTATGTAGCCAAAGGCAGTAACCTTATTGGGGAAACCTTCTTCGATAAGCTTGTCTTCAAACTTGAAGACCCCACCAGAGCACACGCTAATGTGATCAACATAATGCTATCCTTCCTTTTTTACCAGATTTGGGGAGAATAAGGGGTCCTGTCATGTTCCTTGATTTAACATGTCAATTCTGCCAGTTTTGCAAAATTTGAGATGGTTTCCATCTGTAACCTATTGTCAAAGTGTCACAGGAGCTGGAATGGCTTGAAGCAGACAGTATCATTGAGCAAATAGGCTCATCGCCGTGGATATCTAACCTAGTCATCACATGATGCAAAGGTAGTGAACTTAAACTATGCATTGATGTTAAGGCAAAGCAATCATTCCAGACAAGTATCCACTTCCTACAATCCAAGAACTATGGAAATTATTTCATGTCTCCTCTCTACAGTTTTCACGATGTTCAAATGCAATGGAGCTATCTTCAGATACCGTTAGTGAAGCAGAGCCCATATCTTACAGCTTTCGTTACTCACAAAGGTGTGTTTCAGTATCACAAAATGTCCTATGGACTAAGTTCAGCACCTAGCACATTTAAGAAGATCATTTCTTCAGCCTTGTTAGATCTTGAGGGGACACTCAACCTTTTCAATGACATTGTTGTCCATGGAAGGGACAAAGCAGAACACAATCAGCGGTGCTCACTCAACTAACATGACACAATTTGACATTCGAACAATCAATTCATAGCCTACTTCACATGTATCAATCCACCCCACACTCTCTGACTGGAAAGGCACAGGTCAAACTTATGACTGGTTGTCATGATGCTGACCATTCTTAAGTTGTAACCTTTATCCAACAAGAATGTCAGAGCAAAAGCAAAAGAAATCACAAAGTGACCAGGTAAAACAAAGCGTACTTTGACAAGTGCAAGGAGACCACAATTTGAATTTGGATATTGGGTTCACAAAAATGGCAAAATTGTGACTAGAAACTTGCATCATCTCCATCAACACCAAAGCAGGTCAAGCTTGATACCAGTGCTTACCTGTTGGGTGACAACATTAAGTGGATTACGAGAAGCTTGATAGCAAGCAGACCAGGATATTTCGAAGGCAGTGATTATGAGGATACATTTCATTTTCCGATGAGTAACTGTGATGTCAGGAATTCACCTCATCGAACTGATCATGTACAACCACAATCTCAAATTCATAGATCTCAATGCCATCTTCAGCAACCTTCATATCACAAAAATCTATTTCTGTACTAGAGTTCAGCGTGTCCACTTTCTCTAACAAATAACTTAATGTACATGTGCTTGTTGCTTATGATGATCTATTTTAAAATAAAATCCTTTAGTTTTACATGGGGAAAATGATGTAGTATTCAATTATTCGGTGTTTATGTGTCTTTTGACTCTTCTCTGTTTTATATTCTGTTAGTCAAGCCTGGATGTGGTTACTGAGAACCAGAAGTTAAACTGAAGCAAGAAGCTTTGAGCATGAGAGAAAACATTTTTAAAGCACTATAAAAAAAAAGCTCCTGTACACAGAGAACCTGGTGTGTCATCTCTACAAATGTCTGAGGCATAAAACACAACAAATTTGAAAACATTACATTGATGCCTTCCTCTCATTAGTTTGACACATGAAAGTGGGTCAGTGTTGGGACTATGGATAACAAATGCAGAACTGAAATAAGTTAACAGAGAAATGGACCTTGTGTTATAATTCATAATTCCACAATGGTTCATGACCAACATCAAGCAACTAAAGCCAAAGTTAATAGGTAGTACGTTATGAGAATAGGGAATAGCACATAATTTTGTCTTCACACAAAACCTTGATCAGGCCACATTTAGAATATTGTCTCCTGTTTTGGTCCCCTCATATGGAGGATGAGATAAAGCTATAGAAAAGAGGAGGGCTACAAGAATGATTTCCATCTTAAATAACATTAGTTAATTAGAGCTTACGAAGACACATCTATTCCCTTTAGAGATGGATAGATATTGAAATTGAAGTATATAAATTGTTGAAAGACTAGATTTTGTTCCTCTTAATAGAAAGTGAAAGACTAGGGGTCATGCATATAAGTTATGCAGGGATAGAGTTAACCAACTCTTCTTTTCCCAGAGGACAGGAGACCTTTAAAATAAACGCTGGCTTGTGTGATGGCTGCTATTTCTCTGCATGCATAGGGTCAAGAGAGAACCGGACAAGCTCTTGGTTAGGCTAGAGATTACATTGTATAAAAAGCTAGGTGAAATGTCAGGTAATATAAAACGGGTCAATGTGCTCCCTCTGGTAAAGCGTATAGTAGGTTATGAGCCTGAAATAGATAACAGTTTTCATAGTTAGCATAGAGGGTTACAGTAAGAAGGAAATATAGAAACCACCAGCACACATGAGTGTGTTTTGGCAGAAGGTGTAGAACATCTGTTGTGAAATGGGCAAAATAGGTTCACAATGCAGAAATCAGTACTAATATCTCTCTAATCTGAACTTATTCTGTGTGCTACAGGCTAAAACATGGACGAGGTTAGGTCAATAGAATTATGCAAATCAATGCTAAGCAAGCAGGAGGTGTCTGCTTAAAGCAATTTAAGCATCATCAAATCACTTTTGTAAAATATTATGGTATGTTTGGAGATGGCTTAAGTTACCCGTATTATGTAAAATGTGTGAATATTCACAACCATGCAAATTTATCTTACCTTCCTCAGGTCACGTGCAGTCCAGCCAGAATTAAATAGGTGGTACAACATTGCCACCTACTGGTGTACTAACATATGGCATGTAAAGGTCATGACAATAATCTTAAAATTGATAGGTTCAGAGCAAGGTGACCTGAAATTGCTTAGGAACAGTCTGTGATATGTGATATTTATAAATATGGACCAATTTCAGTTGTTCTTTGATATTTAGTATTGAGAACTTGCTTGAATTGGTTAGCAGTTTTCAGATACCAATTGCTATCCCACTCATGAGTATATAGACTTCCTTATATTTGTTGTTGATTTTAATAAAACTATAAAATTAATTTATCTCTGGTAACAGAATGTAATAATTTAGATTGTTACCAGCTTTCAGCCAAAGGGAATTGAAGAGGTATTTCCAGATTTTCTTGCCTAATGGTCTTGGCTTTTTATATGTTTTGTTTGCTCTACCAGGTGTTTGCCTTGACTGCTAGTGAATATAATTTCCATTCTCCAGGCACCATGAATATATGGGGCAGGCTTAATGGACCAGAGGATCTTTTCCTGCCCATCATTTTCATTTGCAAACTTTATCAGCTGCAGTTATTGCCATATAATGTCTCTCTCGCTCTCTCTCTGGTTGAATTACAAGGAAGAATTTAATTGATAGAAGACAATCTGTCAATGAAAAAAAAAGCAACTTCCCTGCTATGGATTGTAATTTTTTAAATGTTAACTTTAACTGAAATGCAGAGGACATTACAACCATGTTCAACAAACCAAATAAACCAGTGGGTCTTTTCCTATCCCTCAAACATATGGCCAGAATTTTACAGCCCCGCCATGGTGTATCTTCCCCTGGTGGATGCGGCGAGCCAGTTAAATTTTCATTCGGTTTGGTGGGTCAGTAATATCCCACTGGGCAGGAGGGGCCATAAAATTCTGGCCTATGTGTTTGTATATCAAATTTTTGAACATTTTATCATACCTGCTAGGAAAATGCAATCACTTGTGCATGTTTCCAGTAGCTGCTTTTGAATTTTAAATGCATCAAACCAAACACCTGTAAAAATGCTGAGACCCTCACTAAAATACAGATGATTATAGTTATAGCAAGGGATTTAATATGATTTCTGTATTGACAAAGGAAACGAGAAGCAATGTGATATTGAACATTGTGCTGTATCCTATTGATATAGTCAGTGACTGCTCTTTGTATGCATTTCATTCCTTTGACATAGTACTCTCCATTTTTTAAAAAGGTGATTGGTATTTAACAGGATCATTTACAACCACGCTAACAGCGGAGAAAAATATTGCTTACTGTATTTCAAGGTTAATTTTCAAGAAGGAAAGCAAGACATGAAACATCAACTTAAGAAATGATTCTAAAAGAAGATGGGAAAGTTACTAATTAATTTAATAATGGAGCATATCTAATTATAACACTCTAAACATCATGACACTATTCCAAATCCATTTAAAGATTTTGTCCAACTAGTACGTGAGATCCAGAGCATGCCTGGACAATTTTACCACTATGAATTTATATTTCAGAGTGACCTTAATGTAAAGTAATTATGATCCAGCTCTGAACAGGCACATCAATTTAAATTAGACCACAATCTATTACAAATATCAATACTTATTTAAGAATTTTAACTAGCGTCCTCACAATGTTTTTCAGTGAATAAAGGTGCTGTTCCATTATCCACTATGCTACACTATGCCAGGTATAATTCCTGGTCTCTGGTGAGTTAGAAAAACATCAGCACTACAGTTGGCTCAGCACCCTGAACTAGGGTTGGAGGAATTGGACAAGATTCTTACCTCAATTGCCATTCCTTAACTCCTGTCGGAGAAAGTGCACAGATGCAGTTATTGAATAAATGTATCAGTAGGTTTAAATGTGTCAAAATGAATGGCCAATTGGATGAGATGACCATGATGCCACACCCCAAGTAGAGTCAGCATCTTTGGGAAAAGATTGGGGAAATAATTGGGCAATGACATTGTTGAAACCAGAAATGTCAATGTCAAATTTACAATCATCTTTGTAGAATATAGAAAATCCATTACCAGTGAACACATAAGCTATACGCCAGGGGAAACAAAATCAATGAATAATTTGGAGTATTAAATGGAAAGAAAATACCAAATGCCTTGGACGTGCAGGTGGCCTTGAGTGTGAACTGAAAAACAAATCTGTCTGAAAGTGCCTTTCACACATTTACAAAGATATAACTTGTGCAATTAAAGTATTTGGATGCCCGTTGAAATTCAGACTTCCAACTAGCTGAACCCCAAGCTATTTAAAAGTCAGAGCAGGTTGTAAATTTGTTCTGCTAATTAGGCCAGTGTTGATATAATCTAGGGATTTAGCCAGCTGAGAACAATATTTCATTAAATAATTTGACATTTGGTAGTCAGCAACTGTTTAATTTCATTTGATAGAACAGCAATTATTAAAATGATTTTAACCAACCATGTCACCTGCACATGTTTAGAGTTAGCTCTCCCATGTATATGATAGTCAACCATTTGAGGGAAAAAGACTTTGAATTCTGATATTTATAGGTACATTTAATCCTGCATCACATGACTTCCTATAGTCATCTTCAACACAAATCCAATATAAGCAAAACTATGCCAGAAAAATAAAGCAGTCCCATTGAAAACTTACAGAAGTGCGTTATGATGTCCCTTAAAAACAAACCATTATGTTTCACACAAAATTACTTTCAAAGGTTGCCACTATTATTATAAAAGTAACAACCCACAAACAGTGACACAACATTAATCTATTTTTGGTTGGGAGGGGAATATTGGTCAGGATACTGACAGAAATTCCTCCACTTCTTCAAAAACAATTATGAGGTGAACCACCAATACAGGCAAATAGTTGTCCATGAAACTTAGTTTAAAAAGTTGATCGGTTTCATTTCTGATAACAGTATTCAAATCCAGTTGTCACATGTTTAACAAGAAAAATAAACACTCTTTCTTAAACTGAGATTGGAAACTTTTAGTATCAACCAATCAGAAATTTAGAATGACCTGGAATTTAAGAAGATAAGAAATATGAGCAGGAGGCTGCCATTCAATAAAATAATGACTGATCTGATTGTGGCCTGCACTCCGCTTTCCTGCCATCCCATATTAGACCATAAGACCATAAGTCATAGGAGTAGAAATTAGGCCAATCGGCCCATCGAGTCTGCTCCGCCATTTAATCATGGCTGATAAGTTTCACAACCACGTGTCAGGATATGCAATTGGAACTACTCAAGCAGTACGTTGAAGGAAGTGAATGGCCAGTTGCCTATGCAACATGCCTGTAGTAGAAGAATCTGTCACATACAGGGTTAATTTGGAACTGAGTACATAAGACCGTAAGACCATAAGACATAGGAGCAGAATTAGGCCATTCTGCCCATCGAGTCTGCTCCGCCATTCAATCATGGCTGATAAGTTTCTCAACCCCATTCTCCTGCCCTCTCCTCGTAACCTTTGATCCCCTTACCAATCAAGAACCTATCTATCTCGGTCTTAAATACACTCAATGACCTGGCCTCCACAGCCCTCGGTGGCAATGAATTCCATAGATTCACCACTCTCTGGCTAAAGAAGTTTCTCCTCTTCTCTGTTCTAAAAGGTCTTCCCTTAACTCTGAGGCTGTGCCCTCGGGTCCTAGTCTCTCCTACTAATGGAAACATCTTCCCCACGTCCATTCTATCCAGGCCTTTCAGTATTCTGTAAGTTTCAATCAGATCCCCCCTCATCCTTCTAAACTCCATCGAGTATAGACCAGAGTCCTCAAACATTCCTCATATGTTAAGCCTTTCATTCCTGGGATCATTCTCGTGAACCTCCTCTGGACCCTCTCCAGGGCCAGCACATCCTTCCTGAGATACGGGGCCCAAAATTGCGCACAATATTCTAAATGTGGTCTGACCCGAGCCTTATAAAACCTCAGCAGCACATCCCTGCTTTTATATTCTAGTCCTCTTGAAATAAATGCCAATAAATGCCATATTAATTTTGACTCTCTTGTAGATCAAGAATCTGTCCAACCCAGCCTTGAATATATTCAATGATCCAGACTCCACAACGATCTGGGGTAGATAATTCCAAAGATTAACGACCCACTTAGAGAAGAAATTCCTCCTCATCTCTGTCTTACTTGGAAGAACCCTTACTTTGAAACTGTGCCCCTAGTTCTAGATTCCCCCATGAGGAGAAACATTCTCTCAGCATCTACCTTGTTAAGCCCCCTCAGAATATTATATGTTTCAATAAGATCACCACACATTGTTCTAAACCTCAATGATTATAGGCCCAACTTGCTCACCATTTCCTCATAAAACAATCATTTCAGTCCAGGAATCAGTCTAGTGACCCTTTTCTGAACTGCTTCCAATAGTAAGTATATTCCTCCTTAAAAAAAAGTGTGTAGTACTCCAAGTGTGGTCTCACCGATGCCCTGTGCAGTTGTAACAAGACTTCCTTACTTCTATATTCCATTCCCCTTGCAATAAAGGCCAACATTCTATTTACATTCCTAATTATTTGCTCCACAGGGTGCTAACCTTTTATGATTCATGCACAAGGGCACCCAGGTCCCTCTGCACCACTCGACAGTCTCCATTTAAATAATATTCTGCTTTTCTATTTTTCCCACTAAAGTGGACAATTTCACATTTTCCCACATTATACTCCACCTACCAAATTTCTGCTCACTCACTTAACCTATCTCTATCCCTTCGTAGACTCTTTGTGTCCTCCTCACAACTTGCTTCACTACCTATCTTTGAATCATCAGCAAATTTGCAAATTTGGCTACAATATATTCAGTCTCTTCCTCCAAGTTATTAATATATATTATGGCCAGGATTTTACATCCCGCAGGCTGGCGCGTGCCTGACCTGACCAAACGTAAAATTAGGTGTGATGAAGTTGGGCTAGCATTATGCTGACATCGTGCACTTGCGCAATGTTTCAGTTGGCGGGTGAGCGCGAGAGTCGGCAGCTATGCTGCCGATAATTAAGAGGCCTATTAAGGCCATTAATCAATTAATTCAAAGATATTTTTTGCTGCCCATCAAACCATATGGTTGGCGGGCCAACGAATCAGCCAGGCGGCCTTTGGATTTTTAAGAAAACTCTTCCATGGCAGGATGAGGTTTCTAACATTAATTTTTTAAAACTAAAAATGTTTTCACATAATTTTTATTATGTTTATGTTCATGTGAGTGAGTCCTATGTGGGAAATGTTTTTCACATTTTCAGAATCTTTATTTTGGATTTCAACATACTTCAGCTCCCTGAGGCAGCTCCCTGCCCCAGGGAGCTTTCAGTCCTCGTTCCCCAGACATGCGCAGACTTTTATGTTTGCGCTCCCACCCTGGCAGCACTGAGTTCCTCAGCGTGCCTTTCATGCTGGCTGGATGTTAATTAGCCAGTGTGACATGGCAGTCGGGGGCTGATCGCGGGTAGTGGACCGTTTCCCAGCTGCTCCCAATCCACCCTTGGTTGCGCGAGGCCCCTTGGGGATGAGCGACCATAATATGATAGAATTCTTCATCAAGGTGGAGAGTGACGTAGTTGATTCTGAAACTAAGGTCCTGAATCTTAATAAAGGAAACTACGATAATATGAGGTGCGAGTTGGCTATGATGGATTGGGAAACGTTTTATAAGAGATGACGGTAGATAGGCAATGGCAAACATTGAAATAGCACATGGGTAAACTGCAACAATTGTTTATTCCTGTCTG
Organism: Carcharodon carcharias; assembly: GCF_017639515.1. Taxonomy (NCBI): domain Eukaryota; kingdom Metazoa; phylum Chordata; class Chondrichthyes; order Lamniformes; family Lamnidae; genus Carcharodon; species Carcharodon carcharias. The sequence goes on along the minus strand of NC_054488.1, from coordinate 32,431,516 downwards.
GTGCAAAAGTAAAACAGGAAAGGTGGCAAACTATGGCTTACTAGGGAAATTAGAGATAGTGTTAGATCCAATGAAGGGGCATACAAATTGGCTAAAAAAAAAAACATACCTGAGGATTGGGAGCAGTTTAGAATTCAGCAAAGGAGGACCAAGGGATTGATTAAGAAGGGGAAAATAGGGTACGAGAGTACGCTTGCAGGGAACATAAAAACTGACTGTAAAAGTTTCTATAGGTATGTGAAGAGAAAAAGATTGGTGAAGTCAAATGTAGGTCCCTTACATTCAGAAACAGGGGAATTTATGAGGGGGAACAAAGAAATGGCTGACCAATTAAATATATACTTTGGTTCTGTCTTCACAAAGGAGGACACAAATAACATACCAGAAATGTTGGGGAACACAGGGTTTAGTGAGACGGAGGAACTGAAAGAAATCAGTATTAGTAGGGAAATGGTCTTGGGGAAGTTGATGGAATTGAAGGCCGATAAATCCCCAGGGCCTGATAATCTACATCCAAGAGTACTTAAGGAAGTGGCCCTAGAAATAGTGGTTGCATTGGTGGTCATCTTCCGAGATTCTATAGATTCTGGAACAGTTCCTACAGATTGGAGGGTAGCTAATCTAACCCCACTATTTAAAAAGGGAGGGAGAGAGAAAACAGGGAATTACAGACCAGTCAGCCTGATGTCGGTAGTGGGGAAAATTCTAGAATCCATTATAAAAGATTTAATAGCTGAGCACCTGGAAAACAGTGGCAGAATCGGACAGAGTCAGCATAGATTTACAAAAGGGAAATCATGCTTGACAAATCTACTGGAATTTTTTGAGGATGTAACAAGTAGAGTTGACGAGGGGGAACCAGTGGATGTGGGTTATTTGGACTTTCAGAAGGCTTTCGACAAAGTCCCACATAAGAGATTAACGAGTAAAATCAAAGCGCATGGGATTGGGGGTAGTGTATTGAGATGGATTGAAAACTGGTTGGCAGACAGGAAACAGAGTAGGAGTAAACGGGTCTTTTTCCAAATAACAGGCAGTGACTAGTGGGGTACTGCAGGGATCGGGGCTGGGACCCCAGTTATTCACAATATATATTAATGATTTAGATGAGGGAATTAAATGTAATATCTCCAAATTTGCAGATGACATAAAGCTGGGTGGGAGGGCGAACAGTGAGGAGGATGCACAGATGCTTCAGTGTGATTTGGACAAGCTGAGTGAGTGGGCAAATGCATGGCAGATGCAGTATAATGTGGATAAATGTGAGGTTATCCACTTTGGTAGCAAAAACAGGAAGGCAGATTATTATCTGAATGGCTGTAAATTGAGAGAGGGAAATGTGCAACGAGACTTGGGTGTCCTCGTTCACTAGTCGCTGAAGGTAAGCATGTAGGTGCAGCAGGTGGTAAAGAAGGCAAATGGTATGTTGGCCTTCATAGCCAGAGGATTCTAGTACAGAAGCAGGGATGTATTGCTGCAATTATATTGGGCCTTGGTGAGGCCACATCTAGAATACTGTGTGCAGTTTTGGTCTCCTTATCTGAGGAATGATGTTCTTGCTATAGAGGGAGTGCAGCGAAGATTTACCAGTCTGATTCCTGGGATGGCGGGACTGACATATGAGGAGAGATTGAGTCAGTTAGGATTATATTCGCTGGAGTTCAGAAGAATGAGGGGGAATCTCATAGAAACCTATAAAATTCTAACAGGACTAGACAGGGTAGATACAGGAAAGATGTTCCCGATGGTGAGGGAGTCCAGAACCAGGGGTCACAGCCTGAGGATACGGGGTAGACCACTTAGGATTGAGATGAGGAGAAATTTCTTCGCCCAGGGAATGAGCCTGTGGAATTCACTAGCACAGAAAGTAGTTGAGGCCAAAACATTGTATGTTTTCAATAAGGAGTTAGATATAGCTCTTGGGGCGAAAGGGATCAAAGGATATGGGGAGAAAGTGGGACAAGGCTATTGAGTTGGATGATCAGCCATGATCACAATGAATGGTGGAGCAGGCTTGAAGGGCCAAATGGCCTACTCCGGCTCCTATTTTCTATGTTTCTATGACCTGAAAATCCAGCCCTATAAATACTTGAGCCCTCAGCGCTGATCTCTGTGGCACCCTAGCAGTTACAGTTTGCCAATCTGAAAATGACCCATTTATCCCAACTCTCTTTTCCTGTCAGTTCGCCAATCCTCTATCCATGCTCATATATTACCTCCAATATCATGAGCTTTTATCTTGTGTAGTAACCTTTTGTGTTACTACTGTTCTTACTGAATGTCCTTTGGAATGCAAATATACATCTACTGGTTTGTTTTATCCATCCTGGTTGTTTCATCTTCAAAGAACTCAAAGAAATTTGTCAAACTTGATTTCCCTTTCATAAAACCATGTTGACTCTGCCTAATTGTATTTTGATTTTCTAAATGTCTTGCTACTACTTGCTTAATAATGGATTCTAGCATTTTCCCAATGACAGATGTTAAGCTAACTGGCCTGAAGTTTCCTACTTTCTGTCTCCCTCCTTTCTCCAATACAGTTGTTGCATTTGCAGTTTTCCAATCCACTGAGATCTTTCCAGAATATAAGGAATTTTGGAAGATTACAACCAAAGCACATGCTATCTTTACAGCCATTGTTTTTCAAGGACCCTAGGATGCAAACAATCAAATTCAGGAGACTTTTTAGCCCTTAGTCCCATTAGTTCACTTAGTGCTTTTTCTCTAACGATTGTGATTGTTTTAAGTTCCTCCCTTTTGCCCCTTGGTTTTCTACTATTTTTAGGATGCTTTTTATGTTTTCTACCATGAAGGCAGGTACAAAATACTTTTTCAAACTCTCTGTTGGTTCCTTGCTATTAATTATTATTAATTCCCTAGTCTCAACATCTAACGAACCAATGTTTACTTTAGCTACTCTCTTCCTTTTTATATACCTTTAGAAACTCTTACTGTTTGTTTTATTATTTCTTTCCAGTTTACTCTCATATTCTAATTTCTCCTTTTTTTAGAATATTTTTAGTCAATCGTTGCTGGTTTCTAAAATTTTCCCAATCTTCTGGCCTACCACTGATCTTTGTAACATGGTAAGCCTTTCCTCTCAATTTGATACCAGCCTTAACTTCCTCAGTTATAACTCATATAATTGTATTAACTCTTTACTTCCCACATCAAGGAAAGACAATAGAGAAGTGGTGCAGATGCTTTGGAGATACTTCATAACTATGAGTTATAAAGTGTCTTATATTCATGAAAGCTGCCTCTCTTGCTGTATTTTTCCACCACAACCCTTGACTTAATCATCTGCTGTTGTTTTCCTAGATCTGTTTCTTCTAGAGGTGAAGTCATTATAGCCAATAAGTCCGAGTTGTTTTCAAATTGTATTTTGTTTTCCTTACATCCTGTACTTTCCCAATAATTTGCAGACAAAACAGCCTGGCCAACTGAAACTGTACTGTGTATAAATGTATGCTAATGTAATTGCTTTTTGAGATGCTTTGGTTCACTGAAGCATTCCCCTGCATGCTTATAATAAAGATTTCCTAACTTTTACTAACTCCCAGGCTCTGAGTGGCATTTGTTCCACAACAACTTAGCATCACAAACAGAATCCACCAATGGCTCCAATTAAAGGAAAATCCCCACAGGCAGCAGACAGTCGGGTGAGTAGTATTTATTTTATACCACTCATGTTTAGTTAGGTCTGACCGATTGCTGGGGCCTCCTCAGAACCCTGCAATATAGTCCACACGAGGGTGTCACGCATCGTCATTGCACTGGCCAGACAAGGCAGGTGCACTTGGGAGGCCCTCATAGTTGCATAGATTCGTGGAGGATGTTGATAACAAGTAGTGAAGAGACACCATAGACCCTCACATTGCATCTGTGAACGTTTGACTCCAGCCTGGCTTATGGCAACACACATACCCTCTGTGAGAATGCTCCTGTCATGGAGACACAGCGGAGCCCTAATAGTCACTCAATTTCAGGAGGATGATATCGACATGCAGTGAGGACATTCCATAGATCTTCACATAGCCTCTGAGAATGTCTGACTCCTGTCTGGATGAGGGTAGCTCGCTTGTGCTCTGCGAACAGGGTCATATCATAGAAATGCAGACGTGAAACTTTAAAAGCACCTGTTCCTTTGTCAGCCTTCAGCACCTGACCCCTTCAGGAGCACAGCATCACTGGTCACAGATGCTGAAGAGATGGGGCCAGCCCCACCTTAAAGGTGCTGAGAGCACACAGAGAGAATGACGGAATTCTGTGATGCCTGCCCACAACATCCTGGCAGCAATGACAAGCACCGCCGAGGTGCAGGCATCAGTAATGTGTCCAATGAAGCCAGACAATCACTTTGGTCTGAAGGTCCACACTGCACAGGGAAAAGGCCCTGGACTGAGACACTTGCCTTTATCTTGTGCAGGGACCAAGGCCTCACATCTGAGTGACAGGAATATTGCTCATCAGAACAAAGAGCCATAGGCAAGGAGACATTCTTGGAAGTTTATTGACAATAGTGACCATTACATACATGTGATTAACATCCATGCCCAGGCTGTGCAACTATGCCTTCTTAACCTTCCTAACGCTGCTGCTACATCTTGGTACTCCCCTGACATCCACAGCGGAGGAGGAGGTAGCCTGCTGACTGCTACTCCCTGTCTGTGAAGACCTTGACCAGCATCCTCTGGAGGGCCGAGACCTAGAGGGCCTCGGCCTACTTTCAGGGTCCTGCTGTGTGGCAGTGGCACCCTCCTTGCCTGCAGAGCTGGAGCGGGGGTTACAGGAAGAGGGGATTCACATGGGCAGACACTCCTGGAGTCACCTGAGTGGATGGCCCCAGGATGTGCACCTGTTGATCCTTCTTCCTATGGGTGCCTGAGGGCACCTGGCTGACTCCTTGAGGAGAACAGGAAGCTGGAGTGAGATGGAGCTGCCCCGCACCCATCTCAAGTTGACACAGTTGGAGGCCAACTATGGCATCAGCGATGGAGTTAAGCCCACGCAGCAGTGCAGCACTTGTGTCCTGGGCCAAGGTCTCCATGGTGGCCGCCATCCTACTAGTGTTGACCTTGGTACGTTGGCATTCCGGCGCTACCACCTCAGACTGAATGCGGATGGACTTCTGCATCATGCCTTGCAACCTGAGAGGTGCAGCGGACATCCATTCCTGAAGTTCCCAAGCTTGCCTTTGCAGCTCCAGCAACCGAGCTATGACCAAGTCCAGAAGCTCATTATCTGACTTGGACTCAGCAGATTTCTGGCCTCCAGCAGTCGAGTACCAGAAACCTGGGAAGTCCCTGCCACCACCTGCTGTGGATCAGACAGTGTGATGTACTCCCCAGATTGTGACTCCGAGGCTACTCTAGAATTAAGTCCCAACAAGGTGTATGTCTCTGCACTGGTGGAGGGTGTGGGTGAGCGCTGTGACGAGTTTCAGCAGATTCTTCTTCCAAGGTGTCTTTGGCAGTGGCTTGCAAAACAGGACACATCACTCACAGTATGGTTGTCTGATGGATGTTGCACTGCTGGATCCTCACTTGGTTGAGCACCGCCAACCTCACCATCAGCACAGGAACAGTCCTGATCCTCACCGGCCAACTGGATGACTCTGTTTTCAAAGTCCATGAGGACCTTGATTTCAAGCACTCCTCCACCAGTCTGCGACCTCTCTCTCTTGTTGTATGCCAGCTCTATTCCATCTGCATGAATAAAGATGGAGAAAGTGTAAGCAGGATGCCTGCCAGGCCATATGATAAGTATGCCTGGCATGTGGGTAGTGAGCGGTCCCATGGATGGGACAAGGACAATGAAGGCTGTGTGAGAAAGTGAATGGTCCCTTCCTGTGGATGAGAGATGGGTTTGTGAGTGTGTGAGTTGAGAGTGATGAGAAGAGTGACTAACTCGGGCGGAACAGAGGAGATCATTCATCCTCTTTTGGCATTGGGTGGCTGTCCTCTTGTTTAGCTCATTAAATTAACAAGTGGGCTGTTGAGTTGAGTGGTCAGGTGATGCTCGAGGATGCTTTTCCATTGAGTTTTCATCCTTACAAATAGGCTGAGGTGCCTGAAACAAGGTGCCATGTGGGACACCAGGATCTCCAGTGACAATAACGCAGTGGTTTTGGCACTGACCACCACTGCCACTGCCTCCCAAGCCAGATTGGTGATGTTACTGCGGCCAAAGACGAGGTAGAGGATATCACAGCAGGCCTCCGCAGTGTCTAAAAGGCATTCCAGGGACATGTCACTGAACCGGGGGGCTGCAGTCTTCTTGCCTTTTAGGGCCATGTCTTCTGTGCAGCAGCCCTGGGCTGGAAGCATAGAGAGGTGTGTGTGCGGCTGCACTTTAAATATGGCACCCAGCATGAGGAAGCAGCGAGATGACAGGGGCATAGATAGGGTAGACAGGAAGGAACTTTTCCCTTTGGTGGAGGATTCAATAACCAGGGGGCATAGATTTAAGGTAAGGGGCAGAAGGTTTAGAGGGGATGTGAGGAAGAATTTTTTCACCTAGAGGGTGGTGGGAATCTGGAACTCTGCCTGAAAGGGTGGTAGAGGCAGAAACCCTCATAACATTTAATAAGTATTTGGATGTGCACTTGCGATGCCATGACATACACGGCTATGGGCCTAGTGCTGGAAAATGGGATTAGAATAGTTAGGTACTTGTTTGATCGGTGCAGACTCGATGAGCCAAGGGGCCTTTTACTGTGCTGTAGATCTCTATGACAGTGTGACTGGCAATGAGATCCTGCCCGCCATCAAAACGGTGTGTTTCCTGGGAATTTGGGATGATACGGTGTGAAAAGCTGCCATTGCAGCCGACAGGTAAAATGTACTTTTTCTCGCCCGCTATTGCATTTAGTGCAAATCTGGGACAATTCCACACTCACTATCAAAAAAAAAGTTAGTTTTGGAAGAAATAAATTGAACACTAACAAACCACTGCTATTTGAATTTGGGATAATTTTAAAATGAAAAGGTCAGGCACAATCTACTGGGTTATTTTTAAGAATTTAATTTCAAAACGTGGTTCTGCTATTTAAGAAGGGTTGTAGAGATAAGCCAGGGAACTACAGGCCAGTGAGTCTCATGTCAGTGGTAGGGAAACTATTGGAGAAAGTTCTGAAGGAGAGTGTCTATCTCCACTTGGAGAGGCAAGATTTGATCAGGGATAGTCAGCATAGCTTTGTCAGAGGGAGGTCATGCCTAACAAATTTGATTGAATTTTTTGAGGAGGTGACCAGGTGTGTAGATGAGGTTAGTGCAGTTGATGTAGTTTATATGGATTTCAGCAAAGCCTTTGACAAGGTCCCACATGGGAGACTTATAAAGAAGGCAAATGCACATGGGATACAGGGTAATTTGATAAGGTGGATTCAAAATTGGCTTAGTTGTAGGAGGCAGAGGGTGATGACAGAAGGCTGCTTTAGTGACTGGAAGCCAGTGTCCAGTGGTGTACCACAGGGATCTGTGCTTGGTCCCCTATTATTTGTCATTTATATAAACGACATTGATGACTATGTGGGGGGTAGGATTAGTAAGTTTGCGGATGACACAAAGATTGACCGGGTGGTTAACAGTGAGGTTGAATGTCTTGGACTACAGGAAGATATAGATGGGATGGTCAAATGGGCAGATAAGTGGCAGATGGAATTTAACCCTGAAAAATGTGAGATGATACACTTTGGAAGGAGTTATTTGACAAGGAAGTATTCGATGAACGGCATGACACTGGGAAGTTCTGAGGAACGAAGGGACCTTGGTGTGTGTGTCCATAGATCTCTGAAGGCAGAGGGGCATGGTGGGGTGGTGAAAAAGGCATATGGGACACTTGCCTTTATCACTTGAGGCATAGATTACAATAGTAGGGAGGTCATGTTGGAGTTGTATAGAACCTTGGTAAGGCCACAGCTGGAGTACTGTGTGCAGTTCTGGTCACCACATTATATGAAGGATGTGGTTACACTGGATGGGGTGCAGAGAAGATTCACCAGGATGTTGCCTGGGATGAAAAATTTAAGTTATGAAAAGAGGTTGGATAGACTTGGGTTGTTTTTGTTGAAGCAGAGAAGACTGAGGGGAGACCTGATCGAGGTGTACAAGATTATGAGGGGCATGGACAGGGTGGATGGGAAGCAGCTGTTCCCCTTAGTTGAAGGGTCAGTCACAAGGGGGCATAAGTTCAAGGTGAGGGACAGGAGCTTTAGGGGGGATGTGAGGAAAATCTTTTTTACCCAGAGGGTGGTGACAATCTGGAATGCACTGCCTGGGAGGCGGGTTGCCTCACATCCTTTAAAAAGTACCTGGATGAGCCCTTGGCATGTCATAACATTCAGGGCTATGGCCAAGTGCTGGTAAATGGGATTAGGTAGGTAGGTAGGTGTTTCTCACGTGTCGGTGCAGACTCGATGGGCCGATGGGCCGAAGGGCCTCTTCTGCACTACAATTCTGTGATTCAGTGATTCTGTGAAACAACATATAAGCATTATATGTTAATGCCTCGAATCAAGTGGGAATGTTTGATTTCTGCTTCAAAGATATTCTGAGAACATGTTATTGGACTGTTAAGTTTCTCAAGGGCTCATGAATGAGATAAGATGGTATTACATGTGTAAAGTGATATGATTGAGTGATTGAGGGTAGGGGATAGAGTTAGGGAGAAAGGACACAATACTAAATGGGAATTGGAATGGCTCACATTGGTTGTAGTTGAATGGAATATATCAATCTGGTATTGATGTACGCTCTAGTGAAAGTAAAATGTAGATGAAATTAACAAGTTGACAGCATTTTGTTGGAGATGTTTGTGTCTTTGCTTACAAGCTTTTTAAGAGAACTAAATCTGGCTACCACCTGAGAATTGGGACCGTATGGGGGAGATAAGCAAAGACCTTGAGACAGAGACCTCCTCTGATCCTTTAAGAAAATTACCTGAAAGTCAGGAAGAATTATCGAATGGTGCATCATTTTAAGACAGTGAAATCCTGGATGATGAAGTTGATTGGCAGAATATAGAGCACGATCCCTAGAGGCTCTCGGCAGGATTTTCCACACCTGCCCGCTGCTGCGATCTTCCAGTCCCACCGCAAGTCAATGGGCTTCTGGCAGGGTCGCCGCCTCACTCCGCAATGGGGCCGGAAAACCTCGGCCCTGATAAACCTTCCACAAATGTAAAACAAAGATTGCGAGAGGGCAGAGGGATTACCACCAAGCATGCTGGGTGAAAAGGAACCTTTCAATTGAAGCTTTAGAGAATAATAACAGATAGAGAAATTGTGAAGCAACTAATATGCGAGAATGCATGGTGCTGCTGCACTGAAGAACGGGTCCGAGACTTGCTCAGCCACCTGACAAACAATGTGACATGAAGTGGTTAACGTAGCCTGAACAGTAAGAAAACATTTTTAAATGACCAGGGCACTGACACATACTCGAGAGACAAACTGACTTTAAAACAATCAAGAAGATAATAGTCAGAGGGAGTAGGCACAACTTCCCACCATTCTGACGAGCGGGAAATGCACAATGGAATCCGCCCATCACCACACTTAGTTTCAAAGATGGAAATTTCCACTCTAAATTGTTATTCCTACAGTTCAATCCTCCACAGAGGTAATTACTCTCAGCAGTCAGAAAACACCACTAGGTCGGAGATGCCTGGACTGCCTGAAAGGCCTTCTTCAAGGGCTCTACTGTGACTGTTACTGAGGAATTTGCCATTCATTGATTTTGAGGTGTTACACGTACATACTTGTACAACATGTACAGCATGTGCACATGTTGTGATTTGGTACAGCACTTGTCTGTGGTCATATGCTGTATATCCATATGATCCCATTCTATACACTAACCGTCTGCGACCACCCCTAGAGGTTCAACTTTATACGTCTCCCCGGGCACATTCTTATTACCTTCTGGCATTGTGAGTAGAAATCTAAGAATTCTTTTTTCCCAACTCTAGCTGGTTGTGTTAACAGTAACTCTCTTCTTCATTGCTCTAGATTACTTAAACTCAAACTACCGATCTCCCCATTTGCATGCCAGAGTGCAGTCCCAAATCTAACATCTTCGATATCTAATTCCACATATTCTATTAGATTAGAACCAGTTTATCACAGGTCCATCTCTGGACTGGAAATCAGATGATGTTATCATGGCCGCTCCCAGTTTGGACACTCCCTTTAGTAACCCCTTTCCTTGTAGCTTGACGGTTGTAAATATATATTCTGTTCCTTGGGCAGCAAATTATAGGCCTTTAGCCTATTCTTGCATCACCCACAAGGAATAATCATTAATTCAAGATATAATAACCATGAATTCAAAACTGAATTAGTACTATTGAATAGTCCTCCACATCCCCAAATATGCTTTGTTTCCATCTACCCTTAATGCTTCTTACTGCAGGAGCTATACAGATTTTATAACTTTTCTTTTATTCATTCCCCATCCCAAATTGTCCTTGTTCGGGAGGCATTTAAGAGTCAGTCACATTGTTGTGGGTCTGGAGTCATGTGTAGGCTAGACCAGGTAAGGAAAGCCGATTTCCTTCCCTTAAAGGGCATTAGTGAACCAGGTGGCTTTTTACAACAGTCGACAATAGTTTCATGGTCTTCATTAGACTCTTAAATCCAGATTTTTATTGAAATCAAATTGCACCACTTGCTGTGGCAGGTTTTTATCCCAGGTCCCCAGAGCATTATGCAGGATCTCTGAAGTCCAGTGACAATACCACTGCTCCATTGCCTCCCCATTAATTAGCTGCTAGAACTTGTGGTCTGCCCAAGGAACTGACTCTGGATGATTACAATTCTCATTTAAGGTTGGGATGATTCTATTCAAGTTATATGTTAATTCTAATGTGACCATCATAACATCATGCAACAATGATTCCTGGTCCCTTATCCTAATCATACCCTAGGTCTAGCAAGTCGTCTCCATACTCTGGGTCTATTCGCTTGATCCTCATGTTCTTGCTGTGGCTTCCCTGCACCTTGGACCTCAGGTGGAGCCTCCTCCTGAAGCTACACTTGGCATCACTGTCCCTTCTTCTCCTCCTCCATTGTATTAGAATCCTCAAAAAGGCAGCATTGAGCCCTGGATCCATAATTATTTGATCCTTCTCTCTGAAGTGGTAGATTGAACAGATTAATAAATAATGGGTCAATATAATGAAGCTCACAATCTTGAAATGATAGCAACTATAATGGTCTATAGTGGCTTCTGCCCTACTAGTCTTGTCACTGATGCAGCCTTGTATCTGAGGTGCCAACAGACATATCGAGGTGACCAAGATGCCATCCGTGAGAGTTAACATGTCCAGTGGTGGGAGAAAGTTTGAAAGACATGTGCAACCCAATCTAGCTCCAATCTCAGGTCTGGCGTATTAATTAACAATAAGTTGCTCACGATTAATGACTGGATGCCCTTTGGCCCATTATGAATGCCAATTCTGGAAAGCACATGACAGTCTTCCATTGATAGGATGGCTTATACGATACATCTGTGCATCCTTAACAGTTGCTTGCAATCCCAAATTTCACATTCCTCTGTGTTAATGTTGAAATGCAGCGAATGTGATGTTAAGCCAGAAACTCCTACATTTTCCTGTTACAGTGCGGCAAAAGGCATGGGTTCCAATGGCTAGCTTCTCAAGGAGGTCTTCCTTCTTTCTCTCAGCTCAGACTCGAATTTAATCTTGAGGTAGCAACAAGTTAGAGGGTGTCCCGGAAAGGTGCCCTCCTACACTGCCTCAGACCCCTCCTGTGCCGATTTGCTTTTACTTTCAATTTGTAACTGCACCATTACTTTGTTGCACAAGATGGTGGTTCTCCACTATTATTTTGAGACGAGCTTCAATGTTCCCCCTCCCATTGTCCGCATCCCACATTTTTACCTGGACCCTCAGGATGTGAGAATGTTATTTTCCAGCCTCATTCAGTAATACTAGATCCCATTGTTGTTGTGGTCCTACCCTCCCCCCTGAGCCCATCACTGCTGACCATGTGGAGCTCTACTCTCCCCATCTAGAAGCTGTGTGCTGGTCACCTACAGAGGAGGCCCCTCGCCAACAGCCAGGAAAGCTTCACATACCCTGCCCAGCCACTTTAATATGTTTTCCACAAATACAGGCTCTAGATGCCTCCCATAACCGTCCCATCAGCAGAACAGTGCAGAGACAGAGAGGTCCATGGACAGCAACTATGAAAATGTCCTGCACACCAAGTTGTGCATTATCCCAATTGAGCACACAGCTCTTGCCCTTTCCTGGAGTGAGAGTACAAAGTACATGCCATGCAAAGCCCTGTAGCATGGCCAACTGCACCCCAGGGCTGTCTCAACTCTCTTACTCTTGACTGTGAGGCCCACAGAGCCCAAGGACTGTCGCTACTCTCTCACTCCTGACTCTGAGTGCTAGGACTGTCTCTACTCCCTCACTCCTGACTCTGAGCCCAAGGTGTGTCTCTACTCTCTCATTCCTGACTGAGTCCCAGGACTGTCCCTGCTCTCTCACTCCTGACTCTGAGCCCAAGGAGGATCTCTACGCTCTCATTCCTGACTGTGTGCCCAAGGACAGTCTCTACTCACTCAATCCTGACTGTGAGCCCAAGGACTCTTTCTACTCTCTCACTCTGAGCTGCTAGCCCAGACCAAGTACTTTGACTTTCAATGAGTTCCCCATTTCCCTCATAACTGAACACTGCACTGTGTCCTTTCCCAAACCCCCCTCGTTTATGAGCCTCATTACACCCCATCCCTCATGTGCCACACTAACACACAGACCCCCGCATCCCTCACCTCTCATTTCTTTTTCTGTAGTCTGCAAGCATCCCCTCACGTTCACAAATGTAGTATTCAATCCATACCCTTGTTTGTGAGCATTTCAATTTCCCTTGTCAGGCTCCAGCTTCCCATCCCTCGATCTCCCCTCTGCCCACCATCGTTCCCCCTTCTTCTCCACCCCTTTGCAAAGCTTTCCAGCCCCTCAACCTTCCAACATTCCCCCTCTCCCAACCCCTGGCAATGCCTTCCTGCCCCTTTGCCTCTAATGTGTGTTTCCACTCCCCCCAATCCCTTGCAATGCCTTCCTACCCTTTTGTCCCCTGTGTGTTTGTTAGCCTTTCCACCAACCTCCCTCCACCCCTGTTTGCAATACTGGTCCCTGTCTGAATGTTGAGCCCTGCCCTGATGTTGTCTGTGCCTGCATGCCAGTGCAATGTAGAGGTACTCAACAGAGCAAGGGTTAATGTGGGACTGGAGAATAGCACTGCCCATGGTATGATGTATCGAGGCACACGGTAATAGACTGGGAGAACAATCTAAAAGGAGCTTGCATGGAGCAGCAGTGCCATGCACAATAGTAACTGGGATCTGTATACGGTTAAAGACTACCAATAAAGTGTTCATATTTAAACATACAAGTCTCAAGATCTCATCATTGAGACATCAAATGAACCCACATGAACCCTGCAAGTGCTGCACAGCAGTGTTCTTCTGACTATGGAGGCATCCACCGGGAGCAGACCAACCCTACACCCCCAGCAGTGTGGCGTTCCACTGACATCGCAACAAGACTGGCACAACGCTGTGGCAGGTAGGCTATATATGTTGCAGTCACCTTGAAGTCTCAAGCGAAGTGAGGTCCCACAGCTTCACGCCACTCTTTCAAAAATGATTCAGACCGGCGTGATTTCCCTCTAGCATGACACAAGATTGACAGCACATGATTCCGGCAAGCAGCAAAGTTACTGGGCATTCATAAAATAGTGATGAACGCAAATGGCATCCACACCACTAGTCAGTAGAATACCCAACCCACCATTAACCCGCCATCAGGAGAATTACAAACCTTTTTACGACGTCGGGATTCAGATTTTTAGCTCCGGCTGGATTCTCCACTCTTGCCTGCCATGAAACCCACCACGGGCTGGATGAGAAAATTCTGCCCATGGTTTTCAGCCATTGGCAGGATGACAAGTTAAAGGAGGATAACACGCCAGGAAATGGTGCTCGAGAAGCAGTTAAGAGGCCCTACTGACGGCTTGAAGTTATATCAAAGTCAGCAGGTTATGGTAAAGGGGAGAATGCAAGTGGATTTAGCCAAAGGGAAGGCCAGTGTATAAAGGGGCTCTGCTAGTGCTAGTTCTGTGGCTAGCTGAATGCAATATATTTGGTGGGAATTAGGCAGAATAGCTGCCATTGTCGCTTTAGTGCTTGTCCTGATCATCAACATCTGCATTCATTGTTACCAAAGGGTAATGATTTCGCACACTGTGCAAATGGTAATGATGTCAAACAAGGGATATATCCCAATTGCTGCCTCAGTACCATCTCTAGAGAAAGGATGTCAAAATGATATTTATTGTGTTTAATCTGACTATTCATGTTCCAAGCCTAGGTGGACATCACTAAGATAACCAACAAAGCTGTAACAGAATTGTAAACTGGATTGGGATGTAGATAGAACCAAGGATTTGATGCCCACAGGAGTCCAGTAGGACTCCTGGACAACCCTGTCAGCTGAGGGTCCATTCATTGTGTCCACCTGGGTTAATCTGTCCAGGGGCCAAGAGAAGGGGCTAATGTGAGGGGTAAAGAACTAATAAGATTAATATTAGTTATAAAGGGAGTTATATTCATGAAAGCTGCCTCTCTTGCTATATGTTTCCATCACAAACAACCTTTGACTTAAACATTTGCTATTGCTTTCCTAGGTGAGTTTTGCGAGAGATGAAGTCACGATAGCCAATAAACTAGAACTGTTTTCAAGTTGTAGCTTGTTCTCCTTGCATCCTGTACTCTCCCAGTAACTTGCAGACAAAACGGCCTGGCAGCTACAACAGTATTGTGTATAAATGTATGCTATTGTAATTACTACTTGAGATGCTTCGGTTCACTGAAGCCTTCCCCTACATGCTTGTAATAAATATGCCTTAACTTGAAGATTCCCTAACTTTTCCCAGTCCACTGTAGCCAACACTGCCTTTGTAATTGCTTCTCTTTAAGCTTAAGACACTAGTTTTAGACCCGCATTTTTCACATTTAAACTGAATGTGAAATGCCATCATGTTATGATCACTCTTTCTCAGATGATCCTTTACAATGAGATTAATTAATCCTTCACATTACAATTTACAAGGCCTAAAATACCTTGTTCTCTGGTTGATTCCGGAAAGTATTGTTCCCATATACTGTTTTGAATACACTCTGTGAACTCATCCTCAAGGCTATCTTTGCCATTTGATTTGTCTATTTTCTATAAAGGTTAAAATTGTCCATGATTATTTCAGTTCCTTTCTGACAAGTCCCCATTATTTCTTGATGTATACTCTATGCCACACAGTAGCTACTGTTGGGGGGCTTATGTTAGAGTTGGTTGCAGTCCTGCTCATTGATTAATCAAATTTTACTTTCTCCTATTATCGTTGCACCCTTATTTGAGACAGAAGCATTTAAGTGAGTCAACTGAACATCTAAGAGTGACTTAATATTTGCACCTAAAGAAATTTGACACAAAATATTAATTTGGTTTTTATGTGAGCTGCGGTTCAGTTGGCAACATTCTTGCCTCTGAATCACAAGGTTCTGGTTTCAGGTCCCACTCCAGGTTTTGAGCACAAAAATCAAGGCTAACTCTCGAATGCAGATGAGACATTAAAGCAAGGCCTCATCTGCCTGCTGGAGTGGATGTAAATCCTGGCCAGTATTTATCTCAATCAACATCACAAAAACAGGTTATCTGGTTATTATTACATTGCTGTTTGTGGGAGCTTGCTGTGCACAAATTAGCTGCTGCATTTCCGACATTACAACAGTGACTACATCTCAAAAGTACTTCATTGGCTGTTCAATGCTTTGAGATGTCCAGTGGTTGAAAAAAGCGCAAGATAAATGCAACAGTTTCTTTTTGATGTTGCTTAAATAAAATTAAAATCGTGTAAAAAAAAATCTATGTTGATCTATTGAAATTGCTCATTTCAAATGATTGGATAATTTGATTTTTTGCAAAGAGAACTTTAAATTTATACCAGTAATTAGGTGGGTTCCAGTAGCGTGCAAGTTATATTATTGGATTTATAATCCAGAACTTGGACAAACTATCTGCAGTAGAGTTTTTTTAATGCGGGTGGAGGTGGCATTCACTTGAGGGTTTCAAAGGGTCCTCCAAATTGAATTTAATTATCTGATTAAGAGAATGGCAAATCCACTGTGTGACCTGATGTTCCAGTCGTAATTTTGGATTAGAAGGTCAATCTCCTCCAGATCAACAACAGGTAAAAGGGCTTTGCAGAGCTGGGAAGGATAGTCACAAACCACTGTGGTTGTAGCTGGGCTGGATGGACTGACAACAGTAAAGTGGAAGATTGCTTTCCGACCGATTCCATTGGCCCATGACTGACCATCTTAGATGTGTCGTCAACCAATAACAGAAATAACCTGCTCAAATATCAGGAAGCCAGGTGGTGGTCCCTTAGTTATCTGCTTAATTTAGTTACTATAGTCTGGCTCCAGGCAAGGGCGAACCCAGGACCATCCTTCATCAGTCTCTGAAAATTATTTTCAGATTTTGGTTATGAATTTCCCTCTTTTACTGATTTCTGTATGTCCTGGTTTATTGTTTCCCCATTTTTAGGTTTACCATTTTCAATATGGTCTCTGCGGGTATTTTTTTCACTTTCAGTTAATAATTTCCCACCATTTATTAAGTTTTGGAGCTTTTCGGTTCACCACCCTCCTTTTTGGATGTAGTCTCTGTCTGCATTTTTTTGATATTTTGGTTAATGATTTTCCACTTTATGTTCATTTTTGTTGAAAATAGATGCTTCTTGACAGAACTGTTGCTCAGCAATAGCAACAGGTTTCACAATAAGTAAAACAAGACTCCAAATAATTTTTTATGCTTAATTGTGTAAGTATTATGGTATAAAATTGCATCATTTTATAAAGGAAAAGTATTTGTATTGAGTTATGGGAGTCTGTGGAATTTTTATAACATGGGGAGAGGGCCTCCGAAGAAAGAACATTGATCTAGATCGGGGCGAGGAACCTTTTTCTTATCAAGGGCCAAAATCAGTCGCAGGCCACAAACATAAAAAACACAATTTATTTTTTTAAGAAAGAATACAGGAACGTTCAACTGACTCACTGCTTTAATGTGATGGCGAGTTTGCTTTTCCTCAGGGTAGCATACCTTCTGTGTCTCAATCACAGCACTCCTGAAATTCATCTCAACCTTATGCTTGCTTTCCTTATTCTCTCTCTCATTCTCTCTCTCTGTCTCTCTCTCTGTCTCTTCTTCCCCAAACTGTCTGTCTGTCTCTCTCTCCATTCCCACTCTGTCTCTTTCTCTCCTTTCCCACACTGTCTCAACCCAAACCAGCCAAGGGCAGTAACTCAGCAACCCAAGGCTCTGGCCAACTTTCAGTCCGATGCTGCACTTGGGCCCGATTGCTGGGCCTCTTCCTCAGTCTGCAGGGGCTGAGTTGCTGTCCTGGGACACCAATGGAGCTGGGAGGGGGAGGGGGTGGAGGGGGAGGTGCGGGGGGGGGGGGGGTGGGGTGAGCTGCCAATGGAGCCGGGTGTCCTGCTCCCTTTCCTCCCCACCCCTGGGTTACTCACACTTCACCACCTGATCAGCAGCCAGCAGCTTCCCGTCCCTGACCTGCACTCCTGCTCCTGAATCTCAGGCTTCACTCTCTCCCCAGCCTGGGCCTCTGGTGACTGCAGCCAAGACTCAAGCATCAGAGCTTGGCAGTAGCTGGCCCAGAATGCAGTATGCAAGGGGGCTGGGACAGATTTTGAAATCTCCCTACTGGCAGATGAAAAAGTGGAACAGGCCAGATGCAGCCCTGGGCCAGGGATTCCCCACCCCCGGTCTGGACTACAGCCAGAATTTTACATTGATCAGGCAGGCATGCACCCGATCTGAACACAGATGAAATTGTGTGAAATGACGTCAGGCATGTGTTCCGACGCCATCGTGCACGTGAGCAATATTGAGGTCAGCGGATGCGCACAGGAGCTGGATACGTGCCTGCCAACAATTAAAGGGCCAATTAAGGCCATTTAAAACCCCATTGTCCACGATTTTACATCGCCTGTGTGATTTCACACTTACTACACGTGCAAAATGGACAGGCCTATTTTTAACAAAACCTCATTCAAGGGTGGGATGAAGTGTCTGGGTTGAAAAATAAGGAAAAAAAGATATCTGAGGGCTGATGTTTTTGAGTTCTGCTGTCATGTGCTGCATAGACACAGTTTGCTCCATTTTTCTCTTGCCATTTAATCTGTCCAGGTCTGCAGCTCCCTGAGGCAGCTCCGCAGCAGCTGTCTGTCTTCAGGGAGCTCGCTAGAAGTGCCCACCCGCAACCTCACTTCTGTCGGTGCCCGCCCTCTTCCTGCTACCCTCCCTGGCAACGTTGAGGCTTTCTCAGTGCGTGGATCATGCTGCCTGGCCGTTAATTGGCCAGCCAGCTTGAAATCAATTGCGGGTGGAAGCACATTTTGCACCTGCTTCCAGGCCCACTGACTTCGCACACACGCATATCATGAAATTCAGGCATTTTTAATTATATTTTACCGTGGACATTTCATCCCGCCTTTGGATGAGGCTTTGTTAAAAACAGGTTGTGGCCTGCCTGTTTTGCCCATGCGATGAGCGCAAGATCACACGGGCAAAGTAAAATTGCGGACAATAGGGTTTTTAGTGGCCTTAGTTGGCCCTTTAATTGTCAGCAGGCACAGCTCCGAGTCCCGCACGCGCCCGCTAACCTCAATATTGCTGGTGTGCACGATGATGTCAGGGCACACGTCTGGCGTCATTTCGTGCAATTTCACGTGCATTTGGATCAGGTGTCCGCCCGTCTGCCCAGTCAATGTAAGATTCTGGCCTATGACATCAAATCCCACCAAGTCAGGTTGAGTGTTTGAATTCAGTTTAAAAATATAGAAGGAGATATTTAGCTGATCATCTCTTTGAAAGTGCAATCCCATTAGTCGCACCTTGCTGCTTATTCTCCACAAACCTGTACTTTTTTTCCTTTTCAAATAGATATCCAATTCTGTTTTGAAAGTTATCATTGAATCTACTTCCATCACCCCTTCAAGCAGTTCATTCCAAATCATAACAACTCAAAAAAAACCTCAAAATTGTATCCTCTAGTTACATCCATCCTTCCAAAGAAAACAACTTCGCCCCTTCTACTGTATCAAAACACTTCATAATTTTGAACATTGGGCATTTTAAAACCTGTAACTAAAAAGTTAGTATCAGAAGTGACCAAAACTGGTTCACCAGGTTTTTCCCTTCAGCGAGGAAATTTGCCTTATCCAATCTGTCCTCTATGTGACTCCAGTCCCACACCAGCATGGTTGATTCTTAACTGCCCTCTGTTAATGCCTATGAAGTCATTCTGTTGTATGAAACAGTTACAAGCAGCACCTTCTCAAGGTGGCTAAGGATGTGAAAAACGATTAGCTTTGCCAGCGACACCCATAACCACCCGCATGTATTTTTAAAAAGTTGTTAAGAAGCAATTCTTGAAAATGTACTTTCCATAAAGGGAGCTTTCTGAAGCATGAGTGCCAGCTGACTTATGATTACCATTACAAACTAATTGTCTTACTGTTTATTTTCTTCAATAATGGTTTTATTTTCTTTAAGATAAGGTAGGTGTTCCCTGATGTAAATGCATGACCAACTTTGGCAATTCTTGTTGTTATACTCATGGAATTATCAGGTTTAATATAGTGAGTGGGGTTGGAGCATTTGTTTTTTAGTTAAACTGAATGACAGATTTATATTTCGGATTACAGCAGGTGTCAAAATGCTAGTTGCATGGTAAACCTGCTGCTTGGGTTATGACTAGGTCATGCACCTTGAAATCTTTGCCTTCATATATTTCAGTCACATATCTAAAACTGTTAAAGCAGTCAGCCTTTTATTAGCTCTGTAAACTTATAAGCGCTTCCTACATCGGCATGTTTGTGTTCTTGCAAAGGACAGCATCTGCAGGAACAAAGCATCTCCTCAATATAACACTGAAGTGTCAGCCCAAATTATGTGTTTGGGTCCTGGAGGGACCTTGAAGCCACAAGCTTGTAACTCAGAGACAAGGGCTGCCAACTATACCAAGCTGAAAAAGGAAGTGGAAGCAAAAATAAAGTTAGCAAGTTGAAAAAACAATATAGAAAGAGAGACAAAAAGAGACTTTAATTGAAACCTCCAGTGATTAACAATGATCAAAATTTATCTGGAACAAAAGTGTAAATCCCCACAGATGCTGTCATATGTAAAGAGTTCAGTTAGAGGAGAGATTTCAAGATTTAGAGCAGCAAAAAGAGAGATTACAAAATATAACCCTCGACTTTCTGAACATGGCATAAGAAAAAGTGTCATCACTGAGCCATGACTGGACACTTTCATTTTTAAGCTGGCGCCTTTATACTTGAATCAGAGGATAATCTTTTAGCCCCAGGCTGATATATTCACTGATACAAACATTGTTTCATCACCAAGGCTAACTACTTCCACCTCTATAACATTGCCCAACTCCACCCCACCTCAGCGAACTCTGTGCTTTTCCAATCCTGGCTTCTTCCGAATCGTTAATTTTAAGGATTTCACTCTTGGTGGCCATGCCTTCAGCTGCCTTGGCCCTAAGATATGTAAGTCACTCCATAAACCTCTTGCACTCTCTTTCTTCCTTCTTGACACTCCTTAAAACCTATCTCTTTGACCAAACTTTTAATCATCTGTCCTAATATCCACTAATGTGGATCAGTGTCAAACTTTGTTTGATAATGAAGATCGTTGTGGCTTTGGAGGTCAATCATCTCAGCTCCAGGACATCACTGCAGGAGTTCCTCAGGGTAGTGTCCTTGGCCCAACCATCTTCAGCTGCTTCATCAATGAGCTTCCTTCCATCATAAGGTCAGAGGTGGGAGTGTTCACTGATGATTGCACAATGTTCAGCACCATTCACAACTCCTCAGTAACTGAAGCATTCAGTGTCCATTTGCAGCGCGACCTGAACAACATTCAGGCTTGGATTGATAAGTGGCAAGTAATATTCATGTCACACAAGTGCCAAACAATGACCATCTCCAACAAGAGAGAATCTAACCCTTTCTCTTTGTCATTCAATGGCATAACCATCACTGAATGCCCCACTATAAACATCCTGAGGGTTACCATTGACCAGAAACTTAACTGGACCAGCCATATAAATACTGTGGCTACAAGAACAGGTCAGAGGTTAGGAATTCTGAGGCAAGTAATTCACTACCTGACTCCCCAAAGCCTGTCCACCATCTCCATGCACAAGTCAGGAGTGTGATAGAATATTCTCCACTTGCCTGGATGAATGCAGCTCTAACAACACTTAAGAAGCTTGATATCATCCAGGACAAAGCAGCCCACTTGATTGGCACCCTATCCACAAACATTCACTCACTCCATCACCGATGCACAGTGGCAGCAGTGTGCACCATGTATGTGATGCACTGCAGCGATTTGTTAGGCCTCCTTTGACAACACCTTCCAAACTCAACCATCTAGAAAGGCAGGGGCAGCAGATACATGGGACACCTGCAAGTTCTTCTCCAAGCCACACACCATCCTGACTTGGAACTATATCACTGTTGCTTCACTGTCGCTGGGTCAAAATCCCAGAACTCCCTTCCTAACAGCACTGTGGATGTACTTACATTACATGGACTGCAGCAGTTCAAGAAGATGTCCCACTATCACCTTGTCATGGGAAATTAGGGATGGACAACAAATGCTGGCCTAGCCAGCAATGCACACAATCCGTAAAAGAATGAATTTTTTAAAAATCTGTGAAGTATTGTTGGACATTTTACTATGTTAAAGCTGCTAAATGAAGTAAAATAGCTGTTGTTTCATATACAATTTTAGGATACAGCAAATTAAATATATTTTCAGTAAAATGCTACTGCTGCCACTACATGATGCTTCTCTAGGGTAAGTATATTTCAAGGTTGGGAATTATAATTGGATTGATTGGTGTACCAAGAGCACCATGATAGATACACTGTGTGATCTTGTGGGTTTTCATTTATCATCTGTTAACTAAATTTCAAGTACATCATCTGAAGTGAAAGAATGTAGTAAAGACCACAAGAATTTCGCTGAGTAAGACAAGACATTTTACCTCATACCTTGCCATTTTGTTACCTGCATTATTTAACTCTGCTGACTATACTGACACAATCTAAAATAACATCTGTTTAGCTTAGATGAATTGGTGGCTTAAATTTTCCGACAAAATTCCTCAGAAAACGTTGACATGCAATCAAAAACTGACATACCTTTCACCATACACATCATTCAAATTGAACACATCTGCAACATTAATGCAGGCAAACTGCCAAATATTAACCTGCCAAACAGGACTCAGGATAATTTTGTTCAGCCCGGCTTACAGCAGCTTTCAGCAGTGTAACACATCTCTATCTTCAGGTCTCTTTCAAACGGCTTGCAACCTTAGTTGAAGTCTTTGCTAATCATTTCACAATTTCTGATTGTCTACACTGATGATTCTCTTAGTCATTGGGGTGTTCATGTCCACTGGCACTGCCACACCTTGCCATTTGGGCATTCATATGTAGGTTAGAGCTTAGACAGCAAACATCAGCAGGCATTTCAATAATGGAGACCACCATAGCTAAGCTCAATCCTGTTTTCATCTGATATCTACACACATGCATTTCCCATACAAAGGTTACTGCAGACCAATCAAAAAACAGAATCCCACATTGCTTCCTTTTCCTCTCCATTCCAAGGTCTCTGATCCCCAACAGATGTCCCAGATCAGATCACAAACTAGGCATGTATAGTAATACTGGAGCACATGCCTGTTATATCGCTGGCTCAAAACATTTGTCTGCCTTTTCGTGCCTGCGTTGAAGAACTCTAAATATGTTTGCTCAAGAGGTTAATCATTTTCAAAGTATGAGAAACAATTCTTGAGCCTAGTCTTTGAAAGAGACCAGACACAGCCTTGCTGTGGCTATTCTTAGTGTGTTCTGCCGGGCAGTAATGGTGAATAATCAGCTTAAAATTTTGAAAAAGATAATACTGAAAATTTTCTCAGTCTTTGAAGGTAGTCTTCTGAAATTCCTTGCATATTTGATCCTGATCGATTTCATTTCACAGGCTTTCTTTTTTTGGACTGAAAAAGTAGAGACAGTTTCCTAGGTCAAGCTATCTTCAGTTGCTTCAATTACTTTCCCTTCATAATAAGGTCAGAAGTGGGGCTATTGACAGATGATTGCACAGTGTTTAGCATCACTTGCAATTTCTCAGATAATGAAACAATTCATCCCCATATGTAGCAAGACCTGGACAATACCCAGGCCTGGATTGATTAACTGACAAGTAACATTTGCAGCACACAAGTGCCAGGCAATGGCCATCTCCAACAAGAGAGCACCTAACCATGTCCCTGCAACACTCAATGTATTACCATTGATGTCAACATTTTGGGGGTCACCATTAACTAGAAACTCAACTGGAATAACCACATAAATGCCATAGCTACAGGAGCAGGTTAGGCTTAGGGTAATTTGTGGCACACTCCCTAGCTCCTCAAAGCCTCCCCACCACCTACAAGACACAAGTTACAAGGGACAAGTTAGGAGTGTGGTACAATATTTCCCCTTGCCTGGCTGGGTGCAATTACCACACTCGAGCAGATTGGCACCATCCAGAATAAAACAACTCATTACATAGCTCCCCACAGAATCGCAGAATTCTTACAGCACAGAAGAAGGCCATTTGGCTCATTGTGTTTGCAACCAGCTTTCTGAATGAGCAATTCACTTAATGCCATTCTGCCACCTTCTCCCCCTAACTCTGCACATCTTTTTCAGGTAACAGTCTAGTTCCCTTTTAAGTACTTTGATTGAACTTGCCTCCAGCACACTCTCAGGCCGCGCATTCCAGGCATTAACCACATGCTGCAAGAAAACGTTTTTTCTCAGATCACGTTTGCCTCTTGCCAATTATTTTAATCTGTGCTCTCTTGTTCTCAATCCATTCACGAATGGGAACAGCTTCTCCCTATCTACTCTGCCCCGACCCTTCACGATTTTGAATACCTTTATCAAATCTTCTCTCAGCCTTCTTTTTGCAAGGGAAACAGCCCTAAATTCGCCAATCTATCTCCCGTAACTGAAGTTCCTCATCCCTTGAACCATTTTAGTGAATCTTTTCTGCACTCTCTCCAATGTGTTCACATCCTTCCTAAAGTGTGGCACTCAGAACTGGACGCAGTACTCTAGCTAAGGCAAAATTAGTGTCTTATACACGTTCAACATAACCTCCTTGCTCTTGTACTTTATGCCCCTATTGATAAAGCCTAGGATAATGTATGTTTTATTAACTGTGCTCTCAACCTGTGCTGTCACCTTCAATGAATTATGCACGTATACACCAGGCTCCTCTGCTTCTGCACTCTCTTCAGAATTGTACCCTTTATATTGTCTCTCCATGTTCTTCCTACCAAAATGAATCACTTCAGTTTTCTACCATTGAACTTCATCTGCCGCTTGAATGTCCATTCCACCAACTTGTCTATTTCCTTTTGAAGTTCTACGCTGTCCTCCTCACAGTTCATAATGCTTCCAGGTTTTGTATCATCTGTAAACTTTGAAATTATGCCTAGATCATTAATATGTATCAGGGAAAGCAAGGGTCCCAAAACTGACCCTGGGGAACTCCACTTTCCTCCAGCCAGGGTCCCAACACTGACCCTGGGGAACTCCACTTTCCTCCAGCCCAAGGAACATCCATTAACCACCACCTTATGTTTCGTGTCACTCAGCCAATTTCCTAAACACCTTGATGTTTTCCCTTTTATTCTATAGCTTTGCTCACAAGTCTGTTGCTTGGCACTGTATCAAATGCCTTTTGGAAGTCCATGCACACCACATCAACAACATTGTCTTCATCAACCTTCTTTGTTACCACTTCAAAAACTCTAGAAAGCTAGTTAAACATGATTTTCCCGAAAGAAATCCATGCTAGCTTTCCTTAAGTAACTCATGTTTGTCCATGAGACTATTCATTTTGTCCAAATTATTGACTCTAGAAGTTACCCCACCACTGAAGTTAAACTGACTGGCCTATAGTTGCTGGGCTTATCCTTACATCCTTATTTGAACAAGGGTGTAATGTTTGTAATTATCTGGTCCTCTGGCACCACCCCTTAGTCTAAGGAAGACTGAAAAATAATGACCAGTGCCTCCACAATTTCTACTTTCACATCCCTCAGTATCCTTGGATGTATTGCATCCAATTCTACTGGCTTATCAACTTTAAGTACAGATAGCCTATCCAATAACCTTTCCTTACAAATTTTAATCCCTTCTAGTGTCTGAATTATCTCCTCTTTCGGGGGGCCTGCACAGCATTTTCTTCCTTAATAAAGACAGGTGCAAAGCATACTTTTAATACTTCAGTCATCACCCTTGCCTCCAAGCATAAATCACTTTTTGGTCCCTGATCAGCCCTATTCCTCCTTTCACTATTTATCTACCTATGGAAAACTTTGGGATTCTCTTTCACATTGGCAGCTAATCTCTTTTCACACTCCCACTTTGCTTCTCTTGTTTCCTTTTTCCCTGCCCTCTGAACTTTCCACATTCAACCTAGTTTTCAATTGTATTTTCTACCTGACATCTATCATAAGCACACTTCTGCTTTTTTATCTTATGTGTCATCCAGGGAGCTCTGGGTTTGTTTCCCCTACTTTTCCCTTTCAAGGGAATATGTTGACTGTGCCCAAACCATCTCTTCTTTGAATCTTCTTCATTGTTCAGCTACCGATTCTCCTGCCAACCTCTGACTACAGCTTATTCGTCCCAGGTCCATTCTTAGCATATTGAAGTTGGCTTTCCCCTAGTTAATTATTCTTACTCTGGATTGTTTTTTTTCCTTTTCCATAGCCAATCTAAACCTTATGATACAATGATCACTGTCCTCTAAATGTTCTCCTATTGACACTTGATCTACTTAGCCCACCAGGTCTAGCAGTGCTTCCTTTCTCATTGAACTGAACTGAAAATGCGCTGCTGTAGAAAATTTTCCTGAACACATTCTAGGAACTCTTGCCCCTCTCTGCCCTTTACAGTACTACTATCCCAGCCTATATTTGGATCATTATAACTACTCTATTGCTTTTGCACTTCTGTGTAATTTCCTTGTAAATTTGTTCCTCTACATCCTTCCCACTATTTGGTGGCCTATAGAACACACCAAGCAATGTATTTGCACTTTTTGTTTATTAGCTCTAGCCAAATGGATTCTGTCCTTGAATCCTCTGGGACATCCTTTTTCTGCAATGCTTTCCTTTATCAATATCACCATCCCTCCCCCTTTTCTTTTCTTCCTATCTTTCCAGAACACCTGTATCCAGGGATATTTACCACCGAGCCCTGCCTTTCTTTGAGCCAGATCTCTGTTGTAGCCACATATTTCCACATGGCAACCTGCGTCTGTAACTCACTAATCATATTTGCATACATGCACAGTAACCCTGATTTAGACTCTATAACTTTCTCCTTTACTCTGACCCCACCTATTAACTTACTATTCCCTATTCTCGTGCTACCTATCCCTCCCAGTACTCTGTGCACCTTGGTATTCCTCTCTGATATTATCCACTGGTTCCTATACCCTTGCCAAGTTAGTTTAAACCCTCTCCCAATAGCAGAAGCAAAATGCCCCTCAAGGAGCTCAATCCTGGCTCTATTCAGGTGTAAACTGCCTGCCTGCACAGGTCCCATCTTCCCCAGATCTAGTCCCAATGTCCCAAGAATCTAAAGCCCTTGCTCCTGCACTATCTTTCCAGCCAAGCATTCATCTGCCTTATCTTCGTATGTCTATACTCACTTGAAAGTAGTAATGGGAATAATTCAGAGATTACTACTTTTGAGGTCCTGTTTGATAATTTCTTACCTAGCTCCCTAAGTCCTGACTGCAGGATCACATCCCTCTTTCAACCTATGTTGCTCATACCAATGTGGACTACGGCTGCTGAATGGTCACCCTCCCTCTTCAGGGTGCTCTACAGCTGCTCGGTGACATCTTTGACCCTGGCACTATGGGGGGAACATACCATCCTGGATTCACGTCTGTGGCCTAAGATATGTCTATCTATTCCCATAACTATTCCCATCATTATTGCTCTGCAGTCTTCCTTGTACCTCCTTGTATAGCTGAGCACCCCATGGTGTCATGGACTTGGCTCTGGCTGCACTCCCCAGATGTACCATCACTCCCATCCATATTCAGAGGCTGAAGAGTGGGATGCACTCAGAAGGCTCCTGCACCATCTGCCTGGTCATTTTTAACTGCTTGGTGGTCAGCTGTTCCCTTTTTCTCTACATACTCTTAAGCTGTGGGGTGACCACATCTATAAACGTGGTATCCATAAAGCTCTCAACCTCATGGAAGTGCTGCAATGACACCAGCTGCTGCCCGAGTTCTGAAACTTGGAGCTCAAGCTGCTGCAACTGACAACACCTCCTGCACAAATGGTTATTCAGTACTAATGAACCTTACTACTGTTTACAAACCTTACCAATACTGATAAATTCTACTAATATAAGCATTCCTTGATATTAGTAATAAACCTCACTTAAAAATAAAAGATAAGACTCACCAGATACTCACTTGTTACTTACAATACTTAATATTTTTATCATTTTCAATCTGCCAGTTGTTTAGACTTAATCCCAAACAACAATATTCACCAGCCAATCAACTTACGACTACCCTGCAATGTCACACCTTGAGTTTTGTTTCTGAACATGGCCTTAACTCACAGACTGTGCACTAGCTGGTCCTGCTCAGCTCCTCTGAACTCGCGCTCTCTCTCGCTGCATTTATGGCCCTGAACTCTTGCTCTCTCTCACCGCTTTAATGGCCCTGAATTCTCACTCTCTCTCACCGCTTTTATGGCCCTGATCTCTCGCTCTCTCTCACATTTTTATGGCCCTAAATTCTTGCTCTTTCTCACCACTTTTATGTCCCTGAACTCTCACCCCCTCTCACTGCTTTTATGGCCCGAACTCTTGCTCCTTCTCTCGCTCCAAAGAAGGGTCACATGGACTCAAAACATTAATTCTGTTTCTCTCTCCACAGATGCTGTCAGACCTGCTGAGTTTTTCCAGCATTTTATGTTTTTGTTTCAGACTTCCAGCATCCACAGTATTTTGCTTTTACCTCGCTCCTTCCCGCTCCTTCTATGGCTCTGAACTGTCACTCTCTCTCACCATTTTTAGGGCCCCGAACTCTCACTCTCTCTCTCTCTCTCTCTCACACCATTTTTATGGCTCCAGACTCTCCCTCTCTCTCTCTCTCTCTCAACATTTTTATGATCCCGAACTCTCGTGCTCTCTCACCATTTTTATGGCCCTGAACTCTCACTCTCTCTCATCATTTTTATTGCCCTGAACTCTCGCTCTCTCACCATTTTTAGTGCCCTGAACTCTCGCTTTCTCTCTCTCACCATTTTTAAGACCTCGAACTCTCGCTCCTTCTCACCCCTTTTATGGCACCAAACTCTCACTATCTCTCCTGTTTATGTGGCCTCATTCATTTTCTCTAACACTAGCAAACTGTAGCTGCAATATGCATTGGCACTAAGTCACAGAGGCTTCTTCAGCAGCATCTCCCAAAACCATGACTCTCATCGCCTAGAAACACAAGGCCATCAGGTGGACGGAAACACCAACATTTCCATGTTCCCATTCAAATCATACAACAGTCAGACTTGGACATTTACAGCTGTTACTTCTTTGTTACTGGGTCAAAATCCTGGAATTGCATTCTCATCAACATTATGGCAGCACCACATAGAATGCAATGACTTAAGAAGAAAGCCTACCACTAACTTTTCAGGATAACCAGGGATGGACAATAAATGCCAGCTTTGCCAGCAATACCCACATGCCAAAGAGTAACAAATAAAGTCTACAAATCTAAAGTACATCTTAATAAGTGACACATTTGGAAAAAAATATGTTTAACTCAAATGGAAACATGAACTCAAAAATCCCACAGAGTAAATTATTTTCTCATAGAAAGACTGTGATTTAACATTGATGTTCATAGATCATTTTCTTCTGTACTAATTTGAGCTGTATTGAAAGTAGTCAGTGATATACAATAAAGTTTTATTACCTAAGATTCAGTAAGATATGTTTATCAAGGTGATAAAGTACAATGAAAGTGTTAAAAGATGCCTAGGTGGACATTCATTAATAAATGTCACCTTTTTTAAAAAAGGAATACATTTTGACATAGAATCATAGTACTGCATAGTACAGGAGGAGTTCATTACACATTGCATCTAAGTTGTTTCTCTCCATTCTCCTACTCGTTCCCCAACCTCGTCAAAAAAATGTTGTTTCAAATATTTACTCATCTGCATTTTAAAAGCTATTATGGATTCTGCTTACATCCGCATAAGCATTCCAAGTGCACTTATGTAAAAAAAAGTCTAAAGTTTTCTTTTCAACTTTTTAATGATCATAAATTTATGCCCTCTAGTTACTGACAATAGAAATGGTTTTTCAAAATTTACCACAAAAACATCTAAAGTTGATTTCTCCTTTGTTCTCACAGGTATCCCAATATCTTCAGTTCCTCCCCATAACTGAAGTCTCTCAGCGTTTTGGTAGAATCTTAGTGAATCTTTTCTGCACCCTCTCAATGATCTTATCATCCTGAAGCAAGGTGTCCAAAACTGGATATAGCATCAAACAGTTTAGCATTTCCTCTTTACTTTTACCTTCATATCTATTAAACCTAGGATCTAATTTTATTTTATTCAACAACTTTAGCAATTCAATTTCCCAATTTCAAAAACTTGCGTATCTGAACCACTAAGTCTCTTTGCATTTTTGCTTTTTTACCATTGAGGACAAGTTGTCCAATAATGAAAAATGTCAAAACAAAATCAAGATCACTCCTGACAGAGGGACATCTATCCAGAATACGTGGCATTGCTACATCAAGTGTGCAGGCAGACATTGACTACTTGTGCAGGCTAAAAGCAATGCCAGATATCTCACTAAATCAGTATTCAAAATGGTGATAAGAAAGTAAGCTAATAAATTAGCCTTCTCACTTGAAGCTTGTTCATAAGATTTCACATTTTTGTTGTTTTGATTAATAGCAAGATAAATGTCTAATGCCTTATCTTTCCGAAATTTGCTCACCAGCTTTATAAGTGAGAAAAGAATTGAAATGTGGCCCTCACATGAAAAGATTGATCCTCCTGATTTAGGGTATATATATCCATTTTCATTTCTCACCCAAATATACCACTTTACAATTCTCCACATAAAATTTAATCTCTCTATCTGCTAAATCTACGTCCTCCTGAAACCTCAGTTCGTACTTGTGGCATCTGCAAACTTGTTATGCCAAGAGAAACAAGAGTGAAAAAGAAATCAGGAATGAGAGAAAGGGAGAGAATTCATGAAAGTGCAAAATAATTGGGATGGGTCTTAATGGAATCTTTTTTTTATTCATTTATGGGATATGGCTAGCTAGGCCAGCATTTATTGCCCATCCTTAATTGCCTTTGAGAAGGTGGTGGTGAGCTGCTTTCTTGAACCGCTGCAGTCCCTGTGTGCTGTTAGGGAGGGAGATCCAGGATTTTGACCCAGTGACAATGAAGGAATGGTGATGTATTTCCAAGCCAGAAAAAATGAAGAAACTGTCCATACAAAATTGTGTAGCTAAAGTTAGTATTAAGGCTTCTTCCAGATTTCCTAGATAATATTTCTAATTACCAATCACAGAAAATAAGCCCTAGTCTTTCAAATAGTTTTGCAGGTCTGAACTAAGATTAAGCTTCTCCTACTATTCCCGTGTTGCCAACCTGGATGACCTCTTTCAATAATACACTTGAATTAATGCTAGTGGACTTCCAATAACCAAAGGGAAAAAGCTTTATTTTGTTTCTGAGTGTATCAGGAATCTGGCTCAGTATTCTAATACACTCAATTCAGTTCTCCAAGTGCCGCACAAACACTGCTGCAGCCTTCCAAATAAATATGAATAAACATTCACGGGAATTACGTTCAAAAGTTCATCCAACAGCTGAAAGTCTGCAGCCCTGGGGCTACAAAACAGATAATTTCTGGATGCATGGGAGTTGGAGCTGGTCTTGCCACAATGCTAATCCCCATTTTTGTCCCGATCATAAATTATGACCAAAGTGGAGATTGGTACATAATGCCTTCAGCTGCAAATGGCCTATTATAACCTCATTTATGCCTCTGCAATGCTGGGTGCAAGGGAAACAGAACAAACCAGTGAAATTCAAAACCAGCCAAGATAGCACAACTGATCTACAGCCACCACCTGAGTCAGATGTTTTAATTGCAGCATAAATAGCACAGGTGCCCTTGAGCAATGTGCAGGTGCCCCATAACCCAGTAACAGGTCTGGGTCAGGAATAAAAATAACTGCTGGATAAAAATTATGCCCAGCCCAGGATCTGGCCCCATTGTGGCTGAGAGA
The DNA here is from genome assembly GCF_017639515.1 of Carcharodon carcharias. Classification (NCBI taxonomy): domain Eukaryota; kingdom Metazoa; phylum Chordata; class Chondrichthyes; order Lamniformes; family Lamnidae; genus Carcharodon; species Carcharodon carcharias. The sequence continues at coordinate 32,399,941 of NC_054488.1, read as the reverse complement.
AAAAAACTGAGGTCCCATGCCCCTCACCTACCCACCCATGTTCCAACAGTACTGTCTTATAAAGTGTCTGATTTCGGAACATTTCAACTTAAATTGTAGATTCAGTTATTTCCTAAAAGAATGCATTGCTCATTTGAAGTCAAGTTGCCATATCATAGTAAAATTATCTGCAAAACTGTATATTTTTTAAAAAATACACATATTCTCAGGAAACTAATTTTGGCACACCAACACTGCAGCCTATAAATTATATTGATATTCTTGTATAAATATATATCATGTTGTTAAACTGGCGTTTACTATTCTAATAGAGACACTAATCTTATTTTCTTCTTACAGATCAATACTTCCATTAAAATACCACAGGAATTTGATATTAGTGCAAGTGAGGATTCTAATAACAATGTCGCACCGCACAAAATTCCAGGCCAATATACACAGAAGTGTCTAGAGATGTAGAACTTTGATTCTACAGCTAGGTTCTTATTGCCAAATTGGGTTTGGAATCCTTTATTCCCATTCCCATTGGAATATATTCACTACAGAATTCATAATTAAGACTTAATGCCAAAAATAACACTAAACACACAAGACTTTAAGAGGTCAAAAGGAGGAAGACAAGAATAAAAAAGTCTAAGGAGTTTTTTTTAAAGAAATAAGAATTCACAAAAATGATGAGAGTAGGTAGGACCATGAAAGGAAACCAGGTAAAGTTAAATGTATTAAATTCCTTCCTCATTAGTGAAGAATAAGGACACCAGTTGGAAGTCAATTTATTCAACATAAGGGAAGCACACAACATTTAAAAAGACATGCACCAATGAAACAGATGAGCTAAGAAGTAGCAGTTGGATTTCAACATGGGTGAACAGAAAATAAAGGCCCAGAATGTACTGGAGAGGGTGGGGGGGGCATCTTGTAGCAGCACCAGCATTTTGATTCGTTTCCTCTCACATTTCAGCTTGAAAAATCTGTGCATTGCAAATTTCTGTCTTTGTGAATGAAAACAGCACAACAAGGCTAATGGGGCATCTGGAATCTTACGAACCCAAAGACCCTAAACAATGAGATTCACAGATTTATAAAGCAAATGGAAAAGGAAATAAGGTGAATTGGAGACAAATTAGAAAAAAGAGAAAAGGAAAGAAATACTGAATTGAGAGAGAGACAAAAAAGAAGTAATAAAAATAATTGATTACTTAATTTAAATAGAGGACTCAGGTATTAAATTAATTAGCCTTAGGCAAGATGAGAGATAAGACTTTGTTTCCTAAGCAGTCGTCTTAGCCCAACAAAAATAATTGAAAAGGCACTGATTAACTTTCACAAAAGAATATAAATATCTGGTTAAAAATGTGATTGGAGGTTATGGCAACAGCTATGGTATAAATACAATATGGGTCATAAAAGTTAATGTGGTGTGGGTCAGGGGGTATTGTTGTCTGTGGAGGGCAGTAGAACATAATTGACGAATGGAAACGGATAAACACTGAGGTGAATTTTACCATGGGGACAGATTACCCACTCCCAAACCCCAATACCATGCTGACCAGAAATCCGGCTGCCCCAGGGAAGCATGGGTGTTGGGGAGGTACAAGGGGTGGTACTTTCTTAGGTGAGGTGCCCCTGATGGGTACAGGGGACCTGCCAAAGAATGTAACTCTCCCCAAAACAAAAACAGAATTACCTGGAAAAACTCAGCAGGTCTGGCAGCATCGGCGGAGAAGAAAAGAGTTGACGTTTTGAGTCCTCATGATTCTTCAACAGAGTTCTGTTGAAGGGTCATGAGGACTCGAAACGTCAACTCTTTTCTTCTCCGCCGATGCTGCCAGACCTGCTGAGTTTTTCCAGGTAATTCTGTTTTTGTTTTGGATTTCCAGCATCCGCAGTTTTTTGTTTTTATCAATGTAACTCCCACCCCCCCTTCCTGACAGCAGCACATGCTGTCAAAGCTGCCAGGCTGGCCACCTGCCTTCTGCTTTCCCCAGCCACATATTATTGCGACAGAGGCCGAATGAGCTCCTTATGTGACCATTAACTAGCCACTTAAGGCCCTCAATAGGCCTAACGGCGGGTGAGTTGCCTGATGTCTTACCCAGCCCCAAGATATGGTGGACAGGTCAGATGTGAGCCGGAAGATGCTGGGCTTGCCATCCACTTTATTTTACATGCCGCCCCCACCACCACCACCACCACCCACCCCCCCCAACCTTCCAATATGCTGGTGGCAGGGGGGAGGAATGCAGGTGGGGGAGTCATAAAATTCACCCCGTTGTTGTTAGGTTTTGAATAATTAATTAGGTAATTGAATAATTTTCACAGTTTGGAATCAATGATACAGAATTTTATCTCAGAAGGTTAAATACGTGGGATAGATTTGGCCCCGAGATAGATTGTGCATGAACACCAAAGCATCTGGGTTTGCCAGGCGGTCTTTCCTTACTTCATACCATCTTACGCAATGGTCTATCTTTGCGAGTATTTCAGTGTCTGGTGTACCTTTGGCACCAGCAACGGTAGCTAATGCACATACCTTTTTCAAAGCTTTATTTTATTGTTCATGATGTTCATCCAGCTCCCTCCAATCAGACTAATATCGTGTTGCATGATGGGCAGATTCTGACATCATATCAGTTGTCTTCATTTGTAATTTTGTGCAACCAGTTAAATGAATCAGTTTCTAATGAGTGGCCAAATTTCAACCCAGATATGGGCAGAAGCACTAATCACTATCCTACAATTAACCTTTTCTGAAATGATTTTGACCTTGCCATATTATACTCAAACACAGCGATGCAAGAAATAATTTCCACATATAGAGATTTGTTGTGGATATTAATGAATTCTTTCTAAAGGACTAGGTCTGAAAAGTCAGATTTTTCAATAGAGCTAAGTCACAGTTCTTAAATGATCAGCTCTAAAACCTGAAGTAGAACTGTACTTGTTTAATCAGAATATAAAAATACTGTGGTACAATCCAAATTGATATCTTTGACATTTCCATTTAAATATTTCTAGATGTACCTTTATAATGCCTGTGGTTTAATTTATTCCATACCTACTCGGAATTAAAGTTCTGAAAAGATTCACATTCTTGTCTTTATTTCCAAATGTGAAATACTGAACAGACCACCTTCAAGGGCTATATTTTGTTAAATGTGGCAATACAGTTAACATTTCAAAGTCATTGATAACTCAGTTAAGCTACCATTTTACTGGTTTGACAGGCCTCTGACATTCTCTGATTGAAAAACCTTCAACAAAATTTGAATTTTGTTGGGATTCGATATTTACAGTATTATAAGTAACTATCAACTGAAACAATATTTTCAGCAATACTGAAGTTTTAAACTCTACAGCTGTTGGACATGGGTGGCCTTGTTATTCACAACCTATTGTGACTTGGTGTTCAGCCAAACCTTCTTTTAAGGTTTGCGGTGATATATGATTTCCTCTGTTGCTTACAGGAGTTGTGAATCATGACAAGCCTTGTGCTCAAAAAAAAGTCAAAATTAATTTTGCTGTGCTTAGTAATTTCACTGATAATCAATGAAATGACTTTGTCTGCATTATAGTCCTTCGTGCCAAAAGGTCTTCTGGCAAAATGTCTTCTGAATTAGGTGATAGTTCAAGGATGAAATGTACAGCCTTCTCGTGTAAACAAGAGCAATAGTCAAAGCTATTTTGTATTAGCACTAAAACTGAGAGGATGAAAGCATTGTAATAGATTATTGATCAAAGAAATTCTATTCATTGTATGGATTAACTCAAACACTCAATCATATGTACTATGTAGTAAGTAGTTGATGTGGGATGTGAAATGTTCAACACAAGGCAACAACAAGCACTTACATTCACAGAGGTGTTGTCAAACAAAAATAGATACTAATCCAAAGAGGGAGAAAATTAGGAAAGGTCTTACAGCAGAGGGTGGAAGACTTGGCTATCAATGGTGGAGCAAACGGAGTGGGACGTAAGTGAACATGGACAGAGGAATCTACTATTCCTAGAGGGATGTAAGGCTGGAAAAGGTTACAGAGACAGGAAGGCCAGACCCAAGACCTGATGTAAGTCAGTAACTGTGATGGTTGACAGTACTTTGAATATTTGTTTATGGGATGTGGTCTCACTGGCAAGGTGAGCATTTATTGCCCATGAGAAGGCAGTGGTGAGCTGGCTTCTTGCTGATAGGAAGAGAGTTCCAGGATTTTGACCCAGCTACAATAAAGGAATAGCAGTAAATTTCTAAATCAGGATGTAATTGTTTGGTAGTACAGAACTTGAGTATTACTGAAAAAAGACATTTTGTCGAAGCTTTTCATCTTGCACACATCAGGACAATCACAAGAATACCAATACAAAAACAGAATTACCTGGAAAAACTCAGCAGGTCTGGCAGCATCGGCAGAGAAGAAAAGAGTTGACGTTTCGAGTCCTCATGACCTTTCGACAGAACTTGAGTTCGAGTCCAGGAAAGAGCTGAAATATAAGTTGGTTTAAGGTGTGTGTGTGGGGGGCGGAGAGATAGAGAGACAGAGAGGTGGAGGGGGGGGTGTGGTTGTAGGGACAAACAAGCAGTGATAGAAGCAGATCATCAAAAGATGTCAACGACATCTTTGATGATCATCTTTGATGATCTGCTTCTATTAATGCTTGTTTGTCCCTACAACCACACCCCCCCCCCACCTCTCTGTCTCTCTATCTCTCCGTCCCCCACACACACACCTTAAACCAGCTTATATTTCAGCTCTTTCCTGGACTCGAACTCAAGTTCTGTCGAAGGGTCATGAGGACTCGAAACGTCAACTCTTTTCTTCTCCGCCGATGCTGCCAGACCTGCTGAGTTTTTCCAGGTAATCCTGTTTTTGTTTTGGATTTCCAGCATCCGCAGTTTTTTTGTTTTTATACAAGAATACCAATGTCAGGAGAAGCAACAACTTTATACTGTATGAGAAGAGAGTGCTGATTGGTCGGCAAGTGGAATCTGATTGGTCAAGGTATTGCCCTGAAGAATGAACCAACGAATGGCTATCACTTATTTTATTTAGCTGAAACAGGCACAATGTGTGTACATGCCCTGTCTATTAAGGTATGTAGTTTCCAATACCTATAAATGTGCCACATTGCGAGCTCAACTGACAATCTTAAATTGGTTGTCAGTGTAATTTTTAGCACACTAAGGAATATTTAGCAAATGTTGTCCAATCGCAGAAACACATCTAATGTTGGACATTGTGTTTGAATTTTGCAAGCACGGGCTGGTTGGGTACGGTCTGTACATTGCGTGTTATGAACAGAGGAAGGGACGTACTGCTTGATACGATGTTCCAGTCTTTGGGACGCATGAACTAGCATCACACTGGCACTGAAATTCATATACCACATTACTCATTTGTGTGATAGGCAGAACATCTTTTTGGCTTGATGACAGCATTCTGTTAGTGGCAAATACCAATCATGTTGCTCCTGCACAGCAGCAGCGTGAAATAGCTCGCTTCACCTGTTGCTCCAATTTTTGCAATACCTTGCCCTTCCAGGGTAATTTGAGGTAGACTGGGCACTTGTCAGGATTGAAAGTGACAGCCTTAGGCCCGTTCATTAGTTTGTGCGATATACAGCAGGGCAGCCATTATCCCTCAGGGTACATCAGGTGGTTTCTAGCTTTTTCTGCAATAAATCAGGATGTTGTGTGGCTTGGAGAGGAACTTGGAGAATTTGGCAACTTGGTGGTGTTCCTGTGTGCCTGCTGCCCTTGTACTTCTAGGTGTTAGAGTGTTTGGAAGTTGCTGATGAAGAAAGCTTTGTGTGAGTTAGGATTCAGGCTGTACAGTTTTGATAAGCTCAAGTTTATCTAGGGTGAAAGATTGTGCCAGCCAGGTGAGCATCGGGATAGTTAAGAATAGAGGTTACAAAGGCATGGATGAAGGTTTCTGCAGCAAATCAGCTGGGGAATGTTACAAAGATAAAGTAGGTGGTTTTAGTGATAAAGCAGATAATGATCAGAGGCTCAACTTAGGGTCAAATATAACACAAAAGTTAGCAATAATCTGGTTCAGTTCAGTTAGCTGCTAGCAGGCTCAAGGGTGAAATATGAGCAAATTTTGATATTTTAAATATGGACACATCTTAAGCAGTCCCTCAGGATCGAGGATGAGTTGCTTCTGTCGTATAGCATAGAAAGGGTTAAAGTAGCACTGGGTACAGTACCGCCCACAGTGTGATGCAAAAGAACGCATGACTGGAATCTAGAAGGCAGTCTTGTACAAGCATGGAGACAGTTCCTAGCTTAAACCTTTTGCTGTGTATATGTACATAGTTATGAGTAGTTAATAAACAGTTACTGTTAAACTATACAAGACTCATGAGACCTACCAAACAACACACTACATGTTACAACATGGTGGCAGCTATCAGAACAACCCAGGGCCCCACAGAAGCTGGGGAAGAAATTAAAAGCCTGGAAGATTGAAAAAGCAGCATTCTAACCTGAGAAAAAGCTCCAGAAGCAAAGGCACAGAAGGAGGTCACCAGAGAAAAGCTCCAAACACGATTGGAAGCAGAAGGTGGAAATAAAACTCCACACTGCAGTAGAAACATAGCAACATAGAAAATAGGAGCAGGAGTAGGTCATTTAGCCCTTCAAGCCTGCTCCACCATTCAATATGACCATGGCTGATCCTCTATCTAAATGTCGTACTCCTGCACTCTCCCCATGCCTTTGACACCCTTAGACTCCAGAAACCTATTTCCTTCTTAAATATATTCATTGAATTGGCCTCCACAGCCTTCTGTGGTAGAGAATTGCACAGATTCACCAACCTCTGAGTGAAGAGGTTTCTCCTCATCTCAGTCTTAAATGGTCTCCCCCTACAGTATCCTGAGACTGTGGCCCCTTGTTCTAGATCTCCCAGCCAGAAGAAGTATCATCCCCTACAACAATTCTGTCCAACCCTGTCAGAATTGTACATGTTTCAGCACAATCTCCTGTCATTCTTCTAAACTCCACTGAATACCGGCCTAGTCAGCCCAAGCTCTCCTCATATGACAATCCTACCACCTCAGGAATCAGTCTGGTGAACCTTCGTTGCACTCCCTCTATGACAAGCATATCCTTTCTTAGGTAAGGGGACCAAAACTGCACACAATACTCCAGGTCTGGTCTCACCAAGGCCCTGTACAGTTGCAGTAAGACATCCTTGCTCCTGTACTCAAGTCCTCTCGCAATGAAGACCAACATACGATTTGCCTGCTTAACTGCTTGCTGCACCTGCAAGCTTGCTTTCAGTGACTGGTGTACAAGGACACCCAGGTCCATTTATACGTTATCTGTCCTAATGTATCGCCATTTAATAATACTCTGCCATTCTGTTTTTCCTACCAAAGTGGATAACTTCACACTTATCCATGTTATACTGCATCTGCCATGTATTTGCCCACACACTCAACATGTCTAAATCGCCTTGAAGCCTTTTAACACCCTCCTCATCACTCACTTTCCCATCAAGTTTCGTGTTGTCAGCAAACTTGGAAATCTTACATTTGGTTCCCTCACCCAAATCATTGAAATATATTGTGAATAGCTGGGGCCCAAGCACTGATCCTTGCGGTACACCACTAGTCACTGCCTGCCACTCCAAAACAGACCCATTTATTCCTACTCTGTTTTCTGTCTGCTAACTAGTTCTCAATCCATGCCAATATATTACCCCCAATCACAGGTGCTTTAATTTTACACACTGACATCTTATTTGGGACTTTGTCAAAATCTTTCTGAAAATCCAAATACACCATATCCGCTGGTTCTCCCTTACCTATTCTGCTAGTTACATCCTCAAAGAACTCCAGTAGGGTTCTCAAACCTGATTTCCCTTTCACAAATCCATATTGACTTTGTATAATCCTATTGATACTTTCTAAGTGTCCTTTTATCACACCCATTATAATAGACTCTAGCATTTTCCCTACGATTGAGGTTACACTAAGCGATCTGTAATTCTGTTTTCTCCCTCCTTTTTTAAATAGTGGGGTTACATTTGCCTCCCTGCAATCTTCCAGGACTGTTCCAGAATCCACAGAATTTTGGAAGATGACAACCAACACATCCACTATTTCCATGCCCACTTTCTTCTAGTACCCACTGTAGATGATCAGGCCCTGGGCATTTATTGGCTTCCATTTCCATTAATTTATCCAGCACTAGACCCTTGGTTCCCTAGTATTTCTGGGAAGTTATTTGTGTCTTCCTCCGTGAAGACAGAACTAAGGTGGTTGCTCAGTTACTCTGCCACTTCCTTGTTTTCTATTATAAATTCTCCCATTTCAGACTGTAAGGGACCTACATTTGTCTTCACTAATCTTTTTCTTTTTACATACTTATAGCGGCTTTAACAGCTGCTTTTATGTTCCTTGCGAGTCTACTCTCATACTCTATTTTTCCCCTCTTAATCAACCTCTTAGTCCTCCTTTGTTGAATTCTAAACTGCTCCCAATCCTCAGCCTTGCTACTTTTACTAGTAACTTTATATGACTCCTCTTTGGATCTAATGATATCCTTAATTTATTTTGTTAGCCACGGTTGGGACATTTTTCCTGTTGTGTTTTTGTGCCAGAAAGGAATATGTAACTGTAACAATGCATATATTTGTTCCTTAAATATTAGCCATTGTCTATCTGCTGTCATGCCTTTTAATAAAGTTCCCCAATTTATCTTAGCCAACTCATGCCTCATACCTTCATAGTTTTCTTTGTTAAGATTTAGGATCCTAGTTTCAGATCGGACTACTTCATTTTCCATGGTAATGAAGAATACTACCATGGTCACTGTTCCCTAAAGGACCCTGCACAACAAGATTATTAATTAAAGTCTTCTCATTGCACAATACCAAATCTTGGATAGCCTGTTTCCTAGTTGGTTCTGCAACATACTGGTCCAAAAAACCATCTTGTACACAATCCAGGAATTCATCCGCCACATTATTATTGCTAATTTTGTCTGCCTAGTCTATATGTAGATTATTAAGTCACTCATGATTACTGCAGTACCCTTGTTACGTGTACTTCTACTTTCCTGCTTAATGCTGTCCCCTACCTTATCATTACTATTTGAAGGCCTACAGACAACTCCCACTAATGTTTTTTGCCCTTTGTTAGTTCTTAGCTTCACCCAGGCTGATTGTACATCTATTTCTGAGCCAATATTCTCTCTCACTGATGTCACCCTTAACTAACACCACCATACCACCTCCTTTTCCTTTTAGCCTGTCTTTCCTAAATATCAAGTACCCTTTTTAGTTCCCAGCCTTGGTCACCCTGCAGCCACATCTCCATAATCACAATCACATCGTGGCTACATCTGTTTGTGCTGTTAATTCATCTACCTTATTGCAAATGCTCTATACATTCAGATACAGTGCCTTTAGACTTGTCTTTTTAACATTTTTTTTAATACTATGGCCCTATTTGCTGCCAATCCTTGTTTCCTCTGCCTTCCATTTTTGCTTTCTACTTTTCTATTGTTCATTTCTATCTTTGTTTCCCTCTCTTGTGTCTCCTCACTCAGGTTCCCATCCCCCTGCCAATCTAGTTTAAACCCTCCCCCACAGTACTGGCAAATACCCCTGCGAGGATATTGGCCCCTGTCCTGCTGGGGTGCAACCTGCTTGCACAGGTCCCATCTACTCCAGAATCGGTCCCAATGCCCCAGGAATCTAAATACCTCCCTCCTACACCATCTCTCCAGCCATGTATTCATCTGCTCTATTCTCCTATTCCTGATCTCACTAGCACGTGGCACTGGGAGTAATCCTGAGATTACTACCTTTGAGGTCCTACTTTTTAATTTATTTCCGAGAACCCTGTCTTCTGCTTTCAGGACCTCATCCCTCTTTTTACCTATGTCGTTGGTATGGATATGGACCACAACCTCTGGCTGTTCAGCCTTCCCCCTCAGAATATCCAGCAGCTATTCATGATATCCTTGACCCTGGCACCAGGGAAGCAACATACCATCCTGATGTCATGTCTGTGGCTGCAGAAACATTTATCTGTTCCCATTATGGTAGAATCCCCTATTGCTATTGCTGTTGCACTCTTCCACCCCTTCCCCCCATGCAGTTGAGCCACACATGGTGCCATGGTCTTGGCTCTTGCTGCATTCCCCGAGAAACCATTTCCCTCAGCAGTATTCAAAACAGAAAACCTGTTAGAGAGGGAGATGGACCCAGGGGGCTCCTGCACTACCTGCCTTGTGCTTTTACTCTGTCTGGCAATCACCCATTCCCTTTCTGCCTGTGCACTCTTTATTTGCGGTGTGACCACCTCACTGTACGTACTATCCATGAAGATTTCAGCCTTGCGGATGCTCCACAGTGACTCCAGGTGCTGCTCCAGCTCTGAAACACGGATTTTGAGTACCAAAACCGGAGACACTTCCTGTACACGTGGTCGCCCTGGACACTCGAAGTGTTCCTGACTCCCACAACACAGAGGAGGAGCATTTCAATTGGTCAAGCGGCCCTGCCATGACTTACCCTAAAATTGCTCCCTTTACTTTTACTCCCTCTAGTTTAGAGAATATTAAGGAAAGAATAAATGCTTACCAAGGCCGCTGCTCTACCAGAAAAGGTGGAAAATTAAAGAATCATCTCCTTCCCTCTTCAGTGAACTCCCTCTCTTGCCAACTCCAACTGAAGGACTCTAATATAGCCCAAAGCAGCACTCCAGTGCAGACAAAGGCAGCAGTGTAGATGGCTTGCTTTTATGCTGTCTGAATCTAGCTTCTGAAAAACTGTTTATGCCAGTTAACTAATTTACTAGCTGCAAGTAGAGCCTGCATAACCCTTGTTTTAAAACTGCACTAAAACTTGCCTTCTACCAACTCAAAGAGCAACTTTGAGTTAGTTGCTAAATTAAAGAAAGATTCGGAAAGATTAGATTTTAGATAGAAATTAAACCTTAAAAGTCCCTCTCTCACCAAACTCCAACTGAAGCATTCCAATGCAACCCAAAGTAGCACTCCAGTGGAATCCCATGGAAGTCCAGCTTCAATGCCCAAAGAATGCATAGACAGAACACCTAGCAGGGGTGAGCTAAGAAAACTTTAAGTTCTTGTTCAGAACAAGTTTGAAAGATCTTTTAAATTAGCATCAGTCAGAATTGCCATTTTAAAACACACCACGAACGCCCGAGACCGGCAGTCAGCACATGACCATGTGGTGGCCGAGCTCGCTTCGATTGGAAAATATATGTAATTTTAAAATAATTGGCAGCTAAAAAACCCAGCAAAAGCCAGGAATCGATGGTCTCATGACCTGAAAATATTTAGATACAGCAGAGAAGACTCATAAAGGTCAATCCAAGGAGATGTTGCTGAAAATTTTAAAACACAGAAATCACAAGTGCCACCAAAACCAACAAGTGCAGGTAAAGGGTACAGAAACCTCATTGAAAAGAAGGGTTAGACAATGCTATCTTGGATTTTCTAACAACATTTAAAACTATACGTGCTTTTAATTTTAAATGATCATGGATCAAAAATCTACCTTATCAGGACGGTTTGGACTCATCCAAGGCCCAGGCCAGTTACAAAATTGGGGACGATGGAAAAAGAGATTTCTTAGATTGCTGCATGATTGCTTCAGCTCTAGACGAAAAGACAGAAACTGAACAGGTTAAAACACTGCAGGTCCAATAGCTGATGATGTATTAGGTAGACAAGGAATAAATGAATTCTTAGCACTATTTGATGAAGTTTTAAAATCATTTAACATATATTTTAATTTGAGCAACAAGAACCTTGAAAGAGCAAACAAAGATATCCAACAGTCAGGAAAACCTGTTGACTCCTTCATTAATCAGCTGTACAGAATGGCTGAAAGCTATGACTACGGTGACCTGAAATCAGAGCTAATCAGTGACAGAATTGTTGTCAGAGTGGCAGACGACGCACTCTCAGACACGCTTCAAACTAAGGAACATCTGACCCTTGAAAAGGCCATTCAGATCATCAGGCAGTCTGAAATCCATTTACAGCACAGATCTATTTTAATGGGAGAAAGCAAGTCATGGTACAGAGCAACTCTCACTGCCCTCTAGTAAAACAGCAGAGGAGCAGGGACACTCCAGGCCAAGGGAAGCAAAACATAACAGACCACTGTGGAGCCAAGCAACCCCACAGGCATGATCAATGTCCATGGCTTGGCAGAGTGGTTTAATTGCAACCACATAGGACACTTCAGGAAGTTATGCAAAGCTAATACAACCAGACACACAGATGATCCCAAGCTGATTCACAAGGTTGAGGAAACACCACCATGCTTCTTAAGTGAGGTCAAAGATCAGGGATTTTCATTCTGAAATATGGACATTTTGGTTAATGGCCATCTCACGAACATTTAATCGGACAGAATAGCCAGTGTTATTGTCCCCTTGGACAAGGATCTGTGGCTGAAAGACCTCTGGCTACAAACGACAGACACACCACTCCAGGGGCCCAGAAGAATCTGACTTCCAGTCATAGGCTTGATTTTTGGAACCATTAAGGCATGGTGGTAAACAAGTCTTGTATGTCATCTGTAACCAGCCTTTTTCGCTTCTAAGCAGAGATGACCGTGTTGCCCTGAACCTTCTTAAAATGGCAGAAAACATCAAAATAACTTGTGTCATCAATAACACAGAACTGCAAGTTCCTGAGAGCCCAAACAGAAAAGATACTCTTGATTGCGACTTCAGCTCTGAATTGTCTTCACTCTTTGCAGAACAGTTTGTCCATTTACTTTGCAGGTGCCAGATGCTCCTCGTTGGTTAGACCAGCCAACCACTCAGATGATTATATCACACCTCAAGTGGAAGACAGCCAAGAGATGAAGCAGCAGCAAGAGGAGCTTCAGCCTCCAGCTCCGACATCTGTTAGTAAGATATCTCAAGGCACCATGACACAGATGCTGCAACCTCTGGCCATTACAACCAGCCAGATGATGCTGGAGCAGATAGCAGCCATCATCCAACCACAGCATACATTAGTGAGGCAAGGAAGCAAACCAATGAGAATGTCATTGCGCAGAAAGCTAAATGGCAAAGTAAGCCCGCTGATGAGTCACACACACACAACAGAAAGAGACACCTTCCATCCTAAGGTACATCATGTAGGACGAGAAACAGAATGGGCAGTATAGATGAACTGCGAGTTTGTTCTCTCCATAAATCATGGGATAAACCAATGAAGTTGATAACACCAGATGGGGAATTGAGAAGGAGCAGGTCAACTTCATAAGATGAAAAAAGAGAATTAAAGATCAACCAACCAAATGCCAGAATGACCACATTCAAAGCAACCTCCTATTCATCAAGGTTCACCAAGTACAGCAAAGTCTACCAATCCTCCAACTGTTATAAAGGCAAGGTCTGGAAGAATTATAAAGTCTCCAGACCTCCTGAACCTGTAGACACAGAGACTTGAGGAGGGGGAGAAGGGGTAATAGAAGGAATGTAAATATATTGGGCAAGCAGGCATGCATTATAAATACATTGGATAAAGACTGGGGGGAGGTGTAGTAAAAGGCTCTGGCTTCATGATGATATGACTGCAGCTGTCTTGAGTGGGAGTTCTGAAACAGAAGCCTTCAAAATCAAGATTGGAGTCAAGAAAGGATGTGATGGCCCATGTTCTATTTACAATCTACCTGACAGTTGTATTCAGCTCATCAAAGATCAGCTGCTATCCAGTGTGAGTATTAAAGACTGCCTAGGTGGAAAATTCTTTAACCTCGGTCACCTCCATGCCATGCGTATATATGATCTACAGTTTGTGGATGACTGCAGTGTCATTGCATACTCTGCACAAAATTTGCAAGCCAATCTCAAAATCTTCAATTTATTTCAAGGTTTCCTCCAACAATCCTCTAATAGATAGAGGAATTGTTGGGTTGCTCTGAACTCTAGAGGGCACATCCTGTGCTATATGGGAACTCCAGGACACTCCCAGAGTCCTTGATACCATCTGTGCAGGAAGTGCTGCAGCAGCTTGAGCTCTGGGTTTCGGAGCTTGAGCGTCACCGTGGTGCATCTGTGAGGTTGAGAGTTTTGTGGACAGCATGTTTATAGATGTGGTCATCTCAAGGGGAGAGAAGGGATGGAATGGATGACCATTAGACAGTCAAGAAGAAAGAGGCAGGTAGTACAGGTGTCCCCTGAGTGAGTCTCACTCTCCAACCAGTATCCGGTTCTGAATGCTGATGAAAAGGATGTTTCATTTGGGGAGCCAGGTCCATGGCACCATGGCTGGTTCAGCTGTACAGGGGGGCATCAAGAAGTCTGGAAGAGCAATAGTGATAGCAGATTTGATAGATAGGCATTTGTGCAGCCAAAGCCGTGAATCCAGGATGGCATGTTCTCTCCCTGCTACCAGAGTCAAGGATGTCTATCACTGAACAGCTGCAGAGCATACTGAGGGGGCAGGGTGAACTTTTTTCATTCGCTCATGGAATGTGGCTAGCATTTATTCCCCATACCTAACTGCCCTTGTCGGAGGGCATTTTGAGAGTCAAACGCATTGCTATGGGTCTGACCAGGTAAGGATGGCAGATTTCCTTTCCTAAAGGGCTTTAGGGAACTAGATGGGTTTTTAGGACAATCGGCAATGCTTTCATGGTCATTATCAGACTTTTAATTCCAGATTTTTATTGAATTTAAATTTCACCATCTGCTGTGGTGGGATTTGAACCCAGGTCACAGATCATTACCCTGGGTCTCTGGAATAGCAGTCCAGTGACGATACCACTATGCCACTGCCTCCCCAAATTCAGTGCATTTACAATACATTCCTATTTACCCAACATATTTACATTACTTCTTCTGCCAGCAGTCACACTCTACATTGGAACCAATGACACAGAAAGAGGGAATCCAAAACCTCCTGTTGACATATACATCATAAAAGAGTGGCAAAAGGAGGAGTGGGGCCAAATAGGGACTGAAAGGGGGATTTATGCTTAGAGGCAGGAGAAATGGTTGACATATTAAATGAATACTTTGCACCTGTCTTTACCAAGGAAGAAGATGCTATGCAAGTCATGGTGAAACAGGAGGTAATTCAGATACTGGAAGGGTCTAAAATTGATAAGGAGGAGGTTTTGGATAGATTTAAATTTACACTGTGCTTAAAGTTGATAAGACAACAGGACTGGATGAGATGCATCGAAGGATACTGAAGAGTGGACATTACGGAGGGGCTGGCTATAATTTTCTAACCTTCCTTAGACCCAGGGGACATGCCAGAGGACTGGATTATGGCAAATGCTGCACCTTTGTCCAAAAACAGGTATAAAGATAAGCTCAGTAACTAGAGGCCAAAGAGTTTAATCTGGAGAAGCTTTTAGAAATGATCATTTGGGGCAGAATTAATAGCTGCTTGAGCAATTGTGGATTAATTAATGAAAACTAGCACAGGTTTGTTAAGGGCAAATTATGTTTACCTAACTTCCTGGAGTTTTTTGATGGGATAACAGAGAGGGTTAATGAGGGCAACCCTGGTGATGTGGTGTATATGGACTTCCAAGAGGCATTTGATAAAGTGCCGCACAATTCACTTATGAACAAAGTTAGAGCTCATGGAATAAAAGGGAGAGTAGCAACATGGATACAAAATTGGCCAACTGACAGGAAACAGAATTGGTTACTGGATGTGTTTTGGACTGGAGGAAGGTTTATTCTAATCTATTATAAAGAATATGATAACTGGACACATAAAATAGTGGTATGACTGCACAAAGTCAACACGGACTTACGAAAGGGAAATCATGTTTGACAAAACTTTTGGAGTTTCTTGAGGATGTAACTAGCAGAATAGTTGAGGAGGAATCAGTGGATGCGGTGTTTTTGGATTTTCAGAAGGCTTTTGATAAGGTTCCACACAAGAGGTTAGCAAACAAAATTGCGGCACATGGGATTGGGGGTAATATACTGGCATGGATTGAAAGTTGGTTAAGGGGCAGAAAACAGAGAGCAGGGGACAAACAGGTCATTCTCAGGTTGACAGGCTGTGACTGATGGGGTACCACAAAGATCAGTGCTTGGACACCAGTTATTCACAGTCTGTATCAATGACTTGGATGTGGGGGCCAAATATATTATTTTCAGGTTTTCTGAAGACACAAAACTAGATGGGAATGTGAGTTGTGAGGAGGATGCAGAAAGGCTTCAAGGGGATTTAGACAGGCTATGTGAGTGGGCAAGAACATGGCAGATGGAATATAATGAGGAAAAATGCAAAGTTATCCACTTTGATAGGAAGACAGAGATGCAGGGTATTTCTAAAATGGTGAGAAATGCGAAGTGTCGATGTACAAAGGAATCCAGGTGTCCTTGTTTATGAGTCACTGAGAGCTAACATGCAGGTGCAGCAATCAACTAGGAAGGGAAATGGTACGTTGGCTTTTATTGAAAGAGGATTTGAGTACAAGAATAAATATGTCTTGCTGCAACTGTATAGAGTCTTGGTGAGACCGCAACTGAGCATTGTGTAAAGTTTTGATCTCCATATCTAAGGAAGGATATACTTGCCATAAATGGAGTGCAATGAATGTTCACCAGACTGATTTCTAGGATGATAAGATTGTCCTATGAGAAGAGATTGAGGAGACTGGGCCTTTATTCCCTAAGGTTCAGAAGAAGGAGTGGTGATCTCACTGAAACATACAAAATTCGTATGAGGCTCATTATAGATACAGGATGCTTCCCTGGCTGGGGAGGTCTAGAACCAGGGGACATGCTCCGAGAATAAGGGGTAGGCCATTTAGGGCTGAGATGAGGAGGAAATTGTTCTCTCATAGAGTGAATTCTCAACCCCAGAGGACTGTGGAAGTTCAATCATTGAGAATGTTCAAGAGAGAGGTCGATAGATCTCTACACAATAAAGACATTGAGGGATATGCGGATAGTGCAGAAAAATGGGGTTAAGGTACAGGATCAGCAATGATCTAGTTGAATGGCGGAGCAGGATCGAGGGGCCAAATGGCCTACTCCTGCTCCTATTTCCTATGTTCCTATTTATAGTGGAGTTCCACACAGATTGGTGTTAAGACCCCTACTCTTCCTGATATATAATAATGACTTGGGCCATGGGTATAATTTTAAAATTTGCAGACAATTCAAAACTTGGAAGTATTGTGAACTGTGAGGAGGATAGTGTAAAACTTCAAAAGGTCATAGACAGATTGATGAAATGGATGGACAAATGGGCAAGAGGAACCTGGTTGTATATGTGTATAAATCACTGACGGTGCAGAACAGGTTAAGAAACATACAGCATTCTAGGCTTCATTAATAAGTTATAGCGTATAAAAGCAAGGATGGTATGTTAAACTTGTATAGGGCATTGGATTGGCCTCCACTACACCATTGTGTCAGCTCTGAGTGGCAAATACCAATCATGTTGCTCCTGCACAGCAGCAGCGTGAAATAGCTCGCTTCACCTGTTGCTCCAATTTTTTGCAATACCTTGCCCTTCCAGGGTAATTTGAGGTAGACTGGGCACTTGTCAGGATGGAAAGTGACAGCCTTAGGCCCGTTCATTAGTTTGTGCGATATACAGCAGGGCAGCCATTATCCCTCAGGGTACATCAGGTGGTTTCTAGCTTTTTCTGCAATAAATCAGGATGTTGTGTGGCTTGGAGAGGAACTTGGAGAATTTGGCAACTTGGTGGTGTTCCTGTGTGCCTGCTGCCCTTGTACTTCTAGGTGTTAGAGTGTTTGGAAGTTGCTGATGAAGAAAGCTTTGTGTGAGTTAGGATTCAGGCTGTACAGTTTTGATAAGCTCAAGTTTATCTAGGGTGAAAGATTGTGCCAGCCAGGTGAGCATCGGGATAGTTAAGAATAGAGGTTACAAAGGCATGGATGAAGGTTTCTGCAGCAAATCAGCTGGGGAATGTTACAGAGATAAAGTAGGTGGTTTTAGTGATAAAGCAGATAATGATCAGAGGCTCATCTTAGGGTCAAATATAACACAAAAGTTAGCAATAATCTGGTTCAGTTCAGTTAGCTGCTAGCAGGCTCAAGGGTGAAATATGAGCAAATTTTGATATTTTAAATATGGACACATCTTAAGCAGTCCCTCAGGATCGAGGATGAGTTGCTTCTGTCGTATAGCATAGAAAGGGTTAAAGTAGCACTGGGTACAGTACCGCCCACAGTGTGATGCAAAAGAACGCATGACTGGAATCTAGAAGGCAGTCTTGTACAAGCATGGAGACAGTTCCTAGCTTAAACCTTTTGCTGTGTATATGTACATAGTTATGAGTAGTTAATAAACAGTTACTGTTAAACTATACAAGACTCATGAGACCTACCAAACAACACACTACATGTTACAACATGGTGGCAGCTATCAGAACAACCCAGGGCCCCACAGAAGCTGGGGAAGAAATTAAAAGCCTGGAAGATTGAAAAAGCAGCATTCTAACCTGAGAAAAAGCTCCAGAAGCAAAGGCACAGAAGGAGGTCACCAGAGAAAAGCTCCAAACACGATTGGAAGCAGAAGGTGGAAATAAAACTCCACACTGCAGTAGAAACATAGCAACATAGAAAATAGGAGCAGGAGTAGGTCATTTAGCCCTTCAAGCCTGCTCCACCATTCAATATGACCATGGCTGATCCTCTATCTAAATGTCGTACTCCTGCACTCTCCCCATGCCTTTGACACCCTTAGACTCCAGAAACCTATTTCCTTCTTAAATATATTCATTGAATTGGCCTCCACAGCCTTCTGTGGTAGAGAATTGCACAGATTCACCAACCTCTGAGTGAAGAGGTTTCTCCTCATCTCAGTCTTAAATGGTCTCCCCCTACAGTATCCTGAGACTGTGGCCCCTTGTTCTAGATCTCCCAGCCAGAAGAAGTATCATCCCCTACACCCATTCTGTCCAACCCTGTCAGAATTGTACATGTTTCAGCACAATCTCCTGTCATTCTTCTAAACTCCACTGAATACCGGCCTAGTCAGCCCAAGCTCTCCTCATATGACAATCCTACCACCTCAGGAATCAGTCTGGTGAACCTTCGTTGCACTCCCTCTATGACAAGCATATCCTTTCTTAGGTAAGGGGACCAAAAATGCACACAATACTCCAGGTCGGATCTCACCAAGGCCCTGTACAGTTGCAGTAAGACATCCTTGCTCCTGTACTCAAGTCCTCTTGCAATGAAGACCAACATACCATTTGCCTGCTTAACTGCTTGCTGCACCTGCATGCTTGCTTTCAGTGACTGGTGTACAAGGACACCCAGGTCAATTTATACGTTGTCTGTCCTAATGTATCACCATTTAATAATACTCTGCCATTCTGTTTTTCCTACCAAAGTGGATAACTTCACACTTATCCATGTTATACTGCATCTGCTATGTATTTGCCCACTCACTCAACATGTCTAAATCACCTTAAAGCCTTTTAACACCCTCCTCATCACTCACTTTCCCATCAAGTTTCATGCTGTCAGCAAACTTGGAAATCTTACATTTGGTTCCCTCACCCAAATCATTGAAATATATTGTGAATAGCTGGGGCCCAAGCACTGATCCTTGCGGTACACCACTAGTCACTGCCTGCCACTCCAAAACAGACCCATTTATTCCTACTCTGTTTCCGGTCTGCTAACCAGTTCTCAATCCATGCCAATATATTACCCCCAATTGCAGGTGCTTTAATTTTACACACTGGCATCTTATTTGGGACTTTGTCAAAATCTTTCTGAAAATCCAAATACACCATATCCGCTGGTTCTCCCTTACCTATTCTGCTAGTTACATCCTCAAAGAACTCCAGTAGGGTTCTCAAACCTGATTTCCCTTTCACAAATCCATATTGACTTTGTATAATCCTATTGATATTTTCTAAGTGTCCTTTTATCACACCCATTATAATAGACTCTAGCATTTTCCCTACGATTGAGGTTACACTAAGCGATCTGTAATTCTGTTTTCTCCCTCCTTTTTTAAATAGTGGGGTTACATTTGCCTCCCTGCAATCTTCCAGGACTGTTCCAGAATCTACAGAATTTTGGAAGATGACAACCAACACATCCACTATTTCCATGCCCACTTTCTTCTAGTACCCACTGTAGATGATCAGGCCCTGGGCATTTATTGGCTTCCATTTCCATTAATTTATCCAGCACTAGACCCTTGGTTCCCTAGTATTTCTGGGAAGTTATTTGTGTCTTCCTCCGTGAAGACAGAACTAAGGTGGTTGCTCAGTTACTCTGCCATTTCCTTGTTTTCTATTATAAATTCTCCCATTTCAGACTGTAAGGGACCTACATTTGTCTTCACTAATCTTTTTTCTTTTTGCATACTTATAGCAGCTTTAACAGTTGCTTTTATGTTCCTTGCGAGTCTACTCTCATACTCTATTTTTCCCCTCTTAATCAACCTCTTGGTCCTCTTTTGTTGAATTCTAAACTGCTCCCAATCCTCAGGCTTGCTAATTTTTCTATTACCTTTACATGACTCCTCTTTGGATCTAATGATATCCTTAATTTATTTTGTTAGCCACGGTTGGGACACTTTTCCTGTTGTGTTTTTGTGCCAGAAAGGAATATGTAACTGTAACAATGCATATATTTGTTCCTTAAATATTAGCCATTGTCTATCTGCTGTCATGCCTTTTAATAAAGTTCCCCAATCTATCTTAGCCAACTCATGCCTCATACCTTCATAGTTTTCTTTGTTAAGATTTAGGATCCTAGTTTCAGATCGGACTACTTCATTTTCCATGGTAATGAAGAATTCTACCATGGTCACTGTTCCCTAAAGGACCTTGCACAACAAGATTATTAATTAAAGTCTTCTCATTGCACAATACCAAATCTTGGATAGCCTGTTTCCTAGTTGGTTCTGCAACATACTGGTCCAAAAAACCATCTTGTACACAATCCAGGAATTCATCTGCCACATTATTATTGCTAATTTTGTCTGCCTAGTCTATATGTAGATTATTAAGTCACCCATGATTACTGCAGTATCCTTGTTACATGTATTTCTAAGTTCCTGCTTCATGCCGTCCCCTACCTTATCATTACTATTTGAAGGCCTACAGACAACTCCCACTAATGTTTTCTGCTCTTTGTTACTTCTTAGCTTCATCCAGGCTGATTCTACATCTATTTCTGAGCCAATATTCTTTCACACTGATGTCATCCTTAACTAACAACACCATACCACCTCCTTTTCCTTTTAGCCTGTCTTTCCTAAATATCGTGTACCTTTGGCTATTCAGTTCCTAGCCTTGGTCACCCTGCAACCAAGTCTCCATAATCATAATCACATCGTAGCTACATCTACTTGTGCTGTTAATTCATCTACCTTATTGCAAATGCTCTATACATTCAGATGCCTTTAGACTTGTCTTTTTAACATTTTAACATTTTTTTTAATACTATGGCCCTATTTGCTGCCAATCCTTGTTTCCTCTGCCTTCCTTTTTTTGCTTTCTACTTTTCTATTGTTCATTTCTATCTTTGTTTCCCTCTCTTGTGTCTCCTCACTCAGGTTCCCATCCCCCTGCCAATCTAGTTTAAACCCTCCCCCACAGTACTGGCAAATACCCCTGCGAGGATATTGGCCCCTGTCCTGCTGGGGTGCAACCTGCTTTCGCAGCTCCCATCTTCTCCAGAATCGGTCCCAATGCCCCAGGAATCTAAATACCTCCCTCATACACCATCTTTCCAGCCATGCATTCATCTGGTCTATTCTCCTATTCCTGATCTCATTAGCACGTGGCACTGGGAGTAATCCTGAGATTACTACCTTTGAGGTTCTACTTTTTAATTTATTTCCGAGAACCCTATCTTCTGCTTTCAGGACCTCATCCCACTTTTTACCTATGTCGTTAGTATGGATATGGACCACAACCTGGCTGTTCAGCCTTCCCCTTCAGAATATCCAGCAGCTACTTGGTAATATCCTTGACCCTGGCACCAGGGAGGCAACATACCATCCTGATGTCAGGAAAACCTGTTGACTCCTTCATTAATCAGCTGTACAGAATGGCTGAAAGCTATGACTACGGTGACCTGAAATCAGAGCTAATCAGTGACAGAATTGTTGTCAGAGTGGGAGATACACACTCTCAGACACGCTTCAAACTAAGGAACATCTGACCCTTGAAAAGGCCATTCAGATCATCAGGCAGTCTGAAATCCATTTACAGCACAGATCTATTTTAATGGGAGAAAGCAAGTCATGGTACAGAGCAACTCTCACTGCCCTCTAGTAAAACAGCAGAGGAGCAGGGACACTCCAGGCCAAGGGAAGCAAAACATAACAGACCACTGTGGAGCCAAGCAACCCCACAGGCATGATCAATGTCCATGGCTTGGCAGAGTGGTTTAATTGCAACCACATAGGACACTTCAGGAAGTTATGCAAAGCTAATACAACCAGACACACAGATGATCCCAAGCTGATTCACAAGGTTGAGGAAACACCACCATGCTTCTTAAGTGAGGTCAAAGATCAGGGATTTTCATTCTGAAATGTAGACATCTTGGTTAATGGCCATCTCACAAACTTTTAATTGGACAGAAGAGCCAGTGTTATTGTCCCCTTGGACAAGGATCTGTGGCTGAAAGACCTCTGGCTACAAACGTCAGACACACCACTCCAGGGGCCCAGAAGAATCTGACTTCCAGTCATAGGCTTGATTTTTGGAACCATTAAGGTATGGTGGTAAACAAGTCTTGAATATCATCTGTAACTAGCCTTTTTCGCTTCTAAGCAGAGATGACCGTATTGCCCTGAACCTTCTTAAAATGGCAGAAGACATCAAAATAACTCGTGTCATCAATAACACAGAACTGCAATTTCCTGAGAGCCCAAACAGAAAAGATACTCTTGAATGCGACTTCAGCTCTGAATTGTCTTCACTCTTTGCAGAACAATTTGTCCATTTTCTTTGCAGGTGCCAGATGCTCCTCGTTGGTTAGACCAGCCAACCACTCAGATAATTATATCACACCTCAAGTGGAAGACAGCCAAGAGATGAAGCAGCAGCAAGAGGAGCTTCAGCCTCCAGCTCCGACATCTGTTAGTAAGATATCTCAAGGCACCATGACACAGATGCTGCAACCTCTGGCCATTACAACCAGCCAGATGATGCTGGAGCAGATAGCAGCCATCATCCAACCACAGCATACATTAGTGAGGCAAGGAAGCAAACCAATGAGAATGTCATTGCGCAGAAAGCTAAATGGCAAAGTAAGCCCGCTGATGAGTCACACACACACAACAGAAAGAGACACCTTCCATCCTAAGGTACATCATGTAGGACGAGAAACAGAATGGGCAGTATAGATGAACTGCGAGTTTGTTCTCTCCATAAATCATGGGATAAACCAATGAAGTTGATAACACCAGATGGGGAATTGAGAAGGAGCAGGTCAACTTCATAAGATGAAAAAAGAGAATTAAAGATCAACCAACCAAATGCCAGAATGACCACATTCAAAGCAACCTCCTATTCATCAAGGTTCACCAAGTACAGCAAAGTCTACCAATCCTCCAACTGTTATAAAGGCAAGGTCTGGAAGAATTATAAAGTCTCCAGACCTCCTGAACCTGTAGACACAGAGACTTGAGGAGGGGGAGAAGGGGTAATAGAAGGAATGTAAATATGTTGGGTAAGCAGGCATGCATTATAAATACATTGGATAAAGACTGGGGGGAGGTGTAGTATAAATGTCGGGCTTCATGATGATATGACTGCAGCTGTCTTGAGTGGGAGACCTGAAACAGAAGCCTTCAAAATCAAGATTGGAGTCAAGAAAGGATGTGATAGCCCATGTTCTATTTACAATCTACCTGACAGTTGTATTCAGCTCATCAAAGATCAGCTGCTATCCAGTGTGAGTATTAAAGACTGCCTAGGTGGAAAATTCTTTAACCTCGGTCACCTCCATGCCATGCGTATATATGATCTACAGTTTGTGGATGACTGCAGTGTCATTGCATACTCTGCACAAAATTTGCAAGCCAATCTCAAAATCTTCAATTTATTTCAAGGTTTCCTCCAACAATCCTCTAATAGATAGAGGAATTGTTGGGTTGCTCTGAACTCTAGAGGGCACATCCTGTGCTATATGGGAACTCCAGGACACTCCCAGAGTCCTTGATACCATCTGTGCAGGAAGTGCTGCAGCAGCTTGAGCTCTGGGTTTCGGAGCTTGAGCGTCACCGTGGTGCATCTGTGAGGTTGAGAGTTTTGTGGACAGCATGTTTATAGATGTGGTCATCTCAAGGGGAGAGAAGGGATGGAATGGATGACCATTAGACAGTCAAGAAGAAAGAGGCAGGTAGTACAGGTGTCCCCTGAGTGAGTCTCACTCTCCAACCAGTATCCGGTTCTGAATGCTGATGAAAAGGATGTTTCATTTGGGGAGCCAGGTCCATGGCACCATGGCTGGTTCAGCTGTACAGGGGGGCATCAAGAAGTCTGGAAGAGCAATAGTGATAGCAGATTTGATAGATAGGCATTTGTGCAGCCAAAGCCGTGAATCCAGGATGGCATGTTCTCTCCCTGCTACCAGAGTCAAGGATGTCTATCACTGAACAGCTGCAGAGCATACTGAGGGGGCAGGGTGAACTTTTTTCATTCGCTCATGGAATGTGGCTAGCATTTATTCCCCATACCTAACTGCCCTTGTCGGAGGGCATTTTGAGAGTCAAACGCATTGCTATGGGTCTGACCAGGTAAGGATGGCAGATTTCCTTTCCTAAAGGGCTTTAGGGAACTAGATGGGTTTTTAGGACAATCGGCAATGCTTTCATGGTCATTATCAGACTTTTAATTCCAGATTTTTATTGAATTTAAATTTCACCATCTGCTGTGGTGGGATTTGAACCCAGGTCACAGAACATTACCCTGGGTCTCTGGAATAGCAGTCCAGTGACGATACCACTATGCCACTGCCTCCCCAAATTCAGTGCATTTACAATACATTCCTATTTACCCAACATATTTACATTACTTCTTCTGCCAGCAGTCACACTCTACATTGGAACCAATGACACAGAAAGAGGGAATCCAAAACCTCCTGTTGACATATACATCATAAAAGAGTGGCAAAAGGAGGAGTGGGGCCAAATAGGGACTGAAAGGGGGATTTATGCTTAGAGGCAGGAGAAATGGTTGACATATTAAATGAATACTTTGCACCTGTCTTTACCAAGGAAGAAGATGCTATGCAAGTCATGGTGAAACAGGAGGTAATTCAGATACTGGAAGGGTCTAAAATTGATAAGGAGGAGGTTTTGGATAGATTTAAATTTACACTGTACTTAAAGTTGATAAGACAACAGGACTGGATGAGATGCATCGAAGGATACTGAAGAGTGGACATTACGGAGGGGCTGGCTATAATTTTCTAACCTTCCTTAGACCCAGGGGACATGCCAGAGGACTGGATTATGGCAAATGCTGCACCTTTGTCCAAAAACAGGTATAAAGATAAGCTCAGTAACTAGAGGCCAGACAGTTTAATCTGGAGAAGCTTTTAGAAATGATCATTTGGGGCAGAATTAATAGCTGCTTGAGCAATTGTGGATTAATTAATGAAAACTAGCACAGGTTTGTTAAGGGCAAATTATGTTTACCTAACTTCCTGGAGTTTTTTGATGGGATAACAGAGAGGGTTAATGAGGGCAACCCTGGTGATGTGGACTTCCAAGAGGCATTTGATAAAGTGCCGCACAATTCATTTATGAACAAAGTTAGAGCTCATGGAATAAAAGGGAGAGTAGCAACATGGATACAAAATTGGCCAACTGAGGAAACAGAGTTGGTTAATGGACGTGTTTTGGACTGGAGGAAGGTTTATTCTAATCTATTATAAAGAATATGATAACTGGACACATAAAATAATGGTATGACTGCACAAAGTCAACACGGACTTACGAAAGGGAAATCATGTTTGACAAAACTTTTGGAGTTTCTTGAGGATGTAACTAGCAGAATAGTTGAGGAGGAATCAGTGGATGCGGTGTTTTTGGATTTTCAGAAGGCTTTTGATAAGGTTCCACACAAGAGGTTAGCAAACAAAATTGCGGCACATGGGATTGGGGGTAATATACTGGCATGGATTGAAAGTTGGTTAAGGGGCAGAAAACAGAGAGCAGGGGACAAACAGGTCATTCTCAGGTTGACAGGCTGTGACTGATGGGGTACCACAAAGATCAGTGCTTGGACACCAGTTATTCACAGTCTGTATCAATGATTTGGATGTGGGGTCCAAATATATTATTTTCAGGTTTTCTGAAGACACAAACCTAGATGGGAATGTGAGTTGTGAGGAGGATGCAGAAAGGCTTCAAGGGGATTTAGACAGGCTATGTGAGTGGGCAAGAACATGGCAGATGGAATATAATGAGGAAAAATGCAAAGTTATCCACTTTGATAGGAAAGCAGAGATGCAGGGTATTTCTAAAATGGTGAGAAATGGGAAGTGTCGATGTACAAAGGAATCCAGGTGTCCTTGTTCATGAGTCACTGAGAGCTTTTATTCCCTAAGGTTCAGAAGAAGGAGTGGTGATCTCACTGAAACATACAAAATTCTTACGGGGCTCAACATAGATGCACGATGTTTGCCCTGACTGGGGAGGTCTAGAACCAGGAGACATGCTCCGAGAATAAGGAGTAGGCCATTTAGGGCTGAGATGAGGAGGAATTTTTTCTCTCATAGGGTGAATTCTCAACCCCAGAGGGCTGTGGAAGCTCAATCATTGAATATGTTCAAGAGAGTGGTTGATAGATCTCTACACATTAAAGACTTTGAGGGATATGGAGATAGTGCAGAAAAATGGGGTTAAGGTAGAAGATCAGCAATGATCTAGTTGATTGGAACTGCAGGATCGAGGGGCCAAATGGCCTACTCCTGCTCCTAGTTCCTATGTTCCTATTTATAGTGGAGTTCCACATGAATTGGTGTTAACACCCCGCTCTTTCTGATATATATTAATGACTTGGGCCTTGGTGTACAGGATATAATTTTAAAATTTGCAGACAATTCAAAACTTGGAAGTATTGTGAACTGTGAGGAGGATATTGTGAAACTTCAAAAGGTCATAGACAGGTTGATGGAATGGGTGGACAAATGGGCAGAGGAACCTGGGTGTATATATGCATAAATCACTGATGGTGCAGGACAGGTTAAGAAACATACAGCATTCTAGGCTTTATTAATAAGTTATAATGTATAAAAGCAAGGAAGGTATGTTAAACTTGTATAGGGCATTGGATTTGCCTCTATTAAAGCATTGTGCCAGTTCTGAGTGGCACAGTCTAGGAAGGATGTGTAGGCATTGGAGAGAGTGCAGAAAAGATTCATGAGAATGTTTCCAGGGATGAGGAACTTCAGCTATGTAGAGAAGAGTGGAGAAGCTGGGACTGTTCTCCTTGAAGGAGAAAAGGTTGATTTGATAGAGGTGTTCAAAATTATGATGGCTCTGGAGAGAGTAGATAGGGAGAAACTGTTCCTATTAGCGGAAGTATCAAGAACAAGAGGATGAAGATTTAAGGTAATTTGCAAAAGAAGTAATAGCGACATCAGGAAAAACATTTTCATGCAGCAAATGGTTAGGATAACGAGTGCACTGCCTGAGAGTGTGGTGGAGACAGATTCAGTCAAGGCATTCAAGAGGGAATTGGATTATAATCCGAAAAAGAAGACTGTGCAGGGCTACAGGGGAGTGGCTTTGGTGAACTGCTCCTTCAGAGACCCAGCAGAGACACGACAGGCAGAATGGCCTCCTGTGCTGTAACCATTCTGTGAATTTTGCATACTTGGCCTGACCTTAAATGTTGCCAAAACAATACTTATATATCAACCACATCCAGACAGCCAAATATTCCACCTCCCACAATGTTGAAGGAGAGACTCTGGAAAATGTTGGGCACTTCCCATACCTTGGCAGCCACCTCTCTCAAAATGCATCATTGACGAGGAGGTCCAACACCAGATCAGGTGCACCAGCTCAGCCTCCTACAAGATTTAGCAGCAAGTATTTGATAACAAAAGCTCCTCAGGTCAGCAAAGTCCTACTGTATAGAGCAGTTGTTGTCATCACACTCCTGTACTGCAGTGAGACCTGGACCATGCATCAGTGACACATAAGAGTGCTAGAGAAATTTTATCAGCAATACCTCCGCCCCATTTTCCACATTCAAAGAGAGGACTGCTAGTGTCCTTCATGAAGCCAGTTCCATAAGCACTTAGACAAAACTCCTGCAAAATCAATTGCAATGAGCAGGACACTGCATCTGGATGGCAGAAAAGTGTCCACCAGGTCCTCTTTTCTCAACTCTCAATGGCCAATGTCCCATGGGAGGACAAAGAAACCATTTCAAAGGCATTCTGAAGTTCTTCTTGAAGAGCAACAGTATTGATATCAGGTTGGAAGTTGGCAAATGTTACTCTGAAAGGAGGGAGAGAGAAAACAATAAACTACAAGCCAGTTAGCCTAACATCAGTTGTCGGGAAAATGCTGGAATCTATTATTAATGCAGTGCTAACAATGCCCTTAGAAAAGTATAGTATGATTAAAACAAGTCAACATACTTTTACTAAAGGGAAAACCTGTTTAAAAAATTTATTAGAGTTTTTTGAGGATGTAATTAGTAATGTAGGTAAAGGGGAACCAGTAGATGCAGTATACCTAGATTTCCAAAAGGCATTTGATAAGGTGCCACACCAAAGATTAATAGGCAAGGTAAGTGTGCATGGAATTGGAGGTAATGTATTAGCATGGAAAGAGGATTGATTGACAGGCAGAAAGCAGAACATGGGTATAAATGGGACATTTTCAAATTAGCATCTAGTGAATAGTGGAGTACCACAAGGGTTAGTGCTGGGGCCTCAGTTATTTACAATCTATATTAATGACTTGGATGAAGAGACAGAGAGTAATGTATCTAATGATACAAAGCCAGACGGAAAGGTAAGCTATGGGGAGGACACAGAGAGGCTGCAAAGGGATATACACAGGTTATGAGAGTGGGCAACAAGATGGCAGAAGGAGTATAATGTAGGGAAATGTAAAACTGTTCACTTTGGTCAAAATAATAGAAAAGCTGTATATTTTTTAAAAGGTGAAAGACTTGTAAGTGTTAATGTTCAAAGAGACTTGAGTGTGCTCATAGAGGAACACAAAATGTTAGTATGCAGGTACAGCAAGCAATTAGGAAGACAAATGGCGTATTGGCCTTTATTGCAAGGAATTGGGGTACAGGAATAAAGAAGTCTTGCTGGAGTTATACAGGGTTTTGTTGACACCAAGTCTGGAATACAGTGTGCAGTTTTGGCCTCCACACTTAAGAAAAGATATATTTGCATTGGAGGCAGTGTAGCAAAGGTTCACTAAATTTGTCCCTGTGATGAAGGGGCTGTCCTGTGATAACAGGCTGAGTAAATCGGGTCCGTTTTCTCTGGAGTTTAGAAGAATGAGAGGCGATCTCTTTGAAATGTACAAGATTCTGAGGGGGCTTGATAGGGTAGATGCTGAGAGATTGTTTCCGCTGGTTGGAGAATCTTAAGCATGGGGCACAGTCTGAGGATAAGGATTAGGATTGATATGAGGGGAAACTACTTCACTCAAAGGCTTGTGAATCTTTGGAATTCTCTACCCCAAAGCGATGTGGATGCTCCGTTGATGAATATATTTAAGACTGCATTATATAGATTTTTGGTCTGTCAGGGAATCAAGGGATATGGGGAATGGGCAAGCAAGGGGAGTTGAAGCCCAAGATCAGCCATGATCTTATTGAATGGCAGAGCAGACACGAAGGGCCATGTGGTCTACTCGTGTCCCTATTTCTTGTGTTCATGTGACATTAATGACTGAGAGGAGCTGCTACCAATTATTCAAAATGGTGATGATGTGTCCATCAAGCTGCATCATGCTTTGAGTTATAATTCCTTAATGATGAGTCACAGCGACAGCAGAGAAGGAAAGAAAAGGAAGCAAATCCTGCACTCCGGATCCCACTGCCTCCTGAATTGACATCATTCTCAAATTGAGGGACTGCTGATGACATACTGCTCACCAACCATCCCTGTCCTTCCTGGCCTATAATGGTTCCAGTTCCCTCAAAATCTTAAATAACTCAATACTTAGCCTGTGTTTTTTATAGATATACTTCCACCTCCCCGTCCCTATCGCAGTAACCTCCTGCAGTCCTGCTACTCTCCCCAGAACATATAGTTGCTCCAGACCAGTCCTCTTTGTGCATTGCCACCTTCCCACACCCAATGTTGCAGGCTGCACTGTACTGGGAAATTCCACCCTGAAACCTCCCCTCATTTTGTCTCCCTACAACCCACCTCTGGCTATGCTTTACGCTGCACCTTCCAATACCTTCTCTGGCTAAGCATCCATTCTGTTTGATTGCATTTCTATAAAAGTGTCTTAAGGTTTTTTCCGACTTTGAAAGCAAACCTTAATGACAATTGTTGACCATTAATTCTTACTTTAACTGTTACTATATTGATCCATGGCTGAACCGTACTAGTTTGATCAATACTATTGAACAGACTCCAAATGTGTATTTGTTCTAAACTCCTAAGATCAAATGTATTGCAGTGTAGAAACGATTGACGATTTCATTGCAATTCATGTGGTACTTGCGTATTGCTGTAAGGTATCCGTCAGTTCATTTTTAAAAAAATGTTCATCAGCTACACAGATGCTACGGAATGTAAAAATTACAACAGTTTACGGTCTGCACACATCAGGTCCCAGCTGCAGGATGCAGTGGCTGAGCGGTGACTTGGGACAATGAGAGTTAAAGAGGAGTTCACTCCGGGGCTGAGTGACGCAGTGAGCTGGACCCAGTCTGCGCTCTCAGTTTCCTTCCTGTAACTGCACTGGCCACATCTCCAACCATGTGCACGGCCGAGGATGTGTTAAACTAACCATGCATCACAACAGCTCGGGCAACCTTACAGCCTCCGAAGCACCGTCCACTCCAAAGGCGATGGACGAGCTGATAGTCACCTCGGCTTTCGGCACCGTTTTGTCCTTCATGTATGTGACCGGCGTGGCAGGGAATGTCTACACTCTGGTGGTGATGTGCCACTCCATGAGATCCGCTGCATCCATGTATGTCTCCATAGTGAACCTGGCGCTGGCAGACTTGCTCTACCTCTCCACTATCCCTTTCATCGTTTGCACTTACTTTGTCAAGAACTGGTACTTTGGGGACATGGGCTGCCGGATCCTGCTCAGCCTCGACCTGCTGACCATGCATGCGAGCATCTTCACGCTGACCATCATGTGCACCGAGCGCTACATGGCCGTGGTGAAACCGCTGGACACGGTGAAACGATCCAAAGGTTACAGGAAGGCGACTGCCGGGGCGGTTTGGTTGGTCAGCTTGCTGCTGACCCTCCCTGTCATGAGTATGGTCAAGCTGCAGGAGACCATGAGGGAGAACGGCAGCATCAAACGGATGTGTGCCCCAACTTGGAGTCGAGAATCTTACACCATTTACCTGACTGTACTTTTCAGCACCAGTATCGTGGCGCCGGGGGTTATCATCGGCTATCTGTACACACAGTTAGCACGGACCTACCTGGAATCCCAGAGGAACACTCTAGCGAAGAGAGAGAATAAGAAGTCGTCCAAACAGCGAGTGGTCTTCATGATATTCAGCATTGTCGTTGTTTTCTGGGCGTGTTTCTTACCTTTCTGGCTTTGGCAGCTCATCCGCCTCTACTGCAAATCTTTAAATCTGACTCTAAGGACAATAACTTGCATCAACTATTTTATGACCTGCCTGACCTACAGTAATAGCTGCATTAACCCTTTCTTGTACACCCTGCTGACCAAAAACTACAAAGAGTATCTGAAAAATAGACACAGACATTTTCAAAGGTCAGGTTCCACGTCCTTTAAAAAGAACGCCAATCTACGGCCATCCATAAAATCCATCTCCTCCTGTAACCAGGACAGCAACTCTTCTGAATCAGTAGCCATGACTCATTTAAAAGGGTCGAAATGACAGAATTCATAATTACAGATGGAGATGTGCTCGGTTGTCCAGGTAAGTGGCCAGCTACAATTGAAGACCAGGCGCTGCTGCCTCGTCTTTTAAAGGTGAGCAGGAATGGAGCAATTTCAGGCACTAAATACAAAAGAAAAACCAGCTTTTAAGATGATTTTTCTAAGCATTTCTGTAGCTCATGTCGAAGGTCAAATGGGAGGTTCATAACTTGTATGTATGGGCTTGTGTTTTTTAATTAAAACTTGACAGATTAAAATATGATCAAATTAAAGTTAAGATGATTTTTTTTAACTGCAGCTAGTATAAAATCCCAGAACACTACATTGACTCTAGCAAAGAAACCTCTCTGTAACACATGTTTGTTAATACTTCTCTATTAGATTAAAACAATGGTAAATAATTCCCACACTGGCCATTTGCTTCTTAAAGCGAGTTCATCTTTTAAATTAAAGCAATCATCAAAAGTAAAAAGAACATTCCATGCTGTATGTATTTTTCTTTGAAATTGACTTTTACTGCACCTAATATCTCAGTGTGTTGTGCGATGCCCGTAAATAATCAAAATTCGGTATTAAAATGTCACATTTCCTGGGTCAAAGGAAAACATGCATCATTTGGAAAGTTTCAAAATCTTATCCTCCAAAGAAACCATAATTCAGCCAAAAACAAATGAGATTTGCATCTTGATTGCAAACTATGTTTTCATTTCTACTAATCTGTACTAATGTCCACCTATTTAAACAGTTGGAAGGGCTCATACATGGTTAGAGCTAAGGCAAATTTTGAGTAACTACACAGGAATGTCTGGAAGATTGTTTTGTACACATTTGATCTCCTTCACTATTTTTCTGCCTCAAATTATTACAATGTACCTTAGCTAAAGGCAAATTATAAGTGCCAGTAAACAATGTATTCTCCAAACATTTACTTCCATCACAGTTGAGAAATTTTGCTTTACAAGAATTTTCCATCATAATTCAATTTTAAAAATATTTCCACAAATAATCTGATTATAAAGATATGGAAGTCCTGTTTTTAAATTAGATGTAATTTTCTTTTCCATATTTCATCATGGGAACAAAATCTCCGAAATATTGGGTGAATCTTGTAAATGAGTGCTTTGTATAGGATTTGCCTGACATCCTCTTATGGGTCCCCTTAGTGGGTTATAACTTCCAATAAGAAACACTACAAAACGGTCACTACTATTGTAGTAAAACTTGCATGTTAAAATTCAGATGCACAATTCAACAAAAAATGTAATGGATATAACATGATCCATGCAGAATAATCCATGTAGAGTAATCCAATGTATCCTGTGTGCATGGGGAGGATGACTGCTTAAGTACCACATGTGTGATTTTGTGTGAACAAGGTATTTTGAAATTAAATCATACTGTTCAATTGAAAACTAACGTGCAGTTTTTGCAAAGAGGTACATTTCTGAACTATTGAATCACTGAGATGGTTCTATCTACTTCTTAGCATACATGCTGGCTTAAAAAATGTGCTTGTTTTTAAGTTTGTTTAAATTTATCTCTAACATTAAAAGAACAATAAAGTATACTAAAAAGCAACTTTTGCATATTATATTGCATTACCAGCTGAGGAAGAAATGTATTATTCCCAGTAAAAAAGGTCAAAGCTTCTAAGAGACAAATTGTCAAGTTCTGTTCCTAATCAAGGACAAACAATATAGACATATTCCTTTAAAGGAAAAGCTAATGGGTGCTAGGTGACAAAAGAAATATGAAATAAATACAAAATAAAACTGGAAAGGAAGGCTCATGACAAATATCAGGAGCAAGATTCAGTTAATAAGCAGGAAGGTTATAGAAAGCACAGGAGGGAATTGAAAAAGCTAATAAGGGAAGCAAAGAGAGGTTACAAGAAAAAGATTAGGAGTAAACATTAAATTGAGCCCAAAAACATGTTGTATCATATGAAGTAGTTAGGGGAAAAGTTGTTTCTATTAAAGACCCAAAGAGAAATTTTCATGTAGAGGCAGAAGACGTGGCTAAAGTATTACCTAAGTACTTTCCATCTGTCTTCATAAAGGAAGTGATGCAAAGATTATACTACAAGGAGAAAGAGTTATGGACAGGATAGTAATAGATAATGAAACAGGATTAGCTTTACTGTAAGTTCGTAAGCCACCTGGTCAAGATGAACTGCTTTCTAAGTTCTGAAAGAAGCAAAAATGGTGCGAATAGCAGAAGTGTTGGTCACAATCTTTCAATCCTCGTTGGAAACAAGAATCAAACTGGAAGATTGGAGGGTTGCTAATCACTATTCAAGAAAAGGGGAAGGGTTAAACCAGGAAACCACAAGACCTAAGCCTAATATCAGTAGTGAGGGAAGCTATTGGAAACCATTATCAGGGACAAAATAAATTTTGATTTGGGAAAACATGGGTTAATCAAGGAAAAGTAGCATGGATTTGTTCAAGGCAATATGTTTCTGATGAATATGATCGAATTATTTGATCAAGTTACAGAAGGTTGATCAAGGTAGGGTAATAGATATTGTAAATATGGACTTTCAAAAGCCATTTGACAAAGTGCCACGTGGGATGATTGTTAACAAGTTGGAAACCTATGGAATGTAGAGGAAAATGGCAGCATAGATGTGGAATTAGCGAGTATCAGGATGCAGAGGATGGTGGTGGGTGAATGTTTTCAGATTGGGAGGTATTTTTCAATGAATGAATGAATGATTTTTAGACTTGACAGTTGCTGCAGCATTCCTTGCTCTCTTGAATTTTTTCACAAACAACATAGATAGGTATTGGGAGCAGAATTATAAAGTTTGCAAATGATATAAAACTTGTCAACATCATAGATAGTGATTAACCTAATTGTAGACTTCAGGATGACAGGCAGAAAGATGAAATGGGCAGTAATATGACAGCTGGAGTTCAATGCAGAGAAGTGTAAAGGAATACATTTTGCAAGAACTACCATGGGAAGACAATATTCTATAAATTGTATGATTTTAAAAAATGCAGATGAGCAGAGAAACCTATACACAAGGGATAAACCATATATACAAACTATTAAAAGGTGGCAGGGTAGATGTATAAAAGTGGTTAAAATACCTATGGTTTACTTGCATTTATAAATAGAGACAGACCATAAAAACAACTAGATCATTCTAGAACAGTAATACAAACATGCGTATAAAAATACAAATTAGGAGCAGGAGTCGGCCATTCAATAAGATCATGGCTGATCTGATTGTGGCCTCAAATCCACATTCCCTACCTTTGACTCCCTTATTATTCAAGAATCTATGCCTTAAAATATTCAATGATCCTGCCTTCACCGCTCTCCGGGGAAGAGAGTTCCAAAGACTCACCACCCTCTGAGAAAAAGAAATTCTCCTTATCACCGTCTTAAATGGGGAACCCCTTATTTTGAAAGTGTGTCCCTGAGTTCTAGTCTCTCCCACAAGCAGAAACATCCTTTCAGCATCCACCCTGTCAAGTCTCCTCAGGATCTTATAAATTTCAGTAAGATCACCTCTCATTCTTCTGAACTCCAGTGAATAAAGGCTCAGCCTGTCCAACCTTTTCTCATGAGATAAGACTGCCACCACCCCCACCCCCCACCCCACACCATTACAGTTATCAGCTAGTGAACCTTTTCCGAACTGCTTCTAACACTTTTGTATCCTTTCCTAAGTAAGGAGACTAAAACCGTACATAGTACTCCAGATGTGGTCTCACCAATGTCCTGTACAACTGTCGCAAAACATCCCTACTTTTAAATTCCATTCCCCTTGCAATAAACAAAAATATTCAATTTGTCTTCCTACTCACTTGCTACACCTGCATACTAACCTTTCGTGATTCATGTACCAGGACACCCAGATCCCTCTGTACCTCAAAGTTCCGCAATTTCTATCCGTTTAGGTAGTATGCTGCTTTTCTGTTTTTCCTGCCAGAGTGGACAAATTAACATTTTCCCACATTATACTCCATCTGCCAAATTTTTGCCCAATTATTTAACCTATCAATATCCCTTGATATAGTGGTATATGGTGATATACGAACGTATGAACATGGAGCAGGAGTAGGCCATTCAGCCTCTCGAGCCTGCTTCGCCATTTAATAAGATCATGACTGATTTGATAGTAACCTCAAATTTGCATCCCACCTACCCCCAATAACCTATCACCCCCTATCTTAGCAAGAATCTATCCACCCCTGCTTTAAAAATATCAAAGATTCTGTTTCCACCACCTTTTCAGGAAGAGAGTTCCAAAGACTCACGACCCTTTGAGAGAAAAAATTTCGCCTCATCTGTTTTAAATGGATGACCCCTTATTTTTAAACAGTGACTTGTAGTTATAGATTCTCCCACAAGAGGAAACACCCTTTCCACATCCATCCTGTCAAAATTCCTCAGGATCTTTGTTGGTTCAATCAAATTGCCTCCTACTGCCCTAAACTCCAGTGAATACAAGCCTACCTTGGACAATTCTGTCCAACTTTTACTCAAAAGGTAACCCGCCCATTCCAGGTATTAAGTCTGGTAAACCTTCTCTGAACTGCTTCCAATGTATTTACATACTTCCTTAAATAAGGTGACTAATACTGTACACAGTACTCCAGATGTGATCTCACTAACGCTCTGTATAACTGAAGCATAACCTCACTACTTTTGTATTCAATTCCTCTCACAATAAATTATAACATTCTAATAGCTGTCCTACTTACTTGATTTACCTGCAAACTAGCCTTTTGTGATTCATTCGCTAAGACACCCATATCCCTCTGCATCTTAGAGCTCTGCAATCTCTCATTATTTAGATAATATATTTCTCTTTATTTCTTCCCACCATAATGGACAATTCTACGTTTTCCCACATTATACTTCAGTTACCAGATCTTTGCCCACTCACTTAACCTATCTATATATTTTTGTAGCCTCCTTATGTCCTCTTCACAACTTACTTTCCTACCTATCTTTGCGACATCAGCAAATTTGGCAACCATCCCATCCCTCAAGTCTTTCCCTCAAGCTGAATGTAAAATTCAATCATATTATGGTCACTATCTAGGGGCGCCTCACTATGAGGTTATTAATTAATCCCATCTCGTTGCACAATATCAGGTCTAGCAGCCTGCTGTCCTTTGCCCATCTGACTTTTCCAGTCTATATGTAAATTAAAATCTCCCATGATTATCACCGTACCTTTCTGACAAGCTCCCATTATTTCTTCCTTTATGCTCCATCCTACCATGTGGTTACTATTTGGGACCTGTACACAACTCCCACAAGAGACTTCTTGCCTTTATCATTTCTCATCTCTATCCAAACTGTTTTCACATACTGGTTTCCTGAACTTGGGTCATCCCTCCCTATTGTGTTAATACCATCATTAATTAACAGAGCCACCCCACTACCTTTTCCTCGCTCCTTGTTCTTCCTAAATGGCCTATGCCCTTTAATATTCAGGTCCCAATCCATGTCCTCCTTCAGCCATGTCTCTGCAATGGCTATCAAATCATAGTTATTTATTTCTATGTGCGCTCTCAGTTCATTTGTTTAGTTTCAAATGCTTCGTGTATTCAAATACAGAGCCTTTAGTTTTATCCTGTTATTCTTTTTATAACCTCTAGTCTCATCTGTTGATTTACTGTTAGATTTGTACTCTCTATCCCTTCTTGTCATGGTCTGTTTTTCATTTCCTGTAAAAATACCTTTCTTCTTTGCCTTGTCTCTACTCCTTGATTTACCACATCTTCCCAAATTTGTGCCCTTGCCCCCTCTCTACTTCCCTAGTTATGCGGCTCACAAAAACACCGGTCCCAGCACGGTTCAGGTATAGATGCTCCCAATGGTACAGATCCCACTTTCCCCAATATTGGTGCCCGTGTCCCCACGAACCTGAACCCACTTCTCCCACACCAGGCTTTGAGCCATGCATCCATCTCTCTAATCTGATTTCTCCAAGCCAATTTGCATGTGGCTCAGGTAATAATCCAGAGGTTATGACCTTTGAGGTTCTGCTTCTTAATTTGTTGC
Organism: Carcharodon carcharias; assembly: GCF_017639515.1. Taxonomy (NCBI): domain Eukaryota; kingdom Metazoa; phylum Chordata; class Chondrichthyes; order Lamniformes; family Lamnidae; genus Carcharodon; species Carcharodon carcharias. The sequence goes on along the minus strand of NC_054488.1, from coordinate 32,361,867 downwards.
CGGGCTCCTCGTCCTGACTATGCAGAACCTCCTTCTTTCTCCGACCTATGTCGTTAGTACCAACATGGGCCATGATGACTGGACCCTCCCCTCCCACTGCAAGTTCCTCTCCAGCCCTGGAGAGCTCAGGGTGTCCCAACCCTGACACCAGGCAGGCAACACAGCCTTCTGGACTCATGCTCCTTGCTACAGAGAACAGTGTCAATCCCTCTGACTATACTGTTCCCTACTACCACTACATTCCTTATAACTCCCCCTGCTTGAATGGCTTCCTGTACCACAGTGCCATGACCAGTCAGCTTATTCACCCTGCACCCCCACGCTCATCCAAAAACCTCAGACCTGTTGGACAGTTGCAAATCCAAGGCTCCTGTGCTCCTGCCCTCTGGGTCCCCTGACTGCCTCACTTGCAGTCACATGCTCCTGTCCTTGATCGTGGCCAAATCAAAAGACTCTATCCTAAGGGTTGTGACCGCCTACTGGAATAAAACGTCCAGGTAACTTTCCCCCTCCCCAATATGCTGCAGTGTCTGTAGCTCGGCCTCCAGCTTAGTAACTCAGAGCAGAAGTTCCCGCAGCCACAAACACTTACTGCAGACATGTTTGCACAGGATCACACTGGTATCCAGAAGCTCCCACATCCTGCAATTGCAGCACATCACCTGCCCTGCCATCTCCAATATGTGTTAATTAATTAATAATCACTAATTAATTATAATTATTAAAGCCTACCTCCCAATAGGTTTTGGCCCTGCCAGTAAACTTTACAATACTGATAAAACTATACAGCACTTACAATATTGATAAAACTAATAATGCCAATTATTGGGTTATCTGCTCCTTCTGCTGCACCAAATTGAAAATCAAATACTGGAGGCTGAAAAAGAGTAAAGGAGAAACAGCACCTCCTCCCCGCCCTTCACCAAATTCCCCACTCAGCACACTTTACTTCTTGCAATGAGCCTTACCAAAGGCATCTCTTTTTTGCCTATGCACCAAATTCTCATTTTAAACCAAATTTCCAAATATACTCACTTGAGCTCCTGTTGACTATGGAACCACCACTGATTGTTGTAAAGACACATCTGGTTCATTAATGTCCTTTAGGGAAGGAGATCTGCCATCCTTATCTGGTCTAGCCTAGATGGGACTCCACACCCACAGAAAAATGGTTATCTCTTGACTGCTGTCAAGGGCAATCAGGGATAGGCAACAAATGCTGGCCTTGCCATGACGCTCCCATGCCAAGAAAGAATAAAAAAAGTTATAATTCATTGGTTAGGCCTGCTTGCCTCAGCTGGAGCCTTGGTGACAGTTCTGGCACCACACTTCCAGAAAGATGTAATGGCCTTAGAAAGGGTAGAGAGGAGATTTAAAAGAAAAGACTTGCCTTTATAAAGCACTTCCATGACTTCAGGACATCCCAAAGTTCTTCACGGCACCTGAAGTGTACTCATTATTACAATGTAGGAAACACAGTGGTTATTTTGCACCTAGCGAGCTCCCACAAATGGCAATGGTAAAATGACTGGCTAACCTTTTTTTTGTAATATTGATTGATGGATAAATATTAGCCAGAATAACTCCACTGCACTTCTTCAGAATAGTGTCATGGAATCTTTTAATTAAATAGCGCCTCAGTTTAGCATACCTTCTGAAAGACAGCGCTTCCATAGTGCGGCACTCCCTCATTACTACACTGGAGTGTTAGCCTAAATTTATATGCTTAAGTCCTGGAGTCCTTGAACCCAAAACCTTCTGATGTAGAGGCATGTGTGCTATCAACAGAACCACAGCTGACAAAAGCAAAAAACTGCTGGAAATTCAAAACAAAAATAAAAATACCTGGAAAAACTCAGCAGGTCTGACAGCATCTGCGTAGAGGAACACAGTTAATGTTTCAAGTCTCTTCAACAGAACAGCTGACAAAGGTTTACAATACCAGGGATGAGGGGCTTCATTCTGAGAGGGGTTAATGAGAGGTTTTAATAAACTAGATAGAAAAACAAATCCTTCTGTTGACTGGGTGAATAACCACAGGTCATAGATTTTAAAAAACACTTGTGTTTATAAAGTTTCACGAGGACCTTAATAATTGGCAATAATTGCCAAAAGATTTAGAGGGGAGATGAGGGGAAATTATTTCAGTCAAAGTTGCCAGGATCTGGAACGATGTACTGGGAAATGTGGTGGAAGCCAATTCCATAAATAACTTTAAACCAGAGTTGGACAGGCACTTGAGGCTGAGAGACTTACAAATAAAAGTGGAATGTGGGACTAAGCATGACTGCGGTTTCAGAGTCAGCACGGGCATCCTGGCCCAAATGGCCGCCTGTAGTTTCTATGGGCAGAATTTTCCATTAATGAAACTAACTAAGCGCGGTGGAGGGCGGTTTTGGCTGGCTGGAATTGCGGGAACTCGAGCCCGATTCTGCACTTGGAGGGTCATTAATTAAGCAAAGGTCCGATTAGTCTAAATCGCCTAGCAGTTCGGGAATGGATTCATCTGCCCACCATCAGCTGGCAGGTCCGAAGGTTTGGGCACCATATTTAAAGGCCAGTCCAGCACTGTCTCCAGCCCACCAGAGATGTCTTGCAGCCAGAAGAAGGCCGAGAGCCTGAACAGGAAGGCAGCACCCCTCTTCACCCACCAGGCCCTCCAGGCTTTGATCAGAGGGGTGTAGGAACACAGGCAAGCACTCTATCCCAGGGATGGCCTCAGGAAGCATAGCAGCCTCACCTCTTTGGCCTGGGAAGCTGTCGTGGAGCAGGTCAATGCGGCTGGTAACTGCGCCCTAAGTGCCACCCAGTGCATGAAGAGGATGGATGATCTTATCCGTTCCACCAGGGTAAGTCATCCTTCAACTCCCTCCAATATCAAACTCTCATCATGGCATCATGCACTTAAATAGCTATTCTCTTCAGGGACCTCATGCAAGCATTAGGTGGGGTCACATATCAACACTCATGCTCTCACTGAGACTTTCACATCGCCACCATCCCATCTATCATGTTGCTCGCATTACATCCTCTGGCCCTTCTGGGGAGGACTCACCACACACAGGAGACATGCATCTCACCCAAACTACTGCTCCATCCCTTCTCATCACATCCCTTTCTTTCTCCTTTGTACAGGCTAAGCTGGCGCACAACAGGCACGAGAGAGCACAGACCAGGGAGGGACAGGCGACATCATTACCCTCAGTGAGTTTGAGGAGGCTGCAGCTGAGCTGGCTGGGGAGGACAGCGATCACTCCTGTGGGAAGGGGAAGATTGGCCTCTCCTAGCAACTTATTACGGATCACAGCTCCATCAACTCATCAAATCCTGACGTTCACAGTGAGTCACATGAAGTCTTATCTAGCTCATGCTCATGAACTGAAATTCTGTTTTCTAGGCAGCAGTAGATCAAGGTCCCTAAGGCAGTCCAGCACCAGTGCACACACCCAGGCTTCATCCGAAGAGGAAGCTTCAGAAGAACGGTCTTGGTGCACACATGCATCCTCTACCAGTTCGACAAACACGTCATTGGGGCACAGCTGTAGGTGAGGCTCAGGCTCCCTTTCTGGAAACACCTCACTGGCCATCCTCGCAGCAGTCAGAGGCAGGGATAGCCCAGGTCTCCGGCACTCGGAGGGCTGCTGGAGACCAGCCACCCACTCAGTCCGAGTCAGATGATGAGCCTCTGGAAGTGGCCGCCAACTCAATGCTGGAGATGCAATAACAGGCGGTGGAACATCAGGCAGAGATTTGACAGTCACTTAGCAGACTAGAGTGAACAATGGAGGAGTCCTTCGGCGTTCTGTCTGATGTCGTAGGTCTGACATGCGAGCGCCTCAAGGTCACCATGGGAAGGCTGGCGGTCACCATGGAGACCTTAATCGAGCAGGTCTTGCCAGATTTGCGCTCGGCCTTGCATTCCATGGTCACACACCCTGGTGAGCAGCGCTATCAAGATATAGGCAACATGAGGATGAGGCACCTTGACCTCCTTCCGGGTGCACCATCTGCTGCAGGAGTCAGGGTGGGGACCTCGGGCACCCACAGGGAGGATGAGACACCCCGGGGCTTCCTCTCAGGACACACCAAGGGTGTGCAGCCGGTCACAGCCTGTTCTGCCAGTGACCTCACCCATTCCAGCTTCTCAGGCCACCGAGGGCACTTCTGCCCCTGAGCAGATGACCCTTATCAGGCAGGGCCCTCCAGGCCTCAGGCCACCAGAGCACTTCCGGCATGGTCATCACAGACATCAGGATATAGCAGTCAGCAGGCTGCCTCCACCTCTGCTGCAGATGTCGGGGCTGCACCCAAGTGTTATGGTAGAGTTAGGAAAGTTAAGTAAAACTGATGTCACTTCTGCATCATGGGTGTGCTATACATGTAAAGAAATTGCACTTTTAATACATTTGATGGTTATGAAGGTGTTGTGATTTTGTACTTTGGAACCCTCTTAATTCAAGGTTTAGTCTTCGCCCCACTCAGTGAGACTGTCCCACTGTGAGATTCACATTCCTGTGATATCAACCTCAGTGCTGGGGAAGGAAACAGTTAATTCACAAGGAGTTCAGTTGCTAATTACCAGTTAACAACCGAAATACCCATTGGATGTATAAAAGGGATAACAGTTGAACTAGTATTCGCACCCTTGTGTGATGTCAGGGAAATGTGTCTAAATCTTTATTTGACGTGTGTGACGTAAGTGTTTCTGACCCTTCTTCCTCAAAGAATACTATTGAGCGAGGGAAGCTCATCAGTATTGATATTCAAACAGCATTTGTGTCTCCTCAGTGCTAGTGGCAGACGAAAAGACTTGCATAGGAGGAGGAGATCCCTAGGCATGTCCACATCTCAGTCACAGCAGTGTTTGCATCATTAGATGGCGGCTAAGGCTTCAAGTCTTCCCTTCCATCACTCTTGTTTCTAAGTGAACTCTCAGTTCCCAGAGTGAGCTCGCTCACAGGACCCCACGACCAAAGCAAAGATCATGGCCTCTGGTGATTCATGAGGCCAGAATGCGCAAGTGTGAATGCGGGACTCATTCTCATTGCAAGTGGGTGGATATCCCGAGTTGAAAGTAAATGGCAGCAGAGGGCTAGCAGAGGTGTGGCCATAGTCCTTCACTTAACTTTACTCTTTCCAGACCTGTCAGCAATTAACATACCACGGGCATGTCTCCCAAATCTTCCTTCCTCCATGGCATGATCGCGCTCATACTGACCTGGGCCTCTGGATCTTCGTCCTCTGATGAGCTCTCGTCCTCCCCCAGGTCATCCTTTGGCAGGGGGCCACTTCTTTGCATTGCCAGATTGTGAAGAGCGCAGCACACTGAGATGATGTGGGAAACTGTCGGGGGTGTATTGGAGTGAACCACTTGAGTGGTCCAAGCATCTGGAGTCCATCTTCAGAAGCCCTATGGTTTCTCTATAAGGGAGCATATGGAGCTGTGAGCACCGTTGTACCTCTCCTTGGAACTACTCTGAGGGCTACGCACTGGTGTCATCAGCCAGTGTTTCATTAGGTACCCCTTCTCCCCAAGCAGTCATTCCTGCACACGTAGTGGCCCCTCGAAAATCTCAGGCACCTAGGAGTGACTCAGGATGTAGGAGTCATGGAAACTCCCAGGGTACCGTGCACATATGTGCAGTATGTGCTTCCGGTGATCACACACCAGTTGTACGTTGATGAAATGATAGCCCTTGTGGTTTATAAACATTAGGACCTGCTGCCATGGAGCCCATATAGCCACATGGGTGCAGCCAATGGCATCCTGCACTCTTGGGAAGCCTGAGATGGTGGTGAAGCTGGTGAATCTCGCAGCCTGGCTATCCTCGTCTAGCGCAAACTTGACATAATGATGGGCCTTCCTATAAAGGGCATCGGTGACCTATAAGCATCAATGTGTTGTGAACTGAGAGATGCTGCACAGGTTCCCTGTTGATCCTTGGAAAGAACCAGAGGCCAAGAAATTGAGTGCTGTGGCCACCTTCAAAGCCACTGGCAGGGGATACCCTCCAACTCCACGTGGCATCAGGTCTTCATGAAGAATGTGGCATATATGATGTACCAGAACTCAGATCAAGAGCAGACATGCACAGCATTGCTTCTCGCTCAGTGGTAAATAGGAGACTCTTGGACGATAAACCCTAGGTCTGGCGAGTCGCCCTGTTGTCTGGGTCTCTCATCTGACCCTCCTGTTCATGCTGTGGCTCCGCTTGACCATGTCTCTCCTACTGGAGCTGTGCACGGAGTCGCCTCTCCCTCCTTCACTTCCTCCATTGCATTAGGACCCTGACAAAGGCAGCATTGAGCCTTGGATCCATATGTGTTTTTGCCTTCTGTCTGAAAGGAAACATTGAAGACATTAATGATTCAAAGGGCAAGAAAGTGAAGCTCAGAAGATGACACATTTGGAAACTGTAAGGGTCCGTAGTTTTTCCTGACTTACTTGCATGGTGGCTAATGCCGCCTTGTCCCTGACACATTGGCACACACACCAAGGTGACCAAGATGGCATTGCAGATATGTAACATCTTGAGACGTGCATGAGATGCTAAAGTTTAATTGAGATGAGTGACCCAATCTAGTTCTGTACTCCAATCTCTGATGTGGCATATTAATGACCAATCAGTTGCTCATGGTTAATGAGTGGATGCCCTATGGCCCGTTAAGAGTGTCCAATCTAGTGGCCTTTATTGATGGAATTCCATATATGACACAGCTGTGCCTTCTTCACTGTTGCCTGCATTCCCAAATTCTACAATCCTATGTGTTACTTTTGAGATGCAGTGACTGTGATGTGAAGCCACTGAGTTCTGAGTTGCCCTTTAACAGTGCAAATGAAGCCACTGGCTTTCAATGGCTTTTATCACAAGGGGGTCTTCCTCTTTTCTTTCTAAGCAGACTCCTGTGGCAACAAGAAGTTAGAGGGTGACCCCAGAAAGGGCCCCATCATGTTGTCCCTTCACCCTCACTGCCATTCCACAGCCTTCCCTCCTGGTTGCCCCCCTCATGTTTGTCAACCCCACCCTTGCCTCACAATCCACCCCCGGTTGAAGTGTTTGTGAAAGTGGAGGCCTGCATGAGTAACACGGTACAGCAGTGTTCCTCAGGACAATGTAAGCAAAGAGCAGCCCAGCAGAATGGCGACAAGACAGGCGTAGCACTATGGCAGGTAATCTATGTATTTTCCACTCACCTCAAAGCTTCCAGCAAACTGAGGTCCAACTTGTGCACACTGCACCCTCCCTACCACCCCAACCCTCCCTTTTCAAATGAGTTTGAGGCTGACATAATTTTCCACTGGCAAGATTGGAAGGCCTGACAGCGAGCAGCTGTTTTAATGAGCAGTCATGACATGATAATGAATGCAAATGGTCTTCACGCCATTTGTCAGTGGGATAACTGACCCATCATAAACTCACCATGAGGGGAATTGCAAGCTGGCACATTTCCGACTTTTTGCCTGCTGCTGGATTCTCTCTGAAAATCCGACCCTACGGTTTCTAATATGAGGGACAGTCACTTATTTGAACTAAGCATGTGAAAGACACAGAGAAAACAACTGAAGCAAAACACATTTTCAAGGGCTCCTTGTGTACATGAACCCCCAGAAGCCAAGGAGAGCATAGGCAGTTTGCTCATGACCATTTGGTTTTATACAAACAATCAAATATGACTCTATTCTGTCTATAATTCAAAAAAACTTGATACATCACAAACGTAGCTTGAGAAATAGCACAACTTTTCACACTTGTGTATTTTGTTTATCCATGAAACTGATTTGAATAGTCAGATTAAAATTAATTGTAGTTTTTAAATTTAAAGTAATTTTATAGTAGGAAGGTAACCTGACACATAGCAATGTAGATATGTCCAAATAGCTTCTCCTGCCATTTAGCACAATATTTCAATTGCACAAATTATTACCTAATTCAGATACAGAACACTAGGCCATTTACATGAAGAATTCTGAATGCTTGTGTATGATAATGTTTATATTTTTTATTGCCATGTTTGTAGTGTATTGTAGGTGAGGGTGTAATTCAGTGTGTTGCAAATGAAGATGTGATTCAGGATCTTACAATGCCTGAATCTGTCCGATGATGGAATCTGGTATCTGTGGTGGGAAGCTGACAAAGAAAATTCTCTCCTTGTGTCGAGGGAGTGAGTACAGAAGCAAAGTCATGCAGACAAAAACAACTTGCATTTATATATAAAATAAACACATCGTGCTGCAAATGCTTAGCAGGTCTGCAGCATCTGTAGAGAGAAAAACAGGGTTAATGTTTCAAGTCAAATATGATTCTTTTTCAGAAGAGTTCTTCTTCAGTGTCTTGAAGAAGAGTCATATTCGGCTCAAAATGTTGACTCTGTTTTTCTCTGCCACAACGTTTTGAGCACTTACTGTGTTATTTCAGATTTCCAGCATCAGCAGTATCTTGCTTTTATTGCATTTATCTCCCATTTTTAGCATAGTAAAATGTTTCAAGGAACTTCATAGGAATGATAACAGAATTTGATACCAAGAGATATGGCAGATATCAAACAGCTAGGTTTCAAAGGAGCATCTTAATAGGAGGAGAGTAAGTTTATGAATTCCAGAGGTTGGGGCCTTGATGGTTAAAGACACAACCAGTGGTGCAGCAATGTAAATCAGGGATTCACAAAAGACCAGCACTGGAGGAGTCTGAGATCTCTGAATGTTGTAGAGCTGGAGGAAGTTAGAAATAAGAATGCAAGATTATGCAGGGATTTGAAAACAAGGATGAAAATTTAGGAGGTCTCAGTGAGTAGCACCACTGCCTCTGCACCACATGTTCCAGGTTCAAGTCCCACTCCAGTACTTGATGGCCAAGGAAGAAATGCTTATGATGCAGTTCAAACAGATTTATAATCAGCCTACTAAACTTTGCAACACTTCCACCATATTCCGGAAAGGGAAAAAGAAGTGTGTGAGGATGCGAAACATTAAGAGATTTACTATCATGATGTTGCTGGACCAGGAGTTGATGTAACTCAGACAGCACAAGGGTGATGCATGAATGGCATATGGTGAGTTAGGATATAGGCAGTAGAGTTTTACATTAACTTAAGTTTACTGAGGGTGCAGGCAGAATGTTGAACTTAAATGAGGATGGTCTGCAGTGCTCTTCTCCACTATAACACTGTAGCTGGGTTGTCAGACTGAATGGGGCAAAATGTTGGTACAATTAAGTCAGACATTCATACTTATATTAGGAAAGCCAGTTTCTCAGTGCAGAAATCTAGAAAAACTGTAAAGGACACCAATAACAAAGCCTGATGCATCATTTTTAGTACCTTCTTATACCCTGGCAAAGTCTGAACTCAAGGTCAAACTTCCAAATATAGAACTGACCATCAGCTGTTGAAGCAGTCTTGCTGAACTATGCACCAAGCTAAAGAAAACCTGACATTATCAATAACTATCAGGCTTAAGTTAGGAGAAACATCTGTACTTCCAACAATTGCCATCAGAAACATGAGCTCGAGCTGCAAGGCTTGAAACTTTACTTTGATTTTGTTACTGAAGGTGCTGAGTTCTCTCACTATCCTTCCTTCGAAGGATGCTAGTTAGATATGCTGTGATTGAGTAGCCCATGTTTGTGGCTTATTTGAATATTTCTAACATTGCTAACCATTTGATCCATTTCTCTCATGTTACTGAATTCTTGGCTTTTCCCATCTAAACAAAAAGGTCAGATTTATGAACCATCACCAACTCTGCAGTCATATTATTCATAATGGGAAATGCAAAACTAAAGTCAGTAGCATTCTCATTCCAGTTTAAAGCAAATCACATGGAGCCATTCTGTTTTTTTTCCACAGGATACGACTATCACCCCAGCATTTGTTGCACATCTCTATTTGCCCTCGAAAAGGTAGTCTTGAGGCACCTTTTTGAACCGCTGCCAACAAAACCCAGCAACAGTGATAAATATCCAAGTCAGGATGGTTTGTGACTTGGAGGGCAACTTGCAGTTGATGGTGTTCCCATGTGTCTAATGCCCTTATCCTTAAATATGATATAGGTTTGGAAGTTGCTGTCAAAACAGACTTGACAACTTGCTTCAATCCATCTTATAGATGGTACACAAAATTGCCATTGAGTGTCAGTGGTGGAGGGAGTGAATGTTTAAGGTGGTGGATGAGCCGCTTTGTCCTGGATAATGTTGACCTTCTTGGAACTGCATTCCATCGCACTCCTGATTAGTCTCTTGTAGATGGTAGACAGGCTTTGGGGTGAGTTATTCCCTCGGATTTCCTAGCCTCTGATCTGCTCTTTCTGGTTAATGGTAACTCCCAGGATGTTGCTGATGGTGGGGGATTCAGCAATGGCAATGCTATTGAAGTGTTAAGGGAAGATGATTAGACTATCTCTCCTTGGAGATGGTCATTGCCTGGCACTTTTGTGGCATGAATGTTACTTTCCACATATTTGTGCCAGCCTGAATGTTGTCCTAGTCTTGCTATCTATGGATGTGGACTGCTTCAATATCTGAAGAGCTGTGATTATTGTGCAATCATCAGTGAACATTTCCACCTCTGACCTTACGATGAAGGGAAGGTCGTTGATATAGCAGCTGAAATGGCTGGGCCCAGGCCACCACCCTGAGGAACTCCTGCAGCAATGTACTAGGGCTGAGCTGATTGCCCACCAACAATCACGACGTTCTTCCTTTGTGCTAGATATGACTCCAACCAGTGGAGAGTTTTCTCCCTGATTTCCATTGACTTCAAATTACAAGGGCTCTTTGATGCTACATTTAGCCAAATGTTGTTTTGATGTCAAGGGCTGTCATACTCGCTCTCAATATGAAAGCCATATGTTCATAAGCAGCTTATTATTTCTGGTTTGAAACAAAATTAAAGACAAAATATTAAATATTAATTTTTCAAACCTGTAACTAGCAGGTTTCCCATGACCCTTCATTGTAGGTCAGATTCTCCATATGACACACCAATAGTTGTTCTGTTACTACAAGGGCACTGGTATAATTGGTCACTTTAGGGGCCCAAGATGAATTTGCTGTGCCTCATCAGGCTAATTAAAGGTCAACTGTTCTTAACATATCCTCAGGTCAATTAAATTAACACTCCTATCCAACTTATAGCTTGATCCATTTCAGAGAGATTTTTATTGGTGTGGACAATTGGCTCTCTTTAATACTTTTTCTTTTGAAAACATGGTGTAAAGATATTTTGTAGTAGGCTTGAAGTATCAATGTCTCTTCAAAAAACTAAATTTCAAAGTAAAAGGTCCAAACTCAAAGTTATTTGTTTATATCTTTTCCTTCCACAGCATTTGCAATTTCCTCTTCACAAGAGCTCTAGAGAATGTTTATGACCCAAGTGTCCAGCTAACTATAGTATTCCTTCAATTAACATAATAACATAAGAAATAGGAATGGGAGTAGTCCATTCGGCCCCTCGAGCCTGCCCCGCCATTCAATAAGATCATGGCTGATCTTCTTCTGTTTTGATTTCCATATTCCAATCTAACCCTGATAACCATTGATTTCCTTACCTAACAAGAATCTATCTACCTCTGCCTTAAAAATATTCAGTGACCCTGCCTCCACTGCCTTCTAAGGCAGAGAGTTCCAAAGTCACACAACCCTCTGAGAGAAAAAAATTTCTCCTCATCTCTGTCTAAAAGGATGACCCTAATTTTAAAACAGTGCCCCCTAGTTCTGGACTCACCCACAAGAGGAAACATCCTTTCAATGTCCACCTTGTCAAGGCTGTTTAGGATCTTGTATACTTCAATCAAATCACCCCTCAATCTTCTAAACGCCAGTGGAAATAAGCCGGTCTGACTAACCTTTCCTTATAAGACAACCCAGTCATAACAGGTATCAATCTAGTAAACCTCCTTTGAACCACCTCCGATGTATATACTTCCTTCCTTAAATAAGGAGACCAAAACTGCACACAGTATTCAAGGTACAGTCTCACCAATGCCCGGTATAATTGAAGCATGACATCCTTACTTTTGAAGCATGACATCCTTACTTTTGTGTTCAATCCCTCTCGTAATGAAGGATAGCATTCCATTAGCTTCTTAATTACTTGCTGTACCTGCATACTAACCTTTTGTGACTCATGTACTAGAACACCTAGGCCAGGATTTTTCAGTCGGCACAAGGGGGCAGGCCCAACACGCCAGGGCATAAAATAACACGCGATGACATCAGGCATGTGTCCCAACGTCATCGTGCTGTCTCGCAATGTTTTGTTTGGTGGGCATGCGCTGGAGTCAGCTGCGCACCAGCCAATAATTTATAGGCCCATTAAGGCCATTAATGTCAAGTTAATGCTGCCCGTCCAACCTTTTCGCGGGCAGGCGAAAAGGCCAAGCGGCCTTTACATTTTTTAGGAAACCTCATCCACAAACAGAATGAGGTTTCCTAAAGCTTTTATGAATTAAATAAAAAGTTTTCCTGAAAAATAAAAACATGTCCCGTCTCTTGTGACACAGTCACATGAGGGGGCATGTTTTATAAAATTTTTATTGATTTTATTTATTATTTTCAAAACTGCTTCAATCTCCCCAAGGCAGCTCCATGCCTCAGGGAGATTGAAGCGCTCTTTTTCACACCTGTGTGAAAGAGCGCTGGCCCCCACTCTCCCTCCTCCCCCGCCTGCACAGATGGCGCTGAGCGCTACTGCTCACATATTACGCTGGACGGGCCTTAATTGGCCAGCCCACATAAAACGACGGTGCGGAGCTGATCGCAGGCAGCAGTTGGCTCTGCGACCACCCCCACTGAGCCTACCCGATGCAGGTAAAATTCAGGCCCGAGATCTCTTTGCACCTCAGAATTATGCAGTCGTTCTCCATTTAATTAATACTCTGCTTTTTTGTTCTTCCTGCCAAAGTGAACAACTTCACATTTTCCCACATTAAACTCCATTTGCCAGATCTTTGCCCACTCACTCAACTTATCTATATCCAACTGCAACCTCTTCATGTCTTCTTCACAACATACTTTCCTACCTATCTTTGTGTCATCTGCAAATTTAGTTACCATGTCTTCACTCCCCTCATCTAAGTCATTGATGTAAATCGTAAAAAGTTGAGGCCCCAGCACAGACCCCTGTGGGACTCCACTCGTCACATCTTGCCAATCCGAAAAAGATCCATTTATGCATACTGTCTGCTTTCTGCCAGCCAGCCAATCTTCTATCCATGCTAATATGTTACCCACTATATCATGCACCTGTATTTTCCATAATAACCTTTGATGTGGCACCTTATCGAATGCCTTCTGGAAATCTAAGTACAGTATGTCTACAGGCTCCCCTTTATCCACTGCGTATGTTACTCCCTCAAAAAACTCCAATAAATTGGTTAAATATGATTTTCCTTTCACACAACCATACTGACTCTTTCTGAGTGCCCAGCTATAACCTCCTTAATGATCGATTCTAACAACTTCCCCATGACAGACGTCAAGCTATGACCTAAGTTTCCTATTTTCGGTCTCCCTCCTTTCTTGAATAGAGGGGTTATATTTGCTACTTTCCAGACTGATGGAACCTTTTGTTTTGTTTTAAAAGTATTTAAATCATCCTGCTATCTGTTATCATGATTATGCCTTTTAAATTCAAGCAGAAGTAAATCATTGATTAAGTCAGGATTAGATCACAAGACAGCATCTTGGGACCAAATTTTTAGCTCGGTGAACGAGTGCGCACCTGACACCTCCGACCGAGAAATGAAGCGCGTGGACTTTGGCCCAGCGTGCTGATGTCAACGTGCATCCTCACGATATTTTGTTAGGCGGGCGTGTGATGAAGACAGAGGTGTGCCCGCCATTAATTAACTGGCCAGTTAGGGCCCTTGAGACACCAATTGTCCTAGAGTTTATGTGGCCCGTGCGATTTTCAGGCTGCCACATGGGCTAAACGGGCAGGCCATATTTCCAAAAACCTCATCCAGGATAAGAGGGGTGAATGCATTTGTTGATGTGAGTAGTTTCTTCTTTAGCTTATAAATTGCTGCTGCTTGCTTGTATGAACAGGGCATCTTCATTTCACTTCAGAGCTGCTTTCACAGAAATAAGAGGCTTCAGTTCAGGACTCAGTGTAGTTTTCCAGGCCCCGGGAGGATTCATACCACTTGGGGTCTTCCAGGTATCAGACAGCCTTCCCTTACCCTGGAAATGGGGTTGTGGTCTCCGCTGGAGGCACCACTTCTGAGGAGGAAGAGAGGGCCAGAAGGGGGAAGAGTCCAGTGTCCCTATTCAGCCTCCAGGGGAGCGACCTGTGGGAGGAGAGGCACAAGGGGCACAGGGCCAACAGGAAGTCCAAGACAGAAGGGGCAACAGAAGATGCCACTGTCCTGCTGCCAGGGTTTACAGGCAGCAATGCAGCTACCTCAATATGCCTGATGTGCAGTGCCGAAGAAGGCTCTGCCTCTCAAGGGAGACAGTGACCTCCATCTGTCAGAGAATTGGCCCTGAGATCAGCTCCTGGAATGCTTTGATACAATGCTCCTTCAGCTAGCCTACCAAATAAGAACAACCACTATCACATGCCAGGGTTGCAGGCTCCATACTCCATCCCTGACACAACCATTTGCTTGATCACCATTTCAATAAAGTTTAATGAGAAGCAAGTCACTCATAACATCATGGGTTACCCTGCAGCTGCAGAACTAATGAAGCACCCAGAGGCTTGTTGTACAAAAACACATTTAATGATATGGTGCCTGCCATAAAGTTAACAAATAAAATTCAGAGGTGTTCTCCATAACACCAATTAAGAATTAAATTAAAAATGGGGAAAACAAATATCACCCATGCTCAGGCCATGTTGTGATTAAGGTGCTTTAAGTTTTCACTTGCGGGTGCTCCCACCTCACTGGCGCTGGCATTGGAGATGGTCTCCTCACTCTGCTGTGCTGTTGGCCTTGACGACCTTGACGGGCGTCCTCTGGCCTGTGGAGCCTATGCTCGCCCCGGCTTGGAGGGAGTGGCCAGTGCCACGACTGCCATCTCCCCAGTCGCTGCAACCTCATCAGATGCCATGGCCACTGGCAGAGGGGTGGAGGAGCTGCTGCCCTCATCCAGAGCGCCCTGAGAGGAGCTCGCAGAGATGACAGACTGCTCATGCGCCAACATAAGGTCACTCTGGACCTTCCTGCTCACCATTGATGGATGGACACCTAGCTGGGATATTGGGTGCCCAATCCATCTCCCACACTGACACTGACCACCTGAGGTCATTGCCGGTATGAAGGCTTGCAGGTCCGAGCGCATCCCCAGGAACCCCTGATTTAGCTCCTGGAGCAGCTTCTCAATGAGAGTCGCCACTCTCTCCATGGAAGGGGAAGTGCGCTCGGCCATGAGGGTCACTGCATTGCTCACATTCTGCAAGGGCTCCTCCACAATGGAGACTATGGCACACATTCTCTTATATATCACCGCCAGATCCTCCCGCACACCCTGCTGCACTCATCAGAGAAATGTGGGGCTGGCTGCCCCTCCGACCTGTCCACCTGCCCTCCCGCCTGCCATGGCCACCAGCAACCAGATCCATCGTGACAACTTTGTGTCCCTCCGTGGCAGCCTTCCTGGGGTTGCCTGGAATGCTTTTGAATTGACCACCATTTGACCTGGCAGACATTGAGCTCCTGCTCCCGCCTGCCCCTTCTCACTATTGCCGCTGCCGTGCCTTACGCTGGGGGTGCCTTAATCGGCCCGCCTGCGCAAAATCGCATTGCAGAGCTGATCGCGGGCAGCGGCCGGGTCCCCCACTGCCCTGCCCGCCCAACAAGCCAAAAATTCTGGCCTTGGAATAATCTCAGGATAACTGAACACTTTTGAGAAAAGCGAAGTAAGGTTTGAGGCGTAGGGAACATAAAATCTGATTTCTATTGATTGATTAAGCTGGTCAGTTCAAGATTACAAAATAAAGGCTTTCTCTTCAAATCTCTGCACATTGAACAGAAGATTGATTTCCAGAAATTCTTACATCGATATCAAGAAATAGAGCAGACTGTAAGAAACCAATTTGGGAATCCTCTCCTCCATCCAAAGAAATCTCTTTTTTTCCTAGACATATTAACTCCTTGCTGAGGTACCCTTTCTTTTCCATTTCTCCTATCCATTTATGCACAAACCTCAAATGCGGTTGTTGGCACTGACTGGAACTGAAGGATATCGTACTCCAGAGTAATCCCATCCGCCCCTCTTTAAGTACCGTAAATCTCAGCAAATAAGTCAGCCTGGCATATAAGAAGACCCAATTTTTCCGACCCCAAAAATCATGGTTTTTGCATATACTTAGCGTATAAGTTGACCCCCCCCCTTTTCAGCCACGACATGTCATACTTGCATTAGTAGTCAGCCTCAAATTTTTTTGTCTCAGCAATGCATGTTTTACTTACAGGTAGCTTATAACTGGGCACAAGGGATCAAGCAGGCGACATGGGCTGTGCTGCGTGGGAATTTAAGACACCCCCACTCTTTGCATTGGATGCTGATGATATTTCAAAATGGTGTCCACCCACATCCACGGTGGGGGTGGGGGGGGCAGGGTTTCACCTTTATACTCAGCATGTAAGTCGATCGCGGTTTTTGTAGGAATTTTTCAAGACTTCAAAGATTGACTTAATGCCAACATCTATAGTAATTAACGCTAACAGCTAAATAATAACTGTTTTGACATTGTAAATATAATAATAACCCACTGGCCGAATGCT
This sequence comes from Carcharodon carcharias, assembly GCF_017639515.1. Classification (NCBI taxonomy): domain Eukaryota; kingdom Metazoa; phylum Chordata; class Chondrichthyes; order Lamniformes; family Lamnidae; genus Carcharodon; species Carcharodon carcharias. The sequence continues at coordinate 32,345,138 of NC_054488.1, read as the reverse complement.
TTTCTTATGATCATTTTTAATATTGGTCGGTGATCATTGGGATATCTGTGAAATTGCATTTTACAGTTTTTATTTATGAAAACCCAGGTGAAGGGACACCAGCATTGAAAACCGTTAAAAAAAACTGCTGTTAAATCAGGAAGTAGTGATTGGGTAACATCAAGCTTGGGTTTCAAAACCTGAAGGTTACTGGAGGAAGGAAAGCTTCATGTAAGGACTTATATAGTTTTGTGATCCTGGGAAAGAATATGTGATGTGATGAATTGATTTATAATTGATGTGAGGCTGTTTTGATCAATGATATCTTTTTCATATTACTAGATCGTGTTCAAATTCTTTCTTTCCTTATTGATAGTTTAGAACTTCAAAAGGACGTAGACAAGTTGGTGGAATAAGTGGACAAGTAACGGGTGAAGTTCAATGCAGAGAAATGTAAAATAAAGGGTACAACACTAAACGGGGTGAAGGAGCAGAGGGACTTGGGTGTATATGTGCATAAATCATTGAAGGTAGCAGGACAAGTTGAGAAAGTGGTGAATAAAACATACTGGTATTCTAGGCTTTATTAATAGGGACATAGAGTGCAAGAGCAAGGAGGTTATGTGGAACTTGTATAAGTCAACCTCAGCTAGAGTAATATGTCCAGTTCTAGGAAGGATGTGAAGGCATAAGAAAGGGCGCAGAAAAGATTCACAAGGATGGTTCCAGGAATGAGGAACTTCAGTTCTGAAGATAGATTGGAGAAGTTAGGACTGTTTCTTTCCTTTACAGAAAAGAAAGCCGAGAGGAGATTTGATAGAGGTATTGAAAATCATGAGGAGTCTGGACAGAGTGGATAGGGAGAAAGGATCGAGAATGAGAGGGGACAGATTTAAACTAATTTATAAAAGAAACAAAAGTGATATGAGGAAAAATTTTATCAGGCAGTGAGTCTGGACTGTACTGCCTGAGAGCGTAGTAGAGGCAGGTTCAATGGAAACATTCAATTGTTTTCTGAAAAGGAAGAATGTGTAGAGATATGGGGAGAAGGTGGGAAAATGGAACTTGTTGAATTGCTCATTTGGAGAACCAGTGCAGACACAATGGGCCAAATGGCCTTCTTCTGCGCCATAATAATTCTGTGATTCTGTAAAACCCTGCAAATTTTGGGATTAATAAACTGACGATCAAACAAGGTTTCCTTGAATAAAAACAGAAAATTCTGGTAGCAAATACAGTTGGCATGTGTTCTTGTACATGATTCCACAGACACAATGCCTTGAGGAGTTACCATACTGAAGAATAAATTACTTTATTGGAAGCTAATTCATTTTTAGCAAATATAACAGCAAAGCATAGAGAACCCAAATGACAAAAATCCTCTTCTGTTTGCAGCAATGCCAACTGCACAGTTTTTCCCTCCTCCTCTGTATATGAGAGAGTCTCATGAGCATACCCCAGTACATTGCCGCAGTCACATTCAGAATACTACTTTATCATGGACAGCACCACATCCAAGTGTGGTCTTGTCCTGATCTGACATCTACACCTGAAAGGTAGATAGAGGATTGGTTAACAGATAGGAAGCAGAGAGTGGGCATAAATGGGACTTTTTCAAGTTGGCACATAGTGAATAGTGGAGGGCCTTAGCTATTTACAATCTATATTAATGACTTTGATGAAGAGGCAGAGAGTAATGCATCTAAGTTTGCTGATGATACAAAGCTAGGTAGAAAGGTAAGCTGTGGGGAGGACACAGGGAGGCTACAAAGAGATGTATACAGGTTAGGTGAATGGGCAACAAGATGGCAGATGGAGTGTGATATAGGGACATGTGAAGTTATTCACTTTGATCATAAAAATAGAAAAGCTGAATATTTTTTAAAGGGTGAAAAACTTTTGTTAATATTCAAAGAGACTTGAGTGTGCTCGTAAGAGGAACACAAAAAGTTAGCATGCAGGTACAGCAAGCAATTTGGAAGACAAATGGCATATTGGCCTTTATTGCAAGGGATTGGATTACACGAATAAAGAAGTCCTGCTAGAGTTGTACAGGGTTTAGGTGAGACCACATCTGGAGTACTGTGGGTAGTTTTGGTCTCCACATTTAAGATATACTTGCATTGGAGGCAGTACAGCAAAAAAGGTTCACTAAATTGGGTCCCTGGGATGAGGGGCATCCTTCCATGATGAGGGGCTGAGCAAACTGGGTCCATTTTCTCTGGAGTTTAGAAGAATGAAAGGCAATCTCATTGAAATGTACAAGATTCTGAAGGGGTATGATAGGGTAGATGTGGAGAGATTGTTTCCATTGGTCAGGGATATAAAGCACAGGGGCACAGTCTCAGGATAAGGAGCCAATCATTTAGGACTAAGATGAAGAGAAATTACTTCACTCAATGGGTTGTGAATCTTTGGAATTCACTACCACATAGGGTTGTGGATGCTACACCATTGAATACATTTAAGGCTGGGATAGACAGATATTTGGTTTCTCAGGGAATCAAGGGAAATTGGGAATGGGCAGGGAAGTGGAGTTGAAGTCCAAGATCATCCATGATTGTACTGAATGATGGAGCAGGCCAGAAAGGCCATATGCTCTACTCATGCACCTGTTTCTTGTGTTCTTGTGATTTTTCCTCTCTAAGTCATGAGGCCAATTAGAAAACATTTGATCTGCCACCTGGCTGATAATTCAGTAGAGACCAGGAATTGAAACATGTTCCTTCTTCATTCGCATGGCTATCATGGGATAAACCCATAGAAATTTGAAAGCCTGAATCAAATTTTGATGTCTGGCTATGGCAACACTGATTTAGCCACATAGGACTAATATCAATTACAAGTGCCTTGCCTACAAACATGCAGAACAATTGAAGTACTTCCTATGTATATTTACTTGACTACCACATTCAGTAACCAAGGAAGTAAAGCATTCAATCAAAAAAACAATCGCACATACCCTGCTTTGACACTGTGCTTTTTCTCTTAAAAGTTCACCAGCAAATTCATGTTTAATGACACACACCACCATAGGCTATTCAAATGAGTATGGTGATCACATGCTTAATGACTATGACTCTTTAAATTTACTAATCAGACATTAAATTAGCCACATATAGCCAATGAATAACACTGCACTTTGAACTCTGCAGGTTGGGTTGGGCCGACCACTAGTCGAGTTCTGGTTTCACATATAAATTTCTAAAAGGCTGTAACATTGCTACATCCCGATCTTTAACCTGCCTCTTTCTCTTTCCAATCTCGCTGTAGCAATTTGTGCCAGGAACGTGTGAGGCCACAGTACCATAAAGTTGATTTTTTGAGATTAGTTTGTAGTTGCCCACATATAAATTAATTTTATTCAACGCATGATTTTTTGTCATTGGTACATTTTAAAAATTGTCACAAAACTCCCTACTTTCACAGTTAATGTGTCCATCCAATGCCCTAATTATAGCATTCTGTTCGAATGAAACAATTAAATTTTGCTACTGCATTAAATATTTCAAATTGAGGATTATTTGCCAGCTGCTCAGCTGACAGTAAGCACATCAATTATTAGGTATTATTAATGCACCTTCGGAGAGGTATAAAAACTCCAGTACATTTCTACTCAATGGTATTGACCCTGAAAAAGGAAATGAACAGTAAGTTTTAAGGTGCGGTGTTTACCAGTTGTTTTGTCTAAGATGGAGAAGAGCCAGAAAAGCTGTGGGCCGCTTGTCTAGGCCACAAAATGCTGTTTTGTGGTGCCATGAATTTAATCACGGCTAATTCAGATGAAGGCAGCCATTCAGCCCATCTTAATTTATCAATCCAGAAGCAACCTTTTGTTCCTTCTGCTGTCTTAATTGATGCCAAGGTCAAGTTCTGCTACTTTACTCAAGTGGTTCATTCAACAGTGATGAGTTTCCTGACAGCGTTAAATCTTCCTTACACGAGTATCATAGATTGATTATGACGCAGAGGCCATTCAGCCCGTCGTGCCTATACCAGCTCTCTGTGTGCAGTTTCAATCAGTTGGTTTACTTTCAAGGTTTGATTTGTGTTCAAGCTTTAATTTTTCTCGTGTTCCAGATTTGCAAATAAACAAAAAGCTGCCAAGCATTCTTGTGATCCTAGATGTATAGTTCTTACAAGGTATTATAACTGCATTTATATTTCTTTAATGACTGCTTGCACCGCAAGATCCCAGCGTTTGGGGTCTAAGCAAAATTACTTTATGATCGCCACTCTTTGCACAAGAACTGTGTCAGAAGTGACACTAGACCCAATACAAAATCAAACTTGTGTATCCTGCCTCCTTTCTAACCAGGTCTATGTGGAAGTGAGGATTAAGTAAGATTAAAGCAGATTCGAGAATTGCTGGACGCATTTTTGAGCAGCTCTTCTGGACTACGAGTTCAAGCAGTTGCTGTTCTCTGCTGGGGTTGAGAAACACTTGACAGGCCAGCCTTGATGAAAGTGAAGCAGTGATATTTATAGAGACTATAAATCATCTTTTAAATCGAACTCCAGGGGAGTGCTTTGAAGAAAAATCATCCCACAGACTTTCCCTACTTTATGCAAGTTAAAGGCATGGTCTGGAAGGAACACCAGCCGAGTTGTGCTTTTTTGTTCTTACATTCACATTTTTCCAAAGCTTTCTTGTTATGATTAAATTGGCACAGGAGAGAAAATTACCAGCATGCTAGGTTAAAACACACAGAGGACAAAGTGTAAGAATTTGAAAAAAAACAAACCACAGCAAAACAAATTCAGAGCCCATTTCAGGATGTGTCTCAATAGATGTAAATTGTAGCAGCTGTCGGAGAACTAATCCTTCACAATATACAGTAAACATAAGGATTGTGCTAGTTAGCTATTGAGTGAAGGTTAACTATCAATATTTGTGATTTCTGCTAAGTAACTTAGATCTAAGGCTGGTGTCCTGAAACTATTGTTTGTGAATTATGTTGTACACCTTGCAGACTCAAGTTGTCAGATTGCAGGAGCTCAGCAGAAATTTGCACACAATCCACTATCGCTCATTCACTTGCATTAATATTAGGAAGCAGGTAGGAGCAAAACTTGGCACACATTGTGAAAATGATACCACATTAAGTTTAAAAACTCTGCAGGACATTAAATGAAACATCAAGGAAATTATAAAGCATGGTATAACTCCAGTTCAGTATAAACCAATATCAAAACAGAATCAGAATGGGCAGGATTTTACCGTAGAGGTCAGGACCCTGACGTGAGGACCAAAAGGAGGTCCCAAGCCTGCACTTGCCAGCATTAGATAAGGTTTAGCAATTTTCCTAGAGATGGCCCCTTAATTGGCTGTCTCCAGACTCGCCATCTAATTAAGGATGGCGGGCAGAATGTAGATGCTGCCAACCCAGAGGGCCAGCAGCTCAGAAAACGAGGCCAGTCAGGGATCGAAACGGCACCTCAGGCAGGTAAGTAAAAAATTTAAAATCAGAGGGGCCAAGTACGCAGGCTCCTTTGATGTCCTATTGGGGCCGAGGAGTGGCCTTTCCTACCCACAACACCCTTTTTGGGGATAGAGCCTCCGGCTCCAATGACCCCAATGGACAGCCACAGAGAGACAGCTGCCGTGTAGCTGGCAGCCTCTCACACAGTCGGGGGTCGATCTGCCCCGGAAAAAGAAGCACTTAATAGGGACTTCAATTATTCAAATTGACTGTCCATCTATGGCAGGCAACTGATGCATGTCCAATTCCTGGGAAACTCCCCCACCAGTGGGGCTGCACTGGGGAGCTGGCCTGCTGCATCTCCCCACTAATGTGCCTGTTAAACCCCACCCCCCCCCCCACCCTGGGGCCAGGAGAATCCTGACTTATGGTGAGGGAGGTGGTCTAACAATCCTTGGGTTCAGTGAAGTTGCATTCAGATCGTCTACTGACTTCCAAATTACATTGGTATATTTGCATTGTCACTCACCTGGTTACCTGTATCACATTGTGTTGCATTTGTCTATCTGCATCATTGAAATATACAGGAAACCATATGTAGTCAGCTCACTACTTGAAATTGTAGTTTATGACTGGAGGCACTGATACTGCATTTTGTTGGAGAGAATGCATTATTATTTATGCCTCAAGTACGCTAAATAAAAGTAGTTCTTACAAAAACAATTCTCACACTCGACACAACATTCATATTTCCTAAAAATAATGGAAAAATTGAGCAATTTGAATTGAATATTTTTAAGCAAATATGACAAATTTGTAGATTGTTATGGGTGTTTATAAGTGACAGAGTAGGCATTGAATTTAACATAGTTTATGGAACTGACATGCATTTGTTAATATTAGATTGAGATAAAAATGGTTTTAACAGCTTAATACCAAAAATAGAAAAGATATTCACGATGGTAATTTTGGATAAACCATCGATTCACATTTCGATCCCTGCAAATTTGGTGTTTGTGTTCGAGAAATATTACATCAGCTTGAAGTATTCAGGTTGCTTCTGTAGAAATTATATCGATGAGGACTTTAGCAACCTCCTTATAAATCATACTCCAACTATTTTGTTTGGTGTGTTTGCCACACCACGTTAGATTCTACTGACATGATGTTACAAAATCATATTTTTCACCAGCTTGTCATCACAAGTGTTCTACAGGTCCAATTATCAAGAAATTAAAGTGATGTTTATGTTTAAATCCAGCCCAGAGCAATGAGATTAAAAAGGTTTCGTTTCTTGTTGTATGAGTTATTGTGTTTAGTTGTTCGGCATTTGACTGTGTGTCCATTGACTGCTCTCTGTTCTGTGTGCTGTAAACCAAGCCTGTGGGTGTGGCTAGAGAAACAGAAACTAAGCTGGAAGCTTGAGGCTGGAGATATTTTAAAAGCATTGTAATAAACCTCAGGTTCACATGTGAAACCTGATGAGAGTGTCATCTCTACATATCTCCACGGCATAAAACACAATATCTGGCAACTAAGGTAGAGAATAAATTTATTGGCTCCAGCAACTTTCTTTTTTTTGCCAGGAAATCCACCCATGCCGTGGGATCGATGGATTATGGGGTTCAAGACATATTTGGTCGCAATGCATATGAATAGTCCACACGTAGCAGTGACCCGCAAGAAAGTAATACATTGCATTGGAGCTGAAGGCCAGCAAATATTCAAGCAGCTCACAGAAGACACATTTACATTTGACTCACCAGTATGTTCTCAAAAATATTTCAGGCCAAGAATAAGTGTGATGATCAAACAATATACATTCCAGCGGAGGTGACAGGGAAATGGTGAGCCCATAAAACAATGGCATGAATCTTGCACTCGTTGGGTGGGCTCAAAAGTAGGCGCAATATGCACTTCCAGCCATGATTGGCTCCCGACCGTGATTTCACGCTGGCTGGCCAATTAACTGAGAAAGGCTCAGCACTGCCGGGGAGAGGCAGGAACAGGGCGGGTGCCGAGAGAAGTGAGGGTGTGGGCAGGCACTTCCTGAAGGCTGATAGCTGCTGTGGAGCTGCCTCAGGGAGCTGCAGTACTGTAAAAATGAAATGAGGTCAATAAACTGCTGCAAACAATGTCAAACTGCAAATTCAAGCACCTGACAGCAGGCTATATAGCAACTCATGCCTCAAATGACATCTTTTATGTTATTTTACCCTGGACGTTTTATCCCATTCTGGATGGAGTTTGTAGTGAAAACATAAAGGCCACCTAGCCGATTGGCCTGTACGCCAACTATAAAATTGGACAGGCCATGTAAAATTGCTGGAAATTGGCTCCTTAATGGGCTTAATTGCCCACTTAATTGTTGGCGAGCATGCTTCTGATGCCCACTCGCCTGCCGACTGTAATGTGCACGAGCGTGATGACATCAGGACACGCACCTGGCGTCTTCTCACGTAATTTCACATGATTCCAGGTCGGGCTTGAGCCTGCACATTCCACATAAAATTCTGGCCAATTCTGTGGCAGCTTTGCATCAGTTGGCTTCCATATGTAAATTTGGCACATTAACCAAAGAACTAATTCATGACCAACTTAGTGAAAGGACCTCAATTCCACAGATTATTGAACACCTCTTCAAAGAGCATGATAATTTAACCTTGGAAAAAGCCACAAAATTCCATCCAAATTGAATGCACCATGCCAGATTCAAAGGGATTACACAGAAATGATTCCTCAAACTCAGGGTCGCAGTCACAGCTTGCCCAATCAGTTCATGTGCAAGGATTACGGACAAAGAGACCTCAGCATGCTCATCAACACTTGCCTCATCATGGTCAGATGACCTCAAATTTGTGCCCAAATTGTGGAAGTATCCATCGAATCACAACACCCTGTACAGCTCGAAGGAAAAAGTGTAACTTGTTCCTAAAGCTGAATCACTTTGCATAGATGTGCAGGTCAAAGAAGACTTTGCCAGTTCTATTCCCGAGAGTGAATTACATATAACATCACGGATGGTAAAGCACCAAGTTATTTTAAGGAATGCGCTCAGTCGAGATTGTGTGCAGCTCAGTGTCACTCCTGATTGATGTTAGCATGAGAGTATCTAGATTGAGCAACAAACTCTATCATTGTTATTTTTCTCAATTTTTCTCAACTCAGACACTCTTAAAGCTTACAACTTGTTTATTCCAGTTTTGGGAACGATCACAGCTCCAGTACAATACAAAAGCATCAACCTAGACAAGTTCACATTCTGCGTAGCCAAAGGCAGAGCCTTTTGGGAGTAAATCTGTTTGATAAGCTTGGCTTCAAACTTGGGGACCCTACGGGAGGATAGATTAATATAATTGATGACACTGACTATGCACAACAGTGTGCTTCCTTATTTATCAAATTTGGGGAGATTAAGGGGTACTGTCACGGTCTTTGCATTGACACATTAGTTTCGCCAGTTTCACAAAATTTGAGATGGTTGCCATTTGCAACCCCTGCTGAAGTGTTACAGGAGTTGAAACGACTTGAAGCAGATGGGATCATTGAGTGAATCAACTCATCTCCACGGATATCGAATCTAGTCATTGCACGATTGAAAAATAGCGAACTTAGACTATGCACCAACCTTAAGGCAGTCCTTCCAGACAAGCATCCACTTCCTACGATCCAAGAACTATTGTCATCATTCAATGACTCCACAGCCTTCACGAAGTTTGATGTGTGACAGAGCTATCTTCAGATACCATTAATATAGCAAAGCTTTACAGTTTTTATTATTCACGAAGGTGTGTTTCAGTACTGCATAACTATAGATTAAGTTCAGCACCAAGTGCATTCCAGAAGATCATTTCCTCAGGCATTGAGGGGATGCTTAACCTACTCAAAACATTGCTGTCTATGGAAGGAACAAAGCAGAACACAATCAGTGGTTACCAATGGTGCTCACTCGATTTGCAGAATACATTTTGACACTCAGCAAGGACAAATGCACATTCGCAGCATCCAAGATTGACTTCCAAGGGTACAGAGTGACAACAGATGAAGTAAAGCCTACACACAACAACGTCAAAGCCATTCATGCACTTCGGAGAGAGAGCTAGGATCGTTCCTTGGTTCTACCAAGTTTTATCACAAATTCATTCCTAAATACGCAGAGTCCGTGGAAGCTCTGCAGAAGCTACTGCACAAGGAAGGACAATGGACAATCACACAGCAAACACCATTCACTGGTTCACCATCTCTACCATTCAACCCCAATGTGGAAATATATGTCACCACAAATGCGTCAGGATATGCAATTGGAACTACTCAAACAGTACATTGAAGGAAGTGAATGGCCAGTCACCTATGCAACATACCCGTAGTATAAGGATCTGGCACATACATGGTTAATTTGGGACTGAGTACATAAGACCATAAGACCATAAGATATAGAAGCAGAAATGAGGCCATTCGGCCCATGGACTCTGCTCTGCTATTCAATCATGGCTGATAAGTTCCTCAACCCCATTCTCCTGCCTTCTCCCCGTAACCTTTGATCCCCTTACCAATCAAGAACCTACTATCTCGGTCTTAAATACACTCAATGACCTGGCCTCCACAACCTACTGTGGCAATGAATTCCATAGATTCACCACTCTCTGGCTAAAGAAGTTTCTCCTCATCTCTGTTCTAAAAGGTCTTCTCTTTTCACTGAGGCTGTGCCTTCGGGTCCTAGTCTCTTCTACTAATGGAAACATCTTCCCCACGTCCATTCTATCCAGGCCTTTCAGTATTCTGTAAGTTTCAATCAGATCCCCCCTCATCCTTCTAAACTCCATCAAGTATAGACCCAGAGTCCTCAAACGTTCCTCATATGTTAAGCCTTTCATTCCTGGGATCATTCTCGTGAACCTCCTCTGGACCCTCTCCAGGGCCAGAACATCCTTCCTGAGGTACAGGACCCAAAATTGCTCACAATATTCTAAATGTGGTCTGACCCGAGCCTTATGAAGCCTCAGCAGCACATTCTTGCTTTTATATTCTAGTCCTCTCGAAATAAATGCCAACATTGCATTTGCCTTCCCAACTACCGACTCAACCTACAAGTTAACCTTAAGAGAATCCTGGACTAGGACTCCCAAGTCCCTTTGCACTCCAGATTTCTGAATTCTCTCCCCATTTAGAAAATAGTCTATGGCTCTATTCTTCCTACCAAAATGCATGACCTCACATTTCCCCACGTTGTATTCCATCTGCCACTTCTTTGCCCATTCTCCTAACCTGTCTAAATCCTTCTGCAGCCTCTCCGCCTCCTCAATACTACCTGTCCCCCCACCTATCTTTGTATCATCTGCAAACTTAGCCAGAATGCCCTCAGTTCCTTCATCTAGATCATTAATGTATAAAATGAAAAGTTGTGGTCCCAACACTGACCCTTGTGGAACTCCACTAGTCACCGGCCGCCATCCTGAGAAGGACCCCCTTATCCCCACTCTCTGCCTCCTGCCAGACAGCCAATCTTCCATCCATGCTAGTACCTTGCTTCTAACACCATGGGCTCTTATCTTACTGAGCAGCCTCCTGTTCAGCACCTCGTCAAAGGCCTTCTGGAAGTCCAAGTAGATAACATCCATTGGCTCTCCTTTGTCTAACCTGCTCATTAGCTCCTCAAAGAATTCTAACTGATTTGTCATGCATGACCTCCCCTTGATGAAACCATGCTGACTTTGACCTATTTCACCTTGCACTTCCACGTATTCTGAAATCTTATCCTTAATAATGGACTCTAAAATCTTACCAACGACCAAGGTCAGGCTAATTGGCCTGTAACTTCCCATCTTTTGCCTCACTCCCTTCTTAAACAGGGGGGTTACATTAGCGATTTTCCAGTGCTCTGGGACCCTCCCTGACTCCAGTGATTCCTGAAAGATCACCACTAATGCCTCCACTATCTCTTCAGCTATCTCCTTCAGAACCCTGGGGTGTAATCCATCTGGTCCAGGTGATTTATCCACCTTCAGACCTTTCAGTTTTCCGAGCACTCCAGTACCACTCACACAATGAAGTAAGAAGGCACATGACCCAGATCTGGGCTCAGTGTGGTATTGAGCAGAGACGGGTTAAGACCTAAGCATGGAGATAGCTCCTAGCCTCTACCCTTTACTGTCCATGCATAAATAGTTCAACTTGTAAATAAAGACTTACCATTAACTTACTAAAGACTACAAAACTTTTTTAAGAGACACTTCTGTAACCAACATCCTCACAACATGGCGGTGGAAGGGGACCAAAAACCCTTGTGTAAAATGTTGATCCAGGAAACAAGTATTATTAGGGACTTTGGTGCTAGGATCAGTCAAATAAATATCTGCATGGCCTGCAATTTGTCAATGCTCTTTTCACAAATTCACAAGCCTGAAGACCATCTAGGAAACAGATGTGTAAGTTAAAGACAGTAACTAAACTCTAGTTGGCAGAATCTTCCAAGAATGCTAAATGTGTCAAAGGTACTTTGTTTTGTATCAGAGAAGTCACCAATTCATATGGAGAATTGTTGAAAATCAACCTGCATTGCAAGTCTTAGCTACAAATCCTGCTTTCCTTTCCCCAAGCGATTGCGTTAATTGTTTTATCTGGGAATTTAGTCCATAAATATATGGAACATAAATTTCTTTCTAAACTCAAAGCTTGCAAAAAGACCTTGTGGTTTTATGTTCATAAAATAGTGGCTCATTATAACGGCATCACCCTTCAGATTTTTAAGAAGTCTCCTTTGATCCTTCTGTCCAATGAGAAGAAGTTCAGCTCTGCAAAATTCTTGACAACCCAAAGCCTCACGTCCTCTTCCCTGAAACCTCTCCACATATTTAGCTGAAATTTCTCCAAACAATCCTGTCATTTTTGATCAACAATGTGGGCCTTAACTGGCACATGGATGCAACTAAAAATTGTGTTTACCAATTAATATAGAAATCAGAGAGTGACAACTTTGGCAGAACCTTTGAGTGCTGTGTTTTATTGTTTGCAACCATCTGCCATTTCCTGCTACTGAACTCCTTTCAATGTGTGTAAATTTGACTGGACGCTTTACAATTGGGTGATCAACGGTGAGTTAATCATTTCAAAAGTTTATAATATGAAGGGGATTGCTAAAATGTTGAAGCCAGTTAATGAAATACAAACAGAGTTCTAGCCATTACATTTAATAGTTGAAAATCATGCCAGATCTTAATATTAATAGGTTAATTAACTTCAGTCTCTTCAAACATCTTAGTTTGTTTTCATGAAAAGAATAGTAAACACAACACTATTAAACAACCTCATGAGAATGCAGTTCCCCACCAATGATTGCAGGAAGACAGATAAGAATGAAAAACAGGTAAAGCCGGAGACATAAAATGCTCTGCTCAACCCATAAATATCAATAATTTTATGCATAAAATGAGGTGGTGTCCCTGAATACTTTGTATCTGTTTATGTTTTCATTTTGAAGTTGATATTTACATGCTGTAAATTTTTTACAGATTGTGTCATTAAAGTTGAGAACTCACAGCTAAACTCTTCATGTTCAAATTTGGAAATATTAATGTATAAGCGCGAAGCATTTGTTTATTCAAAAAGCTTTTACATGTTTTTAGTTTATTACACAAGACATTATTATTGTTCAATTAGATTAATCTGAAGTACCAAGCACTTACACAGTCGAAGGCATCGGATTTACTGTTCGAGGGAATCCCATGATCTGCATTTCACAGCTGCTGTCTGGCATTCCCTACAGCCGATAGGACAGCTCCCTGCTGAGAGAGTGATTTGTAATAGCAAGAGGAAAAAAGAAATAGAATGCAAAGCCTCTACAAAAATGTAGAATATATGTTCGAAAAAGCTTGAAGTTGACAGATGATAGGTTGTATTGAAAGGATTTTTCCTGCACTTACCTTTTCTTTTTAGTGTACAGAATTCTTAAATTCACAAATTAGATTGTCAATTATCAGTTAGGCTTTATTTAGGAAATTTGTATTCTCTTCTTTCAATTCCTAAGAAGATGTTTTATTTATTTTTGTATGATCACATTGTTCTATTGTTTGGAATTTACTTCAGTTCTCTCTACTTGTTTCTCCTCTCTCTTGAAAGTGGATCCATGGTCACCATTTCTCTTACACCACAGCCAAGCTGCCATCCCTATACAAGCCCTCACAGAGAGGAAAAAATACAAGAAACATAGGAAGGGTTGCACTAGTGGTAGCAGGATTGATTTCTTTTTTAGAACAAATACTTATTCCTCTGCCTCCTAAACAGTGAGTTAATGCAGGCTCTTTAATGATCTTCACTCAACCTAAACAACATGCTGAACAGGTATCAGTGTATAGCAAACAAAAGTATAAGCTTTGGGTGATCTTTGTCCCTCTTCCACATCCTGAGAATTGAAGTTAACATGCCCCCGAGTATCTTGGAGGAGGCCGGTTTGCTGAGCTGACACCAGAAATCAAACACAACAATTTTTTCTCTCTATGGTCTTGAGTCACTCCATGGAATGGATTACCATAAAATCACTGGGGAAGCCATAACTATTTTTATGAAATAATATTTTATATGTATATAAAAATTATTAGGCAGTCATTGCAGAAGACAAGCACACTGTGCTCTCACCTTTGGGACTTGTGTTTGAATGTACTTCAGTACAATAACATGAAAGTCTCCTTTCTCTGCCAACTGTAAGGCTCTTAAGTGCACTAGGGAATTGCACTAGAGACGGTACAGAGGAGATTTACAAGCATATCTCCAGGACTGGAAAACTGCAGCTACAAGGAAGATTGGATAGACTGAGGTGTTTCTCCTTGGAACAGAGGCTGAGGGGAGGTTGACTGAGATGTACAGAATTGTGAGGGGCCTGGATTGAGTGGATGGGAAGGGCCTATTTACTTTAGCAAAGAGGTCAATGACTAAGGGGCATAGATTTAAAGTGATTGGCAGAAATATTAGAGGGGAGATAACGAAAATCTTTTTTACCCAGAGTTATGGAGGGTTTGGAACTCACTGCCTGAAAGGAGAGTAGAGGCAGAAACCCTGAACTCATTTAAGAGGTGTCTGGGTGTAAACCTGAAGTGCCATAACCTGCAGGACATGTGGACAATACATAAACTACCCATAATATGGAACAAGTTAACAATTACACTCACTTGGGGCTATACTGATAGGAAATGAAAAAATGCTCTTTGTGGGTGAAACAAAAGATTGGATGAAAATTACAGAGGGAAGCCATTTGGACCATCACAGCTGCCATTTTTAATTGGCCACGGCACCATATGATTTAACCACATCTTCTCAAACATTTTCCAAAGCCTTTGATAAACTTTTCCCCATGTGTGTGTATATATATATATATATATACATATATATAATCCATACTTCAATTGGTTCTGCACTAATGACCTCTTCGCACAAACACGTTCAGCATTCTTACAATCCTTCCTTTTGGGAAGAAATGTATTCTGAATTCACATCTAACTGGCTTGATTCCAATTCTAAGATTATAGCTGTTTGTTCTTGATTCCTTGACTAGAGGGAAATCATTTGCTCTCTGTTCTCAATGATCTTCAACCAAATCACCCTTAGCATTCTAGTCCTTGGAGGATATAATTCAAGATCATCCAATTCCATATTCGAGGCAAGTCAGTCTATTGCAGAAATCATGCTAGTGAATCCTGAGTTGGCTTTCTGCAAGACCAATTGACACTAAAATTGAACACAGTAGCCCAAATGAGACATAACTAGAGCTCTATGTAATTGGAGTCATAATCAATTGCAATGTCAGCCTGGCTCACAAATGGAAAAAAGAGTTTTCTACTACATGGCACTGTGTCCCTCACCAATATGAAAATATAAATATCAAAAATAAAATGCAAAGCATACACAAAATGGAGAAAAGGCATTCAGTTGATGCAGTGGAAAATAATCAATTTATAATGCAAGTTGATTTCTCCACACTTCCACAATTCCTGCCTTTAAATGGTGAAATTATTCAAATTTGGCTTTATCGGTTTGCTTTGTGCGTCATTATTGCTTATACTTATCTCAAATGTTTGCTAGGATGAGTGATTATTTGATTTTTTGAAATTACTGTTCTTTATATGGTTGCTGCATGGATGATGTGTGTGTATCTCACGTTCTTCTGAATTAGCCTTAGTGCCCTTTGGTTAGGGACAGGAAAAAACATAGCAACCAGTGTTGGCAATTCAAATTGCTAACTAACTTCTGGAAAGTGTACTCAAATGGCAAGTAAGGAGATAGGAGGTAGGCTATGATGGCCCACCTGCGTGTTTAGTTGCCCCAAGTTACACATTAAGGTCAGAATTTTCCCAGATTTGCACCAAGTGCGGTAGCGGGCGGGTAGAACGATGCTTTTACCTGCTGGCCGCAATGGCGGGTTTTCACACCGTATCGTCCCAAACCCTCCACATTAATTATGCAGTCCTGGGAAACACCATTTCCATGGTGGGCGGGCTCCCATTCACCCTCCTGCCATCACCTCGCCACTGCATCACGCCGGGCGCCATGTTTAAAGTCCAGCCACAAGCACACATCTCAGTGCCTTCAGAGCACCACTGCTGCACAGAAGACATGGCCTTGAAACTGAAGAAGACTGCAGCCCCCAAGTTCAGTGACGCTACCCTCGAGCATCTTTTGGATGACATGGAGGCCCACTGGGATGTCCTCTACCCCCCACTCTGGCCTCAGGATGGGTAGCAACAGCACTAAGCCAGCTTGGGAGGTGATTGGCAGTGGTGGTCAGCACCAATGCCCTTCAAAGGCGGACAGCCACCCAGTGCTGCAAGAGGATGAATGATCTCTTCCGTTCCGCCAGGGTAAGTTACCCTTCTCATCGCTTTCAACTCACACTCACAAACCCATCACACATCCATAGTGATCTCACTTCCTGCCAGTTCAAGGGACATCACCATTCACTCTCTCACACTCACCGTCATTATCTTCATCTCATCCATGGCACCACTCACCACAGACAGGCCAGGCATACTTATCATCTGGCCTGGCAGATGTTCTGCTTACCTTTCTTCATTCACGCAGAACAAGCTGGCACACAACAACACAGAGTGGCTGCTGACTGGTAGCAGAATGCCCTAAATCAAGGTCCTCACTGACTTTGAAAACAGAGCCATCCAGCTGGCTGGCGAGGATCTGGATCACTCCTGAACTGACGGTGAGGTCAGTGGTGCTCTACCAAGTGAGGGTCCAGCAGTGCAACATTCATCAGACAACCATGCTGTGAGTAATGTGCCCTGTTACACTGGCCACTGCCATGCACTAATTATCTCCCCTCGCTTTCATAGGCACATCTGGGAAACAGCTGATGGAGTCCATAACCCAGGGCCTCCAATCAAGCCCAAAGAAACCTCTGAAGAGGAGTCTGAAAGCACCCTCCTTGAAGACCCATCGCAGTGCTCACCCCGCACCCTCCACCAGCACAGAGACTCACACCTAGCTTTAGAGTAGCCTAGGGATCACAATCTGGTGAGCACATTGCACTATCTGACCCACAACAGGCAGTGGCAGGGACCTCCCAGGTGTCCGGCACTCGGAGGGCTGCTGGAGGCCAGAACTTTGCTAAGTCCGAGTCAGATGATGAGCCTCTGGACTCGGTCATATCACAGTTGCTGGAGCTGCAAAGGCAAGCTCAGGAACATCGGGAAGGGATGTCCACTGCACTCCTCAGATTGTAAGGCACAATGGAGAAGTCTGTCTGCCTTCACTCTAAGGTGATAGCGCCGGCATGCCAATGCACTGAGGTCAACACTGGTAGGATGGCAGCCGCCATGGAGAACTTGGTCCAGGACTTTGCTCCTGCACTGCTGCACTGGCTCAACTCCATCGCTGATGCCATAGTTGGCCTCCAACAGGGTTATGCGAGAGGGGTGCTGGGCAGCTACCCCTGCTCCTCAAGGAGTCCGCCAGGGATCTCCATAGGGAGGAGGATCAGCAGATGCATACTCCGGGCCCATCCATCCAGATGAGTCCGAGAGTGTCCAGCCTATCTGACGCCCTTCTTCCTGTGACCTCAGCTGCTCCAGCTTCACAGGTTGAGGAGGGTGCCACTACCACACAGCAGGACCCCAAAAGCAGGCCAGGACCATCCAAATCTCGGCCCTCCAGAGGACGCCCACCTAAGTCAGGAATAAACGGGTCTTTTTCTGAATGACAGGCAGTGACTAGTGGGGTACCGCAGAGATCGGTGCTGGAACCCCAGTTATTCACAATATATATTAATGATTTAGATGAGGGAATTAAATGTAATATCTCCAAATTTGCAGATGACACAAAGCTGGGTGCGAGGGTGAGCTGTGAGGAGGATGCAGAGATGCTTCAGTGTGACTTGGACAAGCTGGGTGAGAGGGCAAATGTATGGCAGATGCAGTATAATGTGGATTAATGTAAGGTTATCCATTTTGGTAGCAAAAACAGGAAGGCAGATTATTATCTGAATGGCTATAAATTGAGAGAGGGGAATGTGCAACGAAATCTGGGTGTCCTTGTACACCAGTCACTGAAGGTAAGCACGTAGGTGCAGCAAGCGGTAAAGAAGGCAAATGGTTTGTTGGCCTTCACAGCCAGAGGATTCTAGTACAGGACCAGGGATGTCTTGCTGCAATTATACAGGGCCTTAGTGAGACCAATATATTGTGTGCAGCTTTGGTCTTCTTATCTGAGGAAGGATGTATTTGCTATAGAGGGAGTGCAGCGAAGGTTTACCTGACTGATTCCTGGGATGGCGGGACTGACATATGAGGAGAAATTGAGTCGATTAGGATTATATTCACTGGAGTTCAGAAGAATCGGGGGGATCTCATAGAAACCTATAAAATCCTAACAAGGCTAGAAAGGGTAGATGCAGGAAGGATGTTCCCGATGGTGGGGGAGTCCAGAACCAGGGGTCACAGTCTGAGGATACAGGGTAGACCATTTAGGACAGAGATGAGGAGAAATTTCTTCACCCAGAGAGTGGTGAGCCTGTGGAATTCTTTACCACAGAAAGTAGTTGAGACCAAAACATTGTATGTTTTCAAGAGGGAGTTAGATATAGCTCTTGGGGCGAAAGGGATCAAAGGGTATGGGGAGAAAGCGGGAGCAGGGCTATTGAGTTGGATGATTAGCCATGATCATAATGAATGGTGGAGCCGGCTCGAAGGGCCGAATGGCCTACTCCTGCTCCTAGTTTCTATGTTTCTAAGATCATCACAGACAGGGCGTCGCAGTCAGCAGGCTGCCTCCACCTCCACTGTGGATGTCCGGGGAGCACTAAGACATATCAGCAGGGTTAGGAAGTTAAGGAGAATTAGTTGCACAGCCTGATCATGGGTGTTAATCACTTGTACATAATGTTCACTATTGTCAATAAACTCCCAAGAATGTCTCCCTGCCGATGGTTCCTTGTTCTGATGAGCAATGCTCTTGTCACTCCAATGTGAAACCTTTCTGCCTCTTACCACCTGCCTCTATAGAGGGAGTGCACCTAAGATAAAGGCAGGTGTCTCGGTCCAGGGCCTCTTCCCTGTGCTCTGTGCAGCCTTTGGATCAAAGTGGTGGTCTGGCCTCACACTCCCCGGACACATTACTGATGCCTGCACCTCATTGCTGGTCATTGCTGCCAGAATGTCGTGGGCAGGTGTCAGAGAGTTCTGTCATTCTCTCTGTGTGCTCTTAGCACCTGGGCTGGCCCCCATCTCTTCAGCATCTGTGCCCAGTGACACTCTGCTCCTGAAGGGCTCAGGTGCTGAAAGCGGACAAAGGATCAGGTGCTTCTAAAGTTTCATGGCTGCATCTCTATGATATGACCCTGATCACAGGGTGCAAGTGAGCTGCCCTCGGCCAGACAGGAGTCAGACATTCTCAGAGGCTATGTGAAGATTTATGGGGTGTCCTCACTGCATGTCGTCATCATCCTCCTGCAATTGAGCAACTATTAGGGCCACCACCGTGTCTCCATGATAGGAGAATTATCACAGAGTGGTATTCACGCTGCCATAAGCCAGTTTCAGCCAGTGTGAGGCAGTGTGATGACATCATCCCCTTGATCGTCGTCTCCAAGGACCTCCTCATCAGCGTCTCCTCAGCGGAGGAGACCTCCAGCTGCTCCATCTCCTCCTCAACCAGCTCCTCTCCCCATTGCATTGCCAGGTTGTAAAGGGCACAGCAGACGACGACGATGTGTGACACCCTCTGCAGACTGTATGGCAGGGCACCGCCAGACTGGTCCCGGCACCGGAGCCTCATCCTCAGCATCCCGATGGTCTGCTCCACCAAGTTGCAAGCTGCAGCATGAGCTTCATTGTATCGTCGCTCTGCTGCAGTCTGAGGCCTCTGCACGGGTGTCATCAGCCACGGCCTCTGTGGGTAGCCCTTGTCCCTGAGGAACCATCCCTGCAGCTTCTATTGACCCTGGAAGACCCCAGGAATCTGTTACTGACTGAGGATGAAGGCATCATGCACACTCCCTGGAAACCGTGTGCAGACCTTCGGATACATTTCTGGTGGTTGCACACCATCTGCACGTTCAGCGAATGGAGCCCCTTGTGGCTGATGTATCCACTGTGTGTTGTGATGGAGATCTGAGTGCCACGTGATCTCATCCTGCATCTGTGGGAAACCTAAGATCTGGACAAATCCAATTGCTCTCGCATCCTGGCTGTCCTGGTCCCGGGCGAAATGCAAAAAGCTGTGTGCCCTCGCAAAGATGGCCTCCATGACCTCGTGGATGCATTTGTGGGTGGAGGCTTGTGAAATCCCACAGAGGTCACCTCTGGAACCCTGAAAGGAGCCACCACAGTAGAAATTGAGCACCGTGGTCAATTTCACAGTCACTGGCAGTGGATGCCCTCCATGTCCCCTTGGTGCCAAATCCTGCAGTAGCTGGCAGATGTGACCGACCAGTTCCCTCGACATGTGAACCTCCGGCAACACTGGTTCTCGGTCATCTGCAGGAATGAAAGGCGGCATCTATAGACCCTGGGTGTCGCTAGGCGCTGACCAGCGAAGACTCCTTGTAGCACTTCAGCGGCATGTGCAGGAGCCCCAGCAGCTCCTTCTTCCTAAGGTTGCTGCTTTTCCCTCTGTGCAGCCAGGTGCCTCAGACACTCTCTCCTCCATCATCTTCAGGCATACAGCTAGTTCACCAGGCTCCATGATCCTGATGTACTCCTCCTGCAGGATGAAAGAGAGGGACATGTGGTTAGCATGGGCATACCAAGAACCTGCCCTGTTTAAGTGCAAAGGCCCCTTAATGATTCCCAGAGAGTGCTGGCCACCACTTGGATGGCCAGAGTTGAGTGCGCTGCATGGCTGCCTGAAGCCCCAACCACCTCCGCCCCACTGCACCGGACACATTGGCAGCAGCTTTACCCATTGGACTCCATGCTGTGCTCTCAGCTCAGGCACAGGCATTCTCCTAACCCACACTGCAGGGCTGCACTGTTAGCTTAAACCATGGGGGTGACTGATCCAAACCGGGATGATGACATTGCAAGGGGCTGTGAGCATCTCCACCATTGACCGCTCCATGGCCAGTTTTAGCAAGGAGATTGGACAATTCATCCTGCTGTTCTACCATCCACTAAAACGTTCATGAATTTGCAATCTCTGCCAGGGGGTGGAGGGGGTTGGGGCGGTGAAAAGCTTTGGAGCGTTTGGTGGCACTTTAATGCCTGTGCGTTGCTTGAGTGGGCAGATAAGATAGGAGCCCGACTCCGATCATATCAATGTGGCTGCGCCTGAGCTGTCTGAGTTGCAGAGGAATGGTCACTTTATACAGATTTCCCCAATGGGTGGGCACTTTCCTCGCCCACCCTACTTCCCACCCCGAATGCTTGTGTGCTACATTCAACAGCAGGCCTCCCCCTCCACAAGTCACCTCAATGGCAGCGCTGCTCTTAAACCCGACCCCCAGTGCCCCTCAAGCTTGAAGTCCAACGGACAACCCTGGCGAGTGCTAACAACGTTAGTGTGTACTCACCTACGAGTTCCCCTTAAGGTGTAAGAGCCAAGTGCACATCGCTTATGTGCTGTTGTGAAGCACATTGGTGTGCTTTCTTGGCAATGTGGGTGGACGATCCAGCAAGGGGGGACGTTTCTGGCAGGCTGGCCTGGTAATGATATGCAGATGGATTACAGTGAGGTTCCCGACCTCTGGTGGTGGGAAATGTGGCCCGCCACTGGTGGGCTGAGCGGACAATTGCGAACTGGTTTCACGCCATTGTAAAACCGATTGCGCCATATTGTCTGCTCATGCCACCGCACACGCCCGACACCAGTGGGCAGGGAAAATTCCGCCCTAAGAATGCTGAGGGGCGCATGGAGAGCTGTCAAATTGCATAGAACTGTGCCCCACTATGAGAAAGAGTTTTCAAGAAAGGGCAAAGAAAATTGGAATAAAAAAATGTTAAATGGGAATCTTCAGTAGACACATTTCACAGATGAATTTTACAGTGATGGCTGGCAGGATGTTTAAGTGAATTGAGGAGTTCTACCCTCTCCTCATCCAGTTTTTCCCTTTGGGGGTGGTGAAACAAAGGTCAGCAGTTTTTCTGGGTCCCAAACCCATCCCCAGGGCAAAACAAATCACCTATTGCAATTTTCATGGAGGTGCCTCCTTAATTGGTTTGCTGTCCAATTAAAGACAGTAGGTGGCCCCTCAAAGCTGAAAGGCTTCCAACTGAAAGGAGCAACAAGCTGTGAAGAAAGGTAAGAGGGAGGTCACTTCAAGATGGAGTGCACTCTCTCCTACTTTGAATCTAAATTAAAAATTTTGCAGCCAGGCCACCACTTTTGGAGGAATTTGCTCTATGGGGTGGCCTGTGACTACCTCCTGTACTCAAACAGACAAGGAGGTACTGCTGCCGTCCTCTGTCCTGCCACCAGGAGGTTACCTCCATGCCCTGAAACCATCCACCACTGCCTGCAGGAACCTGGAGACCAACTAGAAAATCCTAGTTGGACTTATTTCATTGGCCTCAAGTGAATCTTAATGGGCCGAATGACCCTGAACCCTCCCCAACCCGCCCCCAATCTCACCACCACAAAAATGACCGAGTGGTAGGATGGAACCAGTGAACCAGCACATCAGCCAGCGTCTGCCTGCCCTTGTAGCCAACCTGGTGTGAGCTGCACATGTTCACTTCCAACAATGATTGCTGGATAGCAATGTGGAGCAGGAACCATGCTTGATTTCAGCTCCATAGCTATCCACTAATTGTAGTACTCAGTGCCACTCTGCTGAGAGCACCTCACTTGGGGAACTGAAGCTAGGACCTGGTGGCCTGCTACTCACTAGAAAAACTTCTGAGCCATTAAGGAGGTAAATAAGACTGGGAGGAATACTTGAAAACCCTACCTCATTTCTTTGCCGAAAAATATGAAACATATTCCTTTGTTCTGCTCTTTCAGGTGGAGTAAGAAGTCCCTATGGATTGTACTGAAGTTCAGTTTCCAAAAATCAAAAGAAAGTTCATATATAGCAAAAAAGAGTACTGTTTTTGGAGAATACTTAATTTCAGGTTTGATTGAGCAGCCTGTAAATCAGCTAAGAATATAACTTCTTATGTATTGCATTCTAAATTAAGTGGCTCCAACTCTGTTCAGACAAAGAATGCTGATTTTCTCTGATTCACAGATTACACGCACCAACAGGCACTTTTCCTTAAAGCTTCAAAAGGTCAACGCATGAAACACAATTTGGAGTTGATTAACTTGGGCCTGCTGATGGCTTGCACCAAAAAAATTCCAATTACCTTTCACCCACGGTTATTTAAAACTCGTTTAGTCCTTTGCTTATGTGTAACAATCAGTTACAAAATGAAGCTAGTCTGCTGTGCAATTTTTAAACCAATGACAGAGGCTTAGATTTGTATGATCCCCATCACTTTTCCCTCAGTCCATCAAATGAAACACTTGCAGTGGTTTTTGAAGAACCTGACTTTCCAATAGATTTTAATCCAAGAATATTAAAAAAAAATCTTCCCTTTGCACAAATAACCCTCCTTTCTTTATTAAAATGGAGTTGTTCTATAATGTTGTTGGAAAATGAAAAGCTTGTCGATTAGGTCTGATTCATAGCTTTCAAATGTGAAATATGGAGTGATTATTCTTTCCTAAGTGCTCTTCCTTTTTACGAAAACTAGCATCAATTATGTAATTACAGAATCCATCGATAACAGGAAGCAAATGACAAGACACAGCTGAGGGAATGATGAATCAGATATAAAGTGTGTGCCATTTTCTGCATTATTTGCTTTCATCCATAAAGATGGAAATATTGCTGTCAGGATAATTTTTGTGAAAATAAAAGCAAAATACTGCAGATGCTGGAAATCTGAAACAAAAACAAAAATACCTGGAAAAACTCAGCAGGTCTGACAGCATCTGCGGAGAGGAACACAGTTGACATTTCGAGTCTGAATGACTCTTCATCAGAACTAAGGAAATAGAGAAATGAGGTGAAATAAAAGCTGGTAGAGGGGGGTAGGACAGGTGGAGCTGGATAGGGGGCCAGTGATAGGTGGAGACAAAGAAGAGATTGCCAAAGATGTCATAGACAAAAGGACAAAGGGGTGTAGATGGTGGTGATATTATCTAAGGAATGTGCTAATGGGGACATTAAAGGCAGCAAGCAGTACAAGCTAGTGGCAGATAGCCCTAGTGGGGGTGGGGCGGGGGGAAAGGTGGCTAAAAGGTGGAGATAAAACAATAGTTTGAAATAAATTTAAAAATAGGTGGGAAAAGAAATATATATTTTTTTAAATTATGAATTATTGGTGATCGGAAAGGGGGTGGGGATGGAAGAGAGAGTTCATGATCTGAAATTGTTGAATTCAATATTCAGTCCGGAAGGCTGTAAAGTGCCTAGTTGGAAGATGAGGTGCTGTTCCTCCAGTTTGCATTGAACTTCACTGGAACATTGCAGCAGGCCAAGGACGGACATGTGGGCATGAGAGCAGGGTGGTGTGTTGAAATGGCAAGCGACAAGGAGGTCTGGGTCATGCTTGCACACAGACCGATGGTGTTCCGCAAAGCGGTCACCCAGTCTGCATTTGGTCTCTCCAATGTAGGGGAGACCGCATTGGGAGCAGTGAATGCAGTAGACTAAATTGAGGGAAGTACAAGTGAAGTGCTGTTTCACTTAAAAGGGATTGTTTGGGTCCTTGGACAGTGAGGAGGGGGGAAGTAAAGGGGCAGGTGTTGCATCCTCTGTGGTTGCATGGGTAGGTGCCTTGGGAGGGGGTAGAGGTGTAGGGGGTGATGGAGGAATGGACCAGGGTGTCCCAGAGGGAACGATCCCTGCGGAAAGCCGCCAGGGGAGGTGAAAGGAAGATGTGTTTGGAGTTGGCGGAAATGGCAGAGGATGATCCTTTGAATGCGGAGGCTGGTGGGGTGATAAGTGAGGACAAGGGGGACCCTATCATGGTTCTGGGAGGGAGAGGAAGGTGTGAGGGCGGATGCGCGGGAGATGGGCCGGACACGGTTGAGGGCCCTGTCAACCACCGTGGGTGGAAAACCTCGGTTAAGGAAGAAGGAAGACGTGTCAGAGGAACTGTTTTGGAAAGTGGCATCATCAGAACAGATGTGACGGAGGTGAAGGAACTGAGAGAATGGGATGGAGTCCTTACAGGAAGTGGGGTGTGAGGAGCTGTAGTCAAGGTAGCTGTGGGAGTCGGTAGGCTTGTAATGGATATTGGTAGGCAGTCTATCACCAGAAATTGAGACAGAGAGGTCAAGGATGGGAAGAGAAGTGTCAGTGATGGACCACGTGAAAATGATGGAGGGGTGGAAATTGGAAGTAAAATTAATAAATTTTTCCAGGTCCAGACGAGAGCATGAAGCGGCACCAAAGCAGTATTTTTGTGAAACATTTGGTTGTCTGAGCATTACTATTTGTTTCCTCCTGTGACAGGCTGCTTGTGGAATTAATCACGGTCTGGAAACCTTGTTGAGTAGTCCTCAACTCTGAAGATAGAGCATTCAGGCAGCAAAAAGGGAAAAGTTAACTAATTATGGAGTGTTGAAAGAAATCTTCTTAATTACAAATTGCAGCAGGTTGGAAAGGGCTATAAAAACAAAAATAAAAACAAAAAACTGCGGATGCTGGAAATCCAAAACAAAACCGGAATTACCTGGAAAAACTCAGCAGGTCTGGCAGCATCGGCGGAGAAAAAAAGAAAACATCAACTCTTCTCTTCTCCGCCGATGCTGCCAGACCTGCTGAGTTTTTCCAGGTAATTCTGTTTTTGTTTTAGAAAGGGCTATTGTCTATTACGTTTTTTCCTTTTCGCACTTAACTTTGGTATAAATAAAGTGTAGACTCAGTGTAAGTTCAACTCAGCACAGGGCAGCTATTTTTAGTTAAATGTGTACGTACATGCCAACCTCGAAAAAGCTGACAACTAAAGATAACCTTGAATACAAGCCTCTAAACTAAATAATTACATAGGCTTTGTACATTAAGCCTCGGGAACACACCCTTTCAGTTACACTTGTACATAAAAACATGTTAGCATAAAAAACATACATGCAAATTAAAGGCTGAAGGGAGAAATCCAAAAGGTTGAAGACTCAAAAATTGGTGGTGTATTTTTTTCAGACTCCATAGGGACCTATAGCTTTTAAAAAGAGATTCGAGCTCCCAGTTGATAGCTGAAAAAGTAATACAAAGTTTCACTTTTATACTATTTCATGACTTGGAGGTGTCACTAGCAAGACCAGCATTTAATGCCCATCCCTAATTTCCCTTGAGAAGATGGTAGTGAGCCACGTCCTGTAATGCTGCAGTGCATCAGGTGTGGGTACTCCCACAGTACTGTTAGAAAGGGAATTCAACAGTGAAGGAACAGCGATAAGGTTCCAAGTCAGAATGGTGTGTGGCTTGGAGGGGAAATTGCATGTGGTGGTGTCTACAGCCCTTGTTCTTCAGGTTTGGAAGGTGCCTTGATGAGTTACTGTAGTGTATCCAGAACAGAGTACACACAGCTGCCACTGTGTGTCAGTGGTGGTAGGAGTGAATGTTGAAGGTGGTGGATGGGGTGCCAATCAAGCAGGCTGCCTTGTCCTGAATGGTGTTGAGCTTCTTGAGAGTTGTTGGAGCTGCACTCATCCGGGCAAGTGGAGAGTATTCCATCACATTCCTAACTTGTGCTTTGTAGATGGTGGCCAGGCTTTAGCGAGTCAGGAGGTAAGTTACTCACCTCAGAATTCCCAACCTCTGACCTGTTCTTGTAGCCACAGATGGCTGGTCCAGTTCAATCTCTGGTCATCGGTAGCCCCAGGATGTTGACAGCAAGGGAATTAGCAATGGTAATGCCACTGAGTTTCAAAGGGAGATGGTTAGGTTTTCTCTTTTGGAGGTAGTCATTGCCTGGCACTTGTTGTGGCGCGGACGTCACTTGCCACTTACTGGCCTGAATGTTGTCCAAGTCTCACTATATATGGACACCAACTGCTTCAGTATCTGAGGACATGTTTCAAAACTTCCACTGTGTCAAATGACTAAAAGCACTATTGATTAAACACTATTTTCTTCGTAGGCAACTTATACTTTAAACCACAGAGAGGAAGATTCCCCTTTCATACTTGGCACACATTGTACTCACCATTGAATTACAGTACTTATAGCAAACAGTCTGCAATTACTTCCAATGGGTTCCCTTATCCCCATTTTGCCATGTGGTAACTTCAAGAGACCATCTCGAGGCATTTCTCTCAGTTTTTGGAGAGTTTCATAAATCCACCACCAAAATTAAAGCCTGTCCTGATGATTCCTCTTCCCTCCTGGCCATGCCAGTATGAATATCCTGGAATCTTTAGATGACTGCAGGATGCCTCTCTTTGACTACAGACTGTCCCTCTTGCAGACTTGCTGTACTAGCTCGCAAAGCCAAAACAGCCACATCTCTTTTCTGACCACACAGAACTCTCTATTCTTTGATTTGTAAGGAAACCTGCAACTTGATCTTAAAAATAGCTTCCTCTGTCCTCTTTCCCATTGAAATGTGAAACACATTAACCTTGTGTCTATGCAAAAATGCTAATTATCTCCTTGAAACCAACTCTCTTTCATCTTAGATGTAAAAGAAGTTACATCCATGGGTGGGATGAGGTTTCATGAAGGTTTTAAAACGTTAATAACATTTTTAAATACAATTCATAGA
Organism: Carcharodon carcharias; assembly: GCF_017639515.1. Taxonomy (NCBI): domain Eukaryota; kingdom Metazoa; phylum Chordata; class Chondrichthyes; order Lamniformes; family Lamnidae; genus Carcharodon; species Carcharodon carcharias. Next base: position 32,317,549 of record NC_054488.1, on the reverse strand, counting down.
TATGTTGCAGCTCATGTGACACTGTCACATGAGGAGACATGTCTTTAAATTTTGTTTTTGCTTTATTAACATTTTTAAAAATCAAAGTAATCTCCCTGATGCAGCTCTGTGCATGCCTGAAAGAGCACAGGCCCTGACTCTTCCTCCTACCCCCACCCTCACAGGTAGCGCCGAGTGCTTCCGGGCGCACGTCATGCTGGTCGGGACTCAATTGGCCCGCCCACATAAAATGCCGGCACGCAGGAATGATTGCGGCAGTGATTGGCTGCACGCCCTCCCCTTCCTGGTCCCGCCTAACCCCCCCCACTCCCCCCCAACAGGGAGAAACTTCTCCACATTGTAAACTCAGAGACTTCTGCCATTGTCTCCAAGTATAAATACCTGACATCATCATCTCAATAAAACAATCTAAACCTTCCTTTGCTCTCAACTACCCAGGCTTATTGTCAGGCAGGCTCCAGAACAGGTCACATGACCCCTTTCATTTACCCTAAATTTAAAGCTGCAGTCCTAAAATATAATAATCATATAAGCTGCATAATTGTAACAATATTTGGAGGAAGAGGACAAATTCCTTTAATTATTTTGTATTCTCACATGTGAATGATACAGTTGTACAATTGAGGTTTTTTAACTTAAAAAAACGAAAGTGTCATTTGGACTTTCAAGAAGCCATCTTGCCCAAAGTTAGGTTAAAGGTCACTCTTCTACATCCAGTCCTGGCTCGCAGAATCCCTGTGGACCCATGCTCAGACATTGTTGCCCATCTTTTCATAAAGATACATTCTTCTCCTCCAACCCTCCCAGTTGGGCAAACAATCTGATGCTTCTGAATTCATCTGGCACTACACTTCTCTTTGAACCAGGCAGTCATGCCCAGTTCAACATGGAATCGTTCAACCCACATACTCTCCCAGCCCAATAAACAGTTTGAACTGGTAGTCTTCTTCAAGCTCCCCATTCAAATTGGGACTATTCTTTTCCCAATTTTTCAACATGACACTTTTCTGGGTTGAACCCTTTCAGATCCAGTTGGTACTTACTTAGCCCCCAACTCACCCACTGCCCGCCACCCCCGCCTAAGGTTCATATTCGCACCAGTCTCCATCTACTATTCAAACAGACATTCTCTCGGCCCACTTTCCTTCCTCCCAGCTTCTCACTAGCTCCAAGCGTCAAAGTCTTCTCACTTTCTCACTCCCCTTAATTACCACCCATATTCTCCTCACCTCTTGCCTTTATTGCCACCCTCTCCTTCATTGCAACCCTGTTCGCATTGTTTTCCACATTCACCCGAATCTTGCTACAGACGCAAGGAATTCTGGCTGCTATGTATGGAGCTAGGAATTCCTGTTGTGAGAATTCCCAGCTACTGTATGCATAGGCCAAGAATCTTTTCCAATAACAGATTAATTTGGGTAACAGGGCCCAGTCTAGTCTGAGAGTAAATGCACACCAAAAATTCTGAAAATTGGCACACATGCTGATAAAGGTTATGTGAGGAACTTGATATTTAACTGGTAGCTGAAGACATTAACACAATAAATAGGAAGAGGAGTAGGCCATGCAGCCATCAAATCTTTTATGCCATTCAATAAATCATGGCTTAACTTCTAGTTTACTTTTCCATCCTAACCTTGGATTCCCTTCGTGTTCAAAAATCTATCATTCTCAGTCTGAAATACATTCAATGACTGAGCACCCACCGCCTTCTGAAGGATCTAGGGGTCCTAGTGCAAAAGGTTAATATGCAGGTCCAGCAGGTAATTAAGAAAGCTAATAGAATGTTATCACTTATTGCAGGGGGAACTGAATACAAAAATAGGGAGGTTATGCTTCAGTTATACAGGGCATTGGTGAGACCACATCTGGGGTACTGTGTACAGTATTGGTCTCCTTATTTAAGGAAGGATTTAAATGCTTTGGAAGCAGTTCAGAGGTTTACTAAACTAAGATAAAAGCAAAATACTGTGGATGCTGGAAATCTGAAATAAAAACAGAAAATGCAGGAAAAACTCAACAAGTCTGGCAGCATCTGTGGAGAGAGAAACAGAGTTAACATATCAAGTCTGGCTTGTCTTATGAGGAAAGGTTGGACAGGTTAGGCTTGTATCCGCTGGAGTTTAAAAGAGTAAGAGGAGACTTGATTGAAACATATATGATCCTGAGGGGTCTTGATAGGATCGATGTGGAAAGGATGTTTCCTCTTGTGGGAGAATCTAGAACTGTGGGCCTGCGGGGGGGGGGTATCACTGTTTAATAATAGGAGGTTGCTCATTTAAAACAGAGAAGAAAACTTTTTTCTCTCATAGGGTTGTGAGTCTTTGGAACTCCCTCAAAAGGCGGCGGAAGTAGAGTCTTTGAATATTCTTAAGCCAGAGGTAGATAGTTCTAGATAAGCAAGGGGTGAAAGGTTATCGGGGATAGGTGGGAATATAGAGTTAAGGTTACAATCAGATCAGCCATGATCTCATTGGCTGAGCAGTCTCGAAGGGCTGAGTGGCCTACTCCTGCTCCTAATTCATATGTTCCTTAACCTTATTATCTGATCCCCTGTCAATAAAAGCTTATAAACTACTTCCAGAGAAGGTGGATTTTGATTGCTACTTGGTGGGTGGCTCTGGGAGTGAAACTTTACTGATTTTGGAAATATATTTCAGTTTGGCGACAACAAATATCACTTTTTTCCAATGCAAAGCTTTATCCTTCTTCTGCTGTTTATTTACTTCAAGAGACTATCTTTGCTATTGTTCCCATTTTTAAAAATTGTAGCTTTTAACTGGCCCCAATTTAGGGATAGAGAATTAGTCATACCAAGACTGAGAAGAGTACAATATTTTTTTAAAAACACAATAGTGTGGTGGCTTCATTTTTATCTCAAATAATTGTGCGTCACTATGTAGAAGCATTTGCATTTCTGTTGCTGAATATTTCAGTGTTTTTACCAAGCAGGTATATTTCTGACAGGATAACTGCTTTCTCTGATGCCAATGGGAAGAAATGAAGTTTTGACTATTGTAAGTGTTTAATAAACTACCATAGGTATTGAAAAACATTTGGTTTCTTGCAAATCTCGTCTTCATAAATAATTATTTAATCTGCTTTTTATAATGTTTAAAATCAAAATTCTTACAACCAAAATTAAACTTATATTCAGTTTTAAAGGCAACCCATGATTCTGGAATCAGTCCAGGTCATAACCAAACAAGATGACTACTCTAAATTTTTATTTTACCTTAAGAACTTTTACATATCACCAAGATATCACATATCACTTACTGAACAAACACTTTGAGCTATATCTTCTTGTGAACAAGTGCTTCCTAATTGTTGAATATAATTGAATGACTACACAAAGTAATTACTACAAAATCAAAGTCATTGAAGGAGCAAACAAGTAAATCCAATTGGTTAACCTGATTTGATCTCAAACAGAAGTGGTGGAGCTGAAGACTAATATTCAGAATCAACAATCTTAATTTCTTGAAGCAATTTTCACCTGGGAGAAAATATAAGCTAGGAAATGGAGATATTCTTACCTGGCTGATATTCAGTTGAATTCACCACATATTCCTGTAGAATGGGTTCCAAAGAAGAGTCATATTAGACTCGAAACATTAACTCTGTTTCTCTCTCCACAGATGCTGCCAGACCTGTTGAGTTTTTTCAGCACTTCTTGTTTTTAATTTCAGATTTCCAGCATCCACAGTATTTTGCTTTCATCTTAAGTGTTTAATTCATTGCCACTTCTCTTCCAGGAATGCCGACCTTGAAGAAGTACTGCTGTTCACTCCAACGGGATTTCCATTTGCCTCTTTCACCTTGTTCACTTCCATTGCTTTCCATTTCCCTCCTGGCGTTTGATTAAGTATTTACCAAAACTCACTTGCACAGCCATATCTCCTTCCTCTCTGATTGCCTCCAGCTTGACTTACCCCACCTGGATTCCAACTGAAGTTCCATCTGTCATCTTTTGAATCCACCCAGGATTATCTCCGAGACATACAACGTTCCTCTTACTGCTGTTCCCGCCACATCCTGAGATCCGCATTCAGTGTCATGCGCTGCCACATGTACACACTTACCTCCCTCTCTAGCAGCACCGATTCACCCTATCTCAAAGCTATTCTGGTCCCCAGATTCACCTCATTCTTTGTTTCTTCTGACACTCTTAACAAGAAACTTGTTTTCTTCCTTTCAGGTGTTAAGGAATGTGAGCTGCAACAACTTTTGAGTACTGGCAGCCCTCAGGATCCTACCTCCTCTCTTTCCTCTGACCCAATTCCTGCTTCTAATCCCACCTCTCACTGTGTATCCACTATACACTCCAACCTTCCTCTGATGTTAAATGAACTTTGCTCAGCAAAGGACTCAGAATTATCCCCTCACACACTCACCTCAATGAATTTAGGGCTTGGCATGATGTTGAAATCTTCTTCTGTTGCCTTTGCCACTGTGCTCACTTGACCAGTGGACCCTTTCACCCATCTCCAATATTGTTCCTCCACTTGGACTCCTCCCCCTGGCCTCTTACTTGCTCTTGAGCTTTTCATTGAGAACTGTTGGCGTGATGTTGGCCATCTCAATTTCTCTGCTCCACCACCCGCTCCAACCTGTTTCCCTCTGAACTTGCTGCACTCCATTCTCTCAGCTCTAACCCTGGATCTTCTTTAATCAAACCTGTCGACAAGGGTGGTTCTGTTCTTGTCTGGCGTATTGACCTCTACCTCGCAGATGCTGAGCGCCAACTCTAGCTTCCTCCTACCTCCCCCTGGACTATGATCCCACCACCAAACATCAAGCTATTGCTTCCAGGACCATAGCTGACCCCATCCGTTCTGAAGGTTTTCCCTCCACAGCTTCCCATCTTATAGTCCTTAAGCTGAAAAGCTCGCTTTTATCTCCCTCCCAAAATCCACAAACAGTCCCGGTAGACCCAGCATTTCAGCCTGTAGCTGCCCCACTGAACTTATTTCTCCCTATCTTGACTCCATTCTTTCTGCCCTTATTGCATCTCTTCTGACCTAAGTTCGTGGTTCTTCTGATGCCCTACATCATTTCAACAATTTTCAGTTTCCTGGCCCTAACTGCCTCCTCTTCAAAATGGATGTACAATCCCTCTGCATCTCCATCTCCACCAGGATGGTCATGAGGGCCCTCCGCTTCTTCCTTGAATAGCGGCCTTAAGTTCCCAGCCACGACCCTCCTCCGCATGGCTCAACTTGTTCTCTCATTGAACAATTTCTCCTTTACGTTGTCTGAGTTCCAATGAGTTCATATTGGGTTTATTAACTCTGTTTCTCTTGCCATAGATGCTGCTAGACCTGCTGAGTTATTCCAGCACTTCCTGTCTTTATTTTAAACCTGTAGGATAAGTGATGCTTCGTGATGCCCATTGCTTCATGTTAAGCAAGAACTTCTGAAGTTCAGTAGCTATGCAGGCTGGGTGAATGAGAATTTTTTAACAATATGTGAAACCAATAAGTTAGGAGTTAAAAGTTCTATCTAGCACAAAGGAAGATGGTTGTGGTTGTTGGAGGTTAATCATCACGGTTCTAGGACATTACTGCAGGAGTTCCTCAGGGTAGTGTCCTCGGCCCAACCATCTTCAGCTGCTTCATCAGTGACCTTCCTTCCATCATAAGCTCAAGATTGAGGATGTTTACTGATGATTGCACAATGCTCAGCACCATTTGCCACTCCTCAGATACTGAAGCTGTCCATGTCCAAATGCAGCAAGACCTGGATAACATCCGGGCTTGGGCTGACAAGTGGCAAGTAACATTTGCACCACACAAGTGTCAGGCAATGACCATCTTCAACAAGAGAGAATCTAACCATCAGCCCTTGACATCAATGGTATTATCATCACTGAATCCCCCACTATCAACATCCTGAGGTTACCATTGACCAGAAACTGAACTGGACTGGCCATATAAATACTGTGGCTACAAGAGCAGGTCTGATGGTTAGGAATTGTGCGACTAGTAGCTCACCTCCTGACTCCCCAAAGCCTGTCTATCATCCACAAGGCACAAGTCAGGAGTGCGATGGAATACTCCCCACTTGCCTGGATGAGTACAGCCCCCACAACAGTCAAGAAGCTTGACATCATCCAGGACAAAGTAGGCCACTCGATTGGCACCACATCCACAAATATTCATTCCCTCCATCACCGATGCACAGTAGCAGCAGTGTGTACCATCTACAAGATGCACTGCAGCGATTCACCAAGGCTCCTTAGACAGCACCTTCCAAACCCATGGCTACTACCATCTAGAAGGACAAGGGCAGCAGACAGATGGGAACACCACCACCTGGAATTCCCCTCCAAGTCACTCACCGTCCTGACTTGGAAATATATCGCCGTTCCTTCACTGTCGCTGGGTCAAAATCCTGGAACTCCCTCCCTAACAGCACTGTGGATGTACCTACACCACATGGACTGCAGCCATCCAAGAAGGCAGCTCACCACCACCTTCTCAAGGGCAACTAGGGATGGGCAATAAATGCTGGCCCAGCCAGCGAAGCCCACATCCCATGAATAAATTTTAAAAACGTCATTGTGCATGATCTCCAGATTGTGGGGCAGATGTTGTTGATTAAGTGATGAATATCTTTCATGGGTTTAAGGAGCGGATTTCTTTTTGTATTTCACCTTTGAATGTAAGTCTTCTCTGTTGCCTTCAAAAGGCTAATATGAAACTAGCTTGTCAGCCCCTATCTAATTCATAGTAGACTTGAGTACTGCCACTTGTTTACATATAACTGGAATATGCACTGCATGGGTTGACCTGGTAATGCAGTTGTAGAATGTTAACACTGCTGCAATGGGTGTGTTCTGACACATGGGGTGTCACATTAAAGAGGTTCTGTTCTGGAAATACCTGACTTAGAAATGCATGAGCATCAAAGTGGAATTATTTTGTTCCTTGGAATGAATATTGCTCCTTGATCAACACAAACAAAAGCCAGTGGTTAGGGAATTTCATTTCAAGATGCAGTCATTACTGGAACCAAAAAAATTGCAAACTATCTCATTTATAGCCTTGACTGCAGTTAAATCTCATAATGCCAAACTCAAAGACACAACAATCTGGTGAACCCAGCATCTACTCTGCCGCTATGGTTCTGAAAGCAAGATACTGTAACTGCTGTGATGGATTATTTTTATTGATGTTATTTTTATATACACAGAATTAGAGAAATAGAACAGTATGAAGGGAGACAACTATATTACTAATTATTTCTTGGCCTCTGTGGTAAACTAAAAGTTAAATGGTTTTCAACAAATTACACAGTTTATTGAGGCTGTTGGTAGAGTTGTTTGAAAAGATTTATTTTATGCAGGTCTGTTTAATATAGGAAAACTTGAATCAGCTAAGAAGAGTATCAAATATTCAACACTAAACACCCATCAATTATTCTTACACATTCTTTCAGCAAATCTACTCTGGCACAAATGTTGCTAGAGGTCAATTATGGCACTTATTGCGGGAGCTGAACCTGTCCTGAAAGCACTCCAATAGAACTGTGCCTCTTTAATGTAGAGGCAACCTGATACCATTTTTAATGAATAAACATCTAAAAGGTGACCATACTTAATGTGAAAGAGCATGATACATGCAGGCTCTGATTAAAGACTAAACGGTCAAAATAGAAAAAACGGAAGTCCAATCTGTGATTCCAATGATAACAGCCAGCTACTCCACAGTTTCAATACTCAGCCAGTTAACACTTTCAATAAACTAGTGAATATCAATATAACAACACTGTTGAATGTCATGTTTTTCAGTCAAATCGTAATTACATAAAGATATTTATTAACATACTTTAACAGTGTGACTCAGGACTACAATATAAACAGTACACCTTTAAACAGAAACTATTTTTGAAACACAGGTAAAGGTCTTGGGACAATGGAGCCAAGTTGATTTCTAATACAATAGTTTTCCCTCCAGATTTGATCTTCAACCTAGCTTAAAAAACAACTTTTTGGGTGTATAACTGATTTACTGTTTTGTTTTTATTAGTTTATTTCTAGGGCCAAGATGCTTCTGTTCTTCAATGGCACCAACCAGTCTACGGTAAAGAAGGGTCTTCAATGCCATGGGCGGGATCACAGCTGAATGAGACTGTGATGGCATATCGAGTGCCCCACTCCACCTTTTCCACATAATGAAGATTTTCTGAACCAGATGTGAAGAATGAAACACGACCTGGGGCATGAAAAAATGCAACAATTAACTCTGAAAAAGTTGTAAGATGTATGTTTACATTAAAAACCACTCTGGTACTACTGCTGCTATAAAAGTTCAAACATCAGTGTATTATCCAGAAAATGCTTAAAAGTTAGTTTTTGCAAAATACTACTGGAGAACTCATGGATCACGTCAACTTGAACTATTTAATTATAGTTGAAAATATGTTCAATTGTTCATTTATTTCCTAAGGCACACATTCAAAGAAGGCTAGAAGCTGGAAATCTCTTATGAAGCTGACATTCTTTTAGAATGAGGTTAAGTTCAAGTTAACTAGTCTCCAACTGTGTCCATTAGAGTAAAACCGCAGGTACATAGCATCCATGCACCTATAATGATGCAGAAGGTTTCTCATTATTATAACTGGCCATGCATACAGAAGACTGCATTTGCGCTGTTACTAAACAGTTATGGAGCGTAAGGATAATGTGCAAGTAACTTGCCCTCCATCAACTTTGGAGGAAGATAAATATTACCCATCAGTGGTTTGCCCACAATAGATTGTATTACACATTTAAAATGCAGTGACAATCACACAAAAATATAACAAATGTAGTTCTTTGAATACAAGGAACTTTTGTACTACCTATAGATATTCTGGATGTTGCAGAACATCAACCCAGCATTTGAGAATGCTGAAGTTAGGAAACTTCAGTCTCCAATGAGTAGCCTTGGTTCAGTGGCAGCACTTAGTCAGAAGGTCATTGGTTCAAACCAAACTCCAGAGTCTTGAGAGCATAATTTTAGCTGACATTTCAGTAAAGTACAGAAATCATGCTGCACCCCAACCCCACCCCACCCACTGCTCTCTCAGGTGAATGTAAAAGATCCCATGGCCCTAGTCAAAGAAAAGATGCAGAATTTTCCGAGTAACCTGGCCAATATTTACTCTTCAACAAGCACCACTAAAAAACAATATCTGGTCATGTACCCCATTGTTAGTTATGGAACAATGTTATATGGAAATTGGCTTCTGCATTTCCCTACATTAAAGCAGAAATTATACTTCAAAAGTTATTTTTCTGGCCGCAAAGCATTGTGATGTTGTGAAGGACATTTCCCTTTCCTTTCCAATGAACAGTTCAGTCTAGGAACTGTAAAGTTATTGTCAATTCAAAGTCACTGTGGTTTCATGGAAGTGACCTCTGCATTTTTAGTCAGTGCAAAACAATTGTAGAAATGATTATCAGTAGATTACCATGTATTTTTGTTCCAGCTCCAGGGGGTCATTAACTGTTTGAAAACATTTAAAACTTCCATTCTGCACCTCACATCAAGAGTTTTGTAGTAGAAATGTATGCACAGAATATACTGGTGACCATCTTCACTAAAATAATTATGCTTATTTAACATTTTTTTCTGTTTTCTTCAGACAGTTATTGTTAAAGGTTTACAGATGATGGTTCTGACTAATAATTTTATAGGTGACAGGAGATTAGGCCAATAAGAGAGATGTGGCCAGTACTGGAATTTATAACAATAATCTCACCGCTGATATGAACAGCTAACAAAAAACTGAGAGTACAAGTTCTGTTTACTTTAACTAACTATTGGATAAAAGTAATATTTTCGTGAACTCATATTTAACATACTTGTATAATTTCTCAAAGTATATCTAGCCTGCAATACTGAGATAAAGTGGGAAATATATTCAGAAAATATAAATAAATTTTAATAGAAGTTGATACCTTGACAGATAAAATGTGAATTAATATTAACGGGACTACAGTTCAAATCTCCAAAACACTTGTGTATAATTTTTAGCCGGTAAAAAGATCTTGACTTTCTAAAATTACAAGAATTTAGACTAAATGGAGAATTTTCTCAAAGCACAATACTAATTACTCAACAAAGTTATTGACTGAGCATTAAACTTTGATAATAAAAGTAAATGGTATCCATAGTATAAAACTTCATATGAATATTATTGTGTAGCATGATTCAAACAGTCGATTCATCATGAAGTACCTTGATGAAAAATGTTGAAGAAATTAATTTGATTTTTTCTTAACAGTTAAACTGCTAAACAAAGTGAACTGCTCAAATGAATCTTCTATTAATGCCCGTTAATTTAATCTTGTTTGAAGTTTGAAATATATGGCAATCTAAATAATCTAAGCTATTCAGCTGTAAAGTTGGCAAAGGCAGTCTTGCAAAGTTACACAGCAAAGGCATAATGATCCATTTTGACAGCATGTCCTGGATGGACATTTGACAACGAAAGATAGAAAACGATCAGCTGATCTGTCGAGTCTGTCCTAAGCTGTCATGCTGTAAAGTCTGCACATCATCATCCCCCACTGAGCCCCTATCGAACACTTTCAAATGCCAGCTCTATGTGCTTTATTCTTCAGGCCTATTGTCAGTGATACACTACATCGTGTTTTCAGAATAAAATACATTCCATAGTGCAAACAGTGCAGTCTGTTACTTAGTTGAATATGCAAAAGGTTTTTATTTTTTAAACTGCCATTTTTCTCACTCACTTCTCCAGTTCTAAGCCCTGATATAATCCACGAATTGCTTGGCTATTTTATTCATTTTATGCTGAACGAAAATGGCAGGAGTTTCTTCTGGGGAATTGGTGTCAAGGAATTTTGCGTATTCCCCTGGAATAATTTCAGCTGAACAGGTATGGACATTTCTTATGAATGACCTTTAGTGTGCTTTGAGTTACTTCTATGCTGCTGATGTCCATAGAGACTGAATATAATTTTTAAATGATTATTTTCAACCAAGTAAGTGTTGTAAAAGTCCTTGAGCAATTTACGCACAAATTGTTCACTTTGTTTATCACTTATATGTACTTATAGTAAGCTGGCCCGATATTAGAAGAATAATTATGACAAGTGCACATAGAAAGCAGTCAATTGTCCACTATTAGATGTGCTCTTTTAGTTTGATTCAAGTCCATCTCCATTTATCATGCATTCACGAAGCAGTTGGTATCCCTTTCAAAAAGAATTCCCCTGGCTAAGACCAAAATTATTCCAAACCCCTCCATAAAATGCAGTCGATTTAATCAAGGTAACACAAGTTATGTGAGGAAATCAAAAAGTGAATAGTTCAAATATCCTCCACATTATCAATCTCCCACCAAGAAGAAGTGCATATAGTCCCTGCTAATAACTAACAGGTGCACAACAATGGCACAGGCAGATTTTTCTTTTCTTCAACAAAGTGCCTATTTCGGTTAGTCACTGGATGCTAAGTTACTGATCTAAGGCTGCATTCTACCACGCCTAATGCAAATTGCACAAAATCCTGAACAATACCAGCTCATTATCCAGTTGCAGCCTCTTATTTTCCAATTTTTCTTGAATATTTGGTAACATTTATGATTCTTGGAAAGGGTTAGAATAAGCAATTATAGCTTGGGTCAGGTCATCGTGTAATCAAGGGGCTTTGACTGGATGTAAACTGAAAACTTTCATCACATCACACCAGAACTTGCATTTCCTTTATTAAGATTAATTCCTGGGTTCACAACCCTGTCCCCAAAAAGGCTTAGCTTAGCGGGAAATTGGAATACAAATGAAATACAATTCTTGTCAGTAACAATACAAAGGAATAGAAAGCAAAGAGCTGTGGGCACAACACGAATCTCTTAAAGGTACAATGTTATGGACTTGATTTTCTACAAAGGTTTCTCATTAGAAACAGTGAACTTTATTCACCAGGCTTCAGCAGCAGTTACATGCTTCCATCAAGATCCACAATGAGACAAAGAATCCACCCCTTCTGGGTCTCCATGCTTAGGGCTGATTTGTTCACATTGTCATATGATACTACACAGTACAATTGTCTTAAAGCTACAGTTACTACATTCTTTAAAGCTACAGTTACTACATTCCTTAAAGCTACAGTTATTACATTCTTCCCACATTAATTTTTTTTACAATTTGTATTTACAAGAGCAACTACATTCATGACATTACAAATGTATGCATGGGTTATGAAATTATAAGTTCAGTCACTCAGATGATTTCTGGATCCGGGTTGAATGTTGTGGCTCCACGACTTCCGAATCTCTTACTGAATCATCATTTTCTGGAAGCCCAGCAACATCAGGTCCCTCCTTGTGCACAGGCAGATCAGTGTTATCCACTCCGACAGAGACACCTGGTGTGTCTATCCTTGGCTGATCAATCACAACAGGGACCACAGGTTCTACAATGGTTACAGGTGGAACATTGGTTTGTTGGAGCATCTCCCTTTTTCTTAAATGATCCATGTATAATCAGGTGATCCAGTCCTCCACTTCTATGTGGTACAGCAATGGTGCGGTCACAGGAACTGTTACACCAGGTAACCAACTCGATCCACCACCGAAGTTTCGTACAAATAGTGTTTCACCAACAGTAAATTCCCGCTCTCGCTATCCAAATCATGAGTCACCTTTTGATTCCCTTGACTGTTCTCTACTTTCCCTCCAAATTGGGAAGTACCAGGCTTAATCTCATACAATGGCAGCGCTTCATAACTAATTCTCAAAGTGTTGACCGTGTAGGAGTGTGGGGGGGTGGTGGTCATTCTATAGTGAAACAGGAAACACGCAAGTTTAGTCTCCAATGATCCGATAATTTTTTCATCCCGACTTTAAATGTTTGTACCGCTCTCTCAGCCAATCCATTAGATGGCAGATGATACGATGCTGTCTTTACTTGTTTGATACCATTTAGGCTTATGAATCTTTGAAACTCAGCGTGAGTAAATGCAGTACCATTGCCTGAGACAATGACTTCTGGCAATCCATGTTTAGAAAATCTTTGGTGCAACCTTTCTACAGTTGCACCTGACATTGGTGATCTAACTTCGTACGCGTCTACCCATTTGGAATGTGCATCAATTATTAGTAGAAACATGGTGCCTAGAAATGGACCTACATAATCAATATGCAATCTCACTCAGGGTCGATCAGGCCATTCCCACTGGTGCAATGGAGCTATAAAAGGCAACTTCTGTAGTTGCTGGCACTGGAGACGGTGTTTAACCATTTTTTCTATATCACTGTCTATTCCTGGCCACCAGATACAGCTCTTTGCAAGCATTTTCATTTTGGAAATTCCAGGATGCGCACTATGGAACTCAGTTAAGAGCAGTTCCCTTCCTTGTGAAGGAACGACGATTCATGCACCCTATAATAGGATACCATACTCAATTTGTTCCTTCGGGTGAAGAATGGCTTCAATTCTTCAGGGACTGGTTCTTGGGCCCATCCTTTCGAAGCTTGGTCTCGTACTCTAGACAAGACTGGAGCATGGTTCATTCAGTTTCTTGTTTGTCTTGCGCAGACTGGCGAAGAATCCAGGAAATTCATTGTTAATATGATCTCTTGGGGAGTTGGAGCATGTTCAATGCTCTCCTGCAAAGGAAGGTGACTTAGGGCACCTGCAATGGTCATATGCATCCCTGGTCTGTGCATAAAAGTATATTCGTATGCTGATAAAATCAAAGCCATTTTGAATTCTTCCAGAAGCTCTGGGAGGGATAGCTTTATCTTCGCTAAACAGACCCAAAGCGGTTTGTGATCAGATACTGTAGTAAAGTGTCAGCCATGTACATACTGATGGGGAAGAATTTTCAGGTCAGCAAGCGGGGGCGAGGGCAGGGCCCACTCGCCGATGCATAAAATGACGCGCAGTGACGTCGGGCAGGCGTCCCAACCTTACTTTGCGTCATTTAGATTTTCAATTCGGCGGGCGCGTCTCAGCTGCTCGCCCGGGGAACTGTCAAAAGCCTATTAAGACCTGTTAAAAACTAATTTAAACAATTAAATGAGCTGTCCATCCAACCTTAAGTTTGGCGGGCAGGCGAAGAGCCCTGGCGGCCTTCACATTTTTCATGGAGCCTCATCCACAGGTGGGATGAGGTTTCATAGAATTTTTAAAAGTTCAATAACAAGTTTTTTAAAAGATTCATTGACATGTCCCAGCTCATGTGACATAAGGGGACATGTTTTAAAAGTTTTTAATTTCTTTATTTAGATGTTTAAAACTTAAATTAATCTCCTTGAGGCACCCCGACTCAGGGAAGCCGCCCCTCCCGCCTGCATAGGGAGTGCTCAGCGCTTCTGGGTGCGCGTCATGCTGGGCAGGCCTTAATTGACCCGCCCATGTAAAATGGCACGGACCCGATCAGGAGCGCCAATCGGTTTTGTGCCTGCTCCTGCCCGCCCCCGCACAACCCCCCCGATGGGGGGAAAATTCTGCCCATTGGATTTTTTTAACCCCAAAAATAATTGATAATCTTTCTTTCTCGATTTGTGAAAAAACTTTCTTGGCTGTTGAGAAGGTTCTGGATACATAGCCTATTGGCCTTTCTGAACCGTCGTCCATCTTGTGTGATAGTACCACTCCCACACCATAGGGGGTGACATCGCAAGTTAGCACCAATTCTTTTGTCAGGTCGTAGTGTACTAACAAGTTTGAAAAGTGCAAGAGTTGTTTAACTTTCGTGAAGGCTTCTTCTTGAGGTGACTTCCAAGACCAACATTAGCTTTTCTTTATTAATGAGTGTAGAGGGGCTAGGATCGTTGTTAAGTTGGGTAGGAATCGACAATAATAATTTACCATACCCAAGAATGACTTGAGCTCTGAGACATTTGTTGACGAGGGTGCCTCCTTAATAGTTTTTATTTTTTCTTCTAAAGGGTGGCCCAAGTAAACAACTTCACTTGCTTGAAATGTACACTTTTCCTATTTCGAGTGCATCCCTGCTTCCAAGAATCGTTTTAACACTTCTTCCAAGTCAGCCAAATGTTCCACTTCTGTTGACCCGGTTATTAGGACATTGTCCAGGTAGACCATGACTTGAGGTAGTCCTTGCAGCAGGTGCTCCATCGTCCTCTGGAAAATCGTGTAGGCTGAAGAAACACCAAAAGGCAGGCTTGTGTATTGATACAGCCCTTTGTATATGTTTATGGATGTATCATCCAGTTCCAGCTGCTGATATGTGAGACTCATATCTAATTTCTTTCTCCTGCTAATTTGGCACAGATCCTCAATCCTGGGGTAGGGTGTTTGTCCAATTTGGCAGCCTTATTTACTGTTAACTTGTAATCCCCACAGAGACGGATGGTCTGATCCGGTTTCAAGACAGGGAATATGGATGCTGCCCATTCCGAAAATTGAACCAGCTGAAACATATCCAACTTCTCTAAACAGGTTAATCTGGTATCAACCTCTCACAGGCCTGGCTTTAGAAAATGAGGAGTTGCTTCAGAGTCACCATAGATCTCAGCCTGCAGGCCCTTGATTTTCTCCAGTTCCGCTCGAAAGACTTTGCCATATTTCTTTAGCGGCTCTGGCTGTCCTTCAGCTCTCAGCTGGAAAATTTCAGACCCGTTTAGTTTAATCTCTTTTAACCTATCCTGACCTAAAAGGCTGGGTCCTTCACCTTCCACTACAATCACAGGGAGCTGTGCTGTGCTGTCTGACACTTGTAATAAACAGGTACAGTGTTGATATGACACAGCAGTTGGTAAAGGCTGAGTTGTTTAAATCCCAGGGGAAACTTGAACAGCTGTCATAACCTATATTTTCAATTGGTATGTTTGAGATGCAGCTCTGAATTCAGTAATGAAGGCACCGAGCCTCAAGAGATTTTTTTATATAAACTAAATTGGGCATTTATTAAGTTAACAAGAAATTAAACACATACATATGTCTACAAATTACTACCACAATAACTTTTAAACAATCTCCAAATTAATCACTCCCAGGTAAATCTTCTCCAAGGCAACAATTACCCAAAGATTTTAAGCAGACACCAGGCAATGCACAGTTGACCTAATGAATTCAAAATGAGGTCCCTTGCAATTTCGTTCCTTTGCAGACACAGTTGTAGGGCTTACAGGCTGCTTGGATCTTACATGCCTTTGACCTGCACATACAAAAGTCCTTCCTGTTTATACCTAGCCTTCCTTTTGAATGTAAATTCTCATTGTATCACTAGGTCTTTGAACTCCACCTTCTTTGAGCTCCACCTCTTCTAACAGTAAAACCCCTTTCATAGCACCAATTTTATTAGTAATATAAACAGATTGCTTAAAACAAAAAAACTGTGGATGCTGGAAATCCAAAACAAAAACAAAAACAGAATTACCTGGAAAAACTCAGCAGGTCTGGCAGCATCAGCGGAGAAGAAAAGTTTCTTCTCCACCGATGCTGCCAGACCTGCTGAGTTTTTCCAGGTAATTCTGTTTTTGTTTTTGTTTTGTAAACAGATTGCTTAGTGTCTCCTAGCTAGGTACAAGATTTTACTCTCTTCTTTTGAATGGTTTATTCAACAAATTCAAATGTACTCTTTACCTTCCAGCTTTACGTTCACCTAATTAACATTTCAAACTACGATACATCAAAGCACCCAGACTAGCTAGCTTTAATCCAATTACCACACACAGACACAGACCCTACCACAAGTCCAATTTAAAAATAATTTCCAATAACATTATACACATTAATGTCTCTTCATGACTGTGATAATACCTTCCACTTGTATGGCTTCACCAGTATATATTTTCAATTTGGCTGAATTCTACTCCAGATTCAATCGTTGAGTAATCTTGTTTAAATATTTGAATGTGTGTTCCCTCACTGCAGTAGTTGAAGCACTGGTATCCACTTCCATTATCAAAGGTTTTCCATTGACCTGCAGAGTAACAGTGATTGGCTCTGTTTTCCCTACTTCCACATTAAATAGAGAATGAACATCAGAATTAGAGGTTTCTGGTTCTTCCACGATCAGTTTAGTTTGCTGCCTGGGAGTCTGTCTCAATCTTGCTTTACATTGCTTCAGTATGTGCCTCTTATATCACAATGGCGGCACTCTGCCTCCTTAAAACAGCAAGTTTCAGGGATATGGTTACTTCCACATCGGTAACAATTCATTTTCAGATTTGCTGTATATTGTCTCCTGTATATTTTTAACATTTTCAGGTAGCAGGGACTGTCTCCTGCTGACTCCCTGGCTTTCGTGCTGCACCCAGTGGTCTGTTCCCACCCCAACTGGAAAACGACGCCATGTTGTACACCCTGTAAGGCCTTTGAATCTCGCTCAGCGCTTTCCATCGCAAGTGCTTTTTCCAATGCTCTTTTAAAATCGATATTTACTTCAGCTAATAACCGTCGTTGAATGGTATCATCGTGCACACTGCAGACCAAACAATCCCTTAACGTATTGTTTAGGGTCTCGCCGAAGTCACTATGTTCAGTTAGCTGTTTCAGCTTCGTTACGTGTGTTGCTATGGTCTCCCCCGGGGCTCTTACTCTCGAATTAAATTTGAACCTCTGCATGATTATGGAGGGTTTGGGTTGAAAATGACCCTTTATGAGGTCTACCAATTTGCTGAAAGTCTTCGAATTGAGAGCGTTCAGGGCCATCAAATTATGGATTCAATTATAAGTTTTACTCCCGCAGGTGCTTAGGAGAATTGCTTTTCTCTTTTCTCCCACCGTTGTTTTGTTTGCTTGGAAAAAGAAACCGAGACATTCTATATATTCACAGAATCTCACAGTGCAGAAGAGGCCCTTCAGCCCATCAAGTCTGCACCAACACGTGAGAAACACTAACCTACCTACCTAATCTCATTTACCAGCACTTGGCCCATAGCCTTGAATGTTATGACGTGCCAAATGCTCATCCAGGTACTTTTTAAATGACGTAAGGCAACCCGCCTCCACTACCCTCCCAGGCAGCGCATTCCAGACCATCACCACCCTCTGGTGCCACTTATCTGCCCATTTGACCATCCCGTCTATATCTTCCTGTAGCCCAAGACACTGAACCTCACTATTAACCACCCAGCTAATCTTTGTGTCATCCCCAAACTTATTAATCCTGCCCCCCACATAGTCATCTATGTCATTTATATAAATGACGAATAATAGGGGACCCAGCGCAGATCACTGTGGTACGCCACTGGACACTGGCTTCCAGTCACTAAAGCATCCTTCTGTTATCACCCTCTATCTCGTACAACTAAGCCAATTTTGAATCCACCTTATCAAATTACCCTGTATCCCATGTGCACTGGTCTTCTTTATAAGTCTCCCATGTGGGACCTTGTCAAAGGCTTTGCTGAAATCCATATAAACTACATCAACTGCACTGCACTCATCTACACACCTGGTCACCTCCTCAAAAAATTCAATCAAATTTGTTAGGCCTGACCTCCCTCTGACAAACATGCTGACTATCTCTGATCAAACCTTGCCTCTACAAGTGGAGATAGATTCTCTCCTTCAGAATTTTCTCCAATAGTTTCCCTACCACTGACATAAGACTCACTGGTCTGTAATTCCCTGGCTTCTCTACAACCCTTCTTAAATAGCGGAACCACATTAGCTGTTCTCTAGTCCTCTGCCACCTCTCCCGTGGCCAGAGAGGAATTAAAAATTTGGGTTACAGCCCCTGCAATCTCCTCCCTTGCCTCCCTCAGCAGTCTGGGACACAAATAAAGAAGTTTTGCTACAGTTGTACAGGTTTTTGATGAGACTACATTTGAAATACCAGCAGTTTTGATCTCCACATTCAAGAAAGGATAACCTTGCATTGGGGCCAGTACAGCAAAGGTTCACTACATTGGTCCCTGGGATGAGGAGGTAGTCCTATGATGAGAGGCTGAGTAAAATGAGCTTATATTCTCTGTAGTTTAGAAGAATGAGAGACAGTCTCATTGAAACCTACAAAATTCTGTAGGGGCTTGATATTGAATGGCAGAGCAGGCTCGATGGGCCATATGGCCTACTCCTGGTCCTGTTTCTTCTGTTCTGGTAAGAGATCTTTTTTAAAGAAACTGAAAAATTTATATGAATCTACTTTGATAATTTCAAACTTTATTTAATGATCTGAATCAATCAAATATAACCTCCATCAACATCATAATGTAGTAACATAATAGGTAATTAAAATCCTGAATCTGTGCTTATTTACTTCCACCTTCTATCATCATATACTTCAGAATATACATATCGTCTCTCATAGGAGTTCATCAAAAATCCTTTCACTGCCACCTAGTGTTACTACACAATTACATTTACCGATCGATATTGGTTTTCTAAGCAAAGGGTCATAGAGGATAAGTTAAATAGGAGACACCATTCATTTATGTAAAATAATGTCAATATTTGTTTTAATGAATGACGTTGCTGTATCATATTGTTGATAGTGAGATTATTTACAATAATAGAACATCTGGAACCTAAATAAACCATCATTCCCTGTTGTGTTTTGTACATAAAATCATAGAACAGTGTAGTTCAAAAGTAAGTCATCTGGTTCATCGAGTTTGTGCTGGATCTTTCCAGGAGCAATCTACATTTGGTCCCATTACCCTGCTCTTTCCCTACACCTCTGTAATCCTTTCTTCTTTAACTATTTATTCACTTTACTTATGAAGGGTGGTTTTTTTTAAGCAAAGTAATGTTGCTATCAGCATGTTCCCAAATGCATCAATTTATTGTGTACTGCTACATTTTGGCTATGTGGAGTCATGGTTGTTTTGTTTAATTTGATTGCCAAAGAAAATAAGATAATTTTGCACACAGCCTCTAAACAATTACATTTTATATTTGATTAACAATTGCATTTGCATGACGTAGAACTGTTTTGAAGAGAGTATAGTTGAAATTGGAGGACACACTTGGTGATTTAAACCAATGCTTAGAATTTGAAATATTTTCTCTGCCTCCTTGGGTGACAAGGTATAGAAATGGACAATGGGATTTGATGGCTTTCTTTTTTCCCCAGAGTGTGACCCTACAGGACCTGCTCTGCCTTGTAAAAGAACAAAAAGGGACAAGGATACAAGGCATTTTCACAGATATGGCAGTATTTTTTAAAACAAGCGTGTGGGGAGGGTTGTGAGGAGCAAATTTTTAGTTTTTTCCTGGAAAAAGGCACATTTTCCACAGCTGTTACAATTTTGATTCTTGGCTGCAACATCATCAGTTGTTTGTACCAGTTCCCAGTGAGCAATGGGTGCTGCATGATCATTTTCTGTTCTGTCAGCTTTCAGCTGTTAGAACATCTACGCTGATCCCAAAGGTGCATTTTAATTAAAAGGGGTTAATGGGAGGAGGTTGAATTACCATCTCCAATAGCGCTCCAGCAGCCAAACAAGTCCATTTTAAAATAAAACCTTAAGTGATGTCTTTCCATGTCTACAGTTAGTGCAACGTTATTGAAAAACAATAAACACAACAATGCCAGACGAAGAATGGAGGGTGCTTGTACAATTTGGGCAATGTGACACCACTGGAGAGTTAATTAATGGCACTTTAAAAAAGAAAGCAACATTTTACTGTCAAAATGGCAAGCAAATACTCCAGTTGAACAGATGCAGTTTGTTTATCATATTTTTTGTCAAGTAAATAAATTTAGTGATACAAAATTATTCATAAGAGTTCTTATCTTGGATTTCAAGAACGAAAGAACAAAAGGCAGAAGCAGCGCTCAGTGGAAATTTCAAGTTTTTCCATTTATTAATAAGCGCATCCATTGCCTGACGTCCGTAAAAACTAAAACGGTTGCCTGATAGGCAACCAGCTTGGGAAATAAAGCTTACGGTGGCTGTCCTGTTCCAATACAGTTAGAATTAATTAACCACATTCGCATCGCCTTCGAGTTGGAAAAAATGTGAAGGTTAACTTGCCACCTCACATTGTGACTTTGCAGGTAGGTAAAAAGACTCCCAAGTTCACCAAAAAAGTGGTTCTCTGCCAATAAAGAAAAGTGATGGAGGAAGAATGCTTCCAGCGAATGCACTCACAAGGAGGAAACAACGTTGGCTTCCAATGGGGATCCAATCCAGAAATCATTACATTTTAAGGGATCTAAGAAGTAAGAGCATATCTTCTAACCTTCTACACCTATCCCAGAACTACATCACATAACTCTTCTTCCCCACTCCGAGAACTACTTCACTTAACCTTTTCCTTCCCTCGCAGAACCAACAGGAAAAGTTAGAAGAATAATGAGGTAGTTTAAGGTCTGCCAAGTTATTTCACTGTTAATAGTGCCATTAATTACTTATTGGTAGAAGTGAATAATGCCTTTTGTATCCTCAGGTAATCTGCTTGATACAGGTATTCTGCTCCTCTCTGTAAAGTGACAGGTTGCCTTACAGTTCTGAGGAAGGACTGCCTCATCCACCATTTACTTTATCAGTCCTCCAGTTGAGTATATCAAAGAATCACAGAATTGTTGCAACACAGAAGAAGACCATTCGGCCCATCATGTCCGCGAAGAATCTCTGAAAGGGCATTTTCTTTATATTCATTCATGGGATGTGGGCACCATTGGCTGGGCCAGCATTTATTGTCTATCCCAAATTATCCTTGAAAAGGTGGTGGTGAGCCACCTTCTTGAACCGCTGCTGTCCACGTGCTGTGGGTACACCCACAGTGCTGTTAGGGTGGCAGTTCCAGGATTTGACCCAGCGACAGTGAAGAAAGAGTGACATATTTCTAAAGCAGGGTGATGTATGGCTTGGAGGGAAACTTCCAGGTGGTGGTGTTCCCTTGCGTTTGCTGGCCTTGTCCTTCTGGAAGGTAGCGGTTGTGGGTTTGGAAGGTGCTGTCTGAGGAGTCTTGGTGTGTTCCTGCAGTGCATCTTGTAGATAGTACACACTGCTGCTACTGTGCGTTGGTGGTGCAGGGAGTGAATGTTTGTGGGTGGGGTGCCATTCAAGCGGGCTGCTTTGTCCTGGGTCGTGTCGAGCTCCTTGAGTGTTGTTCGGAGCTGCACTCATCCAGGAGAGTGGAGAGTATTCCATCACACTCCTGGCTTGTGCCTTGTAGATGATGGACAGGCTTTGGGGAGTCAGGAGGTGAGTTACCCGCTGCAGGATTCGGAGTCTCTGACCTGCTCTTGTAGCCCCAGTATTTATATTGCTAGTCAAATTCAGTTCTGATCAATGGTAATCCCCAGGATGTTGATAGTGGGGGCTTCAGCAATGGTAATGGCATTGAATATCAAGGGGTGATGGTTAGATTCTCTCTTGTTGGAGATAGTCATTGCCTGGAACTTGTGTAGTGTGAGTGTTACTTGCCACTTGTCAGTCCAAGTCTGGATATTGTCCAGGTCTTGCTGCATTTGGACATGGACTGCTTCAGTGTCTGAGGAGTCACAAATGGTGCTGAACGTTGTGCAACCATCAGTGAACACTTCTATTTCTGACCCTGTGATGGAAGGAAGTCATTGATGAAGCAGCTGAAGATAGTTGGGCCTAGGACACTACCCCGAGGAACTCCTGCAGTGATGTCCTTGAACTGAGATGATTGACCTCCAACAACCACAACCATCTTCCTTTGTGCTAGGTATGATTCCAACCAACAGAGGCTTTCCCACTGATTCCTATTGACTCCAGTTTTGTTCGGGCTCCTTGATGCCATACTTGGTCAAATGCTGCTTTGATGTCAAGGGCAGTTACTCTCTCCTCACTTCTGGAGTTCAGCTCTCTTGTCCATGTTTGAACCAAGGCTGTAATGAGGTCAGGAGCTGATTGACCCTGGAGGAACCCAAACTGAGCGTCAGTGAGCAGGTTATTGCTAAGCAAGTGCTGCTTGGTAGCACAGTTGATGATCCCTTTCATTACTTTACTGGTGATCGAGAATACGCTAATGGGGCAGTAATTGGCCGGGTTGGATTTGTCCAGTTTTTTGTGTACAGGACATACCTGGGCAATTTTCCAAATAGCCGGGTAGCTGCCAGTGTTGTATCAGTGTTGGAACAGCTTGGCTAGGGGTGCAGCGAGTTCTGGAGCACAAGACCTCAGTATAATTGCTGGAATATTGTCAGAGCCCATAGCCTTTGCAGTATTCAGTGCCTTCAGCCATTTCTTGATATCACGTGGAGAGAAGCAAATTGGCTGAAGACTGGTATCTGTGATGCTGGAGACCTCCAGAGGAGGCTGAGATGGATCATCCACTCAGCTCCTCTGGCTGAAGATCATTGCAAATTCTTCAGCCTTATATTTGCAATGATGTGCTGGGCTCCCCCATCATTGAGGATGTGGATATTTGTGAAGCCTCCTCCTCCAGTAAGTTGTTTAAAAGTCCACTACCATTCACGACAGGTTGGAGCAGGACCACAGAGCTGAGATCAGATCTGTTGGTTGTGGGATTGCTTAGCTCAGTCTTACGCTGTCTGGTACGTAAATAGTTCTGAGTTGTAGCTTCACTAGGTTGACATCTCATTTTTAGGTATGCTTGGTGCTGCTCCTGGCATGCCTTCCTGCACTCTTCATTGAACCAGAGTTGATCCCCTAGCTTCATGGTAATGGTAGAGTGGGGGGATATGCTGGGCCATGAGGTTACAGATTGTGTTTGAGTACAATCCTGCTGCTGATGGCCCACAGCGCCTCATGGGTGCCCAGTTTTAAGGTGGTAGATCTATTCAAAAGCTATCCCATTAAGCACAGTGGTAATGCCACACAACACGATGGAGGGTATCCTCAGTGTGAAGACGAGACTTCATCTCCACAAGGACTGTGCACAAGGACTACCGATACTGTCATGGACAGATGTGTCTAACTCAGGCAGATTGGTGAGGATGAGGTCAAGTATGTTTTTCCCTCACCACCTGCTGCAGTTTCAATCTAGCAGCTATGTCCTTCAGGGCCCAGCCAGCTCAGTCTCTAGTGGTGTGATCGAGTAACTCTTGTTGATGGACATTGAAGTCCACCACCCAGAATATATTTTGCACCCTTGACACCGCCAGTGCTTCCTCCAAGTGGTTTCAACATGGAGGAACACTGATTCATCAGCTGACGGAGGGCGGTACGTGGTAATCAGCAGGAGGTTTCCTTGACTATAGATGGAATCATCTCAGATTAGCACAAAGTGTAGTAGTGGGCGGGAAAAAGGATGTTTTACCCACTGGCTGCAAAGAGGGGTTTTTCTATTGTGTCGTCCCATTCCTGGCGCATCCCGTTTCATTAATAATGCCTTCCCGGGAAACATAGAGGTGCTGGAAATTTCTAACGCTTGCCCATGAGCAATAACAAGCAGCATTGAGGTGCAGTCATCACTTATGTGTCCAATGAGTGTGAAGCCGGACCATCACTTTGGCCTGAAGGTTACACACTGCACAGGGAAGAGGCCCGGGACTGAGACACCTGCCTTTACCTTGTGCGGGAACCAAGGATTCACATCTGAGTGACACAAATACTGCTCATCAGAACAAGGAGCCATAGGAAAGGAGACATTCTTGGGAGTTTATTTACAATAGTTACTTGGCTACTGTTAAGATGTAGTTGCACCGCCTGATCCTGATTCACAAAGTGCTGTGCCTTTGCAAAGATGGCGTCGGCGATTTCCTGGATACATTTTACGTGGAAGCTTGTGAGATCCCACACAGGTTACCTGTGGAGCCCTGGAAGGAGCCTCTGGTGTAAAAATTGAGCGCCGTGGTCACTTTCATGGTCACTGGCAGTGGATGCCCTCCATGTCCTTGTGGCGCTAAATCCTGCAGCAGGTTTCATATGTGACTGTTCAGTTCCCTAGACATGCCCAGTCTTCAGCAGCATTGGTTCTCGGTCACCTGCAGGGATGGCAGGCTCCGTCTATAGACCATCGGTCTAGTGAGGTGCCTACAAGTGACAACTCACTGTGGATCTTCAGCTGCATGTGCATTAGGCACTGCCACCCCTTCAGTTTGAGGAAGATGCTCCTCCCTTTGCCAAGCCAGGTGCCTCTGCCGCTCTCTTGTTCTCTGGTCTCTGTAAGCCATGAGGCATACCACTAAATCACCAGGCTCTTGATGTTCTCCTCCTGCAGAGGGACCTGTGGGTTAGCATGGTGTACTAAGAGCCTTTCTTGGTTACATCTGAAGGCCCAATCACGCATGCAGGAGAGTGCTGGCCAACACTTTGATGACCAGTGTGTAGTGCACTCATTGACTGCCCGAAACCCCACCCACCTCCACCCTACTGCACCTGAACAATTGGCAGCAGCTTTGCCCGCTGAACTGCATGCTGTGCTCTCAGCTCAGGCACAGGCATTCTCCTAACCCACACTGCAAGGCTGCACTGTTAGCTTGAACCATGGGGGTGACTGGTCCAAACTGGAATGATGACATTGCAAGGGGCTGTGAGTGACTGTGCCATGGCTGCCTTTTGCAAGGGGATTCTACAACTTGCCCAGTCGGCCAATTGTTCTGCTGCCCCCAAAACTCACATTGATTTGTAGTCTGTGCCCGAGCAGTGAAAATTCTGGAGCATTTGGTGGCACTTTCATGTTTTTGCGTTGTTTGAGTGGGCAGCAAAGCTTCAGACATCCGACTCCAAGCGTGTCAATGGAGCTGCAGCTGAACAGTCTCGGTTGTGGAGAATGCTCACTTTTGACAAGCTTTTCCAAGTTCTTGGCCGCTTCCCTCACCCCCACCCCTTCCCCCTCCCTGCCATGGCAGGTGCTTGAGTACTTCCTTCAGCCTATGCCGCCTTGCTCCCCAACCACCCGGTCTGATTGGCACTGAAGCCCTTGTCCCAGCACTGAACTGAAAGCCAGCTGGGAAAAAGCAACTTGCCCGTGCCCCCCACGAATGCATGGCACCTCTTCCTTGATGTCCGACATGCAACATTCACTAGCGCAACACGAGGTTGAGTTGTTCTAAGCTCTGAGTTCCCCTCGAAGTTCAGGTCACCAGGTGCACACCTTTTAAAGGCAGTCGTGAAGCACGCTGCTCTGAAGTCACGCCGATCTGGGTGGTAAATTTGAAATTGGGGGATGATTTCTGTGAGTAGGGTCTATAATTAGATGTAAATGTATTAAAATGATGTTCTGACGTGTGGTAGTGGGAAAGGCGGCCCGCCATTGACAGGTGCAGCGGACAATCACAAACTGGTTCCACAACGGCGTAATACCAAATTTTGGCCTTCTCACCATATTGTTCCCCCACCCCCTCTGCCCAACGCCATTGAGGTTGGAAAATTCCAGTCTACGTTTGACCTTGTGCCATGAGACTTCATGGCTCATGTGCTCCGGAGTCAACGTTGAGGACTCTCAGGGCAACTCCCTCCTGACTGTGTACCACTGCTGCCACCTCCCCTGGCCTACCCTGCCGCTGGTAGCTTCATGGCCACCACTGATACTAGTTTTTTATTCCAACTTTTATTTAATTAATTGTATTTCCCCAGCTGCCTTGGTGTGATTTGAACTTGTGTTTTCAGACCATTGGTCCAGGCCTCTAGTCCAGTAATATAACCACTATGTTAGCATATCCATTACTGTCAACCAGATTAAGTCTGCAGAATTAATCTAACTTGGAACCAATAACAGGGATAGGTGAGAAAAGATTGATTTCCTGTTTCGCGAAACAGATTGGAATGTAATTTCAAGAACTAAAGGGAAATTTTTTGGATTTGAGAGGGACTTTGCTCTTTCTCTCTCTTTCCACCCCACTCCCCTCCCAGGCACTTTCTATCCCCCACTTTCCCACTCTCCATCTTTCATTTGTACCAACTCTCATTATCTTCTAGTGCTCTCAGCTCTATCTCTCATTCCTGCGTTATCTGTGGTTAACTGGTTCCTTTTAAGAAATAAAGACTGGTACTTGTTGAGTGATTTATTGCGTCCCTTAGATATTTCAAAGTGCTTCACATTATTTTGAAATGAAAACAATCCACTAAGCATCAGTCAGATGAATAGTCAGTTAATTTGAGTTTGACAGCATTGGATGAGCAAAGTGTCAGCCAGAACACCAGGAGCATTCCCTACTCTTTTTTCTTAAAGAAATTCTTGGGACCTTTAACACCTATCTGAGCCACTGTAATAGGAAGACAGGCACTCTGTTTTCAAAATTGACATTCAGTCAATGCAGTGCTGCATTCTCTCCATAAGGCATTGGTGTTTCAGCTAAGGTTATGTCCTCATAGCTTGCAGTGGAAATTTATGCCGTAACTCCTGATTCAGAGCCAAGAGTGCTATACAATTTTTTGAAACCACCAGCTAAAACAGTTTTAGTTGAGATAAACATTAAGGAGGTTGTTCTTCCATCACAAAATGGCGTATTGAAGCAGTTTTTTTTCAGGATTGAAAGACCCCACCCTTCTGTGTGCATTTATCTTTATGGGCGGGAGGGTGGTGAGATGGGGTTGGTCAGAGGGGTCAAAAACACATGGCACAACAAATTCCCAATGAAAGCTACATTTAAACTAGTGAGAAATGTTGTGGCAAAACTGGGCCAGAATAGAGAAATATCAATGGGTGTATATCCTAAAACATAGCGAGGACAATTAAAACCAATTGAAGCTGGACTGGGTAACTATATTTAGTCCTGTTTTGTAGTCGATGGTGGTTTACCCATAATCATTTTAAGTAGATGCATATTCTAAAGCATTAAACTCCCCTCTGCATAACTAGAAGTATTAAAAAAATCCTTTTTGGTTAAAAAGGAAATCTATCTATCCTTGTCTAATCTCTGTGAGGTGACTGAGGCAATATGCAGCTTTGAGACACTGGTGTGTCTGCTCAATCTGCTGTTAGTAGATGGCCTCTTAGTGATTATAAATAGAGTTAAGTGAGCCTGTCTGCAAACTGACTGATCGTGCAGAGCAGCAGGCCGAACTGCAGAAAAGTACCTCCATGGAAGAATAAAGAGTGCAAGAGAGAGGATTTCATTTTTTAACTCAAATTGACAAATTTGTCAAAAAATCAAATGATCATTTGTAGGAAATTAAATGGATATGTAAATGCATTAAATACAGGGGGCTGAATCTTCCTCTGGGCTCAGGAAAATCTGACCTGCAAACTTTTGCAGCTTGGAAACTACACATGTGACTCCATGTGTGACATTATATCCCATTTTTGTCTTTTCACACTGGGGTCAGGTTCACAGTGCAGTTTGCAAACTGTGAATCAGTGAGGGAGGTGGTTAGAAGGCCCGTCTCAGTTCTCCCACACAATATCCCAGCTCTCAACAGTGTTTAAAGGTCCCTAAACCTCACCCCTTAACTCCCCAACCCACCACTCAATCCCATACCAGCTCATGCTCCATCAGATAAGCCAGGTCAACTCTATACCCCCTTGTATCCTCCATAACCTCTCAGATTCCCATGCCACCTCAATGCCCGCCATGTGCATGTATGTATGTTAATGCATTCTCTCTCATCTCTCCTCTCTTTCTATCACTATATCTATCATTTTGTCTGCCCTTTCTCCCCATGTCTTTTATCTCTGACCCTCTCACTTTCACCCCATTTACTTCTCTGATGCACTCTCTCTCTCATACACTTTGCCTCTACCTCCTTTTCTCTTTCTCTGTCTCTACCTCTCTCTGACACACTGTCACATAATGTTTTTATCTCCCTCTCTCTCTTTCTCTGCCTCCACCTCTGACCCTCTCCCTCTCACACGTTGCCTCTCTCTATCTCTAGGCAGAATTTTCCTTGAAATCGGCAAAGTCCAATATTGGGTGGGGAAATTGGCATTTGACCTGCCAACGGCAATAGTGGAATTTCACCCCATATCATGAGGAACATTGTTAAAAAAAAAATCAGGGGCACGAGTTTTAGGTTGCGTAGCTGGCGGGGTGGTCTCGACTTCGCCCGCCCTGCTGTGAGCTGAGGGCTTCCGTAATCCGGGCACCCTCACAATTAGCACTCTTCAAGGGATAGTAAGCTGCTGGGAGCTGAAGATTGCCAAAGCTGCCCCCAAATTTAGCGGCGCCTCCCTTGAGCACCTACCAGATGCAGCGGTGGCCTGCCATGATGTCCTCAACCTCCATCTGCAGTCAGCAAGGTCACCAGTTGAGCGTGGCAGCGGTGGTCAACGCCAACACATTCCAAAAGAGGACAACCACCCAGTGCCGAAAGAGGATGAATGATCTCTGTTCCACCAGGGTAAGTCACTCTTCTCATCACTCTCAACTCTCACAGCTTCAGACCGAGGTGATAGCGCCGGCATGCCAACATACCAAGGTCAACACTGGTAGGGTGTCGGCTACCATGGAGACCTTGGTACAGGACATCTGTCCTGCACTGGTGCAGAAGCTGCATTCCATCCCTGAGGCACTTGCTGGTATCCATCATGTATTCACGGGGGTCTCACTCACTGCCAGCTCAAGGGACATCACTACTCACTCTCTCTCGCACTTTCAATTGCCCTGCAAATCATGTCCTCATCCCATCCATGGCACCACTCACCACCCCCACATGCCAAGCATCATTCCCATCTGGCCTGGCAGGGGTCCTGCTTACACTCTCTCCATCTGTCTTCATGCAGGACAAGATGGCACACAACAAAAGGGAGAGGTCCAGACTGGTGGAGGAATGCCCAACCTCAAGGTCCTGACAGACATTGAAAATACAGTCATCCAGCTGGCCGGCGACGATCTGGACCGGTGCTGTGCTGACGGTGAGGTCGGCGGTGCTCAACCAAGAAAGGATCCAGCAGTGCAACATACACCAGACAACTGTGCTGTGACTGATGTGTCCTATTCCGCAGGCCACTGCCATGCATTAATTATCTCTCCTTGCTTTCGCAAGCACATCTGGGAATCAGCTGAGGGGGTCCACAAGCCAGGTCCTCGATTGCAGCCTGGAGGACAACACGGAAGAGGAATCCGCAGATACTGACATTGAAAACCCATCATAGTGCCCACCCACACCCTCCACCAGCACAGAGACACACACCTCAATGGGACCTAGTTCTAGAGTAGCCTCAGGGTCACAATCTGGTGAGCACATCGCACTGTCTGATCCACAGCAGGGATGGGCAATAAATGCTGGATTAGCCAGCAACCCCCACATCCCATGAATGAACAAGAAAATATAAACTGTAGTTCAAATCTATTTGGGGGAGGGAGACAACCTTATTGCAGAACACTGAATTATGATAAGCTGTGACCATTTATTACCATAAATACTTTGATAATAACCAAGATCAAAAATGTATTGAAGCTCATTTTCATAGATGCCAAACAATACAAGTCACAGCTTAATCTTATATTATTTTTCAACAAAGAAAAAATATATAATTTTTCCATTCCCATCTGGTAAAAATCAGGAAGTTCCCAACAGAATATTTTTGAAGCTGTGGTGGTATTTAGATGTTGAAAATAAAAGCCTCATATTTTAAAGTTTTGTGCTGATTTAATTTATATGATTTATATGAAAACCTGGCACAGCACCACAAAGTAGCTCGAAACTACAAAAAAACTCAAGCTACACAAGTCAGTTTTTTATGCTACATAAAATGTCTTTTCTTCTTTCCCATCCAAAAGCAAATGTGATGCCAGGAGACAGATAGGATTGGACTGGTTCACAGCTCACGCCAGCTCTCTGCTGCCTGCCAAAGGATGATTTCAGCTCCTTGGCATGTATTACCACACTGCAGCATAAATGTATTTACTTCATGGAATGTGGATCTCATGACATAGCAGCTTTTACCATCCACTTAAATTAAATCTGCCAGCGTAACATTCACATATTTGAAACTGTCATTGAGCAATATCATTCTTTCTGAATACTGAAATAATGGTCCAGGTTTTTGCTGAGTTGGGCTGCTTCAAGAGCCCTTTAAAAATGATTCCAGGATTCCAGCCCCAATTCCTGCTTCTGGCAATTTTTGCTGGTGCAGAATAAGGGTGCAAGTAGCCAGCCCATAAGCAGCACTCCTGCCCTTGCCATCTCCATTGTGAAACCCCCTGCAATTTTCATGGAGTCAGGCCCCTTCCAGAGATAAAGTTAATGGCACCTCAGAGGAGCTGTGAACCATGGGGCAAACTAAGTGCCAAGTGGGGAACCAAAGGAAAGAACCTGCTCTTGGATTTTTTTTGATCGACAGGTCATTTGCTTTGAAATACAAAAAAAAAATCTGTTCTTTCAGGTTCAATAGTTAGATGCTGTATTGTAAGTAAGATATGTTTTATTAGTGATTGATTTTAGGCCCCTGTCCTGCAAAGGTAAGGTGACAGTTACATTGATCAGCATTGATGGGCGGGCGAGTACAACCGGCTCAGTGACAGGCAGGCAGCTGATCACCGCCGCTGAAGTGGGCCCCGCTGCCATTTTGAGTGAGTGGCCAGTTAAGGCCTGTCCAGCGGGCTGCCCGACGGGAAGCACTTTGTGCTTCCTGTGCGGAGTGGGGGGGGATTCCCCAACTGTCAGAGTGCACATGATCACGAAAGAGCACACATCTCCCTGAGATTAAGTGCTGCCTCAGGGAGATCGGTGAAAGCTTTATAAACATCAAAAATAGAAAAATAAGAAAATTATTAACATGTTCCCCTCATGTGACAATGTCACAC
Source organism: Carcharodon carcharias (assembly GCF_017639515.1). NCBI lineage: Eukaryota > Metazoa > Chordata > Chondrichthyes > Lamniformes > Lamnidae > Carcharodon > Carcharodon carcharias. Next base: position 32,286,038 of record NC_054488.1, on the reverse strand, counting down.
GGGATGGGACATGTTAATAAAAAGCACAAAAACTTTATTAAACTTTTTAAAAACAGATATGAAACCTCATCCCGCTGGTGGACGAGGTTTCATGTTTTTTCAGAAGCTCTCTGGGGCTCCTGGCCTGCCCGCCAGCCTTAAGGTTGGACGAGCAGGGCCTTTAATTGGGTTAACTACTCTGTTAATGGCCTCAATTGGCCATTGACAGGTCGACGAGCGGGCAGCTGATTTCGCTGTCCGCCCGCCTTCCTGAATATTTAAATGGGGCGGGATGACATCAGGTGTTCCTCCCGACATCATCCCGCGTCAGCGAGCGTGCCCTGCCCCCAACTCACCGACGGAAAAATTCTGGCTAATGACAACTGTAAACTAAACGGAGCACAGAAGCCCAGGGAAAATAAATAAAAATGCAGAAGCTGCGGACTACAAAATTGCTGCCATCACCCTAACCCAAAGATGTACCAGTGTCTCGGAATACACCATACAGATTGCAAATTTGTATAAAAGTGAGGCATTTAGCAATCTGATTCTATAACCTGTTTATGTTTCTTTGTGTGAGAAGAGAACAGATCAGATTCTTACAATGCAGCTGTGACTTCACAAGCAGGAACATCACACCATGTGATCAAACAAGCAGTGACAGAGATTCATTTTACCATCTAAAATACCAAGAATTTCAAAGCTTTTAAATATTATCAGTGGATCGCCCATGGCATTGCATGGAGATAAAGTTAAATGGTCCAATTTCTTCTCTCCTTCTTCCTCTTGACTTTCTACCCCTCCTACCCCCTCTTCCTCAAAGCTCTGTGCTGAATGGGTTTAATACACCTGTGTCACTGTTTGCAGCAGTGTAGTTGTTTCTTCCAGACTCCAGCTCCACTGCAATATCCCTACCACCCTGTAGTGCATAATCCTGCTCCCCGATCTCTCAACACCTCTGCACCTTCAGCCTCACCTTAATAGAGCATAATACCTTCCTGGACTCTAACCTTATTTCCTTCCCTTCCCCAATCGCTAATCTTGTCCTAAATTCCTCCTTTTCACCTCTTTGCCACATCAATTCACCTTCCTCCCCTGGCCTCAGGATTGCAATCCTCCATCAGCAATGCTCCATTTATCCTGTGCCCTCTCATTCTGCGTGACCTGAGTACCTCACTCAGTTCAATGCTGTCAAACCCAGACTGCCTCGGTGCAGTGCCATAAAACTCCAGGGCCCACAGTTCTGGCAAAGCCCATGACCAGCCCCAGCCTGCAATGCTGTCAAAGTCTTTGACTGTTCTCAAATGCAGCCCCTCCTGGCCCCGTTTCCTCAGTACTGTCAGATATCTAACTTCAGTTCATACAATTTGCAAACCAATTTGCTTATTCTCAGCTTTAAAATGCCAATGGGTAGAACTGAATTACACAGGGAAAGCTTAGAAAAAGTGATGCCAACACACTTACAGTTTTCACAGAATACTGCAGAGTTATTGAATTTATTCCCAAAGCATAAACGGTTCCTGAAAGCCGTTTAATAAAATTGGAATTTGCCACGTGTGGAGTAAAGGGTTAAAATCAGAAGCATATGTGATGCTGATGTAATAATGATATCAGGTCATGTGACTGAGAAGCAAGAGAGATCTGGAAGGAGGAGAAGCTCCAACCACACATAGAGATCCAAAATGTAAATACTTGCTGTAAATAAGAAGCAATGATTTTGAGAAACTACAGACTTGAGCAGCAACTTAAGTGAATTTAACAGGAAAAACCTTCCTATTGCCATTGATTATTGCTCATGGTGGATTGAAGTAACCAGACGGCATGGTGCCACAGCAGAAACAGTCATCCAATCCCTCAAGAGAATTTATGCAACACATGGCATCCAGCACATCCTAGTGTCCAACAATGGACCGCAATTTACTCATGAGCTATTCTACAATTTTGCAAATGATGAATATGACTTCATTCATGTAGCCAGCTCACCTCACTGCCCTCAAGTGAATGGAGAAGCTGAGAGAGGGGTATGAACCATCAAAGAATTATTGAAGAAAAACGAAGACCCTAATCTAGCTCTTCTGAGCTACCAAACCTCACCATGAAAAAATGGTTTCTCGCCATCAGAGTTACTAATGGGAGGGAGATTGAGAACACAGCTTTCATCTCTACAACAAAAGCTCAAACTCAAACCTAATATCACCACGAATGACCACTAGAGGGTAAAACAGCATGAGGAAGAACAGGGAAGCAACCAGACTCAGAACTTAATGACAGGCAGAGTGCACAAGAGTTACCAGTGCTGAAACCTGAGGAGAGTATGGATCCCAAGACGAACAAAAGGAAGGCACAACCATTGAAAAAACTCCACCACCAAGGTTGCACAGAATTGAGTCAGACCAGGGTATTAGAAGGAAAAACTGCAGCGCCTTAATATCCGTGGAGAGAAAGCCAATAGAAACTAGGGCTGATTACTCGGATCCTGATGAAAATGAAGAAAGGCTTACTACACTCTACAGCCACCCAGGAGAAGAACACACACATTGACAGAAGGGAGAGTACAGAATATTCTCAGAACAAGATTGGGAAGCTTGGTCAAGGCACTTTAGGGATTAACACTGTAAAGTCTGAGACTTTGGAAGGGGATATAGGAAGATGTAAATATGATAGGGATAAAGGCTGGGGGGAGGTGTAGAGCAAAGGGGCAACATCAAAAACAAACTTGATGCTGATGTAATAATGATTTCAGATCGCATGCCTGAGAAATAGGAGATCTGGAAGGGAGAGAAGCTCCAACCTCGTGTACAGGTCAAAATGTGTAAATACTTGCTGTAAATAAAGAGTAATGCTTTTAAGAAACCACAGACTCGAGCAGCATACTTAGGGAGAATAGACAATTCTCAAACACCCCGACTACACACTGAAACACCATGTTCAAACATTGTGAATTAGGAGGCCTTATGTTTTGACCTACCTACATCCTCACTGTTATAAAACAAAAAATATTTACTTCATTAGTACAAGGCCATTGGAGATTGACTAATTAAATATTCAGATAAGATATATACATGGTTATGAGAGCAAGCATATTAAAAACATTTGGATTCAGACATGTCGTCTCAGAAGTGTTCCTCCCCTACACTCAAAGGAACTCAGTTCTCTGGAAATTTCAAAAGGTGATATTTCTGAAGAGGTGGAAAATTGCTTGCTTCCAATAAGCAAAATTAAAAGCACTCTTTTTATGGCATATAACCATGATTGCTGCTGATCTTTCATGAACAACATAAATTCTTATTTATGAGTGAACCAACAAAAATTAAATGCATTTGCCAGATTTCAAATGTTCAGCCAAAATAGCCCCAGTTAAAAATCGAGGTTATATTACCAGAATACTGACTGACTATGAAATCTTCCATAGTAGAGAATTTAATCAACAAGTTCACACTTAAACATGAGAAATCTAGTTCTCTTCTTCATTTACAGTATTCTACGTGTCATATGCATCTGTCCCACAAAGGTGCCTCTCACAGAAAACTGCAGTATTCTTCTCTACCTGGGTAAACAGTTCCCTCAACACTTAGTGCGTGGTTACTGATCATTGCTTTATTTCCAGAGAACTCAAACCAACTGCCTCACAGCTGTCTTGTGAAATCATCAGCCTGATGCTGGCCCAGGGAATATGAATGCTTACTGAACCATAATCAAAGAATATGTTTTCAGGCTTGGCCAATCTTTACTCTATAGACAATGCAAAGGTCTGGTGGTTAAAAAAATGGAGAGAAAAGACTAATTATCATACTTTACACTAAAATAGGTAGCTTATTATGTTGCAGATTATCTGTTAGAAGCAGTATACATTCTTTTACAGATATACAGATTTTAAAATCATAAATGTTTCTGTTGAAACTTTTACTGGGAGAGACCAAATTAAAAAGTAATTTTGAAAGCAAGCCAGCCTGTGAGCATTGGCCATCAGTATCCTATTGTGGTCACAGATAACAATTTAGGATTAGTTAGCAATGTAAAATTAGGCCAGTGGGGCAGCAAGTGAACTTATTTTATATTCATAAACTAATGCCACCTAATCATGTTCCTGCCTGTAGGTTGTGAAGAACAGATCTCTTAATAATGCAACTCCAGTAATGTCATGATTTCACAAATTCTATCATGACAAAAGGCATTTTAATGTTAACAATGAATGGGATTATTACAGTAGCTCCTTATAATTTTTTCAATACAAAGTTTTAAAAACAATGGTTCAAACTTCATTTGTCTTCTGGAGAACATTTTAACAGCAACTTTATGAACAAAACATGCCCTTGAAAATTAACGTTTCTCCAATTTCTGTGGGTAGAAGTTACTCATTAATCTTCTTCATCCCACAGCTCCTGCTTCGCATCCCCCCAGAAGTCTTTGACTTTGCAGTTGAATGTCAAGCTGTGCATTTACTTTATTAAAGCTCCAGAAAATAAGATGATGCAGATTCATTTGTATAAACAAATATCCTGTTCATTTCAGGGAATTGTAGATGAGCTAGTTTGCATGCAGTTAGAAAGATGTTGGTATCTTTACTCAGAGATGTAATAGACAGACATCTATAAACCACAGGTATAGTGGAGAACAGTCAGCATGGATTTCAAAGGGAAGGTCAGGCTTGACCAACATTATCAATTTCTTTGAAGTAGTGACAAAAATAGTACATTGAGTAATGCAGTGAATGTAATGCATGCAGACTTTCAAAAAATCTTCGATAAGATACCACATTGTAAACTCATGACCATGGTTGAAGCATGTGGACTCAGGGAACAAGTTACAGAATGGATAGCAAACTGGCGAGAAAACAGGGGCAAATGTTACACAGACTAGTGGAAAGGTGGGAAGTGGGTATTCCACAGGTATTGATGCTGGGACCACTGTTGTTCGACATTTATGAAAATGATCAGACATGGAAATCAGAAGTACAAGATCAAAATGTGCAGATCACACCAAATTGGAGAGTACCGTTAATACTGAGGAGAACCACGATGAAATATAAGGTGTTAATAAACTTGCAAAATGGGTGTGTAGATGGCAAATGAGTTTCCATATAGATAAGTTTGAGATTTTGCAAGAAAAAATAAAACATTAACAAACTTGTAGAATAAGCATGTAAATAGCTGGTGCATTTTGGTAGGAAGAATAAAAAAGCTACCTACACCTTGAAATAGAAGAGTCCAAATAGATTGGAGGTGGAAAGTGATTTGGGCGTAAAAATACATAAATCATATAATGTAGCCACATAGGTCAACAATGCCATAAAAAATACAAACGAAGCTCTGAGGTTTATTTGTAGTGGAACAGAATTCAAAACCAGAGAAGTTACATTAAACTTATAAAATACATTGGTCAGGTCACAATTAATGCAGTTTTGGTCTCCGTATTACAAAAAGGATCTAGGAGCACTGGAAAATGTGAAAAGATTTACAAGGATGATATTGAAAGTGAGAGGGTACAACTATGAAGAAAGACTGAATAGGCTGGGGCATTTTTTTCTCTAGAAATAAGAAAACTGAGGTGACCTGTTACAAATCTTAAAATTATGCAAATATTCAATTGAGTAGAAATAAAGAAGATGTTTTCACTTATGAGGTGGGGTGCAGGAGGAACGTGTCCAAAACTAAGAGCCATAAATATAAGATAGTCACATATAAATCCAGTAACGAATTCTCAACCGCATAAAGTAAATAGCATAGATGTATTTCAGGGGAATTTTTTTCAGGTAGCTGGATAGGTACCTGGTGGAGAAAAGAATAGAAGGATATATTGACAGTGAAATTTAGTAAATAGAGTGGGAGGCAGTTTGTGTACATCATAAACACCAGTGTTGCAATGAAAATGTGAGACTGGTGTTTGTTTTTTGTAGTAGTCCACTTCACTGTCGCAGTCATATTGTCCAGGCGCTAATATAACAGTGCCTCAAACAGTGACAATTTTAGCATGTCACTACATTACATATGAAGCTCTAAAAGTGAACAACATTTACAATGAAACTTGGAACAGAACTGCAGGGCTTGCAAGAAAATACCTCAAAAGAAGTAATGCATGTCGGAAAACAAATCACAAATCAAGTAATTAAAAATTGTATATTGAGTTGACAGTATGCTTTGATTCAGAATGATCTCAGCTAAAAAGATCAACACAGAAAACTAACACTACAACGCTAATGCAAAACAGCAAACAGCTAGAATAAGAATAGCAATTGGTCATATCACATTTGGAGTGCCAAGTTCAATTGTTGTTGACCCACTGCGAACTGGTAAAATGCTGGTGAGTAGGGAAGAGCGACAAGACTAGTAAATGGGATGAGGTACATAGAAAAATGAAAAAAGCAATCTTTTCAACACATGCTGACTATAAAATGTTGTTTTCCCTGTATAAGTGATAACTAATGTTCCCTCTGACCTGTACAGATGCTCAGCAAGCAAGGATGTGCCATGCAGGGAACAAACAGGCCATGCACAAGCAGCAGTCCTTTAAAGATGTGTGTATAAGCAACCACGTGGTAATCTTAAAGGGAACACTCAGTGCAACAAATGAGCTGAGCTCAGTGGAGAAAAATCAGAGGGAGCACTGGTGGCAATCAGGCAGAATGGATCTCCCGCCTTTTATAGAACCTGCTAGATTTTCATTCCATGAATTCCAATGGTTTAAGACTGAGCAAGTTCTTTAATGGTAGCAAAATAAGCACTTAACCAACTGCCACTTATTTGGTGACATCAAAAATGCATTGAATTAGTTTTTGCTCGTCAGCGTGTGTCTGTAACTGTATGTCAACAAACATACATAAGAACCATGTTCTTAAACTACAGTACACTATTCAGCTAAACATGTAACAAAGAAAACTTACTAGGGGTAGGTAGGAAAGCAAAAAATACATTGTACCGAGCACCCACCACTGCCAAGGAGCATCACACTTCACTTACATATTAGGAAGCCATCTTCATCACTGAAATGTAAATAAATGTTTCACTCTTAACCAGCACAGATGCTCTACGTACAGGAAAGCTAATAGCTATTATAATGAACCACCTTTCGGCTGGTTTGAGGTGTTCATTTAGAAAAAGTTTTATTATATGTTGTAGAATTCTTTCTTGTTTCTATTAATAATTACACTGGATGAGTCAAAAACAATGGCTATCACTTTTCAGGTCCAGTAATAAAAATCTACATCAGGAAATAAACAAGAAATCTTTAACCTTCTTTCTAAATACTGATTTTAAAACCAATAGGTTAAAGTAAGAATCAAAGGGTACCGAAATACAGAGAAGGAAGGGAGTAATGGAATTAGCAGTTGTTGCGATAATTCATTGTCAAGTAATAGATGTACCTGTGCCATAGGATTGAAATATGATTATTTAATGGAAGTCTCACTCTGATTTTGTAAAAATATACATGATTTTTACCTGTGATTGTTAAAGCCTTCCAGGAGACATTTTGGATTTCATTCATTTAGGTCTCAGGAGTTGGTTTTAGTAAACCATTGTATAGCAGGACTTATTGAATTTTTGGGGAAAGGAATATGAAAACTACTATCAAAACAGGAATGTTCCAAGATTTTAATAGTTCAGATATTTTAAACTGTGAGGAATATAATGCTGTTGTGGTGAAAGTAAAAGCTGACAAAAGAGGCGCTGTGATTAGCAGAGGAAACATGCAAGTTAATTTTGTATATTCTTTCCTTGGCTTATTTTAAAAGTTTTATAATTAAGATTCGGCAAAAGTTGTTCCAGTATTAGCAAAAATAATGTGGCGGAAAAAAACTACTTTTCAGTTTTTGAACCAAATAGCAAATTGTGTAGGTGCAAATAAAGGAAAGTCACACTCTTCAGACAAAACTCTGGAGAAAGACAGAGGAATACAAGCTCAAATTGGAAAAGGCAACTTTAGGGCGGTTTTTATTTATTTGTTCACCGGTTATGGGCATCGCTGGCTGGGCGAGCATTTATTGCTCATCCCTAATTGCTCTTGAGAAGGTGGTGGTGAGCTATCTTCTCGAACCACTGCAGTCCATATTGTGTAGGTACGCCCACAGTGCTGTGATGGAATACTGTCCACTTGCCTGGATGAGTGCAGGTCCAACAACAACACTGTGCGAAGGAACAGTGATATAGTTCCAAGACAGGATGTCTTGTGGCTTGGAGGGGAACTTGCAGGTGGTGGTGTCTCCATGCATCTGCTACCCTTATCCTTCTTGTAGAGGTCCCGAGTTTGGAAGGTGTTGTCTAAGGAGCCTTGTCGAGTTCCTGCAGTGCATCTTGTAGATGGTACACACTGCTGCCAGTGTGCATAGGTGGTGGAGGGAGTGAATGTTTAAGATGGTGGATGTGATGCCAATTAAGTGGGCTGCTTTGCCTGGATGGTGTCGAGCTTCTTGAGTGTTGTTGGAGCTGCACTCATCCAGGCAAGCGGACAGTATTCCCATCACACTCCTGACTTGAGCCTTGGTGGACAGGCTTTGGGGAGTCAAGAGGTGAGTACTTGCCACAGGATTCCTAGCCTCTGACTTGCTCTTGTAGCCACAGTACTTATGCGGCAAGTCCAGTTCAGTTTCTGGTCAATGGTAACCCCCAGGATGCTAATACTTTCCTCGAAGTTCTCCTTCATGCAGAGTGATCAACACAGGAAAGCAAAACTGCTGGAATAATTTAAGAAAGATTTAGATAACTGAATGGGGCACTCTAAGATCCCTCTTGACAGATTACCTAAAAAAGACTGATTGACCTTCCTCGTCTATACCGATACTGTGAAATTGCTGAGCTGAAACACTTCAGTAACCCCTTGTCGGTCTGTGGTTTTGGTAGGAGATGTACGGGGGATGGTACAAGGAAGACTGGAAGAGCAATAGTGATAAGTGATTTGAAAGGAGAATGGATAGGCATTTCTGCAGCCGCAGATGTGAATCCAGGATAGTGTGCTGCCTCCCTGGTGCCAGGGTCAAGGATGTCACTGAGCAGCTGCAGAACACCATGAAGGTGAGCATTCAGCAGTCGTGGTCTGCATTGGTTTGAGCTCCTTGAGTGGCATTTTGCTACTGCTACTGGGAGGGGGATTAAACTAACTTGGCAAGGGTGTAGGAAACAGTAGATAATATCGGAGAGGAATACCAAGGTCTACAGAATACTCGGAGGGATAAACAGCACTAGAATAGGGAATAGTAAGTTAATAGGTGGGATCAGAGTAAAGGAGAAAGTAATAGAGTCTAAATCAGGGTTACTATGCATAGTTATGAATGCACAGAGTGTGGTAAATAAGGTTGGGGAGTTACAGGTGCAGACTGCCATTGCGTTCCCCTCCAAGCCACTCACCATCCTGACTTGGAAATATATCGCCGTTCCTTCACTGTCACTGGGTCAAAATCGTAGAAGTCCTTTCCTACCAGCACTGTGCGTGTACCTACAACACATGGACTGCAGCGGTTCAAGAAGGCACCTCACCACCACCTTCTCAAGGGCAATCAGGGATGGATAATAAATGCTGGCCCAGCCAGCGAAGCCCACGTCCCATGAATGGAAAAAGAAATGGGGCTATAACAGACCTGGCTCAGAGAAGGGCAGGGCTGGGTGTTAAATATTCTGGATACAGGCATTCTGGATGGATAGGAAAGGAAGAAAAGGGGATGGGATAGCAGTATTGATTAAGGAGAACATTGCAGTGCTAGAACAAGAGGATGTCCCAGAGGGGTCAAGGACAGAAACGAATTGGCTAGAGCTAAAGAACAGAAAAGGGTTAATTGCTCGGTGTAGCCAATAGGACACCAACTGGGTGGAAGGTTGTAGAGGAACAAATTTGCAAGGAAATTGCAGAGAGGTGCTATAATGGGTGTCTTTATACAATATAGACTGGGATAATGGTAGCGTAAAGGGCAGAGAGGGGCAAGAGTTCCTAGGGTGTGTACAAGAAAATTTTCTACAGCCATATGTTTCCACTCTGATCAGAAGGGAGGCACTGCTGAGCCTGGTTCTTGGGAATGAGGTGGGTCAAGTGGATCAAGTGTCAACAGGAGAATATTTAGGGGACAGTGATCACTGTGTCATAAGGCTGACTATGAAAAAGGACAAAGAACAATCCAGAACTACTAGGTAGGGTGGTCTCAGCTGAACAAGATGCATGAAAGTTAGCAGTCTTATTTGCTAGGAAGCAGCGCAGTTTTAGCTAGTTACATTCCAACACTTCATGCTGCTATGTGCATTTGTGATTCCCTAAACCTTGGTCTTTGCCTAGCTCCCTTAATTTATGTAACTAAATGTATCCTTACTGGGAAAGGTTCCGCACACTTCATATCAGACAGAATGTGCTCTACCCATGTGGATTTCTCGGTTGTTTGGAGATTCACATGCATGGCTGTATCTATTAAATGTGTGATCAAAAAGAGAGGAAACATTTCTTCAAAAGAAAGGTGATTAACATGTAAACACTGGCATTTACGGAACACGACTGCATACATTTGTGGCATAGGGTTGGCTGTTGGTTTTTTGCAACTATTTATTGCAAAGATGAACAAAGGAAGCTGTGTGCCAGTTTACATGACTGAGGGGCAGAAGTAACAATCACCAAAAGATGCTATGTTTGCTCTCTGATCTGGCCAGGCTCAGTTGGACAGAAGTGAGATACAATAGCTGGATGAGGAGGATGAAGAGAAGTGAGACCTCTTACCTGGCAGGGGAGAGACCTTCATCGCATTTCTGCCAGGGAAAGAGCAATGGCTATAACCAGTCAAACCCCTTACCATGGGGTACTTAACACCATCCGAGTCATGGTGAAGGGCAGCGAGCAAGGAACAGGAATGGATAGGACCTTCTTCACCAAGAGGATCCTATTCAAGCTGTGTGGCTTCGAGGCTGCGGAGATCTACTGCCTACAGGATTTCCCCAGCGCTGGTTTCTTTGATGTGACCTTCAAGCAAGTGGCAGCTTGTGTCAAACTCCTGAAGGTGTTTGAGGAAAAGAAAGACCTGCCAGAAATGAAGATCCTGATGGCGGAGTCGCTCTTTGCTCTACCATTGCATCGAGAACGGGCTGCGACGGTGCATCTGTACAACCCCTACGTCCCTGTCGCTGATGTGCTCACCTTCCTTACCAGGTACTTCGATAAGGTTGGGAGCTGCACTGAGGTTAAAGATAATTTGGGGATCTGGACATGTAAACGCCAGGTTAAGGTAACGCTCAAGACCGACGGTAAGGGAGCCGTTTTCCACCCCCCTTCCAGATTCGCTATCGGGGGAAGCCATGGCTACCTTGTTTACGCTGGGCAGCCCAAACTTTGTCGCTCATGCGGCAAGTCTGGTCATGTGGCGGCCAACTGCAATGCTGTCCTCTGCAAGAACTGCAAAAAGGAAGGGCACCAGACAAAAGATTGTAAACAGGCTAAGTGCTGCAACTTGTGTGGCGAGGCAAGTCACCTCTACAAGACCTGCCCCAAACGTTGCCGTACTTATGCACATGCAGCCAAAGCCAACGAGGGGGAAGCAGAAGAAATGCCTCGTGTCACTCCAACCACCAAGGCCCCGAGGGAGAACAACGGGACAAAGGAGGACACAGAGAGAGACAAGGTGGAGGAAAAGATTGGGGCAACAGACAGCCAATCAACAGCACTGCCCCCTGAACCTCCCACTCCTCAGGAGAGCGAATCAATGGAGGAGGAGGAGGCAGCAGTGGGAAAGCAGCAGGGGGAGTGGCAGCTGTTGAAGAGAGCCAAAAGGAAGAAAGGGCTAAAAAGAAACCAAGCCACTTCCCAGACAAGAGTCAAGAGGCGTCTCCTATCCGACACTGATAACAAGAGCAGCAGCTCTTCAGACGAAGAAGGGCCAGGGCGGTGCCAACAGAAGAAGTGGTAAAACGCTAGGGAGTTGGAGGATGAGACACCCAAGCTCCAGAACATTGGAGACAATGAGGAGACCAGCGCACCCCAACTTGGCCCACAACCCGAAGAGGCCAGTGCACCACAACCCCAGGAATCTGGGAACAGTGAGGCGCTCAGCGCACCCCAGCTCCGGGAAGCCAGGAGCAGCAACGCCCCAGAGGGGCAGAGGATTGGAGAAGCTTCTCCAACAGAGGACATTTCAAACCCGGCTCTCTGCACTGACCCCCAGATGCCACCCGAGCAGAACATCTCAAATAGGGAGGTTCAGGACGCTTTCCTCAGCCCATCCAAAGTGAAGCAATGTGAGCACACCACGGGCATGAAGGAGCAGACCAAAGGTCTGGAACTCTCAGAGACAACAGGTTTGGTAAGCGACTAACTGCTTTAAAATGGGTGTAAAGATTGTATCCATAAATGTGCGTAGCATTAAATCTACTACGCGATGTGTTGCGACCTTGGACTACCTTGCCAAGGTCAAAGCTGACCTGTTGTTTCTGCAGGAGTGTGCGATACCGCACCTCAGCTCCTACAGGCAATGGTCACGATGGTGGTCCCATGGGCCATCGATCTGGTCGGGAGGAAACGACTCTCGTTCCTCTGGCCTGGGGATTCTGCTGCGGGGAGGCAGCTTCACTGTCTCCCAGGTTAAGGAGGTGGTGGGCGTGCGCCTCCTCGTAGCAGACGTAATGTATAAGAATGCTCCACTCTGGTTAATTAATTAATAAAAAAATGTCTCCTCATCTCTGTATTAACTGAGTGGCCCCTTAATTTTAAACTGTGACCACTGGTTCTAGATTCTCCCAAGAGAGGAAACATCCTCTCCACATCCACCCTGTCAAGACCCCTCAGGATCTTAAAAGTTTCAATTAAGTCACCTCTTACTCCTCTAAATTCCAGTTGATATAAGCCTAACCTGTCCAGCCTTTTCTCATAAGACAACCCACCCATTCCTGGTATTGATCTAGTAAACCTTCTCTGAACTGCTGCTAATGCATTTAAATCTTTAACTAAGGAAACCAGTACTGTATACAATACTCCAGATGTGGTCGCACCAGTGCCCTGTACAAATTAAGCATAAACTACCTACTTTTGTAATCAATTCCCTCACAGTAAATGATAACATTCTATTAGCTTTCCTAATTAACTGCTGTACCTGCATACTAACCTTTTGTGATTCATGCGCTAGGATACCCAGATCCCTCTGAATCTCAGAGCTCTGCAATCTCTCACAATTTAGATAATAAGCTTTTTTATTCTTCCTGCCAAAGTGAACGATTTCACATTTGCCCACATTATATTCCGTTTGCCAGATCTTTTCCTACTCATTTAACCTATCTAACCTCACTACTTTGTAGTGTCCTTACATCCTCTTCACAATTTACATTCCTACCTATCTTTGTGTCATCATCAAATTTAGCTACCATTTCTTCACTCCCTTCATTGAAGTCATTTATATAAATTGTGAAAAGTTGAGGTCCAAGCACTGGTCCCTGTGGCACATCACATTTCAAATCCCACCAACCAGAAAAAGCTCCCTGTTAGCTAGCCTATCTATATGCCTACTGTCAGGTCATCTACAGAGGGTTTCTACTAATATAAAAGAACATACAATTTTTACACATATATTATGTATCTTTACATACCATACATAACAATTATTAAACAATAATGTTTAGACCAATGGAACTCACACAATATGCAAAATTATAATAATTTCAGTCATTGCTCACAGATATAAAGCTGGAATAATTGAATAAATGTCAATGAAGAATTTCGCTGTATGATTGGGATGATTGAATACCAGCCACAGTGCATTCAATAAGATTAGCAACATGTTTACAAATAACATGTGCTGAACATCCACTTTGTATATCACCCTAGTCTGTTGCCCACTCAACTGTGACAGCCTTCTGTTTTGTAAAACAATGGTTTGCGCCATGGTGGCCAACTCTATGTTAAGCATTGCCTGCTGTGGCTCAGGAGCCGCACTCTCGCATGGCAGTCTCTGCTGCACTTGCCACATTTGAAGACAGTGGACTGAGAAGATGCCAGATTTGCTGACCTCTGTTTTCTCTGGGCCCTATTCTTGGTCAGCTGAGCTTCATCTGCTCATCTCTTCCAAAGCCCTTCCAAACAGTCAGCCACCAGAGGTCATGGTCATCAGTTTCTGTGTCCCAGTTGTCAGTGTCAATGTCTGCCATCTTCATATTTTGCTGTGGAGGCATATGGATGCCCAGGAGGCCCTGACCCAGTGGCCAATTAACTGTACAGAAGGTCCTTGCATATATAGCCATCATCCATCCAAAGAACGTAGCTGAGCCAGTGCAGATGTTGTTGGTTTAGTAATGCTGATAGAATTAGCACGTTTCAAAACTTCTGAGTTAGTGACCTTGCCCTGCCAAGAGATCCTGAGGATACGGCCAATATTTTTTGGATTACAGAATCTCCCTTCCTGCCATCTGAGGAATGGGCGGTGAACACATTGCTGCCGATACCCCCTGCCCCACAACCATTTCACACTCCAAGGAGCATTAATTGACTGGTGATGGGACTTCCACCCCTCACTCAGGATGAGGTCCCACCGCAAAGAGCTGCCAGCCAATCTGATTGGCCAGTAACTCTCTAGTCCCAGCAACGCTGGAAGCTGCAGTGGACAGGACTGGGACTGCAAGCAGTCCCCAGTGTCTAAGAACCGGGAGTCCAGGGCCAAGCAAGTTTTGGGGGTCTCACAGAGGGGAGGTGATGCCAGGGGATGGTGAGCAGAGGGAGATAGGGATATTACTGGAGAGTCTGTGGGGGGTGGGGGGAGGAAGCGCCCATAGGGGCCAGACATTTTTTTTTGGGGGGGGGGGGGGGGGGGGGGGGGGGGGGCGGTGCACGTCTAATGTTAAAAGGAGGCCGTTGATGGAGGCCCTCCCCATCCCCAGCCATCTTCCCGTCCAAGGCCTGAGCAGTTTTTGGGTGTCTCCCCTGCCCCTGAACTTCTCCTGCCAGCCTGAAAATTGAGGCTGGGTGGGAAACGGCCCTTAAGTGGTCATTAATTGGCCAATTAATAAAGGGCCTAAATTGGACCAAGAGCAGGTGCCTGGCCTAGGCCTCAGCCATTCCATCGTAAACTTGCAGAGATGTCGAGGGGTTGAGAGCCCATTAGGAAGGGCACCTGAAGAATTTTAAGGCCACTCCCTGCCTACAAACCTGATGGCGGGGGAACGTAAAATGTTGCCCTACGTCTGAGACAATGAAGGTGGAAACTGTTCAGGCTTTTCTCCTGCTGAGCATATTTTGTCAGGTCTCACCACTGTAAAGCAGTGTGCTGAGGATGCTGGCTTTGTGGACTCATTGTTTGTTGTTCTCATTCAGGCTGCCATTGTTCCACACTCTCCTAATCAGCTTGGGCATAACAGTTTTAGCTTTTGTGATTCATGTGTTGGTTTGAGCATCTAGTGACAGATTGCTGGTGATTGTGGAGCCTAGAAATGTGAAGATATTAACAACTCCCAGGGTCACATTGTCATTGCTGGTAAATGAGGGTATGGAAACATCCCAATTGGACCATGGCATTTGCCTTCTTGATGCTGATGGTCAAACCTAACTCTTTACAGGCATTAGAGAGTCTGTCTATTAGCTGCTGCAATGTGTTCTTTGGTATGCTAGTGTGCGACCGTTAGAGTAGAGCAACTCTCTGATGAGGACCTGCATCTTGGCGGGTAAGGCTGTACAACTGTCCATCAGTACTGGTATGTAAGTAGGCACTCTCTGCAGTTGACATATGACAGCAGCAAAGAGAAGGATATACCAAAGAATGTTGATGCCAGAACATAACTCTGTCTGACCCCTCTGCGGATCACAAACATCTCCAATGTTGCTCCATCATAGCTGATCTTACCATCATGGGTAAGGTCATATCTGGGGATTGCCCATTCAATTGCATAGTATTTCTAAAGTTATTGCATTCAATCCAACAATGAGTTGTGCCGCTTTTGCTACTTTCTGTGGAATCTAACTAGCTGCATGGAGGTGACTGTGTAGGTGGGTGGGCAAATTTTGAAATGGGTGCCAGGTCAGCCACCATTCTCACCTCTGGCCGATCTTGCCGGAGGCAGGTGAGCAATGGAAGTGCCTACCCGCCCAGCAGTGGTGGATAACCAATTAGTGCCAATTATCTGATCAGTTAAGACCAGATTGCGGACGTCACCAGTAGCTGAGGGGCCCCATGCTGTAGGTGAACCCTGGCAGGCTCCTGCAGGTGTCCTCCCAGCTGTAGGTCAGGGGGCCAGTGAAGCTTTCCTTTATTTATCAACCCACCTGAATCCCCGGAGCCACTTCTGCACAGGACCACAGCTGCAGCCACAAGGCCTGCCTCGCCACAACAGTGGCCTTGTAAGGTGGCCACGAATAATTTAAAATGCTTCCTTATCTTGAGAAGGCATCTCCATCTTGAGGCACCCCCACAATCTTGTGCCCGTCACAGCAGCGCCCACCTCTCCTGGTGGGGCTGCCAGCAACTCAGCTTCATGGCCCCCCTCTTTGGCCCAGCTGGGCTCAACATCCTTGCACCTCCAGTAAGATTGCACAGGCAGGCAGCCAGGCATCTCCAGTGGGATTGGGACCCACTTTTGGTCCCAACCTCAGAAAATCTGTAAAAGTGGTAAGATTTCACTCTCTATGTTTCTTCTCTTTGTATTCTGCAGTTCTATTTCCTTTATAAAATTAAAACAATTGGTACTGACCATACTGAAAACATAATCGGCAAAAAAAGAATATTCTCTGCTTATAATCTGCTCTCTAAATCGCTTTAACATTCCTCTTTGCCTTTGTGTTTCTCTATCTGCATGTAAGGTTCTGTCATTTATTATTAAAATTGATATTTTAACACTACTTGAATTCAGATTATGAAGCCGGAGTTCAGTTAGCATGTTGTTGGTCAGTACTGGGAATGTGTAGGGGAGGCAGGTGTCAGGGACAAGAGGGGAGAGGCTGGCTGGGATTTCTGCCAGGTGTGGATCGGTGAGATGTGGACCACCATGGGTAACTGCCAGACAGTCTAGGAGGATCAGGCAGGTAGTGCAGGAGCCCCCTGAATTTCTCTCTCGCACTAACCAGTTTCCAATTTTAGATACTGGTGAGGGCGATGGTTCCTCAGAGGAGGGTAGCAAGAGCCAAGTCCATAGCGCAATAGGAGGTTCAGCTGCACAGGTTGCGGGGGGGAGCGGAGGGCAAGAAGAATGGAAGCGCCATTGTGATACGGGATTCAATAAGGGAAAAGACAGGCGTTTCTGCGGTCGTAGATGTGACACCAGGATGGTATGCTGCCTCCCTGGTGCCAGGGTCAAGGGTGTCACCAAGCAGCTGCAGGACATTCTTATGGGGAAGGGTGAACAGCCAGAGGTTGTGGTCCACATTGGTACCAATAACAGAGGTAGAAAGAGGGATGTGTTCCTGAAAGGAGTTTTTAGGGATCTAGGAAAGAGACTGAAAAGCAGGATCTCTAAGGCAGTAGTCTCAGAATTACTCCCAGTGCCATGTGCTTGAGCAAATGAACATGTAGGTGGAGGAATGGTGTGGGAGGGTTGTGGGGGGGGGCTTTAGATTTCTGCGGCACTGGGACCAGTTCTGGGGTAGGTGAGACCTGTACAAGGTAGACAGGTAATACCTTAGCAGGACTGGTGCCAATATCCCACAGGGAGATTTGCTAGTGTTGTTGGGGAGGGTCTAAACTAGCTTGGCAGGCAGTTGGACACCTGAGAGGGGATTCAGAAAGAAGAAAAACAAAGTCAATAATTATCTTGTTTTTTGTTTCAATGATGCACACAGGCCGTCAACATTGTAGCTGAGCTAACTTTATTGATAACACATTTTCCTAACATGAACACATATCTGCAGTAACTGAATTGTATCAAGACAGCTTCCAATGTGTGCTATCTGACCTTCAACTCCAGGTCAGGTGACCCCGTATCTAGTACTGAGTACCATACTGTGTCTAATACTGGAGTCCACAACCACAATCAACTATTATCATGACTTTTCTCTCTTTAAAAAAAATATAATTATACAACTCAAGTACACAAAGTCTCTTATCTATTCTTTGTCACTCTGTTTTGATCAGTCTGTTTTGTCTTTTACTCATCTCTATCCCTGGGCAGAATTTTTCAGTCAGCTCGCGGGGGTGGGTCTGACACACTGACACGTAAAATGACACGCGATAACGTTGGGCGTGTGTCCCGATGTCATCGCGCAGTCCCACAATATTTCGTTCTGCGGGCGCATGCCGGGGTTGGCTGTGCTCCTGCTGATATGTAAACAGCATATTAAGGCCATTAAGAAAATAATTCATGGTCATAGTCATAGAGGTCCACAGCACAGAAAAAGGCCCTTCGGCACCGGTCAATCAAGTACCGAACTATTCTAATCCCAGTTTCCTGCACTAGGCCCATAGCCTTGTATGCCATGGCATCGCAAGTGCACATCCAAATACTTCATAAATGTTATGAGAGTTTCTGCTTCTACCACCCTTTCAGGCAGTGAATTCTGGATTGTCCTTAAGGTTGGCAGGCGAAAAGGTCAGGCAGCCTTTGTGTTTTTTTGGAAACCTCATCCACAAGCGGGATGAGGTTTTCTAAAGCTTTTATGAAATAAATAACATTGTTTTGCTAAATATAAAAAAGTTCCATCTTATGTGACACAGGCACATGAGGGGACATGTTTAAATAAATTTTTAAACATTTAATTTAATTTTTTGAATATCAATTCAATCTCCCTGAGGCAGCTCTGTGCCTCAGGTAGATTGAAGCGCTCTTTCACGCACATTGCACGTAAGAGCACTGGCCCTCTGACTTTCCCTCCTCCTCCCACCTGCACAGATAGCGCTGAGTGCTACCAATTACATCTGACACTGGGCGCGCCTTAATTGAACCGCCCATGTAAAATGGTGTTGCGGAGCCGATTGCGGGCAGCACTCAGCTCTTCAGCTGCTCCCCCCCCCCCCCACCCCCTCCAAGGCCCCTCCCGCCGGGCACGTCTGCTGACTGAAAAATTCAGGCTTCTGATTTTTTAACAATTCTTCCATTGGATGTTCTGAATGGTGACAGAGGTGATTTTGAAGGACAAGGGGCCTTCTCCAGCTCTGTGTCACTCTCAGCCCTTGGATAGTTTTCCCAACTCTCAGGCTTTTTCTGGTTATCTGTTGCTTCACTGGTACATTCTGGTTTTTGATCTTCAGCTACACTCTCTGGTTCAGACCTGGGTTGCATTTCATTTGTCTTCCTAAGAATTTCTGGCTTGTCCTGTACTGTTGTCAATTTGAAGTCTGCACTGTGTAAGACCTTGGTTCTCCTGTGACAACAGCAGAATTCCAGATCCCTTCATGCTGAAACCTCACTGTCTCTCCCATGATCAAGTCTGGCAGAGATTGGGTAATCTCAATCAAAGTACTGTTACTGCTTCTGCTGTTTCAGTTTGAGCAGGTCCTGCTCACTGGCTGTGGAAATAACAGTTGGGGCGCAGTTGGAAGTTTAGTTCTTAGTGCTCTCCCCATCAGGAGCTGTGCTGGAGATGATCCAATGCCGTCTAATGGAGTTTTCTGAAATCCAGCAGAGCCAAGTAGGGGTCTCTTCTGTCTGCCTTTGCCTTCTTCAACATGTGTTTTAAAGTCTGCACAATACATTCCACCATTCCATTGGATTGTGGACATTTGGGATTTGACGTAGTGTGGCAAAACTCCCAGTCTTGTGCAAGTTAGTGAAACTCAGTGACTGAGAATTGTGGACCATTACCTGAGGACATCAGGCATGCTGTGGTGAGCAAAACTTCATTTTAAATGATTTATTACAGGGATGGTCTTGCTATCATTTCTCAGCAGCACAGACTCAAGAAACTTTGAGTAATAATCTACTGCTAGTAGATACTCACTGTTGTCAAATGTGAACAAGTCCACTCCAATTTTCTGCCAGGGCCTCCCTGGAACACGGTGCGGTTGAAGTGGTTCTTTTTGTTGTGATTTACTGTACTTTTGGCAAACTGCACACACAATCACCATTTCCCAGATCTGTGTTCCCAGTCCTGGCCAATACATTACATCTCGAGCTCTTCTCCTGCATGTTTCTGTGCCGAGCTAACTTTCAAGTATGCGCTGCAGCATTTCTTTCTTCAGTGTTGCAGGAATTATGGTTTTTTTTCCCTTGAAAAGTATTCCTTCTGCTACATGAAGTTCCTCACGAAACTTCCAGTCCTCTTTAACAGCAGGAGGGGCTCCGCTCCGATGTGTGGTCCAACCAGTTTGCACAATCTGCTGCAGTTTTCTCAGGGTGGCGTTGCTCTTGGTTGCTTCCCTGATCTCATCCAGTTTGGTTACAGCCACAGGTAAGTTCTTTGTCAGCATGTGAACCTGTGCTTCCATTTCTTTATCCTCCTCCTCCTACTAAAGGGTAGGTATGCACATGACAGGGTGTCTGCGATGTACATTTTCTTGCCCGGTTTGTATTTAACTCTGACCTGGTACTTCTGCAGGTGCACTAGTAACCCTTGGATTGTTGGTGGTGCACAGTTCAGGGGCTTTTAAAGTATAAGCTCCCAAAGGCTTATGATCAGACTCTATCTCCACGTCTTTACCATAAGCAAATTGGTGAAAGCATTCTAGGCCAAACACAATTGCTAGCATTTCTTTCTCTATTTGGGCATACTGCTGCTGTGTTTCACTCATTGCCTTTGAATCATACGCCACTGGTGTCTCACTTTGCAAGAGGTCAGCTCTCAGGCCGGCTTTTGAAGCATCCACTGAGATCTTGACGGCTGACTGACATCGTAATACTTTTTAACACTAATACCTGGGTCAGTGTTCCCTTCAGACTGGTCAAAGCTTCCTGGTGACGTGCCATTCCACGTCATTTTGTAGAAGTTCGCAGAGTGATGCTGTCAGGTCTGACATATTCGGAATGAATTTCCCAAGATAGGTCACCATCTCTAAAAGCCTCTCCATGGGCTGAATTTTGCCGTCGACAAGCAGGGGGCGGGGCCCGCTTGCCGACACGCAAAATGAGGCAGGATGACATCGGGGGGAACCCCCAGTGTCATCCCGCCCTATTTAAATTTTCAGGAAGGCACGAACAGCTGTGCTCCCGCCAACCTGTCAATGGCCAATTGAAGCCATTACAGGATCATTAAAACAATGAAAGGACCGGCCCGTCCAACCTTAAGGTGGGGAATAGAAAAAACATGAAACCTCATCCACCGGTAGGATGAGGTTTCATGTAGGGATTTAAAAAGTTTAATAAAGTTTTAGTGAAATTTATTAACATGTCCCATCTCGTGTGATATTGTCACATAAGGGGACATGTTAAGGATTTTTTTTTTTCTTTCTATTTTTAATGTTTGTATAACTTTCAGCGATCTCCCTGAGGCAGCACTTAGCCTCAGGGAGATGTGCATTGTTTCATGCGCATGCTCGAAAGAGCACACTCTTGCATTTGGGGAATCCCCTCCCCCACACAGGAAGTGCATAGCGCTTCCCGCCGGCATCATGCTGGGCAGGGCCTTAATTGGCCAACATAAAATGGCAACGGGGCCCGCATCTCCGGCGGGGATTGGCACCCTGCCCGTCGGAGATTGGGTCAGGCTTGCCCACCCGACTGGCAGAAAATTCTGCCCCAAGTGTTTCTGACATTCTGGGGGCGGCATGTTCACGGCCGCTTCGATTTTACTTGGATCTGACCTATTTTGCACTTTTCCTTCTTCAACTTGAGGTTCCTTTCTCTAGCTCTGGCCAGCACCTATCTCAGTCTGTAGTTGTGTTCTTCTCGTGAGGATCCCCAGACCAGCACATCATCGATATAGGTTTTCACACTCTCTAACCCTTCAAACAGCTGCTTCACTGTTCTGTGGAACACTTCTGGAGCTGAATTAATACCAAAAGGTAAGCGTAGAAACCTGTATCAGCTTTACAGCATGTTGAAGGTACAGAGATAGGAGCTACTTTCATCCAGTTTGACCTACCAGAAGCCTGAACTCTCACCCAAGACTGAATAGTATTTAGCATTGGCTAGTTTACACGTGGTCTCTTCTACTGTGGACAGCTGGTAATGCTGTCTTTGTACTGCCTGGTTTAGGTCTCTAGGATCCAGACAGACTTGCAGATTCCCATCTGAATTTTCTACAATTACAACTGGATTAACCCACTTTGTCAGTTCTTCAATTTTCTTGATGCTGTGAAGTTTGTCTATTCTGTCCAACTCTGTTTTCAGTCGGTCTCTCAGCATTATCGGTATTTTCCTGGGTGGGTGTATTTTGGGTGTCAGTTACGTGAATCTTAATGGTGTGTTCTCCTCTTAGGCAGCCAATCCCCTGGAACACATCTTTATTCTCACACAGGGTGCCATCGGTGGTGACGGTCATTATCCTCTTGATTAGCTTCAGATTTTCACAAGCTTTGAATCCATAAATGGGTTTTGTATCAGTTTCCAACACTATGAATGGAAGTGCTGAGGCTGTTTTTTGTTGTTCACTTTAAGTGTGCACTTGCCCTCTAGAGCAACTTTTTCACCTGTATAAATAGACAGCTTCACTTTTGTTTTAGTTAGCTGTTTTTCTTTGCTTATCTTACAATAGAGGCTTATGGGAATGACATTTGCTTGTGTACCTGTCAAGCTTGAAATTCACCATCATGTTGGCAATTTTTAAATCAATCTTCCATTCATCTTCTTGGGAATTTATTGTTACTGCACCAATGAAGAGTTCAGTTTCAGTGTCTGTGTCTTCATCTGCAATTATGTGCACTTTCTTCGATTTATACATCTTAGCAAAGTGATTTAGTTTATTACAGTTCTTACCCTGCTTTCTGGAGGCTGGACAACTATGTGGTAAATGCTCTGTTCTGTATCACCTCCATTTAAATGTTTTAATAGTAGTTGTGTTCTTTTTACATTCAGGCTGTCTATTTGCTCTTTCCTGGGGCTGTTTCTGTTTAACTGCATCTAACTGCTTGACCATGTGTGACTTATCATCATCTGTCATCTGTTTAATCTGGCATTTCGTTGTCTCTGCCGCTCTGCTTTCTCTAGCGCAAGATCAACTTCTCTCAAAAGCTGCTCTCTCAGAGAGTCATTTACGATCCTACAAATTATTCTATCTCGGATGAGTGATTCTTCAAACTCTCCAAATTCACACGATTTAGCTCATTTTCTCAGCTCAGTTGCGTACTGACTAATGTCGTCACTACCTCGTGTGCACATAAAATCGGTATCTTTCATACATGATGTTTGTCTTAGGGCTGCAGTATTCAAATTTTTCCATTATTTCTTTCAAGTCATTTTGTTTCTCATCCCTTTCAAACCTGAATGTGTTATAGGCTCCCAGGGCAGCTTCCCTTGCTACATGAAGAAAGAAGTGGAAGACTGTACCTGAGGGCCTTTTTTATCACTGCTTGTCATTGTGAGGTACAGCTCAAATTGCTGGCGGAACCTCCTTCAGTTTTCTGTGAGATTTCCCTCCAAACTGAGCTCTGTCAGTGGTTTCAGAACCTCCACTGTTGCGTTTAGTTTACTTCTGACGCCATGTCTTGTTTTTGTTTTAATGATGCACACAGGCCACACATTGTAGCTAAGCTAACTTTATTGATAACACATTTTTCTAACATGAACACATACCTGCAGTAAATGAATTCTATCAAGACAGTCTCCAACATGTGCTATCTGACTTTCAACCCCAGGTCAGATGACCCCATACCTGGTACAGAGTACCATATAGTACCTAATACTGAAGTCAACTACCACAATCCACTGTTATCATGACAGTAATGGGAAGTACAAAAGTGGTAAACGAAAGTGGAATGGTAAACGAAAGTGGAATGCAGCAGAAATAAAGGCCAGCAACAAAAGGAGTCAAAATATAGAATAAGGTTAAAAAGGCAGAATTGAAAGGCACTCTATTTGAATGCACACAGCAATCACAACAAGGTGGATGAATATTTGGCACAATTAAAAGTAAGCGGGTATGATAATATATGGATGCAAGGTGACCAAGGCTGGGAACTAAATATTCAAGGATTTCAACATTTAGGAAGGATATGCAAAAAGGAAAAGAAGGTGGGGTAGCACTGATAATAAGGGATGAGATCAGTACATTAATGAGAATGGATCTTAGGTTGGAAGCACAAAATCAGTTTGGTGGACCTAAGAAACAGCAAGGGGCAGCAAACATTAGTAGCAATTGTTTATAGGCCACCAAACAATAATGGTAAGGTAGAGCACTGTATAAATCAGTAATTTAGAGGTGCATGGAACAAGGGTAATACAGTAATCATGGGGGACTTCAATCTACACATAGACTGGGTAAATCTAATGAACACTAATGCTGTGGAGGATGAATTCTTAGCATGTCTACCAGATAGTTTTCCAGAGCAGTATGTTGAGGAACTGGCTATTTTAGGTTTAGTATTATGCAGTGAGAGAGGGCTAATTAATAATCTTGCTGTAAAAGGACCTTCAGGGAATAGTGGGCATAATATAATGGAATTTTCCATTAAGTTTGAAAATGTAGTACCATCTGAAACTAGGGTCTTAAATCTAAACAAAGGAAACTATGAAGTTATGAGGGGCAAGTTGACTGTGTTGGATTGGGAAAACACGTTAAAAGGTTTGGCAGTAAACAGACAATGGCTAATACTTAAAGAACAATACATGGTTTACAACAAACATATTCCTTTAAGGCACAAAAACCCAATAGAAAAAGTGAATAAACCATGGCTAACAAAGGACTATAATTCATCAAAGGATGAATCAAAGGAAATGAACAAAGCTTATAAAGTTGCTAAAAATTGTAACAAGCCTGAGGATTGGAAGCATTTTAGAATTCAGCAAAGGAGGACCAAGAAACTGAAAGAAATGGAGAATAGAATATGTATGTAAACTAGCAAGAAACATAAAAATGGACTGTAAAAGCTTCTATGGCTATGTAAAAAGGAAAATTTAGCAAGGACAAATGTGGTTCCATTACAAGCAGAGACAGGAGAATTTATAATAGAACATAGGGAAATGGCAGAAAAGTTAAATAATTACTTTGTGTCTGTCTTCATGCAGGAAGATACAAGGAATCTCCTAGAAATAATAGCAAACCAAGGGACTAGTCAAAATGAGGAACTGAAAGAAATTAATATTAGGTTAAAAAAAAAGTAGCATTGGAGAAATTATGGGGCTGAAATTTGACTCGGTGAAGTACATCCCAGAGTGTTCAAAGAGGTGTCATTGATGGTCATCTTTCAAAACTATCAATTCTGGAACAGTGCCTGTTGATTGGAATGTTGCAAATATAACCCCTCTGTTTAAGAAAGGAGGGTGAGAGAAAACAAGCATGTGAGCCTGATGTCAGGAGGAGGGAAAATACTAGAATCTATTATAAAGGAAGTGATAACTGGACACTTAGAAAATACTGATCTAATTGGGCAGAAACAACATGGATTTATGAAAGGGAAATCATATTTGATAAACCTGTTGGAGTTCTTTGAAGACGTTACTAGCAGTATAGATAAGAGGGAACCAGCATATGTGGTGTATTTGGATTTTTAGAAGGCTTTCAATAAGGTCCCACACAGGACATTAGCACAGAAAATTAGTGCGCATGGCATAGGGGTAATATTCAGGCATGGGTTGAGAATTGGTTAATGGACAGAAAACAGAGTAGAAATAAATGGGTTATTCTCAGGTTATGATTTGTGGGGCATCGCAAGGATCAGTACTTGGGCCCCAGTTGTTCACAATCTATATCAAAAATTTGGATATGGGCGCCAAATGTAATATCCCTAAGTATGTGGATGACACAAAACAAAGTGGGAATGTGTATAAGGATGATGTAATGAAGCTTCAAGGGGATTTGGGTGGACTTAGTGAGTGGGCAAGAACATGGCAGATGGAATATAATGTGGATAAGTCTGAGATTACCCCCGTTGGTAGGAGGAACGGAGGTGCAGGGTAATTCTTAAATAGAGAAAGATTGGAAAGTGCAGATTTCCAAAGGGACCTGGGTGTCCTTGATCATGAGCCACTGGAAGCTAACATACAGGTTTGGCAAACAATTAGGAAAGCAAATGATATGTTGGCCTTTATCACAAGAGGATCTGAGTACAGAAGTAAAAGTGCCTTGCTTTAACTTTATAGAACCTTGGTTAGACTGCACCTGGAGTATTACGTACAATTTTGGTCCTCTTAACTGGGGACAAATATGCTTGTCATGGAGGGGTGCGGCAGAGGTTCACAAGACTAGCTCTAGGGATGGCGGGACTGTCCTCTGAGGGAGGATTAAAGAGACTGGGCCTGTATTCTCTAGAGTTTAGAAGAATTAGAGGTAAACTCATTGAAACTTACAAAGTTCTTAAAGGGCTAGGCAGGATAGATGCAGAAAGGATGTTTCCACTGGCTGAGGGGTCCAGAACCAAGGGACACAGTCTCTGAATAAGGGGCAATCCATTTAGGACAGAGATGAGGAGGAATTTCTTCACTCAGAGGGTCATGAATCTTTAGAATTCTCTACCCCAGAGGGCTGTGGAAGTTCAGTCATTGAGTATGTTCAAGACAGAGATCGATAGATTTCTAGATACTAATGGTATCAAGGGATACAGGGGTAGCATGGGAAATTTGCGTTAAAGTGAATGACCAACCATGATCTAGTTGAATGGCAGAGTAGGCTTGAGGGGCTGAGTGGCCTACTCCTGCTCCAATAAGCAGGGAAAGAGCAGGGTAGTGGGAGCTTAAGCTCTTTGAGCCAAGACAGAAGGGGTGTCCCCCACGAGGCAGGAGAGAGGAAGCCAAGGCTTGCCTTGGGTTGCTCCCTCCTGAAAAGAGCAAATAATCTTACTGCTATTGTAGTCTGGAACAGCAAAACTGAATCCACTGGAAAACGCTTGGGTGAAATGGAAGCTTGTGCTTCATGAAGAGGAATTTCTAATGATGGGAAACTAATGTGATGTCAATTTATGCTAAGAATGATTTCGGCCCCATTTTAACTCAGGGAGAAATCGAATGGGCATGGGCCAAGGCGAGTCCCAACCTGCCCTGTCCTCAGCAGTAGGAGGCCAAGGAAATTCTAATTCCTATGCCTCAAATGCATGCACCCGGTTATTTGACCCCTCAAAACTAGTGGAATATTGAGCAGCAAGGGAAGAACTCCACCAATCAAGTAGGAAACTTGGTTATGGGAGATTTTTGCAATCAGAGGGCCTCTTCTGATCTGTTTCTTCTTCCAGCTAGCTTTACCTGGCTTAAAAATTATAACAGGTTCCCTGTTCAGGCCCCTCGTTTCCTCCACCACTGAAGGCTGACAGTGGCAATATTTTCACTCGTCTGTTAGTCTGTTTATAAACAATATATCTCAAAACTAGTGGACAATTTCAACAAGACTTGGTACACAGGTTGGGTATGGCCTAAGGAAGAACTGATTAGTTTTCGGTGAAAGTCCAGATCCGGATCTGAATCATGGGTGTTTTTAAAGGATCCATTAACATTGGGAAATAGGGTGTATTGACTTTGTTTTAATAGTGTTGTGGGTTATTCATTGTTTTAGAATGTTGTGGATCGTCTCAGCTGCTGGGGTGGAATTTGTCACAGCTGTCAAAATGTGAGCAGAGTTTTCAGAGCAGATGGTTGGATATGGATTCACCTGACCCCTCCACAGTAAGATGGAAGCTCTCAATAAAATGTTTTATTTTCAACTTTACAGTTGCAGAACGTCAACCAGGCAGGGAATAGCCTCAAAGAAGAGCGACATGCATAATTGTAATAACTATGGGTTAACACAGTGTGCCACTCTACTGCCCTCCTTTATTGTCTCCTGAATGTAGTATAAAGCATATCTTAACTCTTGTAATATATTTTGCTTGTCAAAATAGCAAACGGGCACAGAGGATGTCATCAGGGTCCAATTTGCATATTAATGAAAGCATGCACTGCTGGCCCCCCCAACCTTGCCTCCACATCCTCACCCCACTGGTTTCTGGCAGATGTTTTTTCTGGAGTGGGTTAGAATTGCTGGTCAAGCAGAACATTATTGGCCAAGTTCCCTGCAGCATTTTAATTGCCCGCTTCCCACGTTTCCACCAGATGTACAGGATTAAAATTGGTTTTTTTTGTTCAAGAATACCTTTAAGAAATAATCTGATTTTGATTTCTGTATTCAGCAACATTTAAATCTTACTTGTGCAGTATTCTTGCTCCTGATCTAATAATGAAATTTAATTTATTGTGGTTGCACCCCAGGAAGCACATAACTAATGCACCAGGAAAGGTTACGCTTGGGGCAGCATTTTTGCAAAACAGTGTGATAAAAATATCAAAATGCAAATCTTCAGACCTTCAACCACTGAATTATTAATTCACTCTAAATCTAAAACACAGGAATAATTATTTCGCACAAAAATGTTTAGAAATTGCTCAGTCTGCTACAGATATGGCTAATTCACAATTCACAATTGTTTATTCATGATTGTTTATTTTGGGAGAGGTTGGGAATCAGTGCACTACACATAGAAATTAAATAAAGTTAATTAACAAGAATGAATGGATGGAAGCAACATTTTGTTCAAGAAAGGGAGGTTTTGGCCAAGCACACACTGTAAGGCAAAAATCTTGAAGTTTAAATAGAACAGTGACATCCAAGCTTTTGTCTTTGAGCATATCATGGAGAATCAGGAGTTAAAATCATTTTACCATTCATTTGCATGTATATAAAGTTACTAATAATAGCAGATCTTGCTGTTCTTATTTGTGTTATGGTGCACAGTTATGATGTTACAAATTTTATAAAAACTATTTTGAAGCTCACGTTTTAAAAATACCTTGGGCTGAGTTTAAAGACTATTTTCAAAATGGCTCCAGGCTACCAGGCAGAATTGTGGATTGCAATTGTCTTCCTCTTGCCTCCCGAGGAGACAAGGGTGCATTCCTCAGACATATACATTTAAAATTCAACCAGTGTTCCAAAAGTGTAAACAGAAACTCATGGACTTGATGGCTTTTCCTCCAAACACAAAGGCACTAACTAAAAATTCACTGTAAGTTGTGAACAACCTTGACTCATTTGAATACTAGAGGGGTAAGGAGACTTTGGATAACTGTAATGGAATTACTACTTGCTTTATATGGAAAGCGACTCAGCGTTCTGGTATGGGTCACATGGTAATGGTGGCCACCTAGCCTCACCTGCAAAAAGTATTGAAAAGGGCAGGTTCACAGAGAGCCATCTTGAAGAAAATTCAACCCAGGGAGAGACAGAGAAAGGCATCTAGAAAAGCCACAACTTCTGTTGTAAGTAGGCAGTTTGAAAGTGCCACGCCTGCAGAACCAGAAGTAAGGAACCTTCTCTCCTCCCTGTAAACCTACTAAGCTCACCTGTTAAAGCAACCTCTGGCAATTCAACATTGGAAGTCATTGCAGCGGCAGAGACAACTGTACAACCTCAAGATCTTCACTTCAGATAACGAAACACTTTGACTTCAAAACATATCAGACCTGCACCTAACATGGACTAAACTGATCCAGTTATTATAAGAGATAAAAACAAAAAACTGCGGATGCTGGAAATCCAAAACAAAAACAGAATTACCTGGAAAAACTCAGCAGGTCTGGCAGCATCGGCGAAGAAAAGAGTTGGCGTTTCGAGTACTCATGACCCTTCGACAGAACTAGGTGAATCCCAGTTGAAATATAAGCTGGTTTAAGGTGGTGGGGGCGGAGAGGGAGAGAAGTGGAGGGGGTTGGTGTGGTTGTAGGCAAAAGCAGTGATAGAAGCAGATCATCAAAAGATGTCACAGACGGCAGAACAAAAGAACACATAGGTGTCGAAGTTGGTGATATTATCTAAACGAATGTGCTAGGTAAGAATGGATGGTAGGGCCCTCAAGGTATAGCTCTAGTGGGGGTGGGGGGAGCATAAAAGATTTAAAAATATTTAAAAATAATGGAAATAGGAGGGAAAAAGGAAAATCTATATAATTTATTGGAAAAAAGTAAAAGGAAGGGGGAAGAAACAGAAGGGGGGTGGGGATGGAGGAGGGAGGTCAAGACCTAAAGTTGTTGAATTCAATATTCAGTCCGGAAGGCTGTAAAGTGCCTAGTCAGAAGATGAGGTGTTTTTCCTCCAGTTTGCGTTGGACTTCACTGGAACAATGCAGCAAGCCAAGGACAGACATGTGGGCAAGAGAGCAGGGTGGAGTGTTGAAATGGCAAGCGACAGGGAGGTTTGGGTCATTCTTGCGGACAGACCGCAGGTGTTCTGCAAAGCGGTCGCCCAGTTTACGTTTGGTCTCTGCAATGTAGAGGAGACCGCATTGGGAGCAACGAATGCAGTAGACTAAGTTGGGGGAAATGCAAGTGAAATGTTGCTTCACTTGAAAGGAGTGTTTGGGTCCTTGGACGGTGAGGAGAGAGGAAGTGAAGGGGCAGGTGTTACATCTTTTGCTTGGGCATGGGGTGGTGCCATAGGTGGGGGTTGGGGTGTGGGGGATGATGAAGGAGTGGACCAGGGTGTCCCAGAGGGAAGGATCCCTACGGAATGCCGACAGTGGGGGTGAAGGGAAGATGTGTTTGGTAGTGGCATCATGCTGGAGTTGGTGGAAATGGCGGAGGATGATCCTTTCAATGCGGAGGCTTGTGGGGTGATAAGTGAGGACAAGGGGGACCCTATCATGTTTCTGGGAGGGAGGAGAAGGCGTGAGGGCGGATGCGCGGGAGATGGGCCGGACACGGTTGAGGGCCCTGTCAACGACCGTGGGTGGAAAACCTCGGTTAAGGAAGAAGGAGGACATGTCAGAGGAACTGTTTTTGAAGGTAGCATCATCGGAACAGATTTGACGGAAGTGAAGGAACTGAGAGAATGGGATGGAGTCCTTACAGGAAGCGGGCTGTGAGGAGCTGTAGTCGATGTAGCTGTGGGAGTCGGTAGGCTTGCAATGGATATTGGTGGACAGTCTATCACCAGAGATTGAGACAGCGAGGTCAAGGAAGGGAAGGGAAGTGTCAGAGATGGACCACGTGAAAATGATGGAGGGGTGGAGATTGGAAGCAAAATTAATAAATTTTTCCAAGTCCCGACGAGAGCACGAAGCAGCACTGAAGTAATCATCGATGTACCGGAGAAAGAGTTGTGGAAGGGGGCCGGAGTAGGACTGGAACAAGGAATGTTCCACATACCCCATAAAGAGACAGGCATAGCTGGGGCCCATGCGGGTACCCATAGCCACACCTTTTATTTGGAGGAAGTGAGAGGAGTTGAAGGAGAAATTGTTCAGCGTGAGAACAAGTTCAGCCAGACGGAGGAGAGTAGTGGTGGATGGGGATTGTTCGGGCCTCTGTTCGAGGAAGAAGCTAAGGGCCCTCAGACCATCCTGGTGGGGGATGGAGGTGTAGAGGGATTGGACGTCCATGGTGAAGAGTAAGCGGTTGGGGCCAGGGAACTGGAAATTGTTGATGTGACGTAAGGTGTCAGAGGAATCACGGATGTAGGTGGGAAGGGACTGGACAAGGGGAGAGAGAAGGGAGTCAAGATAACGAGAGATGAGTTCTGTGGGGCAGGAGCAAGCTGACACGATCGGTCTACCGGGACAGTTCTGTTTGTGGATTTTGGGTAGGAGGTTGAAGCGGGCCATCCGTGGTTGGGCGACTATCAGGTCGGAAGCTGTGGGAGGAAGATCCCCAGAGGAGATGAGGTCAGTGACAGTCCTGGAAACAATGGCTTGATGTTCAGTAGTGGGGTCATGGTCCAGGGAGAGGTAGGAGGAAGTGTCTGTGAGTTGACGCTCAGCCTCCGCGAGGTAGAGGTCAGTGCGCCAGACAACAGCACCACCCTTGTCAGCGGGTTTGGTGACGATGTCAGGGTTGGACCTGAGAGAATGGAGTGCAGTAAGTTCAGCGAGAGAGAGATTAGAATGGGTGAGAGGAGCAGAGAAATTGAGACGACAAATGTCGCGCCGACAGTTCTCAATGAAAAGATCAAGAGAAGGTAAGAATCCAGAGGGAGGGGTCCAGGTGGAGGGAGAATATTGGAGGTGGGTGAAAGGATCCGTTGAACGGGGAGAGGACTCCTGCCCAAAGAAGTGAGCCCGGAGACGAAGGCGGCGGAAGAAGAGTTCAGCATCGTGCCGAGCCCGAAATTCATTAAGGTGAGGGCGTAGGGGTATGAAACTAAGTCCTTTGTTGAGCACTGAACGTTCAGCATCGGAGAGGGGAAGGTCAGGGGGTATAGTGAATACACGGCTGGGGCTGGGATTGGAAGATGGGGTGGGGACGGAGGGACAGGCAGGGGTGGAGGGTCCTAGATGGGTGTTGGTGTCGATGAGTTGTTGGAGCTTGCGTTCCTTAGCACTTGAGAGAAAGAGAAAAAGTTTCTTGTTGAGGCGTCGGATGAACCGAAAAATAAAATGAAACTGGGGGGCACACGCAGCTTTGAAAAAGGGTACGGCGGTGCTGCTGGAGGGAGAGGGCGAGTGTGTTCATATGGCGGCGCTTGGCACTGAGTGTGGATCTCAGGATCCCTTCACTTCCTCTCTCCTCACCGTCCAAGGGCCCAAACACTCCTTTCAAGTGAAGCAACATTTCACTTGCATTTCCCCCAACTTAGTCTACTGCATTCGTTGCTCCCAATGCGGTCTCCTCTACATTGCAGAGACCAAACGTAAACTGGGCGACCGCTTTGCAGAACACCTGCGGTCTGTCTGCAAGAATGACCCAAACCTCCTTGTCGCTTGCCATTTTAACACTCCACCCTGCTCTCTTGCCCACATGTCTGTCCTTGGCTTGCTGCATTGTTCCAGTGAAGCCCAACG
Organism: Carcharodon carcharias; assembly: GCF_017639515.1. Taxonomy (NCBI): domain Eukaryota; kingdom Metazoa; phylum Chordata; class Chondrichthyes; order Lamniformes; family Lamnidae; genus Carcharodon; species Carcharodon carcharias. The sequence continues at coordinate 32,253,370 of NC_054488.1, read as the reverse complement.
CAAACTGGAGGAACAACACCTCATCTTCCGACTAGGCACTTTACAGCCTTCCGGACGGAATAATGAATTCAACAACTTTAGGTCTTGACCTCCCTCCTCCATCCCCACCCCCCTTCTGTTTCTTCCCCCTTCCTTTTGTTTTTTTCCAATAAATTATATAGATTTTTCTTTTTCCCTCCTATTTCCATTATTTTTAAATATTTTTAAATCTTTTATGCTCTCCCCACCCCCACTAGAGCTATACCTTGAGGGCCCTACCATCCATTCTTAATTAGCACATTCGTTTAGATAACATCACCAACTTCGACACCTATGTGTTCTTTTGTTCTGCCGTCTGTGACATCTTTTGATGATCTGCTTCTATCACTGCTTTTGCCTACAACCACACTACCCCCCTCCACTTCTCTCCCTCTCCCCCCACCTAACCCCCCCCAACTCTTTTCTTCTCCGCCGATGCTGCCAGACCTGCTGAGTTTTTCCAGGTAATTCTGTTTTTGTTCCAGTTATTATAAGCATTGTTTTATCTTCATTTGTAACTAATCTTTGTGTGTATTTCTCTTAGTAACGATGGACGGAATCTTCCAGTCCCGCCAGCAGCAGGAAGCTTGGCAGGCAGAGGAACTTGATTTAGAGTGAAGCCAAAACTCAGTTTGCCAATGGCGGGGTGAACTTTACGTTCTTGGAACTTTAAAGGCAGGTCGAGCTTCCCAATGAACAATGTCGGGAATCTCTTTGCACGCATTAGCAAGTCATGCACGCTCATTAAAAGGTCACCTTGCTGGAATTAAATTCCCCACCAGCGAGAAATTAGGACGTTCAACTTTACAACCGCACATAAGTGGTGTGCACCTGACGAGGTCGACTTCTTCCTTGATTAACGGTGAGTTGCCACCGCATTGTCCTCTTTGGGGAGTGTCTGTAAATGCCAGCCTATGCTTGAGACCGGGTGATGGCAGTGCAAGTTGTGCAGAGGGCGACCAAGGAAGGGAGGAAGGGTTAGTGGGGAAGGAGGGAGCAGTGGTGGAAGGGATAGTGCAGGCTGTCTGGGTGCCCTGTGAATATGGTACCTCGACCTTCAGCACCATGAGGTAATCACGGGGGCAGCAACTTCCTGCCCGCCCCACCTTGAGATTCGCCATGCTCCGTATGGATGCACAGTTAATGAGCTGACCAGCGCAAAACCGCACATGGTCAGCCGCCAGCGGAAATCACTCCAACTTGCACGTTCACCACTGATCTTGGGCTCCAGTTCAGAAGATTCCAGTCTTTATCTTTTCTTCAGTAACTTCCAGAGCAATAGAGTGAAATAAACTAACCTTTTCTTTTTTAAGTAAAAAGGCTTTGCTGTTGGGTTGTTATAAATTTAATTTCTCACTCTTATGGGTAAGAAAATAGACACATACTTATAAATGCATTGCTCATGGGTGACTTTGGGGAAACACCTACTTAAAGTGTTTGTCACATTTGGAACTTATACACCAAAGTAGCATCAACACAAGGGCTGGGATTTTCCATACCCACTGAGGTCGGGTGTGTTCGGTGGCGTGAGCGGACAATAAGCCACCACAACGACGTGAAACCAGTACATGATTGTCCGCTCAGCCTGCCGATGGTGGGCTGCTTTCCCTGCCACTGATCATCAGAAACCTCATAATTAGACCTGCCCGCCAGAATTGACGCCTCCCCCCCCAACCCGCTGTATCATCCATCCATATCAGCGAGAAAATATGGCGACGTGTTTCAGAATAGCACATAAACGACATGCACTTGGTGGGCTGCACTTCACTTGGGACTTCAAGGTTTGTTTTCCTACCTTGCTTCAGTCAGCACTCACAGTCATCAGCGCCAGGCTTCACAGACAGCACCACATCACTTTTAGGGGTGCTCATGGGAGGTCTCTACCTACCAGATCTGCCATTTGTGGGTGGCTTTTCAACAGCTGCAGGGCTGGGGCTTGTTTGGCAAAGGGGGAAGGAGGGTATCCCAGAGTGTGTGTGGGGGACACATGTTGATCTGTGCAAGTGGTGAGGGCTGAGGAGGCAATGTCCAGCAGAGCTGAGACCAGATGGACATGTGAGGGTATTTGTGTGAGAATGGGTGTTGATGTCTCTTGAGCTGGCAGTGAGTGAGATGCCAGTGAATGTGTGATAAGCTTGAGCATGTGAGTTTAGAATGATGAGATGGTTGCCATACCCTGGCTGCGTGGATAAGATCATTCATCCTCTTTCTGCATTGGATGGCCAACCTCTTCTGTGCAGCATTGGCACTGATCACCACTGCCATCACCTACCAAGCCGGAGTGTAAACGTTGCTGCCCGCCCTGCGTCCAGAGCAGGGTTATAGGACATCACAGTGGGTCTCCATGGGGTTCAAAGGACACTCGGGGGCTGCAGTCTTCTTGCCTTTTGGGGCTATGTCTTCTTTGCTGCAGTCCTGGGCTGGAAGCACTGAGCGCAGCTGTACTTTAAATGTAGTGTATGTATGTTGGTATGTACTTTAAATGCCTGGCGTGACAAAGCGCCGAGGTGACAGCGGGGATGGTGAATTGGAGCCTGCCTGCCATGGAAACGGTGTGTTTCCTGGGAATGCATAAATAAAGTGTCAAGTTTGGGATGATATGGTGTGAAAACCCGCCATCGCGGCCAGCAAGTAAAACATTCTTTAACCTATTACGACACTTAGTGCAAATTTGGAACGATTCCGCCCAAGATGAGTCCTTTTCAAGGTTCCAAATGAACAAAATACAAACAGGAAGAAACAACTTAAAAATATAAACACAAGCAGGAATTAACTGCCTAAGCTCCAAGAGTCGGATTACAAGAATACAAGGGCTGCATATAGTCCACAGGTGACAAACTAATCTAGAATATTGTCTTTGCACTCCCCGAGCAGCTCGGCTGATATAGATGGTATTACCATTTGTCATTTCATGTACAGGTCCAAGTTCAATTTGCAATCTCTGTTGAGCTAGCTGAACACAGCCAGGGTGAAAAATAATACAATTTATCTCATTTTTCTAGGCTTAAGAGAAAACAAAGAGAATTCTTGCTCCGAGGAACTTGCTACAACTCGGCCTGAAAAGCTACAGGCTAGAAATTGAATATTCCTGGTTTTTTGGCCCAGGGTCATGTTTTGTGACCTGCTAGCACATGCAGAACAATGTGGGCGACAACCAAATTTGATGTATCACCTCACCTGTATACCTGCAGCATAAGGCCAAATGGTTCCCATGGTATTGTCCATACCTCCTAATTGCCTGCAGTCTCTATTCAGCGCGAGGGTCCAGCAGTGTAGTTTGCAAACAACATGATACAGACAGCCTGCTTGTCTTAAAGGCAGGCTGTATCTTAAAGGGAAACTGCACAAAAATGTTGCTGCAATATGAATTATTGCAAAGTGAACACCAAGGGAGAGAATGGATTCCATCGTGATGGAAGCATTGACGGTGGAGGTTGGTAGGAGGAGAGATGCCATGGTTCTGTGGGAGCCTGGAGATGACCTCAAAGACACCCTCAGGAGAGAGTGGGAGCAGGTGACCAGGAAGGCACCTAGACCTAGGCACTTGAAGACCTGGTAGCAGTGCCACAAGATGGTCAATTGACCTCACATGGACGGTTAACGTTGGTGATTGCATCTTCAGGTGACATCGCCTACCCATCACATCACCAACCTCTCATGCTGCTCAATGTACCACACCCCCAATCATTCACCCAGGAGGACTCCCTAACACTCAAGGTTCACTCCTAAGATCCAGACACTTACCTCACCCACACGCACTGATCAATGCAGCAAGTCTCACATTCACCACTCATTGCCTCAACATACCTCCAGCTATCCAACTACGGCAGGCACATCACCTAAACACAGTGCAATATTCTCACTGATATTCTTCACCCTCACTTGCTGGACAAGATGGCACACAATAGAAGAAGGCAGCACAGGGCTGGTGAAGGACAGGGACACCTGCATCGCCTGAGCCTATTGAGGAGATAGTTGTCTGCATCGTGAGGAAAACTTTTTTACATAGCTAGTGGTTAGGAGCTGGAATGCACGGCCTGAGGTGGTGGTGGAGGAAGATTCAGTATGGTATTCAAAAAGGAATTGGATAATTATCTGAAAAATATTGCAGGGCTAAGGGGAAAAGACAGGGGAGTGGGACAAGCTGAAGAGCCAGCACAGGGAGGCTGAATGGCCTCCATCTGTGCTTCTATCATGGTACAGAATGTGATGGGACCAATGGCATCTAACATTACTGAAAACATTGAGGATAATGGAATGTCCCTGTCTCATACCCCCTCTGAATTCTGAGTCCACCCCTCATCCAGCTATCTGACATAATGAGAAGGGTTGCCAACTATGATTAAATGTATTCCTGGAGGTTTCAGCACATGGCTTGCCCCCACGCTTCCGAAGAAGAGTCATATTGGACTCGAAATGTTAATTTTGTTTCTCTCTCCACAGTTGCTGCCAGACCTGCTGAGATTTTCCAGCACTTTCTGTTTTTATTTCACATCCATCCTTGTGACACACTGCCTTCTTACACTAATTGTAAAGCAAAAAGACTCATTACCCAATTAGATGATGCTTGACTGTCAGCCAAAGAGTGTTTTTCCCCATTTTCGGTATTTTTGTTTTAAAAACAGAAAATGCTGGTAAAACGCAGCAGGTCTGGCAGCATCTGTGGAGAGAGAAATAGAGTTAACATTTCGATCCTATATGACACTTCTTCAGAGGTAAAGAGAAGCAGAAATGTGATGTGATGGATTTTGTACTGTTTAAGAGGGGGTGGAGTAAAATACAAGGTCAGGGATAGGTGGGAGTTCAGGAGGGATTGACAAAGGTGTCATGGACACAAGACAATGGGAGTGTTAATGGTAGTGGTGAAGACTAAAGAAGGTGCTGATAGTGGCATAAAGGTAAGATAACAGAATGTGTTAATAGTGGAACAAGGGTCAGCGCTCTGTGAAAGCACAACATGAGAACAAGTGACAGATGGCCCTGTGGAATAGGGGTGTTTGGGAAAAAGGATTTTAAAAAGGAACAAATAAATAGAAGAATAAAATAAAATAAATCAATAAATATTAAAAAGGGAATAAAGATGGAGGGGAGTAGTTCATGATCTGAAGTTGTTGAAGTCAATGTTAACTCCAGAAGGCTGTAAAGTACCTAATCAGAAGATGAGGTGCAGTTCCTCCAGTTTGCGTTGGGCTTCACTTGCAGCAGGCCAAGGATGGACATGTGGGCAGATGAGTAAGGTAGTGCTGAAATGGCAAGCGAAAGGAAGGTCTGGGTTATACTTGCCGTCTGAGTGAATGTGTTCCATAAAGTGGTCACCTAGTCTGCAATTAGTCTTCCCAATGTAGAGGAGACCGCATTGGGAGCAGCGAATTCAGTAGCCCAAGTTGAAGAGATGAAAAGCTGCTTCACCTGAAAGGAGTATTTGGGGCCTGGGAGACGAGGGAAGGGGTAAAGGGGCAGGTGTTGCGCCTTCTGCAATTGCATGGGAAAGTGCCTGGCAACATGGGCATGCAAGATGCTCTCATACATACGATGGGATTGCAGTTTAAAATTGAAACTGACCATAAGCCATTAGTCACTCTTTTGAACGTGAAGGAGATTTTGAAGATGCTGCCTAGAATTCAACACTTCAGACTGAGACTAATGGGGTATGATTCAGTAACTGTTCAGGGAAGTACCAGACAATAGCAGATGCACTATCAAGAATACCAGTCAAAGGAACTATAATTGAGAATTTGAATTTCATCGAGGAGGTGGAAACGTTTACATCACTCATTACCAAAACCTACCGCTACTAAAAAGAAGCTGCAGGAGACAAAACAAAGCACAATAGCAAGATGATGAATGTGGCCTGATAATGGAATACTGTGTGGAAGGATGGCCAGACTATACTCCTAACAACCCAGTACTACGGAACTACTGTGACTAGAGAAGGCACCTCACAATCATTGATAATCTGCTAGTTTTTAATGACAGAATAGTTATTCCAAGAACACTTCAGCTCGATATTCTCCAAAAAAATCATCAAGGTCACTTAGGAATAGCAAAATGTTGAGCAAGAGCCTAGCAATTAGTCTGGTGGCCAAGCTTGTTCTATTGGAAAATTAATTCTGGATTGCCTTCTGTGTGCAGTGAACAGGCAGAAGCAAAGAGAACCACTGCCACCCTCCACTTTTCTATCAAGGCCATGGAAGCGCCTGGGGATGGATTTATTAGATTTTGATATTTCTTATTGTTATTCATTACTACTCCAGGTGGATAGAAGTGAACAGAATGCACAGTATCACGACGGAAGCAATCATTCACTCACTGAAGAGAGTCTATGCAGCGCATGGCATCCCGGACATTTTAGTGTCAGGCAATGGTCCACAATTTGTTAATAGATTATCCTACAACTTCACGAAGGAATAAAGATTTATTCATGTGACTAGCTCACCATAGTATTCTCAAGTGAATGGAGAAGTGGAGAGGCGTTTGAAGCATTGGAGACTAAATGAGGAAGAATGAAGATCTCAGCTTAGCCCTTCTTAGTTATTAAACCTCACCGTTACAAAATGGGTTCTCAACATCAGAATTGTTAATGGGAAAATGAATGAGAACCCAACTTCCAAGTCTGCAACAGAAACTAGAACAAAATATCATCTCAACTGACCACGAGAGGATTAAAAAGTGTGAGGAGGAACAGCGGCACAAACAAGCTCATTACTTTAACTTCAGGCACAGAGCACAAGTCTTATCAGTGCTGCAGCCCAGGGAGAGAGTATAGGTACGAGACCAATGGGAAAAAGGCATAATAATAGAAAGAACTCCACAACCGAGAGCTTGCAGGATTGAGGATGATCAGGGAAATATAAGGAGAAACTGCAAAGTCTTAATATCCTTGGATTGGAAGCCAATAAAAACTTGGGCTTACTATTCAGATCCAGTTGGAGATAAGGAAAAGGAAACAAGACAAAACTCTACAATCACCCAGGAGAAGGGCACTCATACTGACAGAAGTTAGAGTGCGGAATGTCCTCATCCTCAGAAAGAGATCAGAACAAGATCAGGGAGATTGGTCAAGGCACTACAGAGACTAACCCTTTGAAGTCTGAGACTTTGTGAGGAGATGTAGGAAGATGTATACAGTTGGGATAAAGACCTAGGGGGAGATGTAGAGTGAAGAATTAACATCAGAAGCACCTGATGTCAATGTAGCTATGATGTAATGGCACATGACTAAGTAACAGTGACCTGGAGGGAGGAGAAGTCCAAACTCATGTAGAGTTCTTAAGATGTACATAGAGCTGTAAATAAATAATAACTGTTTGAACTAACTACAGTCTTGAGTAGCTTACTTAGGGAAAATAGGCAAACCCCGAAGAACCCCATCTAAACCCCATACACATGACAAAACACAGTCAAGGTCTTCATGTGCGTGCTGATGGGGCCCTTCTTATCCAGAAACACCATGCAGGATGCGCAGACGGGGCTAGCATTATTGAGCAGACAGCAAGAATAATGCAAGATCTCCATACCAAGATAATTTTGTGCTCTACTGGTCTGGATATAGAACGTAAAAGCTTGCCAAAGTTGCCATCTTGGGTCATATGAGGAGGGCCACTTAGGTGAGCTCTTGAGAACGCCTCTGAACCATGGAACAAAATCCCAGCAATGTGTGGATAGTGGGTGTGGGAGGAAGACAGGGAGGGGTCATGGTGAACAGGGGAGAAAACTGACCAAGAATTATGCTTTCACTTCTAGAACCTGAGTTTGAATCCACCTGATAGGATGAAATGAACTTGATCAGTTTTAACCCACTTTCAATTAAACTTGCGCCACAATATAAAATAACAATTCTGCCTTACTCATAAAGGTAATGAGGTGCATTAGTGTGCAAAATATTAAAATGGACATTAATGTATCAGGAATACATCCCTCGAGTTAGTGTTATTTACGTGTTAGTTTAGTAAGGTAAAATGTAAGAAGTGCCCACAGTAGGTCATGTACCTGAGCTTGAGAGACCCTGATATTGACATTGAGTGACAGCAGTAGAAAGTATTCCACTCCCCAGCAGGGAAATTTGAAAAGCACAAGGTCCAAGCAATTTACTTGGGTTCCGATGATTGAGAAAATGTAAAGAAAAAGATCATACCTATCCGAGGCTCTACTGTTCTGTTGGCAAGTTCATCCATGAACACAAATCGCCCACCACCAAAATCAGTCCGATAGTCAGAGAGGTACAATAGTGAAGTGTAGTCAAATGATCCATATGTCACCTGTGAAAAACATCAGAGCAACAGGTCAGATTTAGTTCTTGTTTGAATTCCAGGGAGAAAAGCACCACTTAACATTATCCACTGTAATGAGTTGAAAATGTTTTTAGCTCATTTCTCAGAATGTCAACAAATGAAGTGAAATGGCTTAATTGCTCATCACTCACAATGTGATATTCATAACAACATGGGCATGCATCAAAATAACTGCTGTTCATGGTAAAATGTTCCTACATAATAATTTTCAAAACTGTCAGATTATAGATTAACCAGTCATTCATCATTTCATTGCTATTTGTAGGATCCTACTGAGTGAAATCTGGCTCTGCATTTGTCCACATTATAACAGTTACTGTGAAGCATTTCAAAGCACTTAAGACGTCACGTTTCTTGGAGAGGCAATTATATGCTATATAAATGCAAGTTTTTCTTTACACATTGTCAGCAATATCTGAGCCTATAGGTATGGCAGATGCAGAGCTATCTTGTTCAGGTAACAAAGTTTTCAATCTATTAGTGAAAAGGTTCGTTCAATATCAGAGAAAAAAAACGGTTCAATATTCCTTTACCATTTGTGCATTAGATATTGCACAATAGAAAAATATCACCTTGGAAAGGATTCTTGTGAATCATCCGAGTGGTTGATGCATTCTTGTCAAATTCCTCTGTCTGCTTTTTTGACACAGGCATTAGATAATTCATATTAATGCCTTATTTTTTTATGAAGATAAGAAAAAGGTGATTTATTACAACGAGGTTATATCAGCACATTGATCACACAAGAGACAATTATACCACTCAAATCAACAATCCTTTCCATAAGGCAGCTGCTATGGAACCAAAGAAACTTGCAGAAGAGAAAGGAACATCATCAAAGTGATGGAAGTGTTGTCAACAGTGCTATTCACCAACAACTTGCCACTGATGATGAGTTTGGGGTCTGCAAGGACCACTCAGCTACAAGCTTCATTATATGGAAAACAGCTGAATTCCAGAGGTGAGGTGAGATTGGCTACACTTGACATCAAGAAAGCATTTAATCGTGTGGCATCAAGGAGCCCCAGCAAAACTGAAGTCAATGGAAATCAGGAGAAATTTCTACACCAGCTGTTGTCATACATAGCACAAAGAAAGATGACTGTGGTTGTTGGAGGCCAACCATTTCAGTGCCCAGGTCACTGCTGCAGGGATTACTCAGGGCAGTGTCCCAAGCCCAACCATCTTCAGCTGCTTCATCAGTGACCTTCTGTCCATCGTAAGGGGACCTTACCTTTGCTGATGATTGCACAATGTTCAGCACCATTCACAACTTCTAGATACTAAAGCAGTCCATGTCCATATGCAACAAGATCTGGACAACATTCAGGCTTGTGTTGATAAGTGACAAGTAACATTCACACCGAACAAGTGCCAGGCAATGTCTATCTCCAACAGGAGAGAATCTAACCATCTCTCTTTCACATTCAACAGCATTACCATCGCTAAAACCACAACCGTCAACATCCTGGGAGTTTGCCATTGATTAGAAACTTAACTGGACCAGCCACATAAACACTGTGGCCACAAGGGCAAATAAGAAGCTGGGAATTGTGTGATGAATAACTCACCTCAAGACTCCCAAAGCCTGTCCACCATCTACAAGGCACAAGTCAGGAGTGTTTTTTTATTCATTCATGGATGTGAGCATCGCTGGCTGGGCCAGCATTTATGGCCTACTCCCAATTGCCCTTTAGGAGGTGGTGATGAGCTGCCTTCTTGAACCGCTGCAGTCTATGTGGTGAAGGTACACTCATAGTGCTGTTAGGGGGGAGGGAGTTCCAGGATTTTGACCCAGCAACAGTGAAGGAATGGCGGTATGTTCATAAGTCAGGATGGTGGGTGGTTTGGAGGGGAACTTGCAGGTGGTAGTATTCCCATCTATCTGTTGCCCGTGTCCTTCTAGATGGTAGCGGTGGAAGGTGCTGTCTAAGGAACCTTGGTGAGTTCCTGCAGTGCATCTTGTAGATGGTAAACACTGCTGCCACTGGAGGGAGTGAATGTTTGTGGATGAGGTGCCAATCAAGTGGGCTGCTTTGTCCTGGATGGTGTCGAGCTTCTTGAGTGTTGTTGAAGCTGCACTCATCCAGACAAGTGGAGAGTATTCCATCACACTCCTGACTTGTGCCTTGTAGATAGTGGACAAGCTTCGAGGAGTCAGGTGGTGAGTTATTCGTCGCACGATTCCTAGTCTCTGGCCTGCTCTTCTGGCCACAGTATTTATGTGGCTAGTCCAGTTCAGTTTCTGGTCAATGGTGCCCCCAGAATGTTGATAGTGGCAGATTCAGCGATGGTAATGCCATTGAATGTCAAGGAGTGATGGCTGGATTCTCTCTTGTTGGAGTTGGTCATTGCCTGGCACTTGTGTGGCACGAATGTTACTTGCCACTTGTCAGCCGAAGGCTGGATATTGTCCAGGGCTTGCTGCATTTGGACATGGCCTGCTACAATATCTGAGGAGTCAGGAATGATGCTGAACCTTGTGCAATCATCAGTAAACATCCCCGATTCTGACCTTAAAATGGAAGGAACGTTGTTGGTGAAGTAACTGAAGATGGTTGTGCCTAGGACACTACCCTGAGAAGCTCCTGCAGTGATGTCCTGGAACTGAGAATGATTGACCTCCAACAGCCACAACCATCTTCCTTTGTGCTAGGTATGACTCCAACCAGTGAAGAGTTGCCCCCCTGATTCTCATTGACTCCAGTTTATTAGGACTCCTTGATGTCACACTTGGTCAAATGCTGCCTTGGTGTAAAGAGCAGTCCCTCTCATCTCACCTCAGGAATTCAGCTCTTCTGCTCCAGTTTAAACCAAGGCTGTAATGAGGTCAGGAGTGAGTGATCCTGGCAGAACCCAAACTGAGCATCGGTGAGCAGGTTATTGCTAAGCAAATGCTGCTTGATAGCACTGTTGATGACTCCATCACTTTACTGATGATCGAGAGTAGGCTGATGGGATGGTAATTGGCCGGGTTATAATGGAATACTCTCCACTTGTCTGGATGAGTGTAGCTCCAACATTCAAGAAGCTTGACATTATCCAGGGGTTCAGCACCCCTTCCAACTCAGACATTCACTCCCTCCACCACTGATGGCAGCAGTGTGTGTACTATACAAAAGGTACTATATACAGCAACTTGCCAAGTCTTCTTCAACAGCATATTTCAAACCTGTGATCTCTACCATCTGGAAGGACAAAGGCAGCTCGTGCATGCAAACATCACCAACTGCAAGTTCCCCTCCAAGTCATGCACCATTCTGACTTGGAATTATATCACAATTACTTTGTCATTGCTGGATCAAATTCCTAAACTCCCTCTCTAACAGCACTGTGCGTGTAAGTGCAACACATGGGCTGCAGTGGTTGAAAAAGGCAGCTCACCACCACCTTCTCAAGGGCAATTAGAGATGGGCAATAATTGCTGTCCCTGCCAGCAATGGTTACATCCAATGAACAAATAACAAAAAATTAAAAGTTTGTAGAATAAAACTCCAGTACAATGAATAGCCTTTTCTCATGCCTAGCTTGCATTGCTCATTTTTAAAGCAAATTTGACCTGTCTTTTGAAGCCATGTTCAGAATCAATGCATCACTTTCACAAGCTCAACTATGCCTAGGTGGAAGACACATTCCTTTGACTTTGAAGTAGCTCCTGATTCAGACGCTGCTGAACATGGAGCACTAGCTTTCTTCTCTGAAATCTAGGAACTGTATCAAATATTCACTTTCAATTGCCTTTGGAACCAGTAAAGCAGGAGTTTTATCTTCTTTAATTTATGGAAGGAGGAATAGAGAAAGATGAACGTCAAAAGATGAGAATGGACCAATGGCAGAAGCAAGTGGATTTCATCCTGGGAAGACTGCTGTATGAAAATAAACGGGGTATTTACCCAGGGGAAGAAATCTTTGTAAGAGTTTTTGTTGAACTTGTGGAAATTTCAAATTTGTAGTGAATAAATATGTTAGGTTACAATGGAGCGAACTAACAAATTAAAAATGCTTAGAGAGTCTTTTTTTAAAGTAGCAATAAAGCAGGTTGTACTCACTACTGCCTGAATCAGAAAGGATGGAAGACTGCTGACAGGAAGAGACATTCAATAATTACAGTCACTGCCAGAAGAAATGTATTATTAATAGGTTGCTTAAATATATTCAATGAAGCAGTCCATTCTGGTTCTGTGGCTCATCTGTGCTTGCTAGAAGCTACATATATTCAGCAGGTAAAAGGAACATGTCCAGTCATTGCACCTTTTTTTGAATTATACATAGGTACTGGGGACAATACTTTCCTGGTGCATTCTCCATGGCAATACCTTGACCAATCAGAGTCAAATTGCCAATCCACCAGCATCCTTTCCTCATGCAGTATAAACTGTTACTCCCTTTGAAATTTGGTATTCTTGCATCTGTCCTGATGAGTGCAAGATGGAAAACCTCAACAGCATGCCTCTTTTTTCAGGAATACGCAAGTTCTGTACTACCAAGCGACTATTAATACTTAAATGTATTTTCAAATGTAATTTGAAAGAACCCCAAATTTTCAAGTTTTGTAAAATAAATTTAGTATCAATGACAACTTCCTGATTTACCCAGAATTCTCTCCCATTATTATCATCCTTGATGTTGTTTTGCAGTATCAACCATGCCTGTTCACTAACTTCTCAATTTAGAACAACTATCCATATTTCTAATATTCATTGTTCTCGTTCTTGTGCAGCTAATTTGAAATAGGTTTAGGGATAACATTTAACCAAGCTTTGTAACTAAAGCCAGGGGAAGAATTTTTCTTATACTAACAAGGTATACTTTATATAGTAGAAGTTTAATCTGGTTTAGCATGCATAGCCAATTTTGGCACCTCTTCCTGCATCCATTATCGTAAACACCATCACATGATTCCCCCAAATGTTCAGATATGAACATTTGATGGTATTTGTCAGCAAGCCATTCCATCATAGTGAGATGTTTCTGAACCACGCCCTCCCCTCCACACTCCCCTTGTCCTCATCTCTTTTGTCTCTTTTTCCCCCTCACTCTCTCTCTCTCTCACTCTCTTACACACACTTTCGATAATGCTAATAATGATCAGGTGCAAGAACCATAGCCAATTTTCCTCTCACTTACCCAAACTCACTCAGGTCAGTTTTAGCACCCTTATTATAATCTCACCACAAAGACAGCACGGATCAAATACCAATTTTATGAGTCTGTATATTTCTACAGCCAATTTGACACAAATCAAGGATAACTCAGAATGAAACACAATTCAAAACCTGAACTTGGAATCTCATTGCAGATCCTTGAGATTTACATATAAATTGAACCAGGGCTAACATTTGAAGAATTTGAATGATCAAGAGAGAATAATTGCTAACAGCACACAACACATCCTGGAAATTATAATTATGTGTTACCTTTTCAGGACACTACTTAGCAATCAGAATAATATTAAATGGTGCAGCCTGATAAATGCTTATAAAGTCGTAACAGCAATTCATAATTATATCTTTGACACTGATATACAAATGTGAGTGCTGGGAAGTGCAATCAGCATATGGCAGTGTGATAAAGGCACCCTGAAATGGCTATAAAATTTGGAGTTTCTGTCCGCAGCAATGAACAGATTAGATCATAAGGCTGCATATTTAACCTTTAAAATTACTCTGACTCAGACATTCAAGAGCTCATGCGATTTATTAGCAAAACCCAGCAGAGCTTCCACATTCTGTTTTGCTCAAAAAATCATGTAAGAAATCCAGTTGATGAGCAGCAATCACAGTGAAGACTGTTTCTCGTGATCCCAATTACCCTTGACACTAATATTTCTATAGGTATCTTAAGGGCCAGCGTCTCTTTGCTGCTCTTAATAATGTATTTCATACAATCCATAGACATTGAATGCTACACATCTCTTAACATTTCTTCCAACAGTTTCTCTAATTCCTATGCTATCTTCTAGCTTTGACATGCACTGCACTTGGGAAACAACATGAAGCAGATCAATTCACAAACATCACATTAATAGAATTACCAAATTTGCAACAGTAGGTATTTTAATATGTTTCTATTTTCCCAAAGGTCTTCAAATACTGATGCCTGTATTTAGTATTACGTTACATTTTAAATCTGCAAATTGCGATGGCTTTTTACATAGGTGGTTGCCAACTTTTGCAGTTTGGCTGCCTTCATTAAAGTATTTTATTATTTTAAGAGTTTGGAAAATGTTCAAGAATGCATTTTTGATGCAAGTAATTCGTTCTCATCATTTTGCAGCAAGTTAATATATTTCTCTCATAAGCAAATTTTACATCAGCATAAATGTTTTGCCCAAAGAAGCATGTGATCCTGACAGCTTTGAAATGATGTCATAAAAAAGAGTGCCACATTCACTCCAATGAATTTGGTGTTCCAACTTCTATATGTCTGAGGAGTAAACTACAGTTAGGAGTTGGGAAAGGAAAAGGAGTTACAGAACACAAACACAAATAGGGTCAGTGGCCAAGGCCTATGTTTCTTGATGCATCCTTTGGCATATGAGGCACTTGCTTGCAGCCTGTTCTTCAAACATGGTACTGATCGCAAACATGGATTTTGTCAGACAGGCTGTAAATTGAAATTCAGTATGCACACACATAGTGTAACAATGTTTTGGGAAAATAATGGAGTTGACTGTGCCAACATGCTACTCTTTTAGCTCAAAGTAAAAATAAGGATTCCTTTGGAATTGAAGTGCACAGGTATAGCTGGCATGTACATTTCTACTGACAAGAATGTAAGCTCGCCAATCACTCAAAGATGTAGGAGTAATTCATCAATGATATTCCGAAATGATAAAGATTTTAATGAATTTTCCTAGACCATTAGACAAGCTCTGCTGTCCAATAGTCAACAATATAAAATTATACCTTATGTAGGACTGAGATCACAGCAGAACTTTACAAGATCGTATAAGGAACAATGATCACAAGTTGTATTAAACAAAAATGTGACAACATTTCAACAACAATAAAGTGTTTTTGCTTGATTACTCCTTCAGAGTTGCAGTTTAGGTCTTTCAAAATATATACTTATTTCTCAGAACTAATTTTAATGTACTCTTTAGTGTAACACTAAGAAAGGAAACCCTGCATTTCACTTCCTTTTCAACACATAATTTTTCAAGGAAAGCTCTTCACCCTAGTCAAAAATTAATAAATATAAAGCAAAATGAATGTTTTGATAATTTATATAAATCCACAATGCTACAACAATGCCCAAATAAGGCTACAAAATGAATTTTAGAAGTTATTAATTGTTTTTGCAAAAATATGTGTGAATGAAATTTTTACCATAAGGATAATATAAATCTACCATGTGAGACTTTTAAATTAATGCATGGGTCTCTGCGTTTAATATACATCACCAATAGTGATTTACAATGCACTTAAGGGTTATCTCCCCACACAAGTATAATGAGGACTGGAGAAGCCTACAGTATTATACTATCAGAAAGTCAACATTCAGAATTAAAACTGCCAAAAGGTTTCTTCTACAACATGAACCAAAAAAACGCACATTTTAATGGAACACAAAGCTCCACTGTCCAACATCAATAGTTCTGAGAAATATTTCTGTTTACCTCACCAAGGTTCAACCTGTCCTTTAACAGTAAGTTAACCCACTTTACAGTGCTTTTCCAATGGAGAAAGTACCATAATGCAGTGGAAAATATTGCACAATGCTCTGTCAGTCTGTGCTGTCATCTTTTGTACTGTAATTTAAATGAAGTGACAGCTCTGGCTGATTTTAAAAAAAACGCTTTTGAACCATGAAAAAAATCTAACCACTTGCTCCCATCCGTTAGTTGACCAGCACTCTGCTTTGAAATTGAAATGAGAAGCATCTGTTCTTTCAATCTCAGAGAGTACTCTGTTGTTTGGAGAGTTGTGGCCATTCTGAATGCCACAAATTCAGTTACATGCTCCTCCAATACTTCAAGACCTGGCATATACAGCCAATTCTGAGCCCAGAGCCGCATTACAGTTACCATGTCCCAGCCATCATAATGACATGAAGCTGACGCAACAGAACCATGTCAGGTTTCACATCCTGCTTGCTCTCTATCTTAACCCTAACCTGGCTGCTTCCCACTCCTCAACCCTACTTTTACTACTCTCAATGTGTTTCAGCCTTAATGCTAAGTATCATGATACCTCAGCCTTATTAGTAGGAATTCAAAAACATCAGGTACATGGTTAACTGCTGCTGAAGACCAAGGGTTGGAATTTCCTCTTGGGACCACATTTCACACATTTTCACAGCTCGCGCAGCTCGCTAACTGTACTGATGACCGATGTGAGAATTTACCCAGAATGTTTGTCTTTTTCTGCAAGATTCAAGTTTGAAATGCAGTTTGGGAGACAGAAACCAGTGCAGGAGGAGTGGAGGTGCAGAGGCGGGCTGGTGAGGAAGCCTGCTTCACTTCTCGCGACAGTAGCACGCCCCTGAAATTGTTTGAAGGCCCCTTATCCTCATGGACAAAGCAGCCCACTTAATTAGCACGCCTTTCACCAACTTAGACATTCGCTCCCTCCACTATCGATGCACAGTAGCTATATACAAGATGCACTGCAGCAATTCACCAATGCTCAATCGGCAGCACCTTCCAAACCCATGATCTTAGAGGGACAAGGGCAGCAGACACTTGTGAGTATCACAACTTTCAGGTTCCCCTCCAAGCCACACACCATCCGGACTTGGAATTACAATCGCTGTTGCTTCACTGTCATTGGGTCAAAATCCCGGAACTCCCTTCTTAACAGCCCAGTGGGTGTACCTGCACCAGGTGAACTGCAGCGCTTCAAAAAGGCAGCTCACCGCCACCTTCTCAAGAGGAATTAGGGATGGGCAACAAACATTGGCATGGCCAGCAACACCTCCCACCCATGAAATTTTTTAAAAAGTCTTCAAAATAGATTCACTGGTTAGTCAGCTCTTCAGCTGTTTGTAGCATTGTGCTGTGTGCAAACTGGCTGCAGTTGTCAATAAAACAACAGCCAGCATCACTTCAAAAGTAATTCATTGACTGTGCATTGACAGCACTAAAGGCATGAATAACAGCTAATAACTGTATGTTCTTTTTTCAAAAAACTGCCAACATTTGCCTCTGTCCTCTGGTCTTAATTAAGTGTGTTGTGCCTTTTCAAGCAAAGGCTGCATTCTGTATTAGACAAATTCTTTGGATTTCTGACTCTTAGACACACTTATTGGTTTCATGCATGACTGAAACCAAAAGAAGCCCTGAAAGTGAAAGGACAACACTCAAATGAGTTGTATAAAGTCAAAACGTGACTATTCCAGAAATAAGATCAAAGTGGCAAGTCTCTAAGGCTGCCTTTTCACTAGGAAAACGGAAAATCATTTCTCTCAATTAGGAGGCGCTCATCATTATCTATGATGGAATATACAAAAATAATAGACCTTCCTTATGTTAAACATTTATATGCCTTTTAACCTGAAACCCTTTGACCATCAGCACAATTGAGAACTGCGCTGTAGTATCACCGTAATATGTACCTTTTGAGAGTAAAATCAGGTATAATGGATGCAGTTATGTGCCCAAAGTGTTCAACTGCAGTCATGGCATAACCACCTTGTAATTATTTGTTCATTTCCTCTTTCAATTCCACTGAATCTATCCATCTACTGTACTTGTACTGTGCTTGTAATACTGAAAAGTGAATCCTAGTCAAAGTGTTGCAAGTACAGCTGGTATATTCCCTAAGTAGAATCCACTCTTTTCATGAAGTAAGTTGAGTATTGCACTTGTGAAGCTGAATCATTCAATAAAAAACTCGTTATAGTGAGCAGCTCACTATAAGAAATATAAATTATATAATTCAGCATGTTCATCACAGAAAAACTATAGTGTGCTATTAAACAGGGCTTCTGTCGTTAATCTGCATATCTGCAAAAGAAGCAATTCTGCAGCCGCCATACATCAAACATAATATTTTGGCATCAATAACGCTCCTGTTAAGCTGCGTAGGTGTCTGACCATACAGAAGCCAGAAAGGTCTGTGCAGGACTTGTCCTGTGATAAGTATTGTGTGCAAAGAATTTCAAGGGACCTCACACTGAAAAAAATGGGCTACACACAGAAGCTACATTTTAAAGGGAACATGGAGCATTAATAAGTTTTTCTTAGTTTAGCTTACATCTATTAAAAAAACCAACAAATTTCTAGTTAATATCAGAAATGAGAAATTTCCTGTATCCTTTTTAATGACTTTCCTATAATACATTTTGTAATGAAACAGATCATCACTTTACCATTTTCACAGAAATGCTATCACACATTCTTCCATCATTTCAGCAGCAACAAATGTTTTTATGTACACATCACTGCAACCTAAAGAACAGCACATTTCACAAAACCTGAAATATGGAAGCAAAAACAGAATTACCTGGAAAAACTCAGCAGGTCTGGCAGCATCAGCGGAGAAGAAAAGAGTTGACGTTTCGAATCCTCATGACCCTTCAACAGAACTGATCTTTCTTTACAAGGAGAGGGAAATATAAGCTGGTTTAAGGTGGGTGGGGGGGGTGGTGTTAGGATAGGAGCAGATCATCAAAAGATGTCACAGACAAAAGAACAAAAGAACACATAGGTGTTGAAGTTGGTGATATTATCTAAACGAATGTGCTAATTAAGAATGGATGGTAGGGCACTCAAGGTATAGCACTCAAGAATTTTCTTTTCCTACCTATTTCCATTATTTTTAAAACTTTTATGCTCCCCCACCCCCACTAGAGCTATACCTTGAGTGCCCTACCATCCATTCTTAATTAGCACATTCGTTTAAATAATATCACCAACTTCAACATCTGTGTTCTTTTATTCTTTTGTCTGTGACATCTTTTGATGATCTGCTCCTATCCTAACACCCCCCCCCACCCCTCCACTTCTCTCCCCCCACTCCCCCTCCCCCCCACCCACCTTAAACCAGCTTATATTTCCCTCTCCTTGTAAAGAAAGATCAGTTCTGTTGAAGGGTCATGAGGACTTGAAACGTCAACTCTTTTCTTCTCTGCCGATGCTGCCAGACCTGCTGAGTTTTTCCAAGTAGTTCTGTTTTTGTTTTGGATTTCCAGCATCAGCAGTTTTTTGCTTTTATCTCTGAAATATGGAAGGCAGGTCTTCTCCATTTTCAATACGCAATATGTGAATAAGTTCTAATTGCTAAGCTTTCCATTATGTATGAAGGGATTATTCAATACCTTATCAATGTGCGGATGCCAATATTCATCATGCATAGTCTTGGCATCAGTATTGTTCATCCTTGAGAAAAAGGTGGGCTTTGTAAGGTGCAGGCGAGTTGAGTCAATCTCAAATGTTTCAGCTATTACTTGTTGAATGCGCCATCGCACATCACTGCAAAAAAAATCACATAATTAATTTAAATTCATCGAGTTTTTGAAGCTTAAATATTAAATTCCACTTTCCATTAAAAATTAATCTCTATTAAGAAATAAAATGCGGTTTGGGATTTATTTAATGAAGCAAAGCTTCTGACTTCAAAAGATTTTTCTAAGACATAAGTGTTGAAGTGGCTGATTATTAGATAGGAGATGCAACAGATCAATAAGCTTCAAAAAAAGTCGCTTTAATTATTTCTATATATACATAGAGATTGGAAGATTGAAGCAAATTCCTTTTACTAGGTGCACAATTCTGGCAGTTTTTTGTATGTTATTAGTAAGTATAAAATAAATGAGCTGTGAAAAGTCATTTTGTGAAAAAAATCTATGGGCAGAATTTTCCAGCGGTGAGGGATGGGGGCAGTAAAATTCCTCAGGTGGCCCAACCGACTTGTCTGCAATTTTATGGGGATGCTGGCAAGGCCTAGGGTAGCCTACCTACCCCACCCCAACTGAGGTCCTCAACTGGTCAATTACTGGCCATAGAGTCGCTTCCTGTCCAGCCTCAATTTTGAGGCTGGCAGAAGGAGTTCAGGGGCAGGGGGGATGCCCAGGATCGAGGGTCCTGGATGCCCTGGGTCAAGGATGTAACTAGTAGAGTTGATGAGGGGGAGCCAGTGGATGTGGTTTATTTGGACTTTCGGAAGGTTTTCAACAAAGTCCCACATAAGAGATTGGCATGTAAAATTAATGCACATGGGATTGGGGGTACTTTATTGAGATGGATAGGAGACTGGTTGACAGAAAGGAAACAAAGAGTAGGAATAAACAGGTCTTTTTCCGAATAGCAGGCAGTGACTAGTGAGGTACCGCTGGGATCGGTGCTGGGACCCCAGTTATTCACAATGATTTAGATGAGGGAACTAAATGAAATATCTCCAGATTTGCAGATGACACAAAGCTGGGTGGAAGGGTGAGATGTGAGGAGGATACAGAGATGCTTCAGTGTGATTTGGACAAGCTGAGTGGGTAAATGCATGGCAGATGCAGTATAATGCGGATAAATGTGAGGTTATCCACTTTGTTAGCAAAAACAGGAAGGCAGATTATTATCTGAATGGCTATAAATTGAGAGGGGAATGTGCAACGAGACCTGGGTGTCCTCGTACACCAGTCACTGAAGGTAAGCATGCAGGTGCAGCAGGCGGTAAAGAAGGCAAATGGTATGGTGGCCTTCATAGCGAGAGGATTCGAGTACAGGAACAGAGATGGGATGTCTTGCTGCAATTATACAGGGGCTTGATGAGACCACACATGGAATATTGTGCGCAGTTTTGGTCTCCTTATCTGAGGAAGGATGTACTTGCTATAGAGGAGTGCAACGAAGGTTTACCCGACTGATTCCAGGGATGGCGGGACTGACTATGAGGAGAGATTGAGTCGGTTAGGATTATATTCACTGGAGTTCAGAAGAATCGGGGGGATCTCATAGAAACCTATAAAATTCTAACAGGACTAGACAGGGTAGATGCAGGAAGGATGTTCCAATGGTGGGGGAGTCCAAAACCAGGGGTCACAGTCTGAGGATATAGGATAGACCGTGAGGAGAAATTTCTTCACCCAGAGAGTGGTGAGCCTGTGGAATTCAGTGCAACAGAAAGTAGTTGTGGCCAAAACATTGTATGTTTTCAAGAAGGAGTTAGATATAGCTCTTGGGGTGAAAGGGATCAAAGGATATGGGGAGAAAGCGGGAGCAGGCTATTGAATTGGATGATCAGCCATGATCATAATGAATGACGGAGCAGGCTCGAGGGGCTGAATGGCCTACTCCTCCTATTTTCTATGCATGTTTCTATGTACCCTGCTCAAGCCTCAGATGGGAAGGGCAGAGGCACCTCCTTCAAGGACCCCTTTCCACATCGGGCACCGCCCACCCCCAAAAGTCTGCCCCCTACAAGTGCTCTCTCATCCCCCCCATCAAGACCCTAACCCCACCTCCTTGGGCCTCACATCCCCTCCCTACTGTGAGACTACACACCCCGTACCGCACTGCCCCCACTCTGCCCTGCATTTACTTGATCCTGGACTCTGGGGCCTAGAATCTGAGGACTGCTTTTAGTGCCAATCCTGGCCACAGCTGCTGTTGGCGCTGCTGGGACCACAGAACTGCTGGCTAATCAGATTTGCTAGTAGCTCTCTGAGGAGGGGCTTCAGCCCAAGTGAGGGGCAGAAGTCCTGCCTCCAGCCAATCCATGATCCGTGGGGATGCGTTCCTCCCGACTCTTCAGGTGGCAGGGCAGGAAACCCTTTCATCTGAAATATCCTGCCCTATAAGTTTTAGGATGCAGAGTTTTAGAATTCACTTTTATTATAACTATAGAAATATGTTTTTTAGTTAGGTAGGTGTCCTTAAAATTGTAGCATCCTTATGCTTTGGGGGGGTGGGCTTCATGGGAATACAATACATAATCTCTTTAATCTCATTAATGACTTCAGTGCTCAGTTGAAAGCTCTTCATTTTTCTCATTATAAACTTGCAAGTCAGCAAGGTTACAAAGAAAATCGGGACTAAATATTTGAGTATTGCTGAAAAAAGAGACATGTCGAAGCTTTTTGTCTTGCACTTATCAGGACACTTCACAAGAATACCACTATAGGGGAAAAACAACAATGTATACTGTACGTAAAGAGAGTGCTGATTGATTGGCAAGTGGACTCTGATTGATAAAGGCATTGCCATGGAAAATGCACCAGTGATGGTGACTGACAGTTAACTGTCAAGCATTGCTTGAAATTTAAATGAAGCAGCTTGACCCTGATGAGTCAGCAAATGGCTGATACTTACTTTGTTTAGCTGAAACAGGTGCAATGATGAATGCAAGACAAAAAGCTTTGACATGTCTTTTTCAGCAATACTCAAGTTCTGCACTACCAAACAACTAAGTATTTCAAATATCTACACATAGTACACAGTGTGCTGGAAATCTCCCCCAAAGTATTGCAGGTGCTAGCCAATTAAATTTTTCATGGCTGAGATGGACAGATTTTTGTTACGAAAGGTGAATCATTGAAGTTGAGGCACAAAGCAACCTTTATTTAATTGGATGGTGGGACAGACTCCAGAGTGGTTTAGTCCTGTTTCTATGTTCTTATAAAATGCAGGCATATGAAAAAGTGGTTTTCTAGCCTCAAAATTTATGGTCTACATGACTTGCACAGCTTACAGGACAATTTACATCCCTGTTTAGTATTATGTAAAGTATTGTAACCCGACTTTTGTAGACATTATCAACAATAGAAAATTTTGTTCTGAAGTTATTAAAAAGAAAGACTTGCAAACACGTACAGAATCTTGTTCTTCTATTCATTTTGAAATAAACAGGGGCATCTTAAAATCTGATGTAAACAGTTAAAATTCAAAGAATAACAGAACCTATCTGGTATGATTTTATATGGATCAAGTTCAATTGGAATGCAACATGAGAGGTTAAGCAATAAATCTTTGGAGTTGTGTTTGATGCTAACCAGATTTGTAAAATGTTACAAAATATTGTGGCAAATTCTTCCATTGCCCAATAAACTTGATATAATTTTTCCATTACAGGGCCGATCCCAAGAGAATAGCAACATTCGCTGTCTCACATTCCTTCAATCAGTGATGGATCCAGCACAATTTTTTCAGACTAATATACACAGTCCAAAGATATTTCTGAGTCAAGAATATTGTATTGTCTTCTTATTTCAATAAATTTTAATCTTAAAGTCTTGTAACTACAATGCTTCACAAATTAAACACCAGAAATAGAGTAACTGGGGGCTAATAAGAGTGAAGCACTTAAAGCAATTAGTATCGGCAGAAAAAAAGTATGAGAGAAATTTCAGGGGCTAAAAGCCAACAAATCCCCAAGATCTAATGGCCAATATCCTAGTGGTCTAAAAGAGGAATACAGGGAGTTAGCATGCGCTCATGACAATTTTCCAAAATGATCAAGTTTCTACAACGGCCCCAGCAGATTGGAAGTTAGCAAATGTAACACTGCTATTGAAGAAAACAAGGAACTATAGGCCAGTTAGCCTGACATCAGCAGTCAGTGAAATGCTGGTACCTAAAACAAAGGAAGTTTTAACAATGGATATAGAAAATCACAGTATGATCAGACATAGCTAACATGGTCTTACGAAAAGGAAATATTGTTTGACAAATCTATTAAAGTTATTTAAGGATGTAACTATTAGGGTAGATAAAGGGAAATCCGTAGATCTAGTATACTTGAATTTCTAGAAGGCATTCGATAAGGTGCTCCACAAAAGGTTAACAAGAGTTCATGCTATTGGGGGTAATATGTTAGCATGGATGAAGGATTGGTTAACAGGAAAGAAGCATAGGGTAAGGATAAACAGGGCATTTCCAAGTTGGCAAGCTTTAATTAGTGGAGTGCTGCAAGATCAGTGCTGGGGCCTCAGCTGCTTACAATCTACATTAGATGAAGAGGCCAAGGCAAATAGAACCATAGAAAAGTTACAGCACAGAAGACGACCATTCGGCCCATCTTGTCCATGCCAGCCCAAGGGCACCCAGGTGCCCTTTCCAATCCCACCTTCCTGCACCCGGCCCATAGCTCTGCAGCTTACAGCACTTAAGGGGCAGATCCAGGTATTTTTTTTAAAAGAGTTTAGAGTTTCTGCCTCTACCACCAACTTGAGCAGTGAATTCCAGACACCCACTACCCTCTGCATAAAAAAAGTTCTTCCTCTTGTCCCCCCTACACCTTCTGCCACTTATCTTGAATCTATGTCCCCTGGTTCTAGAATTCTCCACCAAGGGAAACAATTTTATCCTGTCTACTCTATCTATTCCCCTCATAATTTTGTACACCTCAATCAAGTCACCTCTCAGCTTTCTTTGTTCTAAGGAAAATAACCCCAACCTATCCAATCTCTCCTCATTGCTACACTTTTCTAACCCTGGCAACATTCTTATAAACCTCCTCTGCACTCTCTCCAGAGCTATTATGTCCTTCCTGTAATGTGGTGACCAGAACGGCACACAATACTCCAGTTGTGCCCTCACCAGTGTTTAATACAATTATATCCTTACTTTTATATTCTATACCTCTGCCAATGAAGGACAGCATTCCACATGCCTTCTTTACAACCTTGTCTACTTGAACTGCTGCCTTCAGGGACCTGTGCACTTGCATGCCAAGATCTCTCACTTCATCTACCCCTCTTAGCATTTTCCCATTTATTGTGTAATTCCTGTAACTGTTTGACCTCCCTAAATGTATGACCTCACACTTCTCTATGTTAAAATCCATCTGCCACTTTACCGCCCACTCCACCAACCCATCTATATCATTTTGGAGATTATGGCTAGCCTCTACACTATCCACTACTCGGCCAATCTTTGTGTCATCTTCAAATATCCCAATCATGCCCCCCACATTAACGTCCAAATCGTTAATATATAACACAAACAGCAAGGGTCCCAACACCGAGCCCTGTGGAACACCAATTGAGACAACTTTCCATTTGCAAGGGCATCCATCGACCATTACCCTTTGTTTCCTGTTACAAAGCCAACCTTTTATCCACAGAGATAAAAACAAAAAAACTGCGGATGCTGGAAATCCAAAACAAAAACAGAATTACCTGGAAAAACTCAGCAGGTCTGGCAGCATCGGCGGAGAAGAAAAGAGTTGACGTTTTGAGTCCTCATGACCCTTCGACAGAACTTGAGTTCGAGTCCAAGAAAGAGTTGAAATATAAGCTGGTTTAAGGTGTGTGGGGGGGGGCGGAGAGAGAGAAGTGGAGGGGGTTGGTGTGGTTGTAGGGACAAACAAGCAGTGATAGAAGCAGATCATCAAAAGATGTCAACAGTTCTATTGTTGTTGACATCTTTTGATGATCTGCTTCTATCACTGCTTGTTTGTCCCTACAACCACACCCTCCCCCTCCACTTCTCTCTCTCTCCGCCCCCCCCACACACCTTAAACCAGCTTATATTTCAACTCTTTCTTGGACTCGAACTCAAGTTCTGTCGAAGGGTCATGAGGACTCAAAACGTCAACTCTTTTCTTCTCAACCTTTTATCCAGTTTGCCACATTACCCTGAATCCCATGGGCTTTTACTTTCCTGACCAATCTGCCATGTGGGACCTTGTCAAATGCCTTGCTAAAATCCATGTACACAACATCCACTGCACTACCTTCATCAACACTTCTTGTCACTTCCTCAAAGAATTCAATCAAATTTGTGAGGCAGGACCATCCTTTAACAAATCCATGCTGACCATCCCTGACTAGTCCATGCCTTTCCATATGACTGTTAATCCTATCTCTCAGGATTGATTCTACTAATTTGCTCACCACTGATGTAAGACTAACTGGCCTATAATTGTTTGGTACTTCCTTTGATCCCTTTTTAAACAATGGAACTACGTTTGCATTTCTCCAGTCCTCCGGTACCTCCCCTGTATCAAGTGAAGATTGGAAAATCTTCCTCAGAGCATCTGCTATCTCCTCCCTGAATTCCTTCAGCAGCCTCAGAAACAATCCATCTGGCCCTGGTGACTTATCAACTTTCAAGGATTTCAACCCTTCGAGGACTCCCACTCTCTTTATGACTATCCCATCCAATATCTTGCAGTGTTCCTCCTGGACTACTATATCTACATCGTCCCTTTCCTTTGTAAACACGGAGACAAAATATTCATTCAAAACCCTTCCCACAGCCTGTGCATCTACACACAAGTTTCCATCTTCATCTCTGATAGGTCCCACTTTTTCTTAACTAACCTTTTTCCATTAATGTATTGGTAAAACATCTTTGGGTTATCTTTAACTTTATTTGCAAATCTTTTTTTCATGCCCTCTCTTTGATTTCCTTTTTTACTTCATCCCAGCACTTCCTATATTCGCCTAGGCTATCTGCAGTGCTTAGTTCTTTGTGCCGATCATACGCTTTCTTTTTCTGTTTGATTTTCCCCTGTATTCCTCTGGACAACCAGGGGGATCTAGATTTGGCAGTACCACTCTTATTTTTGTAGGGGACATGTCTACTTTGTACAATTAGGATCTCATTTTTTAGTGCTTCCCACTGGTTTTCCACTGTTTTATCCTCCAGCAGTGCTGTCCAGTCCATCTCAGCCAAGTCCCTTCACATTCCTGCAAAATTTGCCTTCCCCCGTTCAAGACTTTTACTCCTGCCTTAACTCTGTCCTTTTCCATGGTAATGCTAAATCTAACTGAATTGTGATCACTGTCCCCGATATGGGACTGTCACTTCACCACTTGCCCTTCTTCGTTCCCCAAGACTAGGTCTAGAATTGCATCTCATCTCGTTGGGTTTGTCACTAATTGGTTGAAAAAATTTTCCTGGCCACTGCATGAATTTTTTTCTCCCTCAGTGCCCCTTATATTGTTTGAATCCCAGTTGATATTAGGATAGTTGAAACCTCCTACTATTATTGCCCTCTTGTTCTTACAAGCAGAAATTTGCCAATGTAATGTATCCACGTTTACTGACAATACAAAGCCAGGTTGAAATGTAAGCTGTGAGGAGAACACAAGGAGAACACAATGTGTCTGTAAGGCACATAGACAGGCTGAGTGGGCAATAACTTGGCAAATGGAGTATAATTTGGGGAACTGTGAAGTTATTCAGCTTGGTAGTGTGAATGGTAAAACAATTTTTTTGAAAGATATAAAACTTTTAAATGTTGATATTCAGAGGGAATTAGGTGTACTCGTACAAGGGATACAGACTGTTAGCATGCAGGTACAGTAAGCAATCAGAAAGGCAAATGGCATGTTGCATTTTATTACAAGAGGATTGGAGTACAAGAATAAAAGAGTCTTGCTACAATTGTATCAGACTTTGGTGAGATCACATCCAGAGTACCGTGCGCAGTTTAGGTCTACATTTCTGAGGAAGGATAAGCTTTGGAAGCAGTATCACAAAGGGTCACTAGATTTATTCCTGGGATGAGAGGATTATTCTTCGATAAGAGGTTGAATAAATTGGCCCATACTCTCTGGAGTTTGGAAGAATGAGAGAAGATCTCACTGAAACATACAAGATTCTGAAGGGGCATGACAGGCTAAATAATGACGGGTTGTTTCCCCTGGCTGGTAAATTTGAAATACAAGAACACAAGAATTAGGAGCTGAAGTAGGCCATTCGGCCCCTCAAGCCTGCTTAATAAGATCATCGATGAACTGATTATGGTCTCAACTCTGCTTTCCTGTCTGACCCCCATTACACTTGACTCCTTTGTCGATCAAAAATCTAACAGCCCTGAATATATTCAGTGATCCAGCCTCCACTGCTCTCCAGGGAAGAGAAATCCCCAGCAAAAAAAAACATTTTTCCCTCATCTCAGTCTTAAATAAAAGCCCCTTATTTTTGAAATATGCTCCCTAGTTCAACACTGCCCCAGCATAGCGGCACAGTCTCAGGGCCAATCATTTAAGACTGAGATGAGGAGAACTTTCTTCACCATTGGGCTGTGAATCTTTGGAATTCTCTATGCCAGTCTACTCCTGCTCCTATTTCTTATGTTCTGTCTTTGCAATTTGACCAATTTCTTAATTCTATCACGCGATGGCTCAACAGTACTAATTTTGTTACATCAATAGTGTCAGTGTATTATCAGCCCTAAAGCAGCCCAACAGAAGACAGGGACTCCAAGTGCAGCTCACAGCCAATCTGGAAAATCTTCACACAGTGCTAAGTATCTGGTAAGTGACTAAGGTTTATTCTATTCCGAAGGTTCAAAATAGTCTAGCAACTGGTGGTAATGTTAATAAAATATATAAAAACAAAAATAAAATATATAATTGAATAAAATAATTAAATAGTTAATTAGAACACATTAAGGATGGCAGGACAAGTGATGTGTCGCAGCTGCAGCACGTGGGAGCTCCTTGATGCCAGTTTGATCTAGGGCAAACACATCTGCAGTAAGTGTTTGAAATTTGAGCAGCTGCAGCTCAGAGTTTGTAGTTCAGCCTCTAGTTCAGACACTGCAAAACATCAGGGAGGGGGAAAGTTACCTGGATTCTTTGCCCCAGGAGACAGTTACACCTCTTAGAACATGGTCTCCTGATTTGGTCAGTGGTCAAGGACAGGAGAGTGTGACTGTGAGTGAGGCAGATAAGGGGACTCAGAGGGCAGGAGCACAGGAGTGTGAGCTTCTGCAATTGTCCAAGCGGTTTGAGGTTTTTTCAGCTTGTTTAGAGGAAAGTGGGGGTTGCAGGATGGATGAGTTAACTGGCCATGGCATCGTGGTGCAGGAAGCCATTCAAGTGGGGGGAGCAAAAAGGAATGTAGTGGTAGTAGTGGATAATATAGTCAGAGGGATTGACACCATTCTCTGCAGCAAAGAGTCGGAGTCCAGGCGACTGTGTTGCCTGCCTGGTGCCGAGGTGCAGGATAAATGCTCGGGGCTGGAGAGGAACCTACAGTTGGAGGAGGAGGACCCAATTGTCATGGTCCATGTAGATACCAATGACGTAGGCAGGACAAAGAAGGAGGTTCTGCATAGTCACTATGAGGAGCCTGGCTCCAGATTAAGAAGCAGAACCTCAAAGGTCATAATCTCTGGATTATTAACCAGGTTATTACCTGAGCCACGTGCAAATTGGCATAGGACAAATCAGATTATGGAGATGAATGTGTGGTTCAAAGGCTGGTGTGGGAGGTGGGTTCCAATTTCTGGGACACTGGCACCAATACTGGGGACAGTAGGATCTGTATGGTTGGGATGGTCTACACCTGAACTGTGCTGGGACTGGTGTTCTTGTGAGTCGCATAACTAGGGAAGTAGAGAGGGTTTTAAACTAAATATTGGGGGCAAGGGATCAAATTTGGCAAGATGTGGTAAATCAAAGAGCAGAGACAAGACTGAAGAAAAAGGGATTATTACGGGAAATGAAAAACAGACCATGACAGGAAAGGGTAGAAAGTACAAATTTAACAGTAAATCAACAGATGAAATTAGAGGTTATAAAAAGAATAAAGCTAAAAGCTCTGTATCTCAACATTTGCAGCACTCGAAACAAAATAGAAGAACTGAGAGCACACAGAGAAATAAATAATTACGATTTAATAGCCATCACAGAGATATGGCTGCAGGAGGACATGTACTGGGACCTGAATACTGAAGCGTACAGGATAATTAGGAAGGACAGGAAGTGACGAAAAGGTGGAGGGGTGGCTCTGTTATTTAATGATGGTATTAGCACAATATAGAGGGATAACCTAAGTTCAGGAAACCAGGATGTGGAAACAGTAAAGGCAAGAAGTCACTTGTGGGAAATATGTACAGGCCACCTAACAGTAACCACATGGTAGGGTTGAGCATAAAGGAAGAAATAACTGGAGCTTGTCAGAAAGGCACAGCGATAATCATAGGAGATTTTAATTACATATAGACTGGAAAAGTCAGATGAGCAAAGATAGCCTGGATGAGGAGTACATTGAATGTTTTCGGGATAGTTTCTTAGGGAATTTTATGCTGGCGGGATTTCCTGGTCCCGACAAAGTCAATGGATCTTTGAAGGGCTCACCGCATTTTACGGTCCCACCCCTGACGGGACTGTAAAAATCTGCCATTAGAACAAATGTTCTGGAGCCAACCAGAGAGCAGGCTATACAAGACCTGGTATTGTGCAATGAGATGGGAGTAATTAATGATGTCATAGTGAAGCCACCCCTAGATAGCAGCAACCATAATATGCTTGAATTTTACAGTTTGAGGGAGAGAGGAGTGGGTCTGAGACTAAGTTTTTAAACTTAAATAAAGCCAATTATGAGGGAATGAAAGCAGAGCTGGCTAAAGTGAATTGGCAAATTAGGTTAAGGGACAGGTCAATAGGGGTGCAGTGACTAATATTTAAGGGGTTATTTCAGAATGCACAGAACAGATACATTCCAACGAGTAAGAAAAAGTCCAAGGGACGGACACACCATCCGGGGTTAATTAGAAAGGTTAAAGATAGTATCAAACTTAAAGAAAAAGCATATGATTGTTCAAGGATAGGTGAAAGACCAGAAGATTGGACAGAATATAAGGAACAGCAATGAATGGCTAAAAGACTAATAAGGAACAAAAATTAAGAGTATGAGAGAAAGCTAGCCAGAAATATAAAACAGGTAATAAGAGTTTCTATAAACATTTTAAAAAGAGTTGACAAAGTGAGTGTTGGTCCTATAGAAATGAGTTTGGAGAATTGATAATGGAAAACAAGGAGATGGTAGGTGCATTGAGCAGGTATTTTGCATCAGTTTTCACTATAGAGGATACAAGTAACATCCCAGGAGCAGTTATAAGCCAGGAAATGGATGTGGGGAAGGAAGTTGGGAAAATTACAGTCACCAGAGAAATGGTCCTGGGAAAATCGCTAGAGCTGCGGGCTGACAAGAGCCTGGGCTGTGATGGACTTCATCCTAGGGCCTTAAAATAAGTGACTAGTGAGGTAGTTGATGCATTGGTTTTAATTTTCCAAAACTTCCTAGATTCAGGGAAGGTCCCATTAAATTAGAAGATAGCAAATGTAACTCCATTATTCAAAAGGGAGGGAGACAGAAAGTAGGAAACTACAGGCCAGTTTGCTTAACATCTGTCGTAGGGAAAATGTTAGAAGCTATTATTAAAGAAGCTATAGCAGGGTGCTTGGATAAGCTTAAGGTCATCAGGCAGAGTCAACAGAGTTTTGTGAAAGGGAAATTGTGTTTAACTAGCTTATTAGAGTTCTTTGAGGAAATAACATGTGCTGTGGATAAAGGGGAACCAGTGCATGTACTGTACTTAGATTTCTAGAAGGCATTTGATAAAGTGCCACATCAAAGGTTGCTGCAGAAAGTAAAAGCTCATGGTATGGGGGTAATATAGCGGCATGGATAGAAGATTGGCTAGCTAACAGGAAGCAGAGTGTAGGTCTAAATGGGTCTTTTTCAGATTGGCAAGATGTAACGAGTGGTGCACCACAGGGATCAGTGCTGTTACCTCAACTGTTTACAATTTATATAAATGATTTGGATGAATGGATGGTTGCCAAATTGGCTGCTGACACAAAGGTAGATAGGAAAGTAAGTTGTGAAGAGGACATAAGGAGGCTCTAAAAAGATATAGATAGGTTATGTGAGTGGTCAAAGACCTGGCAGATGGAATATAATGTGGGAAAATGCGAAATTATCTATTTGGGCAGGAAGAATAAAAGAGAAGTATGTTATCTAAATGTTGAGAGATTGCATAGCTCTGAGGCGCAGAGGGATCTGGATGTCCTGGTGCATGAATCACAAAGGGTTAGTATGCAAGTACAGCAAGTAATTAGGAAATCTAATAGAATGACATCATTTATTGCGAGAGGAATTGAATACAAAAGTAGGGAGGTTATGTTTCAGTTGTATAGGCAGTAGCGAGACCACATTTGGAGTACTGCATACAGTATCGGTCTCCTCATTTAAGGAAGGATATAAATGCATTGGAAGCAGTTCAGAGAAGGTTTACCAGATTAATATCTGGAATGGTGGGTTGTTTTATGAGGAAAGGTTGGACAGACAAGGCTGGCATCCACTGGAGTTTAGAAGAGTAAGAGGTGACCTGATTGAAACATATAGGATCCTGAGGGATCTCAACAGGGTGGATGTAGAGAGGATGTTTCCTCTCTATGAAGAATCTAGAAATAGGGGTCACTGTTTAAAAATAAGGGGTCACCCATTTAAAACAGATGAGGCGAAATCTTTTCGCTCAGAGGGTCATTAGTCTTTGGAACTCTCTTCCTGAAAAGGTGGTGGAAGCAGAGTCTTTGAATGTTTTTAAGGCAGAGGTGGATAGATTCTTGGTAAGCAAGGGGTGATCGGACGTGGGTGGGATGCAGATTTCAGGTTACTATCAGATCAGCCAGGATCTTATGACATGGTGCAGCAGACTCGAGGGGCTGAATGGCCTACACCAACTCCCTGTTCATATGTTCAGACATCCAACTCAATTTCAGAACAGTGGGATAAAATGAAGTCAGCTGTACTAGACTCCTGTATCCAAACCATTTGGTTCGAGCACTGTCAGCACCAGGACTGGTTCAACAAAAACGATGCTAAAACATGTGACCTCCTGGAACAAAAACAAACAACCTTCATTTCCTGGCAGAATAACCCAAGGTCACAAGTCAAGAAAGCAGCATTCCAGCATCTCAAGGCTGATGCCCGCCCAAGGACAAATCCAGGAGATAAAGGTCATATGGAGGGAAGAGAAAGCCCTTGTGATCCAACAATATGCTGACCATCATGACATTCAAAGCTTTGTTGAGGCCACCAAGGTCAACAAGAGACCAAGGTCAAGTGGATAAAATCCCCTTCACTAACAGGATGATGCTTCTCTTCTTGAGGGTGACAATGCCATCCGTCAACACCGGGAAGAATGTTTTCAGCAACTCCTCAGCTGTGAATCCATATTGGCAGCTGATACTCTCTAGGCTATCTCCCTGTACCCTGCGGTAGAACCAATGAGTGAACCACCATCAGTGGGAGAGCTGCAATAACCAATCAAATGGATGACAAACAACAAAGCCTGTGATCCCGATGGTATTCCAACTGTAGGTCTTCAAAGTTGGTGGACTTTTGTTCACATCAAGACTCTAGGCATTCCTCCTACGGATTTGTGAAGAAAAGGAACACCCACCCCTCCCCCAACTTTAGGAATGCAACAATTGTAACTATTTTCAGGAAGGGAGATTATTCATGCTCTGGAAACTATTCAGTTATTCCCCTCTTGTCCGTAGCCGAGAAAATCCTGACACACATTCTCCTGAAGCACCTACTCCCCGTGGCTGAGGAACTCCTTACAAAGACACGGGGCTGAATTTTTCCGTCAGCGAGTTGGGGGCGGGGCCCACTCGCCGGTGCGAAAATGACGCGGGATGACATTGAGAGGAACCCCCGCCCCATTTAAATATTCAGGAAGGCGGGTGGACAGCGCAATCAGCTGTCCACCTGTCAACCTGTTAATGGCCAATTGAGGCCATTGACAGGATAATTAAAACAATTAACGGCCCTGCGCATCCAACCTTAAGGCTGGCGGGCAGGCCAGGAGCCCCAGCGGGCTTCTGAAAAAACATGAAAACTCATCCACCGGCGGGATGAGGTTTCATGTCTGTTTTAAAAAAGTTTAATAAAGTTTTACTCAGATTTATTAACATGTCCCATCGCATGTGACATTGTCACATGAGGGAGAAATGTTAATCATTTTTTGATTTTTCTATTTTTGATATTTAAAACGCTGTCAGCGATCTCACTGAGACAGCACTTAGTCGCAGGGAGCAGTGCACTCTTTCGTGCGCATGCGCAAAAGAGCATACATTGACAGTTGGGGAATCCCTCCCCCCCTCGCACAGGAAGCGCATAGCGCTTCCCGTCGGGTGGCCCACCCACTTAAAATGGCGGCGGGCCCGTTTTGGTGGCGGTAATCGGCTGCCTGCCCGCAGCCAAGCCAGTGGGGCCCGCCCACCCATCAAGGAC
Organism: Carcharodon carcharias; assembly: GCF_017639515.1. Classification (NCBI taxonomy): domain Eukaryota; kingdom Metazoa; phylum Chordata; class Chondrichthyes; order Lamniformes; family Lamnidae; genus Carcharodon; species Carcharodon carcharias. The sequence continues at coordinate 32,219,137 of NC_054488.1, read as the reverse complement.
AAAATTCTACCCATGGTATGGCTTTAGCCCTGTCAGAGGAATCTCCAACATGTTCTTTGTTGCCAGTCAAGTCTAAGAAAAATATCAAGAACAACACTAGGAATTTTTCATTGCATTCATTGATCTAACCAAAGCATTTGGCTCTGTGGATTGCAGGGATCTGTGGAATGTGTTCCAAAGATTTGGATGTCCAGGAAACTTCATCACAATCCTGCAACAACTTCATGATGTTATGACTACAATTGTTTTGAGTGGAAAATCTGAAACAGTCGCCTTCAAAATCTGGACTGGTGTCAAACAAGGCTGTGTTAGCCCCGTATTATTTACAATCTGACAGTGGTTATTCACCTCATCAAAGTTCAACTGTGGTGTCAGCGTTAAAAACCGCCTAGCTGGAGAAGTCTTTAACCTCAGTCACTTCTGTGCCCAAACTAAACTGACCACCATAGATATACATGGTCTACAGTTTGCAGATGACGGCAGTGTTGTTGCCCACTCTGCACCAGACTTGCAAGCGATTCTCGATCTCTTCAATTCTCAATACAAGGGACTCAGCCTGTCCTTGAATGTTGCCAAAACAAAATTCATATCAACCCATACCTGGTCAGCAAAATATTCCACCTCCCACATGTGTTGAAGAAAGGACTATGGAATATGTTGAGCGCTTCCCTTATCTTGGCAGCCACCTCTCTCAAAAGGCCACCATTGATGAGGAGATCCAACACCAGCTCAGCCTTCTACAAACTATGACAGTGAGTGTTTGACAATAAAGACCTCTGCAAGTCAACATATATCCTGGTGTACAGAACAGTTATCATCATCACACTCCTGTACTGCAGTGAGATCTGGACTGTGTATCAGTGACACATAAGAGCACTAGAGAAATTCCATCTGCAATGGCTCCACTATATCCTCCAGATTCAATGGCGGGACCATCAAAGAAATGCGAGTGTCCTTCTTGAAGCCAGCTCCACAGCGTTCAGATAAAACTCCCATAAAATCAATTTTGATGGGCTGGACAGAGTGTCCAGATGGGTGAAAAGCATCTCCTCCACCAAGTCCTGTTTTTTCTTAAATCTCAATGGCCAGTGTTCCAGGGGAGGACAAAGAAAATGCTTCAAAAACATTCTGAAGCTCTCCTTGATAGGAGGCAGCATTGACATTATTGACTGCTCGAAATGGCGACAACTTGTTCATCAAGTTGCATCATCTTGAATCCAAACACCTTAATGATGAGGCAAAGAGGTGGCAGAGAAGGAAAGAGAAGGAAGCAAATCTTCCGGATTCCACTACCTCATGGGACATCCTGCCCCATGTGCCCAAAGATCTGCAGGCTGAGAATTGGCCTGTTCAGTCACATGAAGACCCACGGCAGAAACTCACGACCCTAAGCAGATGTCATCCTCGAATTGTAGAACCGCCAATAACGATTAGAGTTCAACAATATATCTTTTAAGTGCTAATTTTCCTTCCCTACTTTTAATTGCTATCTCCTCACCATTCTGTGTTCCCATCTCAGTTCATTAACATTTTTGTAATGTGAAAATTATTTCTAGGCAAAATGTTCTGAAACAAATGGAGCTGCCTGTTTTCAAAGCTAGCATCGACAGGTATTTCTCAATATGCGGGGGCTTTTCATTGTACAGTCCAAAAATCTGGTGCTAAACTCTTGAATCATAAATCATTGTTTTGAAAGAACGCATTTCAATCTTGGTCTGGAATTTGTATTAATTTGTAACAGTTTACCAACGCTCTCACGATCAGACAAGTTTATGAATCACAAACAGATGATCTTCTGGCATTTAGAAGTTATGTAATGGTGGTGGGTCTATGTACACAATTTTAAATACATCCTTTAATAAGCTATTCAAATGCACAAAGATACACTAAGAGAACTCTAGGGGAAAGTAATAGTCAGCAATGTCATGAACCTCATCAACCGTGCAAACCTAGTGCTCTGAAATGTGAATATTAAATAATGCTTGAAGTCAGAATTTTTTATTTCTGTAGCTACTTTTTTATTTTCTATCTGGTTCTAATCAAAGAAAAAACTGATTTTCATTTTGTTGGTCAGCCCAGAGTTGTAGTAAATTTTTCAAAGATTTAAATGTTAACGTCACGTTGATATTAGCTCCTGTTTATTTGCTTTTAGCAAGCGTCCGTTTATGAATTAGGACGCGAAGATTAACTACCATAGATCATGGCATATAAGTTGGCCTGGGGCAGAATTTTCCAGCTGGCATGCGGGGGTGGGACCGACAAGCCGACGCATAAAATGACACGCGATGACATCGGACCAGCGTCCTGACGTCACCACGCACCATTGCGATATTTCATTGAGTGGGCGCGCAATGATATCCGATGTGCGCCTGCTATTAATTAACGGGCCACTTAAGGCCCTTGAGGCGCCAATCGGCGGTGCTTTTTCAGAGCCCGTGCGATCTTTGGGGTGTCGCATGGGCACAACGGGCAGGCGGGTAGGAGGCATTTGTATAAACCTCACCCATGGGCGGGATGAGAGGGCTCTGTGGGATCAGAAGTGTGCTCTGTCAATTATTTAATTTGCAAAGTTACTGATACTTGCCTGTGTGATCTGCAATACTTCAAAACGCTTACCAGCTGCTTGGACTAAACTCACAACCTTCAGGTCAGCACTCTGCATTCGTTTTTGGGCCTGCAGGTTTCAGGAAGCCTTCCCCTAGCCTGGGAATGGGAGTTGAACTCTCCACTGGAGGCACCTCCTCTGCAGAGGAAGAGAGGACCAGAAGGGGAGGAGGCCAGGAGTGCACATTCAGCCTCCAGGGGAGCCACCTTTGGGAGGAGGGGCACAGGCACAAGGGGCGCAGGGTCAACAGGAAGTCCAGGTGGAAGGGGCCGCAGAAGACGCCACTATCCTGCTGCCAGGGTATGCAGGCAGTGAAGCAGCTACCTCAATATGTCTGAGGTGCAATGCCAAAGGAGACTCCGTCTGTCAAGGGAGATAGTCAACTATATCTGTCAGATGATAGGGCCTGAGATCCCCCCTGTGTGGGTGGACACCACATGCCAATGGCTCTAAAGATCACAGCTGCCCTCAACTTCTATGCCTCTGGCTCCTTCCAGGGGTCGGTGGGTGATCTTTGCGGTGTCTCCCAATCAGCTGTCCACACTTGTGTCAAGCAGGTTACAGACGCTGTGTTCAGAAGGGCATTGACCTTCATCCACTTCCGTTGGGACCAGGCAAGCCAGACACAGCGAGCCAGAGACTCCACGGCCATTGCTGGCTTCCCCTGCATCCAGGGTGCAATAGACTGTACACATGTGGCCATCAAGGCACCAGCAGGTGAGCCCGGTGCCTTCGTCAACAGGAAGGGCTTCCACTCCATGAACGTGCAGATAGTGTGTGATCACAGGATGCAGATTCTGCAAGTCTGTGCAAGGTACCCAGGCAGCTCCCTCAATGCTTACATACTCAGACACTCCCAGGTGCTCCAGCTCGGCTTGATGGATGGCTGCTGGGTGACAAGGGCTATCCCCTCAGAATGTGGCTCATGACGCCTCTACACCATCCAAGAACAGAAGCTGAGCAGTGATACAATAGGAGCCAGGGCACCACAAGGGCTGTGGTGGAGAGAGCCATCGGTCTTCTCAAAATGCGCTTCTGGTGCCTGGACCGTCAGGGGGCACACACTCCAGTACCCCCCAGGTTGTGTGCTACTGATAGTGGTTGCATGCTGCGTTCACCATAATCTTCGCTGGAAAGGGAGGATGCTGTGGATGAAGAAGATGTAGATGCAGCCGTAGCTGCACACGATGAGTCCAGCAGTGACTCCGAGGATGAGCACGCACAGGGAAATGCTGAGGGGGCAGACACTGACTCGGGCATACTCCAGGGAGGCAGGGACACCCGGGAGGCTTTAATTCAACGAACCTTCAGCTAGCTCACCACATATGGATCTCCAGGACAAGCCTGGGCTCCAGGCTCCAGGCTCCATACTCAATACCTAAGTGCAAAATCTGCCTGGTTAGGAACAATAACTAAGGGCCTTTTTAATAAAGCTGAATGTCCTACAAAACACTCGTTACATTATTGGTAACCATCCACCTGCAGAAGAAAGGAGGCACCCTCAGCCATGGTGACATGTCTGAATTTAATGGTATAATAAAAGGAACTTAAGAGAACAAAATGACAAAGGTGTTCAACATCACACCAACTCAGGAAGACCTCATTGCGGGCCAACACAAAAGCACCAGTGATAAACCCGTGGGGTGCCTAAGGTGCCTTATGCTTTTGTTTATGGGTGCTACGTCTTGGTGCTGCCCCCTCGCTGGGTGTGGCATCTGAGCCAGCCTGCTCACTCTACTGTCTTTTTGGCCTCGATGACCTTGGCGGCCGTCCTCTGGCCCATGGAGCCTGTGCTGGCCCCGCCTGGGAGGGATCTGCCAGTTCCACAGCTGGCATCTCCCCAGTCGTCACAGCCTCTTTGGATGCAAGTCACTGGCAAGTCCCTCATCCGGAGCACCCTGAGAGGAGCCCACAGAGACGACTGCTGCGCCGACGTGAGGTCGCTTCGGACCTCCCTGCACACCGTGGATGGATGGGCACCGAGCTGGGAAACTTGGTGCCCAGACCATCTCCCATATTGGCAATGACCAGCTGAGGTCAATGCCAATGTGAGGGCTTGCTGCTCCGGGCACATCCCCAGGAAGCCCGGATTGGTTTCCTGGAGGAGTCTCTCCATGAGAGTCTTCACTCTCCACAGAGGACGAATGGTGCTCGGCCATGAGGCTCATTGCATCAGCGATGGTCTATGTAGACTCCTCCACCACGGACACCAAGCCAAGCATAGCCTCATGTATCTCCACCAGATGCTTCCGCACATCTGGCCGCATTTCCTGCATTTACTGCATTGTGAACGACTCCAGGGGCATATCATCAGGCACCGACTGAGCATGTGCCTGGTACCTTGCTGCTCCTCCTCCTGGCCCTGCTCCGCTGATGCTGAAAGAAAGAACAAGAACAGTTAACGTTGAGACAATGTCATTGTGCATCCCTGTCCCCTGTCCCCCAGATCATTATGTGCTCATCCTTCCATAAGCAATGGTCAAGCCATGTTGCAAACTTCAATCACTGAACATTCAGCACTGCCATGGCTGTTAGGAGAACAATGGTGACCTCAGTGCTGAGCAAACATACCTGCCCGTGGTACCCCAGCCTCACTGACACCAGTGGACCTGGGCGTATGGCACCTCTCCAAATCTAGGGTCTCCAGCTTGAAGTGGCTGAGAATTGCCAACCAGGCCAGCCTACCACCAGTCCTCACTCTCTCAGCTGCATTATGAACATTCTTCTCCTGAAAAGGAGAGAAGAGCATTGATTAGTGCTAATTGTACCTGGATTCTCTTCGCGGACGGCCCACTCCAACCAGAGTGGGACATTGCAGGGTTCCAGTGCCTCCTCACCCTCCTGATGCCGGCCACTCTCACAAAGATGCTAGGCCTGTCTCCACCCTACCCCCCAACCCCTTGGCCAAATGCTGCCTACATCACATTAGGCACCACACAGTCTAACCTTCCATAGCAAGGAAGTACAAACACGTGGAGCGCAGGGGACAGCAGATCGATTGGTGCCAACGGCACCTTGAAGCTCCCCTCCCAGCAGGTCATCACCCTGACTTTGACATGTCCTGGAGTTTCAGCACTGCGCCTTGGTGCAGCTCCTCCAGGTTGTCCCCAAAACAATAATGTGGGTCTCAGTGTACCACGTGCTGCAGGTGCAGAACCCATCTCTTCACCATCCTCTCAGGGTGACCTCGGCATGGGCAATATCTGTTGGGCCACCCGGAGAAGGACATGAAGGTCAATGATTCAATGCAGTCACTACACTCAGACTCGGGGTGGTGGGGGGCGCTGGGGAGGTGACGCCAGGGGGGAAGCCTACCTGCTGGGTAAGTGACCAATTCCAACATGGTAATCACCCTTCCTGAGCGTAGCAGGTCGCTGAAGCACTTGCAGCACTAGATCCAGGTGCACTGCCGCACCACATCACGGGAGCTCACCACCTCCGCCAACTCTTCCCAGGCACGCTTGGTCATGCAGGGGGCCTCCTCCTCCTGTCCTAGGGAACCAGCACCTCCTGCCGTGCTGCCATCTCTTCAAGGACGGCAGTAAGGCAATTGTCTGAAAAACAAGGGTCACAGTGCCCCCCTGCCCTACCCTCCTGCCTGGCCTGCTCACCAGCAGCGCTATGGGGAGCCCTTCCACTGGCCGTGATTCACAGCCTTGGAAAGGCTGGAGCAGCTTTTAAAACAGGCCGCCCGAGTCGCCATTGGACTTGGCGGTCACTACAGTTCCGCCGCCATCCACCTACTTCCGCTGCCCTCGGAAGCCACGATTCACGCTGCGTGGGCCTTAATTGGCCCGGCCGCATAAAATGGCGGTGCAGACCCGATCGCGGGCAGCGATCGGGTCCACACCCACCCGTGCCCACTCCTGCTCTGCCCGTCCACCAGCCAGAAAATTCTGCCCCTAGTGTATTAGACGACCCAATCTTTTGGTGCCAAAAGTCATGCTTCGGTCTAAACTAAATGTATAAGTTGACCCCCTTTTCTGCAAAGAATTGGCCTCAAATTTTCACCTCAAAAATGCATACTTTACTCTTCTCAGAAATCTGCATATCGGATCAAGCAGGTGATACGGGCCATATTGTCAAGATGTGCAGGGGTTTACGACACACTCACACGATGAAGACTTGGCGAACAACAAACAAAATGGGTCCAGCAAAAAGAAAGAAATACGAAGTTGGTTTCAAGTTATAAGTCGTAACATTTGTGAACTCGTCAAATAACTGTGCTGCAGTAAGGGAATTCAGAGTTAATGAAAAACTGATGCGAGAATGGAAGAATGAATCTGTCCTGAAGAGGATCTCCGAGGCCAAATGTGCCATGAGAACAGGGACCAGCCTGTTCTTAAGAAGCAAGTATCAGAATGGGTCCTCGAAAATCGTCAGACTGGTTACATTGTCACCAAAAATGCAATGCATACCTATGCACTTAAATGGGCAAAATCAAATTATGAGTCCAGCAAAGATCTCAGAGCGACAGCTAGTTGGTGTCGCCACTTTATGGAACAAAAATGTCTAGAGTGTTGCGACAGAAGACCAAGATAGAAGACTATCAGAAGACCTCAATACCAAAATTACCAGTGATTTATCATCAGAAAGCAGCAAAAATGCGAGCACCCATTATCCCACAACAGTAACATGGATGAAACGCCTATGAATTTTGATATGACCAATAATTGAACGGTAGAGTGAAAATGATGGGACATGAGAGGACAAGATTCATGGTGGCACTAACCTGTATGGCCAGTGGAATGAAATTCAAGCCTCTGATAATTTTCAAACATAGGACCATGTCAAACATCAGTGCCCTGCAGGAGCTTTGGTGCATGTCCATGACAACGGTTGTTTGGGTGAGGATGGAGTGAAGTTGTGGATCGATAATGTGTGGAATAGGTGTTATGGGGGCCTGCTCAAATGATGCAGCTTTATTAGTGTGGCACATGTTCAGATCCCATATAACCATTGAGATCAAAAGGTGCTTATGAAGAAATAACACCCAAATTGTAGTCATGCGGTCTAGCGTTTGTAGTTCAATCTTTGGATGTGCTCCTCAACAAGCCAGTGAAGGATTATGTTCATGGCGAACGGAATAGGTGAATGGTTGACGCAGAAAAAGCCTTCACCAAGCGCGCTGGCCCACTTGATAGTTTGTGCGATTTTGTCATCAAATCGTGGGATATTATTAATGCACAAACTGTCCTCAGATCATTCAAAAAATGCAGAATATCCAATTCAATGGATGGAGAGGAAAATGATGTGTTCACAAGGGATGATTCTGAAGCTGAAAGCACCAATTCTGATCCAGAGCGGGTCCACAGCCAAAGTGACTCAATGAATTCAATGAACTCTTTGCATCAGATGCTGAAGATGATGAATTTGATGGTTTTTAAAACTTTTTGATTGTGGTTAAAGGCATCTTTGTAGAATTCATTTATTCAATAAAACATGTTATATTGATCAAATTTGAATTATCAGTGTTATGCTTTTTATCTCACATTTCAAAATGGTGACCACCTATACCAACACCAGTGGTTCACATTTCATATTTGCCATATAAGTCAATCCTTGCTTTTGGAAGGATTTTGAGGCTTCAAAGGTCGACTTATATGCTGCAATCCATGGTAACCTCCTCCTACCATTAGATAAGAATTTTCATAAATATTCATTATTATTAAGTTGATCTGGCAACTCAACATTGAGTCAAATCTTTTTGAATAATTATTTAGACCAATGATCAATACAGCAGAACACAGAAGTTGAAGCGAGTGGGCGTAAATGAAGCATTAAGTAGTGATTAGGTTGTGCCAGGCTTGAGTTCTCAAAGTTTACTGCGGGAGGTAGAGTATTCCAGTTTTCAGCTCTTTAACAGAGAATAAGCTAGAGTAGGGGCCTACTTTTTGTTTTTATATTAGAGTAGGGGCCTGCACAACACTACTGATTTCACACAACAGTGATTGTGATGACTGTCACTTTAAGACCAGTTCAACAGAGTAGGGGTCACGTGATTTGTTCAATCAAAGTATGGCTAGCACTGGGGAATAAATTCTAAGGTGGAGTTTCCTAGGGGGAAGATAGCTGTGTGAAGGGCTGGCTGCATGTAAGCAGCCACGGAAGCTCTCGTGTAAATAAAGCTCATTTTATTTGGCTCCAAGCCTCCAAGAGCACGTTTCTACAGTGATGCAGAAAGGAGCACCTATATGTCAAATGGTGTATTTGGAGCTTAGGAGAAACAAGAAAGCAAAAGTGTAGAGCAACACTCATCACAGTAGTATCAATAAAAGAGACCGAAAATAAACGTTGTGATGGAAAAATTAAGGGCCAGAATTGGGAGAAGATTGTTAATCAACCACCTCAGTGTGTCTCATGCCATCTGACAGCTGTGATACATCAACATTTAAAGCCATTCAATTTTTCTATCTCAAAGATGTGAAAGTAAGGAACAATCAATAAGGCTCAGCAAATGGATCAGGGTGGCTCTAACAGATATTAAAAATCTGAAGTTACTGCTGCCACAACCATTGTTTGTATTTTGTGCAGCAACTGCAATAGGCCTCATAACCTATATAGGCCCTAAAAAGACACAATGATGAAAAGCAACAGACCCATAGATATATAACCAAATGTTCCACATGCACAGTCACAGAGAGATCGAGAGACTAATGGAAGAAAGGAAAGAGAGAGAGGGAGAGAGAAAAAGAGATACAAGTTCATTAATGGACATCCATATATGTAGTTATTCTTGCTACTTACTTAAATAATCAGAATACTTCAGTGTTATCTTACCTGTAGAGTGTGAAGTCTTCTTCGTCAAATATATCTTTTATTTGCTCCCCAAAGTACCTGTAAATATAATTTTAAATTAACGATATACAATTTAACCTTCATTTGAAGGTATCCCAACCCATATAATCTCTTCCATTAGAAGTGTGCATGTGCATCATGGTAGGTTAAGAGGTCTCATAGTGCCCAATTTCACCCCCCTTCCCCCCTTCTCCTATGCCATTGATTAAAGTCACTGTTAAGCACCCTATATATTGTCTACAGGTTCACTTTTTTAAGCAAAAACAAAACCCTTCAGTTTGAAATGCAGACTGTTTGTAACTTAATAATTCTGCTTGTGTGCGGGTTAATTTTAGGGCTGCTTATGGGCCTATCAATACATTCCTTTCACATAAAAATAGACAGGATCACTTTATGAATAATCTGCACTCCTGGATTTGTGAGGGAACATAAAAAAGCTCAGCTTTCCAGTCCTGATTGCTATCCAGTAAGACCTGCTGCAAATACTCGAGTATAGATATCTGGTGACAACTTGATCAGGTTTAGCTTCAGTCACTTAGTTTGCTAGCACTCACCATTGAGGGGCACACATGATGAATTGCAAATGTGTAAAGAACAGATCTTACCTATAGATATTAACAAATTGTTTCCCCATTGATAGTGCTCCAGAGTGCAAATCTAGAATGGAAGCCTAGAAATAAAATGATTTTACAACAGTCAAAGGATTCCAAGAGGCAACACAATACTTTCCCCCTCCCATTAAACTTTGAGCCATTTACATGATATAACTGAAAAATATTTTGCAGTCAATGAAGCTCTGGCTGATACTTATTTTGTTCATTACCTGAATATTTCAATTAATACTGTCAAATATTTAACACAAACATACCTGCTAGATCATTCTTAATTTCCAAACACGAATTAAATAAGAAATGATCAGTTATTTCATTCTTCTAAATCTAATTCTTCTTCAATCGTAAACTACAAAAATGTAGCTTATCAACATAAAATTAAGGCCCCATGTGAGAAATAAGCATTTTAATTAATATCCATAAAAAGCAAAAGAAAACTGCCTTTGATGCTGCAAGTCTGAAACATGGGAAACTTACACCTTCTCACCCCCACCAATGAGCGGATGGCAGGTCGGAGAACGGGAGAAGGGACTTAAAATTGGGTGGATGGCGGGGATAGGGGAAGGTGTAATGCCCTTCGCCTAAACCCCTCCACTAGGGAAGCAGTCAGGTAAGTCACCAGCCCTCGGGCCCATTTATTGTTGGGATGCCCATGCCATGTGACGAGGTCCTAAGGTAAACCCTGGCAGCAGGCTCAAGGGGGTGGTTCCCATTTGTTCAGGCAGTCAGTGCCCAAAGGAAAGAGCTTTGATCACCCCCTCTCTTGGGCACCTGATTACCACCCCTTCCCCCCACACCTGATTGGCCCCAGCAAGGCTGTTCCATTATTTTCCAGACTAGCCTCCTCCATGGCTCCTCATCAGGGACTCATTGCAGTCCCAACAGTGACCACCGCTCCTGGTGGCACAGCTGGGAATAAAGAGCTGCCAGCACTCTGAATGTCTGGCAGCTCTTTGAGGCAGGACATCCAGGGAGGATGTATGTGTGTGTGTATATGTATATATATTAAAAAAAAAAATATATATATATATATATAAAAATATCCATAAGGGATATGGGAGCAGAAGCCATGACCTCGAGCAATTGACTGCCTGATAACCATAGGATTCAGTCATGGCTTCCCAGGTTGGCAGAGGCGGCTTTGCTCCTGCCTTTTCAGCTCATGGGCGGGGCTCCCTCATCCACATACAATCCAATCCTTGGCCAAAACCTGCTGGAAACACTCAGCAGGTCAGGAGAGAGCACAGAATTTAGTGTTTCAGCTTGGTGAAGTGTTCCTATTGGTTTGCTCCACTGACCTACTGAGTGTTGTCAACATTTCATGCTTAGTTTCTCATTTTGTCTCTAGTTTATCTAAAGCTCCACCAGTTACCTTCCACTGACAGGTAAAAGTTAGAAATAACAATCAGAACCACTCTAAGGAACTGAGACACCAGAATGGATCCTAAAGTCATTCGAAGTAGATCAGAATGTGTGTGGCTCTACAGGACAAAGCGTTCAGGCTATCTGTGATTCAAATACAAAATAATGCTTTGGTCTCCAACATCATTCTTAACTCCATGTACAAATAGAGGGAATAGGCAATAGTGCGGGCAAGTTCATTTGCAAATCAAACAATGAGATATTATCAGGCTCTGACTGTAACATTTCAGGATTCTGCAACAGAACCTTCTGGAACTCTGCTGTTAAGTTTGAGGGCTAGAGGTAGCGAACAAATGGGTTCCACAAGTAGAACAGGACACTAGGGATGCCACGAAAAACATGCCTCTTTTCTATATTCTGATAATACATTGCAAGGGGTCTTCAACTTTAAATCTAATTTTAACATTGTAGACTTCATCGTCAAAAAATATCTTCTGATCTGCTGTTAAAAACAGTATACTTTTCTTTTAGCCCAAACAATACTTTTAATAAATAAAAACAAAAAATGTATGAAACATTTAGCAGGTTAGGTAGCACCTTCAGTGAGAGAAAGAAGTTCATGTTTCAGGTCAATGATTTTTCTTCAGAAGCCTACGTTTGGTTAATCTGAAGTGACTTCTCTGTAATTCCCATTCTGTATTATTTTATCCCTTGTCCATTTTAAAATAATAAGGGTTGACCAACGGTCATTTTTGACTTTATTCCATCATTATATTGATGTTCCCTTTCCTTCCTTTCTCCTGAAGAGACATCCAATACTTTCTTTCTAAATCCCACAATATAGTTCTAAATATTTGTCTCTTTTCACTTCTACTTCTCTTACACAATTCATGTCATCAGTCATTCTTCACGTAGCAGCTTGGACAAAAAAAGGGGTCATTGAAAACTTCACCAGCTGGCTGGGCAACTGAAAAAGCCAATTACCCACCCGCTGAAGAACTTACCTAATTTCCATTCCACTGAGATCAATGGAAGGGCTGAATTTTTTGTACCTTGGCAGTGGGCAGGATTCCATTCCGGAAGTCAGTGGATTGCCAACTCCAGCCCCTACATTTGGAAGGCGTTGAATGGTACAGAAATTATCCAATTAACCGCCGCTTGGCGGGGAGCTGGTCGGCGGCTTCAGAAGACAGTGGGCTTGCCCGCGCAATTGGCAAATGAAAGTGGGACATCTGGGCACAGAGGTGGCAGGCCATGACCCAGAACGAGTTCACGGCCACTCATTTGAAGGGACACCGGTCCGGGACTGCGTCAGCTGCACCAGGAAATGTTGTTTGGGCTCATCTAGCTCCAGGCCCCCTCAGGAAAGCAGGGTGGACAAAATCGACCTCATAACGGCAGGTGAACAACAGCTAATGCCATCTTATGGCACCTGTTAGGGTGCTTCTGATGGGGATAGCTTCTTCTGTCTCTCTGCCAATTGTCTATCACAGCAACAAAAGGACCTCCTGCCAATGTGCAGGAGACTCCCATCACGCCGGGGCCCTCATGGCCTCAGGTGACTAGAGGACGGCTGTCAATTTCATCCTGGACAAGGGGACATAAAGACCAGCAGCCATTTTCCACAGCAGCTGGAAGTGAAGCGAGAGCACCATGCCATCCACAGCCACTGGAATAGATTCTAAAAGACCCCACAGTTGTCGGAGAGATTTGCACGTTAATGATTTTCTGTGCGTATAAATGAATTCCACATTTTACCCGGCCACATTTGTTTATTGACTGTGTGTGTGAAAGTATAGAGAAGAATTCAACTGTTGGTCTTATTTAATTGTGCGATTATGTACATCCTAACATTTGACATTGTCCATATGTGGGCTGCTTTTCATATAATGGAGGGAGCACGAAGAAGTAGCCACTGGCCATGATCCTGATAAAGCTGAGTAGACTCATCTACTGGAATCCTCTCATGATAAGAGCTTCCCATGCCTCATAACCATCAAGATCCTCCCTGGAACCAGCTTACACATCTGCCTGCTGCGGCTCAGCCTCTGCTTCCTCTGACTCCTCATCAGGGTTGGTTTCCCTCTACTGCTCCTCTGTAGGGAGTTTCCTTCGCTGTATGGCCAGGTTGTGCAGCGCACATCAGATTATGACCATGAGGGATTCACTTGCTGGTACATATTGGGAAGATCCACTTGATCTTCTTGAGGCGTCAGAATCTCATCAATGATGGACCTGGTCATGGCATGGCTCTTGTTATAAAGGTGCTCGCTCAGGCTCCATCCCAGCACCTCGAACCAAAGTCATCAGGCACTTCTTCAGATCACCAAGCAGCCATCCTTCCAATGTGTCCTGGCCCCAAAATATCCCTGGCACCTGGGAGTGCCTGATGATATACAAGTCATGGCTGCTCCCCAGGTAACTTGCACAAAACTGCATGATTCATTGTTGGTGGTCACACACCACCTGTACATTGATGGAATGATACCCCTTGTTGTTCATAAACATCCCTGGCTGCCCTGCTGGTGCCTCGATGGTGACATGGGTGCTGTCAATGACCCCTTGCACCCTTGGGTGCCTCTGGCCCTTTCAAGTTGACGACTGCTGTCTGTTATAAAGGCAATGAATTGATGAACACGGTGAAACATGGCATCTGTGAACATATTTTCACAGGTGCTGCAGGCTGGGTGATCCATTCTCTGCAGGCAGTCTGAACTGGCCCAGAGGCGGAAAAGTTCACTGCCACTGTGACTTTTAATGCCACAGTCATCAGATGGTCACCCACACAATTGGAGACGATCCCAGCGTCAAGCATGTCACTCAGGGATGTGACAGTGGCTTGCGAAAAGTAGTCTGTGTAGACACTGTCCCTCTGTCATCTGAAGCTATAACATTGGCACCCTGTAAATGCAGTTGACAGGGTACGGCCTCTGCCTGTGTCTGAGGGGCCTGTTGCTGCCTCCCCTCTGCAGCCCCTTGTTCCTCAGCAGCTTGGCCTCCTTCCTCCAAAACATGTTGCTCCTGCCCCTGGTCAGCTGGCCTCCTTCTTCTCCTCCTCCTGCTCTTCTTATCACTGGAGGAGGTATCTCCCAAAGAATACACAAAGCCTGTACTGGGCATTGTTCCTCAGCACATTTGGTGCAGTGATGACAGTATCAGCAATTTTCTGAACACTCCACTAAGGGATAGCCCTGATTATGTTTAGATCATCGATGATCTGCTTCTATCACTGCTTGTTTGTCCCTACAACCACACCCCCCCTCCACCTCTTTGTCTCTCTATCTCTCCGCCCCCCACACACACACCTTAAACCAGCTTATATTTCAACTCTTTCTTGGACTCGAACTCAAGTTCTGTCGAAGGGTCATGAGGACTCGAAACGTCAACGCTTTTCTTCTCCGCCGATGCTGCCAGACCTGCTGAGTTTTTCCAGGTAATTCTGTTTTTGTGTCAGCAGTACAGGGCTGGGCAGGAAAGGGTCAGGCAGCATCGGCGGAGAAGAAAAGAGTTGACGTTTCGAGTCCTCATGACCCTTTGACAGTTCTGTCGAAGGGTCATGAGGACTCGAAACGTCAACTCTTTTCTTCTCCGCCGATGCTGCCAGACCTGCTGAGTTTTTCCAGGTAATTCTGTTTTTGTTTTTGTTTTGGATTTCCAGCATCCGCAGTTTTTTTGTTTTTATTTTTGGGCAGGAAAGGGGTTAATTCAAACATTTAGTGAAAACACAGTGACTCATCAAAAGGATTTGGGCATTGACTGACTACTATCAGGGAACAATGGTACCAGGTAAATGCCATTACCTGCCATCAACTAATGCAATCAAGAAGGATTACCCAATACAATGGCACAAAGGACATTTCATCAATATAATACACTCAAGAACTTATTCAACCACCACAGACAATACTGCTGGAATAGGGCCATTCAAACCCTCATTAACTTTAGAGCCAGGTGCTGTTACTGTGCCACCTCAAACAGCAGGAGAATTGCTTGTTCACTGAGAACTGATAATATTTGTCTGGATACATCTTCCATGGAAAACCCTGTATTGTTTCAACCAGCAGGAACTGATGACATTTGTTTGGACTTTGCATGGAATCAACTAAATGTACATTGGAACCACAGGAAATATGTTTTAACATGTCTGAGTTAAATTATTATAAAAGCAGAGCAGATCTGAGCACCTGGGCTGCAGTCAAGGAGGAAGGTCACGAAGGGTCAACCAGGCTGGCAGATCTACAGTTCTCACTGGAAGAACCAGCCATGTTGGGGATTGCAAGTGTTTTCAGCCATATCGTGGTGACATTAGCCTGAAGGTTTTGGGCTGCAGTTGGAAGAAGAGTCGAGTTTGGTCATCTGGACTCAGGCCTACAGTCAACACCAGACAGACCAGCCATGTTGGGGATTGTAAGTTTCAGCCAAATCATAGTGATATTGGTCTGAGGGTTTTGTGAAGGTTTGGGGCAAAAATTTGGTGTTTTTTTGCCCGTACCTTGTAATGTATTTCAGCCATATACAAAGAACAAAGAAAAGTACAGCACAGGAACAGGCCCTTAGGCCCTCCAAGCCTGCGCCAATCATATTGCCTGTCAAACTAAAACATTTTGCACTTCCGGGGTCCGTATCCCTCTATTCCCATCCTATTCATGTATTTGTCAAGCTGCCTCTTGAACACCACTATCGTACCTGCTTCCACCACCTCCTCTGGCAGCGAATTCCAGACACTCACTACCCTCTGTGTAAAAAACTTGCCCCACACATCTCCTCGAAAGTTTTCTCCTCTCACCTTAAATCTATGTCCCCTAGTAATTGACTCTTCCACCCTGGGAAAAAGCTTCTGACTATCTACTCTGTGCGTACCACTCATAATTTTGTAAACTCGTCACTCGAGTGAGAACAATCCAAGTTTCTCCAACCTCTCCACACAGCTAATAACCTCCAGACCAGGCAGCATCCTAGTAAACCTCCTCTGCACCCTCTCCAATGTCTCCATATCCTTCTGGTAATGTGGCAACCAGAATTGCACGCAATATTCCAAGTGTGGCCTAACCAAGGTTCTATACAGCAGCAGCATGACATCCCAACTTTTATACTCAAAACCCCTGCCGATGAAGGCAAGCATGCCATATGCCTTCCTGACTACCTTATCCACCCGTGTTCCCACTTTCAGTGACCTGTGGACCTGTACACCCAGATCCCTCTGCCCGTCGATGCACTTAAGGGTTCTGCCATTTACTGTATAATTCCTACTTGTATTAGACCTTCCAAAATGCATTACCTCGCATTTGTTCGGATTAAACTCCATCTGCCATTTCTCCGCCCAAGTCTCCAACCAATCTATATCCCGTTGTATCCTTTGACAATCCTCTTCACTATCTGCAACTCCTCCAACCTTAGTGTCGTCTGCAAACTTACTAATTAGCCCAGTTACATTTTCCTCCAAATCATTTACATTGATGATATTGGTGTTTTTCTTAAGGTTTTAGGGCAAGATGTGGTGTTTTGCCTGTGTTTTTTGTAATTTTTAACCGGGTCGTGGTGACTATGTGTCCGGTACTGGGAATAAGTTGTTTTAAATTTTGGGTTTTGTACTGTGGGGTTGTGGGTGATTCAATAAAGCGATTGGGAATTACCAGAAGAAACTTGTCTCGCTGGTCATTCTGTTCAAGCCGTACACTTGTGAATCTGGTGTCACGAACTTGAGTGTGAGAAAAGTCTCTGAGGGAAAAAAGGGGAGCCCCTACACATGGCTGAATTGGAGCCAAGATTTATCAGATTTAATGCACCATATTGGGACTTGCAATCTGTAAACAGGTCAGTACGCTATTATACATGATGGGTGGCTGTGCAGTTAGGTAAGGGATCCATGAAGAAAAATCTACATACAATCCAGTGATAAAAGCACTTTGTGCCTATTTCATTCTGCAAAAGAATACCATTGCTGAGCAGGCTAAATTTAACAAGTGTATCCAATGATAGTGGAAGTATTAATGCATTTATCAATGATCTGTATAGACTCGCAGAGAACTCTGCATATGGCAGCTTAAAAGGTGAATGATTGAGAAAAGAATTATTGTCGGAGTCTTGAATTAAGCACTTGCATCAATAGGCGAGTTAGCCTGAACAAACGCAATTTCACCCAACAGGCAAGTTGACGTCAGGAAACTAAATCAATCGGTGATTCGGATTGACAGGGAGGACCATATCCCAAGATCGATTGACTCAGTGGAGTATGTTAAGTTTAAAAGCAGAGAAGTGGCCATATAAAGGCAGGGGTAGCAGGAAGAGTATCTATCAACCACCCCAGCTAAATATAATCATGGGGTGGGGGGAGTTACTGATAACACAGGCATGAAAATTGTCCTGCCAAAGAGGCCAAATGCCATTTTCACAGGAAGAAAGGTAATTTTCAGGCTGTAAAAAAAAAAAGAAAAAAAAAAACAAAAAAACTGCAGATGCTGGAAATCCAAAACAAAAACAGAATTACCTGGAAAAACTCAGCAGGTCTGGCAGCATCGGCGGAGAAGAAAAGAGTTGACGTTTCGAGTCCTCATGACCCTTTCAGGCTGTGTTCCGCAGCAAGAAGCCGATGCAAAATAAGCAAAATAAAAGCCTTCAAAAGGTGGCAAGATTCATGAAGTAGAAAACATCAATGACATTTATTTGCCTTTCCTTGGGGACATCCAGGAACCAAGCAGAATCTACTGGAATGCTGATGTCCTGGTAGAACAAAACTAGACAGGCTTTAAGTTGTTCACAGGTGCAGCAGTTTTGGTTCTGTCTGATGCTGAACTGTAATTGGAGAAAAGTTATCTTCAGCCATTATGCATAAAACTATACAGACCAGGAGGTATAGAACTCAAGGTCATAGGACAACTGAATGCAACTCTAAAATAGAGAGAAAAAAAATCACTAAGAACTTGGCTGGAATCTACTGCCCCTGCAGGAGGTGAGGAAGGAGGCAGGCAGGCCTGAGAATTAGCAGCAAGTGTTAGACAGAGCTAAGCGATTCCACAGCCAACAGGTCACATCTAAGCTCTACAGTCCTGCCACATCCAGTTGTGAATGATGATGGACAATTAAACAACTCACTTGAGGAGTCGGCTCCACAAATATCCCCATACTCAATGATGGGGGAACCCAGCACATCAATACAAAAGATTAGGATGAAGCATTGTTGCAACCTTCAGCCAAAAGTGCCGACTGGATGATCCATCTCGGTCTCCTCCAGAGGTCCCCAGCATCACAGATGCCTGTCTTCAGCCAATTTGATTCACTCCACTTGATATCAAGAAACGACTAAGGCACTGGATACTTCAAAGGCTATGGCCCTGACAATATTCCGGCAATAGTACTGAAGACTTGTGCTCCAGAACTTGCCGTGCCCCTAGACAATCTGTTCCAGTACAGCTACAACAGTGGTAACTACCCGGCAATGTGGAAAACTGTCCAGGTATGTCCTGTACACAAAATTCAACCTGGCCAATTAACGCCCCATCAGTCTCCTCTCAATCATCAGTAAAGTAATGGAAGGGGTCGTCAACAGTGCTATCAAGCGGCACTTGCTTGGCAATAATTTGCTCACTGGTACTCACTTAGGGTTCCGCCAGGGTCATTCAGCTCCTGACCTCATTACAGCCTTGGGCAAAAGAGCTGAACTCCAGGGGTGAAGTGAGAGTGACTGCCCTTGATATCAATACAGCATTTGACCAAGTGTGGCATCAGGGAGCCCTAGCAAAACTGAAGTCAATGGGAATAAGGGGAAAACTCTCCGCTGGTTGGAGTCATACCTAGCACAAAGGAAGATGGTTGTGGTTGTTGAAGGTCAACCATCTCATTGCAGGAATCCTCAGGGTAGTGTCTTAGGCCCAACCATCTTCAGCTGCTTCATCAATTACCTTCCTTCCATCATAAGATCAGAAGTGGGGATGTTTGCTGATGATTGCACAATGTTCAGCACCATTCGTGACTCCTCAGATATCGAAGCAGTCCATGTCCAAATGCAGCAAGACCTGCACAATATCCAGGCTTGGGCTGACAACTGGCAAGTAACATTCATGCCATACAAGTGCCAGGCAATGACCATCACCTACAGAAGAGAATCTAACCATCACCCCATGACAGTCAATGGCATTACCATCACTGAATTCCCCCCACTATCAACATCCTGGGAGTTACCATTGACCAGAAATTGAACTGGACTAGCCATATAAATACTGTGGCTACAGAAGCAGGTAAGAGACGAGGAATCCTGTGGCGAGTAACTCTCCTTCTGACTCTCCAAAGCCTGCCCACCATCTACAAGGCACGTCAGGAGTGTGATGGAATACTCCCCACTTGCCTGGATGAGTGCAGCTCCCACAACACTCAGGAAGCTCGACACCATCCAGGGCAAAGCAGCCCACTTGAATGGCACCACATCCACAAACGGTTCGTTCCCTCCACCACTGAGACACAGTAGCAGCAGTGTGTACCATCTACAAGATGCACTGCAGGAATTCACCAAGGCTCCTTAGACAGCACCTTCCAAACCCATGACCACTACCATCTAGAAGGACAAGGGCAGCAGACGCATGGAAACACCACCACCTGGAAGTTTCCCTCCAAACCACAGACCATCCTGACTTGGAAATATATCGCTGTTCCTTCACTGTCGCTGGGTCAAAATCCTGGAACTCCCTTCCTAACAGCACTGTGGCTGTACCCACACCACATAGGCTGCTCACCACCACCTTCTCAAGGGCAATTAGGGATGGGCAATAAACGCTGGCCTAGCCAGCAACACTCACATCCCATGAATGAATAAAAAAAAAACTACACTCTATTCACTCCCCCCCACTTGAATGGCTTCCTGTACCATGGTGTCATGGTCAGTTTGCTCATCCACCCTGCAGGCACCATTTTCATCCATACAGGTTGCAAAAACCTTGCCTTCTGGGTCCCCATACCAAACTCAGTCACACCTTCCTATCCCTGACCACTGACCAAATCAGAAGACCCTATCTAAGTGTGTGACTGCCTCCTGGTATAAAGTGTCCAAGTAACTTTCCTCCTCCCTGATGCATCACATTATGTGCAGCTCGACCTCCAGCTCTATAACTTTGAGCCAGAGCTCCTGAAGCCACAGACACTTACTTCTCTTCCAGGTGCTGCTGACTGTCACCGAGTCCTCTTTTCACCATTTCTTTTAGGAGCTGCTGACTGCCACCGGCTCTGGGTTTGTGGTAACTACCACTTGAAGAGTCTAAGTTTCTCACAACCTTCCTTATATCATTTGGGAGGTCCTATTTCAATAGGTTACTCTTCGGCATCACATCAGCACCAGAAAGTTTCCGAAGGACAATGTTAAGTATTCTAGAAGGACTGGATGGAGTCGTATGTCACATGGATGATGCACTGCTCCATGGATCCACTCAGACAGAACATGATACAAGGGTGCTATAATACCTACAGAAAGCAGGAATGACATTCAATAACATATGCGAATTCTTGCAGCTGACTGTCAAGTTTGTTTGCATATTGTAGATGCATCCAGTGTCAGACTTTGTACAATGAGGAGAATCAGGGACTTGGGGAAGATGTAGTATAAAAGGTTAATTCTAACTGTGTGATATGCTAATGAGGCTGTACATATCATCACGTGAAGTGATGCAATGTCTCATGATCTGGCTCTCTCTTGTAGACCGCATGGGAAGATGAAACCACTAAGTTATTCCTTAATAAAATTAGTGTTTTCCTCACCTCAGCAGACTCTGTGGCCAGAATATTACACTCGTCAGGTGCGCGCCCGACCTGAACGACCGTAAAATGATGAGTGATGACATCGGGCAAGTGCCCCGACATCATTGCACACTCGCGCGATATTTCAGTCGGTGGGCACACGCGGGAGTCAACTGCGCGCCCGCCAACAATTAAAAGGCCTATTACGGCCATTAAAGTTGTAATTGAAATAAATTTTTCGCTGCCCGTCCAACCTTATGGTTGGCGGACAGGCGAAAGGGCCAAGCGGCCTTTGGATTTTTTAGCAAACCTCATCCAATGGGCAGGATGAGGTTTCCAACAGCTCTGTGCTTCAGGGAGGTTTTCCTGCGCGCATGCGCAAAGTTCCTTGCTTGCCCTCCTCCCACCCACCAAAGGCAGCACAGAGCTCTGCAGCACACCTTTCATGCTGGATGTGCCTTAACTGGCCCGCCAGCATGAAATTGGTGGGCAGCGGTCGGCTTCCCGACCATTCCCACCCGCCCCTGCCGAGCCTGCCCAACAAGGGCAAAATCCTGGCCTGTGAATATTCTGTGTCAGCACAACAAGGCCAAGAATATTTTAGTGTGTGTTGCCAATTTTGGAGCCTGCCCACCTGCTGCATTATTGTGAATTGGCGCAATGGCGTCAGGTTCGCAACACAAAGTGATCACGCCAGATATCACTTCTCTGTGGGACTACGGCAGTCCTGCTTTGGGTATGTGAAATTCAGCCCATAAGGTTCTGCAAAGAGTGGACAATTCACTCCAGCATGTTATTGCCCAGACATGAAACTGATAATTATCCTTGGAGTGTCTGTGGGCTATTTAACTTTGGTGTAAATCACTGGCCAATCTAAGCCTGAAACACTTACAGAAATGGACATTTTCAGTGCCAATCAGGCTAACAAACTGCTACTTTTCTCCCCTTCCTAGCCCAGAGAAGCCAATTTCAATCGAATGGAAACCAGACTGATTCTTACAGGCAGGCAATCCACTACACCAATTTCCTGAAAATTAGACCATTATTCTCCAGACTGAGACACGAAGCAATGTTCTTCCCTCAACAAATACTAATTCAAATCAATGGGTTAGTCATTCATCTCTTAATTGCTTGCAGTCCCTTGCTGGCACTGGCTGCTGCATCGCAACATTTACCATTGACATTTTTGTCTGATTACACTTCTATGAAACGCCTTGGCACATTTGTCTACATTAGCGTTGCTATATGAATATGGCTGTTGTTGCTATTGAATGGCCCTGAATATGAAGGGCTATTGATGTAAGTGGCATGAGTCAGTTCCTACAGAGGAGGAACAGAGAAAATCAATCGCCCACTCATTGTAGAACCTGCCCAATTGCCATTCTTCTCTTTTGGGTGTTGATCAATCTGTTTTGTAAGTTCTAGCCTTTATTCCATATTTGCTGCTTTATTGCTAGAAATTTTAATTTATTTCGGAAGTTGGCAGTCAGGCAATATATTGAGTACAATTATTTTGAAAGGTCGTCTATGGAAGGTAATTAAATGAAAGCCTCCTGGTTAGTTTCAAGTTGCACAGTGAAACTGGTTGCCCGCAGGATTATGCAGTCTTATTTAAGCTGCTGATACATTACGTAGGGCATGAAGCTTTACATTTTATCAGAGGTGTGTCTCAACAGTATGCAAACATTTTCAAACTTTGTTGGCTACAACTTGTACCCACAGCACCAGGAGTTTGCAAGACAAAAAGGAGACTGGCAGTTATTACTCAATTTTAGTAGCTATTGGGAGGCAGGGATCTTCAATTGACAAAGTAATTAATAGTAATTTTTTCATTGGACCTTACCACATTTACAAAAGCAATGTATCAAGTACTACTTTCTTGCCACTTTAAAAAAAATGTCCATTACAGAAATTATTTTTCTTGAATACCACAAAACATCTTATTCTGAAGTTATAGTTTACATAAGTCATTTTCTTAATTTAGAGTATTCTCTAAATGTAGTACCATTTGCAATATGGCATCAATGTCTCCATTTAAGTAGAACAGTTCTGACATTGCTTAAATATTCAGTTTTGTTCAATTGATTCAGAAGAAGGATTTCCCATCTGTAATAATGCTAGAATTGGGGAAGCTTAATCAGAAGGCAATGTTTTAAATGCCAGTTTTGCTCAGTAAAATTGCACAATGGTTTGCCCAGTCTCCGCTATACTGCAAACCTCAACCTAGTGAAACTGACACATGCAGTGTAATAAAATAGGAATGACAAAACGACCAAGACATGAAGTGCTTTGACTTTTTAATTGGAACATAAAGGAGGACAAATTAATTGCAAAATATGTTATTTCAATGTTAGGAAAAAGTATTTTCTGATTTCCAGGCATCACCAGGAAAAGATGGAGTTATAAAGTCATGATAAATTGTACAGACTATGATTTTATTTGTTCACTCATCATGTCTGAGTCAGCATTCAACCGTTTCTGGTCTCTTGAATAACACTAAGGTCAAAAAGCTGAATAATGCAGAAAAAATTCGACGGTGCAACAGCTTTCATCTCTGACAGCCAAACCCAAGCTACCTGAGTGGAGTTTTATGAGGGAGATCTTCAAGGATCTGAGCTTGACAACAATCTCCAAGGTTGCAACGATGGCCCTTTTTATTTGTTATAGTTAAATTTACAAGCATTTGTAACCCCCACTCCCATCACTGAAAAGCACCCAAGACAAATAATTAAATAGTTATATCTAATATAGAAAAAATAAAGTCAACAAAACAATCACAGATTAATTCAATCCCATGATGAACTCACATGTTTTAACATCTGAATTATATCTGAACTGCCTTTAGAAGTTTATTGAAATACCCCTAAAGTAGATGAATTCTCTGATTACTAGTGACATTTTTATACCAGAATTCATGATAAACATTTTTCTCAGAAAATAACTTGTTTCCAGCTCAGGGCACAGGTTGTTCTGATGTAAAGATGATTTATCTAGGATATGTTTGGAAAGAATAAAAAGGGTGTTCACTGTGGAGCTCAATCAGCCATTTAAAATTGCTGCTTATTTGCAATGAGTTAAAATTTTCTGGCACAATTTTTTCAAAAATGCCACTGAAGTCATATAGGATATGGCATTAATTTTGTGTTGAATACCCATTGACAATCTTGTGGGTTCAAAACAGATACAACTAATTGCCTTTATCCATTTAACAGTCAAGGTAGAGCAAGCCATAGCTACACTCCTGCTGAGTTGAGTCTTTGGTCATAATGTCAAGTGGCGTGGGCAGGGGGTGGGGGGGTGTTGGGGTGCAGTGGAGGGTGGTGCACAACATAAAACCAAATAAACATACCTCAATGAATTTCTATTAATTTCTCACACGAGTTATGCCTCTGCCATTTCTATTTCAACAAAGGACCATCTCTCATTTCTCTGATCTCCAACTGGCTCATTGTGTTTCTTTTAAGTCATCTGAACTTCATTTACAAAATTCAATACGCACAGATCCTTTGAAATGGAAAAATATATCCAATTTCCTTTTTTGAAAGACTCCTGTTCAATCAGCTTCACTGACAGTGTTCCAGATAGTTAATTTTAATTGCCAATTTGTTTTAATTTTACTTATCTTTAATTTATATCAGTGCAGAACCATGCATCTGTTTTCAATTTATCAACCCTTTGAATACTTTAAAAACTTCTGGATTCTCAGGTAAAGAGATGTCACTGACGTCACATCCAAAAAAATCAAAACTTCCTGTGAACAACTGAGCAAATTCAATGGCTTGGCCGCCGAGTGTAACTCTTTCGAGTACAAACCCGTTTCCATCTGTTTCAGATGAAGTTACATAGTTTCATAGTTTGCCATTGTGAGATTTGAACTCTTGATCTTGGGATTACAAACCCAGTACCATAACCACTTGGCTATTTAGGCCAAACTTGGCCGCCGAGTGTACCATAACCGCATACCACCATTTCATAACAGGTTTCAATGTAGGAGTCACTCTGCTTAGAAAGCTGTGTGCTGCTGTGGTGCATGGGGATTGCTGAAGCCATTTGCTTCACTACCAGATGAGCCGCTAAAATCTAAAGCAGAAACAGACATTTTGGCACGAGTGATGTGATTTTCGAAATCCATACTCAGGCTGTTTACAGAAACATCATTGATAAAAGCTTCTTCAGCAGATTTCCCCATTTTCAATGCCTTTGTAGGTCTATCAGATTCATCATCGCATATGCTTCTTTTGGTCTTCTCTTTTAAAAAAAGTGAAAGAGTGCAATTGTTATGGCTCAGTCCTTCAATCTCTGATATTAATCTATGGCCCTCTGCTGAACCCTCTCCAATGACATAGTTTGGGAATTTTAACTTGCCAATGCACTGGGAGTAGAAAGAGCAGGTGGTTCCAGAATCATACAGGAAGCTTGGAAGTCTGGGTTTCCCTGCAGCCTGTGAGTTTCATCTTGGTTTGGCTTTCTGTCGGGTGGGCAGCACTTCAGAGGAGGCTGCAGCACAAGGTAGGTCCAGTTCCTAACCCCAGGGGTGAGGTCTGATCCCAAGACGAGCGCTGCAGCTACTCCAGGCCCACAAAGGGTGCCAAGAAGGCACTCGCCTTCTCCCTGTGTCCTCACCTTGCTGCATAAATCATGTCAGAAATTAATAGAAATTCATTGAGGTATGTTTATTTGGTTTTGTTATGCGCCACCCACTTAACTGGGCTGCACCCCCCACTGCAAGGTTTCTCAATGCTGGGGCTCCCACTCGGCCACTGTTAAACCTGTAAATTAGGTTAAAAACAAAGTCTCCAGCCTCATGAACATATTTAATATTCCAACCAGCCTCCTGGGAGCGGGTTGGCTGCCCTTGCCTTGTTCCACCTCAGAAAAACCTGGAAGTTGGCAGGTTGGAGCTGCCTTCCAGATGCACTCAGATTTTTTTTCCCCATTTAACCTCCCATCTATATCCAATCTCACCCACTCGTCCATCTTAAAATTCCCTGCAGTATCTCTTTTGAAATAGTGGAGCCAAAAGCGCAGACAATGCTCCGGATGTGATCTCATACAAAGCCTGTCATAAGATTCCAAACTTTAAAAAGATGAACATGGCACACAGCCTATGGTAACATTCGCATTACCAAGGTCAGAGCTGGTAAATATGTTTTATTTTGCAAAATGTATTTGAACAAGGTTGTCAGGGATACCGGTGACAGTGACAAATTAAATATGCACTGAATAGACTGTTTACATATTCTGGTCTGATTTCCATTTTCAGGCAAACTAACTTGCATCACCACTAAATTGGGAAATGGTTAGAGTAGAAGTTAAAATAGAACAAATATCCCACACCAGACTCAGCATCAATTGTGCATTTTTACTTAATAGCTGCAATATTCTCGCATTCATAATATTTTCAGCATCTTCACTGGGTAAAAATAAATCTCCACATAAACTCTATTTTCATAGCCACTGCCTTTGCCCATGTCCTCTCTACACAAATTGTCTCAGTCACTGACAAGACATATCTGAGCATCTCCTTCTTCTCTCAGCCCCCAGATATCGACTCCTTCCAAATCCACTTCTTTTTGCTCTCACTTCGGAGAAAATCTCTCCCAAATCACTTACAACTGCACTTTCAAACTTTGTCACCGTGTTCACCATGGATACTCCTGGACGAGCATTTTCTGCTCAGGGTGCAGGCCCCACTCGCTGATGAGTCAAATAACGCTCGGTGACCGTCGAGCATGCATCCCGACATCACTGCACGTTATTCCGATCTTTCTTTCGGAGGGATCGCACCTGGGTCGGCTGCGTGCCCGCCGAACTGTCAAAGGCCATTAGCCCCAATTAAACAATTTGACAGGGCTGCCCGTCCAACCTTAAGGTTGGCGGACAGGTGAAGAGCCCAGGGGGCCTTCGCATTTTTTGTGAAACCACATCCACGGGCAGGATGAGGTTTCATGAAGGGTTTATTAAATTGATAAATATTTATTTAACATTTGATAAACATGTACCAGCTCACATGACAAAGATCGCAAGCCCCGACTCTCCCTCCTCCCCCCGCCCACACATGTAGTGCTGAACGCTACCGGGCATGCGTCACGCTGGGCGGGCCAATTAAGGCGGCACGCAGCCGATCGTGGGCTGCAATTGGCTATGCGCCCGCTGGCACCCACTCCTGACCGGCCCGCCCGATGGGGAGAAAATTGTCCCCCTGGAGTCATAGATTTATTCAACTAGACCTTCCCCTTTACCTTTAATGCCCATGTCCTTATTTACTCTCTCCT
This sequence comes from Carcharodon carcharias, assembly GCF_017639515.1. Classification (NCBI taxonomy): domain Eukaryota; kingdom Metazoa; phylum Chordata; class Chondrichthyes; order Lamniformes; family Lamnidae; genus Carcharodon; species Carcharodon carcharias. The sequence goes on along the minus strand of NC_054488.1, from coordinate 32,191,766 downwards.
ATTTCTCAATGCCTTATTAATTATATTGTTAAAGTCTAATGGCAATTACATTGTTCAGGTTCAATGGCAAATATATAGTTAAGATTTAATGGCAATTACATTGTTAAACAGGGCATGGTTATTTGTACAACTATAAATGGGGATAGCTGGGACACTAGTGGGGGGTTGGTGTAGTGTTGACTGTGAATTAAGTCAATAAACTTTTTGCAGCAAAAAAAATGCAGCTGTTTCTTTGTTTTAACTTTACCAACTTTACTAACTGGCATGGATCTCAATTAACACTATTCTCATCATTTATCCGGTATTGCTCCCATCTTCGCTTCCTTGAAGAGGGAAGTTGGCACAAAACTGCTTGAGATGGCAAGATGAAGGGTACAGGATGTGCTTAAGGGAGTCAATTTGGAGTATGAGGGTGAAGGGAAGTCAATTTGGAGTGTGAGGGTGAATGAAAACTGCTAGAGAGGTCAGAGGAGGGCGAGCACAAGGAGAATTTAGATCAATATCAATGGCAATGCTATTGCACACAGAGGCTCAGCAAAGAGGGAAGGGGACTGATTCTAGCAAGGAAGCTACTATGGGAGCAGATGGCGAGGAGGACTTAAATGAGAGGCAGAAGGGATAAAAGAAAGTGAAGTTTTTAAAACTGGCAGAGTAATGGGGCATAAATTGAAATGGGATTTGAGAATGAGCCATCAATATGGAGAGAAAGAGTTGTTACCACTAGATAGGTTTCCATCAGGGCCATGATACTAATACACTCAGAGTGAGAAGGTCACAACGGTGATGATGAATGCCAAGGGAGTAGTGGAAGACATGTCTGGAAGGACTTGAGCATGGGACAGCAGTGGGAAGTCAGCTAGAATAATATTGACTGGAATGGAAAACTGTGAAGAGAATTTTCAGGAAGTTGAAAGTCAGCATCAGAAGCAGAGGCAAGAAGACATGGAAGAGAAACATTAACAGCAAGGCCCAGAGCATAATCA